>NC_090349.1:28436505-29686505 GCF_035084215.1 Heptranchias perlo
GATATGTTTGTTTACGTTTTTCCGGCTAATTTTTTGATTACATTTCAGCTTCATTTCTGGAACGAGAAGTGGAATAATGCCTCCTATCTAAGCAGTGTCCTTGGTATTACTGGAGCTTTACTCCCTGTGCGATCCTTTGAACATTTAGTATTGGTGACCATGTTTGGAAGAGAAATAGTAAAACAGCCAAATTGAATCAGTGTTGGATAACTACATGTTGCGGGATAACTACACACAGCTTAATCCTTATTACAACTTTCTCTCCCCATAGATATCAGGGAAGTGCACACCCTTCAAAAAGCATCGATTTTATGTCATGAGGGATTAACATTAATAGCTTTTTTTGGGTATAGTTGATGTGCAGATTAGGTCGTGCATTCCCTGTTCCAGCCATTAGAACCTTATCATCTTGCTACATTTACCTGGCTTGTGCAAGTAAACAACGCTGCTTACAATGGTCAGAGTTGCACTGGCCACATAGTAGTGCTAGGATTTCCTCTGAAACGCTTGCTGGTGAGCATACACAGTGGTACGTCATGTACATGATGAGTTATGTATTATACGTTCCTGCCTGCAGATGCACAGTGGTGCTCTGAGGTTTTGAAGGAATCCGGAGCTCAAAGTGTGTGTGACCTATTTGACCCTCCTTGTATATGCTATATCTAATTATTGGTACGTATTTATCGGGCTGGAATTTCAGACTGGTACCAGCAAGTAGATAAGTGGCCAGTGTCAATTAGTGCCACAATGTGGATTGGCTTCTATAACGAGAAAAATTACATGTAGCAGTCTTTCTGTGATTGTGAAAGATCAATATGGTGTAAGATCTTTCTTATAAATGTTATTGTTTTTATAACTGTCTGTGTGACATGATTTACATCATGGGGTTTGCAAAAAAAAACACTTCAGGATTTCAGTATAAATCACGTTGCTTAAAAGTCAGCATCTAACATGTTTTGCAAATTTCAGAGCCTTGAAATCTCCACCTTCTTTAACTAGTAGCATTTGGTTCCTAATCCCCATGGATAGTTATTCTTTGTCATATTGCCTGACAAGGAACCCTTTTGCGTCACTGCTCCCTGCCAGTGTCTCATGCAAAGAATAGATTAAAAGCCCACTCCAGATGCACCAGACCATTATTTTAAATTTCAGTTCCACAATCGCTGCACAGAAGAACAGTGGGTCCGCCCACACATATCAGCAACTACAAAGCTAATCATCTCCGTCTCCACCAGAGCTCAGTGCTCAGAATTTTCATGCATCCCTTTGTCACCAGTCTGCTTTCACAGGGCAGGTAGATGTCAATTTCACAAGGTGCTTCCATGTTGTAGGTTTCTCTGTCAGACTGAAAATATGAAGATATGCAATTGGTCAAAATTTTAAGTTTACAGGAAAAGCAAATTTATGATTTACCTGCTGAAAATATATTTCATAATGCTGATCTTATTCATTCTCCTCTATTTTAATTTGTTCCAACTGCAGACAGATTATTCTTTTCATTAAGCCCATGTACACGACTAGAAACTGCTCACTTCTGTTATAGAGCCTACCTGTGGTGCATTCTGGAATAGAGAAGCTAAGCTTATGGGGAAAAACACCAGTTTTCTCATTCACTTTACTACATGACTGATCAGGATAAGTTTCCCCTTACAATGATAATAATTCTCCACTTACAGTGAAAATCTGAGTACAAATCATTCATTGTTCAATCCATAAGGAGCATTGTTTGGCCCAGAAGGAACAATAGAATCGGCTTCACAAATCAATGGAAACTGTAGTCTTCAGTCGCAATGTAACTCCATCTACCGCTGAGTGAATTCCTTATGCTGCAGTTATCTGAGAACCAATGATGCAAACTGCGTTAAGGGTATGGGAAAATGGAGGGTTATACAGGGCAAATTCAGCACAACTCTTGGGGTAACTGCCGGAGGTTGGCCGAAAAATGGGGTGAAAGCAGTTCTGCCGAGATTCTGTGGAGAGGAGGCCAGAAAATTTTGGATCTTCCACCCGCTCCCCTCCCTACATCAAGGAGGAGTGGTTAGGGGAGATTCCAAGCTTCCCCAGGGAAATTCTGTCCAGTACATCGTGTGATAGGCCCAATGGAATCCACGGCTGCTGAGAGCAGGCATAGGTTCCATTGTGGGCCTAGCAAGATACCTCAGGAAAAAGATAATCGACCCTAGAGAGGATTGATTATGTTATAGGAAAGGCCCGCTAGCTCCTTTGGGAGCTTAAGTGTTCTGCATCACTATTTCAGTGAGGCCTTTCCTAGGACTCCTTTGCTGCATCAGAATGGCACGGCAGTACTGCGCCATTCGGGCTTTCAGGGCGGGTTCCACTGATGCGTTATCATAGTCACAATACCGCCTGCCCCAACCATGACTCCTTCTCTGCAGTTTTGGATGGGGTCTGCTTCCTTCGGAATTGGCGGACTTAGACCCTGCTCAGCTACACTTCTGCTGATGGAGTGGGGTAGTTGGAGTTTTGGCCCCTAAGTGTATTTTTTGTAACCCTTGCTGTCAATATTTCTTTAATTTACAAATAGGCACTTGGTAGGTGGCAGCTATATAAATACTGTGGCTACAAGAGCAGGTCAGAGGCTGGGTATTCTGCAGCGAGTGACTCACCTCCTGACTCCCCAAAGCCTTTCCACCATCTACAAGGCACAAATCAGGAGTGTGATGGAATACTCTCCACTTGCCTGGATGAGTGCAGCTCCAACAACACTCAAGAAGCTCGACACCATCCAGGACAAAGCAGCCCGCTTGATTGGCACCCCATCCACCACCCTAAACATTCACTCCCTTCACCACCAGCGCACCGTGGCTGCAGTGTGTACCATCCACAGGATGCACTGCAGCAACTCACCAAGGCTTCTTCGACAGCACCTCCCAAACCCGCGACCTCTACCACCTAGAAGGACAAGAGCAGCAGGTACATGGGAACATCCCAACCTGCACGTTCCCCTCCAAGTCACACACCATCCAGACTTGGAAATATATGGCCGTTCGTCATCGTCGCTGGGTCAAAATCCTGGAACTCACTACCTAACAGCACTGTGGGAGAACCTTCACCACACGGACTGCAGCGGTTCAAGAAGGCGGCTCACCACCACCTTCTCAAGGGCAATTAGGGATGGGCAATAAATGCCGGCCTCACCTGCGACGCCCACATCCCATGAACGAGGTGAAATGACGTAGCTGCACTGCACTACATGATGATGATATAGGGCTTCCCCCATGGTACAAAGAGTTTATTCATTTGGTAGCTGAACTATACAGTTTAGGAAAATTCCACATTTGATACCAGGACTGTGCTGCGTGAGTTGATCTTAAGCAAGTGCAGTGATCGGGGCACTGTACAATTGGCTTCACCATTTCTGGGTTAAGGGGGAGAATTAGCCCAGGGCTCCAGCTCATGATTACCCTGCTTAAAGTTCATGGGTGTGGATGTTGACTAAGTGCTGTATTGGGCACAGCTGTGATGCCACCCACAGTCTAATAGCATACCAATGTTCAGCAGAGTCACAGATAAATACTAGCATTTGGGGAGGTACCAGAAGGTGACCACTGCCCATGGAATTGTAGCCCAGAATGCTGAAACCTTCAGGAGAAGAGGGGATGGGAGAAGTCTGGCAAGAAAAAGGTGATGAGTCAGAATGATGATTGTGGAGGCTGATTTTGGGTTATGTTTTCATGCGTCTGTATTGATATTGTTGCAAGATCAACACCAATTCTGCACCTGCCATTCCAGGGTTTTATTGAGCCAGTACAATCTCAATGTGTAACATTATTAAGCCATAAAATGGACCTATAATAATTATTCCCATTCAGCTACGAGTTCTGTCTTAAGGTCACAAGTATGCAGAGAGTGTGATGCCCCCTTTACATTGCAAATTGAAGTAGAAGCAGTTCTGTAATAACCTAGGTTCCCAGGGTTGTGGAATCCAGTTGCATTAGATTGCAGGGCAGAATCCTCACCACTGAGGGTAACAGATAGACAACAGATGCATTTGCAAGTTCCCAGTTGAACAGTTCCCTGAAAGTCCTGATTTGGTACATTGCCGACCTGTACAGGTGGGCTGGGTGCCCAGCCTGACTATAGCTGGAAAAAATAGTGCAGGCAACTGCAGCAACTTGTAGTTGTTGCCAAACCCATCTGAAGGAATGGTTTCCACTCGAGATGCCAGTGGCAGCAGCATCAGCTCATTTGTAATTGTAAATTGTAATTTGCATTGTAAAGTAGCTCTAGTCTTAAACTGCTAAACTGAATCGTGAGTTTTACTATCAAGGTATAGCTGGAGTATAAGATACAACCTGGAACAGGAGATATTGGCAGAGGAGGAAAAAGCATTAATTCAAAAACTCGTAGCAATAACGAATGATAGAATGCTGGATGACAGCAATTATCCACAGTAAGACAGGGTTTCAACTCGAGCAGCAAACCATGCTTTATGATGTTCTGAAATGTGCCATAATCTTGTAACTCATATTGATCATTTTTTCCTCCATGTCATGTATTATGAAATGCCTGTTCTAGAATAAGGAGCAGGAAAGTAATCAAAGCCTGAGAAAAAAAGTGTATTTTAATTAGTTCAAGGTGACCTATTCAAGAACTCAGCTTTTGCATTCCCACACAATAACCTTTAATTGATCATTCAGATCAAATGGTCTTTTAAGAAGGTGTAGTACCAGTTCTTAAAATGTAAATGAAGCTCTCATGAAGCAGTGCCCTACTGCAGACATGCACCAGCCAAACATATCAAGACGTAAAATTTTATTTTTGGATGATTTTTAGACTGCATATTTGCTCATGTGTGATAGCTCCTCCACAAATAAAATTCAACATTTTGGTTCATCGATATCACAACAGCCTATAAATAATGCCAGAATAAAATTAGTCCCAGTGAAGTAAATTTGCCTTGTTGGTTTGCACACCTCACTGTATTTGTGTCTGAATCCACAGGGTATTGTTAGAATAATTCAGACCTCAATAGCCCACATTTGAGTCTTTGCACAATGTATGCTAAACTGTTAATTTTCTTAGCAGATGCTGGGAAACAAATAATTTTTTAAATGTAAGGTGCTTTTCAGGCTGCAATATGGGGCCTAACCCTAATTACATACTATTGGAGCCTTAATGAACCTAGCACAGAACATGTTTGCAGGCTCTCAGTGCTTTTAGCGCTTCTAAAACGCATTATGAGGCATATTGCTCATCAGGCAACGAGCAGACCTTGAGTCTCAGCTCCCCATAATGTGGAGCTTTGCCATGAGATGTGCAGCAATGCCACTGGCACTGAGGACTGTATAATCCGGCCTGATATCAATATTCTAAACACACACCTGGAATTTCCTCGGGGTTTCTCCTGCTCCGTAACTTTGGCAGAAGCAAAGTTTACACATGTAAGTAGGGTTTATGCCAATGTTATGGTGGCTGAAGAAATTCCTGGCCCATTCTTTATCAAAGTGTTTATGATTTTTTTCCTTAAATAATGAACGGCAGAATTCTTCGTCTTGGAAATTGTTTTAACTATTTGCTTATCGAGTGATTAAATGGTACTGATTATTTTTTCAAGCATTTATATTGGATTGTCTCGTACCTTTTCTACCATCAAAGGGGACAGTTTTTAAGTCTAGAATTGCTCTGCACCATTTTTCAGGTAGAGAAGAGCTTAGCAGGCTTGCTGATTCCATGAGATGTTACAATTGCTGTCATATACTGACAGTGGTAACTGCATCAGCTGCACCCATTTCCTTCATTGTCATAACATTTCAAAACTGTAACTGCTGCAGTTTATTTGTGTATAAAAATCCTTCAGTACTTAAATGTAGAACATTGGCAAAGGAGCCTGTGTGTTGTGGTATTACCACCCCTGTCTACCAATAGCTGTATAGTATTATCAGCAGTTCTGCTACTTTCAGTACAATGACTGCCAGACTCCATTTTCCAAATTGAAATAAACCCAATTAGAATAGCTTTTCTTGACATGACTAAAAATACGAAGCCGATTATTTCTAGGCGAATCTCGCATGAATAAGCCAGGCTTCCATTTTTCATATTTTAAAATGCACTTCACCTATACATAGAAACAGTTATAAATAGTGCAGCCAGCCCAATTAATGGGGCCGTTTGGACATCAATCTGAGTCCTCTTAATGGTTTAATTGGTGTGATGCTGTGAATTTGCAGCTTTACACCCTGTTGTGAATTTGCACTTTAAAACTGCACAAAAAGGCAATTCAAAAATACATTTCATGAATTGCCTTAAAACAAATTTTGTCTGCAGTAATGGGATCAGCTTCCATATGTTTGCTGATGACATCCAGCGCTAATTTTCCACCACTTCCCTTGAGCCCGCTACCATCTTTGCCTGTCTGATGAGCTGGAAATTTCTTCAGTTGAACATCAGGGAGATCAAAACCATCTATTTTGGCCCCTATCAAGAATTTTGCTCCCTTGGTACCAACTCCTTCTCCCTCCCTGACTACTTGTTTAAGCTTAATCAGGCTGTGTGCAGTCTTGGCATCCTGTGTGATTCAGAGCTGAGCTTCGAAAACCATATCCTAAACGTCATTAAGACTTCTTACTTCACAACATTGCCTGTTCCCACCCCCACTTCACCCACCACAAAACATTTATCCATCCCATTGCCAGTTCTAGACTTGATTTCCCCAGTGCCGTCCTTGCCAGCCCACTGACCTCCATCCTACTTGTCCAAAATTCCACTGCTCGAATCCTCTCCTGCACTAAGTCCTGCTTGCCTATCACCCCATCCTCACTGATTTACACTGGCTCCCTATGCCCTAATGTATCTAATTTAAAATCCTCATCATCAAATACAAATCCCTCCAGAGCCTCTCCCCATCCTATCTCTTCAATCTCTTCCAGTCTTACATCCCATGCCCTCCGGTCCTCTGATGCTGGCATTCTGTGCATCTTCCCTCGCTCCAACGTCCACCAAAGTTGGAAGACCTTCAGCCACCTCCGCTCTACCTCACTCCCTAAACTCCTTTGCCTCACCATCTTTCGCTGCATTCAAATTTTTGGTCACCTCTTCTAACTCTTACAAAAAGACTTGGTATACTTTCCATTCCCCCTCAATGAAGCATCTTAGGACATTTTTATGTTAACTGCAGGTTGTTTTGCATAAACCATTGAGGCTGGTATGTACAGCTAATAAGTATTGTTTTTTGTATAGCTGATGTTCATTTTGTCAAAGAGAGAAAACTTAATTATACTTGTAATAATTTATCCTTGTACCCCATGAGGCCCATATACCCCTCAGTGTGGCTACAGTTGGTTGAATTGGGATGATGGATAATTCATTGCCACTGATTGGCCACATTACCTCAAGGATATTAAAGCCTTCTGCTGCCTCAATGGGGGACTGAATGGCTTCCGTTGTCATTTCCAGTAATACGCCAGTAAGATTTGGCCATTCCCGTGGAAATTAGGCCGACCAGAAAGTTCTCATTATATCTCAAGCCTAACCATTGCGTAGTTTGCAGAGCCCACAGATGGCCATCTAAAAGGCTGAGGCCAGTCTGCACAACATTCTGAATTTCTGAAAATCCCACAGAAAACGCACATTGAAAGCAACCTCTAGTGTCAACTAAACATGGAGACATAGGGGATTAGAATACAGTCCCCATTCTTGGTTAAAGCCACAGTTAGAGCAGATTTTGATCTAGTTCCCCATCTGCAGCAGTAACCTGCATTGTACCTGGATTACTAATTGGCAGGAGTTCAGTTGCAGCATGCAAGTCTTGCATATGTGAGTGCACATGGAGCATTTCAGTGTGGAAGACGTACAAACCGTGCATACTTTGCTGTGTGGGATGTTGTGGGTTTTTAACTCTTATCCTATTCATACAATGAAACATCCCCTGAAGGTAGAGGCAAGAGGGTTGATTCATGGTGGGGCTTTTTCTATCCCATTGGCCTGCAACTCCTCTAAACTGTAATAACTGGATCTGATGTGTCCTGTAAGTATAATTTATGAAATATGGTTGAAATCTTGCAAGATTATCCAGAATGTTTGACACATTCTACAGAGCAAATTGCAGGAATTATTCTGTTACTTGCAGGATTCCAGTTTTCAAATTGCCTGAGATTTATTCAGTAAGAGGTGCAGAAGTAACTTTCTGTAAATATGCTACTGTGCAGTGCCAGAAGAATTTTTTAAAAATTAAGTGTCGTAAACTGATTTTCCACTTTTCTCTTAGCTAGTGAATGCCTAGTACTGCAGTACATTTTTTTTATTATTCTTGGGACCTGGTCGATACTAGCAAGGCTGCATTTACTGGCTATCCCCAATTGCCCTAAACTGCTGATGTCCTTGTGATGATGGTGCTTCCACATGGTATTAGGTGGGGAATTCTAGGACTTGGACCTAGTAACAATGAAGAATTGTGATATATGTCCAAGTTAGGACGGTGTGTAACTTGGAGGGGATCTTGGAGGTGATGGTACTATTGCACTTGTCCTTTTTGGTCATAGAGGTTATGGAGTTGGGTGGTGCTGTTGAAGTAACTTTGGTGAGTTGGTGCATTGCATCCTGTAGATGATATATACTGTGGCCATAATGTGTGCTGGTGGAGGGGGTGAATATTGAGGCCCGTGGCAGGGGTGTTGATCAAGCAGACTGCTCTGTCCTGGATGGTGTTGAGCCTCTCGAGTGTTGTTGCAGCTACAAGTACAAATACTAGACCAACATGTGCTTGTGTTTGTACCTGCTTTATCACTGCTTGTTGTTGCTTGTACATTTACAAAGGAATATGTCTGTTTCTTTACTAAACAGATTGACTTCAATCTGGATGCCCTTCAGAAGTCTCAAATGGTCAAGGGCTGGTTTCGGTTGATGCCTTTTGAAAAAAATGAAGACGATGCAGGGTAAATAGTTCCGGTTGTTTCATGGTTCTGGATTTCGACTGTCACATGTGCATCATTGCATCTTAGTCATAATGCTAAAAGAACAACCTGGTTGGCAACAGATGAATTTCAAAATGTAGTGGGTGATATCTTCATTGTGTGAGCAGATCTGGATTTTCTCTAAACATGCTTGATCCATGTTGGATCAAATGGGCTTCTTCTGTTTCTAGGAAACTAATAGATTTTAGGAGCAGGAGAAGGCTGTTTGACCCAGCAATCCAATCTCTTTTTGGTTAGTCTTAACCCTCAACTTTGTGCCTCCCACCAAATCCTTCTGCTTCTCTTTCATCAGAAGGATACCTCATTTCTTGAACTCATTCATCCAGTTTGCTTCCCAATAACTGCTTCTATGTGTCTATTACTTTGGGTATGAAATAATTCTGCCTGAATACCCCATTTGAAATAATGCTCTATTTACTCCAAATCCTAAATGATACCCCTAGTTTTTAACCCTTGTTATTGTGAATAATTTGGACTTGTATTTAATAGGCAGAAAATTGTGGGCATTGCATCCCCATTCCTACTATGTGTGGCCAGTGGGGAAGGCTTCCCATTGGTAACATGTGTTCGTAAAATCATCCCTCTAGTGTCATCTTTGATGTCCTGCACTGCACCTTCACTGTCCATGTTGTTGTGCTCAGTACCCCAGTAGGGACTTAATCATTGTCTCATATAATAACATCATCACCTCTTTTGATTTAAATTCTGCCCCTCTGCTAAGTCAATCTAGTTCCGTGTTTGACTTTTCAATAGACTGGGCTGGTTTCAACAAGTTTTTCACAATTATCCCCAAATCTCCTTTTCTTATTACAATGCCACAGGAAATTTCTGCAACTGAACAGAAAATAGCCCCTTTTTACCTGAACAAATGCTTGAAATGTTTGTTTATAAATCCTTGGACCAATTAACCAATGCGTTTAAAAGAATAATATGGGCCCTTTATTCTTTTTGGCAAGTGCAAGGTTTTATTGTCTGGATAAATAAGTTTGGGTCCCTGCCAGCATAATTTTCCATTGGGATGATATGTAAAGCTGTCAACATCAGAGAAATATTATGAGTGAGATTTATGATCACAAAGGGAGACAGATTCCAAACCATTTAAGCACGAAAGGTGATTTTCTGACCTTGCCTTGGTGATGGGAAGCTCCACCTACCAAGAGCGCATGTTGGAAATCCGAGTGCACGCTCTGCAAGATTTTCTAACCGTTAATTTAAATGGTTAGGAAAATCACCTGTGGCCCAAATTTCCAATATCCGTTGGGCGAAGCTCTCTGCAAAATCCCAAACTTTCTTCATCGAGTTGGGTTTATTTTCAGGAGTGAGATACATTAAAAGAGGTGACATTTTAATATAAACATAGGAAGAGGAGTAGGCCACTCAGCCCCTCGAGCCTGTTCTGCCGCTCAATTAGATCATGGCTGATCTGTACCTCAACGCTGTTTACCTGCCTTTGTTCCATATCCCTTGATGTCCTTACCTAACAAAAAAAACTATCGATCGCCATCTTCGAAATTTCAATTGACCCAGTGTCCACAGCTTTTTGGGGATGAGAGTTCCAGATTTCCACTACCGTTCTGTGAAAAAGTGTTTCCTGATTTCACTCCTAAATGGCCAAGTTATAATTTTAAGATTATTCCCTCTTGTTCTGGATTCCCCCACCAGAGGAAATAGCTTCTCTGTACCTACCTGATCAAATCCCTTAATCATTTTAAACAACGTGATTAGATCATCCCTCGACCTTCTAAACTCAAGGGAATACAAGCCAAGTTTATGCTACCTGTCCTCATAATTTAATCTTTTAAGCCATGGTATAATTCTGGTGAATCTGCGCTGTACCCCTTCGAAGGCCAATCTATCTTTCCAGAGGTTCGGTACCCAAAACTGAACGCAGTACTCCAAATGGGGTCTGACCAAGGCTCTGTACAACTGAAGCATAACTTCCTCCCCTTTGTATTCCAATCCCCTTGAGATAAAGGCCAACGTTCCATTAGCCTTTTTGATTACTTTTAAACCAAAATGAATGTGTTTTATTCCAACTGCGTAAGACTTGGTAAGTCTGTGCATTATGACATGTATGTAAACTTACTGCTGATGAGGATAAAGCACTTTGTGTTAAATTATGGTTCCCACCAGTGGTGAGAATGAGCAGATGCATCTGGCCCAGGACATTAAATTTGGGTTTGATTCTTTTCCCCTTGAAGCAGCTAATCATGCTGGGGTACGGTTCCACCGTGGAAAAACATTACGGTGAAACCAAATCCTGTCACCACTCAACTTCCACACACGTGCATTTGGAGCAGGTGTCACTGGATCGGAAGGGAGAACCCACGATACCATTCCCCCCCTCCCCTCATCCTAGCCCAGGTGCATTGAGGCCAGTTCTTGCGTCTGTGTCACTCTTTGGTTGAGATCTGTTACTCAGCGTGGAGTGGGGATTTAACTTTGTATCTTCCTAGTCTGTATGATTGCATTTACCCACTGAGCCATCAGGAAAATCTAGCTGTATTTAACAAATAATTATGATGTCTAATTGTGGGATAAACAAATGACTACAATCCTGTCCCACTGGGAACAAGACTTTCAGTTGTTTTTCTCTGAATTGGCTCTGCTATCGCTCCATCAATGAATTATCCCCATGGGTTTATACAGGTGTATGAGTAAAGAATACATTTTTTGTAAGGAACACACGTGAATCACAAGCATGAATCCAACACTGAGTAACATTGTGACTAAGGCTCATTATTCATGTTAGATAGAACCAGCACTAACTGCCAAAAATGTTCTATGGCCACACAGTTCTTTATTGCCACTAATTGAGGGAAAGATTTTTCTTGTGCCATTCATAGCAAAATTCTAAGCATGCTTATGATTTTGCAGAGAATGGAGGTATAGCTGGGGGGAGACATCAGGAGCAATTCTGGGACTTGAAGCAGGAAATAACCCATGCCAAAAAAATGTGGGTTGGGGTGGGAAATCATTGCCTTCAACCCCCAATAGCTGCGCCTATGACTATAAATAGTGAATCAAGGAGAATTCCTCCTTAGTCTCACAGAAGACAAGATTCTTCAAAACTTTGAATGAATAAAAATCGCTGGGGCTGCAGAATAAGTTTTGTTTATATACTTTGAAGCACAAATCCTAAGAGTTTTCTTAAAGTTTTCCACTTAAAGTACTCTTTAAGTGGAAGATTATAGGTATGTAAAATATATTGTCAGCTTTTCAGAATAATAACTCAATTTAATAAAAAGAGCTACTTAACTATGTTTCCGCTCTGTCAGTGCTTAAAAACGTAATGCTGAGGGGTTATGAATAAATCCTGAGTAAAAAAAAAATGTAGAAGTAATCAGTATAATAATTACATGAGAAGGACCTGCCCCAGGCAGTAATATCTCCTTGCCAACTCCAGATGAACAGCTCCAATGTTTTTCTGATGTCATTGTGATGTTATCTTTATTTTCACAGTGGTAAATTAGGAGCATTACGATTAAAAGTCAGATTGGCAGAGGACCGGATATTACCATCAATGTACTATCAGCCACTGATTGACCTCTTGGTGGAATCTGTGATCTCTCCAGCCAAAGTGAGTATCTGGAGCTCTGTGCATCTCCAACCATATTTGAGTTGATCTGAAATGAACAAGTGATTCTAAGTTGATTCTGACCAATGATTGTGTGCCAGACCTCGTCAAGTTTCAGTTCAAATATTTCAGCTGTGCTCAGTTAAACCAGCTGATTGGCACTTGAAGGTTTGTTTAATTATGACTCTGATGGGTTAAAGTCCTTACACCTCAATTGAAAGCTCCAAAATGCTGGTGGCTAACAACGTTAGTTGTCGGGAATTTATATTTTATAATTCACAACTTGAAGAAATATGAACTGAACAGAGAAAGCCAGCATTGCTTTGTTAAGGTTATGTCATGTCAGACTAATCTAGTTGAATTTTTTGAGGCGGTCACTAATAAGGTAGACAAGGGAGTGTCTATGGATGTTGGCTTTATGGACTTTCAGAAGGTGTTCAATAAGATTATTGGCAAAAATGGGAGTGCATGGAATTGGAGGTAGCCATTTGACTTGGGTTTGAAATTGGTTGGGAGATAGGAGGCAGAGAGTGGGGATAAAGGGAATGTACTCAGATTGGCAGGATGTGACCAGTGGTCTTCCCCAGGAATCTGTCGTGGATCCTCAGGTTTTCACCATATTTATTAATGACTTGGATGAAGGAGTAGAGTGTTGTATATCCATGTTGGAGATGACACTAAATTAGGAGGGACAGTAAGTAGTGCAGATGGGGGCAGATGCTAGGTCATTCACTCTGGACCTAAGAAAGATAAATCAGAATATTTTCTAAATGGTTAGAAACTAGGTACTGTTGAGGAGTAAAGAGATTTGGTAGTCCAAGTACACAAATTATTTAAAGCTAGTAGACAGATACAAAAAGCAATCAAAAAGGCAAATGGAATGTTGGTCCTTATCTCAAGGATCTGGAATACAAAGGGGAGGAAGTTATGCTACAGTTGTATAGAGTCTTGCTTAGGCCGGAGTCTGTGATAGATTCAGTTTTCAATGATGAAAGCACCATGTGCTATAACCCATTTCAACACCCAGAACCCTAGATCTAGTGAGATTTCAGCAGGAAACTTTCTATCAGAACAAAATGTTTGGAAAACCATTTGCAACAATGAGATTCCATTGTACTGCAACAAAAACAGAAAATACTGGAAATACACAGCAGACCAATCAGCAGCTGTAAAGAGAAAAGACAGGTTGTGACATGTCAGATGTGTCTCCCTTTTCAGAATTTAAGAGTAAAGAAGAAGGCGTTTTAGTAAAGTTGGAAAAAAAAAGGAAAAGGAGAAAATGGGGACAGAATCAATATACATGCCACCAGAGCGGGAGCTAATGGGTTGAACGACCTACAAACTGTTTATAGAAAACTATTTGCTGGTATAAAAGATCATAGGAACAGTAGGAGGCCAATCAGTCCCTCGAACCTATTAGGAACATAAGAACGTAGGAACAGGAGTTGGCCATTCAGCCCCTCGAGCCTGTTCCGCCTTTCAATTAGATCATGGCTGATCTGTATCTTAACTCCATCTATCCGCCTTGGTTCTGTAACCCTTAATGCCCTTGCCTAACAAAAAATCTATGAATCTCAGTTTTAAAATTTTCAATTGACCCAACATCAACAGCTTTTTGAGGGAGAGGGTTCCAGATTTGCTCTACTCCTTGCATGGAGAAGCACTTTCTGACTTCACCCCTGAACGGCCTAGCACTAATTTAAGGGTTACGTCCCCTTGTTTTGGACTCCTCCACCAGAGAAATAGTTTCTCTCTGCCCTATTGAATCCTTTAGTCATCTTAAATACCTCAATTAGATCACCCCTTAATCTTCTATATTCAAAGGAATACAAACCTAGTCTATGCAACCTGTCCTCATAATTTGACCCTTTTAGCCCAGGTAACATTTTGGTGAATCATCAGTGAGGTGTTGGAGACACATAAAAAGGGCAGAATAATGTGCAAATAATTAGGAGGGTGAAAAAGACATGGGAGGGGCCCACACAAAGAAAAAGGTGAAAAAAAATGGAGAAAGAGAAAAGAAGCTGCCAAATCAGCAGGTCTGACATTAAAATTCGAAGTGCTGGCAAAACACAACAGAGTAGAATTTCTGTTGGCATAACCAGAAGATCAGTGGAAACCCCATGGAACTTTGACGCCAATGGATCCATCAGTCCGAAGAGAATAAATGGTTCAACATCATGACTCAGACCCTCTGCCAGTGCTGCATTCCGACAAAGCATCTCCACTGAACCTGCCCCTCTCCCCTCTGCCAGACAACAACAATCTGCATTTAAATAGCGCCTTTAACGTAGTAAAATGTCCCAAAGCGTTTCACTGGGGTGATTATCAAACAAAATTTGACACCGAGCCACAGAAGGAGATATTACGACAGGTGATCAAAAACTTGGTCAAAGAAGTAGGTTTTAAGAAGCGTCTTAAAGGAGGAGAGAGAGGTGGAGAGGAATTCCGAAGCTTAGGGTCTTGGCAAGTGAAGGCATGGGCGCCAATGGTGGAGCAATGAAAATCGGGGATGCGCAAGAGGCCAGAATTGGAGGAGCGCAGAGATCTTGGAGGGTAGTAGGGCTGGAGGAGGTTACAGAGATAGGGACCCACCCCACATCACAAGAATATGGAGGATATACCCAAAGTCTGAAGTTGCTAAAGTCGATATTCGGACCAGAGGGCAGTAGTGTGCCCAAAATGATGCAATACTGATCCTGATGCTTGTATTAATCCTGCTTGGAACAGTGTAAGAGACCAGAGACAAAGAGGTCAGAGTGGAATTTGACAGAGTGGTCGCCAAATCGGCATTTGGTCTCCCCAGTGTAGGGTAGAGCGCATCATGAGTTATGAATATTGTCTACGAGATTAGGGAAAGTACACATAAATTATTGTCTTTTCCTTCTATTTTACTTGTTCTCCTTTGTACCATTCTGTCAAAAACATTCCACAGAAACTTTTAATGTAGAATGTTCTGTAATATGTAACAGATGGCTGGAGGAATACTCGTTTGGATGACTGAATGTTACTGAATCCTGAGCATGTGTTGTAGCCTTGGGCATGCTCCCAGATTTTTCTTTTTATGATTTTTAATATCCAGAAATGATGGACGTCTTTAGAACTTACTGTTTCTTTCGTGAAGTTTTACTGACATTCCACTGCAATCAGTTATGCCATGAGGAGAGCACATTTCGATGTTGGGCACAGTGGTGGTACAGTTGAAGTCAGCGGCAGCTCACTTGATAGCGAGAGAGGAGTTTTACAAGATTATGACACCAGACCAGTGTTAAAATAGTTTCAACTGACAAGAATTATTTTTTATTGAATAATCAATTCCCTTATTTTATTGTGATACTATTCTTGTCTTTGTTATGTAGTGGACACAAGAAGGCCGGAAATGAATTGAGGCAGTAATTCAGTCAGTGGATTCAGGTTACTTAATAAACTGGGAGAAAGAAACTTCAATGGTTTGTTCATCATCTGAATTCTGAGAAACGATTACTACCAGGATCTGCATTGGCAGCTTTTATTTCCTCTTTCTCCATTTTCTCACTTTTTCATTTGTGTCAAACCCTCCTATGTCTTTTTCACCCTCCTAATAATCCATGTGAGCACATAACCTAAGCTGCCACTTCAGTGCAGTACTGCGGGAGTGCTGCATTGTCGGAGGTGCTGTCCTTTGCATGAAACAATAAACTGAGGCCTTGTTTGTTCAGGTGGATGTAAACGATCCCATGGTACTAATCAAAGAAGAGTAGGCAGTTCTTCTAAGTTCTTGGCCAACAATCTTGCCTCAATCATCACCACCAAAAAGGTCATTTATCTCGTTGCTGTTTGTGGGATCCTGCTGTGGAGAAATTGGCTGCCACATTGTAATTCATTGGTTCTGAAGCACTTTGACACGTTCTAAGGATGTAAAAGGCACTATATAAATGCAAGTTCTTCTTATCTCATTTTTTTACAGCTATTCAAGACTTTTTAATTTTGTCTATCTGTGTAAAGTTTGAGAAGCTTCATACTTCAACTACCACACTTAATATATTAAATGCCTTGAGTATATTATGCACTTCCTGTAACACTTTTTGATGTAATCTGTCTGTCATGCTATTTCAATCACATATTTGGCTGTTACACTAAAAAACACAATTTTGAGTGCTATTTCTTCGAGCAACCACTGATTGGCTGATTCCTGGCACGTGACTTACGCCCAGTTTTGGTCATCTCAGCCTTGGTCCTCCCAGATACTTATTCCTGATTGGCTGAGTGGATCATATGGTCAATTCCAGCTTTGTTCTCCCAGCTGTAACTCTCAGCTCCATCATAAATCAGAAGGCCTAACTCCAGTAGCAGCTTTCTCCAGGTAAGTTTTCCCAGCCTCACTCCTTCCTTGCTTGACATTTCTTTTTTTTTGTTCCCTGTTTTTTTGTGTGCTGATTATTTTTTCAGCTTACGCTGTTTCATGCCCCCTTGTGTGCTGTTTTTTGCCTTTTCTGTTGTTTCAAACCCTGTGGCACATTAGCTTTTCTCTTTGCCCCCCATTGTCTGTGTGCTCTATCTTTTCTCTTTCCAAAACACCTTTTCTCCATGGGCTTTTCTTTTTGAAGGCCTGTTCTCCTCCGTCCTTTTTCTCTCTTTTTAATTCCATTGCCTGCTTTCCTTTTTCAATTTTCTCAACTCTTCTACTCCACTCTCTTATTTTCCTCTTCCCCTTCCTGTTCGCCACTGTCTTTTTTTTCCCTAATCACCAGCCCAAATTCTTAGTATCCTTGCTTGCTCACCCACTCACAACAAGGTAGATGAATTGACGGCACAAATAGAAGTAAATGGATATGATCTAATTGCCATTACAGAGACGTAGCTGCAGGGTGACCAAGGCTGGGAACTGAATATTCAACATTTAGGAAGGACAGGCAAAAAGGAAAAGGAGGTGGGGTAGCGCTGTTAATAAAGGAAGAGATCAGTACAATAGTGAGAAAGGATCTTGGCCCAGAAGATCAAGATGTAGCATCGGTTTGGGTGGAGCTAAGAAACAGCAAGGGGCAGAAAACATCGGTAGGAGTTGTTTATAGGCCACCAAACAGTAGTGGTAATGTAGGGCATGGTATAAATCAGGAAATTAGAAGTGCATGTAACAACGGTAATACAGTAATCATGGGGGACTTTAATCTACGTATAGATTGGGCAAACCAAATTAGCACTAATACTGTGGAGGATGAATTCCTGGAATGTATACGAGATGGTTTTCTAGATCAATATGTTGAGGAACCAACTAGGGAACAGGTTATTTTAGATCTAGTATTGTGCAATGAGAAAGGGTTAATTAATAATTTTGTTGTAAAAGAGCCCTTAGGGAAGAGTGATCATAATATGATAGAATTCTTCATTAAGTTTGAAAGTGATGTAGTTCAATCCGAAACTAGGGTCTTAAATCTAAACAAAGGAAACTACAAAGGTATGAGGCGCAAGTTGGCTGTGGTTGATAGGGGAACTACATTAAAAGGAATGATGGTAGACAGGCAATGGCTAACATTTAAAGAATTAATACATAATTTGCAACAATTATATATTCATTTAAGGCACAAAAACCCAACAGGAAAAGTGGTCCAACCGTGGCTAATAAGAGAAACTAAAGATAGTATTAAACAGATACTTTGGGCTCAATTTTAGGGGGAAATTGCGGGTGCGTTGGGGGCGGGGGGTTCAGAAAATTGCAGAAATCCTGCTCGGGTTCAGAAGCTGGCTCCAACCCGCCGACTTCCGAGTTTCCCAAGGACGTACTTGTGTGTACACGGACGACTGGAAACCGGAAGTCCCACCAGCAATTAAAGCCGGCGGGATGACAGTTAAAGAGCCAAATGTACCTCATTGAGGTACTTAAGGCACTTTACCTGTGACAGATTAAGTGATTGTAACGATTTTTAATTTACCTGGGTGGCTTGCCCACCGCTTCTGATTTACCAGGCATGAAGGGCTGGATCAGGGAAAAAGAAACAAAATAAAGTACATCAAAAACCATAGAAGGAAGTTTAAACACAAAATCAACCTACCCTTCCACCCTGCTCCAAAAACCGATGTCTCCCTTTCCGATCACCCCCTCATCACCCCCTCGATGTTCTCCCGATGTCTCCCTCTTCACCCTCCCGATGTCCCCCTCTTCACCCTCCTGATGTCTCCCTCTTCACCCTCCCGATCTTCCCCACTTCACCCTTCCGATCTTCCCCTCTTCACCCTCCCAATCGTCCCTTCTTCACTCTCCCGATCTTTCCCTCTTCACTCTCCCGATCTTCCTCTCTTCACCGTCCCGATCTTCCCCTCTTCACCCTCCCGATGTCTCCCTCTTCACCCTCCCGATGTCTCCCTCTTCACCCTCCCGATCTTTCCCTCTTCACTCTCCCGATCTTTCCCTCTTCACCCTCCCGATCTTCCCCTCTTCACCCTCCCGATCTTTCCCTCTTCACCCTCCCGATGTCTCCCTTCTTCACCCTCCCGATCTTTCCCTCTTCACTCTCCCGATCTTTCCCTCTTCACCCTCCCGATGTCTCCCTCTTCACCCTCCCGATCTTTCCCTCTTCACTCTCCCGATCTTCCCCTCTTCACTCTCCCGATCTTTCCCTCTTCACTCTCCCGATCTTCCCCTCTTCACTCTCCCGATCTTTCCCTCTTCACTCTCCCGATCTTCCCCTCTTCACTCTCCCGATCTTCTCCTCTTCACTCTCCCGATCTTTCCCTCTTCACCCTCCCGATCTTTCCCTCTTCACCCTCCCGATCTTCCCCTCTTCACCCTCCCGATCTTCCCCTCTTCACCCTCCCGATCGTTCCCTCTTCACCCTCCCGATCTTTCCCTCTTCACTCTCCCGATCTTCCCCTCTTCACCCTCCCGATCTTCCCCTCTTCACCCTCCCGATCTTCCCCTCTTCACTCTCCCGATCTTTCCCTCTTCACCCTCCCGATCGTCCCTTCTTCACTCTCCCGATCTTTCCCTCTTCACCCTCCCGATCTTTCCCTCTTCACCCTCCCGATCTTCCCCTCTTCACCTTCCCGATCTTTCCCTCTTCACCCTCCCGATCGTCCCTTCTTCACTCTCCCGATCTTTCCCTCTTCACCCTCCCGATCTTCCTCTCTTCACCCTCCCGATCTTTCCCTCTTTACTCTCCCGATCTTCCCCTCTTCACTCTCCCGATCTTTCCCTCTTCACCCTCCCGATCTTCCCCTCTTCACTCTCCCGATCTTCCCCTCTTCACTCTCCCGATCTTCCCCTCTTCACTCTCCCGATCTTCCCCTCTTCACTCTCCCGATCTTCCTCTCTTCACCCTCCCGATATTTCCCTCTTCACTCTCCCGATCTTCCTCTCTTCACCCTCCCGATCTTTCCCTCTTCACTCTCCCGATCTTCCCCTCTTCACCCTTCCGATCTTCCCCTCTTCACCCTCCCGATCGTCCCTTCTTCACCCTCCCGATCTTTCCCTCTTCACTCTCCCGATCTTCCCCTCTTCACTCTCCCGATGTCTCCCTCTTCACCCTCCCGATGTCTCCCTTCTTCACCCTCCCGATGTCTCCCTCTTCACCCTCCCGATGTCTCCCTCTTCACTCTCCCGATGTCTCCCTCTTCACTCTCCCGATCTTCCCCTCTTCACCCTCCCGATCATCCCTTCTTCACCCTCCCGATCTTTCCCTCTTCACTCTCCCGATCTTCCCCTCTTCACCCTCCCGATCTTCCCCTCTTCACCCTCCCGATCTTTCCCTCTTCACTCTCCCGATCTTCCTCTCTTCACCCTCCCGATCTTTCCCTCTTCACCCTCCCGATCGTCCCTTCTTCACCCTCCCGATCTTTCCCTCTTCACCCTCCCGATCTTTCCCTCTTCACCCTCCCGATCTTTCCCTCTTCACCCTCCCGATCTTTCCCTCTTCACCCTCCCGATCTTTCCCTCTTCACTCTCCCGATCTTCCCCTCTTCACCCTCCCGATCTTCCCCTCTTCACCATCCCGATCGTCACTTCTTCACCCTCCCGATCTTCCCCTCTTCACTCTCCCGATCTTCCTCTCTTCACCCTCCCGATGTCTCCCTCTTCACCCTCCCGATCTTCCCCTCTTCACCCTCCCGATCTTCCCCTCTTCACTCTCCCGATCTTCCTCTCTTCACCCTCCCGATGTCTCCCTCTTCACCCTCCCGATCTTCCCCTCTTCACCCTCCCGCTCTTCCCCTCTCCCCCTTGCTCTTCCCCTCTCCCCCGATCTTCCCCTTTCCCCCCGATCTTCCGTTCCAGTGCCGGATGACGTCTCGCTCTCTCTCTTTCCCGCACCCCCCCCCACCCCCCCCAGCTCACGTTGCAGCTCCTGACGGCAGCCAGCCTGTCAACCAGGCTGGCTGCCAGGCGCAAAACCTGGAGAGGACGTTAATCATCAGCAATCACCGTGTGATCGTGTGGGAAATGGTAAGTTTTGTTCATGTGGGTTTGCGACGTGCACCTTCACCCTCCCGCTGCCATACCGCCACCATTGCAAAATCGAGCCCTTTGTGTCTGTCTTCATGGAAGAAGACACAAAAATCCTCCCAGAAATACTAGAGAACCAAGGGTCTGGCGAGAATGAGGAACAGAAAGAAATTAGCATTCGTAAAAAAAATAGTACTAGAGAAATTAATGGGACTGAAAGTCAATAAATCCCAAGGGCCTGATGATCGACATTCCAGGGTTTTGAAAGAGACGGCTATAGAGATAGTGGATGCATTGTTTGTCATTTTCCAAAATTCTATAGATTCTGGAACAGTTCCTGCAGATTGGAGGGTAGCAAATGATACCCCACTATTTAAGAAAGGAGGGAGAGAGAAAACAGGGAACTACAGACCTGTTAGCCTGACATCAGTACTGGGAAAATTCTAGAATCTATTATAAAGCATGTGATAACGGGGTACTTAGAAAATAATAATAGGATTTGGCAGAGTTAACATGGATTTATGAAAGGGAAATCATGTTTGACAAACCTATTGGAGTTCTTTGAGGGTGTAATTAGTAGAATAGATAAGGGGGAACCAGTGGATATGGTGTATTTGGATTTTCAGAAGGCTTTCAATAAGGTCCCACAGAGGAGGTTGGTGAACAAAGTTAGAGCACATGTGGGGTGAGGTGAGAGTGACTGCCCTTGACATCAAGGCAGCATTTGACTGAGTGTGGCACCAAGGAGCCCTAGTAAAATTGAAGTCAATGGGAATCAGGGGGAAAACTCTCCAGTGGCTGGAGTCATACCTAGCACAAAGGAAGATGGTAGTGGTTGTTGCAGGCCAATCATCTCAGCCCCAGGACATTGCTGCAGGAGTTCCTCAAGGCAGTGTCCTAGGCCCAACTATCTCCAGCTGCTTCATCAATGACCTTCCCTTCATCATAAGGTCAGAAATGGGGATGTTCGCTGATGATTGCACAGTGTTCAGTTCCATTCGCAACCCCTCAGATAATGAAGCAGTCCGAGCCCGCATGCAGCAAGGCCTGGACAACATCCAGACTTGGGCTGATAAGTGGCAAGTAACATTCGTGCCAGACAAGTGCCAGGCAATGACCATCTCCAACAAGAGAGAGTCGAACCACCTCCCCTTGACATTCAACGGCATTACCATCGCCGAATCCCCCACCATCAACATCCTGGGGGCCACCATTGACCAGAAACTTAACTGGACCAGCCATATAAATACTGTGGCTACAAGAGCAGGTAAGAGGCTGGGTATTTTACGGCGAGTGACTCACCTCCTGACTCCCCAAAGCCTTTCCACCATCTACAAGGCACAAGACAGGAGTGTGATGGAATACTCTCCACTTGCCTGGATGAGTGCAGCTCCAACAACACTCAAGAAGCTCGACACCATCCAGGACAAAGCAGCCGCTTGATTGGCACCCCATCCACCACCCTAAACATTCACTCCCTTCGCCACCGACGCACTGTGGCTGCAGCGTGTACCATCCACAGGATGCACTGCAGCAACTCACCAAGGCTTCTTCGACAGCACCTCCCAAACCCGCGACCTCTACCACCTAGGAGGACAAGAGCAGCAGGCACATGGGAACAACACCACCTGCACGTTCCCCTCCAAGGCACACACCATCCTGACTTGGAAATATATCGCCGTTCCTTCATCGTCGCTGGGTCAAAATCCTGGAACTCCCTTCCTAACACTGTGGGAGAACCTTCACCACACGGACTGCAGCGGTTCAAGAAGGCGGCTCACCACCAACTTCTCAAGGGCAATTAGGGATGGGCAATAAATGCTGGCCTTGCCAGCGATGCCCACATCCCATGAACGAATATAAAAAAAAACATCGAATTGGGGGTAATATACTGGCATGGATTGAGAATTGGTTAACAGACAGAAAACAGAGAGTAGGAATAAATGGGTCTTTTTCACGTTGGCAGACTGTGACTAGTGGGGTACTGCAGCGTTTGGTGCTTGGGCCCCAGCTATTCACAATCTATATCAATGATTTGGATGAGGGGACCAAATGTAATATTTCTAAGTTTGCTGATGATGCAAAACTAGGTGGGAATCTGAGTTGTGAGGAGGATGCAAAGAGACTTCAAGGGGATATAAATAGGCTAAGTGAGTGGGCAAGAACATGGCAGATGGAACATAATGTGGAAAAATGTGAAGTTATCCACAGGATAGCTGGTAGGAAGAACAGAAATGCAAAGTATTTTTTAATGGTGAGAGATTGGGAAATGTTGACGTTCAAAGGGACCTGGTGTCCTTGTACATGAGTCACTGAAAGCTAACATGCAGGTGCAGCAAGCAATTAGGAAGGCAAATGGTAATTTGGCCTTTATTACAAGAGGATTTGAGTACAGGAATAAAGCTGACTTACTGCAATTATATAGGGCCTAGTGAGACTGCACCTGGAGTATTGTATACAATTTTGGAATGCTGATCTCAGAAAAGATATGCTTGCCATAGAGGGAGTGCAACGAAGGTTCACCAGACTGATTCCTGGGGATGGCGGGATTGTCATATGAGGAGAGATTGAGTAGACTAGGCCTGTATTCTCCAGAGTTTAGAAGAATGAGAGGTGATTTCATTGAAACATACAAAATTCTTACAGGGCTCGACAGGGTAGATGCAAGGAGAATATTTCCCCTGGCTGGGGAATCTAGAACCAGGGGTTCACAGTCTCAGAATAAGGGGTAGGCCATTTATGACTGAGATGAGGAGAAATTTCTTCTCTCAGAGGGTGGCAAATCTTTGGAATTTTCTACCCCAGAGGGTTGTGGAGGCTCAGTCATTGAGAACATTCAAAACAGAGATCGATAGATTTCTAGATATTAAAGGCATCAAGGGATACGGGGATGGTGCAGGAAAATGGTGTTGAGGTAGAAGATCAGCCATGATGTTGTTGAATGGCGGAGCAGGCTCAAGGAGCCGGATGGCCTACTCCTGCTCCTATTTCTTATGTTCTTACATTCTAATGTTCACGCGTCACCATTACAATTGCCCCCACTACTCGCTGCCCCATTACTTCCTCCATCCCTCAACTTCCTACTACCCTCCTCCCCCTTTCATACTGGTACCAAATACTCAAAATTACAGTTAGTAGCACTCTCACTTTTGAGTCAGAGGATTGGGGGCTCAGGCCCCCGTTCTGGATATGAGCACATAATCTAGGCTGACACTGCAGTGCAGAACTGAGGGATGCTGCCTTGCCAGAGGTGCTGTCTTTCAGATGAGTCATTAAACTGAGGCTCTTTACCTCTACTGAGGCAGATGTCAAAGATCCCATGAAACTATTGAAAGAAGAGCAGGGAGTTTCCTTGGCATCCTGGCCCACATTTCTTTCTCAACCAACACCCCCAAAAACAGATTATCTGGCAATTCATTCCTTTGGTATGTGTGGGACCTTGCTGTGTTTGCCGACATAACAACAGTAACTTCACTTCAAAAGTAATCCATCGGCTGCATAGTGCTATAGGATGTTCTGAGAAATGTGGTGAAACACTATATAAATGCAAGATCTTTTTTTATTTCTTACCCCGCAAAAATTCTAAATATTTTCCAATTCGTCACTTCCCACCTCACTTAGTTATTGCCACACCTATCCCAATACCTTATAAACCAAATAACCTGCTCCAACTAGCCACATTGTTTCAACTACTGTACTAATGTAGCAACGTGACAACATTATCACTCCTTCTAAACGAGCATACGTCTCATGAGCAATGCTG
Source organism: Heptranchias perlo (assembly GCF_035084215.1). Classification (NCBI taxonomy): domain Eukaryota; kingdom Metazoa; phylum Chordata; class Chondrichthyes; order Hexanchiformes; family Hexanchidae; genus Heptranchias; species Heptranchias perlo. Next base: position 28,461,192 of record NC_090349.1, read on the forward strand.
TGGGAGATCAACTACTGTGTGCATGTATGTTTGTGTGTGTGTAAATAAAATATATTTGTATTTGTGTATACATAAAGAGCTTCAAAAGGTTTTGCTGCTCACAATTTCAGTATTGGAGACAAATTCCTCTGTGTGCAAAATATATTGAAATCATAAACTCATTTCTAAAGAATGCATTTATAAATTTGCTAGACATGGCACACAGAGGGAATTTCCCCCATGGTTGGTTAACACCGAGTGATGTTCCTCACATGTTATTAGGTAATTTTGGGTGGTAAAATATGGAAGAGTTCACCATCCTGCATATAAAGTAGAAAGTAGCCTGGAAGTGCAGGCAGCCTGGTACTAGAAAGTGGCTGAATCTTGACTTTCAACCTGAATGTCATAAGTTCAAGCCATTTAATTTTGTTTGCCTGGATGAGGTTTGTCAGGTTTCAATGGGCTACCTGATGAAAGCCTGGCAGAAGGGGGTTCATTTCCTATTTCACCGCCAGGGTGGTAACCTGGTAGAGGGTTTATAGAACCTGCCCGATTTCCATTCCATTGATTGCAAAGGAATTTCACACAACCCTGTGTGTTAATAATTGTGCAACATAATTTCAAGTTCAAAGTCGTTAAATGTCGGAAGTAAATGTTTCATGGCTTTGAAATAGTTTCCATCCGATTTTCCATGGTTAAAAATACACTGGTGTAAAACTGCCTGCAGCATTTTACAGAAATATTTCTGTCAATCCTTGTTGGGTTTTTCACCTACATGATGTATTAATTCCCATTGATTTCTATGGTAAAGGTCTTGGTCTGTTTGACTGGGCTCTTTGTCCACTTTGAAAATTCTTTTGTAAAATCTGGGTGTTGCCATTTTCCCTGAGTCTCCACAAATTAATCACCTTGAAGAATTGGGCATGTTGAATGATTACTTGTTAGTATATCAGATGTTCTTTTAAACAAATAAGGCACTGAATAATCTAATTAGAAGCACTAATATTTGTTCCAAATTGAGTAAAACCCTTTCATAATTAAATCTATATATGTCATGACAGAATGGCTTTGTCAGGAGTTCTGTTGTATTAAGAGTCTTAATTTACTATAGTGGCATTTCTAAGGATTTTTTTTATTGAATGCAGTTCAAATGACAGAATTTCAGTATGTTTACATCATTGAATTTTGCTATAGTCTGTGCAGCACCACAGCATTGATGCTTATGTAAGTGAGGAAATTGGGAATTCAGATAGGGGTAAGTGTTCTGATTAACATTTGGCTAAGACCCAAAAATACCATGTATTCTAATTGTAAGGTGTGATGCATCTCCCAAGTAATTAATTTTTCTTTGGAATTGTATGGTGGGAGAGTGATTTGGAACTGTAGCTTTAAGAAGTGAAGTGATGGCAGTGAAGAAGGAAGCTCTGGCTGCATTAGGAATGATAATGGCAGCATTGAAAGAGAATGACCTGTGATTTTAGAAAGGATACCAATGGCTTAAGTTGGTGGCACTAGTGGCTGCCTTGGTTAGAGGAGTAGGTGACATCTCCAAAGGTATCTGCAGGTACAGACTATACAGACAGAACGTGAATAAATGAACAAGAGATAGTGGTTTGATTAGGGTCAGTGTCTTCTATCCTGCCAGTTTAAAGAGAAGGTTAATGCAAAATGAAGGGTGCTATAAGAAGTAACTGGTCAAATAACCAGGTGCATTCAAAGGAAAGGTCAATTTAGTATTGGTATGGTTCTTAGAATTAATTTCTTGAATAATTTTGGTCAGCACCAAAACTGTCATCACCTAGAATAAATCTGGCAGTTCCAGAGGGAAAGATATAGGGAAAGGCTCCCCATGTTACGCACCATCCCTAGCTCAATCACAGGACTCAGCCGATGCTGCTGCCTGTTGGCAACTTGCTGGGAGGCGCGTGAGGTCTCTGGAGACTACCCCTGTGATTTTCTGTCTCTGCCTCTTGGTGAAAGAGCAGCTGGTCTTCATTCTCGAACTCCCTGTGTGGGGGTTTACAGGACAAGCCTGCTCTGTGGCACAGTGCAGTGTTACTTCAGTGAACCAGGCCACTGTGCCACCCAGAACTGCTGTGGTTTAAAATCGATTTCCACCACCAATCCTGGTGTTTGGAATTTATACTGGTCGAAGGCTAATCAAAATTAACTTTAAAAAAAAATCTCTACTATAAATGTTAGGGAATTTTAATGGGGAACAGGCTTTTTTGGATTCCCACTAGCTTGTTGGCAGTGAGACAATAAGTTAACATTGTTTCTTGCTCGTTAATGAATGTTAACTATAGAGTGTAATGTCTCATTAAATGACTCGGACTGTTAGGTATAATCTGCCTTGATTGTTGGTATCTGCCTTTGAGTAAACAGGCAGTTTGTTTTTTTTAAAGATAGAGGGCGCTAAATTGGGCCGTGTAGCGCCTGTTGTTTCGGCGCTGCACGGTCTCTCCGACATCCAAGATGGCGTCTTGGATGCGCATGCACGTTTCCTGCATGACGTGCGCCATCTTGGTATAGGAGATCGTGCAGGCGCAGATAACGAATGCTGGGATCATGTAAAGTAGGGAGAAAATGGCTTCAATCAGTGTGCAACGCTGATTTAAAGTGATGGACACCATTTTGGGACTTAACGCCCAAATCAACGCACAGTCTTAACCCCGACCATCTAGACGTGTCTTAGAGTGCCTGGAGAACCCCCCACCGGCGCTATTTAAAGGGACCATGCAGGATTTAAAGGTTAGAGGCTGGATTATTGCTTCTGGCTGCCGAGACATTTGTAACTGTTTTTGGAGTTCTCCTAGACTTCAATACTAGGACACGGGGACATAGCCAGGACGTGCACGAGTGAAGTTAGGAAATGCTTCTACATGCAAAGTGGGGGAAACGTTTGGAATGCTTTTTTGCAGACGGCAGTTGATGCTAGCTCACTTGTGAATGTTAAATCTGAGATTGATAGGTTTCTGTGAACCAATGGCATTAAGGAATATGGGGCTAAGACAGGTATATGGAGTTAGGTCACAGGTTCGCCATGACCTCACTGAATGGTGGAACAGGCTTGACGGGCTAAATGCCACTGCCACTTGCTGCCTCTTGATATGCACCACCTTCTCCTGCAAGAAAGCGGGACATGTGTCTGGGTGATGTTCCTGTCATGGGTGAATAGCTGCAAGTGTGTGTGGCCTGTGAGCTGTGGGTGGGCGGCTTGAAACAGTGGTAATGTGTAAGAGTGAGAAGAAGCAACTGATTGGAAGAGTTAAGTACTGATGGAAAGAGTTTATTGGTATGTGGGTGATGGGGGGTGTAGTGCGCGGTGCAGTTGGTCGGAGACGCCACTTGACAGTTGACCTCACTCACCTTGACCACTCATGTCAAAGCATTGAACATCTTCCTGCACTATATCCATGTTCATGATGCTGTGCGCCTGGCATTGACTTCTTCCCCCGCTGCCTCCCACTGTCTTTTGAGTATAGGGCCTCTTGCCCCCTGCTGCGGATATAGGATGTCTCTCCTTCTGTCCAGCTCTTGCACCCAAGGCCTCTCGTGCATCAGCAGAGAACCTTGGTGCATGCGCTCTCGCAGGCCTGGTACCAACTCAGATCGGCAGATTGGTGTAATTTTCTGAACCTGTTTTTCATTGATTTCAGGATTTAAGGCCTTTTTAAAAATAAATATATTCCTGTAATTTAAGAGTTGAATGCCTCTCCAGTCACTTTAACATTCTGTGTTAGGGCCACTGGCTACTCCCACTGCATTTCCCCCTTCAGCTAAGGGGGCAGCACAGTCTGAGCTGTGAGCTTCTTACTAATGTCACTGTGCAACCATCTATCAGGAGGAGGGAGGCCTGCCAACATGTTTAACTTACGTTTACAGCAAAAAGACAGTTTCCACAAGCAGACCAAGTCTCTTGTGCTCCGAATCTGAACCCTCCGATATGTGCCATGGGACTAGCAATTATATCTTATTCACAGTGTAATGCGCTGGTATCCATGTGCCCTGTGCCCAGTCTTTACATTTTAAATATCTGCCACCCCCACTCCCACTGTCATAGCAGCTCATAGGATTACTATGGCACAAATGATAGAAAATTTTTCTGTTATTTGAACATCATTACAATACACCCACTTGGATATGGGCAGATGTATTGTATATCACCTGTCACTTCTGGCAGGATACCTGATGTTGATTTTGAATTCACTAAGACCCCGTTTATCTAAAGTCCTACAAAAAAAATAGAAAGGGTAATTCAGTAGGGAGTAGCATTCACAGGGAGTGGATATGCAGCCCATGATTTAAAATGAATCAATGAAAAATTATGGGCTATCCACCTATAACTATCTAAGATTTGCTTCCTGCGAGTACCATGTCCCAGTGGAAATGCCATCCCTATAATTTAGAGATTTTACCTATTTTGTTGCATGTCAGAAACTCAGTTTGTGTCGCAATGATTACAAGGCAGCATTTCAAACAGGTGGCCCTGATGTACACTCTAAGGCTTTGGAATTGGTAGTGCCAATAGAAACACTTGACTGTAACTGCAGTTACTTGTTGTATTGCGTATAGTTTTCTTGCTTTTACTTGACAGCTGTGATGAGCAGATTACAGGCAGTGTTACACAGATGATGACTTTTTCAATACTCCGCCCATACAAGCCTCCTGGCACAGAGATTGATGTCCCAATAAAGAATCAGTGTAACGTGCCTCCATTGAATATCAGTCAGGGTTGGGATCTGAGCAGTCACAAGGCTCTTGGTTGGAAGTTAAATCCAGTCTGGCTGCAATTATTTATAAATCCTTAGTTTCCTGCAGCAATACACGTAAAAGCTATTATGATATTGGAATGCAAATAGTGGGTGGCATGGGCGGATCATTCCTTAAGCATATTATTTTATTCAGTTTGCTTACCTGCAACTCCTTTGTGGTTTAGTGTAACTTTTCACACTTAAATCAAAATTAGACTTTAAGGCGTTTCAAAGGATTGTTGTTTAAAATGGTAATATCTGACTGTTATATTCTGATTTCAGCAATACAGGTTGGTGAGAAGCATCATAAGCATAAGTTGTTTGAACATAATAAGAGATATAATGGAACAAAATATTACTAATTAATAAATGATTACATTTCTGTACCTGGAGGTTTGTGACAGTGGAGACATTATCTTTATTACACTGCGAGGCTGCCAGATCCCTGCTCACTACAGCTGTTGCGTAATAGCAAGAAAGTCACATCCTTTGGATGGCATTATAAACTGAGAGCTGTACAGTTTAGATCATCAGGGCAGTCTGTTTGAAATGCTGCCATGTATTCATTGTGATTATGCATGTCATTTGAAATCCCTGCAAATGACATTCATCGTGATATCATATCTGTTGAAATTTGAACCACACGCACATAAAATTGCTATTTTTCAGCAATCAGAGCAAGAAACAGAATGGACTACTGTATGTCCTGCAGAACAACAAGAACAACTTGCTTTTATAAAGTACCTTTAATGTATGAAAACGTCCCAAGGGGCTTCACAGGAGCTTAATCAGACAAAAATTGACACCGAGCCAAAGAAGGAGATATTTGGAGGGTTGACTAAAAGCTTGGTCAAGGAGATAGGTTTTAAGGAGGGTCTTAAAGGAGGAGAGAGAGGTGGAGATGCAGAGAGGTTTAAGGAGGGAATTGCAGAGCTCAGGGCCTAGGTGGCTGAAGGCACGGCCACCAGTGGTGGGACGAAGGGAGTGGGATGCTTAAGAGGTACGGGGTGGAGGAATGCAGAGTTCTAGGAGGGTTATAGATCTGGAGAACGTTCAGAGATAGGGAGGGACTAGGCCACGGAGGGACTTGAACATAAGAATTTTAAATTTGAGGTGTTGGAGAACAGTTTCTATATGGGACTGTTCTGCATTTGTGGAGACAGCAGACAAAACATTTGGGGTAGGAACAATTCCTTAAAACTGGAAAATATTATAAATGAACAGCATTCAAAAAGGAACAGAACAAGGGTAAGAGGAAAAACAAAAAATGCAACCCACCTATTCTGACCCTGGGCTGGTATTATAAAGTCATAACCTCCCCCTTCCTGTGCCATGATATGGAGCTGTATCGCAAAACTTAATGACAAAAATCGGATTGTCTGGTGGAGAGTAGAACAATTGGTGATGCCAATGGAAGGTTGGAACTCTGATATTAAAACTGAAATAGTAATGATCTGAAACTGGGAACAGAAAATTGCAAACTGAAATCTGTTGCAGAGTTGTAGTACACATGTTTGTTTAACATGACTATAAATTCATTCGCTGCCATGGTTTAAAATACCACCCATACCCTCAAATCGATTTCACTCTCTTAACACACTCTCAGCCATTACTGATTCTCTAATAAAACCTTCCCATGCGTCACATGATATGTTCTCACTTCCTTTATAGTTCCACAAAATGGCCAATCTGCTCTCACTATCGTCATAAGGCAGCCACTTGCTCACTTCCTCCAGTCGACTTTAGCTCACTGTTAAGCTCCTTATCCAGATCGTCCATTCCCCCTTCACCCCCATGGTTTTGACAAATCTTTTCTTAAAAAAAACCCTTCCAAACCCCCTCTGGCGGCTCGTTTGGTTTTTTTGCTGCACTGCGTGGAGCAGAACCGTACAGGTTCAATCCCTGGTATGTGCTGAGTTAGATGATTTCATCTGAGTGCCATTGAATTGATTTCCATACTACTAGGTAAGGGAGGGGAGCAACCCGCCAGGACACCTGCTCCAGATCATCACTGGTGATTCTGCTGGAAACTGCAAATGTGCAAACATCGTGAGAGGACGGGATTGGGTTTGGCTGTGATGCTGCAGATGGGAAAATACCTTCTGACATATGCTGACTAGGTTTATACGTGAAGATATATTAGTCCTTTCTTGGGGCAGAATTCTGGAGCAGTTAATTGGAAGCACAGGAAATTGGGCCAGTATGTGGATCCACTGGATTTCCCTCCTTTCAGGTCACTAGTGGCAAATTCCGACCGAGGGGGCGGGCGCTTCTTAAAAAAATAGGAACAGGAGTAGGCCATTCATGTCCCTACAGCAGTTTGGGGGTGTTTCTGGGGGTGTTCCTGGGCTACCCCGACTATCCCACCAGATGCTAATGCAGCAGTATCTAAGTCTGCAGAAAGCAGATGTGGGCACTGCACTGGGCCACTTGTGGGCCCTACAGTGAGAGAATCAAATGATAAGCAATCCCAGAGGCACAGCTACCTGCTCCCTATATGTTAATGACTTCACCTCTGGGATTTAGGATGGAGTATTGGTCCAATGGCACTGCCAGATTTTTTACCCTCTTGTGTATATATTATGTAGCATCAAAAAACACTTAACAGTATGTTTCAACACTTTAACACATTTCACTTGATGATCGTGATCCAGGAGTTCAAAACTTGAACAGCTTACATCATGTGAACCCCATTAACGCCCAGGCCCTGCCTCTGAGTATCGGCTCTGCAAGTGTCCATTTACAAACAGATTTAATTCAACCTCCATGGGAATGGGGCATGGCAGATACTTTGTAACTACTGTGCATTATTAATAATTAGAATTTATCAGCAAATAAATATTAATCAGTTCAATGTTCCAGATGAGATCATATATAAATCAACAACCAAGTGTCGCTGTGTACAGAGCAACAGAAATTAAATGTACCGCTTTCTGATTTAGTATAATTGATGTCTTATTTTAAATTTGAAAGTGCACTGCTAAAATGACATCCACTTGATTTATAAAAGGATTATGATTTGTAACTTTGACATTCTCTTCTCTTTTAGGCTGTTGGTGCTGCAGTGCCCACTATAAGAACCACTCTGCCCGAAGCTTCACAGGCTTATGACATCGACCCTGCATCTGCTGACTGTCTAAACTGGGTGAGTGTTAAGTTATGCATCATAAAATATACAATGTTCAGAAATGACATGGGAATGGTTTAAAAATAAGACCTATATAAGACTGTCACTTCAACTTTTTTGGAGTGCGCGGTTGTTGTTGCTGTAACTCCAGATAGATTTTTAGATTATATTTATTTCAAAAATAACATTGTGCTGCTGCAAAGGCTTGGTGCTTAAATGCACTGCATGGTGCGCTACTGGACTGTGTAGAGTAAGAAGGTCCCAGGTTTGATCTCTGGTTTGTGCTGAGTTAGCTGGTTTCAGCTGGGGCAGGGATAGGGGTAATGTAATCTGCTCTCACTATCAAGATAAGGAAGCCACTTACTCACTCACTCCAGTCAGGGGGGGGAAAGATCAGCAAGTACGGGTCCAGATTAATTTTTACCCCATTGAGTCTGGAGGTGACAAATTTATGTATGAGATGTCAGCGGCCATTGGGCTGAGGTAGGGACGGATGTGGCCGATGTTACGGAGGTGGAAGTAGGCGGTCTTGATGATGGAGAGGATGTGAGGTCGGACGCTCAGCTCGAGGTCAAATAAGATGCTGAGATTACAAACCGTCTGGTTCAGCCTGAGACAGTGGCCAGGGAGTGGCTTGGAATCGGTGGTGAGTTTGCGGCGGGGGCTGAGGAAAATGGCTTTGGTCATCTCAGTATTTAGCTGACTTGGTTTTATACAAGTAGTCTGACAGTACCGAGGCAGTGAAGACATCAAGAGAGGTGGTGGAGAGGTAGAGCTGGGCGCCATCAGTGTTCATATGGAAGCTTGTTGCATGTTTGCCATATATGTTGCCAAGGGACAGCATGGTGATGAGGAAGAGAAGGAGGCCAAAGATAGTTCCTTGGGAGACTGCGGAGATGACAGAATACTGCATCTGTGAGGTGAAGCGTCTGCTGGAATTTCCTGCCCCGTGCCACCTACATGGCCTGGGCACTTTCCCAGCAAAATGGCAGTCCACCCCTTCCCTCCCACCCCCCAGGCAATGCCTTGCACTGGGATCAGGGGGCAGCAACAGGAATGAACTTTCACCAGCGTATCTTCAGTTTTCGAGTATAGTGCATATGCCCTTAGACTGCTTGATGTACACTTAGCAAATAAAATAAAGTTAGTACAACGCTGATAAGACGCAACAATATTGGGCATTTAGGGGTAATTTTTTGAGACCCCACTCCTCTGCGGGGACCCGCACATAACTAGTGGGATCGTAAAATTGCAGGTGTACTGCCCGTGCTTTCCATCCATCGAAATCAATGGACAGAAATTACAGATGCACCACTGGTGAATTTGTGATTCCAGCTGTGTTAATGCATCCACGTTGGCTGGATAAATGTATAAAATCACGAACAACCAGATTGGTTCTGAATTTTGAAAGGTTATTACTCACATCAGTTTTCTTTGTATAAAACCATGTGACAGATCTCTATCTCCATGAGGTAAACTATTTCTGTTTTCTAGGCATTGAAAACTAAGCACCAGTCCTGCATGTTAATGTTCAAATTGCATGGGAAGGATTATTGTCCAGGATTAGCATGCTGCATGAGTCGGCTGCAACAAAGCTGACTTAAAAAAATCTTTTAAAATAAAATGTTGTTTGCTTCAGAACTTCAGGATTTTGCTCCAACAAAATTAGGGATGCCCACCTCTGGGAGGACTGCTAGTGCCCATGGAATTGTACCTCAGCAGAGTCAGAGCCCTAAGGGAGCCCTGAGAGAGAGAAGCACTATATCTATAATTCTAGAACTATAGCTCCATTTTAAATAAACTTAGTCTCTTTTTCTTAGATTGGACAATTTAGGATGAACCCATTTTAATGACTGTCTTCTTTGGGAGGGTATGGGGGGAGGAGCGGGGGCACGAGGAAAGATCATGGGCCTTGTTAAGAAGATAAGAAATAGGAGCAGGAGTAGGCCATACGGCCCCTTGTGCCGGCTCCACTGTTCAGTAAGATCATAGCTGATCTTCAACCTCAACTCCACTTTCCTGCTCGATCCCCATATCCCTTGATTCCATTAGAGTCCAAAAATCTATCGATCTCAGCCTTGAATATACTCAACAAGCATCCACAGCCCTCTGGGGTAGAGAATTCCAAAGATTCACAACCCTCTAAGTGAAGAAATTCCTCCTCATCATCCTAAATGGCTAACCCCATATCCTGTGACTATGCCCCCTAGTTCTAGACTATCCAGCCAGGGGAAACAACCTCTCAGCATCTACCCTGTCAAGCCCTCTCAGAATCTTATACGTTTCAATGAAATCACTTCTCATTCTTCTAAACTCCAGAGAGCATAGGCCTATTCTATTCAATTTCTCCTCATAGGACAACCCTCTCATCCCAGGAATCAATCTAGTGAACCTTCGTTGCACCGCCTCTAAGACAAGTATATCCTTCCATAGGTAAGGAGACCAAAATTGTACACACTACTCCAGGTGTGGTCTCACCAAAGCCCTGTACAATTGCAGCAAGACCTCCTTACTCTTGTACTCTAACTCTCTTACAATAAAGGCCAACATACCATTTGCCTTCCTAATTGCATGCTGTACCTCCATGTTAACTTCCTGTGTTTCATGTACAAGGACACCCAAATCCCTCTGAACACCAACATTTAACAGTTTCTCACCATTTAAAAAAATTCTGTTTTTCTATTCTTATGAATAACCTCACATTTCCCCACATTATACTCCATCTGCCACCTTCTTAACCACTCACTTAACCTGTCTATATCCCTTTGCAGACTCTTTATGTCCTCCTCATAGCTTACTTTCCCACCTAGCTTTGTATTGTCAACAAACTTGGATACATTACACTCAGTCCCTTCATCTAAGTCATTAATAAAGATTGTAAATAGCTGAGGCCCAAGCACTGATCCTTGCGGCACCCCACTTGTTACAGCCTGCCAACCTGAAAATGACCCATTTATCCCTACTCTCTGTTTTCTGTCCGTCAACCAATCCTCTATCCATGCTAATGTATTACCCCAACCGCATGAGCCCTTATCTTACCACCAACCCCATGAACCCTTATCTTGTGTAACAACCTTTTGTGTGGCACCTTATCGGACGTCTTTTGAAAATCCAAATATACTACATCCACAGATTCCCCTTTCTCTACCCTGCTAGTTACATCCTCAAAAAGCTCCAGTAGATTTGTCAAACACGATTTCCATTTCATAAATCCACGTTGACTCTGCCTAATCATATTATGATTTTCTAAGTGCCCTGTTACTATGTCCTTAATAATGGATTCCAGCATTTTCCCAACTACTGATGTCAGATTAAGTGCCCTATAGTTCTCTGTTTTCTGTCTCCCTCCTTTCTTGAATAGTGGTGTTACATTTGCTACCTTCCAATCCACTGGGACCATTCCGGAATCTAGGGAATTTTGGAAGATCATAACCAATGCATCCACTATCTCTGCAGCCAACTCTTTTAGAACCCTAGGATGTAGGCCATCAGGTCCAGGGGATTTGTTAGCTTTTAGCCCTATTAATTTCTCCAGTACTTTTTCTTTACTAATATTAATTACTTTAAGTTCCTCACTTTCGTTAGACCCTTGGTTCCCCACTATTTCTGGTATGTTTTTTGTGTCCTTTACTGTGAAGACATACAAAATATTTGTTTAACGTCTCTGCTATTTCCATATTCCCCTTTGTAATTTCTCCTGTCTCAGCCTCTAAGGGACCCACATTTACTTTCACTACTCTCTTCCTTTTTACATACTTGTAAAAGCTCTTACAATCTGTTTTTATATTTCTTGCTAGTTTACTCTCATATTCTATTTTCTCCCTCTTTATCAATTATTTGGTCGTCCTTCGCAGGTTTCTAAAACTCTCCCAATCCTCAGGCTTACTAAACTTCTTGGCAACATTATATGCCTCTTTTAATCTAATACTATCCTTAACTTCTTTAGTTAGCCATGGATAGATCACTTTTCCCGTAGAGTTTTTATTTCTCACTGGAATGTATATTGGTTGAGAATTATGACATATTTCTTTAAATGTTCGCCATTGCTTATCTGCTGTCATATCTTTTAATCTAATTTCCCAATCAACCATAGCTAACTCGCCCCTCATACCAATGTTTAAGTTTAAGACTCAAGTTTCGGACTTAATTACATCACTCTCGAACTCAATGTGAAATTCTATCATATTATGATCACTCTTTCCCAGAGGATCCCTTACTATGAGATTACTAATTAACCCCGTCTCATTAAACAAGACACGATCTAAAATAACCTGTTCCCTGGTTGGTTCCATGTATTGTTCTAGGAAACTGTCTCAATTGCATTCCATGAATTCGTCCTCCAGGCTACTTTTGCCAATTTGATTTGCCCAGTCTATATAAAGATTAAAGTTCTCCACAATTATAGTATTGCCTTTGTTACAAGCTCCTCTTATTTCTTGATTAATACTCTGTCCAACAGTATAACTACTCTTAGGAGGCTTATAAACTACTCCCATCAATGTTTTCTCTCCCTTTTTATTTCTTATCTCCACCCGTACTGATTCTGCTTCCTGATTTTCCGAACCAAGATCCTTTCTCATTACTGTCTTTATGTCATCCTTTATGATCAAGGCTACTTCCCCTCCTTTTCCATTTTGTCTGTCTTTTCGAAAAATCAATTCCCCTGGAATATTTAGTTCCCAACCTTGGTCACCTTGCAACCACATCTCTGTAATAGCTACTAGATGAAACCCATTTATCTCTATTTGTGCCATTAATTCGTTTATCTTGTTATGAATGCTTCGTGCATTCAGATAAAGCGCCTTTAATTTTAACTTTTTACTATTTTTCCCTGATTTGACCTTGTTCACTGATGCACTATTACCATTAAACTCTCTGTCCCTTCCTGACACAGTCTATTTTTCTTTACCCAAATCGTTGCACTGCTCTATGGCCTTAACTTTTTTCTTTCGGTTTATAAATTTACCTGTACCTGTATCCTACCCACCCTATCTACCTATCTACCACCCTAGTTATTCATTTCGCCTGGGCACTGGTCCCAGCCTGGTTTAAGTGGAACCCGTCCCAACAGAACAGCTCCTTCATCCCCCAGTACTGGTGCCAGTGCCCCATAAATTGAAACCCCCGTCTCCCACACCACTCTTTGAGCCTCGCATTTAACTCTCTGATCTGTTTGACCCAATGCCAATTTGTGCGTGGCTCAGGTAGTAATCCAGAGATTATTAACTTTGAGGTTCTGCTTATTAATTTGGACCCTAGCTCCTCAAATTCCCTCAGCAGAACCTCATTCCTAGTTCTATCGATGTTGTTGGTTCCTACGTGGACCACGACAACTGGATCCTCCCCCTCATGCTCCAAGTTCTTTTCCAGCCGCGAGGAGATATTCTTAACCCTGGCACCGGGCAGGCAGCACAGCCTGCGGGACTCCCGGTCGGGGCTGCAGAGAACAGTATCTATTCCCCTGACTACATTATCGCCTACCACTACCACATTCCTTTTTACTCCCCCCACTTGAATGGCCTCTTGTACCACGATGTCGAGGTCAAACTGCCCATCCTTCCTGCAGTCTTAGTTCTCATCCACAAAGGTAGCAAGTACCTCGTACCTGTTGGATAAGGTCAAAGGCTGAGTCTCCTACAGTTGACAGTAGACCCTGGAGACTGTGGCCTAAATGTCCTGCTCCAGGGTTTGGAATAAATAAAACCTGTGCTAGTTATTCATGATTCGAGGGTAGGTTCTGTCCTGAAATGCTAGATCTTGTGTTCCTGTTCCAAGATCAGCCAGATACCTGGACACCTCTTTCTTTATGTGCTATTAATACAGAAGGATCTGTGAATCTTTCTTATCTCAGAATGATTTTGTGTTTTTATCAGATTTCACAGGGTACATTTTCTTCTTCACCACCTGGAATGGGCGGGTTCTACAACGAGCTGGCGATCCACACTGCCAGATTACCATCCAGGTGGTGAATGCCAAACTCTACCCCCACATCTCCTGTTGGCATTGCTAGTACTAGGTGTTTTACAGTAGCAGCTGTCCTCACCAATTGGGATTTATTGATGCATCATGTTTTTCCATTGACTGATTTGATTTGAACAATCTCAACTTATTTTGTGATTGTTGAGAAAACCTCCAAGTGGAAAGTTTTTCCAAAAGGATCCTTCTCCCTTAATACCTGCATATTTTGGTGGATTTTGGAACTATGGCTTATTCTCATATTGCAAACTGATACCACCGAGTCAAGTATAGCAGCTCCAAGTATCAGTGTTACGGTAATTATTCTGGGAACCTTGTGTATTATCGATTCATTACAGCTGTATAAACCATGCTGTAGCTCCAGATTCACAAAGTCGCCATTCCACGTTCAGTTGGCTGAAGTTGCTGTCAGAGCCAGTGTTCTGATTTTCCACAACTGTGTGTTTCCTGGTTGCTCATTTTGAAAAAAAAACACAAATGCTCACCTTAATGTAGCCTGTGAAAAACTCACTACCTGATGCACCAGTTATTGCCCTTTCTGTACTGTATCAAGCTAGATTAAACCAACTACTGTATCAGTCAACATGTTTACTTTAGCAAACAGCAAACAAAAAACATTGGCCGTTTGGTCTCTCCCCGATGTTACCATTAACCCAGTATATTGTTTTTCAGACTGGAGGGAAATGTGCAGTGGTGTCCCCTAGGGGTCGGTGTTGGCACCACTGCACTTTTTGATATATATTAATGATCTGGACTTTGGTATACAGGGCATAATTTCAAAGTTTTCAGATGACATGAAACTTGGAAATGTAGTAAATAGTGAGGAGGATAGTAATGGATTTCAGGAGGTCATAGTCAGACTGGTTACATGGCAGATGAAATTTAACGCAGAGAAGTGTGAAGTGACTCATTTTGGTAGGTAGAATGAGGAGAGGCAATATAAACTAAATAGTACAATTTTAAAGGGGGTGCAGGAACAGAGAGACCTGGGGGTGTACGTACACAAGTCTGTGAAGTTGGCAGGACCAGTTGAGAAGGCTTTTAAAAAGGCATTATGGGATCCTTGGCTTTATAAATAGAGGTATAGAGTATAAAAGCAAGGAAATTATGCTAAACCATTATAAGTTACTGGTTAGGCCCCAGCTGAAGTATTGTGGCTAATTCTGGGCACCATAATTTAGAAAGGATGTCAAGGCCTTAAGAGGGTGCAGAGGAGATTTAGTAGAATGTTTCTAGGGATGAAAGACTTCAGTTACGTGGAGAGACTAGAGAAACTGGGGTTGTTCTTGAAACAGAGAAGGTTAAGGGGAGATTTGATAGAGGTGTACAAAATCATGAAGGGTTTTGATAAAGTTAATAAGGAGAAATTGTTTCCAGTGGCAGAAGAGTCGGTAACCGGAGGACAAAGATTTAAGGTAATTGGCAAAAGAACCAGAGGCGATATGAGGAAAATTGATTTTACGCAGTGTGTTGTTATGATCTGGAATGCATTACCTGAAAGAGTGGTGGAAGCTGATTCAATAATAACTTTTAAAAGGGAATTGGATAAATGCTTGAAGGGCAAAAAAGTTGCAGAGCTATGGGGAAAGAGCAGGGGAGTTGGACTAATTAGATAGCACTTTCAAAGAGCCGGCACAGGCACAATGGGCCAAATGGCCTCTTTCTGTGCTGCATCATTCTATGATTCTATATGTTTGTATCACCTTCATGTTCTCTAAATATAGGGATACAATTTGTGAAACCATATGACAACATTTAGCTACACCTCACTGACTCTGCCATCGATTTCCAAGTCTCCTGCAAGACCAGGATGAGCCAAAACTTCCCCTAGTTGTTATCCCCCAGTCTGGTACAGGACTCCTTACCATCATCATTCAGTATAGTGCATTATCAGGCTACAGTTCACTATTACTATACATCTAAAAGTATATCTGTACTGTAGTGTGAATGGGTTACTATATTTAAGACCATTTATATGGTCTTATATTTAAAACCAATTTTTCCATTTTTCGTAAGATTGCTTTCTTCACTAATTAGCCATCATATCACAATAGCCAAAATAATAGTAGAAGCTTGCTGCCCAAAAGATTGCTGCAAAGTTCATGCAGTCTGTACATGTTGTGCTGCAGCTTGTTTGAAGTGATTTATTGAATTAATTGTACTTAACAAATAGAGCAGCCTTTGGAGGATATTGTTAACACACTATTTCACAATGAGGACTGATTATGTTGGTGCTTTTCCAAAACTTTCATATTGACTTTGAAGCAGAAAATGGGGAGAGTCTCAAAATGAATAAAAGTCACCTTTTATTTTGATATTTTAGATTTGTTATTGGAAAGCTAAGTACCATGGAATAAGATTTTATAAACAATGCTCTGTTAATTGTGGTGCCTTTCAATGTCAGCATATTCACTGGTCCCATTATCTCTCTCCAGGACTGCCGTGTGATGAGTGGGTTATTTCATGAAGGCTATAAGACACCAGATAGAAATCACAGACTGCTTCTTTCACTTCCTGTCGCTAGAATATTTTATGGGCAGTGGAAATAAAATTGAATGGAGTTGATACAAAGGGCATCCT
This sequence comes from Heptranchias perlo, assembly GCF_035084215.1. Classification (NCBI taxonomy): domain Eukaryota; kingdom Metazoa; phylum Chordata; class Chondrichthyes; order Hexanchiformes; family Hexanchidae; genus Heptranchias; species Heptranchias perlo. The sequence goes on from NC_090349.1 coordinate 28,477,608, forward strand.
GGCGGTACTTTGTATTGTGGTTAAAACTCTGTCACGTTATAAATCTTAAGCCAGATAAGTAGGACAAGAGTATATTTGAAATCACAGAGGTAGCATACGGGGAGTACTGCCAGTAAGTGGTTTTAGATTTATACTGCCTTTAACTTAACATCTTATATATCCTTGCAAGTGATGAAACAAGCTGTTGTAATTTTAGACTCCAGAATATTTTATTTTATGGAATATGTTTCAGTGCTTAAGCTTAGTTGTGAACAGGGGCTTTCAAGAAACATATGCCCTTGTGAGTACGATGATGTACAATAGGCTGTAAAAGAACTCACTGCTGCTTGTAAATGATACCCTGTATTATTCATATGTCTGATCTGAGGAAAAGGTAAGGCAGACTGCGGTTTGCTGTGTCTGATATTGTACACAACTGAGCATACACTGGAGGACAGAATACCTCTATGAAACAAAGACCCATTGATTGCGGATTTGTGGCAGCTATTACCGATTAATGGCAACCTCAATTTCTGTGGAGTGCATTTATTGTGTCAGAAATGAAAGGGTTTGGAAATTTATGTTTTGCACAAAGACAAATTGTTCAATTTGAGAAAGGAAATAAAGAGAAAAGTTTGAGTGGAAAATGGTTGCCTTTGTATTTGGAACTAATGAAAGGAGCCGTGTTGTAAGCAGATTTGATGCAGTTTTTCAAATTACAAAAGAAAGAACTTGCATCATGTAACACCTTTGCTTACCACAGGATGTTCCAAAGCACTTCACAGCTAAATTACTTTTGGAAGCGTAGTCACTGTTGTAATGTAGGAAAACACTAGCCAATTTGCACTCAACAAGGTTCTACAAGCAGCAATGAGATAAATTACCAGATAATCTGTTTTAGGGTTAAATGTTAGCCAGGGCATTGGGAGAACTCCTCTGCTCTTCTTCAAATAGTGCCATGGGATCTTTTATGGCCACCTGAGAGCCTCGGTTTAATGTCTCATTAAAAACACTCCTGCTCCTCCACAGAAGTTTTTTTTAAAAAAAACTACTTAGCTCTTTGGTGGTGGCAGCTGCAACCGCTGAGGTTATTCCTCTCATTGTCGACTAACTCCTGTATCAGGCGGGTGTCATGGGCACCTATGAAGCCGCCTTTGCCATTATGGCGACACCCGTATCCCTGGCACTTATCGGCACAGGACATTGCTCCATGAAATTGGCCCTCATTGTGCCCATTTTTTGCCTGTAAAACGGAGCAACGAGGTCCAATTTCTACCCCACAGTCTCACAAATTACTCAAAGAACATGATTAGCGAAAAGTAAATTCAGAACAGAGATCAAGAAAATCTTTTTCTCTGAATGATGAAAGGTTGCAATAATCTAATAAGCAATAGATGCAAGAACAATAGAGTTATTCAAAATACAATTAGCTGCCAATGTGGGAAGGTTAATAAACTAAACCGATGTGCTTTGATGGGCTGAATGGTCTTTTTCCACTTCTAATCTTTCTTGTGTTCTTAAGTATTCACGGTGGTGGCACAAAACTGGATTTATATTTCTGATTTTAAAAAAAGGTTAATGCAATGACATTTTTTTTAGTATCTGTGTTGGGTTTTTTGGGTACTTGGGAGTACAAATACCACAAAAGTTTTTCCATAGCAAGGACTTTATCCTGATGGTGCAAGTGCAGTCATGAGCAACAAAGAAATCCATAGGAAAAACTTATTTCTTTTTACGTTTTCTGCACATTAGAGAAGCAGAAACAAAATTGGAGAATGGCAGGAGACATTGGCTTCTGGAACAACAAGGCTGTAGGATATTCCAGCTTGCAGAGTTAAAGGGGAGTGTGCACGCTTGGCCAACTCATGATTTCATGACGGGTTGATGCTCAGCAGTAGTATCAGAGGAGAAAGTCCTGTCAACAATAAAAACAACAGCAACTTGCAGCTATATAGTGTCTTTACCATAACGAAATGTTTCAAGGGGGCTTCACAGGGAAAAAAAAAACAAATGCTCAGCCAAAGAAGGAAGGATTTGAAGGTGTTACCGAAAGATTGGTGAAAGAGAAAGGTTTTAAGGAGAGTCTTAAAGGAAGAGAGGGAGGTGGAGGAATTTAGGAAGGGAGAGAGTGGGATCTACGTGGCTGAAGACACCCATCGAAAGCCAACTGCACTGGGACTGACTGTTTCATATTTGTCATGGAAATAAACTAATAATGCAAATCTTCTTGCAACACTAATATTGATTGTTGCCATAAATTACAGGTTTATTAATTATCTTTATGAAGTATATCAAACTATAGGTTTTTTATTCAATAGCTATAGTCTCCTGAAGATTTCAGTGGTTTAAAATGTTACTGTAAATCCAATTTATGTCATGCTTTAGCCCTCCAGATGGTAGACAAAAGACCCAGATGTTGTAAATGCTGGTGCTTTCATTATCAGTACAGTAACTACTCACTGTAATACTCCCTCTGATATATCACAACAACTAATATAAAAATACAATGCTCGTGGCTATTTCATTTACAGAAAACACCTTCTACATAATTTGCTCTTCATTATAACACATTTTCAGACTATCCCCTGAAGACAGTTTTCTGGATATCTTTACTGTATCGCTGTTTCACCTCTTTGATTACCAGGTGACGAATGAATACTAATATATATACTGGTGAATCAAAACCAGATTTTTGGTGAGGGGGGGGATTCCATTATATATTGTCAAGAAGGAAAAAACAGCACGTTGGACACTCAGAATTATGGTTATATTTTCCTCTGTGTGTAAAGTTAAAGAAAAAAATCTTTTACTAAACTGTCATTTTATGACACTTTAATGTTTCTTTAGCTTTACACACAGGAAACTATATTCCGAGGTTCCTGGACGCTTACTGGGAAATTACCCATTTATCAAAAGCTTGTGGTTTACTGGGAACTCTTTCTGACCTTTACCAGGTTGAGGATATGACTCCTCTCACGATGCTGGAAGAAGTTACCACAGTGGAGAGCAGACAGGATGTGGCAGTAACACTGGTGAAGATTTTCCTGGGCCAGGGCCTGGTGGTGCCATTCCTTGACTACCTCAATATGAGAGAGGTGAACAAAACAAGTAAGTACTGAATTCAGCAGAAGACTTGGAGGTGAATTTCTCCCACAGTCTGTGAACGAGCAGGAGAATCAACTCTTTGTTTTGTTGCACAGTCTAGAAGAACAGATATTTCCTTATTAGGTACAAAGGAAGCAGCACTGGGTCAGTACATTGAAAGTTATTTAATAGTTTGAAAGGATAATCAGAACTACTGTAGAATGCATTGCTGTTTAAACATTCACTCTTCCTCACATATCATTTTTGGGTGTAAATGAAAGAAAATACTGGAAGATTCCCCCAGTCTGCCATTTTGGAATGAGAAGCAAGTATTTACATAACGCCATCACACCTCAATGACATCACAAGATGGTCCTGTCTCCCCGTCTCTCTGCAGCAGACAGTGCATTCAATTAATCCAAAAATCTCTTGCCCAACCTGTTAAACAATTCATTTTATTTTTCCACATTTTGATGGGAAATGAGTTATGAAAAAAAAAGGAGGAAACCAGTCACTTCCAGTGCTCTTGGCACAAAACTTTGCATAGTGGGAGCACATAATGGGAATTTGGGCACACCAGAATGATATTAAAACCATGAAGACACGCACCTAAACTCCCAATATGTGCTCCCAGCGTACGTTCCTATGAAATTCCTTTGTCTGCTGTTTTAATGTTTCATTGAGACAATGGACAAAGAATTTCATACCAAAGTGTTGGTGTGTTTGTTACAAATATTGCAGAGTGCAATTTCAACCCACGTAATTCTCCATATCTCTTCCTCCTCACACTGTCTCTTAATAAAGATTCAGCTCTGTTCCGTTCCCACAGCACTGTACGCTAATGTAGTGACAACTTGATATTACAAAGGTCACCAAGTAGTTCTTTTTATTAGGGATTCTGGTTCGAGCCCCTCCAGTAAGATTCCATTAAGCTTTTCATGAGGCAAGGAAAAATTTATTGTAAAGTGTTTGTAATAATGAGATCCCACTTCAGCAGATGGGGAGAACTTTGGTAACCTTATTCCTCTCATAATTTTCTTCCTTTATATTCTATTTTTCTACGGCCCAGAATTTGCTGGAGCGTACCCAGTTAATTAGACTTTTTCCTGCACCCTTCAGCTTAACAATGTTTTGCCCCCTAAGTTGCTGGAAGTGCGAGCTGATAAGGGCACAGTGAGGGCACTGGGGCATCTGGGACCTTGGTGAATGATGGGACCAACAGTGTATCTCCTTAACCAAGGAGATTTAAGGATTGAGAAATAAACAGAGGAAGGACTGAGAAGGAGGATGAATTAGAGTGGGTGAATTCAATGTCAAATCAGGTACAGAAAGAGAAATAAAGAGAAGGAAAGAAAGATTGGATTAAGAGAGAGAAAAACGAGACAAAAGTAAAAAAGAAATTAAAAGTTTAAAATTTGACATTTTTAAAATCTCCAACAACAATTCACTACTTGAAGGACTGAAACTCCATACTTTTAATTGTTTACTTCCTGGACAAGCGAGGTTGATTGGCAGTCATTAATAATTATCATGCCGTTACAAGGGTACTTGCGCTATTAATTATTAGTCTTAACTTTCTGTGGTGAGTTTAATGGGCAATTAATGTGCAAATGCAACAACTTCATGAAACTCCACGAGGAGTTAAGTGCGAGATGCTGTTTTCACAAAGCTAATGGGGGAATGGCACAAATTGTCCAGCAACTTGTGGCGATTCGCAATTCAGGGGGTATCTCTTTCTCGCCAGAATTGCTGACTGATTTGCACATTAATAATGGCGTACATCGTTATTTTTTCAGCTAATTCCGGCCCTCTATGTTTCACTGTCTGTTTCTCTATTGTTATTGATTGCTTACTGTGTTTCTCTTCATTTGCTGACTTGGGCCTCCATCTTTCTGTTCCACCTCTTTACTGCAAAAGTTCTAAAGGAATCATTAAAAACGGAGCCCAGCCTGTTAGCACAGCCATGGATCACAGGTACACAAGTCACACTCCTTCACTTCAGGCCGCATTACAATCTGCCTTACGCTTTGGAAATAGGTGCACATGCCCCTATAAATGCCCCATATCTGTTGCGTATTGAAACAAAATTTATATGCGGTTTGTATCGCACCTTATATCATCAAAACATCTCAAAGCACTCACGCAGTGAATTGTGAGTGCAGTAATTATTATGTGAGTAAATGTGCTATTCTGTACCAGGAACGACCCACAGACAACAGTAAGATAAATAACCAGTTTATCAGTTTTCAGGTGCTGTTGGTTGAGGGGTGAATGTTGACCAGGCCACTGGGAGAATTCGCTGCTTTTCTTTGATTAGGGATCTTTAGTATCCAATAGAACAGGGAGACAGTTTAAGGACTCATTCACAGAATAGCACCTTTGTCAATGCAATAATTGCTCTGTAATGTATTCTAGTATCAGCCTACATTGTGCACTTAAGTTCTGAAGTGGGGCTTCAAACCCACAACCTTCTTACTCAGAGTAGTCCAACTGAGCCAAGGTGATGACATGACCTGAATTGTTTGGGGGAGCCCTGTGTTGAGAAAAGCAAAGTGATGCAAAACATTTTCAAAGGTGCAGATATGGCTGGACGCAAATTAAGGTCTGCAGGTAAGACTTTGGGCACGATTTTAACATTGAAAAACAGGTGGATTGGGAGCGGGGGGACATTGAAAATCGCACCCATTTCAGACCCGCCTCCAACCCGCACATTTCCGGTTTTCACTGGGGCGGGCAAGCAGCCCGCTCCCAGGAGGCAGCTTGGTGACTAAAACCTTTCAAGGAGGCTGCGGGTCTCCATTTTTACATTTTGCAATTTCAACCTCTGGGGGCCGGGATTCCCGGGCCTTCTCCTTCACGCCGAAACTGCAGGTAAGTGCCTTTCTGGTACAGCTTGTTGGCCCGGAGGAGCAGGAGTGCTTCCCCCAGGCCCAACAAGCTTACCTGCAGCGACCCCCCCACCATGATCGCAGAACCCCCCCCCCCCCGATCTCCGACCCCCCCCACCCCAATGATCGCGGACTCCCAATGACCCCTGACCCCTCCCCAGCGATTGCGGACCTCCGTGATGACTCCCAATCCCTCCCCAACGATCACGGACCCTCGCGATCCCGACAGCCCCCACCCCGTGACTGACCTCTGATCCCTCCCCCCATGACTGACTCCCCCCCATGCCCATTGTAGCCCCCATGCCCATCGGTGCTCCCATGCCCACCCATGCCCACCCATGCTCCTGTATCCACCCATGCCCCCGTGCCCACCCATTCGCCCCCATGCCCCCAAATCAACCCATGTTCCTGTGCCCACCCATGTTCCTGTGCCCACCCATGCCTCCGTACCCACCCATATGCCCCCATGCCTCCCACCCCCCCCCCCCCATCCATACAATCAAAGACTTACCTGAAGGCTTATCTTTTCATGTCCTCTCCCTGGCTGCTCTCCCGCCCGTCTGTCAATCAGGCCGGCCAGTCGCACGGCAAACCGACAAATAAAAAACGTCCTTACGTCAAAATCCTTCAAAACACCAAATTTATGCTTCATGTCTTCATTAAAAACATAATTGTAAACTATGAGGCTTACAATTCTGCTCATCATGCCAACACCAAACATTGACATTTAACACAGGGTAATTCTGGTACTCATGGTTGTACCTTTTCAGATTTTGTTTCCCACCAGCAATGTAGTGTAAATACAGCCTGAATCCAGAGTCAGGGCCCAACGTGATACCAGATCAAAGAAGAGGGAGACTCCCGTGAGGTGGTCTTACTCCACTTCACCATGGAGTCCGTTTGGGCCTTGAGGCTCAATTTACGCAAACCAAAAGTTGCTTCGCACCAATGCTGAACCTGTAGTGTGAGTGCGCAGTGACATAATAACCCTGTGCAGAATAACCTCTCTGAGCTACAGGCCAGTTAATTATAACAGGGTTTGAAGTGTACTGCAGCTTTTGTCATTCAGTCTATCAGGATCATGTTTCCAAAGCTCTTAGTATCATTGGTCGATGCTAAAGGAAGCGAATTGTTGTTTCAGATCATCAATTCCAACAGCTGTTATCAAAGGTTATTTCAGTGCAGAGCTGAACATCATGGTGTTTGTAAACTAAATCAACACTTCAAATCATGTAAAGCTAACAGAAGTTTAGAAGGACCCTAGTGGAATCCAAAGAAGGAAGGAGTTTGTTGTCTTTTCTCCACTTGTCTTTTTGTTCGTATTTTGCTAGTAATAAATTATTGAGTGTTATGCCTTATGCACCTCATGAACATTAGATTCTTGGCACACAGCTTATATGGAATTATTTAATATGTTTTGTAAAGCATGAAAAGCAGTAATCATCAACCAGTCAGTGCAGGGTGGGTTTTGGCACCATTTACTTTACATTGCATAATTGTCTTATAAAGATAAAGAGTAGGGCCGATTAGAGACCAAAAAAGTAACCTGCGTGTGGAGGCGGAATATATTGGTATGGTTCTTAATGAATATTTTGAGTCTGTCTTCACAAAAGAGAGGAGATGCAGACATTGTAGTTAAGGAGGAGGAGTGTGAAATATTGGATGGGATAAACATAGTGAGAGAGGAAGTATTAAGGGGATCAGCATCTTTGAAAGTAGATAAATCACCAGGCCCGGATGAAATGTATCCCAGGCTGTTAAAAGAAGCAAGGGAGGAAATAGCAGAGGCTCTGACCATCATTTTCCAATCCTCCCTGGATACAGGCGTACTGCCAAAGGATTGGAGGACTGCTAATGTTGTGCCATTGTTTAAAAAGGGGGAGAGGGATAGACCGAGTAATTACCAGCCAGTCAGTCTCACTTCGGTGGTGGGCAAATTATTGGAATCAATTCTGTGGGACAGGATAAACCGTCACTTAGAAAGGCACGGATTAATCAAGGACAGTCAGCATGGATTTGTTAAGGGAAGGTCGTGTCTATCTAACTTGATTGAACTTTTTGAGGAGCTAACAAGGAGGGTCAATGAGGGTAGTGCATTTGATGTAGTCCACAAGGCTTTTGACAAGGTTCCACATGGCAGACTGGTCAAAAAAGTACAAGCCCATGGGATCGAAGGGAAAGTGGCAAATTGGATCCAAAATTGGCTCAGCGGCAGGAAGCAAAGGGTAATGGTCGATGGGTGTTTTTGTAACTGCAAGGCTGTTTGCAATGGGGTTCTACAGGGCTCAGTACTAGGTCCCTTGCTTTTCGTGGTATATATTAATGATTTGGACTTAAATGTAGGGGGCATGGTTAAGAAATTTGAAGAAGATACAAAAATTGGCTGAGTGGTTGATGGTGAGGAGGAAAGCTGTAGATTGCGGAAAGATATCAATGGACTGGTCATGTGGGCAGAAAAGTGGCAAATGGAATTCAATCCGGTTAACTGTGAGGTAATGCATTTGGGGAGGGCAAACAAGGCAAGGAAAGACACAATAAATGGGAGGATACTGAGAGGTGTAGAGAAAGTGAGGGACCTTGGAGTGCATGTCCACAGATCCCTGAAGGTAGCAGGACAGGTAGATAAGGTGGTTAAGTAGGTATACGGAATACTTTCCTTTATTAGCTGAGGCACAGAATATAAGAGCAGGGAGGTTATGCTGGAACTGTATAAAACACTAGTTAGGCCACAACTTGAGTACTGTGTACAGTTCTGGTCATCACAATATAGGAAGGATGTGATTGCACTAGAGAGGGTACAGAGGAGATTTATGAGGATGTTGCCAGGACTGGAGAATTTTAGCTATGAGGAAAGGTTGGATAGACTGGGGTTGTTTTCTTCGGAACATAGGAGGCTGAGGGGTGATTTAATTGAGGTGTATAAAATTATGAAGGGCCTAGATAGAGTGGACAAGAAGGACCAATTTCCCTTAGCAAAGGGGTGAATAACCAGGGGGCATAGATTTAAAGTGATTGGTGGAAGGATTAGACGGGAGCTGAGGAAAAATGTTTTTTTGGAGGCCGGTGGAGATCTGGAACTCACTGCCTGAAAGGGTGGTAGAGGCAGAAACCCTCATCACATTTAAAAAGTACTTGGATATGCACTTGAAGTGCCATAACCTACAAGGCAACGAACCAAGTGCTGGAAAGTGAGATTAGGCTGGGTGGCTCATTTTCGGCCGGCACAGGCACGATGGGCCAAATGGCCGCCTTCTGTGCCGTAAATTTTCTATGATTCTATGATTTCAATGAATGGACTACCTCATTCAACAAAAGTTTCTGTTCTTAATCCTCCAAATGTAGCTAAAGCTGCACACCCTCCTCTTGTTTCTATGGATTTATTCTGATTGCCTTTATTTCTGATTGATTCCAGTAACATGATCAAAATTTCCAATGATTTGTTACCGTGAATCCCTAATGGTATTTTTGGCTATAAATTCTGTGTGATTTATTTGTGTTGGCTGTTCGCAGCATTGAAGTACGAGCTCAACTAATGTTTTTAAAGAAGCACAGTCTTCATTGTCAGGGAGGGAGAAGGGCCACACAGCCCTGTGTTGATGCAATGACGATACTTGCAAGTGATGTAAGGACATTTTTAGGATTCACTGGATGTGTTTTGATGTTAATTATATCATCACATCATTGTCTCTAGTAAAATTTGCTAAAGGTTTACCATTATGTGCTTTCAATAAAAACAGGGCTCAGCATCAAACCTTTTCCCATAATTTTCTAATATCATGTAATGCACCAACGATGTAACAGGTAAGATATATAATTTTCCTTACAGCAGCAGGAATGTCCGTGGACAAAATAAGGAAGGATATACTTGCCTTAGAGGCGGTGCAACGAAGGTTCACTAGATTAATTCCTGGGATGAGAGGGTTGTTCTATGAGGAGAGGATGAGTAGAATGGGTCTATACTTTCTGGAGTTTAAAAGAATGAGAGGTGGTCTCATAGAACCATATAAGATTCTGAGAGGGCTTGACAGGGTAGATGCTGAGAGGTTGTTGCCCTGGCTGGAGAGTCTAGAACTGAGGGGCATAGTCTCAGGATAAGCGGTTGGCCATTTAAGACTGAGATGAGGAGAAATTTCTTTACTCTGAGGGTTGTGAACCTTTGGAATTCTGTACCCCAGAGGGCTGTGGATGCTGAGTCATTGAGTATATTCAAGGCTGAGATAGATAGGTTTTTGGACTCTAGGGGAATCAAGGGACATTGGGATCGGGCTGGAAAATAGAGTTGAGGTCGAAGATCAGCCATGACCTTACTGAATAGCAGAGCAGGCTCGAGGGGCCGTATGGCCTACTCCTGCTCCTATTCCTTATCAATTGTTGCAGCTGGTGGAATTTTCCTATTATTAATTATGTAGACTGATATGGCAAGAAATGTGCAGTTCTGGTTCAAATACATTGGAGCTGAAAATCTGACCCACTGTCGTATCCAGTGTCAGGGCAGGGTTAACTAATTATAATATTGCTGGCGGGCACCTGGACCAATATGGGTGGGATTTGGGTGCCCAGGTGGGGGTGGGGTGGGGAATTCTTGAAGCCTCACCTTGTGATGATGTTAAGGGCCTTCTGTGAGGTAGATGCAACCTCAGACCCCCAGCAATAACTTGGCTTAGCTACTCTTCTGTGTGAAAAGCCTGTGTTTATGGATCCTGCCCAATTTTCCACCCTCTTGCACCAGCTTTACCCTCACATTGTTCCTCAATCCCCAAGGAAACTTAGGGGCATTCTATTAATTATGTAAATTTCATGGGCTGGCCCTTCCTTATAAAATGTTATCTGTGGCTTTAAATTAGTTCTATGTATTGCTTTTAATCAGTGTATAAAACATCAATCCTATAGGCAGTAAAATTAGCAATCGTGACTGAGAATAGGATGAGCAGGAACCTGAACTTTGGAATTAGTTCAGTTCAGATTCGGCTCATTTTGTGTTTCCCTGTGTATGTGTGCTTGTGATTTCTGGGAGTTTGAAAGGTGGTTACGCTGTAACAGAAATGGGATAGTGCTGGTGCCTTGAGCAGCACCTTTACCACTTCAAGGGGTGTTTTTTCTCCACAGCGCCAAAGGCACAGAGGCAGCCACCAACAAACAAGGGTGGTTGCATCTTTCCATTTATAGGAGGATGGTTGAGTTCCCATTGCTGGCCTGCACAGACCTTCCCCTGACAACAGAGAAGGCCTGTGGCCAGAAAAGAAAAGTTGTGACTGTGACATTTAAACAACTGCAATAGTTTTTGTGTTGCTGTTGACGCTCTGAAGTCCACCGCACAATTGTTTGTTTTTGCCAGCTGGGTATCTGATGGGCATGGAAACAAATCACCAAGTCTACAAACCAGATGACTGGGAAATCCACAAAAGGAGAGTTTGCGTTTACCTGAAGTGGAGTGTACATGCTCTCTCCCAGTGGAGAGCTATCCAGAGAGATTAGGCACAAATTCGTAAGATTCAAGGTTTAGGTACTCCCAAGTGTGTACAGAAGTACTGCTGGAGTTTAACCAGAGCACTAGTAAACTTCCAGCTGCTTGTCCAGCAGGACTACCCTGGATGCTAGGGCATTGGCTAGCAGGGTAATCTGGAGTGCTTCCACCACCCTTTCAGGCAGTGCGTTCCAGACCATTACAACTCGCTGCATGAAAAAAATTTTCCTCATGTCACCTCTGGCTCTTTTGCTGATCACCTTAAATCTGTGTCTTCTGATTACCAGCCCTTCTGCCAATGGAAACAATTTTCCTTATTAACTCTATCAAAACCGTTCATGATTTTGAACATCTCTATCAAATCCTCCCTTAACCTTCTTTACTCTAAGGAGAACAACCCCAGCTTCTTTAGTCTCTCCACATAACTGAAGTTCCTCATCCCTGGTAGCATTCTAGTAAATCTCCTGCACCATCTCTAAGGCCTTGTCATCCTTCCTAAAGTGTGATGCCCAGAATTGAACACAATACTCCAGCTGAGGCATAACCAGTGTTTTATAAAAGTTTAGCATAACTTCCTTGCTTTTGTACTTTATGCCTCTATTAATAAAGCCCAGGATCCCATATGCTTTTTTTAACAGCCTTCTCAGGAATTCTGAACTAAGAAGAAGAGCTACTCGGACATTTGTTGTGTACACCATCAAGCTTAATCTCTATTGGGACTTTCTTCTTTCTTCAAAGACAGCAAAGACCAAAGTGCCCTTTACCCTTTCTCAGCATGGATCTAAATCCAGGCTGAAGTTGACACCCATCAGGACCTCAGGTTACTGATATGCATCAATGGTTGGGACAGATGCCCCATATATTTTCCGATCAATACCTTCGAGATCCCCCTCTTGAACTGTTCGAAGCCGTAATACCATACCACAGCATTCTTTTGGTTAGCCCATTGTTTGAAATGGTAAGTAGACTGTACTGGTTCTCCAGCGGAGTCTGCTAACAGCAACATTTGGCATTGGAGTACAAATCCCAGAAAAAAAAGTGCAAGAATTGGCTATATAATCCCACAGTTTCCAGCTGCTCCATGAGGGTCACATAAAATTAGGTGGAAAGCTTTACAACATTAACAGTTCTGTATAATATAAACCATCCATCAGTTATTCACCGGAGTACAGCCTGTTGCAGGATGAAGAAATTACCTTGATGCAGTGGAGGAGCGAGGGTTGGGTCACAACTCAATTACACATTAATTTGAGGATAAATAATGGTGCTAAATTGGATCTCCTGTGTTGTATCATGATGCCTATAAATACTGGGTTTGTTCGCTAGAAATCAAAATGCAACTGTGCGTGCTAGGAGTCAGGTGTGACACTTCCATTTTGGGGGGAGTCAAATGCTTTTGTTAAATTGGGAAAAAACTGTTTCAGTTACACAAATTGAGAAGGTCTGAACTGAATATCACATTCAGAGGCTTGGTCATCCTTAACAATGACTAGAATTTATCAGGAAATTCTACACCAAGCTTACATTTTTGATGAAATGCCATCAAACCAATCAGATTTAGCTTGTTGCCTTGGAAACCACATCGTTTCCCTTTCTAAAGACCACAGGCATCTCTAGAGCCTGAACATTAGCTGAAATTGTTTAAATCAATTCTCAAGCATTCTGAACACTGACAGGAGAAGGCACAGATTGCTTGTTAAACACCTACAGAGCATCAGGTCTTGGCCTTTCATACTGAGGCTTTGCACACAGGGGTGTGTGGGATGTGCAACCCAGAGGAGATACGTAATCAGCCACACTTAAAAGTATCGCTCCATGAACAGCATGCGCTGACATTTAATATTATTGCACACCGTGTACTTTGCGGGTTTAGGTTGCACATACCAGAATTTGGTGAAAGATTATAATACAACTCTTCTCTCAACATGCTTCTCTTCCCACCCCCCCACTCCATGGGACCTTTGACTACAGTAAGACAAGGGTGAAGTAGCAGAAACCTGACCTTTGTTGAGTACTGTGATTTAATTGAAAAAAAAGGTGGTTAAAGGTATTGTCAATCACTGACACGTTTATATTATAAATAGAAAGTGTGTAGGAGAGGTTAGCACAATGACACAACATATTGGTGATCCAGTGAGCTTTGCCTCGCGGTGATGTGGTGCATATTCACGTTCGCACTTGGTAAATTCCCAATCTCAGTGGTGCTGTCAGGGTGCAGCACTGCATGGAGTCCAGCTGCATCCTCACAGGAAGGAAGAAGATAAAAAGTCAGAGGATGAGTCACCCCTGAGGATTTTTTCACATATTTGAGGTTGAGCGGTGGCATAAGTTTGAAAACTGGTCATCCTGCTCACTCTCATCACCAGGAAAGGTACGCGTCCAAGTTACCTAAAGATAGAGGAGGAAACTTCATTTTTAAATGGTCAATGTCTCTGAGGAGCATTTTATTCATAATTTACGAGGTCAACCAACTTGCTCAATCTATACATTAAAATTGATATGTGTTGTCACATATCGTATGCAAATTTTAATGTTAATTGTGTCCACATCCTTGTTACATTTGTAATTCTCTGTGACTCTTGTATAGCACTCAGCCATTTGTCACATTTTTCAGTCACAAAAACCTTATTCCCCTGTTACAGAGCTTGGCGTGAGTCTGCCTGCAGTTCCATACTCTGACTACAGGGTGCTGCTGTAGAATTTTTTTTATATAGCTCCGATTCTCCACCATATTTGTTTTCAACTGTAACAGGTAAGTAGTTTAGTTGAACTGTTTACTTTTTATATTTTTCAGTGTACCTTTTCACATTTTAACTTTTGTCCCTTGCACGTCTCCTCTACGCCCTCAACAATTTCCAGGCATATTTTTTTTAGGTGTCAATACAGTACTGACATTAAACCCCGCCCTCTCGGGTGGACGTAAAAGTTCCCATGGCACCATTCAAGGAAGAGTTGAGGAGTTGTCCCGGTGTTCTGGCCAACATTGGCCTCAACCAACATCACTAATAACAGTTTATCTGGTCATTTATCTCATTGCTGTTTGTGGAACATGCTATGTGCAAATTGGCTGCTGCATGTCCCTACATAAAATCAGTGATTACACTTCAAAAGTACCTCATTGGCTTTGAAGCACTTTGGGATGTGCTGGGGTTGGGAAAGGTGCTACATAATGTAAGTTCTTTCTTACGCTCTATTTGCGGGTATCATGAAAGTCCACTTTCATCCGCCAGCCTCTTTTTTTCTTCCCCAGGAGACCCTGTTCCCTGGGCAATTATCTGTTCTCCATTCAATGTACGGAATTCCTGTCTAGCGGTCTCCTCATTTCCTCCCTCCCCCTATCCTGTTGGCAATTCTGGCAGCTCTGCTGAGCTTTCGGCCTCCTGCTCTCTGCTACCTGTTCCAATTATTGAAGGCCCAATCACGTCAACAACTCTGAGTAAGAAATATCTCTTTGCTTCTCTCCTCACTCTCTTTGTGGCAGTTTTAAATTGATCATCCTTCATCACTGTCTCCCCAACCAGAGAAAATAGTTTTTCCCGTTTTATCCTATCAAAATCTGTCATATTTTTAAAAAATTCCAATAAATCTCCTTTTATCTTTCTCTGCTCCAGCAGAAATAGTCTCAGTATCTCAAATCTCTCCTCATAACTATATGGGAAATTCAGATGCCTGGAGAGAGAGAGAGAGAGAGAGAGAGCGTGAGTGAGTGTTTGCATTAGCAAGGAAGAATAGAGTTTAGACATACTGAGGGAGAGAGGGAGATGGTCAGATGCATAGCATCAAAAACATTCAGACCCAAGGAGAGAGTAACGTAGAGAGAAAATCAGACATCAAGAGACAGAAGTTCAGACATATGGAGAGGGAGAGAAAGTGGCAAAGAAAGATACAGAGGGACTTCCAGTCACCGTATAGACACAGATACGCAAAGAGGAAAAACAGATACACAAGAGATGGAGAGAAGAAAAAAGCACATGCAGGGTTAGAGAGAAGAGAACCACAAGTACACACAGGCAGAGGGTGAGAAAAGAGAACCATAGGCACAGGCAAGAACAGGGTTATTTATGGCCTTGAACGAACTTGTGTGAGCGGAGCCACTCGGGGACGTGTTTCCAAAATATGAAAATAAAATCACTTAGCTCCAGAGCATCAAGATTTTGATCCAACAGAATTAGATGTGCCCTCCTTTGTGGAAGAATCAAGATATGAGACCCTGTGGCTGATGATAGAAAGGCTGTAACTAAAGGCTCTTTTAGAGTACAGCTTGGTGCCAAATGGGTCTTGGGAGAGCATTGCCAAAATAGCCTCCTGATTGATGGCACTGCAGTAATATTAAAGCACGAGACATACCTCATGTCTGGGGGAAGCTCCCCTTCGATTTGTATGCCAGTGTTAGCAGCTTTGACAGTCAGGCAGTAGGCCAAGGTCAGGCCACAAGTGACTGATTGATAGATTGCCTGTTGCAAAACATAACCATAGCTAAGAGATTTTTAACACTTCAAATAATAATTTGTGGTCACTTTTTGGCATTGGAACCTCCTGTCAAAGAGCCTCCCAATTCTTTTATTTTTGAATTTTACTTGTTCAAAATAGTTTATGAAACAATGCTTAGAATTCTGGACTCCATTCTCAAAATAGACAGAAAGTCATAAATTGGCCTGTAATTTTTCTCTTCCAAATCTTTAGTGTCAACTGCCTGTTGGAGCCATGGGTAGCCTGGGGAGAGAGTCACTGTGACAAATGCTGCATTTTCAAAACATCTGCATGCTCTCATCTAGGAAATTCACCATTGGCTCATTACAATTGCTACATAGTATTACAAGCGATCCTGAAGACCAAGAAGTCCATTACCCCTGTCTGTGCTGAAGGGGAATATCTAGCAAATTAAGCTTGGTACACACACTAGCTGATCCATTGCCCCTGGGATTTGAGTGCAGACTCCAACCTTCCAGACATTTCTGTAAATTCCACTTCCTATCCTCTGGCAAAATGGCATCACTAGCCCGAGAACATGCAATATGCCCGATCCCTCCGATTGCCACTGATGAGGTGACATTGAAATAACTTTCTACCCAACTTTGTTCATTGTGTTTACCTTGCCATGCCATGGCATATCTTTAGGACTGCCTGAGAGTTCAGTGCCTGTCTGGAGTCCGCCCCTCCCTCAGCTCATCTGCTGCTGAAACTCTCACCCATGTCTTTGTTACCTCTAGACTCGCCTATTCCAATGTTCTCTTGGCCGGTCTCCCACCTTGCACCCTCTGTAAACTTGAGCTCACCCAAAACTCTGCTGCCCATATCCTAACTCGCACTAAGTCTCGTTCACCCAGCACCCCTCTGCTCGCTAACTCACATTGGCTCCAGGTCTGGCATTGCCTTGATTTTAAAATTCTCATCCTTGTTTTCAAATCCTTTCATGGCCTCACCTCTCTGTAACCTCCTCCAGCCCTACAACCCTCCGCGATCTCTGCGCTCCTCCAATTCTTGCTTCTTGCACATCCCCGATTTTCATCGTTCCACCATTGGCGGCCGTGCCTTCAGCTGCCTAGGCCCTAAGCTCTGGAATTCCCTCCCTAAACCTCTCTGCCTTACTACGTCTCTCTCCTTTAAGACGCTCCTTAAAACCTACCTCTTTGACCAAGCTTTTGGTCACCTGTCCTAATATTTCCTTAAGTGGCTCAGTGTCAAATTTTGTTTGATGACACTCCTGTGCAGTGTCATAAGACATTTTACGACCTTAAAGATGCTATATAAATGCAAGTAGTTTTTGTTGTTGGAGTGTCTCAGAGAAATTTGTATTTTGATGGTTGGCAAGATGCATCTTCCACATTTTACCAACCAGATTCAGTAACTCCACCCAATCATTATGTCGGCCACTGGTAATACTGTGAATGCTGTCCGATTCTCAGCATTTCCACGTATGTTAATTTGTACCATGCAAGTTTTGGGATTCATTTGTAAGTGAGCTGAAAATAGGGATTGAGAAGGGGAAAATTCTGTCCCGATTTCTTTGAGGAAGTGGTAACCCAGGTGGACTGTGGTAAGCTCTGTGGAGGGGTAAACCTCGACTTTCAAAAGGCTTTTGACAAAGTTCCACATGGAAAGCCACTTTATAACGTTAATTAATGCCTCAGGATCAATATTGGTGGTTGCTTTAAAAATGACAAGTAAGGTATAATGGAGGAAGCGTGTCAGGGTCCAGTTGGTTTATTGCTTATCCAATGAGCAAACCTGAATAAAGCAGAAGCAAATAGTTGCAGGGATGTTGATAAATATTTTATCCAGTGGAACCCTATTGCATTTTCTGTTTCTGCTATAAATTTTTGTACTTTTTTTTAAAAGAAGTTAGTGCAGCAGCTAATGTTTGGTTTTGCAGAGACTACATGCCTGTGACATTGTCAGCAATAGGAATTATTTAGCTGGGTGGAGCAACTGAACCATGGTGTGAGTAAAGCTGCTTTCATATTGTGCTAAGACCTGTCCTGATGCTGCTCGATCGTAGGTCTTGTACAACTGACTGCAGTCTGTAAGTAAACCTGCCAGGATATGTTAAGTTGTACTGGATCTTTGTGGCCAGCAGTTTAAGTGAATCCTGGCAAATTTACTTGCAGCCGGCTGCTTGAGACCCAGGCATCAGGACTCAGCTCCATCAGACCAGGTCTCAGCGCAACGTGAAAGCAATTACGAACATAAGAATTTTTAGGAACAGGAAAAGGCCAGTAAGCTCATTCCTTCTTAATAAACCAAACGTACCTAATCCCCTCCGCACATATCCCTGAATCCCTTCTTTCTGCAGAAACACATCTAATTACATCTTGAATCCACTTCTACAATGCACTTCCACAGCATTCCCAGCAATAAACACATTGGCCCAGATTTTGCTGTCAAAATATTTATGCGCAAATACTACAGCAACTTCAGGCGAGGGGCAGATGTGCGGTTAAACTCAAAAATCGAAAAGTTGCTGTCCGAGTTGCACAGCTCCACTGTTAGCTTCACGCAAACGGCATCTCGCTGTCTGCCTCACCATTGAAATGCATTGAATGGCGTAAAGTTGCTGTATTTACGCGGTAGATATGAACTAAACTCACCACAGAAACTTAAGTCTTGTCCATTTCAGTCTAAGTACCCTTTAACGATGTGATAAGTGTTAATTACCGTCAAACAACCTCTTTGGCATTGAAAATTAACTGTTGCAAGTGTAGAGTCTCATTCATTCAGGATATTAAATTAATTTTTTTACTGTTCCTTTCTGTCTCTTTTTTCTCTCTCTCATAATCCAATCTTTCTCTTCTCTTTATTTCTCTTTCTGTATCTGATTTGACATTAAATTCACCCAATCTAATTTACATTTCCTACTCAGTCCTTGTGCTGTTCATTTCACAATCCTTCAGTCTGATTGATTAAGGAGATACCCAGTTGCTTGTCCTGTTCACTCAGGTCCCAGATGCCCGGTTTCCCTCACTGCGACGTTATCAGCTCATACTTTCAGCAACTTGCCATGCAAAAAATGTTAAAACCTAAACGTGCAAAGCCACGTCTAACGAATGGCAGGAGCAGTTAAATGCCCTGCCACGGCAAAATTTGGCCCATTCGTTTTTAGCATGTGTTTTAAGTCGGTGGTTTAACCTGTCTAAGATACTGAAGGTGAATTTCCTCAGAGCTTCTCCCGTTCTGTTATTGCCGGTCGGCAGAAATTCCGTTTACACACACAAATGGGCTTTCCACCAAAGTTACGGCAGTGGAATTCACCCCAGTATTTCCGGGAGCAATACCAAACTGATTCTATTAAGAGCATTATCGCGTTAAGTCGGTCCATGTTAAGTGGATGATCTGTTTATTTTAAGATGTTATTCACTTACTGGGAATACACAGCCAAATGTAAGAATTTTCTATTGCACATTTGTTTTGCACACTTCTACAATCATTTTTAGAGCTCCTGTATTATAGACTGTTTATACCAGTATTTTTTGCTGTAGTTTGGTTGATGGTAAAAATAGTTGCCGGGTTTTCTGCTTGTGTGATTGCCAGCCTGTGATTTTCCTGTATGTTAAAATGAGCAGGGCGAAAATCGCAGGTTGGCATGTGCACCAGTCGAAACCCTGGACGGTGATGCATTCTCCTGTATAGCAGGTGTCATGCAGCCTGTAAATGTAATGCCCCATTAAATGACCTAGCATTCATGCCTGAGCAGGTAAAACCTTCCTGGAAGGCTGGCGGGTAGCAAAAATAAACAGCTTGTGTCTGTGGTATTTGGCCTCAGATTACCATTTTGGGGTCTGGCCATTAGTGAGCTCTTGTCAGCCTGCTTTTACAGAACAGAATGCACTTTCAACATTGCTAGCCTGTGCAAACTTCCTTCAAATTAGAGAATGACTGTGGCCAGACTGAGAAAGTCATGACCGCAGCTTATGGCACACGTGCATGTGTAGTAGCGTTAAAGCTACAATCACAACTTTGGGACAACTGTCCATATGATGGGACAGGGTCTTTAGAAAGAGACTGTTTCCAATGATTGAGCCATCTAGAACACGGGGACGTAGATAGAAGATTAAATGCAAGAGATTTAGAACAGAGAGCAGGAGAAGCCTTTTTACACAGGGTTGGGAGGCTGTGGAATGTACGACTAGAGTTAATGACTGAAGCAGGTATTTAGGAATAGGTTAGGTAGATGGTTGAAGGAAAGGGGAAGAAAAGGATAAGAGAACAGGACAAGCATATGGAATTAGCCTACTGTTCACGTGAAGAATAAACACCAACATGGACTGAATGGGCCGAATGGTCTGTTTCCGTGTTGTAATTTCTATGTAAATCTATGCAAATCTTTTTTTTTTTATTCGTTCACGGGATGTGGGCGTCGCTGGCAAGGCCAGCATTTATTGCCCATCCCTAATTGCCCTCGAGAAGGTGGTGGTGAGCCGCCTTCTTGAACCGCTGCAGTCCGTGTGGTGACGGTTCTCCCACAGTGCTGTTAGGAAGGGAGTTCCAGGATTTTGACCCAGTGACGGTGAAGGAACGGCGATATATTTCCAAGTCGGGATGGTGTGTGACTTGGAGGGGAACGTGCAGGTGGTGTTGTTCCCATGCGCCTGCTGCCCTTGTCCTTCTAGGTGGTAGAGGTCGCGGGTTTGGGAGGTGCTGTCGAAGAAGCCTTGGCGAGTTGCTGCAGTGCATCCTGTGGATGGTACACACTGCAGCCACAGTGCGCCGGTGGTGAAGGGAGTGAATGTTTAGGGTGGTGGATGGGGTGCCAATCAAGCGGGCTGCTTTATCTTGGATGGTGTCGAGCTTCTTGAGTGTTGTTGGAGCTGCACTCATCCAGGCAAGTGGAGAGTATTCCATCACACTCCTGACTTGTGCCTTGTAGATGGTGGAAAGGCTTTGGGGAGTCAGGAGGTGAGTCACTCGCCGCAGAATACCCAGCCTCTGACCTGCTCTCGTAGCCACAGTATTTATATGGCTGGTCCAGTTAAGTTTCTGGTCAATGGTGACCCCCAGGATGTTGATGGTGGGGGATTCGGCGATGGTAATGCCGTTGAATGTCAAGGGGAGGTGGTTAGACTCTCTCTTGTTGGAGATGGTCATTGCCTGGCACTTATCTGGCGCGAATGTTACTTGCCACTTATGAGCCCAAGCCTGGACATGCTCAGTTCCATGTCATTGCCAAATTTGCTGATGGTATAAGTGAAGCAGGTTCAACACAGTGGAAAACTAATACATATTGCGTATTACATAAAAGGGGTAGAATATTTAGTTAGCAGGAATTAACACAATGTGTTTAGCATGAAAATGAATAAATATTGAACATCCAAAACCAATTATGAGGCATTCATTTAATTGGAATTAATTGCACCTTCTTAATCAAGGAGCCATAAAGAATGGGCTACATTTTCACCCGTGCACAACAGCTGTGAACCACTACTGAGGTATTTTGGGCTCTATCATCAGTACAAAGAGGTATTTTCCTCCTATCTTTTGTAATGGAAATTGACCCATACAGAGCACCTACTGACAGCTAGTCTTATCACGACGCACAAAGTAAGGAATCATTAATAAAATGAAGAAACACACTTTATTCCTGCCTCATGGGGGGGAGTTACATTTAACTGTAGCAGCTGGCTTTTAAATTTAAAAAAGTTTAAAAGTGCTGACTAATATTAATGGCAATTAGAAGGGAAAAATCTTCCCAGTGTAGACCATATCAGAGACCATGGCTGATCTGTATTGAAGTTTTTATACTTTAAATGCTTAGTCTTATACTTTCATGCTTAGTCATTCTGACTAGTTTTTTAACAGAGGTAGCCTTGGTTATCATGAGATACATTAGTGAGTCTCAGTGGGGATTTGTTTAGAATTGTAACCAGTGAATTGGTTTGAGAGATTGAATTGTTATCTGCTGAAAAACAGACATCTTGCTAAATGTTATCGAGAGAAGTATTGCCGCCATGTAACGCAGTAGCGGACAACATCAAGCGACAAGCTGAGAGGTAATTTGTAGCACTTTGTTTGGGAAAACAAAACATTAGAACAGAGTGCTGCCTAGGAAGACAAAGCCACTGCCCTAATTGAGCATTTCATTAATTAGCAGTGATTAGGTTACCATTACTATGGAAACAGACCAAGCAATTGCACTTGTGAGAGCCTCCCACTGAAGTGAAGGGTCTTTGCTGGTATTAATCTGGGAAAATATGACCGGCTGGCATTGAATGAACCTCATCCCTTGCTAAACACGCGGTGTCCGCCGGTACACTTGAGGCCTTCTGCGACCGGTGGGCACCGCAGGGACTGGCGGCATAGTCGACATGGATAATAGAATTATTATTTTATCTAGCTGGATTGCTCTTGCATAGAGCCGGCACGGACTCGATGGGCCGAATGGCCTCCTTCTATGCTGTAATCTTTCTATCATTCTATGATAAGTTCCCTTTGTTTTTTATAATTTTGTTTTCTATTAGTTGTGGCCCTTTAAAAGAGGGCACTTTTGTTTGTTCTTGTTTGATAGCACTGGGGCAGCCCAGTGTCTCCTTATCGTTTTAATTAAAAGAGGCAATCCCTGCTGATGGAAGCTACACAGAGTGATCTATTTATGATGCTCCTGAGTTCAAGGTTGACAAAGTCAACAGCAGGAATTGGTTCTGATCACACACATCAGCAATCGGTGAACTGGCATTCTGGTTAGAATAATCTACATTTCAAAAGGAAATGCAAGGCTTTTTTCCATAGTAAATAATATTATGTTTCAAAAGGAACAGAATTCCATTTTTTACATTATGTGATTCCCTAAATGCATCTGTCCTCTAAAATTTTTTTTATTCGTTCATGGGATGTGGGCATCGCTGGCGAGGCCGGCATTTATTGCCCATCCCTAATTGCCCTTGAGAAGGTGGTGGTGAGCCGCCTTTTTGAACCGCTGCAGTCCGTGTGGTGACGGTTCTCCCACAATGCTGTTAGGAAGGGAGTTCCAGGATTTTGACCCAGCGACGACGAAGGAACGGCAATATATTTCCAAGTCGGGATGGTGTGTGACTTGGAGGGGAACGTGCAGGTGGTGTTGTTCCCATGTGCCTGCTGCTCTTGTCCTTCTAGGTGGTAGAGGTCGCGGGTTTGGGAGGTGCTGTCGAAGAAGCCTTGGCGAGTTGCTGCAGTGCATCCTGTGGATGGTATGGTACACACTGCAGCCACAGTGCGCCGGTGGTGAAGGGAGTGAATGTTCAGGGTGGTGGATGGGGTGCCAATCAAGCGGGCTGCTTTATCTTGGATGGTGTCGAGCTTCTTAAGTGTTGTTGGAGCTGCACTCATCCAAGCAAGTGGAGAGTATTCCATCACACTCCTGACTTGTGCCTTGTAGATGGTGGAAAGGCTTTGGGGAGTCAGGAGGTGAGTCACTCGCCGCAGAATACCCAGCCTCTGACCTGCTCTCGTAGCCACAGTATTTATATGGCTGGTCCAGTTAAGTTTCTGGTCAATGGTGACCCCCAGGATGTTGATGGTGGGGGATTCGGCGATGGTAATGCCGTTGAATGTCAAGGGGAGGTGGTTAGACTCTCTCTTGTTGGAGATGGTCATTGCCTGGCACTTCTCTGGCGCGAATGTTACTTGCCACTTATGAGCCCAAGTCTGGATGTTGGCCAGGTCTTGCTGCATGCGGGCTCAGACTGCTTCATTTTTTGAGGGGTTGCGAATGGAACTGAACACTGTGCAATCATCAGCGAACATCCCCATTTCTGACCTTATTGTGGAGGGAAGGTCATTGATGAAGCATCTGAAGATGGTTGGGCCTAGGACACTGCCCTGAGGAACTCCTGCAGCAATGTTCTGGGGCTGAGATGATTGGCCTCCAACAACCACTACCATCTTCCTTTGTGCTAGGTATGACTCCAGCCACTGGAGAGTTTTCCCCCTGATTCCCATTGACTTCAATTTTACTAGGGCTCCTTGGTGCCACACTCGGTCAAATGCTGCCTTGATGTCACTCTCACCTCACCTCTGGAATTCAGCTCTTTTGTCCATGTTTGGACCAAGGCTGTAATGAGGTCTAGAGCCTCTGTATCTAAAATACTTAGAACAACCATTTGTTCTGTTTCAGTATTTGCAGAAGTTGAAGATTGGCAAATAAATGATAATAACTTGTGCTTGTATAGCTCCTTCAACATAGCAAAACATCCCAAAGGGTTTGTAGCATCTTGAGATGTTTACTTAGTTGACCAGGAAGCGATATTTGTTTTAATTTATATTGGGCCGGATTTTGCTGTGAGCGGCGAGGTTTGTTAGACTTGCACTTGTCCATAGACTTTCTTTGAGATTTTGCACGACAATTTACTGTAAATTAGAGAGCCAAACAGCGTGGCGCCCTCTACAGGACATCTGGGACCTGTGTGAACAGGGCAAGCAGCTGTGTATCTCCTTAACCAGTCACTTTGAAGTGTCGTTAAGAACAGCTCAAAGTCAGAACCAGGAAGTGTAAGTTGGAATAGTGAATTCAATGTCAAATCAGGTACAGAAAGAGAAATAAAGAGAGGGTAAGAAAGGTTGAATTAAGAGACAGAGATAAAAGAGACTGAAAGAAAAAGTAAAAAAAAAAGTCCAACAATAATTAAAATATGAAGGAATGAGACTCCACAGTTGTAAAAGTTAATTTTCAGTGCCAGAGAGGTTGTTTGGCAGTAATTAAGACTTATCATAACGTTATTTTTATAGCAAAGTCCGGCCCTTTATCTTTGTGATATAAAGTCAAGTTCAGATTACAAAGGGTTAATTCCCAGAGTTCCAGCATACTTCTCTGACTTGATAGTAAAAATCCTGTAGATGTTGAACGAAGTGTTGATAGGAATTTTGATGGGCTCTCCTGAGGGGAAATGAGCTAGCCATTAATACTGCCATCCACATCAGTTTTGAGAAGAACGGAAATGGGTGTCATTAAGCATAGTCCAGGGTTGCTTGCACATTAAATGTGACAGTTATCTTTATTCAAAATGTAAAATTAATGCCAGCCAGTTCAGGGACTGCTGACATGTAAAGTTGGTTTAGCTCATGACAAATGGGAAACTTGTACAATTTACCATTTTTATAGTACGAAGAGCAGTAGGGAATTGATTGAATCTCACTTAGAAACTATTTGTATTCATTCATATATTACATGAAGAGTAAACCAGTTTGTTGATTTACAAGTGGCCTCGTTCCACTAATGTGCTAATCAGTCCATTTTATGAAAGGTAGCAGAATGCACGTGACATAAATGTCCCGCACACATAATGAGTGGTCTATTGTTAGAATCCCTGGGTATGTTATTGTTTAGCTAGACATTGGATGGTAAAGGGGCTTTCCAGTTCAGAGGGGATCCAGGGGACGCGAGATCCACTTATGGGAATGACTGGCCACGCTGACCTCGAGAGAAGATATAGTGCAGACATGAACTTTGTAACTGCACTTCATTGTTTGACATCAGAGGGTAAAAATTCCTATTCATGCGATTCTGGAGCAGCAACAGTGCTTGCTAGGATATGTGCCTGACTTGTTGTGCATGCCCATTCCTGCCTGAACTATCGCCTTAGCAGCCGATCAGCTATTTAATGTTCGCACCTGCCCAGTAGGCTGCCTGTGGGGACTTGCCTTCACCTGACTGGAATTTTTGAGCTCTGCTGCAGCTGTTTAAAGAACTGCAGTAGCCAGTCAAAGGGAAGCAGAGGAGGTACTGAAAAAAAACTGCAGTGGAGCAAAATAGGGTTGCCCCATTTGTTATGGAGTGCACAAGCAGAAGACTACCAGACTTCACTGATGTATGTGTGTAAGGAGGGTTGGCACTCTAGCGGAGAGCAATGCAGAATGTCCAGGAGGGGGTAGCTGCCACATTGAATGCTGTCTCCAACACTCATCAGAGTTGGTAGCAAATTCACAAGGAGAATAACTGTATCCAACAGTTACCTGTAACCAGTAGAAGGGGCAGCAGAGTGTTTCCTGTTAACCTAGTGCACATTTACTGCTGCTTCATTCAAAGCACTCAGACAACCTGACAGCTCTTTGTTTGTTTATCATAACAGCAAAATATACAGAAGGGTTCCAAATTTTCAGACCATTGACGGTCTTTGAGGAGGGCATGTTTGATATAATTGACATGGAAACCTTCACAAGGAGTGAGACAGGGTTAAACCAGAGATATTCTCCAAGCTGAGGGTTAGTACCACTCTCTAGTTAGGACTTTATGTCGTTCAAAAGGAAGTTACGGTTGCTTGGAAAAGAGGAATATTAAAGGATAGAGGAACTGAGCAAGAGAGTGGGATTAGATTAGGTAGCTCATATGGAGAAAAAGGCTGGCACAGACTTGATTGACTGAATGACCTGTTTCTGTACCAGTGATATTCTATGATTCTCTTCCTACTCATTCGCTCTCACAAAGGTATATGCTCAAGCACAATAATATAACATGTAATATATTGCCATTTAAGTACTGTTGCAAGGGGTGTCTTGAGCCATCATTGTAATGTATGTTCCTCTTGTGGTTTTGTAGGCATCCTCCCGATGAGTCTACCAGCAGTGCCAATGGCAGTGAAGAATGCAGCACTTCAGAGCATATTGTGCCACTCACACCACCTGTCACACAAGCACCAGCACAGCTACATCTACTGCAGAGTAAATAGATAGTGAGTTTGAGGAGATAGCACTGGGTGAGTTACAGTGCATTCACGAGGACAAGCAAGTGCTGCAGGTAGTGGAGAAGCAGGAACCTGTTGGCCAAAAAGTTAGCTTGCTTTCTTCACACGCAGAACATCGGCATATGGACCTCTCAGGACCTGCTTATAAAAGGAGATTGCTGTATGAGCAGGAGAATGAGCACCAGTCACAAGTCTTCACCAAAACACTCTAGGAGTCTGGCTAGGAGTGTAGATTATCTACACAATGATGCAGGAAAGCCCCCTGTACAGCAGTCTACTACGGACCATGTGGCAGCTCGATAAGCATCATAGTATAGGTTCTAAGCCTAGTCAGAGTATCTCTTATGTTTGTTCAGATCATTGCTGTAGAGGCCTTGGGGCTCTCCTGTCCAACTTTAACATGCTGGGGAACTGAATTGAGAAAGTCTTGAGCAGGGCTTTAATTTACCTCATTGCTGCCCTTACATCAATGGTCACACTGAAGAGTGTTCAGTAGCAGGGGCAAGGGGCATTGTAGGCATGGATATCGCTATTGTCTCTCATGGTGATACCAGTCTTGCCCATCCTGTCAAACCTGCGCAAATGACAGTTCATGTGCCAACAACTGGGTAGGACCATACACTGGATCTCGAAGAAGGCCTGGGGCATTGGAACTACGATGTTCAGAGTCTCTTCCCCACTTTACATTGATGGACTTGTAAGGGGTGGGTGGAAGCTCCTCTCCCATAAGGCCATCCCAGAAATTTAGGCACTAGCCAGGACCTGGTTACACTGGGCCCTGTCCCCGTTTCCTGTCGTTCCACGGAAGTTACAGCGGGAATACACTAGAACAGCTGCCAATTGTGGGGGCCACTATATAAATGCATGTTCTTGTTGTTCCTCCTCCTTTTCTCCTCAACCAACACAGCCAAATGCAAGTTAATTCTCATTTATCTCCTTTGCAGTACCTGGGACTTTGCTATGTGCAAATTTGCTGCTATATTTGTCTACATAACAAATACTGCACTTTGAGAGTAATTCATTGGTTATAAAGCACTTTGTGGCTGTGGGTTAGATTTCTGCTTTAGTGACCCAGATGGTCTAACTTTAGGGGTTAAATCTGCTGTAAGTTAGATAACCAAATCTTTACTGAGTTTCTGATTTTCTCCTGCTAACCTATGTTTCCATGCTTTGTAAATATAGCCAAAGTAGCATACTGCACTGTTAATGTTAGAGAAGGTCCCTACTATACACCACTTCTCATCACCCTCTTAACAGTCTGCCAAACCACAGCAAAAATAATAATGGTATGAAATAATTTACATTACAAAAGCTCTACAATTAAAAGTACAAGTGTTTGTACTGCATTAACCTCAACACCACCTCACCTTTCAGTGCTTGTTTTATAGTTATACTCCATTTAAATACATTAATGATGAGCACAACAAGTACCCCAGCCGAGCCATTTTTGGCATCTGTGCAAATGCAGAATCAATGGTCCAGAAATTTGAATGCAGGTGTAAAACGGGTACCTAAGGGTCCAATATGGCGGGCAGCATGCGCACGCTCATTCTGCGCTGGAAGTGCACCATATGCCATATTGGATAGGGCTACTCGGTAGGTGTCCAGGGCACGCATCTGAATAAAGCGTTAGGCCCCTGATTTGTGTCTTCAATGAACCTAACATCTGATTCAGGTCGCTTTGCCAAATTGAACTGCTAATGATTGCAGCACGCACCATGCATGCTGGGGTCAGTTTCCTCAGGCGCTTAGCAGCCAAACCAGAGTTCTTTAATGTGGAGATGCTGGTGATGGACTGGGGTGGACAAATGCAAGGAATCTTACAACAACAGGTTATAGTCCAACAATTTTATTTTAAAATCACAAGCTTTCGGAGATTATCCCCTTCGTCAGGTGAATGAGTGAAAGATTCTCAAATCGCATATCTTATATTAGGCTGGGACACCATCACACCAATCAAAAGGTGTCGTTGGTGTTCAAACGGGCCAGCCACGGAGAACAGTACGTCCCAGTACACTGAATATACATTGTGTCAATTACACAGACAGAGAGAAAGAGACCCAAATGGCAGAGAGAGAGAGAATATTAAAAACAGATAATTTTTTTTCCCTTGCTGGTGGGGTTACGTGTAGCGTGACATGAACCCAAGATCCCGGTTGAGGCCGTCCTCATGGGTGCGGAACTTGGCTATCAACTTCTGCTCGACGAATTTGCGTTGTCGTGTGTCTCGAAGGCCGCCTTGGAGAACGCTGACCCGAAGATCGGTGGCTGAATGTCCTTGACTGCTAAAGTGTTCCCCGACTGGAAGGGAACCCTCCTGTCTGGCGAATGTTCCGCAGTGTCCATTCATCCGTTGTCGCAGCGTCTGCATGGTCTCGCAAATGTACCATGCATCCTTTCCTGCAACGTATGAGGTAGACAACGTTGGCCAAGTCACAGGAGTATGAACTATGTACCTGGTGGGTGGTGTCCTCTCGTGTGATGGTGGTATCCGTGTCGATGATCTGGCATGTCTTGCAGAGGTTGCCATGGCAGGGTTGTGTGGTGTCGTGGATGCTGTTCTCCTGAAAGCTGGGTGATTTGCTGCGAACAATGGTTTGTTTGAGGTTGGGTGGCTGTTTAAAGGCGAGTAGTGGAGGTGTGGGGATGGCCATAGCGAGGTGTTCGTCATCATTGATGACATGTTGAAGGCTGCGGAGAACATGGCGTAGTTTCTCCGCTCCGGGGACGTACTGGACGACGAAGGGCACTCTGTTGGTTGCGTCCCGCGTTTGTCTTCTGAGGAGGTCCATGCGATTCTTCGCTGTGGCCCGTTGGAACTGTCGATCGACAAGTTGAGCGTCATGTCCCGTTCTTATGAAGGCGTCTTTCAGCGTCTGTGGGTGTCCATCGCGTTCCTCCTCGTCTGAGCAGATCCTGTGTATTCGTAGGGCCTGTCCATAGGGGATGGCCTCTTTGACGTGGTTGGGGTGGAAGCTGGAAAAGTGGAGCATCGTGAGGTTGTCCGTGGGCTTGCGGTAGAGTGAGGTGCTGAGGTGCCCGTCTTTGATGGAGATTTGTGTGTCCAAGAAAGAAACTGATTCTGAGGAGTAGTCCATGGTGAGTTTGATGGTGGGATGGAACTTGTTGATGTTATCGTGTCGTCTATTCAGTGATTCTTCGCCGTGGGTCCATAGGAAGAAAATGTCGTCGATGTATCTGGTGTATAGCATTGGTTGGAGGTCCTGTGCAGTGAAGAAGTCGTGCTCGAACTTGTGCATGAAAATGTTGGCGTATCGGGGTGCGAATTTTGTCCCCATGGCTGTTCCGTGTGTTTGGGTAAAGAACTGGTTATCGAAGGTGAAGACATTGTGATCCAGGATGAAGCGGATGAGTTGTAGGATGGCGTCTGGAGATTGGCTGTTGTTGGTGTTGAGTACTGAGGCTGTTGCAGCGATGCCGTCATCGTGGGGGATACTGGTGTAGAGTGCCGAGACGTCCATCGTGGTGAGAAGTGTTCCTGGTTCAACTGGTCCGTGAGTGCTGAGTTTTTTTAGGAAGTCTGTAGTGTCGCGACAGAAGCTGGGGGTTCCCTGTACGATGGGTTTCAGGATGCCCTCGACGTATCCAGAGAGGTTCTCACACAGGGTTCCGTTGCCTGATATGATAGGACGTCCGGGTGTGTTGGCTTTGTGTATCTTTGGGAGGCAGTAGAAGTCTCCCACGCGGAGTTCTTTAAAGGGACCACTGGAGGCTGCCACCCAAAAGGTAAGTTTTAAAAGTTTTTTACTTCCATTAAAGCCGCGGGCTGCTGCCGGCCACACACTGGCCCCTCCTTCCAATTGCCTCCCTTCCCCCGGACTCTCCTGAAAACCTCGGCTGGAGTCCGAGCGGGCCAATCTTGCTGCCCCCCCGAGACCGGCAAGCTGCCCCTGGGGCCGGGAATGGTGCCCGCAAATCACCAGTACTATCCTAATGCGGCCGGTGGACCAATTTGCTCCGGTCCTGCCACCGGCTTTACTCGGTGTGTGCACTGGGATTGTGCTCCGATTCGGGTGTGATCCAATGTCTAAGCCCATGTGTCATAAAGCCAATGTTGCCTAAAGCTTCAATGTGTCTTGGTTCACTTCAGAAGACAGTTTGCACAGCCTTGTAAAAAAAAATTGGGTGAGTATTAGCATCGGATAAGATTCAAAACTAATTTAAGCACCATGGACACTCAATGTTGATACACTTTTGTGAAGCTACTGATCAATGTGTGAGTGCTCACTGGAAGCAATCCTTTTTCTAGTTATGTAAGATGACACTAGCCAACTAAAAGCTCTCCTGCATTAGGTATAGTATGGGCCAAAGTTCACCAGTGATTCTAGATTTCCTTCAAAAACTGAATTAGAAAGCTGGAAGGAGAAATATCTTACAAAGTGTCCATATCCCCTTATAGAAAGGCTCAGATTTTCCCATTGGTGGGCGGCAATTTCTTTTTTGCCTGTGAATTTTCCCCCTATCAAGCCCGTACCAATCTGGTTAACCAAATTAATGGTCGTAAACTATGACAGCCTTGCATTTTATCCATTACTGTCTCAATGTGTGTTTATAATAAAGCAGAGGTATTGCTTGTGGAGTCCTCTCACAGCTAAGACAAAATACTCTGGTTGGCTCTTTTTTAAAAGGCGGCTCCCAGAATTTTTATATTGTTAAAATGGTAAAAGGGATACGCCCAGCCGCTGGCTTCTACGGTATAGTAGAAATTTACAGGGGAATTTTAACTCCCCGATCAGCGGGAAAGGAGCGGGGGAACTGATAAAATGGAACTGCCTCATTTCCCGCCGATCTGCAATTTTAACACTGCTGGTTTTGGTGGTGGTCGAGGCTTCCACCATACTCCAGCGGGAGCCTCATTAACAAATGGGAACACAATGGAATTTTAACCTGCTCCTGAGTGGAGCACCCACTGCCACCACCCTGTCAGGTGAAGCTGTTGGGAAGCCAGCAAAGTCACTGAAAGTAACTTTAAAAAATTTTCCTCGGTGGGGCCTGAAGGAGTGGGAGTGCTCCTTTTGTGCTTCACAAGAAAAATCCAGGCCTCTGCTATCCCAGGATAGCCTTACCCCCCCCAAAACGCCCAACCGCAAGACCCTCGCAAAACCCTCCATCCGGGATTTACCTTGCTGTTGGCAGCCTCCTGATGCTGTCAGGTCACCCGATCTTTGTCCTCCCTCATGGGCCAGCTGCCGCTTTCTGCTGGAAACAGCCAAGCAGCTGACCGGTGGCATTCAAATAAGGTGCCGATTGTTAAAATCTTCTGGGCTTCCCCTGCAAAGGACTGCTGTCCGCTCCCATCGGGAGTTAAAATCGACCCTTTAGATATTGGATTGCTTAATTCATTCATCATTGCATTCATCACATGCTCAGCCCTAGGGGTCCCAGGCTTATGGGCACTGAATTAAGAGTAGGTTTGTGTGGATTGATAATCACCAGAAACTAGTCTGAAGTTGTTATCTCTTGTTGCCCAGATCATCCAAAGCTGTAGTCATACAGGCTAGGGACATAAATGTCATCCTCACTTTTTTTTTGCTGTAATGGAGGGAAGTTTAATCAAACTGGCAGTGCTAACAACATGTTTGACTCAGAAGTTGCTGTAATTATCATTGTGGAGGTGTTTGGCATAATTCATAGTTAATTATTAATTACATGCTCTCGAAAGGTGCTGAGATTTTTTTGTTTCTAAATCAGTCGTTTGGGATTAGCTGTACTGATTTATACTGCTCAAGAATTGGATCTATTCCCATTCAATGTGGTCCACAGACCAGAAATAATAAAGAAATATTCACTTCTTTTAAGAAATAAGTAAAAAGGCAGTCTGCTGTGTGTTTGTAAAGTTCAGTACTTAGTTGCACCAAGCATTATTCAGTAATCAGTTTTTATTTTTCATACAGCTGATCCAAACACACTTTTCAGATCCAATTCCTTGGCTTCCAAGGCTATGGAACAGTTTATGAAGGTAAGTGGTTTCACTTTCTCAAACGATACTCTTTTAATGTTTCCATGTTGTCCTTGCAAACTTGAGTTCATTTTGCGATGCTACAATGAATGATCCAACTATTGAGTCCCAAACACTTTTAAAATTGCCCTTTTAATTTACTTTCTTGTATTGTTATTGTTATCGTCTGCAAGCTGCTAGTTTGAAAAAAATCAGCAAATCATTAGGAATCCTGGAAGTTAATTTCTCATCCCGAGTTCAGTCCCAATCACTCTCATCTGGAAGGAATAACATGTTCTTTCTTTTCTTATTGTGAGATTGAATTACTAGCTAATCTAACACTGGAGGGAATTAGTTTCCCCTCAGTCTCAGATTGCCAATAGAGTCAGGAAAAGCAGTGGAACAAAGGTCACCAGTTTTCCTGAATGAAGCATCCAAAGGGAATAATATGCTCCCCGATTCCTTGCCTAAGTGGAACCAAGCCCTTAGCTTGCAGACAAAGACATAGTCTAGGCTTTAGTCAGGAAGATTTACCAGTGGTTTGGAGGAACATGCAATATAAATCATGCAGCAAAGCTACAATCCTCACTTCTCTTTATCTGCAGTCTACAGATGGTAGGTGTACTGAAAAAATTAGCAGAACTCAAGGTGGATAATTCACTTGGCCCTGATGGGATGCACATGAGGGCTGTTGAAGGAGATCAGAGAGGAGATAGCAGAGGCTCTGACCATTTTTTAATCCTTCTTAAATATTACAAATGTTGCTAGGGAATTGGGGGGTAGCCAATGTAGCACCTCTGTTTAATAAGAGAGAGAGGGATAAACTGAGTAACTATAGACCAATTAGTCTAACATCAGCTGTGGGCAAACTATAATTTGAGATCAAATTAATGAGCACATAGAAATGTTTGGGTTAATCGAGGACAGTCAGCATGGATTTATTAAAAGCAATTTGTGTTTGACAAATTTAATGCATTTTTTTAAAGAGGTGACTGATGCATCGTAGATTCTTATGCAAAGAATGAGGCTATTTGGCCCATCGTGCCTGTGCATTGTATCTTTGAAAGTAAAAATGGATAAATATTTGAAGTGGATGATGATACACGGCTATGGGGAGAGTGCAGGGCAGTGGGATTAGTTTTGGATTGCTCGAGCAAAGAGCTGGCACAGACCCAATGGGCCGAATGACCAACTCCTTTGTTATAACTTCCATGGGTCTACACTTCTATTGAAAATGGGAGAGACTTGGTTAGAGTGTGGATATCCGGGCTCCTGGTTTAAAAAAAGGTCTCTGACAGCAAAGGAAGATCACAATTAGAGGTGGCATGCAGTCATCTAATAGAGCAGCCTTGATTCAGGTTGGAGGCAATGCTGTTTTATTTACAACACCCATATTTAATATGAAAGTATTGACTCTCATGCAAAAACCTGAACTGAACATTAGCTTGCAGGAGACACGTGTGAATAGATGTGGTTTTGGTTTTTGAGGTGTTCTACCAGCTAAGAACTAATGAAAATCATCACACCTCCAGTTTGACCTGCACCACCCAATTCTGGTACTTCAACTCCTGGGCACAGCAGTGTCATATCAGCACCTTAGCTGTACTGATACTTGATCACTTCTACATTCATACCTATGTAATCTATTGTCAGAATAGAGTTGTTTTTATATTGAGCTAAGTACTGTTGCTACCACCACTAGTTTCTGATGTGCAGCCTCATGAAGTCTCCTGCGACCCTCAAGAAAAGTTGTTAGATTAGCTAAAACCAGCTAGGGTTGGAGAACCCCTGGCTGTGTCAGTCTTAGCGAATCTGGCAAGTTTACTTTGGGGTTGCCCTGGTGCTGCAGGATCTTTATGTCAGAAGTCAGCGGCACTAGCACAGGTCTTGCACAATATAAAAGCAGCTTAAGATTGCATGATTAGAATTGGAAGCAATTACCCCAGTAAAATGTCATATTTGAGAGGATTCAGATCTAACCATGATTCACCTTTCATTTGATATGCAACAGCTATTTTCAGATGGGATAAGTATTATTCCTTACCCATGAGACATGGCCTGTGGATAACGGTAACGTCATAGAATGGATTTTTATTCTTTAGAGCTCAACGTTCAAAGGACGGACTCATCAGTCAGGCTTTAAAAACTTGTAATTGTGAAAATATATATTAGGCTGATATTTGTTGTGTAGCTGTTAAGATGTTACAGATTTGCACTTAATATTTAATTTCAGTTGTTAAAATGCTTAATTTTTTTAAAGTTGGGCAACACAGATTTGTACAGGTGGCATTTTCAGACTTGCAGGGCTGTTCCTGGAGAATTATGTCCTATCTCCACCCCCACATGATATTTCAAAAGTGAATGTTTCTCACAAGTCACAGCGATGGCACAGAATATGTTCCACACTTTTTTCAGTGCTGTAAACTTTTCTGAAGTGTAAATGAAGAACAGAATTTCACAGATATCTAATATTTTCAGGCCATAATGTTCCCCATTTGTGGTTTAAAGAAAACACTCTCATGTTACTGTAAAAACAGTTTTCAGTGTTCCTGTTATCTTGAGCAAATCTGGAGAGTTCCACTACCATGTCCTTGGATCAGCATATGGTGATAATACACTGAAAGCAGAGAGTATAAGAGTGCTATAATTAATGTCCTTAGGGACGATTGTGTGGCTAGGAAACACTCTTCGTAATATTGAGTCTCCTGACTTGGTGTAAAACAATCTTTAATATTTGTCTTTTATGTCACTTTCATCTCAGGAAACCACACGACTGGTTAGCTTGGGTCATTGATTTAAATTACTAATGGCTTTATCACTATAGATAACAGAATTTGCTTTGTCCAGAACAAGCTAATGGTGTATCCACTATTTTGTCTGGTAACATTTAGATGGAGTGGAACAATACGCACAAAAACATATCTTCACTTCTGGCTTAGCGTCCATTTTATTTTTGCTTACTTACACCTCTGTGACGAGCTTTGGGATGTTTTTCTATATTAAAGGTGCTATATAAATAAAAATTGTTGTTGGATACTGTGTTTAATTGAATTTCAGCAGGATCAATTGTTCATTCATTTAGGAGATCCTCTACAAGCCACTGCATATCTTAATTATAAACATGAGTCATTTCTGTATTTTAACTGGAAAAGGCAGTATTGAGGATTTCCAGAATGGTCAGTTCAATATCAATTAGGTTAAAAATAGGACAGTGAAAAAATATCACCAATGTTCTGGCCATTGATTCAGTCAGGAAATTTGCACTTGATCTCCTAATTTGAGGGATAAAATATGATAAGAGACATTGATACTGAGAGTGATACAAGAGGATGAAATTTGGACTCATGGGGCATGATTTTGACCACGAGCCGGGAAGGGGGCGGGGGGATCGAATTGCAGACAGGAAACCTGGAAGTACGGGTTTCCCGGACGTCCGTACGATTTTGACGTGAGGACTTCTTTTATTTTCTTTTGTCGGTTTGCCACCCGACTGGCAAACAGGCCGGTCGGTCTCAGTTGGATGGGAGAGCAGCCAGGGAGAGGACGTGAAAAGGTAAGTCTTCAGGTAAGTCTTTGATTGTATGGATGGAGGGGGGGGGGGCATGAGAGCATCGATGGGCATGGGGTACCGATGGGCATGGGTAGGCATAGGGGCACTGGGTGGGCATGGGGGCAACGATGGGCACGGGGGTCACAGGGGAGTCAGTCATGGGGGGAAGGGATCGGGGGTCAGTCACGGGGGAGGGGGTCAGGATCAGGGGTCATCGCAGGGGTCTGCGATTGTTGGGGGGGATCGGAGATCAGGGGGGTGTCCGCGAATGTTGGTGGGGAGGGGTCACTGCAGGTGGGCTTGTTGTGCCTGGGGGAAGCACTCCTGCTCCTCCTGGCCCACAAGCTGTGCCAGAAAGGCACTTACTTGCAGTTTCGGGCCTTCTCGCCTCCTTTCGCGTAACGTGAAGGAGAAGGCCCGGGAATCCCAACCCCTAGGGGTTGAAATTACAAAACCTGCAAAAATAGAGGCCCGCAGCCTCCTTGAAAGGTTTTAGTGACCAACCCATCTCCTGGGATCGGGTTGGTTGCCCACTCCTCATCCCACCCTGGTGAAAACAGGAAATGGGCGGGTCTGAAATTGTTGCGATTTTCAATGCCCCCTTGCCCCAAACTTACCCGTTTGTTCACTGTTAAAATTCTGCCCATGAACCTTCTGTTTATACATTTAAGACATTTCTTATGGAGGGTAATTGGCCCATTATTTTTTGTTTAATTTGTTTATATTGTGCTGTTATATTGTTTATATGGCCAAATGTTTTATGTTTCATATCTCCTATCTTAATTGTAAATAAGTATGTTAGTCATTGTACTTTATCTGAGCTCCATAGATACACTATCATACTCATTTCATATTGTATCAGGAAATTGTGCTTAATCCTCTAGATAGCAAAGATAACTGATAAATTCTTGGATCATGCAATTCTGCAAGGGGAGAGTACAACAAAAAAATGTACCTTGTGTTTTGTAGGGGACAAGGTCCACTGGCTGGAACCATTATGAAACTGTTGAGAAAGAAAACTGATCTATAAAAACCTAAAATTGGAAAAGTCTTTATGGCAATAACCAAAAATAAAGAAAATTATGGTGTATTATTTTCTTCTATAATAGGGCAAAGTCCTTCCCTAGATTTTTCTTCCTCTAAAGTAAATCACCTATTATATTACAAAATGTTTGTGCTGCACACTGATTTGGATGATGGTTCTCATTTCTTGCAGCTGGTCGCAATGCCATATTTACACGAGGTGCTTAGGCAAGTTATTAACCGCATTTTTGATGAAAAGAAATACATTGAACTGGATCCTTGTAAAATTGACCTTAACAAAACGAGGTACGACTCAGTTACTCCTGTGTTCTTACGTGATTTACCTACTCACCTTTCTCCTGTTTTCTTCCTTTGATTTCCTTAATCATCAGCTTTTTAAAGAAGCCTGGTTCGCCATAAAATGTACAAAAATCAAAAAACGACAGATGCTGGGAATCAAACACTCGGCAGGCCAGGCAATATTGTTTCAGGTGCAGACTGTTTTTTGTCAAAATTGGAAGATGAACAGCATTTATAAAGGAACAGACCAAAGGGAAGGGGGAGGGAACACATGAACGAACACACACACACACACACACACACACACACACACGAGACAATAAATAGAAAAATGCTTATGCAAAACAGGAGAAGCTTAAATGGCAGGAGTGATATCAGTATGAGGCAATGGAAGGTATATTGAGAGAAATCAAAGAAATAGAAGACATATGTGAGACACAGAGAAAGGGTTGCCAACCCTACCGGATTGTTCTGGAATCTCCAGGGATGAAAGATTAATCTCCCAGGCACTGCTGCAAGCAACCCAGGAAAAAATAGGGAAGTAGAGTAAATGAGCAACGCCAGCGCACCAATGAGAGGAGGCGGAGCTTTGACAGGTGGACATGAAGGTCAGTGGGCATGGGGCTAGCGGGTTAGGCTGCGCTGGAGCCTGTGTGAGCACTGTAACCAGTAAAATCCCCAAATAATAGCTGTTTGTATTTTGGCTGCAACAGTAGCCATCTTGCGATAAGATCTAACAACATGTGAACCTGCACAATGAATGTTCTTTTGTGAAGATTTTCCAGTTTGGAATATATTGCCTATTTGCACTGATAGGATTGGCCTTTGTAAAAATGCAGAGTGAAATCAAGTAGAAGTACAAAAATGATGCAACATCAGGTAGGTAATGTTAACAGAGTACAACAGATCCCTATATCCTCTGCAGATCTTTCAATGCCAATTGTATTTAACCCTTAAACTTTCATTCATCACAAAACATGTTGGGGTAATTTTGGCTTTGTGCGATGGTGTAAAACAGCCAAGATCGAATCAAACGCTCATTGTACATCTCTCCCGATTTTCATTTCTAATAGTGAGGTCACCACAGCATGCCTTATTTTCTCCAATTAATTTTCTCCCTTCCCGTCTTCAGTTGAAGATGTTGGTTATTGCGTTCAATGGGTGTTGGGTTGTCCGCTAGTCATTCAATATTTCTATGTGAATTCCCAAGACCCAGTCCAGCCCTGCCAATGAGCAGGCTTGGCTCCTGCTCTGCTCGTCGCCAACCAGTTATGGCAAGGGGACCTAAAACAGGCATTGGGCTCCTCATTTACATATGTAAGCAGCCTGTTGCCTGTTTTAGGTGGCTGCCAGGGTCGCCTGAAAAACAGGCCTGACAAATTTAGGTTGTTCCGCTGCTAAATTTGTTATCGTTGAGCCCGTTTTACGCCCGACAAATGGGCGCAATGCTTACCAATTTCTATTCCATTAACTCCTGTTAAAATAGTGGTCAAACAAATGAACTAAACATCCATACGCTAAGATAGAAAACAGTAATTTCTAAGCCACAATGGTCAAAAGATTAGCACTTTAATGTAAAGATGGAAGTCTTTGTGAGCTTTTGCTGATACAATAATGTGTTTGTCTTGCGAGACTGGGTAATTGACATTTAACTATGCAGCTTCACAAATATCCTGTAGTTAAGCCTATTACTTCCACATGAACTTAATAATCAGCATAAATAACTCATGACGCACATTTTTTCCTAATGTTTTGTCAAGTTACAAATTACACAAGTCTCTGTGGCTGACTTCAGAAAACATAACGAATGAAAATGTGTTTAATAGGCTTGATCCAAAACAAAGATCTTCCTTAAAAGGCAAAAATGTCAAGAGGTTAATTACTCTAAGAGCAGAATATTTTTGGTGCAACTAATAAAAAAACTGCTTAATAGGCAGCCATTTACTCATGTACAACTGACACTTTGTGGTTGCTAAGTTACGACCCAATATTAAAGCTGAGGTAGATCCTAGCCTTCTGCTGTACACTTGTGATGCAGACTGAATACCATGCAACATACTAATCTGACTGTGGATTTGAAATATATGATTGATTGAATGCTGAATGTCTGGTTTTGTTTGTTGAGTATTTTGTGTTTAAATGATTTAGTAGGAAAGCCTGAGTTTGTTCCCAAATTCATGCTGTTTATAAGAGCTGTACCTGGACCTCACCTATCAGTGCACGTGGTGTATCTTGAAGAAACATCACTACGTAAAATTCGAGAGCAGCGAATTCCTTGAAGTTCTACAGAATAAAAATAAAAGGCAAACCACTGCCGATGCTGGAAATTTGAAACAAATAAAGCAAAAAAAAATACGCTGGAAACATTCAGCAGGTCAGTCAGCACCTGTGAAGAGAACAGACAAGTTAAGGAGGTAGATTTTAACTATCTGGTGGCTGACCGATGGATCATGCAGGCTGGCCACCCCAGTAGTTCCAGCGGAGAGCCGGATCTCATTATCATGCCGGCTCCAGGCCCATGCAATATCACGTGGCCTGGAGGTCAACCCAGCTAGCCCAGGGTGGTATCAACCCATGTTATTCTTGAGGATGCCGGAGGAGCATTCCTGCACCTCCTGACCCCCCTAAAGTGATTTCAAACTTTCCATTTTTGGCCCTCTTTGACTGTAGGACCGGGGTGCCCTGTCGGGGGAAGGGTAAGGTCAGGAGTTCTCAATCCTGATCATTATTTGGTGACTCCTGCTGGAAAAGTGCAGATATGTGGACAGGATCAGACTCGTTGGCCCCGATATTTATGGGGAGGTGCGGAGAGAGCTGGGATTAGATGTAGCAGCCGGGAAACCCGGAAGTACAGATTTCCCGGAGATCTTGCCGAATTTAACAGAGGGAGGGAAAGATCGTGGGTCGGGGTAGGGGGTGGGGGGGGGGCATGGATAGATTGGGGAGGGTGGGGGGGGGGGTGTTTGATCGGTCGAGGGCTGGAGAGATTGGGAGGGGTTTCGTGGAAAGATCATCGGGGTCCAATCGCGGGGAGGGGAGGTCCAATCGCGGGGAGGGGAGTTCCGACCGCGGTGGGGGAGTCCAATCACGTGGAGTGGGAAACAGGATACTTGGGAGGCTGGGGGGAAGCACTCCTGCTCTTCTTGGCCCACAAAGAGTGCTGGAAAGGCACTTACCTGCTGGATCCAGCCGTTTCTTCTCAGCTGCCGGGTTTCCTAAGCCTTGGGAAACCCGGCCCGAAGGCGTTAAATTTAAAACACAGCTAAAATTTGAGGCACGCAGCCTCATTAAAATATTTAAATTAGGGACCCTCCCCGGAGCGCAGGTTAGTCGCCCGCCCCCCAAACCCTCCGGAAGTGGGCGCCTGCCCTGGGGTTAAAATTCCCCCCATTGTGATATCATCCCTTACATTTATATAGCTCCTTTCTTATCCTCAGGATGTCCCAAAGTACTTTATGGCTGATGAACTACTAATGGATCACTGTTGAATAGCCTGCTAGAACTCACTGGCAAGGCTCACACACGAAGAATGGCTTCTTGGGTAAGGTAGCAGAGGGCTACTGGCACCTAGGAAGCTGTACATTAAAGTATCTCGCAAGTAGCCTGACAGACTACAAATCAGGGTTTATCAAAAGGCCGATAAAAACAGAACAAAAGGACACAATGGCATGCTTTACCGAAGACAATAAAAGGGTACTTAGCCTTGCTAAACAAACCTATAATTAAGGATGATAATTGTCAATTTATACACTACATGCTCTTTGAAAGTTTGGTATATTGTGTAAACAGCAGAGGGATAATAACTTGTATTCCATATATCTGTTTGTATATCGTAACATTTTCTTTACCTTTGAATTATTGCCATACACTGTGTCAATGTTTAGTTAACTACTACATCGCCATAATTTTCTTGGCTCATCTTATTTGATGGTATACAAATCATGTTTGCTATTTTAGAATTGATCTATTATTACTTTCATTTCTCAGTATTTAATTGTATTTGATTTTTTTTCCTGTCCAGATTCTGAATTTAGTTTTCAGCTCTTCTGAATGTCCATGTTTTGCTGTACAACTTGATATCATCTGTAAACATAGACTGACAGTTCACTTTGGTATCTTCACCTGGATTCTATTATGGAAGCAAAGGATTCAGTAATGAATTATCAAAATGTTGTTATTTCTTTTGTTTTTTGAATTAACAGTAAACTCCCTCTTTTTATGTGACGATTTCCCTCTTTCGTACGTCTGGGACTTCCCCTGCAACATGTCATCTCCATCCAAGAGAATGTGTCTAGGTTCTGCCTTTATGAAATTGGATGCTAGTGGTGAGAGTGAGTGAGTGGCCTGTACTGACTCTCCCTACAGCTTTTTATCCTTCCCTGTGGCACATTCCTTTGTTGTGTTCCTGTAGAAACCAGCCTGAGCTCAGGACCTGAGTATTTGATCTTTCACATACTCAGGTCCTGTGCTCTCTCATGTTTATATGGGAATGCACAGCTCAATGTCCTACCGCTTCACCTTGTGGTGAGCTGGAACCCCAATTCACTATATTAATTTGCTCACATATCAAAGTTGTAACATATGAAGTTTATTTTTTCATGAGAGTAAGTAATTTGTTTTTCTCCTCTGATTGCAGTATTTAAATACTAAAAAAACAGATGGAACAAATGTCCTTAACATAGTACAGTCAAGTTGAACCATATATGAACCTGTGGAACACAATCAAATTAAATTAATATTTCTACTAAACTACGAATGAGGAGAAGATAAATGGAGGATACGTATACTGACCTAATCTTTCTTTTATTGATCCAAAAGGAGGATATCTTTCAAAGGGA
Organism: Heptranchias perlo; assembly: GCF_035084215.1. Taxonomy (NCBI): domain Eukaryota; kingdom Metazoa; phylum Chordata; class Chondrichthyes; order Hexanchiformes; family Hexanchidae; genus Heptranchias; species Heptranchias perlo. The sequence continues at coordinate 28,519,839 of NC_090349.1, forward strand.
GTCTTTCAGAAGCCAGCGTGCGAGAATGTAGTCAAGAGCTTTTAAAATCTTACCTGTCTGATGTGATGGATGCAATTGTGGGTTCAGTGGAGCAGTGCCCTTCCGTTATGAGAGTAGCTTTCAAACAGTTGCACAAGCGAGTGGAGGAGCAATTTCCTGAAGCAGACAATGAGGTGAGTGCCAGTGAGTGTGTAATTATGAGGGAATCGCACCCCTTGAGCCCATCCTGTGTGACTTCACGAGATGGTTCGATAACATTAATAAATGAAACTGAAATTAAAATTGCACCAAAGCTCAAAAAACACTTGGCTGAGAAAATAGCACTCAACTACTGACCTGTGGGCAATTCTTGCAGTGCTAACGGAAACCTTCTCCCTATCAATTTGAGCTGACTTCTTGAACAAATTCCACCCATCTTATTGATTCCCCCTGTGTCGAACACCACTCCCCATCTGAGAAGGCTACCAGGTAACCTGATCCCAGGTCTCATCTAATATCCATTACTAGCCCAAACCAGGCACCAGAAAGTGTATAAGAGGAGTGACTTGGCTAGCCATTTCCCCGCTTTGGGGCTACCACCCTCTGTTCAGTGTCTCCCCCCCCACCCTCATTCTCACATGTGTGATCAGTAGTTTGAGATTAAAGAATCACAGCTGCAGGCTCAGTGGCCTCAGAGCATTGCATCATCCTGTGGCATAGAACTGAGAAACAAAATGCAAAACCTATCCCGCATCGCCAGTTTTATGCTCCAGCGGTAAGTCGAAAATTACCCCCAGTGTTTCTCTGTGGTCTACATTTGTTCCTCAAGATAGTTCAGCCACTGCAGGCAGTAGATAGTAACAGGACATCTGCAGCAGAGCAGATACTGAACAGAAGCAAGGTGACCCGATCAAAAATTATTATTCCGTTCAAATCCCCCAGTATAACAAAACCCCAGTGAATATCGGGGTATAAATTTTTGCTTGACTTACTGCATGAGAACCTTACTTTAAGAATGGTTTCATCTTGAATGGTACTGCTGAACCTCTCAAGATTCCACAATGTTTTATATATTTCAGTATATTGTTTTAAGAGCCAGATGCGCTGATGGTCTTTTCTGGCCCCATAGACCCCTATATACTTTTCCATTCATCACACTGCAGCATTGAATTCTAGATAGACTTCACGGGATGTACCTTGCACACAAACTGTAATATTTTTATTGTGAATATGTGGCTACTCGGTGTTGCTGCTGAGGAATGCAAATACCAACACCAGTGGAACAAACCCTCACCTGCTACTCTGAGAGTTTAGCTTTTAATTCATCACTTGATAAAGAACAGAGTCATCCACCAGTTTAAACAACAGCAATTTGAATTTATGTAGCGCCTTTAATGTTGCAAATTTCCGAAAGCGCTTCATAGAGGAGGCCATTGAGGATATGGGTGATGGGAGGGTGCGACTTATATGAGATAAGATGTGGCTGGCTCAGTTTTGGACAAGTTGGAGTTTGTGAAGAGTGGAGCTCGTGAGGCTGGTGAAGAGGGTGTGAGAGAAGCCTGGAGGTAGTGAAAGTGTGGATAAGGGTTTCAGTGGCGGTGGGGTGAGGCGAGGGCGGAGATGGGCAGTGTGGCAGAGGTGGAAATAGATGGGCTCAGTGATGGGTAGGATATGGAGTCTGAAGCTCAGCTCAGGGTCAAGTAAGGCACTGAGGTTACACGGCACTGATTTCATTCTGATTGAACAGCCAGGAAGGGGGAGAGTTACTGAAAGGTAAATGGAAGCAAGCGTAAATTTGAATAACATTAAAAAAAATTGTCTTTTGGAAAAATGAGCTTCTGTAGTCTGTGTGTATGTTTGGAAAAAAGTTCTTGCAGCATTAAATTTATAAAATGATTTTGGTTTTGACACTTTGGAATGACTCATCAATTTCTGCAGTCACTGCACAAACACTGCGGGGAGGGTGTTCAGATAACCCAATGACTAACGGAACAACTTTCACTGTCATAAACCATCTGTGAAAATGATTTTATAAACATTGTGTTTCTGATGCTGAATAATAGAAGGTGTACTGAACTACAGAACATTTGGGAAATTGACAGTATCCTTTAAAAGCTAAGAAACTGTAATCTTTTTGTATTCCTATTGTAATGCTGAAATACTGCTGGAGCATATTAATGGCTCAGCATGAACTCACACAGTGTGAGTAGTGATAGCCTGTCCCAGGGTTGTCTTCACATCTCATTAATTTATGCTGATATATAATTAAATATACTCTTGAAAAGCAAAAAAATTGCAGGGCTATGGGGAAAGAACAGGGGAGTGGGACTAATTGGACAGCACTTTCAAATAGCTGGCACAGGCACGATGAGCCGAATGGTCTCATTCTGTGCGCTACGATTCTGATATATATATCAACACTTCTATGTCTGCTTTGTCTAACAAGATGGAAAATGCAAAATGCTAGTATGTAAACATACTGGAGTTCTAATGGGAATGTGGTTTCTAACTTGTTAATGTACAAATGAGGGATCAAAATATAATTTTTTCATGAAAAAGCACATTGACATTTGGTACTGAGTGCTAGAAATCTGATTCATGCAATCTGAGTGGGATCAGAGGGTAACCCGAGTCCAAGGGTTAGTTGGATATTTATAGGGCAGGGAGTAGGCTTATGTGTTCAATAGTTTCACTAAGTGTAGTCTGTGATTATAGTAGTCATTGGTTTTGTGTTCATTTTGCTTTTAGGATGTCAAGTACTTGGCTATTAGTGGTTTCCTCTTTCTGAGGTTTTTTGCCCCAGCTATTTTAACGCCCAAACTCTTCAGCCTACGAGATCATCATGCAGATACGAGAACGGGGAGGACGCTGCTGCTTTTGGCAAAGGTAACTTTTGCATGCTATTCAGTGTGGAGCAGCAGATAAATGCAAATGCACAGCCTGACCATATTGCCAATGGTGAGAGCACAGTGATTGAGTGACCCAGGACACCACAATGTAAACCACTATGTTCAGGGTTTTCAGTGAAACCTTAGGAAGGGAAGATAGAGTGGGGACTGATGATAGCGTGTACTGTGGTTCTTTTGTATGTCCACCACATGTGGGATTTAATACATTCGATAGGACAATTCAATCCAATGAAAATAAGAACAAAAATTGCTGGTTCAGAATGGAGGAAATGTTCAGCAGAAATGATCACCTGATCTGCATTTGGTTTCCCCAATGTTTTTCTTTCATTCTCAGCAGTGACGGTGTTGGGGCGGGGGCAGCGATGCTGAAAAAGCAGCATTTATGGCCCATCCCTAGTTGCCCTGAGAAGGTCTTTTCTTGAAGCAATTGTGTTACAACGAAATGGCTTGCTAGGGCACTTCAGAGGGCATTAAGAATCAACCACATTGTGTGGGACTGGAATCACATACAGGCCAGACTCAGTAGGGTTCTCTTCCCCAAGGATATTAGCGAACCAGTTGGGTTTTTACAAAAATTTGATGGCCTTCATGTTAATTTTCTGGTGTCAGTCCACAAATTAGCACGTTTATTGAATTCAGTTGCATATGTTGCCATGGTGGGATTTGAATTCATGTTCTCTGAGTTACTGGTCTATGACCATAACCATTACACCACCATAGAGGAGATTACTCGATCAGTGGAAAATACAGTATACTAGATTGGAGGAAGTACACATAATTGCTGTTTCACATGGAAAGTGTTTGGGACCCCGGACAATAGTATGGGAAGAAGTGAATGGACAGATGCCGCAGTCCCTCCAGAAAGCAGGGAGGGTATGGCATGGACCACTTACACTATTTGCTGTTCACACATTCTCTACGTTGGGGAGACCTGAACCAGCTCCTTGTTGAGTGCCTGCACACCTGCTGTGTGTTTCCAGCATTTTCTGTTTTTATTTCAGATTTCTAGCATTTGCAGTTTTTATTTCTTTATTTATACTCCAACAGAACTTTCATAGTGACTTTATTAATCATTCAACAGGAGTTTCTCTCCACTGATAAACTTCGAATGTGATATCTGTAAGTCTATTTATTTTATAATCCAATGGTATGGGATTTCATTCTGGTTGAAAGAATTAGGCTATAACGGTATTCTGTTTTCGATGATATATTTGGCTTCAGATCAGAGATTCTGCCAGAACCACCATTTCAACATTTCCTTTGCCCAGCTACTAACAAATGCCAGACCTCATTATGCATGCAGTCGGTTTCTAGTGTTACACCAGATCATGTACACAAAGAATGCACTCAAATAATTCAGTCCTTGCCATCAATCTTCAGTTAAATGGTTCAGTACCAAACTGGGTTTATTTCTTCCTGCATGGATTCCTCATGACTTGTATTCATTAGTCATTAAAAGTTACCACTAATTCAAACAGTGAGCTGCTAAACCATACAGTTATTGTGCAAAAATAATTATTATGTTCATGTTATTTTATGATCAAAGTTCTGGCTGATATGGTCTCCTTTGATTACCATAATGAAGGAATAAAAATAAAAACTGCTGGAAATACACAGTAGATTAGTCAGCATCTGAAAGAGAAAAACAGGTTAATGTTTCAAGCGAGATCCTTCATCAGAAATAGTCTGACCAAACAGGAGAATCTCTTTATAGACTGACCAAAACCAAAAGGCTGGGAATTGTGGCTTTCAGGAGTGCAGATATGCTAACTGCATCCAAAAGAGGCAGGCTATGGTTTAATAGCTGGTAAATTGATTTTAAAATGCAGAAAAGAAGTGTATTACATGGAATAAAGTCTGTTCGGCCCAACCAGTTTGTGTTGGTGCTTATCCTGCACCACAAGCTGTAGTCATAGCCATGTGCCCACTCAGTTCCTATAATCTTTTATCCCCCTATCCTTCACCCACCTGTCTAACCTATTCTGAAATGTTCACATGGTTACTGCTTCAATCACTAACTCTGGTGGTGCATTCCACAGCCTCACAATGCACTGTGTAAAAAACATTTCTCTTGCTCTCTGTCCTGAATCTCTTACATTTAATCTTATATCTACAACCCCTCATTCTAAACCCCTCAATCACTGGAAATGGTCTGTAAAGGGTTGTGTATTAAGATAATTTCAGTCAAACACATGAAAAGGCAGACAGTATTGCTTTGATGATTTGTGTTTTCTCTTTCAGGCAGTTCAGAGTATCGGTAACCTGGGCCTTCAGTTGGGACATGGGAAAGAGCAGTGGATGACACCCCTTCACCCATTCATTTTACAGAGTGTAAGCTGTATGAAGGATTTCCTTGACAAGCTAATAGACATCGATAATGAAAATGGTGAGGTTTTTATTTTCTTAAATGAAGGCAGTAATATGTGTATGTAAAATGCATTTAAATGCTGTAGTAATATGACTACCATTTTACAAGACAGGTATCATCTATAGATTTGTTCTTGTGACAACAATTCTTGTATAGAATAGGTTTGTTTCCAGATGAAAACTTTATAACAGTTGTGGTGCTAACTCAGACAGGCATTTGTTTCCCATGGGAGAGATTTCCTTTGTAGCAAAATCATCAACACATTCTTTATAAATGGGTTTCTAATTTCCCAGAGCTAACGTCCCAAGGAAATCTCCCCTCCCTATGTGCGGAAACAAACGAGATGAACTATGGTGAAGTTAGGTGAACAAAACCTTTTGTTTTGTCATTTGTTAAATGCTTATTGTCTGTTTTAGTTTATGAGTTTGTGTATTTATGACATTTTTTTAACATTACTTGGACAGTAATTTAGTGAGACCTGCCTTCTGGAGTGCAACACCTAGCAGGAAAGACTGGATCTTCTGGTCATGCATAATGAGATTCCCCCGGGGGCAAGAGCCAGATTTGTTGGCAAAATTCATTCAGATAGACTTGTATTCATCCTTCTACTAAATGGGTGATGTTTGAGAGATAAAGTACAAAAATGTTCCCTTTACCCTAATCAGGAGGAGCCCGTGGAACTGTGAGAATGTTTTCATTGTAGCATTTACATTTATTTTTCCCCTGTATAGTCAACATTACAAAGTACAAAGTGTAGCTTTTCAGAGTAGGTTGTGGCATTCTCAACTCATGGTCTTTAATAGAAGAGCTCAATCTATAAAGTACAAATAAGAGCATAATCCTGGTGGCTGAATGTGCTTAATCAGAAAGAACAGAGAGCGAGAGGGTGAAGCCTGGAGAGTGCTGTTAGCAGACGGATGCTCGGTATGTTGGCATGCCATTCCTCTGTCCACTGTTGTAGCTGGTTACTGTAAATGGAAGAAGGGGGTTTAGCTTCTTCAGAACTTACAAATTCGGATGTTGTGAAGTCCACCCGTATAAAGTCAAGCACCATAAGCCTGGAATTGAGTCAGTAATGTATTTGTTTTTAGGAATAGGGCACAAACTCCTTACACTGGGGGGAATGAATGCAGATGACACTTGTGCTATATGGAATTGGAAAGGTCGGTCCCCTCTCTCTGGCACCAGCCCAGGTTTCCAGCTGCCTTGGTGAAATCAATAAATTAACCCCTTCCCCCAAGAACAACAGATACTGAATCTATGGGGAAAGATTGAAGGAGTTAGGCTTATTCTAGGAGTCTTTGGAGTAACTTAATATAAATTTTCAGCTATGAAAGGGATTGATAAAATTCACCCAGCTAAATTGCTTACGCTGACTAGGGTTTTCAAAACGAGAGACCCTCATTTAAAAATGTGGAAATTAGAAATAAATAGGAAATTCGGGCACCACAGTTTCTAACAGAGTAATAGGCATTTCAGATATGGTACCAGGAAGGGCCATTGAAACAGGTATTATAAATGGGTTCAAAAGATATGTTTCTGAAGAAAATAGGGATAGATGGACATAATGAAAAGTCAGGAAGGCCTTTGAAAACAATCAAAAAGAATTGTGGGCTGGTTGGGCCAAATGGCCTTTTCCTCTTCCTAAAATTTTCTACCTGCAACCACCTTCTTATTATACTGCCAAAAATACTGCTCTTAAGTCACCAGGGAATATGGGTACAGCAAGTGAATGTGCGTGCTCTCTCTCGCACGTGCTCTCTCTCGCACGTGCTCTCTCTCGCACGTGCTCTCTCTCGCACGTGCTCTCTCTCGCACGCGCTCTCTCTCACACACAGACACACACACGTACACATCTTTGCTCTCACACACATTTGGACACAGACATACACACGTTCTTGCTCATGTACAGCACACACACACACACACACACACACACACATTTTTCAAGTATCCAGGGAGCTATTTTAGTTGGGGTGACATTTGCTTGCCCACTAGTTGACATGGCAACTGGAGGCTTCTGCCATAAAATAGTGAGGATGCTTTTACTCACAGATGAAACATTTTTTTGGTTGCCCAACTTCATCCCTTTCATATCGATCTGGAATGGCCTCCTTCAAATCCTAGCTTCACTTCTCTGCTTATCTCGAGGAAATGATAAAATACAACATCAGGACATCAAAGCATTAATTTATATAAGACACAGAATTTGCTCACAATTTTTTTAATACTTTTCTAGTGATCAGTTAAATGCCATTTGTTATTACATTTTAAGTTACATGGCATGGCAAATACATGGCAGATGCAGTATAATGTGGATAAATGTTAAGTTATCCATTTCGGAAGGAAAAACAGAAAGCCTGAGTATTATTTAAATGGTGATAGATTGGGGAATGTTGATGTACAAAGGGACCTGGGTGTCCTTGTACACCAGTCACTGAAAGCAAACATGGAGGTACAGCAAGCAGTTAGGAAGGCAAATGGTATGTTGGCCTTCATTGCAAGAGGATTTGAATATAGGAGCAAGGATGTCTTACTGCAATTATACAGGGCCTTGGTGAGACCATACCTGGAGTATTGTGTGCAGTTTTGGTCTCCTTACCTAAGAAAGGATATACTTGGATAGAGGGAGTGCAGCGAAGGTTCACCAGACTGGTTCCTGGGATGGCAGGACTGTCATATGAGGAGAGATTGGGTCGACTCGGCCTGTATTCACTCGAGTTTAGAAAAATGAGAGGGGATCTCATTGAAACATATAAAATTCTGACAGTGCTAGACAGACTGGATGCAGGGAGGATGTTTCCCTGGCTGGGGGGTCCAGAATAAGGGGTCGCAGTCTCAGGATACGGGGTAGGACATTTAGGACTGAGATGAGGAGAAATTTCTTCACTCAGAGGGTGGTGAACCTGTGGAATTCTCTACCACAGAAGGCTGTGGAGGCCAAGTCACTGAATATATTTAAGAAGGTGCTAAACAGATTTCTAGACACAAAAGGTATCAAGGGGTATGGGGAGAGAGTGGGAATATGGTATTGAGATAGAGGATCAGCCATGATCAGATTGAATGGCGGAGCAGGCTTGAAGGGCCGAATGGCCTACTCCTGCTCCTATTTTCTATGTTTCTATGTTTCTAAATTGAGTAATAGTTCCATCATCCCCGAGAGAGCTTGTTGAGACATTAGAATAGGTGAGTCAAAATTGGATAGTGCCAGTTAAACTGCAACATCTGGTCACCTTGCACTTTCTGGGACTCCACCTCATTGTACATTATTTTCAATCCAGCTCTTAGCCTTGCCCTTCCATGCTATGCTTTACAGCAGATGAATGAGAGGTTTGCACTAAGGAAGGCAGAGTTTAGCCATTATTCTATGCTGCAAGGGAAACTTCAAACTATTCTAGTCACTGCAAAATAGGCCGTAGAGGTAATGCAAAGAATGGAACAAGGCTGATCTCCCGGAGTTAAGAGATGACCCATGAGGAACAATTTAACAATCTAGGGCTCTTTAGCCTCAAGAAAGAACATATCTTGGGGAGGGAGGGAACCTTCTAGAGGTAAATTGAGTACTTAATGGGATAGAGAAAGCAAATTCAATGTTTTAGACAGATGCAAGGAAGTATATTTTTACATGGAGTGATTAACAGTTGGAATGGTTGCCAGGAAGGCTGGACTCATTTAAGAAACAACTAGATGCTAAGGAAATTTGCATGTAGCGATATTTTGGCATAAAATCGGCGTAAATCAATTGCACGCAAATTTCCTCCGAAAGAAACGGTGCGGCTCCGCTCGTACACAGTAGTTACTCCGAAACGTTCCAGGAAATTCCAGGTCAGTGTATGCTTAGTGTCTATAACAATAACAGGGTATTAAATATTTATAATTACCATGTTCAAAATATCTTATTACAGTACAAAGTAAAATGCAACACTACCACCAGAATAAATAATAGCCGTGAAGAGAGTCGATTATTGAGCTAATGTTTTTTGGTAATTTGTAATCATTACAATGATTTTCTTAGGAGGAAATTTATTGGATTTGTGATAAATAATTTATCATGAACCATACTCGCATTTCTTTCCTACTGTGACAGCTGTAATGAGTAGCTGACAGACTCTGAATAGTTTCAATGACCTGTTTGTTGAATTAATAGATCCTTTGTGTAATTTTAAAAGAATATTACTTTACATAAATAAGAACCTTTTCCTATTTGAATGTAGAAATTTCCACTGTGCGGTATGCAACTGGCAACTTTTTTCCTACTCTGGAAGTAGAATTTATCTGTGTGCTACGTATAAAGTAATTGTAACTTTGTTCCTTTATAAAGGCTTTAAGATTTTGTAACTCATAGCATACTGAGGAAATCTTCTTAAAACTGGCTTTGAAAATTCCCACTGAAAATAATATGAATCCCTGATACTCATGTGTTGGAAAATGTTTAATGATTAAATCACCTTCCAATAAAATTCTCTGTAGCACATTAAACACTTCAAAACAGTTCTAGAAACCTTTATAAAAAAGTGAACAATTAGTCCTGTGTCAGGAAGCTTTTAACACTGATATTTTATTTGAATCAAATGAGATGCACACCGTTGAGTTCATTCACTATGGCTGTCTTACATGCACAGTATTCAAATTCAGATTTTATTCAAATTCACAGCTGTTCCTCAACCAGCTCAAGGTGGATTTCATAGTATCAACTACCAATATTTAGTTTCAGTTCTGTGACAAATACACTTAGAAACCGATCTACACAATATCTTTCTGTGGGAGATTCAGGGTAACGGAGAAATTTGATGGGCCGAATGGCCTTTCTTCATCCTATAGTTTTGTATGTTCTCAGTAACAAACCATCAGAGGCTGCTGTATATTTTGGTGCGCTATCCTCCAACACTGTGGGAGAGAATTGCTCTTCAGTGCCAGTGCCTAAGAGCTTGGCGGGGCGGAAATCCTTACTGCAAAACTGGGTACAAGCTGCTCACGATTTTCCATCCGTTCATTTTAATGGACAAAAAATCATAAGCAGCTTGTGCACAGTTTCATAATAGAGTCTTTTGCGTTGTCAAGCTATTACATCCTGGCACTGAAGAGAAAAACCTACCCCTCTGTCTATGAATTGATTTCAGATAATCCCTCTGCTTGAGTGTATGTGCACTCAGTTTTTCAGGACAACTCTGACCTTTAAAATGGAATAATGTTTATGGTGAAAGTTCAGGAAAAAGTGGCAGCTGTCACAGAAGGAACAGATCACATTTTAATATAAGCGACTCGTATCATCTTGTCACCCTGGGCAGCCACCCACCCTGAATTTAAACATGGACGGTGCTCATGGACAGGGTACAGTGTTCTGCCTGAACCACATTTGTTAATTGATGTGCAGATAGCCGAAGAATTCAGTTTCTCAATGTAAAAGGAAAAACTATGAATGCTGTAAATCTGAAACAAAAATAGTGAATACTGAAAATATACAGCAGGCCGGTCAGCGTCTGAAAGAGAAAAGATCTGTTAACACTTTGGATGGGGTTGCCCATCAAACATCAGTCCTGATGAAGGGTCCCACCTGAAATGTTAACATCTTTTTCTCTTTCAAACACTGACTGACCTGAGATGTATTTTCTGTTTTCAATTTAGTTTCTTCGTTTTGTACATTTTGACTCATCGGTGTACGCACAGAGGATTGAACAGCAAATCTAAGAATACTAGGGATTACTGATATTTTCCTGATATTGGTAATTGCATTTTTAGAAAACTTCAGTCCTAATATTCTTTGAATTGTTTTCTTTATCTTTGTAATGTCTGATAATATTTACTGAAAAGCAGCTTGTTGCTGGGCTACAGGTTGCCAGGGAGATTCGGTATTCCAAAGGTTGATGCTTAATTTCTAGACATTTCACTATAATTGCTGCTGTGCCTTTAGTTCCGTTTGGTGTATTGGGAGGGTGAGAAGATGGGGTAAAATGGCTTGGGTCATTTCTCCAGGGCAGCGGCCAATGCTGCTCCACCACTATCCAACACTTGAGCTGTTTTTACAATGGTTGTATCTGTAGTCTGGGTTACGGGAGAATGATTTAAGTGCGCCACTTTGCCAGGTTTATACATAACACGTGGAGCTGGTTTCCATGTAGACCAGCTCCCAGTTGCTATCCCGTGCAGAACTAGCTGTGACTCTGTGACGACTCTATGAATTGCGGGTGTCAGTAATTCTGTCTGGCATGTTAAAACGAAGCTGATCGCATGTGTTTGTGTGCCGATGACGTAATGCTGCATCGTGTCACGATCTTGGGGTTCAGATGCAGTGAATCTGATGTGATCTGACCTGAGCTTCGAAGACGGGCAGCAATTTAGAAGATCGAATAAAAAGCAGGTCTTCATTGCAACCAGCCTTAGTAAATCTAGTAACATCACTGGCTGCTGGCTTCCAATGAGTTGGGAGCTGGTGACACTAGCATAGTATAAAAGTGACATCTACAATGGAGCAAGTTTCTCCCTGACTTTGGGTAGAGGCAGAGCACAGTTCATCCTGGCGGATTTTGGACCAGACAGTTTGATTTTTGAGGGAGGTCTATGGATATTTGCTCAATTTACTTCTACATTTCATGTGTGGAAACTTTAAAGACTTCCATTGAATTTCATCATTGGTGATGAAACATCACACCTCAAACCATAACCCCATCTCCAGTTCTGTTCCTGCCCTCCATCTAATTTAAAACTTGGGGAAAAAATGGGGACTCAAAGACATAAGGCGTGAAATTCGTCTTACGCAGTAACGCAAAACGGGCAGTAGCGAAAAGAAAATCAGGCAGAGTGTCAAACAGGCTGCTGATTAGCTAGCCCCCGTTTTGTGCTTTGCCCAAGATTGCTTTTATCCCCATGAAGCCTCATTCAGTGGAGTGAACCTTATAATGGCCAGATTGAGAATGTTTGAAATTCATTCATCATACGTGCCAACCATCTGCTTTCACGTAGACAGTTTCAGCCCCTGTTCGTGCTGGTGGCTGTAAAATAGCTGATTTAAGGCTCATTGAAATTACTCCATAATCTGCTGTGGTTCACCAACAGCTTAAACGGAAGCTGAAAGTGGTTGGCATGTATACAATTCTGAGCCAAGTTGCTAGCTGGAGACAAACTATAGTGAATATTCCATCTGAAAGAGAAAGAAAAACTAGCAGAACCCGACTCGCCACACTTGAATCTAGATTTGTATCTGTCAGTCATGGAGTTGCATTAATTGTGGCTATGGGAAAGTCAGCTGAAAGGGACCATCCACACATCCCAACTGAAGGAGCTTCAGGTTTCAGTGAAAAATGGAGAGCAATATTTGTGTAAATATTAGCTTTGTAGCATTTTTAATTGTAGAAACACTACTGTACCTCAAAAAATTAAATGCAAATTTAAAGATTGCAGGCAGTTCTGACCACTATGTGGGTGGGGGAAATGACCACACAGACCACACAGATATACAGAGATAGTCCTCAATTGAAGGTCAGCAGCCTTCCACCACCTATGGTCCAGCCACTGGGGATGCACCTCGTAGGAGCACTAGAAACAGAAAAGGCACACAAACGACAGGCACTAAGGGAATGCACTAGGGTGTTGTATACATGATTTCAAGTGTTGGTTTATCAAATTTGTATTTGACGTTGCAGTTGGTGGTGGTTTTTATTTATGTGATGAGCTGTAGGAGGAAGCAATGTGTAATCATAAGGATGACAATTTGATGGTCTTGTGGGAGAGGAAAGGTGGGGAGTGTAGGTCCGTTGGTGACTTGGGAGGTGTCATTGAGGTTACTGATATCGCTCATTAATAACATGAGCACACAGAGCCCTGGCAGACAGAGCCTGTGCACCTTGTTGCCTTCTTGCCTCTTCCTCCACTTCCTCCTCCGCCTCAGTCTCTGGCTCTGGCTCAGGGTCTTGTCGGATGGGCGGTGGCAAGGGCTGTCCTCTCATGAGAGCAACATGCAGCATACCACAACGAATCTTGACACCTGCTCAGCTGAGTATTGCAGGGTTCCTCCAGAACGGGCCAGGCAGTGTAAGCGTTGCTCTAGGACGTCTACGGTGTGCTTGATGACATTTTGCGTGGCCACATAGGTTTCATTGTTGACCTGCTCTGCACGTGTGTGTGCGTTCCTGACCAGAGTCATGAGCCACCTCATGAGAGGATAGCCCTTGTCGCTCAGTAGCCAGTCTTTGACTTGCTGTGCCTGTTGAAAGATAGGTGGGATGTTGGACTGCCACAGAATGAAGGTATCATGACTGCTGCCAGAGTAATGAGCATTGACCTGCATGATGCACTGTGTGTGGTCACACACCAGCTGCACATTGAGGGAGTGGAACCCCTTTCTGTTCATGAAGATGGCCGAGTTGAGATGTGGAGCATGCATGGCAATATGCGTGTAGTCAATGGCACCCTGCACCATGGGGAAGCCTGCAATGCGAGCAAACCTTCGTGTTTGCTCATTCTGCTTCTCTCTGTCAAGAGGGAACATTATGAATCTATTGCACAGCTCGTACAGTGCAGCAGTGCACTGCAAAATGCGTAATGTTGCTCGTATCACCAGCAGTGGCCTGAAAGGATCCAGAGCCGTAAAAGTTCAGCGCCACGGTTACTTTCACATGCTGTCCTTGCCCTGTTCTGAGGCTGAAGTTGTGGCTGCAGCAGCTGACAAATCTCCGTCACGACCTCTTTCATGAACAGCAGCCATCGGATGTACTGATCTTCGCTCATGTTGAGGTGAGAGAATTGGTCCCTGAAGGCCTCATTGGATATGGCCTCCTGCTCAGTTCCCTGTGCCTCCTCCCTCTCCTCACAGCTTGACCTGGTCTGTGTGCCCTCTTTGCATGCTCCTTGTCATGTTCAATGCCCAGCGGGAGCCCTAGCAGGCCACCCATGGTTGGCAGTAACCTTGTTCAGCACACTGTTTTAAATGCCACCAACAGTAATGTAGGACCTGCCAGACCGCTCTCTATGTAATATTGCAACTTTCTCTAAGTATAGGAAGCTTCAACGAACACGTACAATTGTACCAGCAGCCAGAAGCAAAAATCCAGCAACTAATCTGCAACACCTGCATGATCCCTTTAAATGGTGCTGGTGGGGGGGTCCTCCAGACCATCTAAGATCTGTTCAGTTGTGCGAGGTTAAGACAGACTGGAGCGTTGAGTTCGAAAATCGCATCTGTCCCTTTAAATCAGCATGGCACACTGATGTATCCCATATTCTCCCTACTTTACATGGTGCCAGCGTTCATTATCTGCACACGTCCAAACGGCTTTACCAAGATGGTGTCCGGTGCACGTCGTGTGCGTGCATTCCAGATGCCATTTTGGGTCTGTAGAAGGTCGCGTAGTGCCTAGAAAAACAGGCGCTACGCGGCCCAATTTCTAGCCCATAGTGTTTTATAAGCAAATGGAAATAGTGCACATATTTCACAATAACATGATTTAAATCCATTGAGTTATCTTTTGATGCCTTCGTTAAAGTTTTTACTTGAAATCCTGAACCTCTCCCAAAAGCCTGGGCTTAGACTTGATGATTTTGCCCAGAGCAGTGACATTAGCTGAATTCAGATTGTGCAGTCTGAGTATATGCAGTGTACCTAATTTTCCAGGATGTAAGAACAACAACTTGAATTTATATAGCACCTTTAACATAGTAAAACGTCCCAAGACACTTCACAGGAGCGTTATCAAACAAAATTTGACACTGAGCCACACAAGGAGATATTAGGATAGGTGCCCAAAAGCTTGGTCAAAGAGGTGGGTTCTAAAGAGCATCTTAAAGGAGGCAGAGAGGCGGAGAGGTTTAGGGAGGGAATTCCAGAGCTTAAGGCCTAGGCAGCTAAAGGCATGGCCACCAATGGTGGAGTGATGAAAATCGGGGATGCACAAGAGGCAAGAATTGGAGGAGCGCAGAGATCTCGGAGGGTTGGAGGGTTGGAGGAGGTCACAGAGATAGGGAGGGGTGAGGACATGGAGGGGTTTGTAAACAAGGATGAGAATTTTAAAATTGACATGTTGCCGGACCGGGAACCAATGTCGGTCAGGGAGCACAGGGGTGAGGGGTGATGGGTGAACGGGACTTGTGCGAGTTAGGATATGGGCAGCAGAATTTTGGATGAGCTCAAGTTTATGGAAGGTGCAAGTTGGGAGGCCAGCCAGGAGAGCATTAGAATAGTCGAGTCTAGAGGTAACAGAGGCATGGATTAGGGTTTCAGCAGCAGATGAGCTGAGGCAGGGGCAGAGACAGTTGATGTTGCGAAGGTGGCAGTAGGCGGTCTTGGTAATGGAGATATGAGGTCGGAAGCTCATCTCAGGGTCAAATAGATGCATCAGTACCATCCAGTAATTGAACTGCTGGAATAATTTTCTCTTAGCTTCTAGTAGTGTCTGCCTAGTTGTTTATCACAATTATTTGGAGAAAAGCTAAGAGGAAAGAATAAATTTGCATTTACGTAGTGCCTCTCACAACCTCAGGATGCCCTAAAGTAAAGTAGGAAAGTTGTCTTACTTCAGAGATTCCTGGATTTTGATCAGGGAATAAAACATAAAAGCTGCTAAGGACTTGGCAAGAAAGGTGTGACCACAGGGAGCCAGCCTTTGTCCTGACTGTGATTTTTTTGTTGAGAAGTGCTCATCAAGGTAAAGTCCATCAGTGTCAGAGAATTGAATATGCTTCCAATTTAGACATTCACTGTCAGCATCAAGTACGCCCAGATCAGGTATTGGATGGCCAGATGCAAAGTAACCTTTCTCTGTACTAATACAACAACATCCCTTACCCCAACCTCAGAATAACATTCTCTACTATACCAGTGTAACAATTCTATTTCCTACACAAATCATCCATCCATATGAGACACCTAGTCTAATCCCGCACTCCTGCTCACTCTCCATACCCTTTTTCAATAAACTATCTAATTCCCTTTTAAAAGTGCTTATTATGTCTGCTTCAACAGCAGTACTTACTAGGAACTTGGTGGGTACTGGCCAACCTGATTTCTCACAGGACCCTTATAGCCAGGAGAAGGAGGAGACTTTGTCCAAAGTCCTACAGGAGAAAAGACAGTGGGGGCAATTTTCAACTCCTGGTTGTCGTTTCTCGCCTGAAAAATGGGCGGCCAGCAATTGAAAAACAGGGAGAGGTCCACCTCAGCAGCCCCATTGATGTCTAAGGCCTGCCTGATGCAATTTTCAGGTGGGCCTGTAAATGGGCAAGCAGCCTACCTTCCTACAGCAGTTGTAGGACCTCACTTGCAATTTTCAGATGTAAATGGGTGCAGTGTGGGCTGTGCATGCTCCCCCGCGTTGTACCAGGCATTGAACGGCTTAACCAGCAGTCCTTAAATAGACCAAGAGTGTTCCTCCTGGGCCCTCAAAAAAAACCTCTGGCCTGCTGCCAGCCCATTCTAGGGAGCCAGCTGATTTCTCGCCCTCCTAGAACTGGTGAGCTGCAGCGGGTTACCCACTTGGTGCCCGCAGCTCACCAGCATCATGTTATTAAGGCTCGGGCCTCAAAATGGCTCAGGCCTTACGCTGGCACCAGTGGGCAGGCGCAGAGGTCACTCTGCCGAATTCACACCCATTTTTGCACGAAACGTAAAAATCACCACCAGTGAGTTATCCAGTTTCCACCGACTGGCACTCGAGCAATTCTTCATCGTATAATATCTTTCAATTTCAGTTTCATGTTTCCACATTCTATTTGGCATACAAACATTCAAGGTTTATATTTGGTTTGGCTATATAAGCTTAATTTGTGTTTGGGGAGTTGATTAGACAATAGAGAATCATTTTTGTCGTCATTTAAACATGCTTCAGTCAGGGCGCTCGAGCAGACTATCCTATCGTGCTACTTTATCTTTGGAAAGGTAACGCTGAGTAAATAATTGAGGAGGTTGACACTAAACACACTTGTGTCTTTGCAATATTTGCCTTTGAGGCAGCACATTCCATTTCTTTCTGTATCACTGTACAAGCAATTCATTTTGTTGCTAAAATTGCCCCAAACCCTACGTGATGCATGAAACATTAACTTCTCTTCCATCTGAAGTATATGTGGAATTTTAGACCATAGAATCTTATAGCACAGAAGGAGGCCATTCGGCCCATCATGCCTGTGCCGGCTCTTTGAAAGAGCTATCCAATTAGTCTCACTCCCCTGTTCTTTCCCCACAGCCCTGCAGATTTTTGTTTCTCATGTATATTTCCAATTCCTGGTTGACAGTTACTGTTAAATCTGCTTCCACCTCCCTTTCAGGCAGTGTTTTGTACTCATGTAGCCCTACTCCCTCTGCTGGTAAGTGGGCAAAGGTTACACATCCAGTCAGTATGACTCTAAGTAACAAATGTGCATGTTAAGAAGCTAATTGGTAGCTTCAGAGAGTAGCAGCTGATCTATCTGCCCTGATTATTCCAGGAGAGGAAATGTGTGTGTATGTGCATGTATGTACGCTTTAGGGGGAACAGTCATGGGTTTATATTGGATATATAATTCAGTAATGAAACTTTATTTTTGCATGAGTTTGCATAGTAAAGAAATAACTTGCCTTTCAGGACATCCCAGACTACTTATATAATATAGCATTAGTTCAGATAGACAGATAGCAAACTAACTGCTTTGCCATTTTTAAAGATTAGTAAATGAAACCTTTGGTCTTAATGCTGTGGTATTATTTTATTGTACATTTTATATTCTTAATTTTTTATCAGAGCTGTAAACATCCAGGAAATATTAATAGTGAGATTTGGAATCAGAGAGCAAGAGTGATTGCAAATCTATTTAAACACACGGAGCTGTGCTTATTTTAGGAGTGATATACATAAAGGCTACTTACATTTTTGAACCTAAATGAGTGAATTTGACTCCAGATAAGTGAGACTTGTTAAGTGTGAATTTTACTTCAGTCCTTTTTATTTGCATATTAGGTTCTGGTGGAATTGTTTTGTTGAGGTTTATGATGAAAATAAACTGTGGGTAGTCTAGGAGATGGATATTCTTGCTTGTCATTGATATAAAGTTTCCACTTTTAGCACCCATTGACAGCATCAAAAATTCCCAGATCAGTACAATATTGATTAGTTACAGAATAAAGCACAGTAATCTTCCCAAACAAAATATTTCAATATTGTCTCAGAAGACCTCTCCTTACTTAAGTAAAATTTTCTATTTCCCACACCTAGCATCTGTAGAGGCAGTTTAAATGGGACTGCCAATTGAGTCCCATTTTGTGGTTACAGTTTTATATTGGGGGATGGGAACTGGCGTGAGATTGTGTAAGTTGATGTCACTGAGGACCCTTATCAGTCAGACGGAGGAGGTACTCATCGCATCAGTCTGAACTGGATCGAAACCCACTCCCAGAGTTGTTAAAAACCCACTGCATTACTCAACCTTCATTCCCAACATCTAGTATAATTTCATGAGAACTAATGTGGACCTGATGTAATTGTCACAGAGACAATCGGCAATATACAGGTGGAGTGTTAGTGTTTGTATCCTTGCAGATGATTGAGTCTCCAGTATCAGTCACTCGTGCAACTTGAACCAAGCCACTTCAACACATCACCAACAAAAACAGAAAATGCTGGAAACACTCAACAGGTCAACCAGCATTTGTGGCTCCTGGGTTCCTGGGCTACTTTCGCAGATTTTCCTGCTTCCTTTTCTATCCACCTAATCCCCCAACTCTGCAGCTATCCATACATTCTCTGTGTCTCGTAAATATCTTTAACTTCTTTGATTTCTCCCATTATGCCTCCTAATGTCTCATGCTAACGTCACTTCTGCCATTTAACCATCTCCTATTTTCCACTTAGGCATTTTATTGGTCTTACTGTTTCTTTTCTCATGTGTTTTTTTCTCTGCCTCTTCCCTTTGTTCTGATCCTTTTTAAACGCTGTTCATCTGTGATATCCTCCAGTTTTGATGAAGGGTCTGCATCCAAAACCTTATCTTATCAGTTCTCTCTCCACAGATGCTGCCTGACCTGCTGAGTGTTTCCAGCATTTTCTATTTTTGTTTCAGATTTCTACCATCTGCAGTTTTTTGGCTTTTTGTTCAGTGCGTCACCAAATCACACATTACTAATGTGGAATTTAACAGTCTTTCAAATGACCTACAATAGGGCCATTCTTCTTCCTTATTCCTTTGCAATAATTTCAAATTCTGAAGACCAACATTTTAAAACCTGATAGTATTACTGCGAGGAAGAGGGTGATTGTATTTGGCTTCATGTGACATATGATGGGAATCAGCCAATGTCGGCCAATGAACCTGTGAAAGATCCCATTCGGGGAAATTGAAAGAAAACCAAGTTAGAACGATGCAGAGTCACTTGAAGGAATCTGAATCCCAGTGCTTATATATCTTGCATAATCCCATTAACTGTGTTCAAAGGATTCCTAAATTAGTTTAGAAATTCTGACTGAACCTTGAACCAGTTCACAGATTTCTATAAGAAGGTTCACTCGGCTAATCCCGGGGATGAGGGGCTGGACATATGAGGAGAGGTTGAGTAGATTGGGACTCTACTCATTGGAGTTCAGAAGAATGAGAGGCGATCTTATTGAAACATATAAGATTGTGAAGGGGCTTGATCGGGTGGATGCGGTAAGGATGTTCCCAAGGATGGGTGAAACTAGAACTAGGGGGCATAATCTTAGAATAAGGGGCTGCTCTTTCAAAACTGAGATGAGGAGAAACTTCTTCACTCAGAGGGTAGTAGGTCTGTGGAATTTGCTGCCCCAGGAAGCTGTGGAAGCTACATCATTAAATAAATTTAAAACAGAAATAGACAGTTTCCTAGAAGTAAAGGGAATTGGGGGTTACGGGGAGCGGGCAGGAAATTGGACATGAAGCTGAGTTTGGATCGGTCAAGGCCCTGTGGGTGGCGGAGCAGGCCCAGGAGCTGAGTGGCCGGGTCCTGCTCCTACTTCTTGTGTTCTTTAGATTTGAGATTAGGATCAGATCAGCCATGATCTTATTGAATGGCGGAGCAGGCTCGAGGGGCCGATTGGCCTACTCCTGCTCCTATTTCTTATGTTCTTATATTTACATGTTATGGGAACGACCATTCTTGGAGTAAAAATTCCAGTTCTTTGCTCCTTGGTCGCAATAGATGGAAAAACACTGTCTGGGAGTGTACAATATTGGGCCAGAAATCACGCAGAGCGGCGAGGCAGCGCTCACCGCAGCTCCTGTGAACTTAATTAACGAAAATACTTACTGCGGGCTCCGTGGCGTCGAATTGCTTGAATTTGAACTGTAAACAAAATATGTGCTATCATCCCAGCCCTCTGCTCAGCGTGAGTTGGCGCGTGGCTGGAAACGTCTGTGAGGAGACGACACGGCCACAAAATCTGTCAGGAAGAGAAGTCACGCCCAAAGATTCAGGCTGCATTGCTCAAGCAGGCAAGCAGACTTCATTCATTTAAAGCTGGGATCTTGGATGTCTTTGTAAATAAAAATTTAATTTTTTTAAAAATAAAAAGCCAGAGAAATAATTGAATTAAATTAAAGAGACAGAAAGGAAAAATAAAAAAATTATTTAAATTTTTTTTTAATGACCAAAAACTATTAAAATAAGGAGTAATATGAGACTCCACATTTTTAAAAGTTAATTTCTAATTGTTTGGCAGTCATCAAAACTAACCGCTTTAAAAACTCAGTTTAGACCTGGTATTTTTAAACATACCTGTTTTGTGGCGTAATTAGTTTCCAGCAGGGCAGATAAGCAAATTTGCACTTTTTCAATGATTTCTCTTATTGCAGAGTGCGATGTCCCTTTAATTTGAAGCTGTCATACCGCTGGCAAACCACTAGGAGCAAGTTCACAATTTCCATGTTTTACTGCGCATGTACAAACACGGGATCTTGCTCTTTCAATTCGCCACTAAAAACTGAGAGCGCTGTTGAGCTCCTCCCTTATTGCGGGAATGATTTTTGGCTCATTGTGAGGTGTTCCTGGACCGCCAAGGAGTGGCGCATTGGGTATTACCTCTTGTTTCTTACATTACAAATTCTTTCCAGTCTCTGGAGAATTGAAAGTGCATAAAAGGCACCAGAGGTCATGTGTAACTTTTCTTTCTCTAGTTACTGAACTTCAGCAACGAGTAGTCTTCCACCCTTCAGTGACGATTAAAGAAGGTTACTTGCACAAACGGAAAGCAGAGGGTGTCAACCTCGTCACTCGTTTCACCTTCAAAAAACGCTATTTCTGGCTTAGCAGTGAAACCCTCTCATATGCCAAGACTCCAGATTGGCAGGTAAGAGTTGTAATAATAATAAGAATGCATGATTCATACATTTAGAGCTTCATATGCCTGCAGCTGTCTTAAAAATATACCTCTAAAGGAAAAGGGTGGTGTGCAGATCTATATATTCATATAAAGTAATTTTTTTGGACTTCAGATTCCTGGCTGCCTTTTTGGTTTTGAAACAGGCTGGGGTATATCAATCTAAATTGCTTTAAATTGGGTCAAATTCCTATTTTTTCCAAATTGAATTGGCTCAATTCAGCTGTGCAGGTTCCGTATTGGGACTCCGATCTTAGCCTAGATGATGTTAAAACATCCTCCCATTCTGTAGATTTACCAAACAACCTTTTTGTTTATCCTAAACCTCAAGAGTTTACACACCAACCATCTTTATTATTGATACTGTAATTCATGTCTTAATGTTTAGGATCGTTAGTTTCATTTAAAAGAAAACTTTTCCCTTGGGAGGGGAAAAATCTGTTGCTGGTTTAAAGTCACTCTGCTTTCAACTATGCACGAATGATTCGAGATCAAACCAATAAATAACTCTTTCAATAGTTTCTGGCATTCCTCATGAAAATAATGTAATGAATAATCATTTTCCAATATATTCATTTGACATATATAGATAAACTATTCATTCGTTCATAAATTTGAAAAGTTATATCTGGTTTCTGGCACAGAGAGCAGCAGGGTAGTGCAGTAGTGGAGCACTGATGTGGGGCCCTACGGAGTGATTGGACAATGGTTCTCACATGCGGAGAGTTACCGATCTGAACTGTGCAGTACAAATTTAGTTAATGCATCATAGTTTATTGCTGTTTAATTATGCAGAAAAGACTGCAGTGAAACGGAACACACTAGGGTTTTATAACCGCACTTCAATTTGAAACAGTGAGAGGAAGAAACTAAAAATAAAATAGATTTTCTTGTCAGTTTGAAGGAGAAAACAATTATTACAACAGTTGATAATTTCATGTTGTTTTATAGAGGGCATTTTCCCTCATTCATAATGGTAGTGTGATAGAATTCTTCCCAAGTACATTTTGTACTCTTGGCAATAACATAATGCTTCAGTCTTTATAGATATTGATTGGGTGCCTTGCTCAAAGGAAGAAATGAGATGGACCTCACCTAAAGTGCAGTGTTTCTAATATCTGTAACAGCCATAGTAACAGCAGCCTCACAATAGTGTGTATGCTAACTGTCTGCCCAGGTTTTTCTTTTAAATTAAAATGAGCCATTCATTTCCATTTCAATGAACTGTTTGGCTTTTCCAATGGTTCAATCATGAGTCAGGAAGTTATAGTATGTTGTATAAAACCTAAGTGCCTACAGGGATATCAAACAATTGACCAAAGCAACTTCTGAGCACGATTATAGGCTTGTTTGGATCATTTTTATTTTGCACACATTTGTATGACATTCCCCTACTGATTTAACCAAGGCATTAATCCATTTAAAATAAATGGGTTAATACCTCCATTAAAATACTAGACAGAGGAATGTCATTTGAATATTTGAAGCATTTGCTAACTGTAATTTCTAAGCTATTAACATTGAACAAAATGTTTATATATACAATACTGTTTTTTTTTTACATATAACGACAGCAATGTGATTGAGAGGCACCACATACGTGAATAATAAATTAATATTTAAGGCAAAATACAGCAGCTGAAAATAATTTACATTTGTTCACATCACAATAGCCACTTCACTGCCTGAGGTAAACATCGTTCTTTGAAGGATATTCAAAACGATTTATTAAAAGGGGGAAGGGGTCGACATTGTTGTAAATCTTCACCACACGGATTGCAGTGGTCCAAGAAGGCAGCTCACCACCACCTTCTCAAGGGCAATTAGGGATGGGCAATAAATGCTGGCCTCGCCAGCGACATCCACATCCCATAAACGAATAAAAAAAATCTACGCACTGCGATCCCAGCTGTTACGCCAGGATTATGTTTACTGGTCCAGCAACCCTGCTGAAGTTTGTGGTGTCACCATATTGCAACAAGGCACTCATGCCAGTACTGGGTCCTCTCCAGCACCTACGCCTTGAGGGTGGAAAATCCTGCCCACTGTCAAGGGGAAGGGTTGCCCTGACCCTCCTTCCCACCCGTACCCAATACAATATTTTTTAAAAAAAGCCATAACTCCTCTTCAGAGGTCCAGACTACTTCCTTTACCTGCCTCCCCCCTCAGTGGGGCCCTCATGCACCTCTCTGGAGACTGATGTGCATCATCTCTCTTGGCATACCAGCTGAGTAACTTCTGAGCCAGGGAAGTGTGAACTCCTGATGTAGGGAATCCCTGCCCTGGGCTCCACCCCCTTGATATTGTTGGTGGAAGGTTTGTCTGTTCCAAGGCCGACCAAGAACTGCTGGAGTTGGCGGGGACTTAGCATAACTGAGCCCCTGCCTTCTTCCATTGGGTTCAAGCAGACTCCTGCTGGAATTATGGCAGGAGCCTGGCAGAATCCTCAAGGGAATTCAGGGCCATTAAGTAAAGTAAATGAAAAAATGAATTTAGGATAAGTCTCAGTTCTTGTCATTTTGTTTCCCATAACCATAGGTCGAGATTTGTATCATCAACTCCACAGAAGAGGGGCAATACTGTTGTCGGTTTACAAATAGATCAGAACATGTGCTAGGTCATTCCATCACTGCACACACCAACTTATTTTATCTTAGGAAGTATTGCTTTGCTATTGGCCCAGATTTTGCTGTAGCAGGGCATCTAATGGCGTGTGCCATAAGTTAGACTTGCCCTTGCACATTTAGATTTTAAAATTTTTTGCGAGGCAAGTTACTGAAATTGCGAGGGAAACAGGACATGTGGGTCCTGAGTGAACAGGGCAAGCAACTGTGCATCTCGTTAAACATTCAGATTGAAGGATTGTGAAATTAACTGCACAAGGACTGAGAAGGAAGTGTAAATTAGAGTGGATAAATTCAATGTCAAATCAGATACAGAAAGAGATGTAAAGGGAAAGAAGGATTGGATTAAGAGAGAGAAAAAAGAGACAGAAAGGTAAAGTTTAAAAAAAAGTTTCAAAATTTAAAATTTTACATTTTTAAAATCACCAACATGAGACTTTACATTTGTAATAATTCCTTTTCGATACCAGAGAGGTTGATTGGCAGTATTTAACATTTAGCACATTGTTAAAAGGGTATTTGGAATGGAACGGACAAGACTTATCTTTCTATTGCAAGTTTGGTTCGTATCTACTGCGCAAATACAGCAACCATGCCATTCAATACATTTCAATGATGAGGCAGGCAGTGAGATGCCGTTTTTACGAAGCTAACGGCAGAGCGGTGCAACTCGGAAAGCAACTTTTTAACCGCGCATCTGCCCCTCGCCTGAAGTTGCTGCACCATTTCCAAATAAATAACAGTGGGTGCCATTGGCCTCACCATTATTTTGACAGAAAAATCTGGGCTGTTGAGTTTCAGTTGTGTTCTTCCATCATCAGCACTGGATGCCTTTGCACTGATCTTATGTCAGTAAGTTTGGGTCCATGCCCATTTGGCCCTTTAGAAACTCAATTAATAAAAAAGGAAGTGTTTTTTTTAATTACAAGCGCAAAGCAGCATTTACGCCTTCTGTTGGGTTTCCTCCCAAGGTGCTTTCTGAGTTCAGATAGGCACAGAAGATCACTATCCCATCTTTCATGTATGATCCTCATTAATCAGAGATGGAATCGAATTTCACTGCACTGATGCATGTGGAGTTCTCTGCTTTGATGTAGGCAGAACAGTGGACCAGAATTTACTGTGAGTGATGAACGAACAGCGGGCCCTTGCCCATATACTCTCCTTGAGCTTTTGCGCTGGAAGCTACTGTAAGTTAGAGATCCAAACATCGTGATGCCCTCCCTCTACAGGGCATCTGGCATCTGTGGGCGGGCAAGCAACTGTGTATCTCCTTAACCAATCAGATTGAAGAATCGTTAATGAGCAGCACAGAGTCTGAACCAGGAAGTGTAAATTAGAATAGAATGTCAAAAGAGTACAGAAAGCGAAATCAAGGGAGGGAAAGAAAGATTGGATTAAGAGAAAGAGAAAGAAGAGACAGAAAGAAAAAGGTGAAAAAAATGTATTTAAATTTTGGGTTTTTAAAAAATCTCCAACAACAATTAAAAGCTAAAGGAATGAGACTCCACACTTGTAAAAGTTAATTTTCAGTGTCAGAGAGGTTGGTTGGCAGTAATTAAGACTTATCACATCGTTAAGAGGGTGCTTAGACTGGAATGGACAAGCCTTAACTTCATGTGGTGAGTTTAGTCCATATCTACCACATAAGTACAGGAACTTCACACTGTTCGATATATTTGAATGGTGAGTCAGATATGGGGAGATGACATTTTTGCGAAGCTGATGGAGGGGCAGCGCAACTCGGACAGCAACTTCCAATTTTCGTGTTTAACTGCACATGTGTGCTTGTCGGAAGTTGCAGTGTGATTTGCGCATAAATAACGGTGAGCGCTGTTAGCCTCACCATTATTTTCACAGTAAATTCTGGGCCAGTGAGTCTGAAGAAGGCTAGCCTGCTGTTTGTGCATTTATGAAGGGAAGACCCAAAGTCAACCTTACCCCAAAACAATGGTGTGGAGATGCCGGTGATGGACTGGGGTTGACAATTGTAAACAATTTTACAACACCAAGTTATAGTCCAGCAATTTTATTTTAAATTCACAAGCTTTCGGAGGCTTCCTCCTTCCTCACCTGAGGAAGGAGGAAGCCTCCGAAAGCTTGTGAATTTAAAATAAAATTGCTGGACTATAACTTGGTGTTGTAAAATTGTTTACAAAACAATGGTGGTGAGGCAGTTAGTAGAAACTACTCAGCATTTACCACAGAGGGGAAAAGGTACTTTGATTTCTGCTGCAAATCTGACCATTCCAATGCTGTGTCTCTGAATTTTGTTTGTTACTTTTCCTTCAACTACACTGGTACAACATGCGCTCTCTCTCTCTCCTTCTCTCTCTCAATCTCAGTTAGGCACGGCAGTCAGTGTCATTTTGTCTTTATAAACCCATTGGGGGTAATTTTCAACTTTGCCGTCATGGTGGTAACCTGGTGGAGGGGTCATCCACCTTTTATACAGCCCGCCCAATATTTGTTCCACTGATTTTAATTGGACAGGTTCTATGATGGGCAGACGATTCACTCTCCAGGTTAATGTCAAGGTGGCAAAGTTGAAAATTACACCCATTAATTATTTGCCAGCATGCCATGCTAACATGGTCTCTGCTTAACCATAAAACTCCCAGTACTCGCTTTATTGTCCAGATGAATACACTACATTGCTCCCTTCCTTCAAGATAGACTGACTTTAAAAAAACGTCAATCAAATATAATGGACAAAGATAATGGACAAACCTTTAAAGAAAGTAGTCCTTCAGGAAGAAAGTGGGGACGAGGACGGCCTGTTCCCAAAAAGATCATTTGTCAGTAGTGCTGGATCCTGGAAATTGAAGGATTTATCATCTCGTTCAGAACCACTTAAATTAATGTTGTGTTTGGTCGGCACAATATGTTGAGATTCTGCTGATGTGATTATTTTCTTTAAGAAAAATATATTTTGATCTTGATATATTCATTGCATTGAATTATACCTTCCCCAGTGACCGATAGCTCATAGTGAGCCAACCATAGCTACCAATAGTCTGCTTTCAACTTGTGCCATTGATTTGTGTAAGCTCCTTCTGTGTAGCTTGCTTGGTATCAGCTAGATTGATTGTTTTAAGTGTAGAATGTTGAGCTACAAAATTAATGAGTTTCTCAGCTTTCTCCGAATAATGACATGTCAGCATCTGGATCTGGGTGTTTTGACTTGTAGTCAGCGGGATTATCAGATCCAGGACAATAAGTAATGATCATGTTATAACAGTGGACATTCAGCAACTAGCACTGGATCTTACGAGAAGGTTTAGGCAGAATGTATGAAGACCAGTCTTGGTCTTGACTCGCCAAGTACAGTGCTGCGGGTAATCGACAAGTAATAGATTAAAAATCTTACAAATGCCTGTCCATATAGGCTTATATCCTAGTCACATTTTTATATCAATATTTTATAATAGCAAAACACTATCTTAACATGTCAATATTTTTTGATGGAAAAGCCATATACCAACATTTTGGCTCCAAATTTCCTTTGGACCTTGGGCGGAATACCAGTGTAAAAGGGGTGAGGGGGGTGGGGTCTGGGGGTGGTGGGAATGGGGCAGGACCATAAGAACATAAGAAATAGGAGCAGGAGTAGGCCGTACAGCCCCTTGAGCCTGCTTGGCCATTCAATAAGATAATGGCTGATCTTTGACCTCAACTCCACTTTCCTGCCCGATCCCCTTATCCCTTGATTCTCCTAGACCCCAAAAATCTATCACTCTCAGCCTTGAATATATTCAGTGACTCAGCATCCACAACCCTCTGCAAATGGGCCCCCTAGTTCTAGATTCTCTAGCCAGGGGAAACAATCTCTCAGCATCTACCCTGTCAAGCCCCCTTATATGTTTCAATGAGATCATCTCTCATTCTTCTAAACTCCAGAGAGAATAGGTCCATTCTACTCAACCTCTCTTCATAGGACAACCCTCTCATCCCAGGAATTAATCTAGAGAACCTTCATTGCACCGCCTCTAAGGCAAGTATATCCTTCCTTAGATAAGGAGACCAAAACTGTATGCAGTGCTCCAGGTAAGGTCTTACTAAAGCCCTGTACAACGGTAGTAAGACTTCCCTACTCTTGTACTCCAACCCCCTTGCAATAAAGGCCAACATGCCATTTGCTTTCCTAATTGCCTGCTGTACCTGCATACTAACTTTTTGCGTTTCTTGTATGAGGACATCCAAGTCTCTCTGAGCACGATTTCCCTTTCATAAAACCATGTTTACTCTGCCTAATCATATTATGATTTTCTAAGTGCCCTGTTACCACTTCCTTAATAATGGATTCCAGCATTTTACCGACCAGCGATGTCAGGTTAACTGGCCTCTAGTTTCCTGTTTTCTCTCTCCCTCCCTTTTTGAATAGCGGGGTAACATTTGCTACCTTCCAATCCACTGGGACCATTCCAGAATCATGAGAATTTTGGAAGATCGTAACCACTGCATCCGCTATCTCTGCTGCCACCTCTTTTAGAACCCTAGGATGTAGGCCACCAGGTCCAGGGGATTTGTTGGCTTTTTGTCCCATTAGTTTGTCCAGTACTTTTTCTCTAGTGATATTAATTGTTTTAAGTTCCTCACTCTCATTTACCCCTTGGTTCCCTGCTATTTTTCGTATGCTTTTTGTGTCTTCTACTGTGAAGACTGATACAAAATATTTGTTTAACGCATCTACCATTTCCTGATACCACATTATAATTTCTCCTGACTCTGCCTCTAAGGGACCAATGTTTACTTTTGCTACTCTCTTCCTTTTTACATGTAGAAGCTCTTAGAATCCGTTCTTATATTTCTTGCTAGTTTCCTATTTTTTTCCCCTTTTATCAATTTTTTGGTCGTCCTTTGTTGGTTTCTAAAACTCTCCCAGTCCCCAGGCTTGTTACTCTTCTTGGCAACATTATAGGCCTCTTCTTTCAATCTAATGCTCTCCTAAACTTCTTTAGTTAGCCACGGGTCGATTACTTTTCCTGTGGAGATTTTATTTCTCAATGAAACAGTTTCTGTGGGTTCAGTGTTAGTATAGAGTCAATAAAAAACAAGAACACTGTTATAATTTAAGTTCTCTGGCTTATTCCATTCATTTTTAATCTCAGTTATTATAGTATATGGGCAGATGTTTCAAATCCAGGTTTTACAAATTTAGGTAAACATTTTTGTTCTGTATTTTTTCCCTTTACATTTAACAATTTTTTTTCTGGATTCAAATTTTTTTTTCCATTTTCCAGCTGAAATTTGAATCTGCTCTTAGAATACGTTAGTCCACAACCTGAATTAGAAGCTGTGAGCTGATGGATCAGAATCTTTGATTTGACTCAAGTATCCACTTATATTTTTGTACTGTGTAACATGTGCCAGGTGAGGTCATCTATTCCAGTCCAGCGTATATGTGCGGTTGAGCGAGTGGATGAAAACGCCTTCCAGCAGCTCCATATGATGCAGATTATCACGCAGGATAATGAGGCTCAGCTGCACATAATGTACATCCAGTGTAAGGTAAAATATAAAGAGTACTTATTTTATAAATCCTTGTATTTTCTGAAGGAATGCACACTTTCCAATGCTGTCTTTACAATCCTATACAATGCCAATAACTGTATACACAGTTCACTCGACCTGAATAGAAGAGAATTAAGAACCCACTTTGTCTACCTTCTTTTATTGAGTTCATCTTCCATTTGCTGAGTCTGTTTCGAGGATGGTGCAGTTGTACAGTTCTGGCTAGTGTCTGTTGTCATATCATGTATTAACGCTCCCCCAACTACTCATCTGTAACAACAATTTGCATTTATATAGTGCTCTTCATATAGAAGAAGGTCACGGGCGCTTCCAAGGCAAGGAGCTGCACACAGAACAGGAGAAGAAAGAATTTAGAGGAGAGATCGAATACAGCGTTGAAAGATAGGGTTTTGAGAGTCTTTTGGAGTGATAGAGAGAAGTAGCTAGACAAAGTGATTTTGGGAGAGAATTCCAAAAGTGGCTGAATGATTATCAAGACATAGTTATAGGATGTTCGGCCTCCAGAAGTGTAGAACAGAAGGAGAAAGGAACAAACAGTAACCTGGAGTTCAGAGTAGTGGAGAGTATGGTTAAGATGCAAGGCTGGAGAAGATAACTCTGATAGGGTGGAGCAATGCTGGGGAGGGATTTGAAGATAAAGGCAAGGAACTTGAAGTCGATGCATTGGGGCAGAGGAGGCCACTGGAGCCTGGCAAGGACACGGAATTCTGGGTTAGCTGGTTTCTGAAGAGTGGAGGTGAGGAGGCCATTGAGGAGAGCGTTGAACGTATGAATTAGGGTTTCTGAAGCTATAGATAGGAAACACTCTGGAGTCGGAAGAATGGGGGCTTAGTGATAGAATGGATGGGGGTTGAAAAGCTCAGTTCAGGGTTCAGCAGGATACCAAGGTGGCACATCATCAGATTTCTACCAAGGGGGCAGCTGGGAGTCTGATGGAGTTGGAGCCCAAGGCACATTGGTGTTAGTGGGATCCAAATAGGATATTTTGGTTTTGCTGACATTGAGCACGGGGAAATTTTGTGTAAACCAACATTTAATATCAGACAGGAATTCAAAAAGAATAGCAGCAGCCTTGCAGTCAGTGGTGTTGACAGAGAGGAAGATTTCGGTGTTGTTGAGGTACATGTGGACATGGATTCCATGCTTGAGGATGAGAAAAACATGGAGGGATGGTGAGCTATGGTTACAGTCACACAGAATGTCATTTTAATGTTGACCAGGTTACAAAATACATAATTCCACCCATTGATGCTATGCCTGATGCCTGTGTTTGCAGTGCTTGCTTGACTGATTTTTTCTGTCTCTTTATTTCCATTAATGATCATGTGCAGTCACAGTTACTTGGGGAGTAGGGTGATGGTAATCTGCAAAGCTTTTCCTCCCTTATTTCTCCCAGAGCCTCTGATTTGTTTCGAAATTCCTGGCTGTGAACAGCAATCCTGTGCTGAGCAGCTGCCTCCAGCTGTCATAGACTGACAGCTTGTAAGAGTGACTGAACCCCACCGGGAATGGCTCTGTGGGAAACAGTCAGGTTTGGCATTGTTTTCATTTGTACATTTGGCCATCGGGAACCATGAGTGATCTGACACAAACTGATACCAGCCAAGTAACTCTGATCCACCCTGCTGTGGACTGGAATGTTTACAGGCAGCTTATCATCATCTGACTGAGTCTTGGAGCAACCTAAATCTGTTCTATGTTTAAAAACTGCAGCAGACACGGAGTTCTCTTCCCATCAGCTGTAGTTACAAACGTAAATTGCCTGATTTATCATATTCTGGTGGCAGCAGAGATTCATTTTTTCCATGAGTTTGCCTGTGCTCGGTATCTGATTGAGAACAACACCAAGTGAAATAGGAGAGTGGCATTGAGAGTCTGCTATGATGGAGGATGACTGGATTACTAGCCCAGACCGTACGGTAGCATAGTGGTTATGTTACTGGGCTAGTAATCCAGAGGCCTGGACTAAAATCCAGAGTCATGAGTTCAAATCCCGCCACGGCAGCTGGCGAATTTAAATTCAATTAATTAATTAAATTCAATTAATTAAAATTAAAAAAATCTGGAATTAAAATGCTAGTATCAGTAATGATGGCCATGAAACTACCGGATTGTCGTAAAAACCCATCTGGTTCACTAATGTCCTTTAGGGAAGGAAGCCTGCCGCCCTTACCCGGTCTGGCCTATATGTGACTCCAGACCCACAGCAATGTGGTTGATTCTTAATTGCCCTCTGAAATGGCCTAGCAAGCCACTCAGTTGTAAAATCTCGCTACGAAAAGTCATAATAAGAATAAAACCGGACGGACCACCCGGCATCGGACCACTAGGCACCGGACACGACAACGGCAAAACACCAAGCCCAGTCGACCCTGCAAGGTCCTCCTGACCAACATCTGGGGACTTGTGCCAAAATTGGGAGAGCTGTCCCACAGACTAGTCAAGCAACAGCCTGACATAGCCATACTCACAGAATCATACCTTTCAGCAAACATCCCAGACTCTTCCATCACCATCCCTGGGTATGTCCTGTCCCACCGGCAGGACAGACCCACCAGAGGTGGCGGTACAGTGATATACAGTCAGGAGGAAGTAGCCCTGGGAGTCCTCAACATTGACTCTGGACCCCATGAAATCTCATGGCATCAGGTCAAACATGGGCAAGGAAACCTCCTGCTGATTACCACCTACCGTCCTCTCTCAGCTGATGAATCAGTCCTCCTCCATGTTGAACACCACTTGGAGGAA
This sequence comes from Heptranchias perlo, assembly GCF_035084215.1. NCBI lineage: Eukaryota > Metazoa > Chordata > Chondrichthyes > Hexanchiformes > Hexanchidae > Heptranchias > Heptranchias perlo. Next base: position 28,552,294 of record NC_090349.1, read on the forward strand.
GCACTGAGGGTAGCAAGGGCACAAAATGTACTCTGGGTGAGGGACTTCAATGTCAATCACCAAGAGTGGCTCGGTAGCACCACTACTGACCGAGCTGGCCGAGTCCTGAAGGACATAGCTGCTAGACTGGGCCTGCGGCAGGTGGTGAGCGAACCAACACGAGGGAAAAACTTACTTGACCTCGTCCTCACCAATCTACCTGTCGCAAATGCATCTGTCCATGACAGTATTGGTAGGAGTGACCACCGCACAGTCCTCGTGGAGATGAAATCCCGTCTTCGCACTGAGGACACCATCCAACGTGTTGTGTGGCACTACCACCGTGCTAAATGGGATAGATTCAGAACAGATCTAGCAGCTCAAAACTGGGCATCCATGAGGCGCTGTGGGCCATCAGCAGCAGCAGAATTGTATTCCAGCACAATCTGTAACCTCATGGCCCGGCATATTCCTCACTCTACCATTACCAACAAGCCAGGGGATCAACCCTGGTTCAATGAGGAGTGTAGAAGAGCATGCCAGGAGCAGCACCAGGCGTACCTAAAAATGAGGTGCCAACCTGGTGAAGCTACAACTCAGGACTACATGCATGCTAAACAGCGGAAGCAACATGCTATAGACAGAGCTAAGCGATTCCACAACCAACGGATCAGATCAAAGCTCTGCAGTCCTGCCACATCCAGTCGTGAATGGTGGTGGACAATTAAACAACTAACGGGAGGAGGAGGCTCTGCAAACATCCCCATTCTCAATGATGGCAGAGTCCAGCACGTGAGTGCAAAAGACAAGGCTGAAGCGTTTGCAACCATCTTCAGCCAGAAGTGCCGAGTGGATAATCCATCTCAGCCTCCTCCCGATATCCCCACCATCACGGAAGCCAGTCTTCGGCCAATTCGATTCACTCCATGTGATATCAAGAAACGGCTGAGTGCACTGGATACAGCAAAGGCTATGGGCCCCGACAACATCCCGGCTGTAGTGCTGAAGACTTGTGCTCCAGAACTAGCTGCGCCTCCAGCCAAGCTGTTCCAGTACAGCTACAACACAATGTGGAAAATTGCCCAGGTATGTCCTGTCCACAAAAAGCAGGACAAATCCAATCCGGCCAATTACCGCCCCATCAGTCTACTCTCAATCATCAGCAAAGTGATGGAAGGTGTCGTCGACAGTGCTATCAAGCGGCACTTACTCACCAATAACCTGCTCACCGATGCTCAGTTTGGGTTCCGCCAGGACCACTCGGCTCCAGACCTCATTACAGCCTTGGTCCAAACATGGACAAAAGAGCTGAATTCCAGAGGTGAGGTGAGAGTGACTGCCCTTGACATTAAGGCAGCATTTGACTGAGTGTGGCACCAAGGAGCCCTAGTAAAATTGAAGTCAATGGGAATCAGGGGGAAAACTCTCCAGTGGCTGGAGTCATACCTAGCACAAAGGAAGATGGTAGTGGTTGTTGGAGGCCAAGCATCTCAGCCCCAGGGCATTGCTGCAGGAGTTCCTCAGGGCAGTGTCCTAGGCCCAACCATCTTCAGCTGCTTCATCAATGACCTTCCCTCCATCATAAGGTCAGAAATGGGGATGTTCGCTGATGACTGCACAGTGTTCCGTTCCATTCGCAACCCCTCAGATAATGAAGCAGTCCGAGCCCGCATGCAGCAAGACCTGGCCAACATCCAGGCTTGGGCTGATAAGTGGCAAGTAACATTCGCGCCAGATAAGTGCCAGGCAATGACCATCTCCAACAAGAGAGAGTCTAACCACCTCCCCTTGACATTCAACGGCATTACCATCGCCGAATCCCCCACCATCAACATCCTGGGGGTCACCATTGACCAGAAACTTAACTGGACCAGCCATATAAATACTGTGGCTACGAGAGCAGGTCCGAGGCTGGGTATTCTGCGGCGAGTGACTCACCTCCTGACTCCCCAAAGCCTTTCCACCATCTACAAGGCACAAGTCAGGAGTGTGATGGAATACTCTCCACTTGCCTGGATGAGTGCAGCTCCAACAACACTCAAGAAGCTCGACACCATCCAAGATAAAGCAGCCCGCTTGATTGGCACCCCATCCACCACCCTAAACATTCACTCCCTTCACCACCGGCGCACTGTGGCTGCACTGTGCACCATCCACAGGATGCACTGCAGCAACTCGCCAAGGCTTCTTCGACAGCACCTCCCAAACCCGCGACCTCTACCACCTAGAAGGACAAGGGCAGCAGGCGCATGGGAACAACACCACCTGCACGTTCCCCTCCAAGTCACACACCATCCCGACTTGGAAATATATCGCCGTTCCTTCATTGTCGCTGGGTCAAAATCCTGGAACTCCCTTCCTAACAGCACTGTGGGAGAACCTTCACCACACGGACTGCAGCGGTTCAAGAAGGCGGCTCACCACCACCTTCTCAAGGGCAATTAGGGATGGGCAATAAATGCCGGCCTTGCCAGCGACGCCCACATCCCGTGAACGAATTTAAAAAATTTTTTAAAAATGCTGCTTTCTTGAAACTGATGTAAAAGTGCATTAACTAGAACAGCTGCAGGCTCCAGTACAAGTTGGAGACCTTTGTAGCTTAGTGGCTAAGAGCACTATCGAGGCTAGTAGTAACTGGAAATGTGACAGTCCTGTCCAGTGAGTTTCAACAACAACTTGTATTTCTATAATATCTGTAACATAGAAAAATGTCCCAAGGTCTTCACAGAGGTGTGAGGAAAACAGACATTGAGCCAAAGAAGGAGACATCAAGGGGATGTCTTTGCGAATGGAAATCTTTCTCCAGTGGTGTGCCACAGGGCTCAGTGTTGGGTCCCTTGCTATTTGTGGTATATATTAATGATTTCGACTTGAATTTAGGGGGCATGAATGGCAAATTTGCAGACGACACAAAAATTGGCCGTGTAGTTGATAGTGAAGAGGATAGCTGTAGACTCCAAGAAGATATCAATGGGTTGGTGGAGTGGGCGGAAAAGTGGCAAATGGAGTTCAACCCGGAGAAGTGTGAGTTGCTGCACTTAGGGAGGGCAAAGAGTAAAAGGGAATACGCAGTAAGCGGGAATATATTGAGAGGGGTAGAGGAAATGAGAGACCTTGGAGTGCATGTGCACAGGTCCCTGAAGGTGGCAGTACAGGTAGATAAGGTTGTGAAGAAGGCTTACGGAATGCTCTCCGTTATTAGCCGATGTATAGAATACAAAAGCAGGGATGTAATGATGGAACTGTATAAAACGCTGGTAAGGCCACAGCTGGAGTATTGTGCGCAGTTCTGGTCACCACATTACAGGAAGGACGTAATTGCTCTGGAGAGAGTGCAGAGAAGATTTACAAGAATGTTGCCAGGGCTTGAAAATTGCAGCTACGAGGAGAAATTGGATAGGCTGGCGTTGTTTTCCTTGGAACAGAGGAGGCTGATGGGAGACTTGATTGAGGTGTACAAAATTATGAGGGGCCTCGATAGAGTAGATGGGAAGTACCTGTTTCCCCTAGCGGAGAGTTCAAGAACTAGAGGACATAGATTTAAGCTGATTGGTGGTAAAGGCAAGGACCCTCAACTCTTTTAGAAAGTACCTGGACCTGCACCTAAAGTGCTGTAAGCTGCAGGGCTATGGACCGGGTGCTGGAAGGTGGGATTAGAATGGGCACCTGGTTGTTCTTCGAGCCGGCGCAGACATGATGGGCCGAATGGCCCCCTTCTGTGCTGTATCTTTTCTATGGTTCTATGGGAGGAACCAAAAGCTTGACCAAATAAGTGGGTTTTGGGGAGGGTCTTGAAGAGAAGAGCTCGAGAAGCTTAAGGAGGGAATTCCAGGAAGTAGGACCTAGTCTGCTGAAGGCATGGCTGTCAGTGAGATGAAAGGGGTTGGGGGGGCGGGGGGGGGCGGGGGTTGGGGCAGGGCGGCAGAGGCACAAGAGGAATCAGTACTTGGCCACAGAGCCAGATGGGCTTGGATAACCTCCATTCACTGAACTGCCAATCCAAGAATTGAGATTTAAAAATGTTGTTCGGTGAAATGGCTGAATGAGCTCCGAGAATCTCCTTCCTCCCCCCATTTTTCCCTTGCTTCTCTTGAAGGCTGACTCATGCGTGCTGCCATTCTTCATGTACAGTGTTAGACAGGAACTGCCACACACTATTTAAAAGTGTGAGAACCATGACCACCAGGCCTGATCTTGTCCTCAGCCATGGTCCCAACATCACACTTTTCGGCAGGGGGATCTGGGTGAATATTCACTAGATTGATTCCTGGGATGAGAGGGTCATCCTACGAGGAGAGATTGAGTAGAATGGGCCTATATTCTCTGGAGTTTAGAAGAATGAGAGGTGATCTCATTGAAACATATAAGATTCTGAGAGAGCTTGACAAGGTAGATGCCGAGAGGTTGTTTCCCCTGGCTGGAGAGTCTAGAACTAGGGGGCATAGTCTCAGGATAAGGGGTCGGCCATTTAAGACTGAGATGAAGAGGAATTTCTTCACTCAGAGGGTTGTGAATCTTTGGAATTCTCTACCCCAGAGGGCTGTGGTTGCTGAGTCATTGAATATGTTCAAGGCAGAGAGATAGATTTTTGGACTCTAGAGGAATCAAAGTATATGGGGATCGGGCGGGAAAGTGGAGTTGAGATCGAAGATCAGGCATGATCTTATTGAATAGCGGAGCAGCCTCGAGGGGCCGTCTGGCCTATTCCTGCTCCTATTTCTTATGTTCTTATTATCAGGCTTGGGAAATTTGGCTAATTTTCTTTCTCCCCTATTGTGGCCCAGGGATATTGAAATCACCGTTAGCCCTTCCGTTGCTGCCCCAACTTAGGCCAGTTACTCAGCACAAATAGGATTCAAACTAATCTGTACAGCCAAAGACCACATCCCATAGTGTGTTTATCTACCGAACCTCTGGAGGAACCTGGGTGAGCCCCTAATTACCAATTATCAACAATCAACAGAATTATAAAAAAATGGTCCATAGTCTGATCAGCAGTGAATGTTTGTTCACCTTGCAACTAATTGCTTAATCACTGTTAAATCCTCATAGTTCATGATCCCTTAAGTGCTCAGTTAGAGAAAATATTAATTTAAATTGCAAGACTGCATTTTTAAAATAATAGATTCTATTTCTTTTAACTGCTACAATAACACAACTAGAATTGAAAGTAAAGCTCTGGGCAAAGGCTTTAAATGTAAATTTTAGAAACGTTAATTGACAACTGTGTGTTAAGATTAGTAATCAAGAAGTATTATAGAAAATGCTTTGTATTCTGATTTAAAGAAACATTCCTAATCAGTTTTCTTTGGTACGGTAATAAAAAGTACCCACATTACACTATAACTATGCCCATGGTGCAGTTGCAACAATGTTGGGCAATTATATGGATTTAGTTTTGTTGCTATTTACAATAAATGTTTCTAAGCTAATCACTGGAATATATTTAATCTATCCAGGATGCCAGGGATGAGGTATTGTCTTGGATAGATTAAATATACTAAATATAGTTATCAGTAGAAACTTGAGATATCGGGCCTATTTCCACTGGAGCAGATTTAATAGAGATTTTTAAAATTTATGAAGGGTTTTAATAGGGTGATTAGGGAAAGTCTGTTTTCTCTGATGAGGGAGTTAATGACAAGGGGTTATCGATTTTAAAATTGTCATGGAGAGAATGCGGAGAAAAGTCCAGAGGAATGACTTTATGTGGAGAAATGTTGAAGCACGGCATGCTTTGCCACAGGGAGTAGTTGAGGCAGAGAGCATTCTATCTTCTAAGGGAAAAGTAGACCATCATTGGAAGATACAGGTCTAGGAGGAGAGTGCAGGCAGTGGAATTAGTTTTGGAGTGCTGTACCAAAGAGCTGGCCCAGACACAATGGGCCAAATGGCCTCCTTCCGTATTGTAAACTTCTATGACTGTGGGTTCTATTTCTTATGAAGAGTATGGATATAAATTAGTGTTTCATTAGAAATTTAATAATGTGATTTTATAGATGTGTTAGTGGACTAGCAAAATACCTGTCTTGAAGGAGGAATGTTCGATGTTTATGCAGCAGTTTATTTTTAAGGATTAATCAAAACAGCATTGCCTACCTATTTTGAGGGGAGAGGGAAGTTGCTTCATATACCCACTCCTCTGGGGAATGTAATTTCTTTCAGTCTGTAATCCCAATGGATTAGGTTTGTTAATTTACCTGTGTCCCCCAGTTCTCTAATCACAATCCAAATTAAAGAACCTGCTCTCATTGTCCACACCTTATAGTATTTTAAAGACCCGGAACATGGCCCCTTTCTCTTTTCTAGGGACTGAAATTTCTGTCTTCACTAATTTTAGAGAAAAAGTAAAGAAAAAATTTGGTATGTGGAAAGAGCAGGGGAGTGGGGACTAATTGGATAGCTCTTTTAAAGAGCCAGCACGAGGATGATGGGTCGAATGGCCTCCTTTAGTGCTGTATGATTCTGAGTTAAGAGTGATGTAATACTGCTCATTCACTAAAATGAATGACCAGAGCTTAAGTCTCTTGGCACTTTGTGTAGGTAATAGAAGTCTACTGACAACACTTTGGGGGTAAACTGCAACTTTGGTTGGGGTGCAAAATGGGTGGTAATGGATCGGCTTCCCATTATATGCCCCGTTTGATTTTCCCTTCCATTAAATCGGAGGGGGGTGCAGTGACAGGCACCGATGAGCTACTGCTCAAACTGTGCCTCTGCCGAAGTTAAATTTAACCCCATTCGAATCGGAAATCTAGTCTCAATAATTGGATATTAAGTACCTTGGTTTGGTTTCAGATTATGCAGCAAGTTAAACAAAGTTAATATTGAAAGTGTGCTATTAACACAAGTAGTATGAGTTGAAAAATGCACTAACTATAATTTTAGGACCTGCACTGTAATATTATTATGCAACAATTTGATAATATTAGACACAGTGGTGGTAAACTCTCAGATCCATTCTCTCAGTGGGGGAGCTGTGCTCAAATGGACTGGGGGTCAGAGCAAGGGCTACAACACTGTAATGCTCGTTGCCTGACCTGTGCTCCCTTGGAGCGAGGCTCCCTAGTGGTGAACTGTGCAGGTCATGATTAGGAAAAAATTGAATTCAGAGCAAATACATCTTTCCTTTTGGATAAATGATGTTACTTGTGCACTTCTGAAAGAACTGATTGTCATGAACTGGGCCAATTCTTTTATCTTTAACTTAGTCACAGTTATCACTCGATTATTTTCATTTACTACAAAAAAGTAGAATTATAAACAATTCACCTGTTAATATGGTGTTGAGCTGCAGTTCACTGCATGATGCCTTTTATTGGTCCTGTGTAGGGTAAGTGAAAATCCCATGGCTTGGAACTGATGTGCATTCTGTGAAAAGCTACACAATTCTGTCAACTCTATGAAATTTATTAAATTATGCATATCACCAGTGTGAAAATGTTTTTAAAAAGTCCCATCAAAATCGGACTTGTTATTTAGCAACCATATCTCCATTAATTTCACACTGATCTGTCATACCTAAAATAACTACCTGGTGATTTAAGGGCTAATAGGATAATGGCAAGCCTTTTTAACAATCAGAGCTGACATGCATTTTTATCTCTTTTAGAATGTAAATGAGCTGAATCAGTGGCTGTCGGCTATCAGGAAAGCCAGTATCTACAATGAACGCATGCTTCCTTCCTTTCATCCAGGTTCTTACAGGAGCAACCGCTGGACCTGTTGCCTGCACACTGATCGAACCGGTATGTCAGCAAAAATCTCCCCATTAATATTGAGGTTAAACATTAAAGGACAATTTCAGTCAGGAAAAATATAACATTTCTAGCTGTCAAGTATTTTTTGTTAACATCATTACCTGAGTTAAAATGTGATGCACACTTGGGAGAATTCTCATTAGATCAATTCTTATTTGCCCAAAATAACTTTTTAAAATGAAATTACTGTATGACTAGAATGTTCGTGGAAGTTGACTTTTCCCTGTCAGAACTGCCAAGCAGAAAATATACTGATATTCATTTTCCCTATATTTTTCTCATCACTAAAATAAATGTTTCTTATGTAAATTGTAAAACTGTGATATCATATTAAAATGGCTGCGTTGGTCCTACACTGGTTGCTCAAACATATATTTTGTTTATTACTTTCCCTGCCCTAGCCCCGAACACACATCTTTCTTTAGTTTCTTTCCTATCTACCCTCATACCCTCTCCGAGCTCAGCTTGACCATGAGACCCACCTCCTGCTCCCTCGACCCTATTCCCACCAAACTTCTGACCACCCAACTTCTCTTCGTGGACCCCATGTTAGCTGATATTGTTAACGGTTCTGTTTCCTCAGGTACTGTGCCCCTCCCCATCAAATCTGCCGTCATCACCCCCCTCCTTAAAAAAACCACCCTTGACCCCTCTGTTCTTGCAAACTACTGCCCCATCTCCAACCTCCCTTTCCTCTCAAAAGTCCTTGAACTTGTTGTTGCCTCCCAAATTCGTGCCCATCTTTCCCGCAACTCTATGTTTGAATCCTTCCAATCAGGTTTCTGCTCCTGACAAAGTACTGAAACTGCCCTTAACCAAGTCACAAATGACATCTTATGTGACTGTGACCGTGGTAAACTATCCCTCCTCATCCTTCTCGACCTGTCTTCAGCCTTTGACATGGTTGACCACACCATCCTCCTCCAACGCCTCTCTTCTGTCGTCCAACTGGGTGGGACTGCGCTCGCCTGGTTCCATTCTTATCGATCCAGTCGTAGCCAGAGAATCACCTGCAATGGCTTCTCTTCCCGCTCCTGCACCGTTATCTCTGGAGTCTCCCAAGGATCTATCCTTGGCCCTCTCCTATTTCTCATCTACAGGCTGCACCTTGGCGACATCATCCGAGTACACAACTTCAGGTTCCATATGTACGCTGACGACACCCAGTTCTACCTCACCACCACCTCCGTTGACCCCTCCACTGTCTGTGATTTGTCTCACTGCTTGTCCGACATCCAGTATTGGATGAGCAAAAATTTCCTCCAACTAAATATTGGGAAGGCCAAAACCATTGTCTTTGGTTCCCACCACAAACTCCGTTCCCTAGCCACTCACTCCATCCCTCACCCTGGCCACTGTCTGAGGCTGAACCAGACCGTTTGCAACCTTGGCATCCTATTTGACCCTTAGATGAACTTCCGACCACATATCTGCTCCATCACCAAGACCGCCTACTTCCACCTCCGTAACATCGCTGTCTCCGCCCCTGCCTCAGCTCATCTGCTGCTGAAACCCTCATCCATGCCTTTGTTACCTCTAGACTTAATTATTCCAATGCTTTCCTGGTTGATTTCCCATCTTCCGCCTTCCATAAACTTGAGCTCATCCAAAACTCTGCTGCCTGTATCCTAACTCGCACCAAGTCGCGTTCACCCATTAACCCCATGCTTGCTGACCTACATTGGCCTAGATTTTAAAATTCTCATCCTTGTTTTCAAATCCCTCCATTGCCTCGCCCCTCCCTATCTCTGGGTATGTTAGCATAGTGGTTATGTTACTGGACTAGTAATCCAGAGGCCTGGACTAATAATCTGGACTCATGAGTTCAAATCCTGCCATGGCAGCTAGGAATTTAAATTCAATTAATTAAATAAAAAATCTGGAATCAGTAATGGCGGCCATGAAATGACTGGATTGTTGTAAAAACCCACATGGTTCACTAATGTCCTTTAGGGAAGGAAACCTGCCGTCCTTACCCGGTCTGGCCTATATGTGACTCCAGACCCACAGCAATGTGGTTGATTCTTATTTGCCCTCTGAAATGGCGTAGCAAGCCACTCAGTTGTAAAATCTCGCGAAAAAAAGTCATAATAAGAATAAAATCGGACGGACCACCCGGCATCGGACCACTAGGCACTGGACACGACAAAAGCAAACCAAGCCCAGTCGACCCTGCAAAGTCCTCCTCACCAACATCTGGGGACTTGTGCCAAAATAGGGAGAGCTGTCCCACAGACTAGTCAAGCAACAGCCGGACATAGCCATACTCACAGAATCATACCTTTCAGCCAACATCCCAGACTCCTCCATCACCATCCCTGGGTATGTCCTGTCTCACCGGCAGGACAGACTGAGCACCAGAGGTGGCGGTACAGTGATATACAGTCAAGAGGGAGTGGCCCTGGGAGTTCTCAACATTGACACTGGACCCCATGAAATCTAATGGCATCAGGTCAAACATGGGCAAGGAAACCTCCTGCTGATGAATCAGTCCTCCTCCATGTTGAACACCACTTGGAGGAAGCACTGAGGGTAGCAAGGGCACAGAATGTACTCTGGGTGGGGGACCTCAATGTCCACCACCAAGAGTGACTCAGTAGCACCACTACTGACCGAGCTGGCCGAGTCCTGAAGGACATAGCTGCCAGACTGGGCCTGCGGCAGGTGGTGAGCGAACCAACATGAGGGAAAAACTTACTTGACCTCGTCCTCACCAATCTACCTGTCGCAAATGCATCTGTCCATGACAGTATTGGTAGGAGTGACGACTGCACAGTCCTCGTGGAGACAAAGTCCTGTCTTCGCACTGAGGATACCATCCAATGTGTTGTGTGGCACTACCACCATGCTAAATGGGATAGATTCAGAACAGATCCAGCAGCTCAAAACTGGGCATCCATGAGGCGCTGTGGGCCATCAGCAGCAGCAGAATTGTATTCCAGCACAATCTGTAACCTCATGGTCCAGCATATTCCTCACTCTACCATTACCAACAAGCCATGGGATCAACCCTGGTTCAATGAGGAGTGTAGAAGAGCATGCCAGGCGTACCTAAAAATGAGGTGCCAACCTAGTGAAGCTACAACTCGCTATAGACAGAGTTAAGCGATTCCACAACCAACGGATCAGATCAAAGCTCTGCAGTCTTGCCACATCCAGTCGTGAATGGTGGTGGACAATGAAACAACTAAATGTAAACATCCCCATCCTCAATGATGGCGGAGTCCAGCACGTGAGTACAAAAGACAAGGCTGAAGTGTTTGCAACCATCCTCAGCCAGAAGTGCCGAGTGGATGATCCATCTCGGCCTCCTCCCGATATCCCCACCATCACAGAAGCCAGTCTTCAGCCAATTCGATTTACTCCTCGTGATATCAAGAAACAGCTGAGTGCACTGGATACAGCAAAGGCTATGGTCCCCAACAACATCCTGGCTGTAGTGCTGAAGATTTGTGCTCCAGAACTAGCTGCGCCTCTAGCCAAGCTGTTCCAGTACAGCTACAACACTGGCATCTACCCGACAATGTGGAAAATTGCCCAGGTATGTCCTGTCCACAAAAAGCAGGACAAATCCAATCCGGCCAATTACCGCCCCATCAATCTACTCTCAATCATCAGCAAAGTGATGGAAGGTGTCGTCGACAGTGCTATCAAGCGGCACTTACTCACCAATAACTTGCTCACCGATGCTCAGTTTGGGTTCCGCCAGGACCATTCGGCTCCAGATCTCATTACAGCCTTGGTCCAAACATGGACAAAAGAGCTGAATTCCAGAGGTGAGGTGAGAGTGACTGCCCTTGACATTAAGGCAGCATTTGACCGAGTGTGGCACCAAGGAGCCCTAGTAAAATTGAAGTCAATGGGAATCAGGGGGAAAACTCTCCAGTGGCTGGAGCCATACCTAGCACAAAGGAAGATGGTAGTGGTTGTTGGAGGCCAATCATCTCAGCCCCAGGACATTGCTGCAGGAGTTCCTCAGGGCAGTGTCCTAGGCCCAACCATCTTCAGATGCGTCATCAATGACCTTCCCTCCATCATAAGGTCAGAAATGGGGATGTTTGCTGATGATTGCACAGTGTTCAGTTCCATTCGCAACCCCTCAGATAATGAAGCAGTCTGTGCCCGCATGCAGCAAGACCTGGACAACATCCAGGCTTGGGCTGATAAGTGGCTAGTAACATTCGCGCCAGACAAGTGCCAGGCAATGACCATCTCCAAAAAGAGAGAGTCGAACCACCTCCCCTTGACATTCAACAGCATTACTATCGCCGAATACCCCACCATCAATATCCTGGGGGTCACCATTGACCAGAAACTTAACTGGACCAGCCATATAAATACTGTGGCTACAAGAGCAGGTCAGAGGCTGGGTATTCTGCAGCGAGTGACTCACCTCCTGACCTCCTGACTCCCCAAAGCCTTTCCATCATCTGCAAGGCACAAGTCAGGAGTGTGATGGAATACTCTCCACTTGCCTGGATGAGTGCAGCTCCAACAACACTCAAGAAGCTCGACACCATCCAGGACAAAGCAGCCGCTTGATTGGCACCCCATCCACCACCCTAAACATTCACTCCCTTCACCACCGGCGCACAGTGGCTGCAGTGTGTACAATCCACAGGATGCACTGCAGCAACTCGCCAAGGCTTCTTCGACAGCACCTCCCAAACCCGCGACCTCTACCCCCTAGAAGGACAAGAGCAGCAGGCACATGGGAACAACACCACCTGCACGTTCCCCTCCAAGTCACACACCATCCCGACTTGGGAATATATCGCTGTTCCTTCATCATCGCTGGGTCAAAATCCTGGAACTCCCTACCTAACAGCACTTTGGGAGAACCTTCACCAGACGGACTGCAGCGGTTCAAGAAGGTGGCTCACCACCACCTTCTCAAGGGCAATTAAGGATGGGCAATAAATGCTGGCCTTGCTAGCGATGCCCACATCCCGCGAACGAATTAAAAAAAACCTCCTCCTGCTCTACAACCCTCCAAGATACCTGCGCTCCTCCAATTCTTGCCTCTTGCGCATCCCCGATTTTAATCACTCTGCCATTGGCGGTCGTGCCTTCAGCTGCCTAGGCCCTAAGCTCTGGAATTCCCTCCCTAAACCTCTCCGCCTCCCTACCTCCCTCTCCTCCTTTAAGAAGCTCCTTAAAATCTACCTCCTCTTATAGGTGAATCCCAACTTCCCATACTTTTGAGAGTGTCTATCATTTCCTTGAGATCTCAATATGACTTCACTAACGTTCCTGTGAAACAAACAGCAAATCCAGTCTGGGAAAATTCATTGTAGTTATTGGACTTACCCTATGTCTCTACAAGATCAAACTTCCCTTTTCACATGCATGGCCTACAAATTCATTGGCGCCATGCCTGTTTATCAGGCGCAAAACTCGTGCCTAAGCATCCAATAAGACAGGTGGTTTTTAAGTTTAAAATATTAAAGCAATTTTATTTTACAAATGATGAACAAGCAGGTAAGGAACAGTCATATAATATAGTGACATCCTTCACCTAACTCCTCGGGTGAACAAAAATAATAAGATCACAACTCTTAAGAACTAAGTTAACCCTTTATAAATAATTTTTAAATAATACACAAATATTTCAACCTTGCCGAGCAGTAACCTGGCAAAATGATTGCCCATCCATTATAGAACCCGTGTAATTTTTGTTCCATTGATTTCAATTGCCTTCCATTGTTTCTTTTCCTGGAATTTGTTGCCATTGTGGGAGCCTTCTCAAGGGCAATTAGGGATGGGCAATAAATGCTGGCCTTGCCAGCGACGCCCACATCCCATGAACGAATAAAAAAAAAAGCCTAATTAATCTAGACTATTTCTTGGAAATTCAAAGCAGTTTTTCTCTTTCAGGAATTTCAAATTGATTGGTTCCTTCTCTGAGATTTTCAAGCAGGCTGTTTGATTTGAACAAAAGAGCTCTTTTTATATCCTGGAAAACAGTTCCCAGAACTTCGTGGATTTTGGGTGTCTGACCACTCAGATTTAAAAATAAACTGTCAGTCTTGCACAAACTGAACCAATCACACAGCATTGTTTAAATTTGAATTATTCCTCTCTTCGGTCTGTAACTGATCATTGGGTAGGTTTAGTACAAGATTCTGGCTTCACTGACCGTTGAACTCCTTCTGTATTATAACTGGATTTAAAGAGATAGCCAGCAAAACAAAACTAGACAAAAATACTTAGGGGCGGAATTTCCTGTGGGGGCGTAATTGATTAAGTTGCACCCAAAATTACGCTCATTTGTGCACCCGTTTTGCCGATGTTAATTTACACCCAACTTTCCTGACAATCTCATTAACATGCGTAAAAATGGACTGAAACAAGTAGAAATCAACGTAAACAATCAGGGCCCAAGAAAAGCGCTGAACTCACAACATATATTCCTTCTTTAAGTATGAAAATTAAAGTTTCAAATCATCTAACTATCATTCGTGCACATTAGGCACAGCATGCTTAACAATATGCAATTGTGGAAGCTTTTCAATTTTTAAGGTGGCTTATACTGATGCCATAAAAATGCATTCAAAGAAACAGAAAATACAGAGCAGGTCTCAGTGACACTAAATTTAAAACAAAACACTCTAAACATCGCAATAGAACATCAGAAAAATGACCTTGTTTCCTGCTGTGGCCAGAATTCTGGGCTTAACTTTACACTCGTTTTGAACCAGTATAACTGCAGGAAATTCACATGTACAGCTCTTTAGCCTGGGGGCAAAGCCATTATAATGAACTGAGATGCATTCAGGTGCAGGTATCAATAGATGGGCATAAAAGAGCAAGGAAATTTGGGTGTAATTATGTGTGTAACACACTTGTGTCTGAGTTTCCTCGATCTTTTACAGAGGGTGTTTGCTTTACGCCTCAATTACACATGTCTCTGGGTGCAAACAGGAAATTCCACCCCTTAATTTTGACACAATATGTTATAGTGGGTTTTTGATCTAAAATGACCATGGACTAAAATAATCATTCAAAAATATTGATCATCTGGAGGATTGTGTAGAATTGATTTCAGCTGTAATATTTGACATTGTAATGAATGGAAATGGTTTTACAATTTAAATGTGTTCAAATAATTTGTTTTATGAGTAGATTTTAATTAGTCTATTGTATGTATTTGCGGTAGCAACTCTGATGTTACCTATGCTACCTCAACGATCAGCTGATTACATTTTAATCGACACAGCTATACACGTGAAAAACTCAACTCAATTATATCATTGTAAACAATTTTACAACACCAAGTTATAGTCCAACAATTTTATTTTAAAATCCACAAGCTTTTGGAGGCTTCCTCCTTCCTCAGGTGAATGTGGACATTCACCTGAGGAAGGAGGAAGCCTCCGAAAGCTTGTGGATTTTAAAATAAAATTGTTGGACTATAACTTGGTGTTGTAAAATTGTTTACAATTGTCAACCCCAGTCCATCACCGACATCTCCACATCATCTCAATTATATCATGGTTTAGTTGAGAAGGACTACTCATAACTATGATCAGGTTTTGTGTCTCTGCAGTTCATCTAGAAACATCTATAACGTTCTCCAAATTCTATCGTAGCCTTCGACAACATTCAAACACATTTTGTATCTGAATTAAATCTCTAAACAGCTTTTTACAAGAAACAGCAGTTAATACTTCCCACAATAGCAGTAAACACATTATTAACATAAACACAATAACTACAATATTTGATAATCCTTCTGTATTGTTTACTTTCCATTTGTTTAATAGTTCGGGGATGCAGCCGCACGCATTCTGCTGTAACTCTTGGTGACTGGAGTGACCCCCTCGACCCTGATGTTGAGACGCAGACTGTTTACAAGCAGCTGCTACAGGGCATTGAAAAGCTGAAGTAAGTAGCATAAAACGTCTACCATTGCCCCAATCCATTGCCGGTGGATGTAATGTACTAGTGTCATCCTAATGCTCCTAACATATGCACAGTAAGTGGAACATCTCCAAGACTTTCTAGTTTAATTTCAGTAGCAGATTGGTACACTTCTTGCGTGCATACTGATTTTTCATGATGTATATTCACTTAGTAGGTATGAACATACCATAGAGATTAGTAAAAAAAACAGCTTGGTTACCAGAAGTTTTACTTATAGTAATAGATCTGCCTTTAGATGACAAAGGAAATGGCTACTAGATTGCCACAGAAACCAGGTGGATCAGACACAAGCAACACTATAAAAATTGGCTTTTTTCCCCTTTTCAAAATGTATTTTTGTCCATCTCTTTAGGCCACCCACCCAGCACATCCCATTCTTTGAGTGGTTAAGCTACCTCAACCTCCTCTGGGAGCTGCATGAAGCTGAGTGACTCGCCCGTCTTTTGTCCTTTTTTAATTTATTGTTCTCGGGATGTGGGTGACACTGGCAAAGCCTATTAATTACCCTAAGAGGATGGTGGGTCACCATTCTTGTTTTTACAACTGAGTGGCTTAAAACCACATGGTTGGGGACTGGAGTCTTGTATAGGACAGGGTAGATAGAAAGGTGGCAGGTTCCCTTCACTGACTGACATTAATGAAACAATTGGACTTTTACAGGTATGTGTCTCCGCCCCCCTCCCCCCCCCCCCCCCCCCAAGGCACTACTCAATGATGATCTTAGTGGTTGCATAGGCACTGCAGTTTACGGCTGTCTGAGGTGTCATGAGCCAGGGTTCAACATGACAGCCTTGGTCTCCAGAAACCAACCTTGCACTTTTCTTTATGGCTCGAATCATCTTGGCACCATGGACCCCCTTAAAATAACTGCTGCCTAGGAATTGGACATCCACTTGCACGATCTGTTTTGATGGTCAAGGATGACCTGCACTTTTATGGAACGTAGCTCATGAAAGTAAGAAGTTGTATGTAAAAGCCCAAAGGATCGCATGAACTTGTCACTGAGGCCTTGCACTTTGGAGAACCCTGTCATGCAAAAAATACAGCGCCCTCTCATTCTCATTCTGCATGGAAAAAAGAATGAAATTATTTGTTTGGTGAACAATGCATCAGTCACCAGCTGATGCATCAGTGCACTCTAGATTGTCCATCTCTTTAGGCCACCCACCCAGCACACCCCATTCTTTGAATGGTTAAGCTACCTCAACCTCCTCTGGGAGCTGCATGAAGCTGAGTGACTCGCCCGTCTTTTGTTCTTTTTTTATAATTTATTGTTCTCGGGATGTGGGTGATACTGGCAAAGCCCGTTAATTACCCTAAGAGGATGGTGGGTCACCATTCTTGTTTTTACAACTGAGTGGCTTAAAACCACTCAGTTGTAAAATGTTGCTGATGTCCCCTATGGAACCTGAGGCATAATAGGGCTGTGGTGACCTTAATAGCCACTGACAGTCCTGCCTCTGTGGTGGGGATAAGCTGGAGGATAGCTTCCAGAAGATAGCACAACAGAGTCATTGCCTCTCGATTGAGGCAGTTTTCCTCAGACATGGCAAGGTAGGTGTGCTTCTTCCTGCTTGTGGGTAATGGCGGGTGCAGGCAGTCCATCTCGGGTAACATCATCCACCTAGCATCCCTCCTTTCCTCCTCCTTTTGCTCCAAATAACACAAAAATTATGGGACTCCCATTGGAAAGACCATTTAATTATAGGTGATATTGCAGCTAAAACCCTTGTCTCAAAATCTCCTTTTTTAAAAAAAAAATGCTGGCATAAAAAGAGCAGCAAAAATCCCATGTACCACAAATCTCCACTCAAATTGCAGTGTCAGATCCCAGAGCTCAGACGTCTCAAGTCTCCATTTAAATGGCCAGGACAGCCATGTGCCTGCTGCCCTTGTCCTTCTAGGTGGTAGAAGCCGCGGGTTTGGGAGGCGCTTTATTCAGGGGAGACTATCACCCAGTGCATTCCCAGTAAGAATTGTGGAAAATTGTGTGTGTGAGTGCTCATCTGCATAATTGATACCATTGATTTTCATATTGTAATGAAACTTGTCTGTTTTCAGTGAAAGCTTTGTCCACTTTACGCTCCCCGTGCGATTGTGCATATGGTACACTATGTGTTCTCGGCCTGATTTCCCAGTGCTTATCTCTCCTTCCATGCCACCAGCACTAGTGGTGGAGGTGAGAAAATAGACCCTCAGGTTTGCAGTAAGGATGATGCTCCTCGTAACATAATACAGAAGTATTCTCGTGAACGCTTTTTGTTACATTGAACTTTAAGATGCAGCTGACAATAGAAATATTGGGCTGGAATTGCTCTGAGCAGCAAACACACGTCACCTGCCGCTGGTAAGTAACTAAGGCTTCTTCGACAGCACCTCCCAAACCAGCGACCTCTACCACCTAGAAGGACAAGGGCAGCAGGTGCATGGGAACACCACCACCTGCACATTCCCTCCAAGTCACACACCATCCCGACTTGGAAATATATTGACGTTCCTTCATCGTCGCTGGGTCAAAATCCTGGAACTCCCTACCCAACAGCACTGTGGGAGAACCTTCACCACACGGACTGCAGTGGTTCAAGAAGGTGGCTCACCAACACCTTCTCAAGGGCAATTAGGGATGGGCAATAAATGCTGGCCTTGCCAGCGACACCCACATCCCATGAATAAATTTAAAAAAAACTCACCTGCAAACTTTTTGCGGGCTTCTGGGTGCCAACTTGCTTTAATTGAGAACTGCAAGAAGTGCAGCGGTCGTTCCCGGGCTTCTCTGAACTGTGAGAGGAGGAAAGGATCTCTATGTCCCCTTCACTAATCAGCTTGAAGCAAGCCAGGCTGTGAGAACCAGCAAGTGAAGCTCATTCACAAACCGCGCAAACTAAGAACCAGGAAGTATCAGATAAGATTAGTAAATGTACTATAACATCAGATAGAGAAAGCGAAATGAAGAGAGGGTAAGATTAAAAGACTGAGATAAAAGAGACAGTAAGAAAAAGTAAAAAATAAAAATGTTAATTTTTAAATTAAATTTTTTTTTAAATATCCAAAAACTATTAAAATTGGAAGTAATGAGACTCCACATTTTTAAAAATTAATTTTCAGCCCCAGTGAAGTTGTTTGGCAGTCATTAATACTTACCACCCCATTAAAAATTAGTTTAGACCTGCTATAACTCAGTGTACCTGTTTTCTGGTGAGATTAGTTAGTTTCCAGCTGGGCAAGAGAGCAAGTTCGCGCTGGTCCATTGATTCTAGCCTATGATATCTCTTTAACGCAAAGCTGTCAGATCAGCAGGGAATCAGAAAGAGCAACTTCCGGATTTCCACGTTTGACTGCGTATGTGTGGTCGGTGGCACTAACTCTTCGATTTGCCCATTAATAACTGTGAGGGCTCTTAGGCTCACCGTTATTTTACGAGCAAATTCCGACCCAGTAGATTTTGTTTTCATAATCGATTTATTGGAGTAAAGTTACTACATTGTTGCAGAGAAAACAAAGTTCCTGTTGTAATTTACAGGGGCTGATTTCTCCCACCATGGTCATGTTGTTTGAATGAATGAACACAGGAAGCACTTAGCAAAGCATGATCAGTTGCTCAATCATGCTTGTTACTCAGGAGGTTCTGCTAAGACTAAAAATACTTACCAGAAATGCAAGGAAATTGAAACCATAGCTTATACCACTAGAGGTCAGTGCTTTACCAGTCATTGCATCTAATGCAACAATTCAAAGTGTCTTGAAGCTTTAAATTATTTAGCATTTTTTTAAAAATCTGCAACTATTCAATTTATTATTTCTAAATTTCCTCCAAGTTAACACCCGTTCACTATAGCTCCTACAATGAAAAACTGGTATATTAAATAAACAGGGGTGGCTGACAATAAAGTAATAAAAGTGCAAAGCCTTGGCTTAATAGCAATGATTAGCTATTAGCTAGAAAATAAGAGTGAAATGATTTAGTGAAGCATTCATTGATAGTAATTTAAATTTAAAGGGGTGCTGTCTTTATAAAAATTGGCAAAAGTTTATTGTGTGCTTGGCAAACACTGCATTACACTGACATAGTTGTGTGTTGAAATGTATCATTGCATGTCAAAAATGCCATTATGTGTTGGAAATGTGTTGTTTGCACATGAAATTATCATGATGAAAATTATAGGTTGCTGCATCCCTTGTTCTGCCTCCTCAGTGATAAAGATGGCACTGCCTCTATAGAGTGTGGATATTTTGCCTCTGTAAAGTGCTGATTTTTCTTCTCAAAGGTGCTATATAAATGCAAGTTGTTGTTATTGATTAAAGTTCTAACAAATACTGAGAGCAGCAGCAATTCTTCATTCATGAAATGCAAAAGACAATATTACTTGTCAGTTGGAAATTATTTATTTAAACTAAAATAAAAGTCCTGTATTGATTTACAAATACAATGAAATACTTAGACTAGAACACTCTAATAACTTTGTTCCCTGTTTTCTGTTTTTAGAAAGAAGTACCTTGAATCTTCAGATGCAGGAACGGTGATGGACCAGGAAGAAAGAATGCATGGTGATAGGATTAAGGAAGGTAGTTGCCTCTCAACATTAACAAATTCTTACACATTGGAAGCATTTATTTATTCAAGGATCGAATATTTTTTCTAGAATTAGTAAATATTGCTACTAACTACTACTATAAACTAGTAAATGTTGTAGGAGTACCATCATTTTGAGTATTGTTTTTGTTGTACAAGTTTATGTAGTATAAAAATATTTCAAAAGAATTATTGACTGAAAACTAAATCTATTGCCAATAGCCTATAAAGTTACACTGTAGTTAAAACTCATTCTATAGAGGGTCCCAATGAGATCATAAACGAAAAGAGCAGTTTATAACTGTTCTCTGAACCTTGAAATCAGATTAGTGCCTTCACATCAGTCCCCGGTAGTTCGTTTTTAAAAAAAAATAACATTTATCCCTTAGAGCTGGTAAGTAGTTCAATTGCTTCTTTGAACCTATGGAATGAAAAGGGGCAGTGGTGATGCTATCTGACTGGACATTAGTGCATGGTCAAACCATTAATGTAAGTAAAGCCAGTGACTACCTGCACAGTACATGTGAAAAGATTTTGTAGCTGACTTGTGGGATCCCATTAGGTTCCATGAGAGAGTGAAAATCCAGTTTACTGTCAAGTTGATGGTTCATTTCCAACCAGATGATAGCTAGTTCAAGCCCAGAACTGACAGCTAATTAATTTTGCTTTTCATCATTGGTTGGAGTTCAATTTGTTCTTATCAAGGTTGCTGGCATACAATGGTGAGGCATTTAATCCATAGATAGGAATAGCCAGGCAAGATCTGGCTTCCCATTCTTGAACTACGCTTTCTGATAGCCAGGAAATAATGACATATGGGCAGCAACGGCATTCTCTCAGCTGGGGAGGGTGCTGGATGTGAACAGTCCTCAGGAGGGGAGGGGTGGGAAGTAAACAGTGGCAAAGGGGGAAGGATTTCTCTGGTTACAATGTGCGGCAAAGTCATAAAGATTTTCTTTTTGAATCATTTACAAAGTCACTACACAGAGTGAACAGAACAATTTTTTAAAAAAACATTGGCACATTTGCTGCAGGTATTGAAGGAAATGTTTCAAAAAAATAACATGCAAAAAATCCATGTCTTCTTTCAACTTGATTTGCTATTTTACAAAGACCATGTTCTCATTTTGAGCCTCTCAAAAATGTACAAATGTGAAAGTCTACAGTTTGAAAATCCAAACAAACAAACAGAAATGGATACTGCGTTCTCAATCTGAGCCAACTTCAGACTGGAGCCAGCTTTGTGCTTCAGCAATCAAAACTTTAATATTCCATGGTTTAAAATTAGAAGTTATTATATGTTTGTCAATGCCTGACTTTAAAACCCTACTTATAGTACTTATTACTGGCTATGCTGTAAAATTGTTCCGTTCCAAATGTTACATTGAGGGACTGTGCAATATTATTTAATTAGGTTGAATTACAATGCAGTGACCTCATAACTAACAAATCAAAAACTATCACTCACAGCAGGAGTGGAGAAGAGTCGATCTTTTCATGATCGTAGGATGGCAGCAGCAGCCAGACTTCTGGATGTCATACAAGACCTAGAACGTGCTCATCAGGCATTCGAACGCAGAGAGAAAGAGGAGCAGGCCAATGAGATGTTAGTTCCCTGAGTCATACTGATTTATTGTGGCTAGACATCTAAATATCACAGTTCGTGAGCTATGTGCAGTGTGCCACAGACAGGTCTAGATGTACAGTGGATTTATTAAGAGCGAATTAAACAATTCAGTTATCAGCAAATTGAAACACAAACATGCCGTGAATGATACTGTGAACTGGGGGATGGGTCAGACTGTCTTTCATCAGCTATATTGTTATCACGAGTAAATTGTTGTAAAATAATAAAGAGCGATTGTCATCATATCCGAGGCAACTTTGAGGAAAAATCGCTGATTCTTTGCCTTTTAAAATTAGGAAAGGGATTTCATCTATTAATATAAGGAAGCTGAGGACATGCACCTTTTAGTGCAGGGGCAGTGGCTACATTCTGAACACCTTCCTGTCTATTCATTGGAGATGATGTTTCGGTGCCGTGCATCGTCTCCGGTAACTTGTAATTGTACCACAGGAAACCAAAAACAATAAATGTCAGTGGAATTATACATCTCAACCAGATGTTGAGAACCAAGCGTCTGTATGGCGGCCCTGCTCCACAGACATGTACGTCAGCTTGCCAAGACATCGCTGCGCTGCTCAAAACTGGTTCAGTGGAATCACATCTAATTGTAGCATTATTTTGTTGCTGGCAAAGGTTGTTAGGTTATTCAAGTCTGAGCTGTAAACCTTTGTTTTTTTTGGCAGGAGGATATCTCACAGGATTTTAGTAATGCAATTAAGTTACGTGACTTATGACAGTCACAAACATTGTGTAGTGAATGCTATAATTTTATATTGTAAGGGGCTTTTATCCTTTCAACTGCTCTGTCAACATATCTACTTTTCTGACAGGCTGTTAATGAATTAATCAAATTGTTGTACTGCTTCAAGTTGAAAACCCTGTTGGTAAAAGTACACTGGTTAAAACATACGGTACAGAAGCCAGGGTTTTTGGAGATAATTAATATTTCATCAGATAAGAAGTCAGACTGGCAAATTCCATACCTGCTAGAGGTGTGTTATTAGCACAAGGTGTCAGGTTTGGTTTTCATCTTTATGCACATTTCAATTGCTTCTGCAGCTTCTCAGTGAAATAACACTTTCTACCAAACTGGTAGGAAAAAGAGATGTGTTGGATGCTTTAAGTGTTGTGTTTCGGTGTTTGTTGTAAAGATCATGTCTCCAAATGAATGTATCTTACAGATAAGTCTGCATGCAAACCCCCCTGTATACTCCCCCTTACATATATAAACTAGCAAGATGGAAATATCATTTTTGATGCAGTATCCACCTAAGTATCTGTATTTCACCGTGAAAGAGGTATTTATTACACATAAAAGTGCAAACACAATCAGAATTCGTAATTGTTGAACAGCGATGAATTATTGAAGATCCTAAGACCAAAAATAGTATGTGGAGTTGTGCATGAATATTCACTAGTTGCAAAGTCCCTTTTAAAGAATAACTGATGATGTTACCACAGGATAGATTGTTCAACAGCTGTTTATGTTTAAATGGAACATTTTGTCCAGACATAAAGTGCAATTATAATGCAGCAATTTTCAAGAGCCTAAAATACCTAACAATAGGCAAAGTTAAGAGAGAAGCTAGTTTGTAAATATTTGAAGCCATGGGGGCTTAAAAATGTTCTTTGCATCAGCATTTGCATGAATGTAAAGCATTTCATTCAAAACTTGAAATTATTAGATGCTTTGATATGGAGGCTTGCACTCAAGGTAAACAATCAGCTCTTTACAATTCTTTCCAGCATGCCTTTGTGCCACCAGAGTTAAATCACACTGTAGTGGATGAAATACCTCACACAGCACAGGAAGTTTAAACAGTAATATCTCCCCCAGTTGCATGGGTAAAGAAACATTCTTTTTAAAGTTTGAAAGTGACACTAGGGACCACTGGAATGTCCCCCTTTGCCGAGCCAGGCCAGAATGTATGTATGTTTTTGTTTGATGATCTATAAGGAGATTGATGGCATTATATCAACCTTACAGTGCCTCAATGTGGCATTGTTGGCAGTGTGAGTCAAAGGCCCCTGCGGTGTTTAATTTGCTTTGAAATTGAATTGACTGCACTTGCAGCACCACATTAATGTAAATTTCCATGTCCTGCCCTCTATAGAGCAGTAAATCCAGCACAGCTGCTAATGGAGGAGGGAGTTTAAAATAAAATGCTAATTTAGTACACCACTAAATAGTGTTAGCAGCATAATTCTGGGACTCGCACTATTTAATGGCAACACCACCATAATAAAACTCCAAAAGAGTAATGTTATGCAATGGAAACTGCAGTAAATCGTACGAGGCCAGTGGAGTTCGCTATGAATTGGATATATTCCTAGAACAAAAATTGCTAAGCCTCCAAAGAAATTATTTTTTTTGTCAAAATCAGAAATAAAATTGAGGAGAATCAGGCCGCATCTGAGATTTAGCTCTTCCCAAATTAAACTCCAGCCTGCATTACAATTCTTGGAAAATCTTTAATTTTCAGTTAGCTCTTACCTGCCACATCTTGCAAATATTTACATTGGGTTTTTTTTTCAACATATTTTGTTAATTCAGTATTGGAAACTATGAGCCAGGGGCTGGCCAGTGTGAGTTACTCCATTTAATAATTTCTACATCCAGCAAATCTTGTAATAGTTAATTTCATATAAAAGTTGGTAAGGATAGTGGATGCATAGAGCAGATACAAAAAAAGCTTGTGCTTGCAAATGACTGATGTGTAATCTTAGAGATTTTTCCAGTAATTACTTTTAATTCAAACTTGCAAAGCTTTTCGTTTGAATGCTGAGAGCTAGCCTACAGCAGTATTTGTTCTGCATTGCTATGTAGAAATGCATACATGACACCCAGACTTGAATCTTCTGTCAATACAGCGAGGGGAAAAAAAACTATTGTGCATGACAGCGGAAGAAGCTCCCATGTAGACACTGCCATTTTACTTACACCAGCTTTGCACCAAAGTCTTTATTGTTGTGACGCAGATGTCATTTTGGCTTCTAGTTGTATGCTGCACTCGAACGCTGAGCTGAAGTGTTTTAAATGCAAAGATCCCACAATGGTTTGTGTAACCTGCTGTTATATTCACTGTATACTGCACAGTGGTGTTTGTTTGGTGTTAAAGGTGATAGAAATGTGCATGCATATACTCTGATTGCGGAGTGACTGTGGTCTATGTATTTTACATTGTATGTCAATGATTCTGTGATTGTGTAGGTGAGGATTTTGTTTATATGTATATACATGTTATCTGGCCTGTGTATCAGCACTGCCTTAAATTTGATATTTTAAGCATATCTGAACAATCTTTTTATGTGAAGTTTTTTTTAAAAATGTGTCCTTTGTACATTGGCCATTGATATTTGCTGCTTGTGAATGTATAATTATTTGTATTTAGTCTATAAAATGTTCTTGTGTGGCTGAACACGAGTCCTTGTCCGTGCCAGTGCTATGTCCATGTGAAATAATACACAGCCAAATGATGTTTGCCAGATTTTATTTATATAAACATTTTCTAAAAGCATCAACTGTGCTTTTTGCTGAGGATTTTCAAATTAAATGTATGATCTCTAGGCATTTGCCTTAACTGTGACGACTTCTGTCGGAAATTAAGTTCTGGAATATGTGTACTTTGCACAGAATTAAATAATTATATGAACATTAATGTGCTATTCATAGTTTTTATCATGGATATCTAAAAAACAGTAAAATAATAAAAATGGTATTAGACACACAACAATCTCACTTTGTTCTCATTTTGCACTTCACTCTCCAGCTGAAGAGCTGACTGATGCTAAAGATCACACGAGGCTTCTCTTTTACTGTGTGTGCACTTTCTTAGGAACATAGGAATTGCTAGACGACAAAAGACCAAGGTCCATTATGTTCGCCTTCTACCATCCTGGGAGTGGCATGATAGAATGATAATGGAGTTGTTGACTAATCATAACAATCAATCTCTATCAATTACTCTACAACGGGAAAACTTCAGTGGTGGAGAGCTTTTGGAACCATGGGTCCAAAGTCATCTGTTCCTCCCAAGCATGATACACTTACCATATGTCATGTCTCAAATTACTCGTATACTGTATCCCAAAATGTTATTTTCTGAAAGAAATATATCTAATTTGAATGAATCAATGTTAACTGCTTCCACCTTCTCCCTAGGGAGCCTGTTCCATAGATTAACCACTCGCTCACTGAAATATTGTTTCCGCAGATTAGTTTTGAATTTATCCCCCTTCAAATGCAGGCCATGCTCTCTGGTTCTACTGTTCTGGACAAGGTGAAATAGCTTGTCATGGACTACATTATCTAGTTCCTTTAGAATCCTAAAAACAGCAATCATATCACCTCGTAACCTCTTTTCCAGTGAGAACATGTCAAATTTATAATAATCATAAATTATAATATTTATGCTTGAGTTCCATTTTACAGAATCTTTTACAAATTAAAAACAAATGTATATAAGAATCCTCTACTGGTAGTGTTACATTTATTTCACATGAATTAGATCTCATTCATTTGAAATGTAGGTCTAACATGCTTGTAGAAAACCCCATAGTGCACCTCTCCCACTGTATCCTCTTATTTACTGATCAAGTGAGCGACTGTAGATGAAACACTGCTTTAACTGTGAATGTGACACATGCCAGTATATTACTTCATGTAGTTTTGCTTGTTTTAAAGGGACAGTATGCTCCTCATAGACTTATTTCAGACTGGAGCAAAAGTCATAGTTAAATAGCATTTACAGTTAACAGCAATTTTTATTTGTCCTATTTTTAAGGAACTAAAGGAACTTTTTTTAAAAAAAGCAGTTGGAGAATTTTATAGGGCTCTGCCATGAAAGCATGTTCTTGAGTAATATGCAGCCTGGATAACCCAATAAATAAAGAGGTGCTACCCCTTTAAGCTGATTGGAATACTAAAGATGTAACAGAATTGATTTGGGTTTCTTGAAATCTGCAGAAGATAGCTTGAAATATAATGTAACATATTCTGTTGATTTTGATTCTGTGGAAATAAAAATCATGATTGAAAAGCACTCTGGTAACAATGTTTGCTGGTAGGTTAAAGTTCAAATCCCTTACATGCTGTGGGAGTAAAAGCTGTTGGAAGTGAAGAGTAAGCCAATGGTCGTGAGCTCTTTCTGGCAATAACAGACACTCAGTAAAAGAAGCCACTTTTTCTACAGTATAAAATTGATATGGTGAGGTCCTTTAGAGGAGCTTGAGCTGTGCCTGTGTAACACTAATGAGAAAGGTAACTATAAATACTGTCCAGCTCCTGTATGAGATATAGTTACATGACGAAGAACATAAGAAATAGGAGCAGGAGTAGGACATACTGCCCCTCGAGCCTGCTCAACCATTCAATAAAATCATGGCTGATCATCTACCTCAATTCCACTTTCCAGCCCTATCCCCATATCCCTTGATTCCTTTAATATCCAAAAATCTGTCAATCTCAGTCTTGAATATACTCCGACTGGGCATCCACAGCCCTCTGAGGTAGAGAATTCCAAAGATTCACAACTCTCTGAGTGAGGAAATTTTTCCTCATCTCAGTCCAAAATGGCCGACCCCTTATCTTGAGACTACGACCTCCTGGTTCTAGACTCTCCAGCCATGGGAAACAGCCTCTCAGCATCTACCCTGTCAAGCCCTCTAAGAATTTTCTATGTTTCAATGAGATCACCTCTCATTCTTCTATACCCCAGAGAATATGGACCCATTCTACTCAATCTCTCATGTAACAACCCTCTCATCCTAGGAATCAATCTAGTGAAACTTTGTTGCACCCCCTCTAAGGCAATTACATCCTTCCTTAGGTAAGGAGACCAAAGCTGTACACAGTACTCCAGGTGTGGTCTCACCAGGGCCCAATATATTTGCAGTAAGACCTCCTTACTCTTATCCTCCAACCCCCCTGAAATAAAGACGAACATATCATTTGCCTTTCTAATTGCTTGCTGTACCTGCATATTAACTTTCTGTGACTTGTGTACAAAGACACCCAAATCCAAATCCCTCTGACTACCAACATTTCTTAGTCTCTCACCTTTTAAAAAAATTCTGCTTTTCTATTCTTCCTACCAAAGTAGATTATTTCACATTTCCCCACATCATACTCCATCTGCCACCTTCGCGCCCACTCACAAAACCTGTCTATATCCCTCTGCAGCCTCTTTTCGTCCTCCTCATAGCTTACTTTCCCACTTAGCTTTGTATCGTCAGCAAACTTGGAATTATTACACTCGGTGCTCTCATCTAAGTAATTAATATATATTGTAAACAGCTGAGGCCCAAGCACTGATCCTTGCATCACCCCACTAGTTACATCCTGCCAACCCAAAAATGACCCGTTTATTCCTACTCTCTTTTCTGTCCGTTAACCATTCCTCAGTCCATGCGAGTATATTATCCCCAATTCCATGAGCCTTTATGAGGCATACAATTTATGTTAAATGTACATACGTATAACTTTGAATCAAGAAAATGATCACAACCCACTTGTTCCATACATAGTTCAAGTATAGCTATTTATATTCTGCAACTCTTGTTAATTTATGATACGTACCAAACATATATAGGAGATTGGAGCCAGGAGAGTACCACTGATCATCATTAAGGTTAGTGATTGGTTATGAAAAATTTACCCAAAGATCATGGGACAGCTATGATTATAATTGAGAAACATTGCACTGAATGTAAGAACAGATGGTGTTGAAACGAGCTCCTGAACTGGCAGAAAGGAGCATCACAATTCTAATGGGAATTTAAATAAAACAAAATCTTTTAACAATTTGGGTGTCAAACTGTGCCTTTTAAGATACTATAAATTGAAACTTGAATGCCAAGATCAGCTGGAATATCAGTTGTCAGACACCATGTGTATCGTACTGTATCAGCTGTAGTGCACCATGAGTACTGTACTGTATCAGCTTTTTTATTCGTTCATGGGATGTGGGTGTCGCTGGTGAGGCCGGCATTTATTGCCCATCCCTAATTGCCCTTGAGAAGTTAGTGGTCAGCCTCCTTCTTGAACCGCTGCCGTCCGTGTGGTGAATGTTCTCCCACAGTGCTGTTAGGAAGGGAGTTCCAGGATTTTGACCCAGCGACAATGAAGGAACGGCGATATATTTCCAAGTCGGGATGGTGTGTGACTTGGAGGGGAACGTGCAGGTGGTGTTGTTCCCATGTGCCAGCTGTTCTTGTCCTTCTAGGTGGTAGAAGTCAGGTTTGGGAGGTGCTGTCGAAGGAGCCTTGGCGAGTTGCTGCAGTGCATCCTGTGGATGGTACACACTGCAGCCACAGTGCGCCGGTGGTGAAGGGAGTGAATGTTTAGGGTGGTGGATGGGGTGCCAATCAAGCAGGCTGCTTTGTCCTGGATGGTGTCGAGCTTCTTGAGTGTTGTTGGAGCTGCACTCATCCAGGCGAGTGGAGAGTATTCCATCGCACTCCTGACTTGTGCCTTGTAGATGGTGGAAAGGCTTTGGGGAGTCAGGAGGTGAGTCACTCGCTGCAGAATACCCAGCCTCTGACCTGCTCTTGTAGCCACAGTATTTATATGGCTGGTCCAGTTAAGTTTCTGGTCCATGGTGACCCCCCAGGATGTTGATGGTGGGGGTTTCGGCGATGGTAATGCCGTTGAATGTCAAGGGGAGGTGGTCATTGCCTGGCACTTGTCTGACGTGAATGTTACTTGCCACTTATCAGCCCAAGCCTGGATGTTGTCCAGGTCTTGCTGCATGCGGGCTCGGAATGCTTCATTATTTGAGGGGTTATGAATAGAACTGAACACTGTGCAATCATCAGCGAACATCCCCATTTCTGACCTTATCTTGGAGGGAAGGTCATTGATGAAGCAGCTGAAGATGGTTCGGCCTAGGACACTCCCCTGAAGAACTCCTGCAGCAATGTCCTGGGGCTGAGATGATTGGCCTCCAACAACCACTACCATCTTCCTTTGTGCTGGGTATGACTCCAGCCACTGGAGAGTTTTCCCCCTGATTCCCATTGACTTCAATTTTACTAGGGCTCCTAGTCAAATGCTGCCTTGATGTCAAGGGCAGTCACTCTCACCTCACCTCTGGAATTCAGCTCTTTTGTCCACGTTTGGACCAAGGCTGTAATGAGGTCTGGAGCAGAGTGGTCCTGGTGGAACCCAAACTGAGCATCGGTGAGCGGGTTATTGGTGAATAAGTGCTGCTTGATAGCACTGTCGACGACACCTTCCATCACTTTGCTGATGATTGAGAGTAGACTGATGGGGCGGTAATTGACCAGATTGGATTTGTCTTGCTTTTTGTGGACAGGACATACCTGGGCAATTTTCCACATTGTTGGATAGATGCCAGTGTTGTAGTTGTACTGGAACAGCTTGGCTAGAGACGCAGCTAGTTCTGGAGCACAAGTCTTCGGCACTACAGCCGGGATGTTGTCGGGGCCCATAGCCTTTGCTGTATCCAGTGCACTCAGCCATTTCTTGATATCACGTGGAGTGAATCAAATTGGCTGAAGACTGGCTTCTGTGATGGTGGGGATATCGGGAAGAAGCCGAGATGAATCATCCACTCGGCACTTCTGGCTGAAGATTGTTGCAAACGCTTCAGCCTTGTCTTTTGCACTCACGTGCTGGACTCCGCCATCATTGAGGATGGGGATGTTTACAGAGCCTCCTCCTCCCGCTAGTTGTTTCATTGTCCACCACCATTCACGACTGGATGTGGCAGGACTGCAGAGCTTTGATCTGATCCGTTGGTTGTGGAATCGCTAAGCTCTGTCTATAGCATGTTGCTTCCGCTGTTTAGCATGCATGTAGTCCTGAGTTGTAGCTTCACCAGGTTGGCACCTCATTCTTAGGTGTGCCTGGTGCTGCGCCTGGCATGCTCTTCTACACTCCTCATTGAACCAGGGTTGATCCCCTGGCTTGTTGGTAATGGTGGAGTGAGGAATATGCCGGGCCATGAGGTTACAGATTGTGCTGGAATACAATTCTGCTGCTGCTGATGGCCCACAGCGCCTCATGGATGCCCAGTTTTGAGCTGCTAGATCTGTTCTGAATCTATCCCATTTAGCATGGTGGTATTGCCACACAACACGTTGGATGGTGTCCTCAGTGCGAAGATGGGACTTCGTCTCCACGAGGACTGTGCGGTTGTCACTCCTACCAATACTGCCGTGGACAGATGCATTTGCCACAGGTAGATTGGTGAGGACGAGGTCAAGTAAGTTTTTCCCTCGTGTTGGTTCGCTCACCACATGCCGCAGGCCCAGTCTGACAGCTGTGTCCTTCAGGACTCTGCCAGCTCGGTCAGTAGTGGTGCTACCGAGTCAGTCTTGGTGATGGACATTGAAGTCCCCCACCCAGAGTACATTCTGTGCCCTTGCTACCCTCAGTGCTTCCTCCAAGTGGTGCTCAACATGGAGGAGGACTGATTCATCACCTGAGGGAGGGTGGTAGGTGGTAATCAGCAGGAGGTTTCATTGCCCATGTTTGACCTGATGCCATGAGATTTCATGGGGTCCAGAGTCAATGTTGAGGACTCCCAGGGCCACTCCCTCCTGACTGTATACCACTGTACCGCCATCTCTGGTGGGTCTGTCCTGCCGGTGGGACAGGACATACCCAGGGATGGTGATGGAGGAGTCTGGGATGTTGGCTGAAATGTATGATTCTGTGAGTATGGCTATGTCAGGCTGTTGCTTGACTAGTCTGTGGGACAACTCTCTCAATTTTGGCACAAGTCCCCAAATGTTAGTGAGGAGAACTTTGCAGGGTCGACTGGGCTTGGTTTGCCTTTGTCGTGTCCGGTGCCTAGTGGTCTGATGCCGGGTGGTCCGTCCGGTTTTATTCTTATTGTGACTTTTTTTAGCGAGATGGAAGGAAGGTCATTGATGAAGCAGCTGAAGATGGTTGGGCCTAGGACACTGCCTTGAAGAACTCCTGCAGCAATGTTCTGGGGCTGAGATGATTGGCCTCCAACAACCACTACCATCTTCCTTTGTGCTTGGTATGACTCCAGCCACTGGAGAGTTTCCCCCCTGATTCCCATTGACTTCAATTTTACTAGAGCCCCTTAGTACCACACTCGGTCAAATGCTGCCTTGATGTCAAGGGCAGTCACTCTCACCTCACCTCTGGAATTCAGCTCTTTTGTCCATGTTTGGACCAACGCTGTAATGAGGTCTGGAGCCGAGTGGTCCTGGCGGAACCCAAACTGAGCATCGGTGAGCAGGTTATTGGTGAGTAAGTGCCGCTTGATAGCACTGTCGACGACACCTTCCATCACTTTGCTGATAATTGAGAGTAGACTGATGGGGTGGTAATTGACCGGATTGGATTTGTCTTGCTTTTTGTGGACAGGACATACCTGGTCAATTTTCCACATTGTCGGGTAGATGCCAGTGTTGTCGCTGAACTGGGACAGCTTGGCTAGATGCGCAGCTAGTTCTGAGCACAAGTCTTCAGCACTACAGCCGGGATGTTGTCGGGGCCCATAGCTTTTGCTGTATCCAGTGCACTCAGTCATTTCTTGATATCATGTGAAGTGAATCGCATTGGCTGAAGACTGGCTTCTGTGATGGTGGGGATATCGGGAGGAGGCCGAGATGGATCATCCACTCGGCACTTCTGGCTGAAGATGGTTGCAGACATAGTTCACATTAAGTAGTGTACTGTATCAGCTGTAGTGCACTATGAGTACTGTACTGTATCAGCTATAGTGCACCATGAGTACTACTGTATCAGCTGTAGTGCACATTGAGTAATGTACTGTATCAGCTCAAGTGCTCCGAGTATCGTACTGTATCAACTGTAGTGCACATTGAGTAATGTACTGTATTAGCTGTAGTGCACATTGAGTAAAGTACTGTATCAACTGTAGTGCACATTGAGTAATGTACTGTATTAGCTGTAGTGCACATTGAGTAATGTACTGTATTAGCTGTAATGCATTGAGTAATGTACTGTATTAGCTGTAGTGCATATTGAGTAATGTACTGTATTAGCTCTAGTGCACCATGTGTACCGTACTGTATCTGAATGTTACACTCCTAATGCTCGCATTTAAATTTTTACAGCATAAGCGGCATAATTTAAAAACCAAATGCTTGATTGATTTTTAACAAATAATTTCCACAAAATGTCAACATTTAAAAAAAATTCTGTTACTCGTGGGCAGAATCGTACATCTCACACACAGTACAAAAATCAAGGGATTTGTCACACGGTGTTATGCTGTGACAAAGCATTAACCTTTATTATAGCACGAGATGGTTCAAAATAAGCTGAGGAATCATGTGCCCCTCACTCGGCTTAAGAACACCCCAGTACTAATAGTATGCCTGTTTCACCACTGTTTTGCCACCAGCCAATTGGGAAGTCAATTATTCTCACACGAGTAACCTTCCGCTGAACTCTTGAAGATCATTTGTGAGCAGTGAGCACTGTCTGTAGCGAAATGATTATCCATGGCTGCAACTGCTGGAATTTTGAGAACATTCACGTGATGTAAATGAGATAATAAAATTGTTCACCTTTCACTCCCGTTGCAGTGTTAGATCCTCCGAGGATAAATCTGGCACTCATTAGGAACAATGTCGGGCTTCTTAGCTTCAGAAGAGGTGCCTTCACTCCCCCAGGAATTCCTGTTGTTCATTGCTGTCAGACTGAGAGCAGTTTTTGTCTGGAGACTCCTTCCACCAGTAATTCAGTTGAATGTGCCTTTGGATAAGAAACCTTTTCATCCTTAGTCCCTGGATATATTGCCTCATTTAAGTTTTCAGAATGACAGGATAGTATCTGGGGCCACTTACTATAAAACACAATCAATGTTCAATATTCCCTTGATGTCGTTGAGTATGCCTTTACCAGCCCAATATCTAGGTAAAATGTAGTGAGCCTCGGGCCAAACAGAGATCCTTGCTCCAACTTACTGGAATATATTGTGCTGTTACATGATCACCTTGATTTTGAAGACAGAATACCCACTCTATCAAACCATGTCTCAGGCTATAAATTCATTGTTAAATTTACTTAACTTTAAACAGGTAAATGAACAGTGCTCAGTACAGCAGTATATTTGCAGTATTTACAAACTATTATTCTCTGCGCAACATTAAAACAGGGACTATGAAGGAATTTTAATATAGACTACTCCCCTTTTCCATATCTCTCTCAAAAGCCTGATAATAGGTCCAGATCATTACCAGTACATTTCAGCACTGACCATAATTTAAACTGATGTATTATTGCCCTCTTCCTTGTGGGGCAGAATACATGTACTTAAAATAAATGTTATTAAAAAGCTAAATTACTTATTTGGAATGATAACACCGCCGTCTCCAAGAGACCAATTTAAGCCGTGCACCATCTATTTTAGGTTGGCTGACACTGAATTTGTTAAGCCTTTCAAACACAGGCCCTGGGGGACCAGTCCTGTCTAACATGCACTTTTAATATCCAGCTTATCAGTTTAAACAAATGATGAATTGGATGAGTACTAAGAAAAATATGAACCCACTAAGGATTCACACAGAAGCAGATGAGGTCACACAATCTGATCTTTCAAAATTAGTCTGAATCAAGTTGCCTGAGGGGATAATGAACCATCCCATCACTAAACGCTTGTTAAAATGCAAAAGTATGGCTTGAAGAAATTGTCCCAAACTCTTCATGATTGAGTAACATAGCAATTCATGGTAGGGGAGTGTAATAAATAATGAGAGCTAGAAATGTAAAATATTAGACTGATTTTCAGTTGAAGAAAAGATGGTTTTGATAAGATGTAGAATTCCAGTAAAACATCTTGTATAATATATGCAATAACATCAACATGGGTGGACATTCAGAAGCATTATCAGATATTAAAGAATTTCCACTCACATCCATTTAGAGAAGGCTAAATGGGAATCTGTCAATTAGACCAATTTAAGAATCAATATTTCTGGCAACCACCATTCTATCAGGAGTAATCTTTACTAATTATTCAAAACAATACAGTATGGTAGCACAGGTGTTATGTGACTGGACTAGTAATCTACAGGCCTGGACTAATAACCCAGAGAATGCAAGTTCAAACCCTACCCAATAGATGTTTGAAAATTTGAATTCTGTTTACAAAAAAAATCTGGAAATCAAAAATAAATGGTATTAATAAAAGTGACCATTGAGCTGTTGGTTTGTCGTAAAAAACTAATGCCCTTTAGGGAAGGAAACCTGCCATCCTTACCTGGTCTGGCCACTCCGGTCCCACACTAATGTGATTGACTCTTAACTGCCCTCTGATGTGGCCGAGCAAGACACTCAGTTGCCCACTCAGTCCTCAGGTCAACTTGGGGGATGGGCAATAAATGCCAGCCTTGCCAGTGACACCCACATCCCAAGAATGAATAAAAGAAACAATATGGCAGCAGAAAATAAATTGTGACATTGATGATATCCACCGAGGAGAAGACATGGGGTGGAATTTCCTGTATGTTTGCACCCAAAGCGACGTGTAATCGGGAGTAAAAGATTGAGAAAACCCAAGCGCAACTCTGTTACGCACATAATTACACTTCACCCAATTTTCCTCGCACTTTCGATCCTTGCATCCAAATACATCTCAACTCATTATAACGGCTCTGCAAAAGGG
Source organism: Heptranchias perlo (assembly GCF_035084215.1). Lineage (NCBI taxonomy): Eukaryota > Metazoa > Chordata > Chondrichthyes > Hexanchiformes > Hexanchidae > Heptranchias > Heptranchias perlo. The sequence goes on from NC_090349.1 coordinate 28,587,793, forward strand.
CCGTAGGCGCATATATCCTGCAATAACACTGGCTCAAAACGGGTGTAAAATTAAGCCCACAGCAACAACAAAACTTGCGTTTATATAGCGCCTTTAATGTAGTAAAACTTCCCATGGTGCTTCATAGGAGCGATTATCAAACAAAATTTGACACCGAGCGATGTAGGTCAGCGAAAACAGAGGTGGAACGGGACTCGGTGAGACTTAGGATACAAAGTTCTTTTTCTGGTTTTTATTGGGATTTTTTGAGCAATGTGTGTTTAAATTTATCCTCACTGAGGCTTCCACTGTATTTTTCTTTGAAGGCATTTTTATGGCATCAGTATAAGTCACCTTAAAAGTTGAAAAGCTTCCCTGATTGCAGGTTCTTAAACATGCTGTGCCTAATGTGCATGAATGATAGTTAGATGGCTTGATTTAAAGTTTTAATTTTGATACTTAAAGAGGGGATATGTGGTGTGAGTTTGGTACTTTCCTCGAATGTTTACGCTGATTTCGGCTTGTTTATGCCCATTTTTACGTTCCGTCGTACGTTAATAAGATTGGAATGAAATTTGGGTGTAAATAAACATTGGCAAAATGGGTGCACGAATGCGTGAAATCTCGAGTGTAACTTCCCAATTATACCTCCACTGGAAATTCCGTCCCCATGGAGCCAGTGTCAATGAATGTGCAACCAATATTTTGAAGCACAGGATTAGCCAGAGCCCAGATCTAATGACAGAGATGGACATTTAAACAATGTAATAAATATTGGTGCTGTGCATAAGCAAGTAGGAACCATAGCAAAATATTATGGGAGTTCCATTTAGTTAGAATACACTGAACAAATTGAGACTGGACTTAAATATACACTCACAGGATGTGCAGAAATAACACCACTAGGAGCATCACTAAACACTATATGTATCAGGTAGGCCTCGAATTTGCTCCAAAAATAACAGAACAGCACTCACCGTTGTTTAAGGCCAAATGGAAGAGCAACTTCGGGCGAGCACACATGCGCAGTCAAACGCGGAAATCCAGAAGTTGCTCTACCAGATTCCCTGCTCGTCCGAAAGCTGCACAGGAAGGACAGCTCGCTGGCTGGAATGAATTGACCAGCATGAAGATGCTCTCCTGCCCAGCTGGAAACTGACTAACCTACACAGAAAATGGTATGCTCAGTTTTTCTAGGTCTAAGCTAACTTTTAACAGCATGGTAGTTATTAATGACTGCCAAACAACCTCTGGCACTGAAAATTAACGTTTAAAAATGTGGAGTCTCATTCCTTCCGATTTTAATTGTTGTTGGACATTTTAAATTTACTTTTTCTTTCTGTCTCTTTTATCGCTGTCTTTTAATTCGATATTTCTTACCCTCTCTTTATTTCACTTTCTCTAACTGATTTTACATTGAATTTACTGTTGTAGCTTTCACTTCCTGTTTCTATGTCTGCGCGGCTTGTCATGGATGCTTCAATTTGATTGGTTGAGGGGTCGAGCAATCCTTTCCCCGCTCACACAGCCCACAGATTCCCAGGAGAGGACGCTGCACTTTTCGCAGCTCACCATTAGAAGAAGTTCCCGCACTAAAGCCCGTGGATCATTTGTGGGTAAGTTTAAATCTAATGAGTGACGGGCGCCATTCGTTTGCCGCTCAGTGCGAATTCTGGGCCAATATTAATGAATGCTGTTCTCTAGACTGAAATTTAATAGGGATTCCACTGGTCTTCCCCTGTGAATTGCAGCCCCATATGTTGTTATGTATTAAGCTATTTCCTCATACATTCTTCATATACCAGTGAATAGTCTAAGTCATTGCGATGAAGAATTGCATGGCTTCCATCCATTTTTTTGGGTTTATATATCTTTACACATAGCATGTAACTGCACCATATGTATTCCCATTTGCTCCTGTCCAGCTAATTAAAATTGCATATCGTTAAGTAAATTGAGCTAGTTGGTTTGGCTGAATGTATGGGTCAGGAAGGGAATCTGCGACAGTTACACCAACAGCATAGTCCTACTAGACGCACATTCAATGGGACAAGATACTCTGCTGCATTCAAGTGGCTAATTTTCCAACTTTGCACTCCCAGCAGGGAGTCCCGGCTCTCGGGAACACATATTGGGAATTTGGGCATGAACAATGTACAATTTTCTGACCATTAATTTAATTCTTTGGAACATCATGCACCGAATGAACCTACATTTTTGACATGTGGTCCTGATGGGCGAAACTCCTCGCTGACAGGACGAAGTCGCAACATTACCCGTTATTGTACCATAGAGACGGTCCCTACTGGTCAGAATACATTTAAATATATTTTAATCCTTTTTTGGCATTGTGATATTAAGTTTTTTATGGGTTGTATTCCATACTTGTTACAATCTCACCCAGACATACATATCGGAACTTACTGGCAGTGAACAAGAATATCGGAAAAAATTCAATGTCCTTGTGGCTAAAAATTGCAATATTTTGTCCATGGTTTCTTATTTTTTTGTATATTGTGTTTCCTAGTTCAAAAAACATCATACTCAAAATGGAAATTATGCATTCATTTAAAAGCCAAAGTACTGCTTAAGAAATGAGGGGGTAATTCTTTGACTTCACACTCCCAGCAGGGAGCCTCACCTGCTGGGAACACACATTGGAAATTCAGGCACACACAGCACATGATTATCTGACCATTAATGTAAATGGTTGGAGAATTAAGTACATTGTGTGCCCAATTTTCCAACGTGCTGCCAGTGCGTTGAGTGCCCCGCTGGGATCATGAATTCAGATAATTACACATGATATGTCTATAGAAACTGTGATGGGAACAAAGTATCCTTAATGTGCAATTAGTTTGCTTGCAAAGTCATTAATGTGAATGTACCACTAGAAACAATCACTAATCTAATCAAGAAGGCTGCTCCAGGTCTCATCAGTTGTATCAATGCTCTAAAACGCAGGTGTTGTACATTTAAATCTCGGTTCAAACACCACATGTTGCTAGTGCCTGGACGTTTCATATATCAGCAGTTTGGTTCTTTCTGGTCATGGGGCACAGGTTAGAACACAACTCCATGGCAATCCACCTACCCATGTCCTGTGGAGGCTGTGATCTGTTGTTTCCCTTCTTTGAAAAATGTTTGTTTTATTCCAAGTTCTGCAAGGAGTTTTCAAAGGATCTCGTCTGGTTGGTTTCTCTGTTTAACCCCTTATGAACTGACTTCAAATTTCTGTTTTTGGACTAATTTTGATACTTTGCTTTTATTACTTACTTTATTTAGAATGAGACGTTAAAGTCAGGTCTGTCTGCTTGTTCAAGTGGCAATAAAATATCCCATAGCACTATTTGAAGAAGAGCAGGGAGTTCTCCCAGCATCAGGGCCAACCAACCAACACCATCAAAAACAGATTGACTGGTCATTGGTGTCATTTGCTGTTTGTGGGGCTTTGCTGTGTGCAAGTTGATAGCCATGTTTGTCTTCATAACAGCAACTACTCTCAAAAGTAATCCATTGTATGTAAAGCACTTTGGGACAGTCAGAGAACGTGATTAGGTACTATTTATATGGAAGTTCTTTCTTAGTGCACTTTAATTGCTTTCTGTACTCTGACTGAATCTTGATTTTTCTTGCAAGTTATTTCCTCCTGCTTATTTAGACCCCCTTGGACTTTCCATCGAAGCAGGTGGCCTGTTTGCATGGCTATTCCAATGCCAGAATGCACTGCAGCAACTCGCCAAGGCTTCTTCGACAGCACCTCCCAAACCCGCGACCTCTACCACCTAGAAGGACAAGAGCAGCAGGTACATGGGAACAACACCACCTGCACGTTCCCCTCCAAGTCACACACCATCCCGACTTGGAAATATATCGCCGTTCCTTCATTGTCGCTGGGTCAAAATCCTGGAACTCCCTTCCTAACAGCACTGTGGGAGAACCATCACCACACGGACTGCAGCGGTTCAAGAAGGCGGCTCACCACCATCTTCTCAAGGGCAATTAGGGATGGGCAATAAATGCTGGCCTTGCCAGCGACGCCCACATCCCGTGAACGAATAAAAAAAACCTCATGGAACACCCACCAGGGACATACAGCAGTACAGACTGACTCACCGTTCAGTTTTTGTTTTCTCCCTCTGGGGAATACTGTTGTTTGTGCTTGGAGTGATCCCCTGGCGATTCAGCTGACATTATTAAAAGGGATAAAAAGAAAAACTGCAAACGCTGGCAGTGAACAGCAGACTAGTCAGCATCTGAAAGGGAAAGATAGGTTAATATTTCGGGTGGGCTGTGAAGACAAAATGCTAATGTCTCGTTCTGAGATGCTTACTGCCCTGCTGTGCATTTCCAGTATATATATTGCTATTATTTGAATTGTGTTAATAACCATCTATTCCTGCGCAGGTACACAAAACAATCCTGGTCTCATACAGTGGGGATAATCTGAACTTCTGGTGATAGCGTAAGGCAGGCAGCATTGGATCGGTTGCCCATTGTACACCTCTCCCGATTTTACTTTCCATTGAAGTCAGTGAAGTGTATAATGGGCGGTCGATCTGATATCACCTGCTTTACACTATCACCAAAAGTTAAAATGATTCCCTCTGTTTTTGTGACTGACATAGAAGGTCTTATCTCAGCCTCAAAACCTGAACAACCAAACAATATGCTAAGTTCCTTACAACAGAGTATTTAATCAGTCTGCGTCAAAGTCAGCAACGCATCAATTTAAATCTGAATTATCTGCTGCCTCCATTTCATGGAATTGACATCTAGTTATACTGAATTAGTTAGCACTAGGTATAGTAAAACTCCTGATATAGTGTAGGTTTGTCATAATAAAGAATAGTTTGCATTAAGTGTTTCCTAGTATGATCTGAAGCAGCTAACTGAGATCCAGCAGCCAACTTCCAACAGTTTTACACTCAGATTGAAACTGACCTTAACTCAGTTGTACTGACTTAAGTTTGGATGAAAATATATTTTCCTGAGTGGATATCAGATGAATTGGTACAGTGGACACAGCTACAAAAATCATCCCTAAAGTAAGTGAGTGCTGTATTAAGTGACAGGGTGTGATGTGCTTCTTCTCAGCAATGTAAAGGTCAGGATTCAGAGTTTGTTCATTCTGGAGGTGGTATGACATCCAAAGTTTGCTTCTGCCTGCTTTCTGTCACATATGCTGTCACTTTTGTTCACTAAAAACAGCTTTCCTGATCCTCTATTCCGCTGGCCTCTCTTGCAATGTCATCGATCTCCTGATACAGCAGAATACACAGCTCACTGAGGACACAAGTCAAATTTACAGCTTAATCTTTTTCTTTTGCCTCCGAGGCTCACTGGCAACATGTACTCTAACTGAACAGTGGCAAAATGTAAGATTTATAAAGGAAAACTTCTGTTTGCCTACGAGTTTCTCTAGTCGCCTTTTGACACCTTGTTTTATTGGTTTAACTGTTAATTGGTTTAACTGTTAATTTTTTTTATAAAGCAATGCAACTAAAAGCTATTTTAGTGGCATCATGAATGGGGAATACTCATCACAGCCACATCTCTCTTTTATAATATTTAAGATTATGTGACAATTCAGTAAAACATATGAGATTATGAGAGGGCTTGACAGGGTAGATGCTGAGAGGTTGTTTCCCCTGGCTGGAGAGTCTAGAACTGAGGGGCATAGTCGCAGATTAAGCGGTCAGCCATTTAATACTTAAATGAGGAGGAATTTCTTCACTCAGAGGGTTGTGAATCTTTGGAATTCTCTACCCCAGAGGGCTGTGGATGCTGAGTCGTTGAATATATTCAAGGCTGAGATAGATAGATTGTTGGACTCTAGGGGAATTAATGGAAATGGGGATCGGGCAGGAAAGTGGAGTTGAGGTCGAAGATCAGCCATGATCTGATTGAATGGCGGAGCAGGCTCGAAGTACCGTATGGCCTACTCCCTGCTCCTATTTCTTATGTTCTTAAAAGCCCTTCCCCTTCAAAGAATCCACTAATCCTGACTTTGAATTCTGACGAAGGGACTTCACCCAAAACGTTAACCTGTCTTTTCTCTTTACAGATGCTTACGGACCTCAGGATATTTCCAGCATTTTTATTTCCGGTTTCCGGCATTTACAGTTTCTTCCTCTCTTGTGCTTCGCCCCCTCCTTCACCCCACTACTGGCAGCCGTGCCTTCAGCCACCTAGACCCCACACTCTGTAATACCCTTCTTAAGTCCCTCCACCTCCATCTCCTCTTTTAAGACCCTCCTTAAAACCCACCTGTTTGACCAAGCTTTTGGTCACCCCCTGCTAATATTTCCTTTTTTTGCTTGTCATCCATTTAAAAAAATTATGCCTTTGGAATGTTTTTCTATGCTAAATGCATTATATAAATACAGGTTTCGTTTTATTAACCCTAACCCTATTTTTGTCATTAATAATATAACAGCAAGTGAAGCAATAACAAACGTCTGAATCAATTAACATTTGTACAGAACAATCTCACATCTGAGGTTGTTAGTACATCAGTAATTAATCTGCTGGAGAATCCAATTGGGTAATATTGGAATTCAGGTGCTGCAGGTACAGTAAACAAAACCAAATGGGGCAGAGTCTGCGTGTAGCACCAAGGCTTCTTTGATCTCTAAGTGAAATTAAACTCGAAGGCTGCAGATACCTATAAACGTCCTGTGGTAACACCTTTGTAATTCCTTTTAGTTATTTTAGAGATTTTTATCAAGAGTCAATTTACAAAATGAATATAACTGATCTTTGTATTATTAATAATACTACAATCTGGGGTATCTATATTGGTGCATAAGGCAAAAAAGGATTTCCAGTAAGCCCTATCCCTGGCAATCATATTTTTATTTTAAAATGTTGCATAGATTTACATATTAGTAGAGTGATTATACACTGAATAGGTGAGAGTATTCCTTAATACATTAAATCTTGAAATTATAATGTTGTTATACAGTGGAGGATGAGTTGGTTTTGTGGGCAGGTTCTGAGAGAAGTGATTGGATTGGGGTGCTTTGGGCCTCAAGCTCAACTTCAGGTGGTGTTGGGTTGGTTGGTTCTTGTGGTTCCTGGGCAGAGAGCCAGAGGATTATGTGACAATCTTCCTCCTGCCTGCCCCTCCTCCTAATAGTGTATGTCACCATCAGCAGCCATTCTTTCAGTCACTATGTCACTATCCTTTGGCAACTCTGTCCAAAAATCACTTCATCATCTACTTGGCTCTTACTCTTCCAAAGCCTCTTAAGAAGCTATAAGGGGTTAAATTGGTTAACATTCGTGCTGCCTACTGATTTAAATGATAGCTGCTTGTAGCCAGCACTACCTGCGATGTTGATTGGCTGCACGCATCAGCAGGGGGCCCCAATATCGCGAGTGGCTTGCACTACTTAAAGGCAGCGTGCACCTCTTAAAGGGGAGTGGCACTGTCGATGCAGGAAATGGTAGGAGTCATGTGAGAAGTGATTCCTGGGCTGTGATACTTGGATGAATGGCTGCACCAAGGTTCTCTGATGATGCACTGGAAGCCTTGGTGCAAGAGGTGGACAGAAGGAGGGACATCCTATATCTGCAGGGGGGCAAGAGGTCCTCCAGATATATGCTTAAGAGACAGTGAGAGGAAGTAGCGGACGAGGTCAATGCCAGAAGCATAGCGCCAAAAACATGGATGCAGTACAGGAAGAAGTTCAATGATTTGACACGAGTGGTCAAGGTCAACCAGCCTCATCCACTGCTCAATGCACTACACCCCCCATCACCCACCTACCAACAATCTCTTTCAATCAGTACTCAACCATTCAAATCAGATGCTTCATCTCACCCTCACACATTACCACTGTTGCAAGCCACATACCCACGACTCACAGTTCACACACACTGACAGCTATTCAACCACGACAACCACATCACCCAAACATCTTGCAGGACACTCACTGACACACTTCCCTCTTTCTTGCAAGAGAAGGTGGCGCATATCAGGAGGCAGCAAGAAAAAACTGGAGGAGGACAAGCACATCTACATGTTTTAACTCCCATGGAGGAGACAGTGCTGGCCATCATGGGAAGGGCCAACGCTGAGGCTTTGGCCACTGGCAGTGCTGGAGGTATCGATGATGAGGGTCTCTGCATACCTAATCCTCCTTCTCATTTCACACGTCTCCCTCATCCCACAATCCTTTCTGACTCATGTGTAAGGAAGCACTTCTTACTTTCTCCTCTCCCCTCACCACAACTCAACCCTTGACCCTTTGTCATTTCAGATACCCAAGAACTGGAACCTTCCCAGTCAGAGGGGGCAGAGGAAGAAGACAGTAATGATGAAGAGACACCGTCACTCGATCTTACACTCATAGTCACCAGCTCAGAGACTGACACTGCGCGTACTATAGAGGCTGGGATAGAGGAGTGATCTGCACATGGTTAGACACTGGGCCCAAGTGTGCAGAAGCCAGAGCGAGGGGAAAGGATATCACAAGTGCCAGCTCGCTGCAGGGTGAGGCCACACACTAGTTCTGCTGCAGAGGAGTCAGAAGATGACTTCGATGGACCAGGCTACAGAAGAAGGCTGATGGGCGTACACAACCAAATACTTGGTGCACTGTAAAGCCTGCCAGAAAGCATATGCACAATGTCAAGGAACATGGAGGAGTCCAGCTCCAACTTGGCACAGGGTTTTCCACAAAGCTTGGAGCCCATCCTTTCCCAGATGGAATGGGTGGTCACCTCCATCAGCACACCTGGCAGGTTGTGCAGCATGCAGCTTACAATGACAAATCTTAATACCCGCTCAGCTGAGTACTGCAGGGCTCCTCCACAGTGGTCCAGGCAGCGGAAGCGTTGCTTGAGGACGTCTACGATGTGCTCTATGATGTTTTGTGTGGCAGCATGGCTCTCATTGTAGGCCTGCTGTGCACATGTGCATGGGTTCCTGACCGGAGTCATGAGTCATTTCATGAGGGGATAACCCTTGTCGCCCAGTAGCCAGCCTTTGACTTGACGTGCTGGTTGAAATACAAGTGGAACAGAGGATTGCCGCAGGATGAAGGAATCATGACTACTGCCAGGATAGTGGGCATTGACCTGCATGATGCACTGTGTGTGGTCACACACCAGCTGCACATTGAGGGAGTGGAATCTCTTTCTGTTCATGAATATGGCCGAGTTCAGATGTGGAGCGTGCATGGCAATATGCGTGCAGTCAATGGCACCCTGTACCATGGGGAAGCCTGCAATGCGAGCAAACCCTCGTGCTCACTCCTGCTGCTTGTCTCTGGCAAGATGGAATGAGATGAATCTGTTTCTGAGTGCGTACAGAGCCTCAGTGACCTCCCTTAAACAGCAGTGCGATGTTGCTTATATCTCCAGCAGCAGTCTGAAAGGAGCCTGAACCATAAAAAATTAAGTGCCGTGGTTACCTTGACAGGCAATGCTGTCCTTGTCCTGCTTTAAGGCTGCAGTTGTGGCTGCAGCAGTTGACATATTTCAGTCACGACCTCTTCTAATGAACCGCAGACGTTGGATGCACTGATCATCGCTGAAGCTGAGGTAAGAGAATTGATCCCTGAAGGCCCTCATTGGATATAACTTCCTGCTGAGTGCCCTGCTCCTCCACCTCTTCCTCCTCCCTCTTCTAGCAGCTTGTCCTGCTCTGCGTGGCATCTCTTCATTCTCCCAGTCATGTTCAATTCCCACCCATGTCTGGAAACAACTTTTATCAGCATTATATTTTAAATGCCACTAAAAGTACTGCACGGCCAGCCAGACCTCGCTCTATAGAATTTTGAAACTTTATCCAAGGATAGGAAATGTCCAAAAACATGTACAACTGCACCAGCAGCCAGAATAAATAATCCAGCAACTAACCTGTAAGTACTTCATGATCCCTTTAAATAGCACTGGTGGGGGGGTCCCTCATGCCTTTTAAGTCCTGTTCAGCTGCGCGAGGTAAAGACAATGCGTGGAGATCCAAAATTTCACCGGTTGCTCCATATCAGCATGGCACACTGATTCGCCTCATCATCCCTCAATGCTACAGGCTGCCGGCGGTCGTTAGGTGCACGCCGCAAATCCCTTTACCAAGATGGCGTCCTGCGCACTTCATGTTGGAAATGTACATCTCAGATGTCATTTTCGGGACTTAGATGTCTGCATAGCGCCTACAAAACGGGCGCTACATGGCCCAATTTTGCCCCCGTGGTGTTTTCGGTCCACCCCTCACTCCAACATTGCACACTTCTTGTCTTCTTTGCCCTCTTGTAAAGCATTCTGAGAGTTTGTTCATGAAGGAAGCTATAAAGATGTAAGTTGTTGTTGCTGTGGCATTTGTGAGGAGGGTTGCAGCATGCAGGCCTCCAGGAAGGGGACCCAGACCACGACATACTTGTTCAGCCTTTGATGGAGCGGAGTAGGATGTCCGCCTCCCCTCTGACCCATCGTCCTGGGTCGGTGGGTCATCGAATATTCTTGGTGGACCCTCGGCAGGATTCCCACTGCCAAGAGGGAGCTAACCATTGCCTGGCTGCAAAATTCTGGCAGTGTTGCAGTGTGACTGCCACTGCAGTGCCAGAAGAGAAGAGGCAGAAGATCCCCTAATATGAAACGAGGTGCAGCCTCGTAGATCTCAGCAGAGACCAAGGTCTCCACTTTGGGATTGGGAGGCTATATGGAGGGAGAGGAGGCCTCAACTAGGCCATGATTCCCTGACCAGGGGGCCACTATAGGAACATAGGAATATAGGAACAGGAGTAGGCCATTCAGCTCCTCGTGCCTGCTCCGCCATTTGATAAGATCATGGCTGATCTGTGATCTAACTCCATATACCTGCCTTTGGCCCATATCCCTTAATACCTTTGGTTGCCAAAAAGCTATCTATCTCACATTTAAATTTAGCAATTGAGCTAGTATCAATTGCCATTTGCGGAAGAGAGTTCCAAACTTCTACCACCCTTTGTGTGTCGAAGTGTTTTCGAATCTCAATCCTGAAAGGTCTGGCGCTAATTTTTAGACTGTGCCCCCCTACTCCAAGAATCCCCAACCAGCGGAAATAGTTTCTCTCTATTCACCTTATCTGTTCCCCTTAATATCTTTTAAACTTCGATCAGATCACCCCTTAACCTTCTAAACTCTAGAGAATACAAGCCAAATTTGTGTAATCTCTCCTTGTAACTTAACCCTTGAAGTCCGGGTATCACTCTAGTAAACCTAGGCTGCACTCCCTCCAAGGCCAATATGTCCTTCTGAAGGTGCAGTGCCCAGAACTGCTCACAGTACTCCAGGTGCGGTCTAACCAGGGTTTTGTATAGCTGCAGCATAACTTCTGCCCCCTTGATCCATGTACCTGAACCCCTAAGACCCTTTGGACAGCCACTGTTTTTAACTTTTTACCATTTAGAAAGTACCCTGTTCTATCCTTTTTTGATCCAAAGTGGATGACCTCACATTTGCCTATATTGAATTCCATTTGCCACAGTTTTGCCAATTCACCTAATCTATCAATATCGCTTTGTAATTTTATGTTTTCATCTACACTGCTTACAATGCCACCAATCTTTGTGTCATCGGCAAACTTAGATATGAGACTTTCTATGTCTTCATCTAAGTCGTTAATAAATATTGTGAATAATTGAGGCCCCAAGACAGATTCCTACGGGACTCCACTAGTCACATCCTGCCAATGCGAGTACCTATCCATTATTCCTACTCTCTGTTGCCTTTTGCTCAGCCAACTTCCTAACCAGGTCCGTACTTTTCCCTCGATTCCATGGGCTTCTAACTTAGCTAACAGTCTCTTACGTGGGACTTTATCAAATGCCTTCTGGAAGTCCATATAAATAACATCCACTGACATTCCCCTGTCCACTACTTTAGTCACCTCTTCAAAAAATTCAATCAGGTTTGTCAGGCACGACCTACCTTTTAATCCATGCTGGCTCTCTCTGATTAACTGAAAATTCTCCAGGTGTTCAGTCACCCTATCCTTAATTATAGGCTCCAGCATTTTCCCCACAACAGATGTTAGGCTAACTGGTCTATAATTCCCTGATTTCCCTCTCCTTTCTTAAAAAGCGGAGTGACATGTGCAATTTTCCAATCTGGAGGGACAGTTCCTGAATCTAGAGAACTAGCTCCTCTACCATGGGCCTGCCGCTTCCTTCTGCTGGGCAGTCGGTGGTGGTCCCAATGGGGACGGGGGAGAAAAATTGAGGTCAGGGCTGTGAGACGGGAGTAGGCCTCACCGTCTGATTTTGCCTAATTTTCCGCTGCTATCTCATCCCATTTCTGGTAGGGTCCTGGAGGTGAATCGAGTCCATGGTCTCTGGTGATTCAGTCTATTTTTTTACACTTGTAGAGCTCTTTGACCTTTTAACAATGCGTAGGCTACCTCCATACACAATTACCAATATTGCTGGCTGTCTAATTGGTGCTTAAAGTATATAGTGAGCTCCTCATATAAAGGAGAATGACCTACCTTGGTTATATCCTGCAGAATGTTACTGGCAGTCTATGGAAATGGAACTACAAATCCAAAAGAAAGATCATTTGGGGCTTTTAAAAACAAATCTAAAACAACAGCCCAGAGAGTGCAAAGCAGTATAAGTGATGCATGGCACACCTGATAGATTTCACAGTGACCTCTTTCCAAACCAAAACTCTAGCAGACACACTCCCACTGGAAGTGTTTCAGTATAAACTGAACTTTATTGTTTATGCTGCGGGGCTTCATCACATCTTTCAGCTGTTTCCTCACTGCAATCAGGGGTAAGAAACAACATTTATGGTGAAGATTTATCAGCCTTCACACCTGCAACGGGAAATCTCATGATAACATTAATAGGTCTGAGTTTATCATTTCTGATATTTGCCGCATTGCAGCCATGTGTACTGTTAGGGTACCAAAGCAGTGTGCCATGGAGTTGTAAGAATGGATTGGTTCCCCCAATTTCCCTCATGGTGAGGATTTGTTTTCAAATCCCTCCATGGCATCGGCCCTTCCTAGCTCTGTGACCTCCTCCAGCCCTACAACCCTCCAAGATCTCCGCTCTCCTCCAATCTGGCCTCTTGCACATCCCCAATTTTCATCGCTCCACCATTGGCAGTTGTGCCTTCAGCTGCCTAGGCCCTAAGCTCTGGAATTCCCTCTCTAAACCTCTCCACCTCTCTACCTCGCCTTCTTTAAGACGCTCCTTAAAACCTACCTCTTTGACCAAGCTGTTGGTCACCTGTCCTAATATCTCCTTACGTGGCTCGGTGTCAAATTTTGTTTGATAACACTCCTGTGGGCGGGTTGGAGTTAAAATAGGGGCAAATTACTTACCTCCCCATTCGCACCACACTCCCATCCGCTGCCAATTTAACTCCTGGATTTCGGGAGGCGTTGGAAGCGCCCGCTGCAGATGGTTTTAACCCTTGGCCGTGCGAGTGGCGTACGTGCCCGGTAAAGTTGCCAGCAGATGGATCCAGGGCCAGAAGAGGCCCAGCAAGGTGAGTTCTAAAAATGCTTTTGATGGTTTCCTTGTGGAACCGGGCGGATCAGGAATGCTTCTCCTGACTCCAAGGTAAGTAAAGGAAATAAAAACATACCGTCCAGGAGGAATGTGAATCGCTTCAACAGTAAGACCTGAAACTGTTAATTATCAGGACTATCTGTTCTGTAGGCTGAATTACCCAGAGAGTCATAAGAACATAAGATAAGAACGTAAGAAGCAGGAGTAGGCTATTCGGCCCCTCGAGCCTGCTCCGCCGTTTAATAAGATCATGGCTGATCTTCGACCTCAACTCCACTCTCCCACCCGATCCCCATATCCCTTGATTCCCTTAGAGTCTAAAAATCTGTCTATCTCAGCCTTGAATATACTCAACGACTCAGCATCCACAGCCCTCTGGGGTAGAGAATTCCAAAGATTCACAATTCTCTGAGTGAAGAAATTTCTCCTCATCTCAGTCCCAAATGGCCGACCCCTTATCCTGAGACTATGCTCCGTATTTCTAGACTCTCCAGCCAGGGGAAACAACCTCTCAGCATCTACCCTGTCAAGTCCTCTCATAATCTTATATGTTTCTATGAGATCACCTCTCATTCTTCTAAACTCCAGAATGTAAAGGCCCATTCCACTCAATCTCTCCTCATAGGACAACCCTCTCATCCCAGGAATCAATCTAGTGAACCTTTGTTGCACCACCTCCAAGGCAAGTATATCCTTCCTTAGGTAAAGAGACCAAAACTGTACTCAGTACTCCAGGTGTGGTCTCACCAAAGCCCTGTTCAATTGCAGCAACACTTCCTCACTCTTTTACTCCAACCCCCTTGCAATAAAGGCCAACATACCATTTGCCTTCCTAATTGCCTGCTGTACCTGCATGTTAATTTTTGGTGTTTTGTGTAAAGGACACCCAAATCCCTCTGAACACCAACATTTAATAGTTCCTCACCATTTGAAAAATATTCTATTTTTCTATTCTTCCTACCAAAGTGAATAACCTCACATTTCCCAAATTATACTCCATCTACCACCTTCTCACCCACTCACCTAACCTGTCTACATCCCTTTGTAGATTCTTTGTGTCCTCCTCACAGCTTACTTTCCCACCTAGCTTTGTATCGTCAGCAAACGTGGAAACATTACACTTGGTCCCTTCATCTAAGTCATTAATATAGATTGTAAATAGCTGAGGCCCAAGCACTGATCCTTGCAGCATCCCACTAGTTACAGCCTGCCAACTTGAAAATGACCCGTTTATTCCCAATCTCTGTTTTCTATCCATTAATCAACCCTCTTTTCATGCTAATATATTACCCCCAACCCCATGAGCCTTTATCTTGTGTAACAACCTTTTATGTGGCACCTTAGCGAACGCCTTTTGAAAATCCAAATATACTACATCCACTGGTCATCATATCCAGAGCACCACTATGGAAAAAGCAGTAATGAAAAGAAAGTGGTCTACTTAATAGTCGTTTGAAACAGAAGACAAGAGATTCAATGAGATCCGTGACACAAAACAGCATAGTGTTGACAGCAAGGCATGTGAATGTCACCTGCCTGCTGATTCGAGATAATTCATCCGTTCACAGGGTGTTACAGTGTGATATTAGGCACAGATCCTGGTGGAACACATTGATTTAAAACGGTGAGCTTCTGATAAAATGTGCTTCACCTGTACATTGTGCAGATAGCTGAGCAAGTCGTATATCCTGGGCACAATGGGGATTGTGAGCAGTGAGCTTCACAAGTAGTAAATGGTAGTTAAGACAATCAAATGAGGTCAGTGGAGAGGACAAAAAAGTTATCAAAGTAGCTTTACAGCATTTAAATAATTTCACAACAGTCATTTTTCATCTGTGCCCTTTAGGAAACCGGACATATCAGGATTGAGTTTTTCAATAAAATGTTCATTTAATTAGCATGTGGAGCCTCAAGTGTCTTTGATGTGCGAGCAGTATTGGGCCCGTAATTTAATTTCTGGCAGGTGGTCTTCCATCTTAAAAGCGAATGTTATAGTTCCAGTCAGCAGCAGGAGAGCTTGTGAGAAGGGAAGGATTTAGCAAATCTATCAGTGGTACATCTAAAATGGAAGGAGTGGGATATTTTCATGGCCTGTTTCATTTTAAATGTTGACTGAGTTTAAAATTAGCTTCAGTTCCTAGTTTCTAAAAGGAAAAGTTGAATTTAAGACTCTAATGTGGACAACGAACATGGAGACGGGGGAGAAACTGCAATGCGTCTTGCATGTTTTAGGGGTCCATAATGGGTGCCATGAGCCTCTAATTCAGCAGGGTTAGTATTTAATGGCATGAGTAAGCAGGGACAGATGGGTGGCTTCTGAAAGCAGTGGCAATTTGTCAGGCATCATGTGTAAGGATGAAATTTAAGTGAGAAGGGGAGGAGAAGCTCTATCTCACAAACACCTCTCTCGGCCCCTCCACTGTCTCTCATTTGTCTCACTGCCTGTCCCACTGGATGAGCAAAAATTTCCTCCAGCTAAATATTGGGAAGACCGAAGCCATTGTCTTCGGTCTCCGGTAACAAACTCCGTACCCTAGCCATCGACTCGATCCCTCTCTCTGCCCATAGTCTGAGGCTGAACCAGACCATTCGCAACCTTGGCGTCCTATTTGACCCTGAGATGAGCTTCTGACCATATATCTGCTCCATCACCAAGATCGCCAATTCCACCTCCCTAACATCTCTCATCTCTGCCCCTGCCTCAGCTCATCTGTTGCTGAAACCCTCATCCACGCCTTTGCTACCTCTAGACTTGACTATTCCAATGCTCTCCTGGCTGGCCTCCCATCATCCACCCCCCATAAACTTGAGCTCATCCCAAACGCTGCTGTCCATATCCTAAATCGTACCAAGTCCTGTTCTTCCATCATCCCTGTGCTCGCTGACCTACACTGGCTCCCGGTCGAGGAACACCTCAATTTTAAAATTCTCATCCTTGTTTTCAAACCCCTCCATGGCCTCTCCCCTCCCTATCTCTGTAACCTCCTCCAGCCCTATAACCCTCTGAGATGGCTGCACTCCTCCAATTCTTGCCTCTTGCGCATCCCTGATTTTAATTGCTCCGCCATTGGCGGCCATGCCTTCAGCTACCTAGGCCCTAAGCTCTGGAATTCCCTCCCTAAACCTCTCCGTCTCTCTACTGCTCTCTCCTCCTTTAAGACGCTCCTTACCACCTACCTCTTCGACCAAGCTTTTGGTCATCTGTTCTAATATCTCCTTATGTGGCTCGGTGTCAAATTTTGTTTGATAATTGTTCCTGTGAAGCGCCTTGGGACGTTTTATTGCATTTTTTAATGAAATAAAACTATATAAAAATGTTTTTGTCGACGTCTTCGATGTCGTTGTCGCCTGGAGGACTTCTCCTCCATCCTCACCAGATGCAACACTCCGGACACACAGCCCCTGCCCGTGCTGTCCATCATCCGCTCTTCAAGTGGGGACATTGATGTATTGTGGCCCTCCTCCTGTGGCTGCCTGCTCCCTGTTATTGCTTGTGAAAGAAGGAAGTGTGTCAGCATTAGAGTAGCGAGAAGTTTTGAGGACATGCATGTGAGGGTAGAATAGTGTTGCTGGTGTGGGATAGATGGGAGACGTGAGATGAGGTGAAGGAAGTAATAGTGAGGAGAGTAGCAGGTGCAGAGTGCTTCAGTATGAGCTGAAGAAGGAGGAGGAGTGTGTTGGTGCAAGGGAGGCTTGTGAGTGCTGGGACAACAGGTAGTGCAAGGGTAAACAGAGAGTAATGAGAGATCTGAGTTAGGAGGCTTAGCTTAGCTATCCTTGTGAGGTCATTATATTTCTGCTGGCATTTCATTCATGTCCTGAGGGCAGTACGTCCGGCACTGACACGCTCAGCTACCTCTGCCCACTCGTGCCGGGGAGGTTGCCTGGATATCTTCCTGCCACCTGGATGGATAGACGATATCCCTCCTCCTGCCGACCTCCTCCACCAAAATCTCGAACGCAGCGTCAGAAAACCGAGGGGCCCTTGCAGCTTCCACTGTGCCTGCCATTGTGCAGAATCTTCAGTGACAGTTGCCTGCAGCCACCTCCCCTTTAAGGGGTGCAGGCTGCCTTTAAATGGCGTCAGCAATGCGCAAAGTTGACACCTGCGATCAGGTGAGCTGCCAATGAACAGCGCGGGTAGCGCTGGTAGTCCGCCTATTTTATTTAAATTAAGGAGGGGATGAATTTTATTTCTTTGCGGCCAGGTGATCAGGCGAAGCGCCCGCTCTGCGCACAAAAACGCACTTAAAGCAATTTCAACCCCCTGATGTTAATTATTAGAACCTGTATGTAGAATGATGTTTTAGAAAGATTAATTAACACAACATATCATTAAGTGTGTTTGGAGATAGGTACATCACATTTCCTATAAACAGCACATCTGTATATACTCGTTGCTATGGGCTGTTAAGCTCTGCTTATGGCAATTACATTCTGTGATAAACATTGGATTTTTAACAATTTTCTCAAAGCTGGAAAGCGATAATTTTTTTCTTTAGAATTGTAGCATAATATTTCTGTCTAAGATGTTTAAACTTATCCTTCATCATACACAGCTTCTTTCTCATGCAATTCTGAGAGTTTCAGTAGTTATCTACAGCTTTTATTCTTTGTTTCAGCAGAGCATGAATGATAGACACTTTCCCTGGATGTTTGTTATCTTCAGTGAAGTGTATCCTGTACCCCCTGTAAACTGTCCTCACTAATTATTCCACGCTTGGATGTGTAATGAAATACTTTCTGATAGTTACCATGACTGGTACCTGGGCTTAAGAAATTATATAACACTAGAGTGAGATTAAATGGCTGTCACAAAATTTAATGGATGCCCTACAGACAATATATGATCCTGATGCTGCTCATTTAACCTAATTGATGGCAGACTTGAGATTGTAACATGACAATAATCGCTGAAGGGCACCAAATCTTTCAAACATATTCTGACATAATGGGGGGACTTTTGACTTTTGTTGATAATATAAGATGAGTGATATTGGATTGGTCACCCATTGTACATCTCTCCCAGTTTTCGTTCCCATTGAAGTTAATGAAAATGAAAATCGGAAGAGATGTAAAACGGACGGCTGACCAGATATCACCCGTTTTACACTATCGGCAAAAGTCAAAATTACCCCCAAGAAATGGATTCTTTGTTCTTCAAGAAAGAGGAGTTCTAGTCGACAGCCCGTTTTACATTTCTTCCCATTTTTATTTAGATTGAATCTAAATAAAAGTCGGGAGAAATGTAACACTATTACACAAAATCAAGATCTACCCCACACCCACCTTGCATTTTCCAGGTATGTGGATAAACAGGTACAAGTGCAGTACAATTCTTCAGCATTTACCAGTCAACAGGCAAACCATAATCCAACTGTAGCCACTCATAATTTCTAGATATATTGGAAATATCTTGCATCCACCAAAACACAATGGGGGCGATTTTCATGTTGCACATATATCAGGCAGCCTCCAGCACTTGCACTGACACTGGTCCTCCTCCAGATCTTGCCATCTCCCTTCTGTTGTGTGCCAGCTTGCCCTGCAAGAAGAGTGGTAGTGAGATAGTGTGGGCCCTGTGCAGGGTTGTGAAGATGTGTGAGGCATCTTAGCGCAGTGTGCACGCTGAGAGGAAGAAGCAGTAGTGTGGGGAGGAGGGCGAAACAAGAGGAGGGGCAGTGAAGTGTCATGAAAGAGAGTCATGGCAAGTGGGGGAGGGAAGTATCGATAGTGCTGGGCTAACATAGGGTGGTGTAGGGCTGAGCCGAGACTGAGAGAGATATGAAGGGGAGTCTTACCTTAGCAGCTCTGGTGAGGCCATTCAATTTTTCCTGCATTGCTCTCATGTCCTGGCAGCAATGCATCTTGCACTGACATTGGCAGCCACCACTATTTGCCAGGGCACCCAGCGCCCATCATTGGGAAATAGGACCTTCTTCCTGCTGTAAGTTTGCATAACAACTACGTCCTCAGCACCATCTGAAAACCTGGGGACCCTGGCTGCAATCATCTTCTCACTGTGTGTGAAAAAACAACTGAAATGTTCTCCATACAAAAAGTTCACCACCCCCTTAAATGGCTGGAATTCCCACCATTCCCAACGGGCGAGTATAAATAGTGCTGAACATTAAAATGAGACCTGACCACAGGTTACCCTCTCTCATGAGGACAGCACACCTGTTCCCCCACCGTTGCCTGGTGCCAGCGAGCCAAACCAGGCACCCCCAGCAGCTGCTGAAAAGCTGCGGTCTACAGCTGGACCCCCCTCAGGCCTGAGCTCCTGGAGGTCGCTGACCAAGATCATTTCAAGGCCCCAGGCTGCAGCCAGTGTAAGAACCTCGTAGGGACACAAGATTAACTAAGACACTAGAGCCTTTCACCAGGGTGAGCATTAGTATTATGATTTGTTTGGGGAATTTGGAAATTTGCATAATATTTCCTGAGACTTTTGTGGCCTTTGGGTAGATGCAGTTCAATGGAGAAATGTTGGACATGACTGTTACTGCAAGGGAGCAGGGATTGTTCAGGTGAAGTGCTCTGTTGAAAGGCCCTAGTGTCTTGTGTGCTCTCTTAGTTAATCTTGTGCTCCTACGAGGTTCTCACACTGGCTGCAGCCTGAGGCCTTGAGATGGACTTGGTCAATGACCTCTAGGAGCTCAGGCCTGAGGGGGTCCAGCTGTAGACCGCTGTGTTTCAGCAGCTGCTGGGGGTGTCTGATCCTGTTGGCTCATTGGCACCAGGGTGTGCATTGATTGAGGCAGTGGTGGGGGAGCAAGTAAGCTGCTACCAAAGAGCTCTCATTACAGGCAGTTCTGGAGACCTCGAACGTCCTTGCTATCCTCAGTGTCCTCAGATGAAGTCTTTCTCCTCGTGCTCGAGGCCTTCCTTCACTGATGGCTCCAGGTGTTGTCCCTATTGCAGCGTGAAGTTATGCAGCATACAGAAAACCATTAGCGATGTGGGACACTCTGTGGGCTGTACTGTAGCATGCCACCAGAGCTATCCAGACAGTGGAATCTGTACTTAAGGATTCTAGTGCGTGATTAAGGCTCTGGTTGTTCCCCATTTCTGACAATGATTGTGGAGTCATGAGCCATGTATGCAGCGGATAGTCCTGGTCCCCAAGCAGTCAGCATTAGACTTGATGAGTGGGGTCAAAAATTGGGGGAATGGAGGACTGGCACAGTATGCCAGGATAGTGGGCACAGACCTGAATGCCGCTCATCATCAAACACCAGATGGACATTCAGAGAGTGCAAGCCCTTGGAATTCCTGTCTGCGCTTGGGTCTTCTGAGGTAGCCTGCAGGGTGATGTGGGTGCAGTCAATGATGCATTGGACTAGGGGGAAGCCAGCAATTTGAGCAAATCCCAGAGCCCTACACTGTTGTTTCAAGTTGTCCATGGGGAAAGTGATGAATGTGTTTGGTCTAATAAACATGGCATCAGTCACCTTCCTGATGCAGGCATGGACTGCAGGCTGACTGTTGTAACTGATGTCCCCTTTTGCAGCCTGGGAGGAGCTGGAGGCACATGAGATGCTGAAAGGGAAAGGTATAAAATCTACATGTGTGTACACTATAATGGTTCCTGCAAATACTTACACACACAAAGAAATATATACTGGTCTAGTTTCTAGCTTTCTGCCTTTAAACTTTTCATTCAGTTAACAGAACCCTCTAACCCCATTAGTGGGTTCTGTTATCCTGTATGACGAGTTTAAAGTGTAACTTAATAATATTTAAATAAAAGTCTTTGGGGTAGATTTTGACTTTGTGCAATAGTTTAAAACGAGTGATAGCGAACCATTTTACAGCTCTCCCGATTTCCATTGACCTTAATGGAAATATAAATCAGGAGAGATGTAAAATGGGCTGCCGATTTGCTATGACCCATTTTACACTATTCCACAAAGTCAAAATCTACCCCAATGTGTTTGGAAAAGTACAAGGGTTAGTAGGAAAGTCAGAAAGGGAGAGTTAGAAATTCTTGGGATTTAAACAATTTGAGTGGGCTGCAGCAGAATTATCTGACCTATTAACTTGACTCCGAACTCCAGAGCTTGGGTACATTTTTAAATGGACTAGCACTCAAGAGCTTCTGCCCAAAAAAGAAGAGGTTAACCATGGCAGTCCCAATAACAAAAATATAGCAAACAAGAGATAAGAAAGGCAGAGAGATCAATTTTCTGTTCAGAGTATAGATATACTGGAAAAGCATGCTGCTAGTGCTGTTATTGATCTGGTGTTGAATCAGACAGTCTAGTCTTTGAGTGGGGTGTCTGAAAATTTCTACTTTTTTTTCTGATTCTGTGTATTATGATTTGGAGACAATAAGTAATAATATTAACATTTTTATAATCAGCAAGGCAGTCATCAGAACTTGAGCCATGACACTATCCTCTGCCTGGATCCTGTCCTAAATCCTCTGTACTGCAAATTACCAGTCAAACTGTTTCAGTTTTCAAGGTCTTTTTGCTCCCCCACTACATCTTCCAAAGTCAATTGGCATGTTGATGGAGGTGGGCAGAAATAAACCAGTTTGACATTGTGTTACCACTAACAATTGGGATTAGAATTTCCACGGGCATTCTTCTGATCATCTGCTGTAACTTCGGTGGAAGATTGGGAGAATCCCCATGGAAATTCTAAGTGCAGATCTCTCTAATTTCCTCTTATTCCCACTGTGGAGTGCGCGGCCTCTTTGTCCAAGTACTGAGGGAGTGCTGCACTGTCAGAGGTGCCATCTTTCGGATGAAACATTAAATGTCTGCCCTCTCAGGTGAACATAAAAAATCCCATGGCACTTTTTGAAGAAGAGCAGGGGAATTCTCCACGATGTCCTGGCCAATATTTATCCCTCACACAACATCACTAATTTATCACATTGCTGTTTGTGGGAGCTTGCTGTGCACAAACTGGTTGCCACATTGCCCTACAATACAACAGTTACCACCCTTCAAAAGTACATCATTGGCTGTGAAGCGCTTTGGGACAGCCTGAGGATGCCCGTAGATCGCTGGTACTACACTAATAATAACTAATTTTCCATAGTCCTGCCGCCGACCTCATTAGGCGTGTGCTGTGTGCACTGCAATTTAGACGCAATCCAATCTCCAGGTCATGAAGTCAGCTGTGATATGACATCAAGTCCCTTTTGTTCAGACTAGAAGAGCATGGAGGCTGACATTCCCTTTTTTCCACACGATTTGGTGACAGAGAAGATATGAGTAAAATGTTCTGTCATATCAGGAGGAAGCACAAGTAGACTATTCTCCATGTTTAGCGCAGCTCTGAGAGTTTTATATTTCAAAAAGATGTAAAGCAAAAAGATATATTAAAGGGAAAGTGTTTACATTTTGCATTGCATATGGTGCACATGTTCAATATGTTTTGCTTTTGTGTTTGTTCCTTGTGCGTCATCAGGTTCTCTGGTTTGTGGTTATATGTCTTTACGACTAAGTGCTCCTCTAGTTGAGGGAGTAGAACTAGTGGGTGACTACATAGTTATCAGGCTAGCTGCAGAAGATACAGAAGGCCCATTATTTGTATCTGAAATAAACCCTGATGCATCTATATCAGTGCCAGAATCTCCTTTGCTGGAGTTGCTGTGGGCTCACTGTGTTCAGATGCAACACTGACTGTCATTTGTGCAGCATTTGTGATGGCACAGAACTACCATTGGCATGAGTGCCAAGCAGCTGCTGCTGTGCTGCACCACATAGGGCACTGCTCCAGAGCATCTCCTCACAATGCCCGCTCATCTGTCTGACAAGGACAGTGAACATTTAACAGGTCTCTGAATCCCTTCCTCACTATTGCCTGTAACCATTCTCCAAATAAGTACAAGCAGCATCTTTGATAGCATTGGCATAGTCTTGTGATCAGTGACAGAATACAGGCAGACAACTGGTGCTGATTGACAACATTGGGAGATGGCAGTGTATATCTGGATGTTTTACTCCCTCATATTACCCAGACCACCATTCATTGTAATGTGCAAGGACGTAAAGGATTCCTCAGTACTGTGGTGCCTTTGAATCAACCTTCATTTTAAAGCAGGCCCTCTCAGCTCAGGAGAGGCACTCTGTATGCTAACCTTTCACCTTGTTCCAGCTGCTACTCCACACTTATCCTATACTTCCTCCTCAACATCACTTTGTGCGCTGCGTGTGTTTTGTGCTGGCGTCTTCTTCACCTGAAGCAGGCACTGGTGGGGTCGGTGCTCTCATGAGTGATAAACTTTGGATGCACCAGGTAAACTACTGGGTTCTCATGGCTCTGTGGAAAGATGGCCAATAGGATACTACAGGACAAATTTCCCTCTTAGTAGCACCATGGAATGCATATTTCCCAGGGGCATTGACCCATGAGGTTGTTTCTCTGCCTCTTTATGACCCCTAACGCCATTAGGGTTATAGGGATGGAGGAGGTTACAGAGATAGGGAGGGGTGAGGCCATGGAGGGATTTGAAAACAAGGATGAGCACTTTAAAATAGAGGAGTTACCAGACTGCGAGCCAATGTAGGTCAGATGGGAAATATGTGCAGACATAAGGTTTTTCATTAGATATATGCCTTTTTACAAAGTACCCGAGAAGGTGATGCAATACAAGATGGCTTTTTCAATCAATGAAGTGACCACAGGAACAGAAACTTCAAAGATAGTTTTGAAACAGCGACTGGGTACCTACAATGCACCAATGAGTTAAACAGCCACGGTCCATAAAAGGATATGGCATTTCTTATTTCTTTCTTGTTGCTTCTTCAAGCATTTCTTTCACAAGGGAGCATTTGGCAGTTTAGATGCTCCAGGGCAAAGTTTGTGAATATCTCTGTGTCCTGACAGCAGTCGCCTGGAATTTAAACGGATGGATGCAAAGCAAATTTGGGCACAGAGCCTGAGATTGCAAAATCGTTCATATTGTGATGCAGTTGTATTAATTTGCGGTTCTTTAAATTTTAATTATTCAATTCGACCACCACACCCTTGAGCTAATGTTTCGACACTGACTAAATTTAGCAGATCTCACTGAATAAAATGGTAAACAATTTTACAACACCAAGTTATAGTCCAGCAATTTTATTTTAAATTCACAAGCTTTCGGAGGCTTCCTCCTTCGTCAGGTAAATGACATTTACCTGACGAAGGAGGAAGCCTCCGAAAGCTTGTGAATTTAAAATAAAATTGCTGGACTATAACTTGGTGTTGTAAAATTGTTTACAATTGTCAACCCCAGTCCATCACCGGCATCTCCACATCATGAATAAAATGGGGCACTTTTAATGCACATGGAGGTTTAATCACTGAAGTGAGGCAGCTGATACTGAGTGTAATGTTCTCATTGAATGAGAATCTTCAAACTCTTCATTTCAACTCAAAAGGGACACTCAACTTGAATTATAATCCTGGATGAACTGAATTGCCACTATTAATTCAATATTTATTCATACTGAAGCTGCTGGTAGTTTCCATTATTGCAACATATTAAACTGATGACAGTTATCTCCCAGCAAATAAATACTGGGAGCAAAGGTACTAACACTTTTCAAAACTTGAGACAATTTGATAAAACCACTAATCTTGGCTGCTCAGCGCCAAAAATGAGAGTGAAGCTGAACCATCGGAATCACAGACACGATTCCAGATGTGATTTGTAAAATTATAAATGTGTATAAAGAACTCATTTATGATTTTGCTATAAATCATATAAATAAGAGACTAAATCATTGTTAATATATCTGGTATTCTCTCATTCATTCATTGTGCCGAATGAAGTGTCAGTTGTCCATAAGACAAACAAAGAGGCTAACTCCTGAGATGCCCCGCGTGGAAGGTACCAATGGCATAAAGCTTCAGAGCATTGGTGAGCTTTATGGCCATTAATAATGCATTGCAGATCCCTGCTAGGTCTTCAATGACTCCTAGTCTAGCATAACAGCTATTAGATCATTTACAGCCACACTGTACAGACTACCGCTGTGGAGGCAATCACAAGACAGGAACCAATTGAAGAGGCCCCGATGATTTGTAATTCGTAACAATATAAGTATTCTGTGGGACAAACAGTAAAGAATCATCCCAGAGCAGTCACCGTACAAGAATGCAATGTACACAGACCGCATTGAGTAGAGGTAGTGCAGACTATATTAGATAACCCCCGAAACTGGATGCAGGGTCGTTGAGATGCAGGTAGCACAGAACATTCGTGGTGATTTACCTGATTGCTGCGTCCAGCCAGCCCTACCTGTGCTGTTACGTAGCTGCTCACCAGTAGGGTGCCCAGATATCGCGAGTGTCTAGCACCACTTAAAGGCTGCCTGCACCTCTTAAAGGGGAGGTGCAGTGTGCATGCAGGAAGTGGTGGAAGTCAATTGGGAAGTGAATCTGAATCTGTTCTGCAATATAGTGCAGCATGGTGATGATGGGACCTATGGAATTTTTAATGAGCAACAACTGGGTTGGTCAACGTTTACGGAACTCTGAAATTTGCAAAAAATAAGATGCGGGTCTGCATGGAGTCTGAACGGAGATCGGACATCGCACATGTGAAACAAGGATGCAGGTCCCGTCCCTATGTTTACAAACCGTTGAGTTATTTTAAAACATTGAATAAAGGTTGCGCACTACTAAATCCCACATCCTCCAATCTGCACGCCAGTCCTCACCAATCTGTCAATCTGAGTTTGTACCAGGCCCGCAAGAGAGCATACACTAAGGTTCTCTTGAAGCACTAGAGGCCTTGGTGCAAGAGGTGGACGAAGGAGGGGCATCCTATATCCGCGGGGGTGGGTGAGGCCCTCCAGACACATACTCAAGAGGCAATGGGAGGCAGTAGGGGTCGAAGTCAATGCCAGGCACATAGCACCACAAACATGGATGCAGTGCAGGAAGTTCAATGCTTTGACACGAATGGTCAAGGTAAGTGAGGTCAACTGTCAAGTGGCATCTCCTACCAACTGTACCACTAGCCGCATCCATTGCTCCACACACTACACCCCCCATCACCCACACACTAACAAACTCTTTCAATTAGTCCTCAACTCTTTCAATCAGATGCTTCCTTCCACCCTCACACATTACCACTGTTGCAAGCTGCACACCCACAACTCACAGGTCACACACACTGGCAGCTATTCAACCACGACAGCCAAATATCTTGCAGTACACTCACCGACACACGTCCCGCTTTCTTGCAGGAGAAGGTGACACTTAACAGGAGACAGCAAGTGCCAGTGGCTCCATGGAACATGAACCTGCTGTCTTCTCTCAGGATGACAGCATTCCTGTCTAACCCCTTGCTGTTGCCTGTCAGCTAGCCACCCACTCCCTGTAGAGTGTTGAAATTTTATTCGAGGAACATAGAAAGATAGGAACAGGAGTGGCCATTCAACCCCTCGAGCCTGTTCCGCCATTCAATGAGATCATGGTTGATCTGTGACCTAACTCCATATACCTGCCATAACCAAAGATATTAAGGGATACGGGGCTAACAAAAATCTATCAATCTCACATTTAAAATTAACAATTGAGCTAGCACCAGCTGCCGTTTACAGAAGAGCATTCCAAACTTTTACCATCCTTTGTGTGTAGAAGCATTTCCCAACTTCACTCCTGAAAGTCCTGGCTCTAATTTTTAGGTCAGGTCCCCTAATCCTAATATTCAAGTAAAGGAGACCTCCAAATACAAACGCATCGGCAGCCAGAAGCAATAATCCAGCAATTAACCTGTAACTCCTACAAGATCCCTTTATATTGTGCTGTGGGGGGGTCTTCTATGCTGTTTAAGACCTGTTCAGCTGTGCAAGGGTAAGACAGTGCGTTGGCTGGAGCGTTGAGTTCCAAAATCGCATCTGTCCCTTTAAGTCAGCGTTGCACACTGATCTACCGCATAGCCTCCTTACTTTACATGGTGCTGGCCTTCGTTATCTGCACATGCGCGAACACCTTTATCAATATGGCGTCCGGCACACGTCACGCTAGAAGTGTGCGTGCGCATTCCGGACGCCATTTTGGGTCCTTGGGAGTCAGCGTAGCGCCTACTAAAACGGGCGCTACGTGGCCCAATTTACAGCCCAATATTGTCACTGCCAAGTTCGGCATTGACAACAGACATGGCTGTCACTTTCGTATTTCTGTGTTTTTGATTTTACTTTGTTTAGACATTTGCTTAAAAAAATTAAACCTTTCAAGTCTATTGGAGGCTTTTCTCATCATGAAAAAGTAACAAATAACAAAGTAACATGCATTGAGCACTCTCACAGAAAACTGTAGATGAAGAGCTAATGGGGGTAATTTTAACTTTCAGCGATAGTGTAAAATGGGTGATATTGGATCGGCCGCCCGTCGTGCACCCCGTCCGTCGTGCACCCCGCCCATCGTGCACCCCGCCCGTCGTGCACCCCGCCCGGTTTTCCTTTCCTGTGTATATTGAGCAGCGGATCCGATATCACCAATTTTACACCATCACCGAAAGTTAAACTGACCCCCATTGTTTGCGAATAGTATTTTTTCTGATTCTCATTATGCTTAGCTTTAAAATCACTTAAAACATTGAACCTTGTAGATAATGGAAGCTGCAAAGGAAATCTAGTTTGCAACGGTTGGCACTGGTTATGATCTGGTTGATCGTCTCTCCACCGGTCTTGGGTAGGTGATGCTTCTGTGTACAATGAATGAATGAAGAGCAGCAATTCAAAGAATATTCTCTACTGTGAGTGCAGAGGGAGCTGTCGACATGCAATATTACAGAAGGTTCTGGGCGGTTGTTTATAAAAGCTGAACAACAGCAGCATGACATTAATTGTGAGCAAGGATAATGCCAGAGATGGGAAGCTATAGTTATGAGGAGAGTTTTAAAATACAGGGCCTATTTCCACTGGAGCAGAGAAGGCCAAGAGGAGACTTAAGTAGATCTTCTTTAAAATTATGAACGATTTTGATATGTAGAGAGTTGTTAAAGTATGGAATTCTTTGCTACATGGAAAGACCATTGGATTTTTTAAAGAAAAAAATGAATAAATATTTGAAGCAGTGGAAAATACAGGACTATGAGGAGAGCACGGGGCAGTGAGATTAGTCTCGGATTCATCTAGCAAAGAACTGGCACAGACACAGCTTGGCTGAATGGCTTCTTACTGAACTGTGAACTTCTATGGTTCTATATAGTTCTATATATATAGCTGTCAGCAACATGTTATTAGCTGTCTGTAGGAGCTGAGCAACAGCTGGCTGGCATTCAGTCACAACTGAATCAGGACAAGGAATAGGGCAGCGATCTCCATTCATGAAATACTGAAATAGTCCTTAAGAATAGCTGCAATGTTACTTTATTAAGGAAAGAACCTAGGAACAGGAGAAGGCCATTCAGCCCCTCGAGTCTGTTCCGCCATTCAATTAGATCATGGCTGATCTGTATGTTAACTCCATCTACCCACCTTGGTTCTGTAACCCTTTATACCCTTGCCTATCAAAAATCTATCAATCTCAGTTTGGAAATTTTCAAGTTACCTAGCCTCAACAGCTTTTTGGGGAAAGAGAGTTCCAGGTTTTCACCACCCTTTGCGTGAAGAAGTGCTTTCTGAACGGCCTAGCTCTAATTTTAACGTTACACCCCCTTGTTCTGGACTCTCCCACCAGAGGAAATAGTTTCTCTCTATCGAGCCCATCAATGTCTTTAAAAAGAAATTCAACAACACTTCCACCGAGAAGTGGTGGATCAGGGTCCAGACCGCATGAAAGTGGTGACCAGAGATCCTGACCCACCTCACTTCTAGTGATGCAATTGCACCCCTGGAATTTCTAAGCTATAATATACATGTATTAATTATGTAAGTAAATATATGTCATATAAACTTTCAGAGAATTGTATTTGTGCTTATGACCTTTATTAAGAAAAAAGGTAAAAATGGGTGTGTTTTAAATTCATTGCAGTAAGGCTGAACACAACTTATTTCCGGGAAAATAATAGAAAATGGTCGGTTGCTGCAATGGCCCATCAATGCACTGAGGTATTATCCTACAGTGGATAGGGTTCAGGTTCAAAGCCAAGAGTTCCCACATAACGTCGTACCGTTGTTTAAAAAGGGAGAAAGGGATAGACCGAGCAATTACAGGCCAGTCAATCTAACCTCGGTGGTGGGCAAATTATTGGAAAAACATCTGAGGGACAGTATTAATCGTCATTTAGAAATTTGTAAACAATTTTACAACACCAAGTTATAGTCCAGCAATTTTATTTTAAATTCACAAGCTTTCGGAGGCTTCCTCCTTCGTCAGGTGAACGATGTGAAAGGAGGCTTCCTCCTTCACCTGACGAAGGAGGAAGCCTCCGAAAGCTTGTGAATTTAAAATAAAATTGCTGGACTATAACTTGGTGTTGTAAAATTGTTTACAATTGTCAACCCCAGTCCATCACCGGCATCTCCACGTCATTTAGAAAGGCACGGATTAATCAAGGACAGTCAGCATGGATTTGTTAAGGGAAGGTCATTTCTGACTAGCCTGATTGAATATTTTGAGGAGGTAACAAGGAGGGTCAATGAGAGTAGCACATTTGATGTAGTCTACATGGATTTTAGGAAGGCTTTTGACAAGGTTCCACATGGCAGACTGGTCTAAAAAGTAAAAGCCCATGGGATCCAAGGGAAAGTAGCAAGTCGGATCCAGAATTGGCTCAGTGGCAGGAAGCAAGGGGTAATGGTCGATAGGTGTTTTTGTGATTGGAAGGCTGTTTGCAGTGAGGTTCCGCAGGGATCAGTACTAGGTCCGTTGCTTTTTGTGGTATATATCAATGATTTAGACTTAAATGTAGGGGGCATGATAAAGGAGTTTGCAGATGATACAAAAGTTGGCCATGTGGTTGATAGTGAGGAGGAAAGATATCAATGGACTGGTCAGGAGAGCAGAAAAGTGGTAAATGGAATTCAATCCGGTGAAGTGTGAGGTAACGTATTCGGGGAAGGCAAACAAGGCAAGGGAATACACAATAAATGGGAGGATACTGAGAAGTGTAGAGGAAGTGAGGGACCTTGGAATGCATGTCCACAGATCCTGAAGGTAGCAGGACAGGTAGATAAGGTGGTTAAGAAGGCATACGGGATACTTTCCTTTATTAGCCGAGGCATAGAAAATAAGAGCAGGGAGATTATGCTAGAGCTGTATAAAACACTAGTTAGGCCACAGCTAGAGTACTGTGTACAGTTCTGGTCACCACATTACAGGAAAGATGTGATTGCACTAGAGAGGGTATGGAGGAGATTTACGAGGATGTTGCCAAGACTGGAGAATTTTAGCTACGAGGAGAGATTGGATAGGCTGGGATTGTTTTCTTTGGAACAGAGGCGGCTAAGGGGCGATTTAATTGAGGCGTATAAAATTAAGAGGGGCCTAGATAGAGTGGATAGGAAGGACCTATTTCTCTTAGCAGAGTGGTCAAAAAACCAAGGGGGCATAGATTTAAAGTAATTGGTAGAAAGATTAGAGGGGAGTTGAGGAGAAATTTTTTCACCCAGGAGGGTGGTGGAGGTCTGGAACTCACTGCCTGAAAGGGTGGTAGAGGCAGAAATCCTCAACTCATTTAAAAAGTACCTGGATATGCACTTGAAGTGCCATAACCTACAATGCCATGGACCTGGAAAGTGGGATTAGGCTGGTTAGCTCTTTTTCGGCCAGCACAGAGACGATAGGCCAAATGGCCTCCTTCTGTGCCTTAAATTTCTATGATTCTATATGTTTAGAACCCGATTTTAGCTTTGCATGCCACATATTTACAGAAAAAAATTTGCAGTCAGAAGTTGTTTTTAAAAACAATGTTATACACGTCCAGAACATATCGACCGTTTCCTTGACTTACTTTATTAATGATGTAACTTTAGGTTCCGTTGTAAACCAATCTAATTAACACACGCCTGGTTTCCACTGTTATTCTTAGAAGCATTTTCCCGTGAGTGACAGTTTGTGTTTCATATTAATGACACAGGCTGGAATCAGCGTGTGTTTGATGATGTAAGTGTCCCTTTGGGTGGTATTGGTATTGGTCCTTTTTCTTTAGTGTAATTAACCCCAATCTGCATTTTCTTCAGCAAATTAAACACTTATAAGTAAGAGCACAATGACTAAACTACTGATTAAGAGAAGGACCTGACTAAAATAAATCAAGCTACCATTTTTTGCAATTTTTTTCATGTGTTTAGCATTTGCGCGACATGGCACATTTAATAGAGTTTAAAAGTTCCTACGCTGTTTGATTAATGATTAGTCACAAATCTTCCACGTAGTGTTGGCTGAATATGAGATTTTGTGATTACATAAACGGGCAATTTTAACCCTACCTGCCCGGAGGAAATCAGGCAGGTGGGCAGTTAAAATGGGCCGGATGATCTACCCGTCGACATCCCACACCGATCCCGCTGTCTGAAATATTAACCTGCTCTTCTGAGCAGGCAGCAAGGACGCCCATCTGAAGCCGACAGGGTCCTTCTTTAAATATGTAGATCAGGGTCCAATGACATCATCGAGTCTTGACTGCAATTTTAACTGGTGGCCTCAGCGGGGAAGCTGTTGTTGCATTTCCGCCAGCAACGAGATCATCTGGGGCAAGAAAAGGCTCATACAGGTGAGTGTTTTTTACTTCCCTTGCAGGGCTAGGAGAAGCAGAGATCCTCCAGGAATCCACTCCCCGCAACTTACCTTGTTGCTGTCAACCATTCCATTGGTGCCGGCCAGCAGCCTCTTATCTCCTGAAATTTGGCTCACACCAGCTGACCGGCAGCATGCTGAAGCGTTTGCAGCCATCTTCAGCCAGAAGTGCCGAGTGGATGATCCATCTCAGCCTCCTCCCGATATCCCCACCATCACGGAAGCCAGTCTTCGGCCAATTCGATTCACTCCACGTGATATCAAGAAACGGCTGAGTGCACTGGATACAGCAAAGGCTATGGGCCCCGACAACATCCCGGCTGTAGTGCTGAAGACTTGTGCTCCAGAACTAGCTGCGCCTCTAGCCAAGCTGTTCCAGTACAGCTACAACACTGGCATCTACCCAACAATGTGGAAAATTGCCCAGGTATGTCCTGTCCACAAAAAGCAGGACAAATCCAATCCGGCCAATTACCGCCCCATCAGTCTACTCTCAATCATCAGCAAAGTGATGGAAGGTGTCATCGACAGTGCTATCAAGCGGCACTTACTCACCAATAACCTGCTCACCAATGCTCAGTTTGGGTTCCGCCAGGACCACTCGGCTCCAGACCTCATTACAGCCTTGGTCCAAACATGGACAAAAGAGCTGAATTCCAGAGGTGAGGTGAGAGTGACTGCCCTTGACATCAAGGCAGCATTTGACCGAGTGTGGCACCAAGGAGCCCTAGTAAAATTGAAGTCCATGGGAATCAGGGGGAAAACTCTCCAGTGGCTGGAGTCATACCTAGCACAAAGGAAGATGGTAGTGGTTGTTGGAGGCCAATCATCTCAGCCCCAGGGCATTGCTGCAGGAGTTCCTCAGGGCAGTGTCCTAGGCCCAACCATCTTCAGCTGCTTCATCAATGACCTTCCCTCCATCATAAGGTCAGAAATGGGGATGTTCGCTGATGACTGCACAGTGTTCAGTTCCATTCGCAACCCCTAAGATAATGAAGCAGTCCGAGCCCGCATGCAGCAAGACCTGGACAACATCCAGGCTTGGGCTGATAAGTGGCAAGTAACATTCGCGCCAGATAAGTGCCAGGCAATGACCATCTCCAACAAGAGAGAGTCTAACCACCTCCCCTTGACATTCAACGGCATTACCATCGCTGAATCCCCCACCATCAACATCCTGGGGGTCACCATTGACCAGAAACTGAACTGGACCAGCCATATAAATACTGTGGCTACGAGAGCAGGTCAGAGGCTGGGTATTCTGCGGCGAGTGACTCACCTCCTGACTCCCCAAAGCCTTTCCACCATCTACAAGGCACAAGTCAGGAGTGTGATGGAATACTCTCCACTTGCCTGGATGAGTGCAGCTCCAACAACACTCAAGAAGCTCGACACCATCCAAGATAAAGCAGCCCGCTTGATTGGCACCCCATCCACCACCCTAATCATTCACTCCCTTCACCACCGGCGCACTGTGGCTGCAGTGTGTACCATCCACAGGATGCACTGCAGCAACTTGCCAAGGCTTCTTCGACAGCACCTCCCAAACCCGCGACCTCTACCACCTAGAAAGACGAGAGCAGCAGGCGCATGGGAACAACACCACCTGCACGTTCCCCTCCAAGTCACACACCATCCCGACTTGGAAATATATCGCCGTTCCTTCATTGTCGCTGGGTCAAAATCCTGGAACTCCCTTCCTAACAGCACTGTGGGAGAACCGTCACCACACGAACTGCAGCGGTTCAAGAAGGCGGCTCACCACCACCTTCTCGAGGGCAATTAGGGATGGGCAATAAAATGCTGGCCTCGCCAGCGACGCCCACATCCCGTGAACGAATAAAAAAAAAAAATGCCGATGAGGCCCGGGGATTATATCGCCCACGCCTCACGCTGCTGAGGTCAGGGATGACACTTGCCTCACCCCCATCCCGGTTAAAATGGGGGCTATAGGAATTGTTACCATTCACTAGGATTAACTTTGCCTCATGATTAAATGCGTAGATGCACTACATGATATGGTCCTTAGCTGCATAAACCAGGGATGCATTACAGTGATGTGGGACACTGTAATGGAGCTCAGTCTGTCCTCCTGGAAGGGCAGACATGTAGATGTTGGTAAGTACAGGATTGGGTTTTGATGGTCTTTTCCAATCTCATTCTTGTCTACGACTCTTTCTCTGTTGCCTCCCCCTCTCCCCACCCTTCCATAGCCTAACATGTTACATTGTTAATTAGATTGGTTTACAAAGAAACCTAACGTTACAACATTGATTAGGTAAAAAGAAAAGAAGACTTGTATTTTATATAGTGCCTTTCACGACCTCAGGACGCCCCAAAGCCCTTTCCAGCCAATGAAGTACTTTTAAAGTGTAATCACTGTTGTAATGTAGGAAATGGAAATGGAGGATAGATCCTGGACATGGAGAACATTGGTTTTTTTTCGCCTGCACATTTTTCTTTGCTTTATTGTGATTTTTCAATGAATCCCAATTGTTCGATTAATCATAGTATTCACATGCATGGCAAATTTGTGACTCATAGAGCACACATTTAACACAGAAAAAAGTTTCAGCAAATTGTAGGTTGGTTTATTTTAGTTAATAATTGGTGGTTCAGTTACTATGATAGTGCATTGGATCCTTATTTAATTAACTGTGAAAATACGAATTTGTGTTAATTACACAAAAAATAGTTACCGCCAACATAACCATTCCACTATGAGCAGTAACTGGGTGGTTACTGCAGGAAGGATGGTTCCACATGTTAACATTTACACCAGTGTTTCTCTCTGCTGCTTCCAAAGATCATCGATTTGCAATACCTATATCTCAGCCTAGTTATTCATTCTCAAAGTCATCAAAATGAGGAATGGTGTGGGACCAATGCTAAGTGTATCTTTTCTTGCTGCCACAGTTTAAAGCTTAACACCAGCAAATAAACACTGTTGACTTAATATAAATCCATTAATGGTGATCACAATTAGGCATGAATGCTGGTGAGAAAATGCCTTATGCAGTATTAGAAAATTCAATAGGGCCATTTTCCCCTCTAGATGTAGAGCACTAAACAGAATGGCATGCAAGTCACTGACAGCCACTGCTCCTTTCAGGTCAATGGTCTGTACATTCATATTTTTTCTGTGTTTTACATCATTTAGTTCTAATGCTTTGCTCTGTCCAGGGTGCATACGGTTACAGTACAGAACTGAGGCTAGGGTATAACTGCAAAAATCAATGAAGCTATGACTGCAATACTAAGCTAGATTAATACTGCCCCCTCCATCTTCACAGCAACATGCCATAAAACCCTGTGATACCAATGTATCTGGTTTTCCCTTGGAAAACTACATGACTAGTTAGTTACCGGTTTTACAGACCATTTTCTCTTTCTACAGATTTATAGCGGTTCCAGTAAGTGAACCTTGTCCCCTGCGATCTGGAAGTTGTATAATTACCAATAGTTTCTCCTTCACAGAGCTGCATGACTCAAAGACTAAGGATTACTCTATTTGCAGTCATTTATTTACTAGGCTATGGATAGCCTTTTGCTGCACTAGAATGATGGGTATCAACCACAGATCAGATTTTACACTTAATACACGAATATTTTACAATAATATATTTGTCTGTAGCTGAAATAGAACTGTGATGCCCACAAATTTGGCGAATACTGACTGTACCATATAAACATGAATATGCATACATCGAGTGAAGACAGGAACGGGTCAATTACCCTTAGTAATCATCGTAATTTTAACAGTCCGTTCTGATTTGAAAAACAAAATCATGGCAAAGTGAATTCTTTTAGTATCAGCATAATGTTGTGTAATGCAATGTAACGAATAAGGGGTGTGAAATTGGTCGTCAGAGAAAACGCAAAACGGGCAAATAGTGAATCGGCAGCCCGTTTTACATCCCGCCCGATTTTCTTTAAGAAAAGGTAACAAGCAGATTCCAGATATTCCAAGGCCATTTGCCTCGCCAGCAACGGCCTGATGCTAAGTTTCTTAATGCAAACAAAGCAAAAGTTGCATTGTGCACATTATGAATGCTTGTGATCACGACTGGAATTCTTGAGCAGAAGCATTAATATCAGAGCAATGTAACACTTCTTTTTGAGAAATGCAAGATGGCTCATTTTCACTTTCTGCAAAGGCGGACAACTAGCAGTCATGAATTGGCCACCCTGTTATACACTCCGTCCGATTGCCCTTTCTATTGGAGCCAATGGAAACGGAGACCGAGCAGAGTGTACAATGGGCTGCCAACCGACTACCACCAGCTTTCTGCCTCCGGCAACAGTGAAAATCATCCAACAAGTCTTAACCTGCAGGTGATCAGATATCAGAAGCTGCTGTTTTATTTGGATAAAGTTAACCAATTTGTCGACCACGTGCTGAACACTGGAAGGCAAATAGCAGGAGAAAGTGTGAGCCATGGATCAAGATTCTGTGTTTAAGTTTTATTCTCCCACATACCAGTATTGCAGCATGACTGCGAGGAGGTGGAACCAAGTTTCAGGCTGCAGCTGAGGGTTATCATTACTGGATGTGCCAGTCCGGTGCTGCAGGGCAGCTGCAGGTGTCCTTGAAGCAGATGGCACAGCTCCACATCTGTCTCACTAATAACCTGGAGCGTGTGAAGACAGTTTCCCTTGGTTATTTGCCATGTAGATATGCCGGGCCTGCAGAGATGGATGGCAGCATATTGGTGGGTGTGACCAATCAGCTGTTGATCCCCCTGGCAACCCTTCTTTCAGGCTGTGCCTTTGAAAGCGTAACTTACTGTGATGGGGATGCTTCTGAAACAATCACATGCATTGGTGTTTTCCAGAGTACTGTCCGAGCTCCCTTTGGGAACAGCAGCCTCTTGCAGTCACCAAGGGTTTTTAAATCTCAGTCTGCTGATGTGGGCGTGCAGGTACTGGTGTTTGGGCACAGAGCATCATTTGTGCATCTGGACCTGCCTGCCATTTCTCTGTTGGTTCTGTTCTTATTCCAAACATCTCAGACAGGCAGATTCCCAATGGGAACTTGAACTGGTGCCAGGAATAGTGCGGTTGGCAGACAATAAAAGCTAAATCAATTGGCATAAAGGCTCATGAGAACCTACATGCCAGCAGAAAAAGAATAAAAAGCGGTTTAAGAATAGCTTTCATACTGCAGAATCAATTTACATAGTATTTACATCAC
This sequence comes from Heptranchias perlo, assembly GCF_035084215.1. Classification (NCBI taxonomy): domain Eukaryota; kingdom Metazoa; phylum Chordata; class Chondrichthyes; order Hexanchiformes; family Hexanchidae; genus Heptranchias; species Heptranchias perlo. Next base: position 28,625,116 of record NC_090349.1, read on the forward strand.
AGAAACAGTCTTTTTTGTTATTCATTCATGGGATGTGGGCGTCACTGGCAAGACCAGCATTTATTGCGCATCCCAATTGCCCTTCAGAAGGTGGTGGTGAGCCGCCTTCTTGAACCGCTGCAGTCCGTGTGGTGAAGGTTCTTCCACAGAGCGGTTAGGTAGGGAGTTCCAGGATTTTGACCCAATGACAATGAGGGAACGGCGATATATTTCCAAATCAGGGTGCTGTGTGACTTGGAGGGGAACATGCAGGTGGTGATGTTCCCATGCGCCTGCTGCCCTTGTCCTTCTAGGTGGTAGAGGTCGTGGGTTTGGGAGGTGCTATCGAAGAAGCCTTGGCGAGTTGCTGCAGTGTATCCTGTAGATGGAACACACTGCAGCCACAGTGCGTCGGTGGTGAAGGGAGTGAATGTTTAAGGTGGTGGATGGGGTGCCAATCAAGCGGGCTGCTTTGTCCTGGATGGCGTCGAGCTTCTTGAGTGTTGTTGGTGCTGCACTCATCCAGGCAAGTGGAGAGTATTCCATCACTCCTGACTTGTGCCTTGTAGATGGTGGAAAGGCTTTGGGGAGTCAGGAAATGAGTCACTCGCCGCAGAATACCCAGCCTCTGACCTGCTCTTGTAGCCACAGTATTTATATGGCTGGTCCAGTTAAGTTTCTGGTCAATGGTGACCCCCAGGATGTTGATGGTGGGGGATTCAGCAATGGTAATGCCGTTGAATGTCAAAGGGAGGTGGTTAGACTCTCTCTTGTTGGTGATAGTCATTGTCTGGCACTTGACTGGTGTGAATGTTATTTTCCACTTATCAGCCTGGATGTTGTCCAGGTCTTGCTGCATGCGGGCATGGACTGCTTCATTATCTGAGGGATTGTGAATGGAACTGAACACTGTGCAATCATCAGCAAACATCCCCATTTCTGACCTTATGATGGAGGGAAGGTCATTGATGAAGCAGCTGAAGATGATTGGGCCTAGGACACTGCCTTGAGGAACTCCTGCAGTGATGTCCTGGGGCTGAGATGATTGGCCTCCAACAACCACTACCATCTTCCTTTGTGCTAGGTATGACTCCAGCCACTGAAGAGTTTTCCCCCTGACTCCCATTGACTTAAATTTTACTAGGGCTCCTTGATGCCACACTCGGTCAAATGCTGCCTTGATGTCAAAGGCAGTCACTCTCACCTCACCTCTGGAATTCAGCTCTTTTGTCCATGTTTGGACCAAGGCTGTAATGAGGTCTGGAGCCGAGTGGTCCTGACGGAACCCAAACTGAGCATCGGTGAGCAGGTTATTGGTGAGTAAGTGCTGCTTGATAGCACTGTTGACGACATTTTCCATCACTTTGCTGATGATTGAGAGTAGACTGATGGGGCGGTAATTGGCCAGATTGGATTTGTCCTGCTTTTCGTGGACAGGACATACCTGGGCAATTTTCCACTTTGTCGGGTCGATGCCAGTGTTGTAGCTGTACTGGAACAGCTTGGCTAGATGCACGGCTAGTTCTGGAGCACAAGTCTTCAGCACTACAGCTGGGATGTTGTTTGGGCCCAAAGCCTTTGCTGTATCCAGTGCACTCAGCCATTTCTTGATATCACGTGGAATGAATCGAATTGGCTGAAGACTGGATTCTGTGATAGTGGGGATCTCGGGAGGAGGCCGAGATGGATCATCCACTCGGCACTTCTGGCCACACGGCAATTCGGCCCAACAGGTCTATGCTAGTGTTTATGCTCCACGCGAGCCTCCTCTCACCTTACTTCATCTAACTCTATTGGCATATCCTTCTATTCCTTTCTCCCTCAAGTACTTAACTGGCTTCCCCGTAAATGTATCTATGCTATTCGCCTCAAACCACTCCATGTGGTAGCAAATTCCACATTCTAGCCACTTACCCTGCTCTTCAAATCAACTACTGATCACAGCTATGAATCCTGATTCCCACGGGTATCCTTTGGAAATAAAGCCCTGCAGGTCGGAAGGTTGGGAAATAGCGTGTGGGATGTCTCCATTGTTATAAATTGGCTAGCCATGTGGAGAAGGATAGAATACTAGAGCTAGGTCATCTGTTGCTTCCTAGCCTTTATTCAGAAATCCCCCTTACACACACACCACACCCTAGATAAGCTCTCATATAAAACGGATACAGAGTCCCCAACTGACACACACCACCTGAATACAATTAACACTAATTGATATAAATCACATGATACAATTAATATCCGTCCCCCAAAATAATATTTAAATTAAGCTTGAGCCTGTTTGAGGGGGACGTTTCCACTGTCAGGGTTGTCTGCTCATGGAAAATTTCATGAGATGCAAAGTGGGCAGATATCTGATGTGATAAAATTCCGCTGAATTTTCCATTCAGGTCCAGCTGACTTAACGGCGTAAATTGAGTGGAGCTAATCAGAAATTCCAGGCTGTTTTTCTTGAACTGAAATGCAGTCCACTGTGTTGATTGTGCCACTAACACACACTGCCCTGTTTCCATTTTAAAAAATTGTCATTACAAATCTAAAAATGCCATTTGAGAAACATATTTTGAATATGGAAGAAAATGTTGTTAAATTATTAATTATTCCTCCAGAGATCTGACAAATTCAAAGGATTTAAAACCGTGACCCAAAAAAACAAAATCGATAAATGCAATTAGCAATATTGTTTACCCCTACGCTGCCCACAGGAATCTTATTTATTAGGAAGGATTCCTACTGATATTTATGAGGTTCCTGCATGTTATTTTATATGGAGCACTTTTACAGAGATTTCAGAGAGAAAGAAAAAACCTTTGGGATTTTGCTGTCATAACAAATAAAGATCATTGTTGTGATTCTAAGCAATGCAGCCAGTATTGTGGTAATCGTTTTCAGTATAGCAGACAATTATTCAGAATTTTTTTTAGAGAAGTTGGATGGAAGTGTTCTGAGGAAGAATAATCACAGAATCTTACAGCACAGAAGGAGGCCATTCAGCCCGTCATGCCTGAGCTGGCTCTTTGAAAGTGCTGTTCAATTTGGCCCCATACCCCAGCTTTTTCCCCATAACCCTGCAAATTAGTCCTCTTCAAGTACATGTCCAATTGCCTTCTGAAAGCTCCTATGGAATCTGCTTCCACCACCCTTTCAGGTGGTGCATTCCAGATCTTAATAACCCTCTGTGTGAAAACATTTCTCTTCATTTCCCCTCTAGTTCTTTTGCCGATTATTTTAAATTTATGACCTTTGATTAACAACCCACTTGCCACGGAAACAATTGCTCCCTATTTGCTCTATCAAAACCCCTCTTTATTTTGAATACCTCTATTAGATCCCCCCTTAAGCTTCTCTGCTTTAAGGAGAACAATCCCAGCTTCTCCAATCTTTCCATTTAACTGAATTCCCTCATCCCTGGTAAACTGAATAATTGAGACTTAAAATTATTGTTCTAAGTGATCATTAAAAGACATACTTTAAGATAATATAAAAATCCTTTTCCTGTTGATAACTAAAATGAATACATTTTCTTGCTTCCAATTAATAGCATTAGAGTTAGCAGCATAACTAGCCACACAACCTGAAGTGAATTCTCTCCTCCCCATTGCCATGTAAGATATAGGGCATGATTTTAACTTGGAGAGTGGAATTCAGTGGATGGGTAGATTTTCGGGTGTGAAACCCGGAAGTGAAATGTGTGTGTCGGAATCTGTGATCGCAACTCAATTGAAGGCAATTATTTTTGCTTCCAGGTTTCCCGCTCGACAGGTAGCCAAGGTTGATAAGCTGGCTGCCTGTTGGGAGGGAAAGCAACCAGGGAGTAGATGCCAGATAAGTCTGAGATCGGGGGGGGGGGGGGGGGTTTCAGCCATCGGGGGTTTGGGGGGGGGGGTCTCGAGGTGAATGTTGGTTTAAATCCTAAACAGTACTTTCTGAGATGGGGGTGAATGAGAGTGTGTGTTCCTATGCTAAAATTTCTGCTCATTGTTGGGGAGGAGGTGGTTTGTTGCCCTATCCTGGAATTTCTGTTATGTGTTTGTGGTCCAATGATACGGGGATGCATTTGGGCTTATAATCATTTTTGGGGGGTTGTTCTCAGATATATACCCATTGGCTTGGTTCCCAATTTTTACTCAGTGGTTGGAGTTTGCTTTTGTTCAGTTGAGTTGGGAGCAACGTTCACTATTCTACCGGGGGATGTAGAAAGTGATGCAATGGTGGTGCTGCGGGAGAGAGATTTCTTTTCATTGGTTGAGGTTCTTGCTAGTTGATCTCCCATGGCATTGCACATGGGGAGTCAAAACCAATGCAACTTTTCACATCAACCAACGGAGATAATTGAACCAAGACAGGGAAGGAAAGGGTGAGAGAAAGGGAGAGGGTGAGAACAACGAACTGAGTGAGGGGGAGAGGAAGGGAGAGGCTGCAAGGGGGAGGGGAGAGAGGGCTGATAGAGGGTGAGGACAGGGGAGGGTTGGGGGAGAGATGAGGGGAGAGGAGGATGGTAAGGGAGAGGGGAGAGGGAAAATGAAAGAGGAGGGGAGGAACAGAGAGGGAGCAGGAGGAGGGGAGAGGGAGAGAAGAAGGTGAGATGGAGGATGGGTCATCGACCTTAAATGTTAACTCTGTTTCTTTCTCCACAGATGCTGCCTGACTTGCTGAGTATTTCCAGCATTGTCTGTTTTTATTATAATGCATATCTGGGGTAGAGTGTGTTTAGAAAAGCCAGTCTAGATAGGAGAGGAGATGGTGTCGCCCTTTATGATAGGGAAACCTGAGACATTAGACAAGTTGATCCCATAGAGGTGGAAAGTTACACAATGTACTCTTTAGTGTGAGAAGAATAAAGCTAACATTAACGGTATGCCATTAGACCATCAGGTCAACATAAGGATGACATTTTGTTTTATGAAGAGATAAGAAGGGTATGTGAAAATGGGAAATATTAATGGGTGACTTCAATCAGCCAAATCTAAGTAGGAAATGCTCAGGTGGTTGGGAGTCTGAGATAGTAAACATAATGTATGACTGATTCATGACCTTCTGTGTAAGGGAAGCCATGAGAGGCAGTGCACATCTTGACCTGGTAACAGTAAGTGACCCAGACAACATACAGGGAATGGAAGTCACAGCACCTTTAGACGATAGAAACCACAGAACGATCAATATGACGTGCAACTCAGAAATAGCAAGAACTGGGAGCCAGGAATTTAACTTTAAAAGAACTAACAAAAAAAATGAAGGAAAAATTTAAGCAAATTGATTGGGGCAGGGTGTTGTTCAACAATAGGAGTTATGTCAGGGTGAAAGGAGTGGAAGTGCTGAGTGGAATGCCATTGGGATCAGTATTGGGACCACTACTGTTACTAATTCATATCATTGATTCCAAAACTCAGTGCAAGTTGGTTAAATCATTGTCTGTTTTTATTTCAGATTTCCAGCATCTGCAGTATTTTGCTTTTGCCCCAGTTGTATGTGTTGTGTTCATTACCATCCTCCAGATATGGCATGTTTCAGATATTCCTATCATATCACAATTCTCAACTGCCACAACATTTTAAAATCTTATTCCTAATGCCACTATTGTTCATATGTATACATTTTATTTATTTACATTTTATTGTAGATTTTGTTCCAGGTATCTGGGGCATGATTTTGACTCTGAGCCGGGATGGGGGCAAGGGTGTTGGGATTTTGATGTAAGGACGTCTTTTACTTTTTTTTTGTTGGTTTGCTGTCCGACTGGCCGGCCTGATTGACAGGCTGGTCTCAGTCGGACGGGGGAGCAGCCAGGGAGAGGACGTTTTCAGGTAAGTCTGCAGGTAAGTCTTTGTTTATATGGACGGGGGTGGGGGGCATTGGGGTCATGGGTTGGAGGGATTAGGGGTCAGTCATGGGGGAGTGTCGGGATTGGGAGTCATCATGGGGGTCCACGATCGTTGGCTGGAAGATCGGGGTCAGGGGTCCACGATTGTTGTTGGGGGTGGGTCGCTGCAGTTAGGCTTGTTGGGCCTGCTCCTTCAGGCCCACAAGCGGTGCCAGAAAGGCATGTACCCGTTAGTCTGAGGCCTTTTCACCTCCTTTCACGTGGCGTGAAAGAGAAGGCCCGGGAATCCCGGCCCCCTGGGATTGAAATCGGAAACTGTGGGAAAATGGAGCCCCACAGCCTCCTTGAAAGGTTTTACAGCCCGACCCACCTCCTGGGAGCTGGTTGGCCGCCCGCCCCTCATCCCGCCCTGGTGTAAACCGGAAGTGGGCGGGACGGGGGCAGGTCTGAAATGGTTGCGATTTTGAATGCCGCCCTGCCCCCAACCCACTTGTTTTTCACTTATAAAATCGTGCCCCCGATTTCTGTGTAAAGGTAAATGCCAGAGACTTAGAATAGAGAGCAGAGGAAAGCTTTTTATATGGAGGGTTGTGAGGCCGCAGAATGCACTACTGCAGTTAGTGACTGAAGCAGAGACCATTTCAACATTTAAGAATGGATTAGAGAGATGGTTGAAGGAAAGAGGGATAAAGGGATATGGGAACAGGCCGGGCACATGGGATTAGGGCTTCAGCTTGAGTGGAAGATAAACATTAACACTGCAAGGTTGGGCTGAATGGCCTGTTTCCATGTTGCAATTTCTATGCAATATCTCTGGGTTTCTCTGTCCATATCTACCTGTTGACTACTTCCCACTCTGCAATCAGCCTCTTCACAGATCCATTTTCCTCCCAACTCTCCCTCCCTCACCTATCTAGTTCAAATGATTCTCAATAGCTGTCTCAGTGTTCCTCTCAAGTTTCATTGTTCCTGTATTGAAAAGGATATAAACACAAGAATGAGAATTTTAGGCAGTTAAAATAGCTGACCCTTTATCTTGAGACTATGACCCCTAGTTCTAGACTCTCCAGCCAGGGGAAACAGCCTCTCGGCATCTACCCTGTCAAGCCTATAAGAATTTTATACGTTTCAATGAGATCACCTCTCATTCTTCTAAACTCCAGAGAATATAGGCCCATTTTACTCAATCTCTTCTCATAGGACAACCCTCTCATTCCAGAAATCAATCTAGTGAACCTTCGTTGCAGCCCTCTAAGGCAAGAATATCATTCCTTAGGTAAGGAGACCAAAAACTGTACACAGTACTCCAGGTGTGGTCTTACCAGAGCCTTATTTAGGAGCACAAGTGTTTCAGGAGGGGAATCCCATTTGGGGGAAGGGAAGAGGAGGCCCAAGGTTTCCTGCTCTGCCTGGCCCTCAAGGAAACTAAACCACAATTAAAAAGCTGACCTTGCTGGGCCTTTTCCAGTCCTGGCTCTGTTTCCAGCAGGTTTGGCGTGGTGGGAAAGCCATCACTTCCTACCAACTCAGGCCTTGGGTTAAAATAGCAGATCGGGCCCCGATTATATTATTGGAGCCCGATCTGCACGTTTAAAGAGGACCCCGTCAGCTTGAGGCGGGCGTCCTTGCCGCCTGCAATTTAAAATTGTAGTGTGCAAGATCAGGGTGAGAAAGGAGTGGGTAAGTCCCCTGCTCCATATTAACTGCACCCCCTGCCCCCCACCCTTGTATCCCCCCTGGGGGGAGGAATCAAAATCAAACCTTAATACTTTCTTCTGTGGCTTATCATCCATTGTTTTGATTATGTCTCTGTGAAGCACCTTAAGACGTTTTCCACATCAAAGATGCAATATAAATGCTAATTGTTGTTGCTGCTAGAAGCTCAGTGTTTGGTGGCAGTATGGTGAAGGAAGTGACTTTACTGTCGCTGAACACTTTCAGACTCACTTGTTGCCCCTCCCCCCGCACGCAATACAAACAAATGCCAACAAAGTTGAAGACTGTTTCTTCCTGGCTGCCAGTTCAGCGGGGCTTTGATTTTTTTTTTGCTCAGTGACCTGTACAGACCTTACCCCAGCCGTCAGGCAACATACGGTGACCAAAATCGTGAGCCCTGACGTTAAGTCAACCATCCGTGTACAAGCTGTTGACTGCTTAGTTGTTTTTCTGTTGTTCCAGTGCAGTGGAATCCATCACACAATATAAACCGGAAGGGTTTTATAGTACTAGGAGCTCCAGGCAATATTGGAGAGCCACTTCAAGAAGCAGATCTGCAATATAAATAGGACAAAAACTGCAAGGCACCACACCCCTATCTGGGAACTCTCCTCACAGCACACAAATCCCAGGATCATTCAATAATCGTTTGAGTAGTATTTAGATAACAAGCAACATATGTGTATAATTCATTTTAGACAAAGAAGGGTGTGACAGATAACTCTAGCAGGGCTCTTTAACTGCACCAGATGAATCCTCGTTCCCTACGTTACTGAGTATTTTGAAAATAGGTGAAATAGGTGAAAGACAAATCTGTCCTATTTATGGAAACAAACATTTTTTTACACGACTGTGCTTGTGTAAATATGTTGATAGTTATATATTTTTCACTGAAGAAACACAATATTGATAAGGGGGAAGAGGGAGGCACTCTTTTTAAATGTGGTCTTCATTATTCTTTACCTGTCAAGTAATTCATTGGTGTGTCATATTATCAAGCACTTCACTAATCTGATGCAACAGTAAAGAAACCAAAAGGAGACTGGGGAAATTTTGTGGAGCTCTTCCAAAATTGCACCATGAGACTACAATTTGTGCAAGACTTGTAGGAAAATGTAGGTATTTCAAAATTCAGCACAAGTCATTGACTTAAAGATAAGCAAAGTGCCAGCTTGATTCAGTGGTAGTACTTATGTCCTTGAGTTAGAAACTTGAGTTCTAACCCCACTCCATGACTTGAGCACGTAATCTAGGCTGACACTTCAGTGCAGTACTGAGGGAAAGCTGCATTGTTGGAGATGCCGTCTTTTGAATGAGATGTTAAACAGAGGTCCTGTTCAGGTGGATGTAAAAGATCCCAAGATATTTTTTCGTAGAAGAGCAGGGTGTTCTCCTGGTGTCCTGGCCAATATTTACCCTTCAACTAACATCACTAAAACAGATTAATTGGCCATTCATCCCATTGCTGTTCGTGGGACCTTATTGGTGCAATTTAGCTGCCAAATTTGCCTACAAAACAACAGTGACTGTACTTCAAAGTATGTCATTGGCTGCGAAGCGCCTTGTGACATCCTGAGAATGTGAAAGGTGTCACATAAATGCAAGTATTCCTCTTTAAAACTCACAGACGGTAACTCAGTTTTGCTAATGCTGACTCTTCAGAAGTGTCATTAATTTGATTTGCTGCCAGTGATTTCTGTTCACGCTGTGATTGGTAAAAAGCCAACAGGAAGAAGGGAAAGAATTCATGCTGTGGAACATTAGTAATGAATACATTAGCATTTTACTCGTCCGTTATTTTAACAAAAGTGATAAACCTTTGGGGTTAATGTCTTCATCAAGATAGAGGATAAAGGGATTTCATATGAACAAGTCAGCTAATTATAGTCTAAAACTTTTGACTTGGAGATTTAAAGAAGGATATCTTAAGGTAGATATGTTTTGTTTATGGGGCATTTTCTAACTAGGTTATGATGCTATCAGTAAGCTCCACTATAGCAATGTATACTGATGCATTTTATGACACCCGTTCATCTGATATTTGAGCATAGGCATTAACTGGTTTATTTTTAAAGTTTGTGGTTTGGGATCTTGTCTGCTTTCTTGCAGCTCTGTAAAAACTTGATGTTTTTAAAGGATTAATGCCTCCACTGAGGATAGCAGAGGGATATTATGTGAAGCCATTAAACAACTGTCCACTAACATTGCCAAAAGTAATTTCACGGTTTAGAAAAGATGATTTTCTGAATATGCATTTCCCGATATGTGCAGTCAGCAGGCGAGCTGCCTAAAACAGCACAGAATCTGAAAACGGGCCTTAAAGTTTCTGTCTGAAGAGGCAGTCAGGTACAGGTATTGAACTGAATATTAAAGCAACACGATTTTCTTGACAAAATATTTAGCAAACTTTTATCATTTGTTTGTTAACACGCAACACAATGATGTAAGTTTAATCATTGTGTCACTTGCATGTGATTCCATTGTCACACAATTGCTGCACAGCTTGTTTGGTTTGTGAAGTTTCTCAGCTGAGACGCTAAACCGAGGTCCCATCTGCCCTCTCAGGTGGACGTAAAAGATCCCAAGGCACTATTCGAAGAAGAGCAGGGGAGTTCTCCCTGGTGCCTGGCCAACATTTATCCCTCAGCTAACATTACTAGAACTAGGGGGCATAATCATAGAATAAGGGGCTGCTCTTTCAAAACTGAGATGAGGAGAAACTTCTTCACTCAGAGGGTAGTAGGTCTGTGGAATTTGCTGCCCCAGGAAGCTGTGGAAGCTACATCATTAAATAAATTTAAAACAGAAATAGACAGTTTCCTAGAAGTAAAGGGAATTAGGGGTTACGGGGAGCGGGCAGGAAATTGGACATGAATTTAGATTTGAGGTTAGGATGAGATCAGCCATGATCTTATTGTAAACAATTTTACAACACCAAGTTATAGTCCAGCAATTTTATTTTAAATTCACAAGCTTTCGGAGGCTTCCTCCTTCCTCAGGTGAACGAAATGAAATCGATTTCATTTCGTTCACCTGAGGAAGGAGGAAGCCTCCGAAAGCTTGTGAATTTAAAATAAAATTGCTGGACTATAACTTGGTGTTGTAAAATTGTTTACAATTGTCAACCCCAGTCCATCACCGGCATCTCCACATCATGATCTTATTGGATGGCGGAGCAGGCTCGAGGGGCCGATTGGCCTACTCCTGCTCCTATTTCTTATGTTCTTATGTACTAGAACAGATGATCTAGCCATTATCACATTGCTGTTTGTGGGAGCTTGCTGTGTGCAAATTCACTGCCATGTTTCCCTAAGTTACAACACTTCAAAAGTACTTCATTGGCTGTAATGTGCTTTGGGACGTTCTGAGGTTGTGAAAGGCGCTATATAAATGCAAGTTCTTTCTTTCTTTAAAAGTTCCCAAAAATTTGCTAAACTTTTTTTTTCATCCAGGCAGCGCCCTTTAATAGCAATTGCTGACTAGGAAAGTTTACACTAAGGAAGGTCTCAGCAGAGGAATGAATTTGAAAGATCCTATTGTTATTGATGTTTAAAATGAGTCTACCAGGACCCAACACATCTGTCGCCAGTAAAATGAAACCACTTCCAGCAGTGCATGGAGCTCACTGCTCCCTTTACTCTTTATAACAGAAACAACTTTGATAATAAACCAGCCCATTACTCCAACTTATGTTTTATTAATGATATTTAGAAGCTAAAATAAATCATTCTGGTTAGCGCACGGAAAATGAAGGTCACCCAAAAGTGTTTGGAATTAACGGGGCGATTACTGATCTCTAAGTGCAGGAGTGAAAACCAAAGTTCCAAAAGCGGCTAGAATCTCAAGTAAAGTACGTTCACCACATGGACTTCAGTGGTTTAAGAAGCGAGCTCACCGCAGCCTTCCCAAGGGCAACTAGGGATGGTCAATATATGCTGGCATTGCCAGTGATATCCACATCCTGTGAATGAATAAATAAAGCAAAAACATGGACCCAGCACAGAAATAATGTAAATAAGGCATCACAGAACCAAAGAGCTTACCCAGCCAATAGGCACTTGTGGGTTTTCTCACATCTCTTTGCATTACCAAATACTCCATTCGTTGATTTATTGAATTATTTGATCCGGAATTAATTGTTGGGATTTTTCAGGATTTATCTAGCAATTTTCTCTTTCTCTTATAGGAGGCAAAGGAGACACTTGGAAAGTGCATTCAATTGGTTAGTTCCTGAAGCCCGTTTAATTAATTTGGATGAATATAATTATAGAGGCCTTAGCTTAGAAATGTGGCCACATGGCGCCCGTTTTTTGTGCGCTAAGTGGCCTACTAAGTCCCCAACATGGCGGGCAGCAAGCGCGCGTGCACTTCCGGCTGAAATTGCACCACCCGCCATATTGGTACAGGAGGTAGCATTGACAGCAGGAGCGCACGCTGGCAGCATTCTATGTAGAGAATAATATATTTAAATTAGGTTCCCACACTTCTTGCTGGACCCATTTTCCATTTTGGACCACCCCAGCGCTTCATTCGACACGTGCTAACATCGCACAGCACAATGTGGTGCTAACCGGCACCACTTTTAGTTGGGTGAGAACTAATTCCCCAACACAATGCAAAAGAGACCCTTTTTCTCTTTACATTTACATATAAGAGTGATATATTTTCTATCAGTTGCAGACAATAAATGCTCCTTGCAGTCATTTTAAATTGGGCAAACGGATTTCAATCCAATTCTCCCTTAAAACTTTCCCACACAAGTGTCTCCTCTGCCTTCCTGGGTAATCCATTGCACATGTTCACCAGCTTCTGTGTAAAGTACTTAAACTTAAACTGTGCTCCTTTCCTCTTCTAAGATTCAGCCTGTGTTCCCTGGCTTTAGAACTGAGGCAATCTTGAACATATTGTCAGGGTCCAATTTATCTATTCCCTTAAGAACCATGAATACTAGAATAATATCTTCCTGTTCCCATTGGCAGAAGGGCCAAGAACCAGAGGACATAGATTTAAGGTGATTGGCAAAAGAACCAAAGGTGACCATGAGGAAAAACTTTTTCACACAGCGAGTGGTTTGGATCAGGAATACACTGCCAGAGGGGGTGGTGGAGGTAGATTCAATCATGGCTTTCAAAGGGGAACTGGATAAGTACTTGAAAGGAAAAAATTTGCAGGGCTACGGGGATTGCTCTTGCATAAAGCCAGCACGGACTCGATGGGCCGAATGGCCTCCTTCCATGCTGTAAACTTTCCATGATTAAGATTTCTCTTCACCAAAGTAACCAATCCCACTCTTCAACTTCTCTTCTGTCTTAAGCTAGGTTTCAGTTTGTTTGCTCTTTTCTGCACTGACTTGCACCAAGTCTATATTCCTCGATTATGTGATATATCAGAAAGAGATTCCTTTCCCTGCTGAATGTTTCAATTGAACCATCATCCACTGCACCAGGTGGCAGTCTAGTCCATAAGTTGGCAACTCCAATCATGAAGCAGTTACTCCTTAACTTGAGTTCAGCTTGTGGCTTCTTCAGCTTGTAATCATAACCATTGGTATTTTTATACCAGTTTTGTACAAGACACCTCTACGTCCACATTATGGAATCTCTTCATCAATTTAAAAAATTGGCACATTTCCTCCGCATTCTTGTTTTTCCTCATCGAAAGTACATTTAGATGTTGTGAGTTCAAATTCTTCTCTAGCATTTGAACACACCATTTAAACTAACACGCCAAAGCATTGATGAGGGAGTGCTGCAGTGTTGGAGGTGCCATCCTTTGGATGGGATGTTAAATTAAGTCCCTGCTCAGGTGGACGTTAAAGATCCTATGGCACCATTTGATGAAGGGAAGAGGTTGCTTCTGATGTCCTGACCAGCATTCTCCATAAACCAACCATCAGAAGCAGATTAACTGGCTACTTATCTCATTGCTGTTTGTGGGATCATGCTGTGTGCCAAATTGCTGCCTACACAACAACAGTTACTGCGCTTCAAAGTAATCCATTGTATGAGAAGCACTGAGATGTAATAAGGTGCTATAGAAATACAAGTCTCTTTTTTTCTTTAGTTTCACTTCTGAGCTCAATGGTCTAAATCTTCAGTTGCTTTGTACAGTCAAGTGAGTATTATTGGAGTTCCTTGTACTCTATCTACTATTCTTCAACATTTAGACAATATTTAATGCTTTTTCTGAGCAATGACGTTGTTTGCTTACATGTGCATAGAAATAGAATAGTACTGTTGCAATTATCAGCCAATACAATGGAAAGACAGCATAGCAAGTCCATTGCAAATTCAATCTTAACCACTTTTCATTGTCACATTTTGTTAAATATCTTTGCTTTATTGCTTCACTTACATTAAACAGTAGAAATATGAAATTGGCACTTCTACTATTTAGGTAAGGATACGGTGATTGTAATTAATCACCAAAGCAATATAATGACCCTTAGTCCATACTCTAGCTCCATAAACTTGAACTCATCCAAAACCCTGCTGCCCGTATCCTAACTCGCACCAAGTCCCAATTACCCATCACCCTTGTGCTCACTGACCAGTCCAGCAACACCTCGATTTTAACATTTTCTTCATTCCACCACTGATGGCCGTGCATTCAAGTGCCTGGGCCCTAAGATCTGGAATTCCCTCCTTAAACCTCTCTAACTCTCTCTCCTCCTTTAAGACACTCCTTAAAACCTCTCTCTTTATCAGTTCTAATATCGCCTTATGTGGCTCAGTGTCAAATTTTGTTTGATAATCGCTCCTATGAAGCACCTTGGGACATTTTACAACATTAAAGGCACTATATAAATGCAAGTTGTTGTTGTTATAGAGGACATATCTGTGTCAAACACCCAACAGACATACAACATGTTAGATGCACACTAGATGCTGCAGGGATCAAAGACAATGAAATGGAATTACGTGGCCAAGTTCTGGTTATCATCCACATACCTCCTTTTTAAAAAAAAGTTAATCTCAATCTAGATCCTATTGGGTGTGTGTTACAAATTTCAGGTCTGTCCTGGATATTTTCTCGAGTTCAGCAACACTGGTCTCTCTCATAAGCAGACCTCGCATTCTCTACTGTATTGCACAATATCTAGTTATACGATAATCCAGAGATTTGGGGGAGGGGTGCGGGGTGCGCAGGGGGTATAAATGAGACCTCCTTGCTAAATGAGCTGGATGCTGTAATTCTTTCACGTGCCTTCCCATGCATTTCTCCAATAATCTGAAAGGTGAATTGATTAAGGAGACAAGGCCAACTGCAAAACCAAAGATTAGTTTCGGAATTTTAAGTGAACATACACAAAACCATTTGATGTAAAACTCGTCACACTATGGCTTGTTCTGCATCCCTCCTTGTGACAAATAAAATAATAAAAAGTGCCACACTGGTCCTCTCAGCTTGGACAGTTCTTTCTCTGAAATCCGACCAGCTATCCAAGCCTAGGTCAGCTCTTTATTTGAAGGGCGGCTTGCTTCCTACTTGTCTCCCTCAGCCTTTTGTGGAACGGACATCAAACATATGCTTCTCCTTTCCTCTGTCCTGTAGTTGGACAGAAAATTCACAGTTTGACTTCTGACTCTCTCCCTGTCCAGGGATTGGCCAGTACAGCAGCAAATTAATTCAGCTACTGCCCCCAGGTGAAACCCCCTAGATACCAACTCCTGCTGTTTTCAAAATGAATAGGGTTATCCCCAACAAAATGAAATGAAACTAGATGGCCTACTCTTTTGCCTGATCTAAAAATAGGCAACATTTCACAGACTAGTCTGTCTGGCTTGTCATGAATACACAACTTCTTCCCCTCAGCTTTGGCCGCAAAGAGGACTTTAAACCTTTGTGAACTCAATTTAATTTAAAACTAACAGTTCAATATAAACCATACACAGATCTTTCCATGACAAAATGGTAGAAAATCAAAGATGCAACAGTGTGGATCCACAGCACAAAACCGTGGGTCCACAGGATACCTGGTGCATGGATTGGAAAATGCAATAGGGATGTTCAACTGAAGTTGGGAGAGGTTAGGTGTCAGCCTTGGCTCTGTGGTAACGCTCTTGCTTTTGAGTCAGAAATCTTGGGTTCCTAAGGCTCTCTCAAGAGACTAAATCTAGGCTGACACTCCAGCCCAGTACTGAGGAACGACTGCGCTGTCGAAAGTGCCATCTTTCAGATGAGATGTTAAGTCGAGTCCCCATCTGCTCTCTCAGGTGGAAGTAAAAGATCCCATGGCAGTTTTTGAAGAATGCAGGAGTGCTCTCTGGTGTCCTAACCAACATTTATTCCTCAACCAACATCACTAAAACCGATTAACTAGTCATTTATCTCATTGGCTTTTTGTGAGACCTTGCTGTGTAAAAATTGGTTGTTACAGTTCTACATTGTAACTGTGGCTACACTTCATTGGCTGTGAAGCACTTTGGGATGTCCTGAGGTCATGAAAGTGGCTAGATAAATTCAAGTTCTTTCGTATCTGTCTTTGTTTAAAAAAAAAGCCTAAACAAATAATATTGTACATCAAGATACAATGGTACCACAGCATCTCTATAGTATGTCAGTACAAACACTCTTCAAGAAGCTAATTCAACTATTTGCATTTATACAGCACCTTTAATGCAGAAAACATCACAAGGCACTTCACAGAGTGGGGGTTGGCCCATGCAGGAGAAGAACAACTGGTGGAGGTGACTGAAGGTAAAGTTAAATGGGTTGATTTTTTAAAAAGATGTTTGAAGGTGGAGAGAGATGCGGCAAGACAGAGATGCCTGGGAAGAGAATTCAACCAATTCACCGCAATGAAAAACAATTAGAGGCATCTATAAATTTCCTTGTATTTGCTGAGGATCAACAATTTTCATTACTTTTTTTAGTGTTTTTTGGTAGCAGCGATAGAGTAGGTAATACTATTTGTGAGAAAGACATCCATTATTTAGGGTCTCTGCTCATATATGTAAAATGGGGGCAAATTGTTACATGCAAGGATTTGTTAATACTGCAACTAACAACATCCCAGGATGGAGTTTCTACAACAGAATGCATCCATCAATCAGATATCAATCATCATCTTTCCACAGTTCCAAAACAATCATATTACCTGCCTACAGCGGCTCTTTACCCCTGTGGTTTACCATCTTCATCCTTCTTTGTTTAAGAGCTTGACAACAAGCAAAACATCCTGGCTCAGAACGGCTGAATGTCATCAACTCTCAAACAATGGGCTCGATTTTACCGTCGGGTTTCCTGTGGGTTTCCAACGGGGGGGCCCCGAAAATCCCGATATCCAGTCACGTGACCGGATCGCGCCACGATCCCGCCCACTTCCGGGTTCCCCGATGACGTGCGGGGGTGCGTGCGTGGCCCCCGCTGGTGGGAATCCCGCAGGCAATTAAAGCCAGCGGGATGCCACTTGAGGTTATTTATTTTGCTTGTTCAGGTCATTACTGACCTGATTAAGGGACTGTGTGTGATTTTGGGGAAACATGGGACTGTTTCACACACTGGGGGAAACAGTCCTAGTTGAACTGGACGCGTTGCAGCCGTCAGCCTGTGGCAGCTGCAAAGGTCCATTTGACAGGTGGGGGGGGGAAGACCCTCACCCATTGCAGGAGGCCGCTCTCTCACTTGGGACAAAGTGTGGCCTCCACCACCCCCCTCCGGACGGTCAAAGTCACCAACCTGCACACTCACCCCGGGGTCCGGAGAGATGTGGCTACCTTGCGGACCCCCTCAGATGTACATATTACATGACCCCCTCGGAGGGCGAACAGCATCACCAGCCTCGCCATCCACACCGTCCACCTCTGACACGTGGAGCTCCACAACAGAGTGCTGTGACACATCCACCTGTACAGAAAGAGGGAGGGCTAACGCAGACAGAGACGCGTCGCAGAGGGCACTACCCTCGCCACAGGGTCCACAGACCGAGGCGCAGCTCCCCGGACCTCTCCGAGCAGCAGTGCACACGGAGGCGCAGATTCACTCGACATGTAGTCGTGGACATCTGCAGCCTCTTTCATGCCGAGCTGCTCCTGGCTGGCCCCTGTCGCTGCCAAAGTCACCACTGCCCTCCACAACTTCTCCTCCGCATCCTTCCAGGGTGCAGCCGGGTACACCGCCGATGTCTCTCAGTCGTCTGCGCGGAAGAGCCCTGCAAATACACCTGCACCTACTCTGCAGTAACACAATGGGTGGCATCAGTGGTGGGTCCTCATAGTGATACGCAGGAGCGGGCATTATTGCACACAACAGACAGGATTCGCGGAGACATGGCAGTGATGGTGCCAATATAATGTGTGATGTTTGTTGCTCCGAAATTCAATATAGGTAACACCCATGGCAAACCCTCAGACACCCTTGTGCATCCCCTTCATGCTCACGACACGTTTGCCGTACGCTGCCTACTACACATATGCGATGCATGCCCTGTGGCTGCAGCACAGGTGGTGGCAGGTTGAGTGAGGCTGGCCGAGAGGGAGATGCACAAGAGGGTGAGTATGGGATAGAGCCATGAGATTGTATGAGGATTGGGTTGCGTGTTAGTGGCGGGGTGAGTACTGGCGAGGTGAGTAGGTGGAGGTAAGATGAGGATGGGGTTTGAGTGGGTATGAGGGGTGATGTGACAGAGTAGTGTTGGCGGTGCCGAAGGAGATGTGGGGTGGGGGCAGTGTTGTGGCAGACGGAGTGTAGGGGAAAGACTACGTGTTCTCACTGTGGCTGACCTACTGCAGTCATTGGAGCGCCTCCTGCACTGTATGCAGGTGGGCAATATGTTGGTGGTGCAGGTGACCCCCTCTGCCACCTCGAGCCAGGCCTTCCTGGAGGCG
Source organism: Heptranchias perlo (assembly GCF_035084215.1). NCBI lineage: Eukaryota > Metazoa > Chordata > Chondrichthyes > Hexanchiformes > Hexanchidae > Heptranchias > Heptranchias perlo. Next base: position 28,643,461 of record NC_090349.1, read on the forward strand.
GAGGCAGGCTGCTTCCTCCCACCCGCCGGGGGGAAGATCTCTGTCCTCCCCCTCCTGCTCACCCCATCTGATGATACCTGGGGTGAGGCATCATTAAACTGGGAGCAGCCTTCCCCCTGGGCTGCTCCATGCTGTAATTTGTTCCATTGGTTGCAGCATCTGTCAGTGGAGGACTGCCCCTTTAACTAGAGAGCCTCCAGCTGACAGATCGTACTGCGCATGCGCAGCCCGCCCGACGCGCAGACCAGCAGCGCGGACCCCGGAGGAGCAGTTAAGTGGTTCCAATTAGTGGATTGCCTGCTACGATCGCGGGGGCAACCCACTAATTTCACCAGGCGCGGAGGCCACGCACCTGAAACCCAACCCGCCGGAAACCCGCAGGCCTGCTAAAATCAGGCCCAATGTGTATGGAACTTTAGAGCAAAAATTAAGAAAACTGGTTGAAATAGGGTAAAATGAGAAATGAAACAAATATAAGAAAATGACCAAGAATTTCTTAAGCTAGAACTGAAGAATCTCCGAATTGATTATTAACTGGCAACCCAGCAACTCATCCATGTGAAGCAGAATACAGAATTTATGGTGCAATGGCCCAGAATTTGCTGTAGCAGGGCAACGAACGGCATGCAGCGTTAATTAGAATTGTCCTTGCCCATTTAATATTTTGTGCTGGAAGTGCAAGCTGATAATGCTGCAGCGAGGAAAACTGCAGTTTGGAGTTGTGCTTGGATCATCCGCAGGCTCATCCAGGAATTCTGTCCAGCTTACCCCTCTTGGGCCTAGTGGACACCATACTTGTTGAGAGCAGGCACGAGTTCCATTCTGTACCTGACTAAGGCTTCAAGATGTAAGGGAAGAAAGATAATTGATCCCAGAGTGATTTTGTTTACCTTCTGACTACAGCCCCTATGATTGCCTGCGGGGAAAGAATTTTTATTTTTCCCTTATTGCTTCGGCCTGTTAGGGGTCCATTAAGGGCTTCCTCCCTTGGAACGGCAGGATGCGCTTTGCTTTTCTGGCACCTCATCAGGCATGGCACATCTATTGAGATGCCACACACTGTGGACTGCCAGCTCTGACCCAAACACACGGAACAGCCATGGGGACAAAATTCGCACCCCAATACGCCAACATTTTCATGCACAAGTTCGAGCACGACTTCTTCACGGCACAGGACCTCCAACCAACGCTATACACCAGATACATCGACGACATTTTCTTCCTATGGACCCACGGCGAAGAATCACTGAAGAGACTACACGATAACATCAACAAGTTCCATCCCACCAACAAACTCACCATGGACTACTCCTCAGAATCGGTTTCTTTCTTGGACACACGAATCCCCATCAAAGACGAACACCTCAGCACCTCACTCTACCACAAGCCCACGGACAACCTCACGATGCTCCACTTTTCCAGCTTCCACCCTAACCACGTCAAAGAGGCCATCCCCTATGGACAGGCCCTGCGAATACACAGGATCTGCTCAGATGAGGAGGAACGCGATGGACACCTACAGACGCTGAAAGACGCCCTCGTAAGAACGGGATATGACGCTCGATTCGTTGATCGACAATTCCGACGGGGCACAGCGAAAAATCGCATAGACCTCCTCAGAAGACAAACACGGGACGCAACCAACAGAGTACCCTTCGTCGTCCAGTACTTCCCCGGAGCGGAGAAACTACGCCATGTTCTCCGCAGCCTTCAACATGTCATCGATGACGACGAACACCTCGCTAAGGCCATCCCCACGCCTCCACTACTCGCCTTCAAACAGCCACCCAACCTCAAACAGACCATCGTTCGCAGCAAATTACCCAGCTTTCAGGAGAACAGCGTCCACGACACCACACAACCATGCCACGGCAACCTCTGCAAGACATGCCAGATCATCGACACAGACACCACCATCACACGAGAGGACACCACCCACTAGGTACATGGTTCATACTCCTGTGACTCGGCCAACGTTGCCTACCTTATATGTTGCAGGAAAGGATGCCCCGGAGCATGGTACATTGGCGAGACCATGCAGACACTGCGACAACAGATGAACGGACACCGCGCAACAATCGCCAGAGAGGAGGGTTCCCCCCCAATCGGGGAACACGTCAGCAGTCAAGGACATTCAGCCACCGATCTTCGGGTAAGCGTTCTCCAAGGCGGCTTTCGAGACACACGACAACGCAAAATCGTCGAGCAGAAATTGATAGCCAAGTTCTGCACCCATGAGGACGGCCTCAACCGGGATCTTGGGTTCATGTCACGCTACGCATAACCCCACCAGCGAAAAAAGAGTTATCTGTTTTTAATACAACTGATCATTCTCTCTCTTTCTCTTCCTTTCGGATGTTTCTCTCTCTCTCTCTCTCTCCCTGTCTTTGGGCTCTGACCTTTTGTATATTCAGTAGTCCTGTATGTAATGTCTCTCTGTCTGAACACTATTCGACTCCTTTGATTGCCTTGACAACGGGCAGTTGGAAAGATTATCTGTAATCACCAGGCATTGTTCTCTGACTATATATGCAGTACCTTCCATGGAATCCCACACTCACCTGACGAAGGAGAAAGCCTCCGAAAGCTTGTGATTTTCAAATAAAACTGTTGGACTATAACCTGGTGTTGTAAGATTCCTTACATTTGTCCACCCCAGTCCATCACCGGCATCTCCACATCATAGATAAATATCCCCATTCCTGCAATTTGGGACAGACTCAGGGCCCCGACAAAATAGCAGGTGGAAGTCCTGCCCCACCACAGTTCCACTCTATCACAAGGTTCCATAGAATATCTGATCCAAGTGTCTACACCTCAAAACTCCATTGTAAAAGAGACAAATCAACTGAAGCAGAATAATGCTTTGAAATTCTCAAAGTTTTCGTGATTGCTGCAAAAATATTTTCAACAGTTAAGATTGTGGTCATCCGAAACATACATACAAAACATACAATGGTTTCTCTTCCATGTGAAGACCTTTTACAATATAACTTACGTCTGAAAGTTATGGATTTTTTTTTACTTCTTACTGACTGGTAATTAATTACACTGCACTGCAAATAATTTCTCATTGGTTGATACCATCAAACCAAATAATAGGTTGACATTTCCCAGTAGAAATGACAAAAGACATTGTAAAGAGATCCCTTGAGTTCTGAGTTACGTTTTTCTGAGATTAATTTTAGCATTGTGTATAGAATTATGGAATCATACGAAAGGTTACAGCAAGGAAGGAGGCCATTCGGCCCATCGAGTCCATGTCGGCTGCATGCAAGAGCAATCCAGCTAGACTCACTCCCCTGCCCTATCCCTGTAAATTTTTTCCTTTCAAGTATTTTTCCAGTTCCTTTTTGAAGGCCATGATTGAATCTGCCTCCACCACCCACTCTGGCAGTGCATTCTAGTGTGCATCAGTGTATATCCATTCTGTAAATTACTGAATATAATACCATTGTGAACATTAGATTTTTTTTTACAAAACTGTGTGCTTCTGTTTCTCTCTGTGCCTTGCGATCGCATTCATCTCTATCCTGCTCAAACATTTATGGAGATGAGCAATTTGAGATCATCTCTCCCAAGAGTTCACTTGATTTAGAATTGATACTTTCAAAACTTGATCCAAGTATGGAAAGTTCCATCCATACCTGACACCAGTTGACATCTGTAGTCACATTACATCTACTGTCATCTGGGTAAATTGATCCAAGTGTGACTTTCTTGGAAATAAAACAAAACCATTGGGGAAATTAGCTTCAGCAGTTTATATGGTCCAATTTAGTTCACTGAGCAGTTTGCCATTACCAGGGACACATATCCATTGTCCCTTTCTGTGCTGTAGAATCTCATCCTTTTTGCCAGGATCACAAGTTTATTTAAATAGCAACTTACGATTTGTTTGAAGGTCTCAATCAATTTAGAGTTAATTTAAAAGCAGCTGTGGAATGTTCTTTTAATTTCTGACAACAGCTGCTATCTATAAACAAATTTTGAATAGTGATATCTGGATAGCCACCATACGCTACAACTGTGCCAATCATATAAATTGATCCTGTTGGATGAAACTCCTGTTCGTAGCATATGTCTTGGTAACATAGCTATAATTTATTTCATCAAGATTCAAATTAAGCAAATCTTTGCTACAGTAGAGCCCTTTAAAATTAATTATTCTTTGCAAACAATGTTGTAACTATATTTGGAGTTAGCTGAGCATTACTGACTGACAACAAATTCAATCTCAATTAGTTATGAAATCCACGGTTAGTCTCAAGACAAGAAGCGATATGCTTCACTGCAATCCTGAGATAGCCTTCTATAACTCAACTGGAAGGCGTTCTTTTAAACAAACTTAATTAAGAGATTCAGTGAGTACGTAATCGGAGAGATTCTAACTCTAGGCTACCACTTCCATTGATCTGTAAGTTAAGATTTGGCTGTGGTTATTTTTAGATGAAACTATCCTATTGCCCTCTGAGCATTGTCCAGGAGAAAGAACACTGGTGCATACATACGCACAAAGACTTGTAAACCAGTTGATGCTCTGAACAAAGCATGTGTACGTTTCCTAATTATCTCCAGAGTTCAGGACAGAAAATGTGTCGAAAAAGTTTTAAATGGATGTTCAGTTTATGAGAAGCCAAATTTAACATAAGAGCTGCAGTTTAGCTAAAGGAGTAAATCGTATCAATAATAGCTAGTTTACAGAAATTGGAATTGTATGAATTATTTCACACTTAAGTAAGCAAGTTATGAAATGTTGTATCCATAACAACAACTTATTTATTGAGCACCTTTGACGTAGCAAAATATCCCAGGGCCCTTCACAGAGGTGTAATCAGAGTGAAATGGATACTGAGTCAAAGAATGAAATATTAGGAGGGTGACAAAAACTTGGTCAGAGGTGGATTTCAGGGGGCTCTTAAAAGGAGGAGAGGGAGGTGGAGAGGCAGAGGGGTTTATGGAGGGAATTCCAGACCTTGGGGATTAGATGGCTGAAGGTATGGCTGCCAATGCTGGGGAAAAGTGGGGTGGGGGGGGGATGCACAAAAGGTCAGAATTAGAGGAACGTAGAATTTGGGGAAGGGAGTTGTAGGGCTGGAGGAGGTATCATAGAAAGGGAGGGGCAAGGACCTGAAATTTGAGGTGTTGGGGGACCAAGAGCCAATACAAGTCAGCAAGGACAGGGGTGATGGGTGAGTGGGACCTGGTGTGGGATAAGATAGAGTTTTGGATAAGCTGGTTTAGGGAGGATGGAGGACGGGAGGTCGGCCAGGAGAGCATTGGAATAGTTGAGTTGAGAGGTGACAAAGGCATGGATGAATGTTTCAGCTGCAGATGGATTCACAGATCAAAGTTGATGGCTTCAGTCGTCAAATGTTTAACTGGAGGAAATTGAAGTTCATCCATGACTAGATACTGGACAAGCAGTCTGATGGCACAGAGGCAGTAGAGAGGTCTTGGGAGGTGGGGGGAGAGGTAGAGCTGGGTGTTGTTAGTGTACGTGCGGGAGCTGACACATCAGTGGATGATGGCGCCAAGGGGCAGTATGTAGACGAGAAAGTGGAAGGGGCCAACGCGTAGAACCCAGGATTAAATGCCTGGTCAGCTTTCTCTTTTTTGAGGTTATTTTAAATCTGTAACAGAGTGTGACGTCTGAAATATGAGAGACACATGTTAAATGCAAGACTTTTTTTTATATATAGAATTGGATCTTATGTGGCGCTATTCACAGTAAGTCATAGTGCACATAGTTTTATAAGGACATGATCATTATACCATGTAGCACAGTGCATTATTCTGCTGCTAACTTGTAGGTAACTGTTCCTTTAGGACTACAAAGTCTAATTAATACTACGTGAACACTGGGTTAGTTCATTCAAAAGTTAATCGCTATTCAGGCTGCAGATCACAACCCTGATTTCATTCATGATTAGTTAAGAGCCTGCAGATATTGTGGCTCTGGTATTTTAATGTTTCTGCACAGTTTATCTGGACATTGCAAATGGCTGGCTACGTTAGTGTGAAATAGGGATAAGGAAGTTTGAGGTGTGATGGACAGGAAATTATTTTTAGAACATTGTAGAGATGTATATTAGCATCTCTCCCATGGCATTGCTCATGGTTAGTCAGAGGATACTCTGAGGCATGATAGGAACTAAGTGTGATGCTTACAGGAAGTCCACGCTATGTTTAAGACTTTTAATATATTACTGGAAAATTACAGGTGGCATTGCCCATGGTCAATTGATGATTTTTTTATATATATACAAGCTCATAATGGAGTTGGGAGAAACACTTCAGAAACTTACTCCACAGTGCCACCTGTTATCCTAGGGTGTACAACTACATTGTTAGAGACAACAGTTTACATACAAGATTTCCATTCTAAATGTTTACATATGACGTGGAGATGCCGGTGATGGACTGGGGTGGACAAATGTAAGGAGTCGCACAACACCAGGTTATAGTCCAACAGCTTTATTTGAAATCACAAGCTTTCGGAGCTTTGCTCCTTCGTCAGGTGTGAAAGGTGTGAGAAATTAAATATATGAACATGTATTGAATGAAAGGCTTTGTATTTCCATAGAGATGTTCAAATCTTCAGGATATCTCAAAATGCTTCGCAGTCAATAAAATACTTTTGGGACGCATTAATTGTTGTGATGTCGGCAAAAGCAGCAGCCAATTTGTGCACAGCAAGGTTGCACAAACAGCAGTCTGTTTTGGCAGTGTTGGTTGAGGGAGGAATGTTGGTCTTGGCACCAAGAGAACTTCCTCCATTTCTGGAGTGGGGCTTGAACCCATCCCCATAGGACTCTGAGATGAGAGTGCTCTCACTGAGCCAAGCCTGACATAATGGAATTCAGTTGGCAGTAGGGAATTTAGAAAGGTACCCGAGAGTAATGGTACACGTGTTACTTTCAATGGCAAACAGTGAGGAGGACCCTAAAAGACTTGGGGAGAACATACAGGTTGCAGAATAGGCCGACAGGTAGCAGAAACAATTTAATGTGGAGGAGTGTAAGGTGATGTAATTTGGCAGGAAAAACAAGGAATGGGAGTAAACACTCAATGGAAAGGTGCTGAAGGGTTTGGATGAACAGCGAGACCGAGGGGTTCAAATACATAATTCCCTAAAATTGCGAGTGCAGGTAGACATAGCCGTAAAAAAACATTTCAGATTTTATAAATAGGGGCATAGAGTAAAGACTAAAGAAGTAAAAAATAAATTTGTACAGGAAAATGGTTAAGCCACAGTTAGAGTCCTGTGTGAAGTTTTGGGCACCCCTTATAGAAGGAACATTAAATCCATAAAGAGCGTACAGTATAGATACATCAGAATGATGCCAGGGATGGGAATCTATAGTTGTGATGAGAGACTTGAGATACTGGGACTATTTCCATTGGAGCAGAGAAGGCTAAGAGGAGATTTAATGGAGGTTTTTAAAATTATGAAGAATTTTGATATGAACAGGGAAAGACTGATTCCTCTGGTTGGGAGTCAATGACAAGGGGTCATCAATTTAAAATGATCACTAAGAGAGTGAGGAGAGAAGTTAGAAGACATTTCCTTGTACAGAAGATTGTTGGAGCTTGAAATCGTTTGCTTCAGGGAATAGTTGAAGCAGAGGCAATTGCATCTTTTAAGGGAAAATTGGATAAATATTTGAAGCAGAGAGATGCAGAGCTAATGGGGAAAGGGTGGACAGTGGGACTAGTTTTGGATTGCTCCAGCAAAGAGCCGGCACAGACACAATGGGCCAAATGGCCTCCTTCTGTACTAAATAATTACAGCACTTAGCGGTTTCTCAAATGGGTCTAATGTTTTGCCCTCAACGACACGTCCTAGCAACCTGTTCCAGCTATTGCCTCGGAGTAAAATATTTACTGACAAAGCTCTCTGGTATCAACCGACGTATCTGGTGTACGTACGCTCATCAACTTGCTGATGATCTTCTAAAGCTAGCCAGTCACTATCCTGTCTTATTAATAACACAGGAGCATCAAGAGAAAATGCACCAAAATGTTTTCCGAAGCCCCAGGCTTTGAAACATTGGAGATGATAAAATGTAATGCAATCAAAGAAAGAAACAAAGATGCTGATACCTAATATTTTTGATATTGTATGCTATGCTATCTCATAGCTCCATCTGTTTGTGTGGAAATAATAATGTGTCTATCACATCAGATAACTTGCTTGCTGCATGAGTTCCTGAATCATAGAATAAGAGGCCTGCATCTTGCTAACAGTTACTTGTTTGCATTATAGACAGAATGTGGAATAATCAGGTTATTTCTGTGCATGTGGCTTCATGTCTGGTCTCATCTAATCTCAGTTGAATCCACATCAGCCCTAAGCCTCTGGCACTGGATCATTGTTCCATTCAGCCTCAGTTGGATAAGGTCAGATATGATGTGACACATGTGGAACAATCACTAGACAATCTTCCTGCGTAGCATTATGTAGCACTTTGATTATTTAGTGATATAAGTATTGTGCACTAATATAAACTGTGAAAAAAGCCCATAAACTACGTTGTCCTGAAGTAGAATATCTTGTCAGAAAGCAATAGAAACAGCGAAATTGTGATGTTCAAAATTTACATGACAAGTTGTTGATTTTGTGTAACCCTGAGGGGAGCCGCATATAATTATCATATTAATTCAAATCACACAGAGCAAATCAGGTTAAATACATTGTGATGCCATTTAGGTAAATGCTTTATTGGATGCCTAACTTATTTTGCAGGAAAACATAAAAATTAAGGAATCAGAAATCCATCTATAGGATATTATCAAATCAAAAATGAAATTCCAATGAATCTGTAGGCTGGAACACTGCAACTTTTTACTGTGAAAGAAACACTAAGAAGCCTGTTTAGACAGTGCTATTGGTGATACCCAAAATGCTGACCCACTAGGCTGTTACTCCTCTATTGCAACAAATGACAGTCGGATCTGGGCAAGCAGGGGTTAATAAATAGCAAATTTGCAAACTCACTTGCTTCCCACCCGATTATTTGTCATGTTTTCTCTTGGACAGAGTTCTCTCTCACAGGAAAATTCAATGCAAATAAGAAAGAAAGACTTGGATTGATATAGTGCCTTTCACAACCTTAGGGTGACCCAAAGCGCTTTACAGCCAATGAAGTACTTTTGAAGTGTAGTCGCTGCTGTACTGTAGGAAACGTGGCAGCCAATTTGTGCAGGGCAATGTCCCACAAACAGCAATGAAATAAATGACCAGATCATCTGCTTTAGGTGTTGATTGAGGGATAAATGTTGGCCAGAACACTGGGAGAATTCCCCTGTTCTTCTTTGAATAGTGTCCTGGGATCTTTTATGTCCACACGAGAGGGAAGATGGGGCCTTAGTTTCACATCACATCCGAAAGACGGCACCTCCGAAAGTGCAGCACTCCCACAGTACTGCACTGGAGTGTCAGTCTAGATTTTGTGCTCAAGTCTCTGGAGTGGGACTTGACTAACAAGGCAAAATGAGGCAGCCCCAGGAATTTCACACCCCATTCCCATGCATTACTAAATAGATGTTACAGGCCAGCAAGGTTACCATGTATTGGAAAGGGATCCCTTATAAGTATACTGTTTTTTTATCCTGCCACTCCATTGTAACATATGGCGAATTGCTTCATTGCTCCCCTCTCATGGGATTTCACACAAAAAAAGGCATGCCAGAGAGAGGAAATGGCACCAGTGGTCAACTGCCTGTAACCGGCATTATCCCAGCAATTGTATCTACAGACAAAAGTACATCTATTTTCAGAGAAGAACTGCCTTCACAGGCTTTGGTTCAGCGTGGAGGCAGTTACAGAGCTGTGCCATCACTAGAGGGGTCGATGGTAGTCATGATGTGGAGATGCCGGTGATGGACTGGGGTTGACAATTGTAAACAATTTTACAACACCAAGTTATAGTCCAGCAATTTTATTTTAAATTCACAAGCTTTCGGAGATTTTCTCCTTCCTCAGGCAAAACATTTGCCTGAGGAAGGAGAAAATCTCCGAAAGCTTGTGAATTTAAAATAAAATTGCTGGACTATAACTTGGTGTTGTAAAATTGTTTACAATCACTAGAGGGAGAATTGGAGACAATCTGCAGCATAGGATCAGCACTACTAGTGGCAGTCCAGGTGACCACGGCCCTCAACTTTTATGTCTCTAGCATCTTCCATGCTACCACAGGAGACATTTGAAGTATGAATGGATTTTCTGTCCATTAATGTATCAAGCAAGTGACTGATGCATTGTTCAGCAGTTCCAATCCTTTCATCTCATGTCCCACTGAACATGACTGAGCTACCCAATTTCACAGAGCTGCAGAATGTTCCAAAGTACAGTGGGCCATTGTGAAGTGATAAATTTTGGGAGGAAGAACGAGAAGAGGTAATGTAACTCAATGGTACAATTGTAAAGGGGGCGCAGGAACAGAGAGACCTGGGGGTTCACATGCACAAATCTTTAAAAGGTGGCAAGACAAGTTGATAATGCTGTTAAAAATGTACATGGGATCCTTGGCATTATAAATAGAGACAGAGTACAAAAGCAAGGAAGTTATGCTAAACCTTTATAAATTACTGATTAGGCCTCAGCTGGAGTATTGTATCCAATTCTGGGCACCACACTTTAGGAAGAATGGCAAGGTCTTGGAGAGGGTGCGGAGGAGATTTACCAGAATTATACCAGGAATGAGGGACTTCAGTTATATGGAGAGACTAGAAAAACTGGGATTATTCTCCTTAGAACAGAGGGGAGATTTAATAGAGGTGTTCAAAATAGGGGTTTTGATAGCAAACAAGGAGAAACCATTTCCACATGTAGGTGGTTCGGTAACCAAAGGACCCAGATTTAAGGTAATTGGCAAAAGAACCAGAGGGGATATGAGAAAAAAATTTTTTTACGCATGTTATGATCAGGAATGCAATGCCTGAGAGGGTGGTGGAAGCAGATTCAGTAGTAACTTTCAAAAATTGGATAAGTACTTGAAAAGGAAAAATTTGCAGGGCTATGGGGAAAGAGCAGGGGAATGGGACTAGTTGGATAGCTCTTTCAAAGAGCCAGCACAGGCACATCCTGACATAAGCTACAATACTTAATAAAACATCAACGGAGTGCACACACCTTCTCTGAACTAGAGACGTACAGCTGTTAGAGTCATGGCACTGGAGCTCGGGGCTTTAGAGGTCTAAGTCTTCAAAGTGAATATGTTCATTTCGTCTCTCCTCGATCCATCTTCCTTCAAAAAAAAAATGTTCAATAGGCCTCTTCACATCCTCTGGGACTGATCAACAGTAGCAACATTTTGTGAATTAACAACTTTTTTAACTGGTTATAAGCAACTGTACCTGCATTGAGTTGTTGCTGACCACACACAGACTTGGAACGTTAATATAGAAACACAAAGTTGTTGCCTGTAAGATCTATCATATGACCAATGACAACAACAACTTGCATTTATATAGCGCTTTTAACGTAGTAAAATGTACTAAGGCATTTCACAGGAGCATAATCTGACAATAATGTGTTACACTCCTATCCCACTCGTGTAATGTCAGAACAAATTCTGACTGCATCACTTGTGCCAGTTATAGCTGTAACAGATAATTCCGCTGTGCTCATGCTTTTGCATTTTGGGATTCCAAGTTGTACGTCATGCTGCAAAATTTATCCCTGAGATTTATCCATAGATATATATATATATATATATATATCCATACAATACAACTTTATTAACTTATATTGCCACCACACTCTTTCTTAACTGGAAGTAAAAATCAAAACCAGATTTATTATAAATGTGAAAGCACATGTTGATACTCAGGAAGTTTTCAGCATGCATTTTAGTCAGCAAGTTTAGTCCAAATAATAGTTGACATTGCTCAGAGATGGCTTTCTTCCAGTTACTCCCTGAAGATATTTGTATTTTTGCCAAATTAGGTATTATGGCTGGCCTGCAAGTATTCACGTAATAAATCATTAGTGCACATCCTGACACAAGCCACACTACTTAATAGAACATCAAGAGAGCCCACACACTTTCACTGTACTAGAAACAAATATCAGCATTTAGAATCATGGGGTTGCAGCTGTTCTTAATGGGCCCCAAATCTCTCTAAACTGAATAAGCTCATTGTGTTTCTCCCATCTTCGTGCAGCATCCTTCAGATGTAATGTGCTATGGGCCTCTCCACATCCTCTGCCAATAGTTTTCTGCACTGATCAATGGCAGAAATGTTTGGTGAGATTGTTCCTCCTTGATGATTTTTAAATCCACCTCAGATGTATAATGAGAAGATCCAGCTGGGCACTGGAAAAACACACCTATTAGTTATAGTGTTATTTATATATCAATTAAGACTGGGATTCAAACAGGGAATGTACACCAGAACTTTCAACTTTGGTGGAGGTGTAAAAAGGGGCAATATTGAAATGGCCCCCCTTTATATGCCCTACCTGATTTCCCATCCCATTGAAGTTCTGTTAACTGCAGTTTGCCTGGACTGGGGAGTTGAAAAATCGGCCAGGGTTCCCTCTCATGATTGGTTGCAAGTGAGCCCTGTGGATATTGGGTGAGAAAAGGATTGGGCTCAGCTGTATTGTCCCCTCCTTCCCAACTAGATTAGCCTACCAGCATTCCCTCTTCTAGGTTTACACGTGAAGAACGGTTGCATGTGTGGGGCTGCTAGCACCTGTGGAACTGTACCCCATTGCGAGTCCCCACCTGCAGGAGAAAAGGGTAGAAACGTGGGAAAATGCATTGAATTTTCACCTCATGTTTGACCAAGAGTGTAGAATAAAGTGTATGTCTACTGAAGCCTTGTACCTACAGCTCAAACAGTATGGGGGCAATTTTAACTTTCAGCGGTGGCAGAAAACGGGCAGTAGAGGATTGGTCACCTGTTATATACCTCACCCAATTTTGCTTTCCATGGAACTCAAGGGAGAAGAAAATCCTGATACTATGGCACATGCAGGGAGCGCTGACTGGGAAGTCACAGGCCTCCGATCCCTGTTTCTCCCTTTATGTAAATGAACGCTGAAAGTTTTGGACTGTGGGCCCAAGATTTCCTGACCAGTGCTAACGGGTGTCCCTCCTCTCTTGGAGTAACCGATTGGGGAAGCAGCCATCAAATTTACGCATTTATTTTTATGTTTATTAAGAGACAACCACAGTACACAATAATGGGGAGAGGGGCAAAAATCCTCGATCCCACTCCAGCACAGTAACAATAGTTGAGTGGGACTTCTTCTGCACTGCAAAGTCATGCGTCTGACCCTAAAGGAATTCTCAGGGTAAGGCTATTTAAATAAAAGGGTGCCCACGCCACCATTTGCCAAGCTGTGAGAGAGAAAGAGAGAAAGAAAGAAAGAAAGACCTTGAAGGCAGAGCCAAAATGCAAAAAAATGGGCCACTTTCAGGAAAGACAGTTTCCTTGTCAGCACCTAATCACTTTGTGACTTCCTGCTGCAAGGAAACTGGCCTTTCAGTATCTGGTGGGGCCCACTTGTACCTTTATGAAAGTCCTGTACCTCCTCTTCATTTTGGCGTACAGTATATTGGTCGTGGAGGCGAGAATGTTGCCAGATGATGTCATGCCACAGTCCTGCCTCCATTTGTGACATCAGGTTGCAAAGGGGCAGATGCAGGCTCTGCCCACCAGATGGGGTGATGCTTCAAGTAAACCCCTCCTGCCCCATTCACCCCAGCGGTGCCCCAAATCTGCTAAAAAGATCTTAGATTTTTAGGGTTGGGATGTTTAATTAATAATCACTTTAGCACAACATTGTAAACCATAAGAATATGATGGCACTGTGCTCATTGAATTAAATGAGTTCAGACTTGGTCTGCAAATTGACCTTGGCAATTCGATTTGGTTAATTGTTTCTTTCATTATTAAGCATTCTACATAACACTGTGGGACTAACAGCTGTGGAAACAGCATGCTTATCACCAGTGGTTTTTTGCAGTTATTCTCCTGTTTCTCATAACTATAATAAAGTGTCTCTTTTTCTTAAATTACCTTCTAAAATAATTGCTATACAATAACTTGAGCCACCAGAGGTATCTTGGTTATAAATTATAGAATTATTCCCCTATGGTTCCTACAACAGTTTTGCAAATATCCTTTATAGATGTTACTGCATTGAAAGCAGTGTTATAAGAGTTACTTTAAAAAGAACTAGTAGCTTTGCTGTGGCATTGCTAACACAAACATTAAAAAAGTGCCTTTTCCCCTTCCTCTACTTGTCTTTCACTTCCTAGCTCTTTGTATCCTTCTATTTGTGTTCCACTCTGTCCCCCTCTTTCTCATTTTCATGGTATGCTCTCACACTTTGTTTTGTTATCTCTGCAATGTTTCTTTTTCTACAAATTTTCCCATTCTCCCCTTATATGCATTTTGCCTCTTTTTTAAAAAATGAGTCTTTGTTTGTCTCTTACACACCTGTAGGTCTTTTTTCCCCCTGTGTGTCTGTCAATCTACATGTCTCTCACATATTTTCACTTCCTCTCTCTCTATGTGTCTCTTCTATTTATCACTCATTGGGGTAGATCTTGACTTTGTGCGATAGTGTAAAATGGATGATAACGAATCGGCAGCCTGCTTTACATTTCTCCTGATTTTTATTTCCATTGAAGTCACTACCTCACTCTCTCACACTCCTCACACCTGCTATGGAGACAGAACAGGGTTCTAAACCTGTTTCAGAATCCAGGTTTTTTACCTGAACGAGAAACAAATGACAAGTCCAAGCACTGACTGCAGTACTCCACACAACACCTCTCCACAGTCCAACTAAACATCCCTCACTAATACTAATATCCTTTAGTCAGCTTCATATCCAGCCCCATACTCTATTTCTGGATTGTCATGGCTTTCATTTTAATTGAAATATTTCATGTGGAGCCTTATCAAAATCTTTCTGAAAGTCTAAGTATACTATGTCATAGAGAATTCCACTAATTTATCTGTAATGTCCAAAAAGGCATCAAGCCTGTCTGCCAGACATGATCTTTCTCTTCTCAAACTGTGCTGACTATTCTTTATAAGGTAATTTAACTACAAGTATACCTTAATTTCAATACAGGTATACCCTTAAAATGGTTTCCATTACTTTGTCTGGTATTAAGATTAGACTAATAGGCCTATAGTTGCCTGGATTGGACATGTCACCCTTTTTAAATATAGCTTTCACATTTTCTTGTTGCCAATCCTGTGGCAATTCACCAGTGCCCTGCAGCTCTCTCACGATGATAGCCAGTGCTCCATAAATCTCCTCCCTGCTCTCCTTCAACTCCCTCAGGTATATATTATCAAGCCCAGGGGATTTATTTGTCTTCAGCCATCTTACCTTGTCTAGTACTTCTGCCACATTGACCTTAAAATCTATGATATTTTATGTACGATAACAAGTGAACAACATATTTGTGTCACTCTCTGGTGAATAACTCTAGAAAATATTTAATTAGTATTTTAATGACTTTTTTTTTACTTTTATCTTATAGAATCCTAATTTTCCTTCTAATTAATCTTTTTCTGTTATAGTACTGGAGTATACATATTGGCTTATTTAGTTATTTTTGTCTCAAGGGCCCTTTTCCCATCTCTTTTGAGCTGTTTTTGTCTACTGTGCTGCTAAGTTCATCTCTCCTTTCTCCCAATAAACTTTGTATATTCAGATTTTCCATTTTAATTTGCCTATTGATCCATTTCAAGGATTCCTGATTTAGTTAATATTTGTTTCTCTTAAGCATATTGAGGACAATTGTGACTCTGTTCAGTGTTCAAGACTGACACCATGATGGTTAATAGCCAAATGACTTATTTATTTATTTATTTATTATCCCCTTCGTTCATCTCAGTTTTTATTTTTTTTTAAAAGTACTTGTGCCTGGCCTTTTTATCTACAAATGTTGCAGCTTAAATTCCAAATATTTGTTAAAGCATTTATTTAAGATAATTCTTATTCAAGCAGTCATTGGACTAAGCTCGCTCTCCTCTGATATCTGCTGGACTTATGCGTCACAGACAATCTCTTTTCTGAGTTCTGGGGGGGTGATCATTTGGTTCAGAAAACATACCAAATTTATCAGCGTGTAGGGTGATGTCCTCCCCATTTTTAGGGCACCTCTGAGGCCATGGGCCTGACAGCCTGCAGCTGCTGGATCCAGGGATCATAGTTTTGCAAATTTGTCAAATTTAACTGTTCACAAGCCACTTGGACAGGAGCCATCTGAGGTCGCTTGCACCATTTGCCACTCTGCTGGAAAGCTCTAGCCAATAAATCAGCTTTTCTATCTCTGCTGCCCATGGCGTGTTTTTAGAATGTGCCTTTACTTTTACTACTGTCCTTGCCATAACACAACTACAGTTTTCCAATTTTTCTTTTTCACATGCTTTTCGATGATCTTAACCAAATCTCCTAGCTGTTCTAGGTCTTCTGCTTTTTCTATCAAGGAAATACAAAATATCCTTTATTTAATCTTTTCTGTTTCTCGGTCACGTTTTTTGACCACAGCCAATCACAAGATAAAAAGGGTGCTATCAGTTTTGCTAACAGCTATCATGTTTTAGTACAACCAAGATGATTATCCCAAAATTATAAAAATTGATGCCCTGTACTGGATAACAAGTTATCATTCACCGATTTACAGTTACACACATTAACTCCTTACACATCAATTCACAACATAACTTAAACTTCAAATCACTCGACATTTACTTCAAATCATTAAGCATTTAAGAAATTTAAAATGCCAAATTGTGTGTGATAATCTCATGTCTGGAATTTGAGATACTCACATTGTTTTATAAGAACCAGAATTTTACTTGGCCACAATAAAAGTCTGGTTTTCACAATGTAATAGATTAGATAACCTCAATAACTCCAATTTTAATTCAGCAATACCAGAATTAAACAAGACAAAACAGATAAAGTTATCAATATAGCATGTGCTTACTAAAACCCAGTAAATTACATTGTCTTTCATTTCGTTCTTTCTTCTGGCGCATCTTTCCAAAAACTGAAAATACTGGAAATAACTGCTTTCACAGCTAAACAAAATCTTTGTTACATTACATGAAAAAGGAAAACACATAATAAGTATTAAAAAGGCGGATAGCCCTCAACAGCAAAAGGAAAGCACTCACAATGAGGACAGGCTTTTTAAAGAGACAGTACACTGAAAACAAAAGAACTCACCCTGTAGCTTGTGACCTTCTCCCTTTCTCCTTCTTGATTCCATCATAGAACCTCATTCTGTACCGACTCAAATTCTCAAGCTCACAGTCTGTATCCTCACCCAAGCCTGGTGTGGTGAAGCTTAGTGTCCACCTCACACAAAGTCTGAAAGTTCCTATTTTAACTCCTTGTCCTCCTGCACTATCTTACCCTCAGTTACTTGACTTTAAATCCATTTTATCGCCTTTTGACATGAGTCCACTTCAGGGTTTGTCAAAAATGACACTACATCAGTTACACATAATTTCTCAAACTTTTTAATCTCCGGCTCTCTCAATGATGGTTGAGCTAGCCATTCTTCCAACACTAAAGTATTAATGGACTATCACTATACTACTGGTTGGTCGCAATATCCTACTTTCCCCAAAGGTTCCTTTCCTTAACTGACTAGGCGATATCAGTCCACATCAGGCCTAGGATCGCGCTTACACCAAACATGCCAATGGCTATTGAGTCAGTCTCCTGGCTGGCTCGCCAATTTGTAGTCAATTTTGACTCTCTGTTCAATGTTCGAGACTGACACAATAATGGTTAATAGCCATATGACTTTATTTAGCACAAGTACGAATCAATGCCTTACAGTATTTAAGTAGTGGTTTACAAAGCACAATTGAGAATTATATTACCCCAATGTCCTTTGGGTAGACGCCGCGACCTCATTCCCCATTCCTTCATGCACGTACTTTCATTCTCATTTACCTGCCTGGTTCTTTCTTTTCCTGTCCTCTACATTTAATAAAGGCTCAGACTTCCCAGTTATACCCCCCAAAAAAATGGAACTGCAGCAAAATACATCCAATCAGGTATTTTCCAAAATACTCCCTTTAATTTGGCCAAACATATAGACAACATGTATTTGTCCAGAAGAGAGAGTGCCTTGTGGCTACCCTTATCTCTAGCACAATGTTCCTCAGTCCCTGCAGTTGATAAATCACCCTATAGGCCTCGAAGGCAATAGGACATGGCTAACTTCAGCATTCCAGTGTGTCTGAAGCAGTGGGGGGGTGGGGGGTGGGGTATGGTTATGTTCCTCCCTTAGTTTGCAATAACAAGATTCTCATAGCTGTTAGTGCCTTCAGCTGCAGTAAGTTAATTTAAAAGCAGTCTATGTTATGGGTACAGTACTTTCAGCTAAAGCTTTGACTTTCGAGTCTGGTTCCTCTAAATACCTAAACTTATATTTCCTTACAATTTTTTTTTAATCTTGTATATTCAACAATATGGTTTTAAACATGTTACATTTTACCTCAATGGTACATCTCAGTTAATTTCTCTCTCATTCTTTGTGGCTTATCCTTTTAAAGCCATGATTTCCATATTATCTCAAGTTGAATCATACTGTGGTCATTAATTCACAAAACTTCTATTACCAAATTACTAATTCTGATTCATATTCTTCACTTTCATTTGGGCATTCCCAGTTCACGGGCTTGGGCCCTGAGGCTCTCTGCTGAACTCGTTCCGCACCTTTCCCAGTTCAAATATTGAAACAAATTATTTTTACATTGAATTCTGATGCTGGTTGGACAACAGTTGGCCAGAACACAATCCCTTCAGCTCTGGCCACCAGTGAGTTCACTCATCTGGCATTTGTCCTTCCTTGTTTGAAGTACTTTTAGGGTGGTAATTACATCCATCACTCAATCAGGTCAACCTTTCTATTTTGACATTTGATTGTCAAACGGAGTTCTTTGCCAAGGTTAGAACAAAGGCACATTGGTGGGCCAGAACTGAGACAGTTTTACTCTGCATTTCTCCTATGCTATACCTGACTTAGGGATAATTGATGCTGATACTGAATGTTCAAAGATAAATAGTATTCAATTCCTTACCATTAACATCCACCATTTTGAGTACGAAAAAAATTAACAAAAGGAAAAAACATATAACGTGAAAATTTGTAATACTGCGACAGCATTCCATACCTACTGTTAGAACTAGAATTTGAAAATTCACAACCAGGATGAAATGTTTTGTTCACATCAATACAATGACCTTATTCTTGAATAAGTTGGTCACAGCATTGCATTGCATGCTAAACCAGCAAGGTCTGCAGTTCATTAAATAGCTGGTTGAGCTGCCATATAGTGAGTCTAGGTTTCGCAGCACTGCAAAAGTTCCTCCCATTATGTACAGTTAAGTTTATCAGTTCACTAGGAAACCAAGGGAGATAATCGATCATGATTGATCTATGAGAAGAAACACTCTCATTTCCTGTTCTGAGCGCAGCACTCAGTTGTAATAAACAGTAAATCTTACATTCATTACATTTATTGAGAACTCAGTGATTCCTGGAATCACCTAATCACAATATTGTACAATTGGCAAGTGATGCGATGGAGCACTGGACAGGTTTAGAAAGGAATTCCTCTTTTACAGAAAGAACAATGACAACGCTTGTGACCTTGAGACACCCTGACTGATCTGTATCCTAACTCCATATACCCGCTTGGCTAGCAAAAATCTATCGATCTCAGATTTAAAATTATCAATTGAGCTAGCATCTACTGCTTTATTTTGGGAGTGTTCCACACTTCTACCACGCTTTGCGTAAAGAAATGTTTCTTAACTTCTCTCCTGAACGGCCTGGCTCTGATTTTAAGGTTATGTCTCCTTGACTCCCCCACCAGCAGAAAAAGTTTCTGTCTTTCTATCCTATCAATTCCTTTCAAAATCCTATAAACCTCAATCAAGTCACCCCTTAACCTTCTATAGTCCAGGGACTACAAGCCTCGTTTGTGTAATCTCTCCTCATAATTTAACCCTTGGAGCCCTGGTAACATTCTGGTGAATCTGCGCTGCACTCCTTCCAAGGCTAATATGTCCTTTCTAAGGTGTGGTGCCCAGAATTGTATGCAGTACTCCAGATGTGGTCTAACCAGGGCTTTGTGTAGCTGTAGCAAAACTTCCTCCCCTTTATATCCTAGTCCTCTGGATATAAAGGCTAACATGCCATTAGCCTTTTTGATTATTTTTTTACCTGACCACTACATTTTAGTGATCTGTGTACATGGACTCCTAAATTTCTTTGGACCTCCACTGTTCCTAGCTTTACACTATTTAAAAAATACTCAGATCTATCCTTTTTTGGTCCAAAATGGATGACCTCACACTTACCTGCATTGAAATCCATCTGCCACAGTTTTGCCCGCTCATTTAATCTTTTAATGTCTCTTTGTAATTTTATGCTCCCATCTATATTACTTACTATGCCACCAATCTTTGTGTCATCGGCAAACTTGGATATATGGCTCTCTATTGTGTTAATAAGTATAATGAGTAGTTGAGGCCCCAGCACAGACCCTTGTGGGACACACTAGTCACTTCCTTCCAATTTGAGTACATACCCATTATCCCTACTCTCTGTCTTCTACCACCTAACCAATCTCCTAACCAGGTCAATAATTTGCCTTCAATTCCATGAGCTTTAATTTTAGCTAACAGTCTCTTATGTGCAACCTCATTGAATGCCTTCTGGAAATCCATATAAACTACATCCATAGGCATTTCCCTGTCTATTACTTTAATTACTTCCTCAAAAAATTCAGTTAGGTTCATTAGGCATGACCTACCCTTTACAAATCCACATTAGAGAAATTTGAGCTAACTAGAGAGAGCTAAGTTCTTAGTCACTCTGTCCTTAATTATAGATTCCAATAACTTCTCCACAACAGATGTCAGATGTCACCTTTCCTAAATAATGGAGTTACTTTTGCAATTTTCCAATCTAAAAGAGACAATTCCTGAATCAAGAGAGCTTTGGAAGATTATGGCTAAAGCATCTGCAATTTCCTCACCTACTTCCTTTAAAACCCTGGGGTGGAAACCATCAGGCCCTGGGGATTTGTCAGTCTTTAGTGCCATTATTTTTTCTAATACTGTTTTCTTGCTTATCTTAACTTTAGTGAGTTCCACTCCTTGATTCATTATTAATTTCCCTGGACTCATTATTAATTTCCCTGGACTGTTAGATATATTATCCTCTTCCTCAACAAAGTAATTATTCAACAAGTCTACCATTTCCTTATTTTCATTTGCAATATTACCCGCATCTGTTTTTATAAAGGGTCCACATTACCCTTTAATATCCTTTTCTTTTTGTATTAATCTTGATATCCCTCACAAATTTCTTTTGTTTTCCTTTTTGCAGCTCTTACTATCTTTTTTGTCTTCCTTTGGTGTTTTTTTTATATATCTCCCAGTCCCCTGGATCTACTCAATTCTTTGCTATTTTGTATTCTCTTTCCTTTAATGTTATGCTATCTCACCCCTTGTCAACCATGGCTGTTTTATTTGGTATGTAGAGCTCTTGCCCCTTTGGGGCAGATACTGGTCCTGTATTATGGTAAATTCTTTTTTGAACACCGATAACAATTTTGACCAATTTGCTGTCGTCAGCCTCTGTCTCATCCCATTAATGTTGGCCTTACCAAAATCTAGAATCTTAGTAATTGTGTTACGTTTCTCCTTTTCAAAGCTAACATTGAATTCAATCAAATTATGATCACTGTCAGATAAATGTTCCCTTACTGTTAGATTATAAACTAGGTCTGGCTGATTACTAAATCTAGTATGGCCTGCCCTCTTGTTGGTTCTAGAACATATTGTTCCAGAAAACTATCTTGAATGCACTCAAGAAATTCACTACCTTTCTGACTTGAGCTACTCTGCTCTTTCCAATCTATATAAAAATTAAAGCCTCCCATTAAAACAACTCTGCTTTTGCTAAAAGTCTCTCTAATTTCTGAATTAATACATTCTGTCACTTCATTGCTGCTATCAGGCCTATAGACAACTCCCAATACAGTTTTAAGTCCTCTCTTATTCCACAACTCTAACCACAGAGACTCTGCTGGTTGCTTTCCCTTAACTATGTCCTCTCTTACTAATGTTCTTATAGTATCTTTAATCAATAAGGCTACCCCTCCTCCTCTTCCAGTTTCCCTATCCTTTCTAAAGACCTTATACCCTGGAATATTTAGCTCCCAATCATGACCAGCTTGCAGCCATGTCTCAGTAATGTCCACCATGTCATACCCTCTAAGCTGCATTTGGGCCTCTAATTCACTCAATTTATTTCTTACACGCCATGCATTAGTACATAAAACTCTTATTTGGGCAAGAGACCTCCAACCTGTCCTTCTGCCCGGATGCTGTCTTTTTCACACTGTTTAACTTAACACGTTTCTTATTTGTCAGTCCTGCTGTTATTTTACTATTCCCTTCACCTGGAGTATCTATATCACTGTTTGTGACCTGAACTCTGCTTTTATTCCTTTTTAAAAAAAATCTTTAAACTATCCTTTTACTATTGTTTCTGACTGAGCCCTCCACCCATTTATTAGTCCTTTTTACCACCCTATTTATCCTTTCTGCTAGGACATCGTTTCAGGTGCAGCCTGTCCCAATGGTACAGCTCCCTCCTGTCCCAGTGCTGGTGACAGTGTCCCATGAAATGGAACCACTCCTTTAGCCACTGATCTGTTTCTCCCTATGTCAATTACCATATGGCTTGGGTAATAATCCTCAATTCTGGTATAATCTTTACAATCCACCGTTGTATCTGATTGATTTTACTCAATAAGCTGCTACCAAGTGAGCGATTTGAATGTACAGCCCATTAGTATTCCTGAAATAGACCCTGCCACATCAGGTTTTTTTTCTGTCTATGAATGTGCCATTTGTGCCTTATGAAAACAGTTCATTTTAATCTTTTGGACTGTAAAATAATCCTTCTGTCACATCAGTGCATTGCTTTCCAGTTTATAGTCTGCTTCAGGCTGCCTTTCGTCCAGTGTTGATGGATATTCAAGATGAGGCCAGCCCAGCTGCACAAGGCCAGTTAAGGAGTTGTGTTGACAGCCTGGAGCCAACGTTCATACACACACATTGTAACACTAGAGAGGGAATATCATATGCTTTCAAATATTTTTATATTTTTACACATCATGCATTGAGTACTTGGCACATTTAGAAATCAGAACATCAACAGACAATGTAACTGTTGTACTTCGTCCAGTGGATCCGAAAGTAGCATTAAACATAGTTAAAAGGGATGTTATGAATAACAGTACCCCAAACACTTCACCATTTATGTTTTCATGGTAATAAACCTTTGAAGCCACATAAAGGGACATTGTTTTAGAGATGTTTGGGGAGGAAGAGCCATCCATCATTTTTATCACAATGACATCTCACACATATGCATTTTGATATGACCTATATCACTAACAAAGAAATAAAAACTTCTGGCAAATATTTTTTCATGCAGTCCTCAAATACTACAATTTTAATAGATACTAATAGATTATTTACAGATTACACTACTTGAAGTAATCAATCCAATCACAGCAAAGATCATGGGGGCTTTTGCTCCTACTGTATGAGAGTAAGTTTGCCAGGTTCTGCTGCTGGTACAGAGCCTTGGTAGCAGTGAGCACAGGTAGTGAATTGGGGCTATGGTTGTAGTGGCTTTACCTCCAGTGCTTGTGTGTGGTGAGGCTCTGCATTGGTGAAATTACCTCTACAGCAAAACTACTCCAATGTTCCATTACTCACAATACACTACCATGGCACAATGGTTACCAAAGTTGCCCACAGCAGAATTTTATAAATAAAAAAGCTCCTTCCACAGATATCCTCCTTACTGACCCAAGGATTGTAAATGTATTGAGGAGAATAGTCTCCCATTAATGTAGAAAGTTCCCATTATGACAGTCCTGTTAAAAATGGTTAGAGTACCTTTAATTGCAAGTTTATGGAGTTACATCACTGCTTAATTGTGATTTTAAGATTCAGGCTAACTTCTGGCATGCTAACTGCAATTGATTTCTCCTAAATTATTTAATGCAGATGAAACAGGATTTATTAAAGGCAGCAAATAATGTGATGAGACTTTTAAATACTGTGGCCCTGAATTTCTCCTGGCCTCCTGCCATAAACAGCAGATAGTGGCCGTTTACACCATCTCTCCAGGGGTTCTGCCAAACTCTGACCGAAGTTTTGGCAGCAGATCAGGAGATTCCCCTGCCGAAATTCAGGGCCCATGTGATCAACACCGTATCCCGACAATGGCACTGCTCAAGCCAAAGAAAGGGGTTGGTTGGGTGACGTGGAGATTAAGGCCAATGATATTTTTCCTATGATTAGATGTCAGAACTACCCACAGTACTCTAGATGAGATCTGAACAATACTTGATAGAGAAACAATCAAAATGTTTGTGATCTGTATTCTGTTTCTTTGCAAATGTAACAAAGTGCCTCATTTCCCTATTTTTTTAACTGCAACTGAGCCCTTCAATGAAGGTTTGATGGACTTACCCAGCATAACCGGTAGGTTAACAATTCTGATTCATGTGAATAGTCCTGCTGGTGTTAATCTTGCGAGCAAGAACTGGAAAATTGTTTTGTTGTGAAGTCGCCAGGTCCCCACGTTGAACATACACTGCGCCATTTTCCAGCCTCCATTCCCACCCTTGACCCATTAATGTCCAAGTCGCCCCCTCAAGAGCTGCCAGAGGATGGAAGAGTTGGGGGGGGGGGTGAGGGGTGGGGGGTCCTCCTCCTACTGTGTTTTCTCTCACTTGTTATGAGCCAATTTGTTCTCGAAGCATTGTTGCGATGTCGGAAGTCTCAAGAGCACAATCAATGATATCCAAGTGCCCATCCTGCATCCCAGCGCGTGTGTGAGCAAATGAACATACATCATGCAGTTACATTGGGGGAAAAATTCGATAGGGGCAGTTTTTGGACGCGGGTAGCGTGATATACTATTACCCCACACCCAGTGGCCCCTGCGCAGGTTTGGACCCATCGGAAGCACTTACCTGCAATCAGCGTTCCATTCCAGGCCTTACACATAGAATCAATACAATTCGCACTTTCCATCACCAGAGGGAGCTCAATCTCAAAGGGAGGATGTTTCTTAGAAATCTCTTAAAGGTAGCTGGTACCTGTTATTTGCTGAAAATAACAGTCCACTGTCTGCGTGGAGTCTGAACAGAGATCAGACATCGCACACGTAAAACACAGATGCATCCTAGTATTCAAGTCTAGGAGACCTCCAAAAACAGTTATAAATGTCTCGGCAGCCAGAAGCAATAATCCAGCCACTAACCTGTAAATCCGACATGGTCCCTTTAAATAGCGCTGGTGGGGGGGTCCGCCAGGCACACTAAGACAAGTTCAGATGGTCAGGGTTAAGACTGTGCGTGAGTTGAGCGTTAGACACCATTTTGGGACTTATCACTTTAAATCAGCTTTGCACACTGATTGAAGCCATTTTCTCCCTACTTTATATGATTCCAGCGTTCGTTATCTGCGCCTGCGCGAACTCCTATACCAAGATGGCGTCAGGCGCATACCATGCTAGAAATGTGCGTGCGCATCCAAGACGCCATCTTGGATGTCGGAGAGGCTGTGTAGCGCCGAAACAAGGGGTGCTACACGGCCCAATTTAGCGTCCATTGTGTTATAAGGATTGTTTGTACATAGCCCCTTTGTTATGTCAGTGTGACAAGAGTTCCAGTTGTAAATTGCAGCTTGAATGTGTGCCCTGCTGTAATGAGCAATGGAAGAGATGTCAACTCCTCTGAGTGCTGTGAATGGGGCAACAGTAAATGTGTAACAGGTTGACAGGCAACACTTTATGGCATGTATACTTGGACCATCTACCTGGTACATGGTACTGTTGGATATCTGGACCATTGCTGCTCTTAAGGTCTGCCATGTTCTTTCGTATCAAACCCTGAAGGTACTAGGGACAGTGTCAGCTCTAGATGCCATCTTCCCTCAGGCATGCCCCACACTGCTTTTCTCTGGCGAAGGTGCTAAAAGGGGAGTCCTCCTCGCTCCCACTTCATGCAGCAGCATCTCCACATTGCTGTGCATAAAACAGAGGACGTAGTCCCTGTGGCACTCACAATTATACAGAGTCTCTGTTTTCTGTCTGAAAATGATTTTTTTTGCCTCCAAATGGTCACTTGACTTTAAACGGTCACATCAGGCTGCTGCAGCACTTTAAATTACTACAACATCATAGAAAATCCCACCTTCCTGTGATCAAGCACTTGGAGGCAGCTCATTGCACGACTTGCATCTTGCCATGAATATGTAATCAGGGCTGATCCTGGTAGTTCAGATAGGAACTAACAGGATGTGTAGTACATCAGGTGGCTGTCACAGTGCATACTATTCCAGCCTGATTCACATCTATTCCAGAATTTCCACTCTTGGATCTTGGAATACTTTCTTACCTGCAGGTTTTTCAGAGACTGAGAAAGGAGTGCAATTTGTCAGGCCTTTTCACCTCCTAGACACTTAACAGTACTTCTGAAATTTAAAATGAGTTTTTGAGGAAGCAATGGATTTCCCTATGGGAATATCCTTGTTCCTGTATTATGAACAGCAAACAACAACAACTTGCATTTATATAGCGCCTTTAATGTAGTAAAACATCCCATATAAGGAGATATTAGGACAGGTGACCAAAAGCTTGGTCAAAGAGGTAGGTTTTAAGGGGAGTCTTAAAAGGAGAGAGGCGGAGAGGTTTAGGGAGGAAGAGGAAGATGTTGAGAATATAGAGGAGGCAAGGATGGAATCTAGGAGAATGAGGCATCTACAGCTGACCCATAGATATCCTGTCAACAGGGTTTATTGACCATGACATCTCACATCAATATATTAGAAAGCCACTGCTTCCTTCGGAGTCTATTGGGGAGTTGTACTGGCCGAACACTTGCAGCCCATATCAACGAGGAGCTTACCAGTGGCTGTAAAACTGACCACCGCCTTGAATTTTTAATGTAGCTGCATCCTCCCCGACTGCCTTGGGTGACCTCAGTCAGTCAGCTGTGCACTATTGTATTAAGATAGTTATGGATGTTCTGTTCAGACAGGCGTGTCAATTGATCACATTCTCAGTGAACCCTGCAAGGCAAAGAGAGTGAACGCTCAACTTTTATAAACTGGCAGCACTGCCTTGGGTACAGGGTGCCCTCTATACTCGTGGCATCGAGGGCCTAGTTCAAGAACACCCTTAATTTTATAATTCGGAAGGCGTTCTCTCTCCGCCTCTCTATCTCTCTCTCCTCCTTTAAGACGTTCCTTAAAACCTACCTCTTTGATCAAGCTTTGGGCCACTCTGTCCTAATATCTCTATGTGGCTCGGTGTCAAATTTTGTTTGATAATCGCTCCTGTAAAGTGCCTTGGGACGTTTCACTACGTTAAATGTGCTATATAAATGCACGTAGTTGGAGTTGGAGTTGGAGTTCCATTCAATTATTGTCATCACACACCAGCTGCACAACCAAGTAATTTTACAAGTCAATCTCTACCCAGGACACTGCCCTGACTTGTTTATACTTTGTCAGTTGATTAGAGACCAGGGACACCCCCCGCATCACTGGCAGAGACATCTTCAAGGCATCCATGCTCAGCAGGGGACAACATGTGTAATAAGGCCCTTGGAACAAAGTGAACAGCCAAATAGAAAAATGGAATATCTGCAATACAGCCCGCAAGGATATCAAGAATAACTGGCTTGCTGGATGCTGTACAACTATGCAATTCAAAAAGACTTAGTGCTTCCAGATGTGTTATGAGGATGATAAAGAGGAAGAAGTGGGGGAAGAGGCCCACTATCACCAGGTAAGGTGGTGGTTGCCCAGGAAGATGATCAGGTAGTTCATGAAAACCCATTGGCTGCAGCTCAAGAGAGATGTCCGGGAGATTATTGGCAATTGCTTTCAATGAAACTATTTCATGTAAAACAGCTAAACCACAACCCATTCCATTGGCCAACTATGAAGGCTATTCCCCAAAATTTCTAAACTTTTTGCCTTTTTCAGAGAGAAGTCATTCCCCCATTGTACAACCATAAGCAACTGATATCTGCAAACTGCAACCTGCAACTGAAAATAACAAATTTGCACTTTTTGCTGGCAAATGTGCATTTCACTTGATACAAAATATCATTGCTAACTCATACTACTTCTTAACAATGTGCTTACTCCTTATGCCTAAAACCTTGCTAGCTTGTACCCCATACCTCTTATTTTTATGTAGTGCTCTACAAGTTACAGGAGGTTGAGAGGTTGATGGCTGGAACATTTCCACTGGAGCCTTCAAGGACTGAGGTGACACTCATCTCAGTGAAGTTTCTGCCCCTGAAGGACCCACTTCCGGCTACATCTCATTTACACTTGCAGGGTCCTAGCATAAAGCTCCATTAGAGGGGACCAAAAGGATGGAACATCATTGTCATTCTCCCAAGAGACAGTGATATCTTGAGTTACCACTCCTGAGGCACAGGCTCATTTTGGGCTAATGGTTGTTGCAAGATTGTTGAGCTGGACATGCCAGTCCAGACTTGAGATCGGTCACCTTCCGGCAGAGCATCATCTAGAAGGGTTACAAAAGGAATACTTTGAGCATTATTTGTGACCATTAAAATTTAGCTAAACAGTGATAGGAGACCCTACAATTAGGGTGAATACCTGGTGACTGTAATAACTCACAGTACTGGAGACGATCTCTGCTGTTACTAACCAGTTCCTAGCTTTTCGTCTCCAACTTTCCCATCATACATGGTGCGTGCTGTAGGCAGCTGCAATCCAATTTGGGAAAAGGGACTTAATTGGTATTAGGCCCCCGATTTCATAGGCCAAGGTAAGTGAAATCACAAGTAAGCATGCACATCCTGAAAGAAAACAAAAACTTGCCTTTCAGGAGGCAGCCTCCAGTGGTCTCTTTAAGGACTATTGGTTTGGCTGCCAAGAGGCATGAAGATACTGACCACAGCATGCATGGTGCAAAGGGCCTAACGCCTGTTTCAGGCATGGGCCCTGGACGCCTATACAGAAGCTTTTACCAAAATGGCTGGGCTGTGCAGTCCCAGCACGGAATGTGCTTGCGCATGCCGCCCACTAGGTTGGACACATAGGCGCCTGTTTAACAAACGCAGTGCCAAAATATATATTGACTCACCAACCAGTGGAAATAGTATTTGCCGGTTTATCAGATCAAAACCCCTCATCACTTCAAACACTTCTATTAGATCATCTCTTTATCTTCTTTATTCTAATGCATCTAGTTGCATTGTTCCTCATTATTTGCCCTGCTTCCTGTTTTGCATCCTCTGCAAACTTGGAAATGTTGCTTGTCAAAGTCCTGTCCCAGTTGTTAATACATATTAAAAATAGCAAGGCCCCCCAAGACCAATGATTGGGGTGCCCTGCTTATAATCTCTTCCATCCTGAAGTGGACCTATTTGTAGCTACGTTCTATCATCAATTTTTTTTAAAATGAAGAGCTGTACATTACTTCCAAATCCATGATTCATTATCTTAGTCATTAATCGCCAATGTGGAACCTTGCCAAAAGACGTCTGAAATTCCAAGTACACATCAACTACATTTCCCAATGCACAAGGCCTGTGATGTCTTTGAAAAAAAAACTCCAACAAGTTATTTAATCATGAACTCTCTTTCCTGAATTCATGCTGACTATTCTTGAATAAGTTATGCATTTCACTCCCTAGATCTCTCAAAATCATTTCAAAGATGCTCCTTACAACAGATGTTGAGCTTACATGTCTGTAGTTCTCAGGTAAGATATCAATGGGTTGGTGGAGTGGGCAGAAAAGTGGCAAATGGAGTTCAACCCGGAGATGTGTGAGGTAATGCACTTAGGGAGGACAAAGAGTAAAAGGGAATACGCAGTAAACGGGAATATATTGAGAGGGGTAGAGGAAGTGAGAGACCTCAGAGTGCATGTGCACAGGTCCCTGAAGCTGTCATTACAGGTAGAAAAGGTTGTGAAGAAGGCATACGGAATGCTCTCCGTTATTAGCTGAGGTATAGAAATACAAAAGCAGGGATGTAATGATGGAATTATATAAAACGCTGGTAGGGCCACAGCTGGAGTATTGTGCTCAGTTCTGGTCACCACATTACAGGAAGGACGTAATTGCTCTGGAGAGAGTGCAGAGAAGATTTGCAAGAATGTTGCTAGAGCTTGACAATTGCAGCTACGAGGAGAGATTGAATAGGCTGGTGTTGTTTTCCTTGGAGCAGAGGAGGCTGAGGGGAGACTTGATTGAGGTGTACAAAATTATGAGGGCCTAGATAGAGTAGATGGGAAGTACCTGTTTCCCCTAGCGGAGAGTTCAAGAACTAGAGGACATAGATTTAAGCTGATTGGCGGAAGGATTAGAGGGGACATGAGGAAAATCTTTTTTATCCAGAGGGTGGTGGGTGTATGGAATTCGCTGGCCGAATTGGTGGTAGAGGCAGGGACCCTCAACTCTTTTTAAAAAGTACCTGGACCTGCACCTAAAGTGCTGTAAGCTGCAGGGCTACGGACCGGGTGCTGGAAGGTGGGATTAGAATGGGCACCTGGTTGTTCTTTGAGCCGGCGTGGACACGATGGGCTGAATGGCCCCCTTCTGTGCTGTATCTTTTCTATGGTTCTATGTCTTATGACCCCTTCTAAAATAATGGAGTTATATTAGCCATTTTCCAATCCTGTAATGGTTAGCAATTTTACAAATATGTCAATTAAAGCTTCACTAATTTCAGTCCCCATCTGTCTTAAGACTCATGGGTACAATTCTTAGGAGTAAATACTATGGCTCTGAAACTCCATGGCTGTTGTGGCGGAATCCCACCTTAAGTCTGGTGAGAATCCACTGTGATAGCTGAAACTCGGCAGGTCCCGTCCTTGAGCCTATATTTCCAGGATGGCCTTGTGAGGGTGGAGCCTCCGCATGTGCCTATAAGGCCATTGATGTAAGGGGATGGGGCCAGAGGCAGGAACTCTAACTCAGTCGGGACCCGCGGGGTGTCACCAAACCTTTTGCCTGATCTCAAAAGGGTTGGAAGTGGAGCCCACCTGGGGATCTAGCTTGGGGTCAGAGCCTAGACCCCTGAAGATGAGGGGATGGGGAATTAGTCATTTCTAAAAGTATTTTTTAAGTTTTAAGGAGGGGGGAGGGGCACTTGGCCCATAATCTGCAGCTTTCTTGGGAGGGCGGGGGGTGGAGGGGTGTTAACCCAGTATCTCTCTCTCGGGCTGGGATGTTTCTTACTCAGTTTCTGGGGTCATCGGCAGGGCTAGGGGGAACTGTAGATGCATATCCAAAACATCAGAGACCCCTTTTGCAGAGCTCATATCCCTGAGCCCATGAATTTGGTGGGATCGGCGGTGGAGTTCCCTGATGAGTGTTTCCCAGCACTTACACCAGGTTGTACTCCCCTGTGGATTTTCAGGGTCTATCTCTATTCTAAACACGTACATGATAGTTTTTAATAACTGAATTTTTTACTATTTGAATATCGTCTAGCTCCTTTATTACCATTTCTGGAAATCTGATACCTGAAGGGCAGATTTCTTCCTCTTCCTGAGTAAAGACAGATTTGAATTAACTATTTAATAACTCTGCTACTTTTTTGTTCCCAGAAATCAGCTTCCCACTATAATCTTTAATTGCACCAATCTTTCCTTTCACCCTTGCTTTACTGTGTATATTTTTGAAAAATCTTTTATTGTTACTGGAGATGTTCCCAGTAATCTCACATTCAATGTTTCCCTTAGTGCCTTGTGATTTTTTCACCTGCTTTATTTGTCTTTATAATTTACTCAATTCTTCTTTCTATTAGATTCCTTGTACATTTTGAAAGCCTTCTGTATATCCCTAATACTATCTTTAACATCCCTACTTTACTATGGTAAATAGGTAAATCTTTATTTGAAAGAAGGGTTTTTTTTCTGAAGATCGAAATCAAATTATTCCAAGACGCTGTCATAAATTGGTCGACATCCCTATCAGTGTATTATATATGATGTCGTTTCTGGTAAAAAGTTTCTTGTGTTCTTGCTTCTTTGTTGTTCTGTATGGATAACTGCCTGATCAATGCTAGTAAACCAACTGTATTCCCTTTCTAGTAAATCACACAGCTCTACATATGTCTGCCAGCTATCTTGATTTGTATCAATCTATCGTCATACATCAGGAGTCACAATAAGAGATATAAATCAGGCCCTAATTCCTGCAGATAACACATCTAAATGGTCTAGATATGAGTTAACCCTTGCTAAATGCGTTGTAATAGAAATGTTAAAATCCAGCAGGTCAAATTTGCTTGTGTGAGGCATGCTAACTAGTAGTAACTTTGAGTTTTCTTCTTTGATAATTCAGTGAGCCGAGCTTTAAGGTGTACACATTGTTCTTTATACTGTTTAAGGTGTCTCCCGCAATCTGTAATTTTTACTTTCCTCGGCTTCTGTGATTTCCATTTGTGTGTGCTTTGCTCATTTAATTGCACCTTGCAAATAGTATATCCTGTTTTCACCTTAGAGCTGTGGGTTTGACTGTTTACACTGAGTTTCCTGCCTGATTGATGTCTGCTGACACCATTTAACTGAGACTTCTTTCCCAGTTCCCATTTTGTGAAGTTTTTTCCTATTCTGTCACACTACTTCTCTTTCCATTACACTCAAGCAAAACGAACCAGATTACGTGGTAAACAACATATAAAGATTTTATTGAGATAACTTGTGCAGTTAGAATCTTTCTATGTTTTGCCTCATTTTCTACTTCCTTTTGCTCAAGTGCCATTGGTAGCAGTACTGCATGTTTAATTTTATATTGGAGCTTTATTTTATCTCCTTGTTTTCTTCTTTGGTCTTTTGAGCTGTTCTTCTAATTTCTCTAACTCCTGCCTGTTTTCTGTAAGTTATGATTATTTCTATGATAACAGCTTTATTGTGAGTGTTCTGCCATATGAGATCTTCATGCTCTGGGGGTAATTTTGACTTTGGGCAATAGTCTAAAACAGGCGATATTGGACCAGCTGCCCGTTATACATCTCACCAGATTTTCACTTCCATAGGGAGAGATTTACGACGGGCAGCTGATCCAATATTGCCCTTTCTACACTATCGCTCAAAGTCAAAATTACCCCCACTGCCTCTTTCTAGTTGAGTCTTTGGGTTACATCAACACATTCTGTCTTCTTCTGTGCTAATTCCTTTCAGCTTTGTTCCAGTTGCTGTTTAATATTTTTGCTTCCCACCATTATTTTTTGAAGCTCCATGTCTAAATTTTCAATTTGGAAGTATGGCAAAGAAGCAACAAAGGTCGAAAGGAGCAAATTCCATTGGCTTACTTTTTTCCTTTGACAACTTCTCAACTGCACCTTGAACCACAAATTTCTGATTGTCGTTAAATACATTTCCGCAACTATCAACCCACTCTTTCATGGGTTTCTGGGCACGTCCTAATTTTGTATGAGTCATAGAGCAATGAAAACAGAAAATGCTGGTAACAGCAGGTCAAGCAGCATCTGTGGAGAGAGGAAGGTAAGGTTAACGTTTTAGGTCGATGGCATTCATCAGAACTGGAAGATGTTACAGATGAACTGCTTATAAGGAGGAAGGAGATGAGTTTCACTTAATTACAATATAACAAAGTAACATCCATTATTCAGGATTACAGTACTGAGTTTGTACGGTTAGGGTCAAAGTCTTTATTCAGTGTATTACTGGTAGGCTTCAGTGTGAAGGCTGCCCCTTGAATAATGTGAGCTTAAAATCATATAACCTCTTTCTTTGGATAGCAGGCTGGCTGCTACATTGGGCAATTGCTCCTTCTCTACAGTGTTCTTATTACACCTGTGGGATGCGTCTACACTGAGCCCTTGTTAACAGCCTTCTTTCTTTGATCATGTTCTTCTGCTCCTAACTTTAGTTAACCTTGCACATGTTGTATTTTCTCTGTTGGCTGTGATATTGTACTTCCTTGCTGTGCTTAGAAACTTAGGTTATTGAATTAATTATTGGAATAGACTTTACTTGTACCTCTGCTTTGATCTAAAACAGCATAAACTTTTCTAAACCTTCTAACTTCACATTCTTAAGTATTGCTCAACTTTCAAAAACCTTCTTGAGCTTTCTAAAACCCCATTTTAAAACCTTACAATTTAGGTGAAAGGTATACAGGCACTAAACTGACTGAATAGCCTACTTGTATTCCTGTGTTCCAAAACATGGGTGGGCAAGTGGGGTTCTCCTGAGCAGTGCATGTTACAGCATTAATGAATCAAGGCTGTGGGGTAACAGGAGGTAATTCTATCTGTGTCTCAGTTCAGAATCTTACTCAGATCAGTTCTGAAAAGCCCAACAAACTATCACAGGAGGAGATAGAGGAAAGCAGATGGATTGTCTTCATAGTGCTACTCTTGTGTAGCTTCAGGTCACCAGCCAATGGTATTAGGAGTGCCCTGCGAACTATCCTCTATTAAATACAGAAGGTGTGTAGCTCAGAGACACTAGTAATGGGAGATAATGGGAGGAAAAGAAGTTTGCCTGCCATCATAGGTAGAAACCCTAAAAAAAAATACAGGAGTATCTTTAGGATGTAGAACAATCTATTCCCCTTTCCAAGGCCTTATTATTTCAAACAATGTGGGATCTGGTTACAAAAATAAGTCACAATCTAATTAGTCAAGAAAAAATTTTCTATGTATAGTAATCCTTTCCAGATTCTCAAGGGCAGTTAGGTCTGGGCAATAAATGCTGGCCTTGTCAGCGACACCCACATACCATGAGTGAACAAAAAAAACCTCACTGTTTTATTGGAAAACTCAATTGAAACAAAATGGTGTTCCACTCTGAAGTTATCTCTCAGATGTAAGGTATTGTTTATCCAAGTAACACACAATAGACAACAGTAACTGCAATACCGTACATCATCAAACTCAACCACTATGTAGAAATGAGAATGAATTTTCTAAATTAGAACCTTGGTATAGGTTCAAAGCAAGTGTTTCTGTGCTGTAAATATCTATTATACCTCTGTTGAAGGCCGCAACTTTCCGAATCAGCCAAATTGTAAATATAACTACTAATATTGCAATACAATAAGTTAATTAACAATAAAATGCAGAAAGGGTAGTGTAAAGGTAAATGAACACTGATGACAGCTTTCCGATTAAGAAAAACCACTGCCTCTCGGGTTGTAAATGGGACCATGACTGAGAAGTATCACCTTCCAACCTTCAGCTTTTGGCCATTGTTTCAAACTGCCAGTCACTTCTGTCACCTCAGGCCATTGAAGACAACAAACTAATCTGAAAGGTGACACCATGGGTTAAACCTTTTAGTCACCCGTCTATCCTCAATACCCAATGCAGCACAGAGTCAATTATAACAAATAAATTACAATTTCTGTCACTGGTTAAGTCACTATTTTATTTTTCTTCTAGTCCCTTACAGCTTTTAAAAACTTCTGCCTGCGTTCAAACAGTAAACAAGAAAACTCTGTCATCATTAAAACCTAAAGGATAGTGATAGTGTGGCACAGTTATCTGTTAGGCATCACAAAGGGGTATGTTCAGTGGGACCTGACTGTCCTCAATGAAGCTCAAATGTGCAGGATTCAGTCAATCTGAATTTTGTATTTTCAAACAATATAACTTTTTAAAAATTGCTTTAAAAGTGCTGATTCTTTTTGTAATCATCAAAGTGAGATATACTAATGGTTCCAAGTGTTAGCATCAAGAACATTAAGGTCAAGTATCAAACAAGTTATATGTAACACAGAGTTTCCTCTACAATACCCAATAGAGACCTTGGGGTCAGAATCCATTAGACTTCTGGGTCCATAACACGCAGTACGTCGACAGGGCACGCCCCAACTGGTAGGCCCGAGGCCGGCCCCAAATTGGTCCTTGGGCCTCATTAACATTATTTGCACGAGCTTTTGGTACCTGTCACGTCTCCGTAGGCAGCTCACACATTTCACTAAGGCGAATATTGGGCTGCTTGCTTCACTAGCAGCGACCCTAAGGTAATTCCCGGGAAAGGGGTGAGGAGGGTTTGGAGTGACAACAAGGTTGGGGGGGGGGGGGGAAGCAATCACGGGGACTCCACAGGAATGCTTTTAACATTTAAAAAAAATTTGAACTTACCTGTTGGTGACAGCCGTTGCTAAGGCCACAGTGGCCGCTGGAAAACCCTGAGCAGAGCAAGGCCGCACCTGCTTCACTCATCAGAAACAAATTTCCCAGAGGGGTCCTTAAACAGATGTTAGGCCCCGTATTAACATATGCAAAGTGCCTATTGCCTGTTTTAGGTGGCCACCCGGGATGCTTACAAAATAGCCCTGACAATTTTAGAGTGGCCCAAGCACATGCGCAGATTGGGCGCAGGCCGTCCGACTGCTAAATTTGTCCTTGTCGCGCCTGTTTTACATTCGAAAAATATCATACCAATTTCTACCTCTAAGACTCTCTCCGCTATATCGGTGTGACATTTCCATTTCCCACACCAACCATCTTTGTGACTGGGCTGAGAAAAGCTGTCAAATTTTTATGTCAATTAATGCCAAGTTATGGAAACTTCTGTTCTGTGAACTTGTGCTTAGAAGCAACTCACTGAAGACTGCACAAACTCATTTCACTTAGAACCTACCCAGTTAATAAAACAGACTTTCTGACAATAAACAGCAGCACTGAGAACAGTGGCATGCAAGACAGCCAAGCTGACAAAATCGGCTGACTTCTGCAGGAAAATACACTTCCATCCTTTCAACACGTTGCAGGTTGAAAGGTTGGTCCAGAGGTGAAAGGTCAGCACTCTAACCATTGCGTTAACTAACCACTTTTAAAGTGATTTTTCGATGCGTGAACAATCTTAACATAATGCATGAAGTATGTTAATCTTGGTAAAAGATGGATTGCAGCCTTTAGCCAATCTATTTTAGAAAACATCAGAATTG
Organism: Heptranchias perlo; assembly: GCF_035084215.1. NCBI lineage: Eukaryota > Metazoa > Chordata > Chondrichthyes > Hexanchiformes > Hexanchidae > Heptranchias > Heptranchias perlo. Next base: position 28,680,496 of record NC_090349.1, read on the forward strand.
ATGGTTACATTGTCTTTTCATTTGAGATTCCTGCCATTTGAAGGAGCAATCTTGAAATCTGACACCACTGGTTTCATCAGTGAGCTTGTAATCTGATTTAATGTTTACATGAAGTTGTGCACAGGTCATAAGCCCAATGTCCAATCCCTGTTTGAACACAATCCTGTGAATATGGAGAAGTCTGTGGTTTACCATTTAATGAAAGCCCAGGTACGAAACAGATTATACTCTCAGGAGGCCTGAATGATTCATTCCACATCCCTGACATTTCATGCTGTCATTTTCTGCAAACTTTGCTTGTGATTTATTACTTATTTATAGTTTACAAAGAATGGGAATTCATTTCTTGCCGCTTATATTATTCTTGAAGCAATTTAAAGGTAGCCAACATCTCTTAAAGAAAAGGTGCACTTTAGCTGCAGGCAACTGGATGGCAACTTCTCAACATGGCAGACAAGGAAAAGCTTCAACGACCCTCCCGCTTCTTAAATGCTGCATTAGAGCAGTGTGTGCCAGAACCAAGAGGCCCGGGGATGGCTAGAAATCAGTCCTCGGGCCTCATCTACGTATTCAGGGTGAGCAGCTGATGGTGGTCACGCCTCTCGTTTTGCGAGAAAAGTCAATTTCGGACCAGTTGCCTCTCCGACTGCGGCCCTCACGTAAGTTCCAGGGTGGAGGGGTGTGGAGGGCGATCGCTAGGACTGTGGAGTTGGGAGGAGCACTCCTGCTCCTCTTGGTTCCCCAGAAAAATAACTTGCCTTTAGTTGGCGGACGCAGGGGCCACAGATGAATCCAGAGTGGGGCAGGCCCGACGCCCGCCCTGGACACTGACTCTGGCCTCTTGTACAATGTCCTTCCCTTCACCCCTCCTGTACTGAGTATGCCTTACGGCGCTTAACTCCTTGATCTGGAATTCCCTCCCAAACCTCCCTGCCTCTCCGTCTCCCTCTCCTCCATTAAGACCTTCCTTAAAACCCATCTCTTTGACCAAGCTTTTGGTCACCGCTCTTAATCTCCCTCTGTGGCTCTGCAAGTGTCTTTCATTACACCCCTGTGAAGTACCTTGGGATGTTTTTCCACATTAAGGGTGGTATATAAATGCAAATAGTTGTCGTTATGACAAGAAAATGAGCTCTTCTTATCTATAGTTCGTATTACTACAGTTTGAACTCCTCTGTTCATTTTACTGGTGCTCCTGCTGAATCAAGAGAACATTTTGTACTAATGAAATTCCAAACTCCAAATTCATTAAACATTTTGACAGGCCAATTAGATTCTTTCATTAAGTTATACTTCAGTGATAAAGACAAATGTCACCAACCATCAGTAAATTTATGATATTCAGTTTTGTTTCAATCTGTAAAAAATAAAATCTGTGAATCTTGCGTACACAATTATTAGAGCAAATACTCTACGTCTTATTAAATGAAAAAGGATTGTGCTTTATTAGCTTTACAGTAATTTATTTGCTGCCAGTTAAATGTTTGGTTTGTCAGTAAAATGACCTTGTTTCTCTGAAGCAGCCTGTGAAACTGCCTAATACGGAGCAGTTAGCAATTCACCCTCTCTTTTCTCTCCTTCATCAACACTCATCTCAGCACTGTCTCTTTCAGCTGAGTGAGCAGACTGCAGGCTCATACACAGTGGCTGCAAATCAAATTAAGGGGACAGTTCTTTTAAAAAACTTAATACAAGTACAGCCATGAACTTGCTTCATGGTAAAACTCCTTTTTTTTGGGGTTAAATCAGATCAGAAATTGGTTAACATTTTGATCTCAGGTACGTGTGTGTCAGTCTTTTTATATGTGTGGAATGGGTTTTGCTTCAATGAGACCTGACTAAGGGGTGGGATCCATGTTTTTTCTGATTTGGACACATTCCAATATAATGTGAGATAACATCCCCCATTCCTAGAATCCTTACACTTCTGCAGTGTCGAGGTAATTGGTGGTGTGCCCAGGGGATGTACTAGCTTTTAATCCTATATTTACCGTGACAGAAAAAAAGAACCCAATACCGTGATACATCACAGAGAAAAATGCTTCAATTTGTCACAGGTGGAACCCTGCCAACAAGCTCCTCCCACGCCTTTTCTTTATTATTTACATAACAGGAAGCCCTCGAAGAGTGCGCAAATTGCTTCTGACCTACATTTAGGTCACTCGGCTGATAAATGCTATCCCCCCACCTCTGTAGAATTGTTTACTGTTCTCCTTAGTGAATGTTGTATTTGTGTTTTATGCATATCTTTTGGTCCTTCAGCGATATTTTTCTTTACCCCATTCCCTCGATAAGAGGTCTACTCCAACACCTCCCCATCAATGGGCAGAGCTACATCAGGCCTAATGTTATTCAACCCAACTGTGTAGATTTAATAGTAGAGTCTAGAGAATGCTACCTATATACACACAAAAGCTGACATCGTTCCAAAATACGGGCAACTCAAATAACAAGCAACAACTCAAAAGCTGCCCAGAACATAAGCCTGTGCTTTACAGTCGCTGGGAAATTTAAATTTTATTTTATTCATGGGATTCCAGGATTTTCACTAGTGATTTTGGATCACATTTCACAATTTGGATTATTTTGTCTGTGAAAACCTATAAGCCTTGCCTATGACGTGAAAATAAATGGCTATGCTGACAGTGGGTTGAGACATGAGCTTGCTGTCACTTATGGTGCAGGTATGCTTATGGTCACTTACGGTGCGGTCAATGCATGTACTGCAGGGAAAAACCAAATTACTCAAAAATGCCTTTTTCCAACAGGCGGTTCTGAGATCTATAAAAGCCGGAATGAGCACTAAAGACATAAGGCTTATTCCCTATGGGATCTGGGTACACGTTTCTCCCAGGAAATTTTGATCTTTAACACATTTCTGGTAGAGTCCAGCATTTTTGGAGTGCGATTTAGCCTTTGAAGTCAAAAATAATTCATTCTGGAAAGGTTACAGACATTTTAAATGTGAAAATAAAACAGTTGTTTCAAGTCACAATTGACTGTTGATTAGAAGGTAATACACAGCGAGCATAACATAGCAGCCTACATGCATGTACCATAGATGAATGAGGAACAAATGTATAATAATGGGCTGTAGACTTACTTATAAAATTACTGAAATAGTAAATAATGTAACGTTTCTTAAACAAATAACATTGATGTAAAGAACATAGCAGCAACTTGTATTTCTATAGCACTCCTCCAAGTGCAGAAAGATGTCTCATTATACTTTACATTGAGACAAAACATAACAATTATTGAATCTAACTTAACACTCTGCAGAAATAGCATAAAATGGTATCAAGGTGATTGATTCTCCTTGGAACACCCACTCTTACACTGATTTTTCTCAAGAACAATGAGAACATTGTTTAACTGATAATCACATTTGTGTAAATCCAGAACCAAATACACTCAGTGTGTTACACTTTCTACTGTATTTGAAAGAATTTGAATTTCCTTTCTTGCTGCTAAATGCTGGGCTGAGCCAGCATGGGGCTCATGTGCTCCTACATCCTCCGTACATCACTGGAACTTTACACAAATGCTTGAACTCCACACACGTGCATAAATTTCTGGGCAATCTGTGGCGATTGTTAGTGAGAATTCTCAACCTTGTTTTCAAATCTCTCCATGGCCTCACCCCTCCCTATCTCTGCAACCTCCTCCAACCTTACAACCCTCCAAGATCTCTGTGCTCCTCCAATTCTGGCCTCTTGTGGATCCCCGATTTTCTTCGCTCCACCATTGGTGACCGTGCCTTCAGCTGCCTTGGCTCTAAGCTCTGGAATCCCCTCCGTAACCTCTCCTCTTCTCTACCTCTTTCTCCTCCTTTAAGATGCTCCTTAAAACCTACCTCTTTACCTGTCCTAGTATCTCCTTATGTGGCTCAGTGTCAAATTTTGTTTGATAATCGCTCCTGTGAAGTGCCTTGGGACGTTTTACTACATTAAAGGCGCTATATAAATGCAAATTGTTGTTGTTCTTTGAGAACTGCCAGAGGTAGTAAAATCCATGGAATCCATTAACTAATGCACTGTAGAAGCGCTGACTGTCAGCGTGAATCACTGATGGTTGGCATATATGCATCTAGTCTCAGTACCACCACAACACTAATTGATTTGCCAGCTTGTACTGTGGCTCAAAACTGTAATTGCTGAAACCTCTTCCTAAGGGTGGACATCTGGATTCAGGGCAGGGGTTAAAGCAAAATAAGACATGTTCATATAACTCATATGTTGCTTAACTGAGGCTACAGTATGCACAGCTGTTTTTGTGTAGTCTGTGAGTTGGTTTTGTTTCTAGATAAGATGAATTATCAAATCAGACTTGCTGGTTCCCCCTTAATTACTCCTGATGTATATACTGTCAATAACCATTTCCATCTGCTTGCTAAAGGCTTCCTACTGCTCGCTATTATTACAAGTGATCTCGAACGTGCATGTGTTCAAAATTTGGGTCAGCTAATCAGTGATCTTGGCAACATCCTGCGCTACTTTGAAATATTCGAAATCTCAGCTTGCTTTTCCTTGGCTCACTTGACTTTTCCCAGACTTTTCTTTTCCTTGACTGACTGTGAGATGAGGTTTTTACGAGTATTCACTGCTCAAAATTGTGTCTTCATTTGGGCTTAGGTGCTGTCGTGCAAGAGAGAAAGAAGACTAGCGATGATTAAAGACAGAGGACCTGAATTTCCACTTTGAGCGCAATCGTCAAATGGCCGCAAATTGCACCTGAAAATTGCACCGGCTGGGTTTTATTGTGAGTTTCTGCCAAAAAACATGAACATAATCACAAACGTAAAATCTTCCATGAATCAGCACAATCCGACAGCTTAACAGAACGTAATCGTTCATTCTTTTCTTTTTGCAATAAAAAATATCCTTTGATGTATTTAAGAGTGGTAACCTGGTGCAGTTTTATTAATACAGCTGAGAATGGGTTTATCACAAAAAATTAGCATTTTTAGTAAGTGTCTAGTCCACCTGTGAGTAACCTGATTTTAAATAACTGAAATGACTTTAAAAAACTATACTGAAACATTTACTGCTTTCATTGCTGTACACTAAGTCAGTTTCATAGTAAATTAAATATTTTTTAATATTTAAAAACATTTAAAAGGTGCCTACGAGTGCCTGTGCACTTAAGAAAACAAGCTTAATTTTAAGACCCTCCTCGAACGGCCGCAGGCGGGCACAATCGGCAGAAACTCGCCATCCCTCGTTGTTTCGATCAGGGAGGCATGGGCAGTCTCTATTTTTTTTTGAGCCACGCAAAACGTCGCAGAAACTCAAATTACGCTTACGCCCGTAAATCAAAATTCCGTGATGATTCGGCCGGATTGCGCTGAAAAAAACAGCGTAATTTAGCAGGAACTCAGGGCCAGAGAACCTTAGTGATGTTGTACTGCTGCCTGAAACTAGGAAGCATGATGGGTGCCTAGAATAAATATCAGTTTAACTGGAAATATGTAAGGAGTCGTACAACGCCAGGTTATAGTCCAACAGCTTTATTTGAAATCACAAGCTTTCGGAGCTTTGCTCGTCACCTGACGAAGGAGCAAAGCTCCGAAAGCTTGTGATTTCAAATAAAACTGTTGGACTATAACCTGTTGTTGTACGACTCCTTACATTTGTCCACCCCAGTCCATCACCGGCATCTCCACATCATAACTGGAAATACAAGAGGGTCATAGCTGAAATGCTGACCTACCTCGTCTTGTAGATACTGCTTAACCAACTGTGTTTTTCCAACACTTCTTAATTTTATTTCAGATTTCCAGCATTCATAATACATTTTTTTTTGCAATTTCTTTCTTTCTTGCGTCTTTCCTCACTTTTGCTCTGTGATCTCAGTTTCAGACCCAACTCACAAGATCACAAGATACTTATGGGTGAGGAAAAAGCCATTTAGCCCATCTTAATTCATCAGTCCAGAACAATCCTAAACTCCCCCCTTGTTGCATCTAATTGTTTCTTAAATGATTCCTGGGTTTCTACCTCCACCACTCTGCCTCGAAGTGTTGATCGCCCTCTGTGAGGAAGAGTTTCCTCATATTAGTCCTAAAATTACCTTTTACTAGTTTACACCTATATCCCCTTGTATGACTTCCAGTTTAATTTAAAATAGTATTCCAGAATAACATTTTCTTCACCATTTACTTACCTCAGAATCCTCCCCAGCTGAAAAGCCCAAGTCTCTCCAATCTTCTCTCATATCTCAGACCCCTGACACTAAGGGATGAACACAATACCCAAGGTGTGGTCTGACCAGAGCACAGTACAGTTTGATCATGTCTTCCTCTGACTTGTATTCTACTATTATAACCATATAGTTCAACATTCCATTGGCTTTGTTGATTGCTGTTCTGCATTGGTTGGATATAGTTGGGTAGATTTTTAACTGGCTGCCCGGGCGTAAAACTAGCTTTGCGGAAATCAATAGAAATGAAAATTGGGCATTTTCTATAATGGGCGTCAGATCAACAACAGTTTTATGCCCAGTCAGCAAGTTGAGTGTTGAGTCCACTAAGACTCCCTGGACTTCATCCTTGGCTATTTCAACACCACTCATATCGTACGTGTTGCCATTTTTCTTTTTTTGTCTATTATTCCAGAAGTTTTATAAACCTACGTCAACTTTTTTTTTGTAACAAGCAAGGCATGTTTGCTTCTTTCATAGATCACTACAATGATTTCACCCCGATTCCTTTTCTTTGGATTTCTGAAAGCTCTTTGACTCTGCAAGATATTATTATAAATTGCTTGACTCTAGAGAGACTGTACAATCACAAAGGCACACAACAGAATCATACCTTTCCACTTTAGATATTTTGGGATAGCTAGTCAAAACAAAATGATTAATTTGGGCTGTGGTAGAAAAATCCCATACAGAGCACCGGTGGGAGTTTCAGACAGCAGCCATTAACTACTGCTGTTTATGCAGATCTCAGCAAATATGAGGTTTCCCAGAAGAACTAATACCCCATTTAGGCTTGTTTTGCACCCTGGAGCTGCTTCATTTAACACTGCATTGGTTTTGTCCTTGTTTTGTCTCCTTTACGCTCAAACATCATAGCAGGTCACTGTTGCAATGAGCACACAATGTTCCATCGACTAATCCTCAGTGTCACAATCACAATCACATGAATGATATTTTACATCATGACATACTTAAGTTTCACCAATGCATAGCAGAGATGCACAGTGCAGTGAAATAAATCACAAGGTGAGCTGGAGATTGTCAGAGTTTACAGCATAATGAAAGTGTTATTGCTTTGTTTACGCTCATACTAATTATTGTCGTGGTTTAAATGCATTGGAAATGTGTCAGTTGGATATATGGGGCTCAATTTTAAAACCGAGCCGGGAAGGGAGCGGGGGGATCAAATTGAGGATGGGAAACCCATTGGTACGGGTTTCCCGGACGTCCTTACGATTTTGAGGTAAGGACGTCTTTTTTTTTTCTCTCGGTTTCCCGTCTGACTGACCGACCTGTTTGACAGGCTGGTCCCAGTTGGACGGGAGACCAGCCAGCGAGAGGTAAGTTTGCAGGTAAAACTTTGTTTGTATCGATGAGGGGAGGCACGGGGGGGCATGGGTGGGCATAGGTTGGTATGGGTGGGCTTAGCTTGGTGTGGGTGGGCATAGGTGGGCATAGATTGGAAGGGATGGGCATAGGTTGGCATGGGGGTTGTGAGTCATGGGGGAGAGATCAGGGGTCAGTCACGGGGGCAGGGTATTGGGATCGGGGGTCATCGCGAGGGTCCGCGATCGTTGAGGGGGAGGATCGGTGGTCGGAGGATCGGAGTGGGAGGTGAAGGATCGGGTCCGGGGATTGGGAGTCTGCGATCGGGGGTCGGGTGTCCACGATCGTTGGGGGGGTCGGTGCAGGTAGGCTTGTTGGGCCTGGGGAAAGCACTCCTGCTCCTCCAGGCCCACAAGCTGTGCCTGGGCACCTACCTGTTAGAATCAGGCCTTGTCGCCTCCTTTCACGAGGCATAAAACAGAAAGCCCGGAATCCCGGCTCCCCGGGGTTGAAATCAGGAAGTCCGGAAAAATGGAGGCCCAAAGCCACCTTGAAAGGTTTTAAGGCCTGACCCGCATCCTGAGAGCGGGTTGGTCACCCACCCCTCTTCCCGCCTCCAACCCGCCCGTTTTTCACTTTGAAAATTGAGCCAAGATTCCTCCAACATGAGAAAAAATACTACCACATTATTTCCACACTATTAGAGTCATAGAGTCATAGAGTCATAGAGTTATACAGCACGGATAGAGGCCCTTCGGCCCATCGTGTCCGCGACGGCCATCAGCCCTGTCTACTCTAATCCCATATTCCAGCATTTGGTCCGTAGCCTTGTATGCTATGGCATTTCAAGTGCTCATCCAAATGCTTCTTGAATGTTGTGAGGGTTCCTGCCTCCACAACCCTTTCAGACAGTGAGTTCCAGACTCCAACCACCCTCTGGGTGAAAAAGTTCTTTCTCAAATCCCCTCTAAACCTCCCGCCTTTTACCTTGAATCTATGTCCCCTTGTTATAGAACCCTCAACGAAGGGAAAAAGCTCCTTAGTATCCATCCTATCTGTGCCCCTCATAATTTTGTACACCTCAATCATGTCCCCCCTCAGCCTCCTCTGCTCCAAGGAAAACAAACCCAATCTTCCCAGTCTCTCTTCATAGCTGAAGCGCTCCAGCCCTGGTAACATCCTGGTGAATCTCCTCTGCACCCTCTCCAAAGCGATCACATCCTTCCTGTAGTGTGGCGACCAGAACTGCACACAGTACTCCAGCTGTGGCCTAACCAGTGTTTTATACAGCTCCATCATAACCTCCTTGCTCTTATATTCTATGCCTCGGCTAATAAAGGCAAGTATCCCATATGCCTTCTTTACCACCTTATCTACCTGTTCCGCCGCCTTCAGGGATCTGTGAACTTGCACACCAAGATCCCTCTGACCCTCTGTCTTGCCTAGGGTCCTCCCATTCATTGTGTATTCCCTTGCCTTGTTAGTCCCTCCAAAGTGCATCACCTCGCACTTTTCCGGGTTAAATTCCATTTGCCACTGTTCCGCCCATCTGACCAACCCATCTATATCGTCCTGCAGACTGAGGCTATCCTCCTCGCTATTTACCACCCTACCAATCTTTGTATCATCAGCGAACTTACTGATCATACCTTTTACATTCATATCCAAGTCATTAATGTAGACCACAAACAGCAAGGGACCCAGCACCGATCCCTGTGGTACCCCACTGGCCACAGGCTTCCAGTCACAAAAACAACCTTCGGCCATCACCCTCTGCCTTCTGCCACTAAGCCAGTTTTGTATCCAAAGTGCCAAGGCACCCTGGATTCCATGGGCTCGTACCTTCTTGACCAGTCTCCTGTGGGGGACTTTATCGAAGGCCTTACTGAAATCCATGTATACCACATCCACTGCGTTACCCTCATCCACACGCCTAGTCACCCCCTCAAAAAATTCAATCAAATTAGTCAGACATGATCTTCCCTTGACAAAGCCATGTTGACTATCCCTGATTAATCCTTGCTTCTCCAAGTGGAGACTAATTTTGTCCTTCAGAATTTTTTCCAATAATTTTCCTACCACTGATGTTAGGCTCACTGGCCTGTAGTTCCCCGGTTTTTCCCTACTCCCCTTCTTGAATAATGGTATTACATTAGCGGTTCTCCAGTCCTCTGGCACATCCCCTGTGGCCAGAGAGGTTCTGAATATATGTGTCAGAGCCCCCGCAATCTCCTCCTTTGCCTCACACAGTAGCCTGGGATACATTTCGTCCGGGCCTGGGGATTTATCCATTTTTTAGGCCTGCTAAAACCGCCAATACCTCCTCCCGCTCGATGTTAATATGTTCGAGTATATCACAGTCCCCCTGCCGTATTTCTATGTCTACATCGTCCTTCTCCATAGTGAAAACAGATGCAAAAAATTCATTTAGAACCCCTCCTACATCTGCCGGCTCCACACACAGATTGCCATTTTTGTCCCTAATGGGCCCTATTTTTTCCCTAGTCATCCTCTTACCCTTAATATACTTATAAAACATCTTAGGATTTTCCTTTATTTTGCTCGCCAGTGTTATTTCATGGCCCCTCCTTGATCTCCTAATTTCTTTTTTAAGTATCCCCCTGCACTTTTTGTACTCCTCTAGGGCTTCCTCCGTCTTTAGCCTTTTGTATCTGCCAAAAGCCCTCCTTTTTTTCCTAATCCATTCTCGTATATCCCCTGACATCCAAGGTTCCCTGGAGTTCTTGGAACCACCCTTGACCTTTACGGGAACATGTTGCCATTGTATGGTCTCAATCTCCCTTCTGAAAGACTCCCATTGCTCTGATGCGGATTTTCCTACAAGCAGCTGATCCCAGTCCATTTTGGCCAGATCCTGCCTTATCCTATTAAAATCAGCCTTCCCCCAATTTCCGGCCCCTCCCTGTCCTTTTCCATGACCACCTTAAATCTCACCGAATTATGGTCACTGTCACCAAAGTGCTCACCTACTAGCACTTCTTCCACTTGGCCGGCCACATTCCCTATAATTAGGTCCAGTACCGCCCCCTCTCTTGTAGGACTTTCTACATGCTGGCTCAAAAAGCTCTCCTGGATGCACGTTAAGAATTTTGTACCCTCTAAGCCTTTTACACTCTGAGTATCCCAGTTAATATTGGGGAAGTTGAAATCCCCCACTATTATTACCCTATTATTTGCACAATTTTCTGAGATTTGCCTACATATCTGTTCCTCTATCTCCCTCTGACTGTTTGGGGGCCTATAGTACACTCCCATCAAAGTGCTTGCCCCCTTTTTGTTTTTAAGCTCCACCCATATGGCCTCATTAGAGGAACCTGCTAATATATCATCCCTCCTTATGGCAGTAATTGATTCTTTAATTAATATTGCGACCCCCCCTCCTCTTATACCTCCCCCTCTGTCTCGCCTGAAGATTCTGTACCCCGGAATATTGAGCTGCCAGTCTTGCCCCTCCCTCAACCATGTCTCTGTGACAGCAACAATATCATACTCCCATGTGTTTATCAACACCTTCAGTTCATCCACCTTATTCGCAAGACTCCTTGCATTAAAATAGATGCCATCCAGCCTTGCCCTCACATATTTGCCCTGTCTTCCAAGCTGACTTGTTTTTTTCTCTATATTTGGCTGCACATCACCCCCTATTGTAGCTCCACTCTGTATCCCATCCCCCTGCCAAGTTAGTTTAAACCCCCCCCAACAGTGCTAGCAAACCTCCCCGCAAGGATATTTGTCCCGCTCTGGTTCAGGTGCAACCCGTCCGACTTGTACAAGTCCCACCTTCCCCAGAAGCAGGCCCAGTGATCCAGGAAACTGAAACCCTCCCTCCTGCACCAACTCTTTAGCCACGCATTCATCTGTTCTATCCTCCTATTTCTATACTCACTAGCCCGTGGCACTGGGAGTAATCCAGAGATTACAACCTTTGAGGTCCTGCTCTTTAATCTGCTACCTAGCTCCCTAAATTCTTGATGCAGGACCTCATCTCCCTTCCTACCTATGTCGTTGGTCCCAATGTGGACCACAACCTCTGCCTGCTCACCCTCCCCCTTGAGAATGCCCTGTAGCCGCTCAGTGACATCCATGACCCTGGCACCAGGGAGGCAACAAACCATCCTGGAGTCACGTTTACGGCCACAGAAACGCCTGTCTGTTCCCCTTACGATAGAATCCCCTACCACTATAGCTCTTCCACTCTTTTTCCTCCCAGCCTGTGCAGCAGAGCTACCCCTGGTGCCAGGAAGTTGGCTGCTGCTGCCTTCCCCTGATAAGTCATCCCCCTCAACAATATCCAAAGCGGTATATTTGTTTGAGAGGGGGACGGCCACAGGGGACCCCTGCACTGCCTGCCTGCTCTTCTTACTCTGCCTGGTGGTCACCCAATTACTTCCTGCCTGTACAACCTTTACCTGCGGTGTGACCATCTCACTAAACGTGCTATCCACGATGTTCTCAGCATCGCGAATGCTCCTTAATGAATCCATCCGCAGCTCCAGTGCCGCAATGCGGTTTGTCAGTAGCTGCAGCTGGATGCATTTCCCGCACACATGGTCGTCAGGGACACCGGAAGGGTCCCTGATTTCCCACATAGAGCAGGAAGAGCATAACACGGGGCTGGGCTGTCCTGACATGACTTACCCTTTAACTAATTAATTCCAATTAAATGAATCCCACCAATTTCACTTCAATTAAAAAGGTATACTCAAGGGCCCTTGCTGAACAGCAGTCCCCCACGACACAACAGAGACCAGAGAATCCACAAACTCCAACCTGAGACAAATTCAGCAGGAAAATACTCACCAGCCAATCACTTACCTCTTCCTTGGTGACGTCCCACTTGGATTACTTTTTGCTTCTTATTTATCTCAGGTCCAGGAGTTGAGTCCCTGTGATGTCGCACAGTAGTTGTCTCTTGGTGCAGGTCTGCTGCTGCTTTTATTCCACAATCTCAGTCTTCTACTCTCAGGTCCACTACCGCTCTGCAGGAAAAGTTTGGAAAAGCAAGGCAAAGCAGCACCTCCTTCCCCCACTTCACCAAACTCCCACACTTACCGAACTCTCAGCACACTGTGTATATCCACACACCATGCAGTCCGCACTGACATTGTGGAGCATACCACCCCATTTTTTTGTACAATGGCCAAGAAGTCATGATTTTTGCACCTTAACCATGCACCATTGAAGTACTAAGTCAAGGTTTAAGATGTGGACAGCATTACTGGCTCCAGAATGCTGAAGCTTCATGTATGTCTGAATTCTTATAGTTCAATTACACGACACAGTTTGCATTGACACAAAGCAGTTTCCTCAAAGACGTGGTGCCAGACGCCTTTGGCTTCACGTCTGATGACGTACAACTGCAGCCGTTGTGGAGTGAAATTTAAAAAGCTCACATTGGACACTGTGGGAACTTATTAAATTTCATGTTGAATTGTTTTAATATTAGCAAAGTGCTGATGGTCCCAGGAAAATTAAAATCAATAAGACCCTTCTTCAGATCATTACCCAGCGATCTCTATTAGAATGTGTGTGTGCATGTGCGTGTGTTTCTGTGTGAGTGTCTGTGTGTTTTTTGAAGTTAATTCTCGGGATGTGAGCATCGCGGGCAAGGCCGGCATTTATTGCCCAAACCTAGTTGCCTTTGAGAAGGTGGTGGTGAATCTTCTTATTGAACTGCTGCAGTCTGTGTGGTGCAGGTTCTCCCACAGTGCTGTTAGGTAGGCAGTTCAAGGAGTTTGACCCAGCGACGATGAAGGAACAGCGATATATGTTCAAGTCAGGGTGGTGGGTGACTTGGAGGGGAATGTAGAAGTGATGGTGTTCCCTTGCAACTTCCGCCCTTGTCCTAGGTGGTGGAGATCGCTGATTTGGGAGGTGCTATGGAAGAAGCCTTAGTAAGTTGCTGCAGTGCATCCTGTAGATAGTACACACTGCAGCCACAGGAGGCTGATGGTGGAGGGAATGGATGCTTAAGTTGGTGAATGGGCTGCTGATCAAGTGGACTGCTTTGTCTTGGATGGTGTCGAGCTTCTTGAGTGTTGTTGGAGCTGCACCCATCCAGACAAGTGGAGAGTATTACATCACACCCCTGACTTGTACCTTGTAGGTGGTAGAGAGGCTTTGGGGAGTCAGGAGGTGAGTCACTCACAGCAGAATACCCAGACTCTGACGTGCTGTAGTAGCCATTGCATTTATATGTCTTTGTGTACGTGCACCTGCGCCTGTGTTTGCGTGTGCGCGTGGGTATGTGTGCATGTCTGTGATTATAGGGTGAGAAGAGGATCAGAATCAGCTGTGGTTCTCCCTCCCCCCCCAAGATCGAATAACACACCAACACTCACTGCCTGGCCTCACATAGGGAGGATGACCACCTGAGAGAGGTACTGGATGGCTGCTAATGCCTGGTGAACTGTATCACAGCATCAGCCCACTCCTTCAAGAGAGAAAAGGGATGGAGTCGGAGTGGGGGTAGTGTTTTATAACCGCTTGTCAATAATGTTCTAAACAGGTCATCAGGAGCTGCACCTGAGCAGTTTCTGGCCGTCCCTCCCTTCTTCCCTCTGGGGAAATGCCCATCTCTGCTTCACACTTGCAAAACACTTTACCATGATGACAACACTACTCTAATAAAACCTTTGAAGAATTTCAGGATAAAAATAATTTAGTGCTACAGTCATGAATGTTTTGGTTACCATGGTAACATAGATCAAAGCTCAGCTTATTCCAAACAAGAAAATCCAACGTAAAGGCCATCACAAGGTTATGAGAGAAGTGGATGAAGAAAGCCATTAATAGCAAGAGGTTCGTTTAATACTTCAATTAGTGTAAAACCATGGCAATTATTGTTTATAGGACTTCATAAAAAAATATTTTTGTACTTCTATCATAGTTCCATTGTATGCGATTCCAGATAAACACATATTCAATCCAAGCATAAGTCTGGTCAAAGCATAGAATTCCAATACACAAACCACTTCCCGTCAACTCCCATTATACAAAATGCTGATCCCAGTAGAAAATGTTCCCGATTATCCATGTTTTAATCCTCAAACATGAAATATAACCAATCCAAGACTGTATTTTTCCCCAAAACAGCAGCACATATGTGGAATGAATCTCTTTTATATAAAATATATATTTTGTTCATAATTTTGTGATTTTGTTTGGACTGAATTGCTGCATGAATGATTAAAAGGGATGTGACACTCAAATTGGCTATTCTTTTTTTGCTTGAGCTTAAGAAAGCTTGATCCAAACATCAAAATGTATTCACCATTTAAAACAGGTTCTGTCTTCCCCTCACTCAGATAATGCATCACATTAAATGCTGTAAAAAGGCAAAAAAAAGCAGAGGCAATTTGTTGTATGATGACCTCCTGATGTTGTGAAGAAAATCAGTATTTTCTATTTATAATTTTAACCCTGTAAGCTTTAGGGAAAGAAACATCTTTAGAAAATCAGGTATAGTGGGAGTTCTCTCACAGCTGTACAGTACAGCCTACAGTGTAATGCACATCGTGTACTTTCAGTGAAGATTATACATATAAATTAGTCTCTTTTTTTTCCCTCACCGGTACAATTAAAGGATGGGTTTTAATAGAATGCAATCTTCAATATTTTCTAATTCCCCTGCTGTGTGCTCTTGTTGAGTTTGTGTGATGACTTTAATAGCTGCTGACGTTCTAGTAATTTTACTTCAGTGAAGAAAATAAATGAGATGAGATCAGCTTCTTGAACGAGAAAACTCCATTAATCCAGCCTGTCTCCCGTTGGAAATTACAGGTAGTCTTGGAAATTTAACTTGTAAATAAATGATGAAAAATATGAGCTTTCCAGATGAAAAGAATGAAAATCGCTCTGTAAAAGCTTAAATGATGGTTGTCCTTAGCAACAGCTTAGATTATTACATATTCTGCATCAGCAGTCCATATATGAGCAGCTTATAAACAGACTGACAAAGTGTGCCTGTATAGAGCTTAAAGTATGCCTCAGCACAGGAAGCGTATTGTTCGACTAGATGTTACCTAAAAAATATTGGTGTTTACCGAAGTTGGTCCCTCAGTATAGAATCACTGGGCTCCAGCTTAAATACTTTTTACAATAAATTTCCATAGTTTCAAGAGCTACAAACTCCATATTGTAGAATATTATGAATCTTGTTTTGTTTTCCTTGGTACAACAACGGTGTTGATATGTTGCTAGGGTGAGATGAAATAAGGTGGGAGGAGTCTCATGTGAAGCATAAACACCAGCATAGACCTATTGGGCTGTAAAATTCTGTGTACTTCTAGGTTAACAAGTCCCCCGGTCCAGATGAGATGCATTCTAGGTTGCTGAGGGAAGCTAGTGTAGAGATAGCAGAAACTCTGGCCACAATCTTTCAATCCTTCATGGATATGGGAGTGGTGCCAGAGGACTGGAGGATTGCAAATATTACACCCCTGTTCAAAAAAGGGGAGAGGGCTAAAGCTGATATCTACAGGCCAATCAGTCTAATGTCAGTGGTGGGTAAACTACTAGAAACCATTGTCAAGGACAAAATTAATTCTCACTTGGAGAAACATGGGTTAATAAGGGACAGCTAGTATGGATTTGCTAAAGGCAAATCATGTCTGATAAACCTGATTGAGTTATTTGATGAAGTATCAGAAAGGGTTGATGAAGGTAGTGCAATAGATGCTGTATATATGGACTTTCAAAAGGCATTTGATAAAGTACCACATAACTGACGTATTCAGAAATTAGAAGCACACGGTATTAAAGGGATGGTGGTAACTTGGGTACGTAAATGGCTAAAGGATAGGAGAGTAGTGGTGAATAGATATTTTTCTGACTAGAGAGAAGTATGCAATGGGGTCCCCCAGGGGTTGGTATTAGGATCATTGCTTTTCTTATTATATATAAATGACCTGGATTTGGGTATAGGGAGTACAATTTTGAAGTTTGCGGATGATGCAATACTTGGCAATGTAGTAAATAGTGAGCAGGATAGCAGCAGACTTCAGTAGGACACAGTTAGAATGGTAAAATGGGCAGATGCAATTTAATGCGGATCAGAGCACACTGATTTTTAGATACTGCCATGGAGATCTCCGTGGAACACCCTATAAATGGGCAGTGGGTCGCCCAGATAAATGAGAGAGGACAATGCGGAGCAAGTCAATGTCACATGCGTTTCTCTCAGGATCTGGCTAGAGTGCAGAAAGAAACTTAATGGCCTCACCAGAACATCTTTCTTACTCTCTATTCAGCCCTACAGCACCAGACTTTAACCATAGCACGAGCAATCCTCCCCTCCCCACTTCAGCCTCTCCTCCAGATCACTATGGAACACTTCACTCTATCTCCTTCTGCTTGCACTCACACACTCATACCTGCTTCTCCCCTCACAATGATTTTCTCCCTTGCCCACACTTGCCGTTTCTTCCTCTCAGCATACACACTATGCTAAGCTGCCTCACACATCTTCGTAACCCTTCAACAGAGCACACAATTAAATTATGTGATATAGTGTGAAGAAAATTGTATAGATGCTGTTAAAGACTATTTTGTTTCATCATTGATGAATGTCCCTTTCATACACATATATAATGCATTAATATTTGGTGCCTTCATTGCAGGATCAGAGCTGCTGAGACCTATATTACACAGGTGAAGCTCTCACCCATGGCCCGTTTATGAAGGGGATGTTTATCTCTTGGTTTCTTCCCCACTTTTTTTCTCTGTTAAAAGTTCACTGATCCACAGATTTCCCACAACTGAGAAGCCATGCTTTAGAAACTCTTAGCTCTTTAATAAAGAGGTACACATTTGTGATAAGCTGAAGGTAATTATTAATTCAAATCAACCTCAAGCTCTTCAGTATTGTATCACTGAACTTTTTCAAATGCCCCAATATACCTGTTTTGAATGTGTTGCATGATTTTTAATTAACTAATGATTCTTTAATAGCCTCATTATAAACACCTGTTTGTTTGGGAGCAAGGAGCCCAACGAATCCCAAAGCAGATCACACTGTTAATTAATATTTCTAATGAGCACCGCATGACTGTTGTGCGTAAAAACAACTGACCAGCTCCTTATCTAACAGCACGGAAATGTATGATGCAGCAATTAGTGGGAAATCAGGCCACTCTTTATCAAGGGTTGAGATTATAATGCATTGCTTTATTTTACTTGAACACGTAGCTTCCACAGATTTAGATTATCATTCAATGGACAAAGAAACAAGCCAGATAGACCATCTCCCATTTTATCTCTACCTTCTTTTAATCAGAAGGATTTTAAGTAATCCATTTTAAATGCAACAATTAGTCAGGAGAATCCCATCAGTTTTACATCTAGTATATCCTAGTACAGTTCTATGGGATGCAGGGTGGGATAGTTGCCAAACTGAAGTAAAGGTAGTTCCTCCTTCTAAATTGATATTGGAAGCCTATAGCATAACTACTAATATGTATCCATTGTTAACGAGCCAAGAAAGAAATATTTAAAGTATGGCAAAAACTTTTGCACCAGTTTTGTATCAAGTATAAGGTAAAAGTTCTGGTCATGGTGAGGTGCCAGTGGGAGCGGATTTAAACACACGCGCTATACCTGTTCACCAGAGAGCTGACCTCACTGGAAATCGCAAGGTCAGCTCAGTTGAATAAATTCTTCACGCTCCCTTCATGCATCGGACCAGGCACAGAGAGTGTGATGATGGAGGGAGGGGGTGGGGTATCAGTAAAGAGCAGCAGCTGCAGCTCTTAATGGTCATTATCACATATCTGTTTGTGGGAGCTTGCTGTGCACAAATTGGCTGCCACGTTTCCTACATTACAACAGTGACCACGCTTCAAAAGTACTTAATTGGCTGTAAAGCACTTTGGGACATCCTGAGGTTGTGAAAGGCGCTATATAAATGCAAGTCTTTCTTTCTTACCTTTAGTGCAGTGTTGTCCAATAGAAATTGGTGACTAACCACAGGCATGGCTGCTGTGACACAATTTTAGCCACATATTATTGAAAAACGCCTTACACGCAAGACAGGTAAAAGTACCTCATATTTACATTTACTTAACAAATATCTACCACCATTCAGTGCAAAACATTGCAGTCTTTCTATTTCGCCAAAGTGACCGTAAAGCTTTTTCACAGTACCTCATGCATAGTCATACTTCAGCAAGGCACAAATTCAAACTGCAACTTACAATTGAAAGTCTTGGTACACTGACATCTTCCAAGTACTTCACATATCAACTTATTGTAATACAACCTAGCTTGCACATTGCATGTTCACTGACTGATACCCTGGATGGGCTTCAGGTTGGGCACGTCTATCATTGTGTATATGTCCCTTCGATTCACCACATCTTAAAAATACTTCTCTGCTTGTACAACAAACTGGCACATACTACAGGGGAACATGTACAAACTGTAACAGGTTCATAAACCATAAACATTTCACTGCCTTTGAGGAGGCCACCCTGGACATCCTTGTGTATAAAAACATCAAGGGCATATTGAAAGGTGATGCTACACTCCTCCCTCAAGCTCAAGGCTAGTACCATCCTGCTTTTATGTCATATTCCCTCCATACTTTTGTCATACAGGCACATACTGTTTGAGGCCAATAATATGGGGTCTTAGTGTAGAGAAATGATCTTGCACTATAATGCAATAATTTAAATAAATCTGCAGTGCTCTTTGCCTTGTTCATTGAGAACTCATCAGGTTGAAGGGTCAGATTATTCAGCATCAGGAGCTCTTAAAGGGTGCTGGTCACCCTTAAAGCTGTCATGCTTTCAAAGAGGGCAACACATGGTGACAACAAGAACACCATTTAATTTGGAGGTGCTGCTGAAGGAGATCTGGCCGCCCTACTGGAATTCTCCATCCACCTCCCCCCCACCACCCCCCACCAACAATGAGCGGCCTAACTAGCGGGAACACGAGTAGCGCTGGCAATTCACTCTGAATATTAAAATGATGCCTGACCATGAAAATGGCTGCTGACGACATGGGGCAGTCTGGTGGATGCCCTGTCCACCACCCGCTCGACATACAGCGAGATGAAAATCATCCCCATAATGTTTAATTTATACAAAACAGTTAGAGTACCATGTGCAGTTCTGGGTACCTATTTATAGAAAGGACATTAAAGCCATGGAGATTGTACAACTTAGATTCACCAGGATGATGCCAGGGATGGGAAACTTTGGTTATGAGAAGAGATTTGAGATATTGGAACAATTTCCACTGGAGCAGTAAAGGGTAAGAGGAAATTTAATGGAGGTTCTTTTTTAAATTATGAAGAGGTTTTACAGATTGAATAAAGGCTATTTCCTCTGGTTAAGTAAGGAAACATTTCCTCATACAAAGGTTTGTTAGAACATGGAATGCTTTACCGCAGGGAATGGTTAAGTCAGAGACCATTTCATTTTTTACAGGAAAGTTGGATAAATATTTGAAGAGGAAGATACAAGGCTATGAGGAGGGAGCAGAGCAAGGGATTAGTTTTGGATTTCTATAGAAAATAGCCAGCACAGACACAATGGCCAAACGGCCTGCTTCTGTGCTGGAAACCTTTACAGCTCTAGGCCCCCATGACTTATAAAATTGTTAGACTGCATTCACTTGCTCAGCCATCTCCACCCAGATATTTCTAACTCTGCTCATAATTGGAGAGTGGCACTCAGCTTCAGAAAGAGTAATCCTCCTTCAAAGCAACATTCTCAAAGGAAGCCTGTTCTACCACTCCTTTCTTCCATGCTCAACTGTTAGCAACAAGTCTGTGATTTTTTTTCAATGTACAACTCTGCCTTAACTGAAAACAACATCCCCCGAAGAGCGGCTAACTCACCAGACATCAAGAAAGAAAGAACTTGCATTTATATAGTACTCTTCACAACTTCAGGACATGCAAAGTGCTTCATAGCCAATGAAGTACCTTTTTAAATTGTCGTCACTGTTGTAATTTAAGGAAACATGGGGCATGATTTTAAATGGGAAAAACGGGTGGGTTGGAGCTGAGGGGGGGAGGCAGTAAAAATTTTAAAATCTAAAACCTGCCCCCAACTCGCCTCCACCCTACCTACTTCCGGTTTTCGCGGAGGCCCGACGAGGGGCGGGCGACCAACATGCTCTCAGGAGGCGGGTCGGTCAGTGAAAGCTTTTAAGGAGGCTCCATTTTTACAGATTTTTTATTTTTAACCCCTGGGGGCTGGGATTCCCGGGCCTTCTATTTCATGCCACGTGAGAGGAGACAAGAAGGCCCGAAGCTGCAGGTAAGTCTGCCAAATATCCGTAGATACGAGGGTGGTGCCAGAGGACTGGAGAATTGCAAATGTTACACCCTGGATCAAAAAAGGGTGTAAGGATAAACTCAGCAACTATAGGCCAGTCAGTTTAACCCCAGTAGTGGGGAAACTTTTAGAAACGATAATCCGGGACAGAATTAACAATCACTTGGACAAGGGTGAATTGATTAGGGAAAATCAGCACGGATTTGTTAAAGGCAAATCGTGTTTAATTAACCAGTTTTTTGATGAGGTTACAGAGAGGGTACATGAGGGCAATGCAGTTGATGTGGTGTACATGGACTTCCAAAAGGTGTTTGATAAAGTGCCGCATGGTAGACTTATCATCAAGATTGCGGCCCATGGATAAAGGGGGCAGTAGCAACATGGATACAGATTTAGCTAAGGGACAGGAAACAGAGAGTAGTGGTGAACGGTTGTTTTTTGGACTGGAGGGAGGTGTACAGTGTTCCCTAGGGGTCAATGCTGGGACCACTGCTTTTCTTGATATATATTAATGACTTGGACTTGGGTGTACAGGGCACAATTTCAAAATTTGCAGATGGCACAAAACTTGGAAAGGTAGTAACCAGTGAGGAGGATAGTGATAGACTTCAAGAGGATATAGACAGGCTGGTGGAACGGGCGGACACGTGGCAGATGAAATTTAACGCAGAAAAATGCGAAGTGATACATTTCGGTAGGAAGAACGAGGAGAGGCAATATAAACTAGAGGGCGCAACTCTAAAACGGGTACAGGAACAGAGAGATCTGCAGGTATATGTGCACAAATCATTGAAGGTGGCAGGGCAGGTTGAAAAAGCGGTTAAAAAAGCCTATGGGATCCTGGGCTTTATAAATAGAGACATAGAGTAAAAAAGTATGAAGTCATGATGAACTTTTATAAAACACTGGTTTTGCAACTGGAGTATTGTGTCCAGTTCTGGGCACCACACTTCAGGAAAGACGTGAAGGCCTTAGAGAGGGTGCAGAAAAGATTTACTAGAAAGATTCCAGGGATGAGGGACTTTAGTTACGTGGATAGACTGGAGAAGCTGGGATTGTTTTCCTTGGAACAGAGCCGGTTGAGAGGAGATTTGATAGAGGTATTCAAAATCATGAAGGGCCTAGACAGAGTAGATAGAAAGAAACGTTCCAATTGGTGGAAGGATCAAGGACCAGTGGACATAGATTTAAGGTGATTGGCAAAAGTACCAAAGGTGACATGAGGAGAAACATTTTTTACACAGCGAGTGGTTGGGATCTGGAATGCACTGCCTGAGGGAGTGGTGGAGGCAGGTTCAATCTTGGCCTTCAAAAGGGAACTGGATAAGTACTTGAAAGGCAAAAATTTGCAGGGCTACGGGGATAGGGCGGGTGAGTGGGGTTAGCTGGATTGCTCTTGCATTGAGCCGGCACGGACTCGATCGGCCGAATGGCCTCCTTCTGTGCTGTAACCTTTCTATGATTCTAAGTTTTTATAGCACAGCTTATGGGCCTGGAGAAGCAGGAGTGCATCCCCCAGGCCCACCATGCCTACCTGCAGCGATCCCACCCAATGACCTCCGAACCCCCACGATCTCTGACCTCCTCCCCATGGTCTCCGACCCCTGCGATGACCCCCACCGATGACTGAGTCCGCCGATGACTGAGTCCCCTGATGACTGAGCCATCAGAAGACCCCTGATGACTGACCCCCCCCCGATGACTGAACCCCCCCTCCCCCCATCTAACACTTACCTGTTCATGTACTCTTCCTTCCTTTTCTCCCATCCAACTGAGGCCAGCCTGTCAATCAGGCCAGCCTGACAGGCGGGAAACAGACAAAAAAAACACGTCCTTACGTCAAAATCGTAAAGATGTCCGTAAACCCGTTCTTCCAGGTTCCCGGTCAGGAATTCACCCCCTGCCCAATAAAATCATGCCCAAGATCTTATAAGTGGCAATGAGATAAATGACCAGAGAAAGCCTCTTCCTTCCACATACCATATACAATTCGTACTATCATAGACTCCCCTCAACTTGTGTAGTCAACTGAGCAAAGTGAGTAATTAAAGAACACAATTGCAATATAAATTGTTTGTGTAATGTCTTTTGGCCTCTCCTGTCCCTAGGTATGCCTGGATATCAATCTACATTATTC
Organism: Heptranchias perlo; assembly: GCF_035084215.1. Classification (NCBI taxonomy): domain Eukaryota; kingdom Metazoa; phylum Chordata; class Chondrichthyes; order Hexanchiformes; family Hexanchidae; genus Heptranchias; species Heptranchias perlo. The sequence goes on from NC_090349.1 coordinate 28,703,467, forward strand.
AACCATTCATGCCTACACTCAAACGTATAACCTTCAATCCTACTCATTAACCAAATATTTATTCAGCTCCTTTTTTTTATGGAATTATCCAAAATAGCATCAACTACTTTTGTTGTTGCTTGATGGGGAAAAAAAATCTTCTAACCTCTTGTCTCCTCTTCAGGCTTGTTAATTTTATGCTACTGTCATTTATTTTGTAATCACAGTTGAAATTAAATAACCTGCTTATTTCTACATTATCCCTGCCTCTCAGCAGTTTGATGACCTAAGTCTTACATCGATGTTCTTTTCTCCAGTGAAACAAATTTCAGTTCTGCCAGCCTTTTCTTGTCATTTAAATTCTTAAGCCCTTAAATCATCCTTCTTCTTCAGCTCATGTAGTCAATGTATCACTATCCTTCTGTTTGGATAGTGATACAATACTTCTCTCAATAATTTAAATGTGGCCTTACCAGTAACTTCTACTGATTAGAATAGCTTATAATCAAATGGTCGAGAGAAACAGCCTAACAATTGATCAGTTAGTTGACAAAAATTTCACTTGATATTTGCTAATATGTGCATATTTGCTAATCACACCCATTTTCCCTTTCTACCTTTTCCAGTGGACACTCATATTGTGTAAGCTTCATGTTCAAGTACAATATGTATTACCTTACATTTTTCCAAATTAAAATCCACCTGCCATATCTTAGCTCCTTCACTTAACTGATCCCTTCGAATGCCATCAATTCTTCCGATGGTGTCACCTGATTCAATGTCATCAGCACGTGTATCTAAGCAGATCTGAGATACCTGCAAATGAAAGTATGGACAAGCGAACCACACATGTATTGTGGTGAGCAGCTCAGCTCTGTCATACTCTGGAATACTTGCCACTATTGGAAGATGGACTGTGGAGGGTTGTTGTATTCTGCAATGTTGTTATCTCTCAATTTTACATAAAGACAAAAACAAACAACATCATCAAGACCCTACACTGTGAAGTGCCTGCATTTTGGAATGGATTTGAACTTGAATTCAGAATCTGCCTAAACCATTTTCCATCCCATTTTAAGGAAAATACAGATAGTCAGCTCGAACAGAGATCCATTGAAATTTTAAACATTAAGGTCAGATTAATCCTGTGAAACAACTTGATTCTGGTATTGTGCATTACTCTGTAGCTATCATTATTCTGGCTTTTGGCTTTATAAAATGAATTCAATCACTCAAACACTGTTCGAAGTGGACCAATTCATCATACAGGTATCCCTGGGGCACCAGTGAGATTATTTGCAGAATAAAAATTTCTTCAGCAGAGAGTTTGTGATAGAAAAGTCTTAGAAAAAAAACTCCAGCAACAGTTAAAACCTATTCTCCAAATAAAGTTTATTCATTATTTATTACTAACAGTTACAAGCAAATCCAATATTATCCAATAGTTTATACATATTGCATGAGTTCATTACATAAATTCAAGATATGTTGGTGAGTAAATAACAACACAAGACATAGTCATGGATGAAAGAATTTGTGATCCCTATCGCATTTTGCAGTATCAAAATCGACATCAATATTGTGCAGAGAACCAGATTGTATGAAATATAACACAGCACAGCACATTTCCCCCAAGGCAATCTCTCCTTAAAACTTGAACAGGACACAAATATTTACATGTCTCATTGCTTCTTTTGCAATGTGAAGCATTTTACATAATCTGTGGTTGTACATGGATCTGAGGGTTTGTCTCCAGAAAGTCCAAAATGGCCTAGCTTGAAGTTAAAACAGGTGCTAAGCCTTCAAATCCAGTGAAATTATTAATGCACCTCACAGCACAATGCTCAGGGCACCCATTACTCTTCAAGGAATACTGTTTCACTTTACTACAATTAAAAGAAATATAATTTGTAGACTGGCTATTTTATCCCACTTTAATTAACCTGGTCTTTATTTAATGGCAATTTGTATTTGGTATCTCATTTAGAATCTAGGATATGCGCTTTGCCACATATAAGCCATCAATCCCTCAAGGTATGAAATATGTTATGTAATTCCACCATGGCTTCTGCTGCATGTGTGATATTTAACATGGTTGTTCACATAATGGCTAAATGTTTTATTTATTATAGCAAAAATAAGAACATTTAAGCTCCCTGGGTAGCTGAATCATAGGAGTTGAGATTCTTTGAATCCATGATAAATAGCTTAGTAAGTTTGTTGAATTGAGGTCTTTATTTTGTGCAATTCATTTTCATTTCCCATGATGATATCCAACTTTTAATTTTTAAAGAATACTTTTGTAAAGTTGATTAAAAGCTGGCGACGTCACACAACCTGTGACCACAGTTGGTCTCAAAGCAGAAAGTCCTGCCTGGATTTACAATGTGAAGCTCCTACCTCTTAAAGAGTTTGTGCCAAACTGATTTGAAAGACGCACTTGCATTACTATGGGAACAGCCTGGAACGCCCAATGTCAATCATAATAGTTACGCAGAGTCATTGACATCGTAGGGCAAGTATATGCAGGCGATAGATGTTACAACATCAGTGCTTAGCTACAATGGCATCATATCAGGCTGTCCAAAGTGCCGTTTGTTTTCTTGCTTCCCAACAAGAAAACAGAAAAATGGGAGCTGTACAGAAGGTCCAAGATCTGAAGTCTTTCTCCAGAATGTAAGTCCCATCTAACAATCAGGAGCTTTTAGCAACATGAGCTCCAGTAGCAAAAGCTCTTAAGTTTGTGCTCATTGTACTTTTGTCCCTCAGTTTAATGTGACGTGCATAACAATCTATGCGAATAGTTATGTTTTATTGGTGATTTTCTGCTTCTTTCCTTCCTAGCTTCCTTTTTGTTTAAAAAGCATTTTGGTTGTTCACTTTTCCTTCAGCACAATTTAGACTTTCAGGACATAACACTTCTCCTAAAATGAAGTATTTGAGATTCATATTGAACTTAATTATTGAGAGTTAACTTAACCATCGCCTGTCCATTGGGAGGGTGCAATCTTAACCTAACCTGCCCATCGGAAAACTGATGGGATCAGGTGCAACGCTGGTTTTACATCCTGTCTAATTTTACTCTCCACTGAAGTCATTGGGCAGGGTGTAAAACCAGCATTCCACCCGATCCTGTCAGTCTCCTCCTGCTTGATGAATTAGGTTAAAATTACCCTCAAAGGTTTCTAACAATCATACTGATTTTATTGCAGAATTTTTATAAACTAACTACAATGCACAATGATTTGAAGGTTATTTAGCTTAACTTTGTTATTGGTTATTTGGAAAAATATCGGGCATTTTCCTTGTCTTGATTTTGACAGTGAACTTACACAGAACTTGCTGGATGGTGGGGAACTAAGGAATTTGTGCTGGAAAATCTCAAGGTGGCAGAGGGTTAAGGCAATAACTACCATGATTGAAATGGTGAGAAAAGTAGTAAATAAAAATCCTAATGCTAGAAAATTAATGAAAAGTTTTTTAAAAATAGGCGCGTGAAAAGTCAACCATTATTTTCTGCCATCTGACTCTTCTGTCTATTTTCATTGCAATGATATCTCTGGCAAATTGTGATTGGATAGTTTCTAGGCAAAAGCCTCAGTCCATGGAACAGTGGAATATCGATGACACTGCACTAATTGGGAAGGGTAATAATAAGGGCCATTTATTCTCAAGAGAGGTGAATTTGCCTTCCTCACTCCTTAATTGATGTTTTGTGTCAATGGTTAACACAAAGTGCTTTCCTGGAAAAAAGTACTAATTAGCCAAACACATTGTGTGCAGCATTGGAAGTTGAGCTTTAAACTAATGTATTTTTTTACAAAGTTGTTCATTTATTTAATATATAAAAGAGATTAATTCTCATCACTGTCAATATATGATTCAAACTATTAAGTATCAGAGCCTGTAAACTCCTATTAATAATATTCATAGAATCATAGAATGATACACCACAGAAGGAGGCCATTCGGACCATCATGCCTGTGCCGGCTCTTTGAAAGCTATCCAATCAGTCCCATTCCCCTGCTCTTTCCCCATAGCCCTGCAATTTTTTTCACTTCAAGTATTTATCCAATTCCCCTTTTAAAGTTACTACTGAATCTGCTTCCACTCTTTCAGGCAGTGCATTCCAGATCATAACAACTCGCTGCATAAAAAAAATGTTCTCATGTTGCCTCTGATTCTTTTGCCAATCACCTTAAATCTGTGTCCTCTGGTTACTGACCCTTCTGCCACTGGAAACAGTTTCTCCTTATTTACTCTATCAAAACCCTTCATGAATTTGAACACCTCTATCCAATCTCCTCTTAATCTTTTCTGCTCTAAGGAGAACAACTCCAGCTTCTCCAGTCTCTCCACATAACTCATCCATGGTACCATTCTAGTAAATCTCTTCTGCACCTTCTCTAAGGCCTTGACATCCTTCCTAAAATATGGTGTCCAGAATTGAACACAAATACTCCAGCTGAGGCCTAACCAGTGTTTTACAAGCTTTAGCATAACTTCCTTGCTTTTGTACTCAATGCCTTTATTTATAAAGCTAAGGATCCCATATGCTTTTTTAACAATCTTCTCAACTTGTCTTGCCACCGTCAAAGATTTGTGTACATACACCCTCCGGTCTCTCTGTTCCTGCACCCCCTTTAAAATTGTACCATTACAATAATATTCCAGCATGTCAATGAATCCCCTGCACATAATGGGTCCACGTGAATACTTTTTATTAAATTCATAACATATTTGTCATTTAGACCTGCAAAGTGCTCACTATTATAGGACCCCTCTTCACAGCTGTGTGCATTTGGGACAGAAGAAGGGCTAATAGTGAGCTTTTATAACTGAGATTAATAACTTTGGTAGGTTCTTGTCAAAATGAGTGAAATTCAATAAATTGATTGATTCGCAGAATTAAAATTTGAATCTAATTCTAGTTTCAGAGGTGGTGTAAAAAATATGAAAACATTGGTGATTTATATTTTTTATGCTTATTCACTGTGATGGCTATTTTCGTTAATCTGACCCTTTAAGGAATATGTTTTCTGTTTAATGTAATCCTCGCCTGTTATTCACAGGTGTAGAAACCAGAATTTGAATTGGTAGCCTATTCATCAGCCGAGTACAAGGGATAATGCCAGCTTAGTAACAAGCCTCACTATGGTTTGAGTCTAGTTCAGCTTGTTATGCAAATACAATTATAAAATAAATCATGTCATATTTTCTACATTAACATCTTCAGACTTAATTTCCTAAAATAACTGTGATTATATTCAACCTTCCAAATGAGAGTTAATCAAAATACCTTACACTTTCCAATAACGCGGGGACCAGCACGATTATACATGCTCAATTTAATACTTTTTAAATTGAACCTGCCTAGGCCTATATAATGGATACTGTCTCTTACATGTCTTAAAATACACTGAAATCAATACACTATTTACACATGCTTTGTTAATGTGTTCATTTCTATATAAAAATGAATTTGTTTCAGAATCTATAATATGCTATATTGCTAGTAGCTCCATTGGCACCATCAGCTGCTGACTCTAATGCTGCCAGATCAATAGTATTGGTAAATTTAGCAGAGGTGCTGTGGCTAACACTTTTTAAGGTTTAAGATATGTTCTGCAGTATCAAATGCATTGCATTTGCTGGTCTTCTGGTGCATTTCTGTGGCAGTTTTTAGGGTGAGACTAGGATTATGACTGCAAGTTTCATAGAATAGAATAGGTTCATCAGGATATCATTCTCTAGCAGACAAACTGTTGCTATGAGAAACAGAGGCAGGCAGAGTAGTTCCATTTTTGCCCATTCTTGTATGGTTCCATTTTGCCCACAGATAAAAGCATTTGGACAACTTTTTTTAATTAAAAAAATGACTCCCATCATTTAGTTTCAAGTTTAGCATGTTTTCTAGAAAGCTGTTAACATCTCTGGTCACTTTAGGAATCTAATGTTTCCTGTTTTGCTTGCACATTTCAAACCAAAAAGCAATTTCAATTTCCTTTTTTTAAATTGTCTTAAAAAACAGGAGAGATTGCCATTTTACCCAGCATCCTTCAAACACTTAGACTATCAAGTACATTTTGTTGATCTTTGAACTACTGTGTCCCCTAAACCTAAAGGAAATGTCACTATCCTCCTCCAATATAATCTATTTTCCCTTCAAATCTTTTTGGCAATAAATTTCGAAAGTTGATTATCAGACAAGCCAGCAACGAAAATGTAAATTGCAGAAACAGCATTCGTTGTACATCACGTTTGCCAGTAATGACTGAGAACACAATGGATTTGACAGCAGTGTCAGGACAATATTGAATACTTCTATAGCTATCACCACTTTGTGAACTGTTCGTAGCCTTGCAACATTCCAACACACATGGCCTCCTCTGACAGAAGAGCCCAGCCCAAACGTCAATAGACGTCCATCTTCCGAGCCAGTGACTGTTTTTGGCAGGAAAGTTATCCAATTTCTGCCGCTGGGCTGTAAATATCCTCTCAAATCCTCTTAAAAACAGCATCCCAGGATTCCACCCCATGAAGTAATCCTTTCACATAATCTGACAGCTAAGTACATTGAGTTGCATGTAGAACTTTGAGTCTTTGTTTAAAATTAAAAACAGAAACAACCACATTGATGAAAAAAAATCAAAAGAGAAAACTATTTCTTGGCCTCAGATGCATTCACTGCCAAATTCAAAAACATAATAAAGGGTCTCAAACACAGTAGACATAAATGATTCAGTTAAGACTATGATGTACTTGGCTATGAAGTATAGCAACATCTATAGTTACAAAAGTTAACTTTAAATAAACAGCCTCGACTGAGGACATATGTATTCATTGTTACTGACATGCAGCATGGGCCACCAGGACACTAATATTTAGCTGGACTAATGGATTAACGAGACAGACCTTTAACACAGAACAAGCCCTTAGTTACTTCTGAACAACACTTTATAAGCAGTGTCTTTAAATTTAAACTACCTTTGTCAAAACTGTTTTAAAATGCTCCATGGTGTTGCTGTCCATATTAAAAAATAAGATAAAATGGGCACTTTTTAAGCCATACAGTTTTCACATGCAAAGCTACTTTCCTCCTCCTTCTGTCCACTGTACACTATTTACAGCGACACATTCAAGCGAAAAGACTGACATCCCTGAGAGACGTACACAAGTTATTTATGAAAATGCTGTATGTTTTACGTACGGCTCATGATCTCTAGAAAGCAACATGTTGACTGATGCCAGCATTCCTACAACTAAACAGACACACTTTTTTTTTTGCCTCTATGTGCACAATTAGCTGCATTAATGCAGGAGGTGCACTGTATACGAATCAACCAAATGGAAAACATTTCTGTTCTTATTTAAAGGAATGACCAGTGCAAGCAACTGTCAACTCGACAGCTCTCTCTTTCCCTTGGTTTGCCTGCCCCTAATTATTAATATTGTGTAGGTCTTTCCATGAGGAATAACAGATGCAGACTTGCACAGTATATCACTGTAATTTGCCATCAATAAACCGAATCAGGCCAACGCAGTCTGGTTTTAACTAGCCTGAACTAGAGTTAACAAAGTAGTGGCCAAGGCAGTAAAGCAAAGCATATTTGAACCCTAGTAATGTACGTTACAGGGTATGATCTTCAGTGTCCAAAAATCTTATTGGCTAGTTCTTCAAGTCTCCTTCTCAGTCCTTTATGCATTCCTCAACGACCCCTTGAGCAGATAACTCTGCCAGGACATTTTCCAAATAGTTAGGATCTGGGTAGCCATGTCCGGTTAAATTTGATCCAAACTCTGTTTTGTGATGGATTTCATTCCACACTACAGTATCCGATTCTCCGGTGGTGTTGGACGTTCCAATGGTGAATATCAACCTGCGATCCCACGCCACAATCAAGAGCTTCAGAATCTGGAAAATAACAATTAAAGATTGCGACGTAAGCAAACAAAGGGAATGGGAAAAGATCATTCAGCCCAGCAAACTAAACACGAAAAAGACAATTTTCCTGACCCTTGCCCCTGGCAAACGACCATTTTTTCTGGTTCTTAGGTCAGGAAAAAGGGGCAGAGACCAGTTTCACTGGGTCTCCACCCTTTTTACTTTGCTCTGGGATTTTCAGTGCTTTCCTGAGAGAAGGAGTTGGGCTTGTGCTTGCAGTAGGCACATGCCCATTGGAACCATACAAATGATGCAGTGGGGGTTTTGCCAGCCTCCCATCTCATTTTTTGTCCCATATCGCTAGCTGGATATCCCAGGTCGTAAGTGCCTAGAGAAACACGGTGTGGCCTGCTCCTGAACCTCCGCTGACTGGAGGACCCGTGGGGGTCTTGGGGCAGGCTGAAGACTGGAGGTAAGAATTTTTTCGGCTAGTTTAAACCCCCCTCCCCCTGAATGTTCAGTCAAGTCCAGCTGTAAAGATTGAAACAAATCTCTGCTCTTTGCATTCTATATATGCTCCAAGTTGATACTGGATTCTTAATTCTGTAATTGGTGCTGTATACAGTCTGGTTTATCCAGTAACCTTCAGCAACATTTGCACTAAAATCACTGTAGTCAATTTTGTACTTCTGTACAGTAGAATCTAATAGACATGTAACACTACAATCACTATGGAAATTGATGTCATTTATTGTAAAAGTATAATGCACATCAAATTATACATGTTTCTACATTGTATAGTATTACCTAATCTATCCACCAATCTCTACTTAATGCTACATTTCCATATCACTGGAGGGAGAGAGAGGGAAGAATCTAATTGGTGGAGTGTCTTGGTAGGCAGAGTGGAATCAATGATTGTTTTATATTAATCCTCCGTGGTGGAGAATAAAAAGCAACTATTGCTCCGATTGTGTATTGCACAGTTTTAGTTTGATTCTGCTGGTTGTAAATTATTATTTAATTAGCCTGAAAGCTGAATTATTAGACCAGTGCCAGTATGCGGGTGGGGAAAAAGAGACTTAACCTTTATTTGTCCTGTTATTTTATTTCATGAGGGCGATGATTAAGCACACGTTAAACTTCCAAGACAATAAGGACTTGTGAAATGTCTTTTTGACCGCTGGGCTATTCCAGCATAACTCCACGATATCAATTCAATTACATTATTCAATCCTGACCAGATACATTAATTACTTTTTTTTTATTTTTCCCAGTAGCAGAGGAATCACTGTGTTCCTTCAGTGTTTGCTCATCCATGTCTAGATTCACCCTTGTAACCTCCAACCATATTGTTAGCCAGATATTTATCCAACTTTTCATAAAAAGTTCATCAAAACAGCACTCTAGATAGAGCGGACAGGAAGGACCTATTTCCCTTAGCAGAGGGGTCAGTGACCAGGGGGCACAGATTTAAAGTAATTGGTAGAAGGATTAGGGGGGAGCTGAGGAGAATTTTTTTCACCCAGAGGGTGGAGGAGGTCTGGAACTCACTCCTGAAAGGGTAGTAGAGGCAGAAACCCTCAATTCATTTAAAAAGTACTTGGATGTACACTTGAAGTGCCGTAACCTACAGGGCTACGGACCAAGTGCTAGAAAGTGGGATTAAGCTGGATAGCTCTTTTTGGGCCAGCATGGATATGATGGGCCAAATGGCCTCCTTCTGTGCCGTAACTTTCTATGATTCTATGATTAAATACTTGTGGTTGGAGTCCATTCCACACATCCAACATTGTAGAGAAAGAAAAAAATCGTCTAACCTACTTGAGGTTTCTTAATTTCCTACTTGTCTCCTCTCGTTCTGCAATCAAGCTAAACAAAATAACCTGCTGTGTCGGCAGTTTTTTTTGTCACAGCATTTCAAAAACCTGGACTGATGCTTGGTATAGGCCTAAACCATACATATCAGAAGATTACAAGTCTGATTTCTGATCTCAGTTGGACCAGTAGTTGCATCAATACAATTGACCTCAGTGTCCTAAGCTAATGATCTGCCAGGGTTCCTGCTCATGATCATTAATGGGTGACCTTTGTGGAAAGTGTGCCCGTTTGGACAATGGATGAGAACAGGATTGAGCTTGACCGTGAATGGCTCTGTGCTTGAATAACCTGCTGATATTCACAGTCTGGGCTTACACCTGAAAAATTAGCCGTTTAGATGAAATACTAATGGGTGGTCATTGCATCCCACAAGAGTCGGCACCTTTAGGAGAGGAGGGGGGAAAAATTGTAAAACATTTTTTAAAAAATCCTACATTATGTTCACTTTCAATCTTCTCTTCCCTAAAAAAAAGTTTCATTTTAGAGTCCCCTTTATAACTTAGAATCCTAAATCCAGAATCATGTTGACAAGTTTCACATTGATTGGATACTTCAGTAAATCATCCCAGTGATTTTCCTTCTTCATATTTGCTAATGAACACTCTCATTATATCTATGTTTCATGTATCTTGACAGTACGCACTTCTCTTACATTTGTCTGCCAGTCCTTAACACATCCATTAATACATCTTGATCCCTTTATCATCTCCCTTACATTTGGCCACATGACTTAGTGTTATTAACATATTTGATAATATTACTAAACATTCTTCTCTATCATTAATGAATAGTGTAATGGCATGAAAACCAGAACAGATCCCTGCAAAACTCCTGTGTACAACATCTTCCTGACAGTAGTCACTAATAAATGCAATAGGAAATTCAGGAGAAACTTCTTTACCCAAAGAGTGGTAAGAACGTGGAACGTGCTACCACAAGGAGTAGTTGGGGCAAATAGCATAGATGCATTTAAGGGGAAGCTAGATAGGCACATGAGGGAGAAAGAAATAGAAGGGTATCCTGATAGGGTTAGATGAAGTAGGGAGGGAGGAGGCTCGTGTGGAGCATGAACACCGGCATAGACCAGTTGAGCCGAATGACCTGTTTCTGTGCTGTAGACTCGACGTAACTCAATTTAAGTATTTTTCATTTATCATTTCTATTGGTAAACCAGTTTTCCATCCAATTTGCCATTAATTCATTGAGCCTTAATCCTCTTCAAATACTTCATATCTGGAACATTTGATAAATAATAGTAATAATAAATTACATTTCATAAATCTCCTGAATACCCCTTGTCTGATAATTTAGTTACATTCTCTAACAATTCCACTAGATTCCTGAGCTATGATCGATTATAACATTTCCTATCCTCCAGTCCTCAGGTATAGCTGCTGTACTTATGATACTCTTACGATGTTAATGAGTACAAATTCAGATCATGATTGCATCGAGTACTGATTATTTTTGCTGACTACAGTCACATATACAACTATACATTTATTTGACTGCAAGGCCATTGATGATTATTTTCTCAGATTAAGACTAAATAATCAGTATAAAAGAGACATCTCTCGTCAAACATACTGCTAACATATTCCCTGTGATGCGCTGTATCCCCAGCCAGGTGAATGGGTGACCAATCTTTTCCTGGACAATGGTGCTCTATAACTAACCACTGGAATGTGTGCAAGAGCCATCAGGATAACCCCTCCTCCCACCTCCCATGGAAAAGCTCCTGGCATGATCACCGATTGGTGAGCAACACTGAGGAAGCAGGAGTGAGGTTGTGTCAGACCAGATGGGGAAGTGTCACAATTATATTGTTCCCCAGCATGGCAATGATGGCAGCTCAGAATCCTAGGCAATAACAACACAAAACGGTTCCTACAGTTAACCAGAACTGCAGCCTGTTGTATCTAAAGCAAATTTAATATTGTCGCAAGGGGCAGTACTCGGTCAACAGCAATAGTGGACAGGACAGTCGGAGGACTGCAGAAACCAGTGAAAGATGCACTAAAAGACTTGAGCAACCCCAGATTGCACGCTCCAGTGTTTTAGCAATTGCCATGAGGATGTGAATGGGCAGTGAGAGCCACAGGAATACTCCATGACCTCCATCAATGTCAAACGTTGTGTGCACTTAATTACTCTTCCAGTTTTCCCTCAGAATGAAACAGTTTGCCATGATTAATTGATCCATTTAAGCTGAGAAACAGGCCTGGAAAGCAGCAGCAGATAAGGAACAGATGACCTGGTTCTCAAACTCATGGCCTTTTGATTTTAAAGCAGTGATCCTGCCAACTGCAGTATTTGGTCCTGCCTGCTGTACATACAGCATGGTAAATGGTAATTTTATTTTGCTTTCATACGATTATTTGCTGTTAGATTTTTTTTGTCAGATATTTTACTTCCATTTTAACATTTAACATGGTCTTTTCCCATGAATCTTTAACATTTCATCTGAAAGACAGCACCTCCGGCAATGCAGTACTTCCTCAGTGCTGCACTGTAATGTCAGCCTAAATTATCTGCTCAAGTTTCTGGAGTGGGCTTGAACCTATGACCTTCTGAGTCAGAAGACTGGAGGACATCACAAGAGTGCTACCACTGAGCCAAGGCTGTCCACTTGAAATGGAAGGTTTCCCTGTTTAGAGATTAACCACATAAGTATTTTATGTGATTGACATTTGTTATCACAGAGGGGAGAAGATTCCTGTGTGCACTATGTATAGCAAAATCACAAGTACACAGTGTTAAGTTATACATACCGGAAGGACCCAGGTTCAATCAGCTATCTGTGCTGAGTTAGCCCATCTGACCTGAAGCAATATCAGGGGTTCTACAATTGGCCTCAGCATCCCTGGGCTAGAGAGGGGAAAATCATCCATTGATTCCACTCTGGACTACTAGGGGTAGTGCAGGGATTTAGGTGATGCCAACCCCACAACTATATTCCATCAGCTGGATTGTTTCTTTCTCAATTCTTAAATCTCATTGTTAAAGGAGATATACTGTTGGTCCCGTCATTTACTAAAGGTCCCAGGTATTAGCTTGCACTCCCAGCAACTTGAGGGCAAAAAACGTTCGAGCCGAAGGCTGTAGAAAAAAGTCTAACGAATGGGGCATGCCGCAAGATGCCCTGCTCCAGCAAAACCTGGGCCACTATGTTTTTTTTCCTCAACTAAGATTATTTCCACACTATCTCTGGCACCTTTCCTACAGGTTTTAAGTGATGCAAAGGTTTGTCCCTTTCCATACTGTTGCCTTTAATTGATGTAGTCCCGTGTGGATTACCTATTGCTCAGTGATCTGAAATATTTTAGATTATAACAATATTTACCTCAAATGCAATTTTATCATTTCCAGAATCAAGGGTCCAAAGCAATTGAGAACTTGCTTGTAGAACGCTCTTGAGATCTGAGCCTCTACAGCTAGACAAGAGTTTCATTCAATAATCCTTATGATGCATAAAGTACTGACTATTATTCTAGATTTCAAATTCAATTAACCCAGATGGTTTTGGGTTTTTTTTGATAGTGTATAAGCAAACATATACAAATGTAACCCTTACCTTTCGGCCTTTCTCGGTATCAGGCAGATAGCAGTGTCGTGGAAAGCCTCTGGCAGTGAACTTCTTTCCTTGATTGGAGTGTTCAATGCCCTTCACATAATTAAAAAAACAATTGAAAAAAAAACTGGGATTGATTAATGAATCAAAATTTCATGCAAATAATGGAACATTTGAGGCAATTTTACACGTCCATTTTGCCAGCAGGGAGCCTTTATAAGAGTTTTATAATTCTTTGTTTTTACTAACAAATATGCAAAATGGTTGTATGGTAGCCACTTGTACTAGTACAGTGGTATTATTGTGTAGCCTGCGCAAAGTCCACATCATGCTGTTTTTTCAACAGAAATTGCTATAATTTAAACTCTTGCATGTGGTGCAAATGTGGTAGTTACTTAAGTGATCCTAGAAAGATACAAAATTGTTGGAAGCGTTCACCTGTAGTCCTGCTGGGATGTCATAGACAATGCGAATCGTTTTGAATTCAGAGTATCCAGGCAGTGAGTGTGGGATCACGTGATATTCCATCTTCCCAGGTGGCTGCGTTCCAGTTTTCTCACCATAAATGGCCTTGCAAGTGGGGCACTGCAGGCTGCCATCCTGGGTAAGAGAAATCACAATAACTTCCATTATAATTCACTTATAATGGCAACATGCTCAATATTCTTGCGATTTCTCGGTTTTACGGCATTGTTTCTCATGCCATGAAGACGACTTAATAGGTGGCAGAATGTGACAAGTTAGCAATGCATTTTGAAAAGGCTGTTTAACAGTCCGAATACTTGTAAATTGTTAAGAATTAAACATGATTGAAAAAAAATGACAATGTTTGTGAAGCCTTTTACAATCATACAATAGTATTTTCCTTAAGATATCTCAGCCTATCATTTAACCTCTTCAATATTGCACCCCCAACACTTTGTAATCCTGTGCCTTTATCTCAGCAGAGTTAGAACTATGATGGTTGGCATGACTACATAATAAAAGTACAGTTTTGGTAGGGATCTCTGAACCAAACTGACTTCTGTGATAGCAACAAATATTCACCCTTCTTCCAAGTACATTGATTTCATTTGATTATTCTTTTTGATAAAAGAAAAAAGAAAAAGAACTTCCATTTAGCTTTCATGCCCTCAGGACGTTCCAAAGTGCGTCACAGCCAATTAAGTACTTTTTTGAAGTGTAGTCACTGATATAATGTAAGCAAATGCGGCAGTCAATTTGTGCTCAGCAAGGTCCCACAAACACCAATGAGATAATGACCTTCCTGCCTTTTCTTACAAGGAAGAAAGTATGGGTTGGAGGAAGGGGTGAGGACTTGGGAAATGGTGCATAATATGAGGACATCTAGAGAAACAAGAAAGAATATTGAAATAAAACCAGAAAATGCTGGAAACATTCAGCAGGTCAGGCAGCATATGTGGAAAAAGGTCAATATTTCATCAATATTTCATCACTGCATCAGAACCCAGGTTCTGACAAGTGGACATCTGTACCAAAAGCCATATTCAATTCATTTTTACCATTCATTTTGGTTCTACTAAATAACAGTTTATGGGCAATTGAAAAACTAAATCAGACAAGCTCAAAAAGAGGCTCTTCAATTTCTAATTTATATCAACAATTTGGAATCAGAAGCTCAATGCAAATCGGTCAAGTTCACAGATGATACCAAACAACTGGGAGAGCGAGAAGTGGGGCCGGGGGAGTGGGGGGGGTGGGGAGTCGAGGCAGAGAAAGCAGCCGAGAATTTAGAAAAAAGGTTAGATAAAATCTGTAAGTGGACAGAACAGTGGCACATGAAATTTAATGCAGATTAAATTTAAGGTACTGCCCACTGAAAGGGAAGATGAGCAAATATATAGTCCATGAATGGTGCAGAAATAACTAAAAATGAAGTTGAAAGAGATGATGATGTTGGTAAACTTGGCACTTAACATGTCAAGTCACGGTGGAGAATCAATTGACAAAGTAAACAGAATGCTGAACCATTTGTGTATAAGGCAGAGGATATCATGTTGAAACTGTACAGTGCTCTGGTCACGTTGCGTACTTGTCCACTTCGGGGCACCATGACACAAGGGGAACATTCAAACTCCGGACACAATCCAAAGAACAGAAGCCTGGAAAGATGAAGACTGAATGGAGAATTTGTTGAAGTATAGATCATATTAAACAGGGTAAAAGAAATTAACTCCAGAACCTTGGGCGCTGTGTTGAGGAGATAATAGCTTAGACCTTACGATTGGATCTGTCCGATCTGATCTGAAAATTCAGCAGAGTTCCATTTTTCACAATCTCCTCCCACTGTATGTCACGTGGTATTTCCCATGGGCAAGGAATGCCAGTGGTAGGAGTGAGAGCTGCCAGGAAAGTGGCTTTTTAATATATTCCTCCAGTACTAGTATTAATCTCAAAAGTGCTAGTCACTGCATTTGTTTTGCTAATGGTATGGAATTCCTGTTCAAAAAAATGATTTACAGCACAGAACGTGGACTTGAATTACAATAAGATTTATGTCCAAATAACGGGCCTAATGTAACTTAATATTACATGAAATTTATTAACATTATCCCAGTGTTCTATTCCCACATTTTTTGCTGAAACGGTCTATTGTAATTTACAGACATGTTTTAAGCTGCACTGAAAACATGTTTGTTATTCGAAATCTGAGTGCTTTCACAGAGGTGTAATGCAAGGAAATATTCAAGTGGAGATTTACAATTATTGAACAAATATTTCCATGTCACCATCCAAATTGACTCAGAAATTACTTACTTTTTCAGTATTACAGGTTTCTTCCCTTCCCCAACCCCCAATTTTCTTCCACCTCTCATCTCGAAGTCACTGACGCCTTGTTGTGCATTGGTCAGATACCCTCTGGAACCACAACTAAGCGGCTATTCTTCACATCTGAATATAGACAGCGCTTCAACTGGCTAGTTCTCTTTTGGGGGAAGCAGATATTGTACCCAATATCGACACACATACACTTTCCAACAAGACTCACTAGATAGCGAGGAGGAGCGAGAATGGTTACAATTTCTCTGCCTCCCAACAATCTTTATTTCTATTCATAACAGAGTCCAGTTTCCATAGACAGATCCATGTCTCCTATGAAATGAAATTTACACCTTTATGCATGCTGTGAATAGAAGTACTGGGTTACAGAATTACCAATTACCTTTTTACCCTGATATTTTGAATTGGAGGTGGCACTGGTTCCTCATCATGCATTCCTGTCCAAACCAAAATGTGTCAGACTATCTTAATCAGGCTAAAACTAGGAGCTGAATTTATTCCGCCCCTGGAAAAATCTCTCCCCCCAAGTCATTTGGACTTTGAAGATGCCAACTGCTTAGCCTTTGATCCTCCATTCACAGCTGTCAATCTGTTCAACCACTCTATCACTTCTACCTTGTACTTGGTAAAATTTTTACTTTCTCTCATCCCGATTGTTCCTCTGGTATGGACCGCATCTTTGCTCCCTCAGGTCTAAAGGGCGCAGACTTGAACGTATCTGGCACACAACTGGTTTAGCCATCCTTCAGATCTGGTTGGGCCACTTCAAGCGCTATTAGGCCTCACTCTCCTCTGCCAAAACTGCCCACTATATCAGGACCATCCTGAGAATAAAGGTAACCCCCAGCTTATTTTCTCCACTACCAACCATCTCTTTAAACACCTCTCCCCTGCCACCTTACAACAACAACTTGCATTTATATAGCACCTTTAACGTAGTAAAACATCCTAAGGTGCTTCACAGGAGCGATTATCAAACTAAATTTGACACCGAGCCACATAAGGACAGGTGACCAAAAGCTTGGTCAATGAGGTAGGTTTTAAGGAACATCTTAAAGGAGCGAGGTAGAGAGGCTTAGTGTGAGAAGCTGATGGACTTCTTTGTCACTATGGTTGACATCATCCATTCAGCTGCCTTCGCTGCTTCCCCCTTTCCCACCAAGCCAAACCTCTCCCCAGGCTCCCGTGACCTGGTCCTGATCCCATATCTTTCTTCAGTTTCCCTTCTATCTCAGCATTGTATTGTTCACATTGTTGGTGCTGGAAGCGAGTCATCCCTATTGACCAGTTAATAGTATGCAGCATAGGAGGGACCTTAGAAAGGGAAGATTAATAATACATTACAAAAGGAGGATTAAAAACAAAGTGCAATTTCGTTGCATCTGCTTTGGAGTCCTTGATATGGTCATTCAATGCATATAGGGAAAATTTCAATTTGTAAATACTGCTCTCCCTCACCCTGACAAACATGAATACAACCAATGGATCAGAATCACTCGACAGTTAGGACTGCTGTATAAAAACAGCACCGTACACTACCAAAATGAACCGTCATATACAGTCAGTATGTTTACAGATCGAGCCTAAGCATTATTATTAAAATTAATTTTAATGTTATTTCTTTTATTACAGATTTAAGTTAAAATAACTTAAGGGGCAATTTTCGATTCAGGCGTATATTGGGCAGGCGGTAGATGGGGCATCTGAGAGGAAGAACCCTCCCAAAGATGCGTCATTAGTGGCTTTCGACCTTTCAAGCACAGAAATCGACACCCAACGTGGTATAGACAGTGAGTTAGAAGGGTCTGTACTGGGGGATTCACTGAGCAGAAATGAGCAGGAGCAGGAGTAGGTGGAAAGGACAGCCCAGGAAACAACCGTGTAGAGGTCAAGCTCACAGTTTAGCTCTGCTAAAGGAGAGAGATTTCAGGTGCCCAGCCTTTAAAGGAAGATGCTTTCAATGCACCAGTGATTGTTCAATGCTTCTGGAATGAATTGAATTGGGCCCCTCACCTGTAAATTCGCATAAACTCAATATGAATGGGACCCCCCCCCCCAACCCAACCACAGGGGGAGAAACAAAAAGTGCTGTCCATTTCAAATTATTTTTTAGAACTGTTAAATGCGAGTGATGTCAGTAACCAGGGGTTAATATCAAGCATTACCACTACAGATGTGGCATTTGTTTCATGCAAGGTGAAGCTCTCTCTGCTCTGCACTGTAACTCAACCGTCAGATGAGCACCTTTTGCTGCACCAATGTGATACCTCCAATTCCCAAATTAGCTACTCTTGTGTCCTGTCGGAATGAGACGGCCAAATTGTCCACTATTTTGAGCTGTTGACAGGTTTCCTATGAAGAGCTGGGTTGAAATGGGCCAAACTTGTCTCACTTATAATGACAGCCAGCAAAGAGAAGGGGTGTTCTTTTGTCAGTCTGGGGTGGATTCCGATGCAAGTTCTTGAATATGAAAAGGATAATGATCTAAATCGCTGCCCCACTCAATCTGAAAAGTTTTCTTCTGCTTTTAATGTAGCATCTGTGGAGAGAGAGACAGTGTTAAAGTTTCAGGTCGATGATCTTTCATCATAACTGCTAGTTCTGATGAAAGGTCATGCTCGTCCAGTTCTGATGAGAGGTTATCGACCTGAAACGTCAACTCCGTTTCTCTCTCCATCGACCTACTGAAGATTTCCATCATTTTCAGTTTTTATTTGAGATTTCCAGTGTCTGCAGTGTTTTGCTTTTGTTTTAAGTCTATTTTGGAGTTGGAGCCAGCTGTGTGACTCCTGCACGTTGATGACTAACACGGCAGTATAAAAGCAGCTTTGGGCAACGTCTAGCCTGCAGAGAACAAGAACTGAAGAGGTCAAACCTGTGTTCTAGCCCTCAAACATGCCAACTAGCCTACACCTCTCTGTGATGCTAATTACAAAACATCATTGGCCAAGTGAATCACTAAAAGCCTGGTCTCATATATGCAATGTAGAAGAGGCCTTCTCAACGCAACACAGTAGTAGAAAGACACCTGCATGATTTGCATTCTGCTCATGTGCTGCTCGTTGTTTGGTCTTTTTCCAGTACAGACCTATATTTAGGTTTCAAAAAAATGCTTTTTTTTGTATGCCTTTGAGGATATATTGAATCGCTGGTATTCTCACAAGCAGCTATGACCAAAGAAACATTAATATTCTAAATGTATTTTAGTCAACTGCCAGGCAAAAGTGAGTTAAACTAAAATTTCATGGTGACTGAAAGCTGAGTGCTGCAGCAGGACCTCTTATATGAATATAATATCCCAATAGGCCTGATGTATTACCTCTGTAGCACGACCAATGATGAATTGTTAAAGCCAAGGCCCTACAATGGCCTAATCCTCTCCTGGCCGGCCTCCCATTTTCCACCCTCTATAAGCTTGAGCTCATCCAAAACTCTGCTGCCTGTATCCTAACTCGCACCAAGTCCCGTTCTCCCATCACCCCTGTGCACGCTGACCTACATTGGCTCCCGGTTCGGGAACGCCTCGATTTTAAAATTCTCATCCTTGTTTTCAAATCCCTCCATGGCCTCGCCCTTCCCGATCTCTGTAACCTCCACCAGCCCTACAACCCTCCGAGATCTCTGCCTTTCTCCAATTCTTGCCTCTTACGCATCCCCGATTTTAATCACTCCACCATTGGCGACCGTGCCTTCAGCTGCCTAGGCCCTAAGCTCTGGAATTCTCTCCCTAAACCTTTCTGCCTCTCTACCTCTCTCTCCTCCTTGAAGATTCCTCAAAACCTACCTCTTTGACCAAGCTTTTGGTTACCTGTTACCTGGCGTGGTGTTAAATTTTGTTTGATAACGCTCCTGTGAAGCACGTAGGGATGTTTTACTATGCTAAAGGCGCTATATAAATGCAAGCTGTTGTTGCTGTTGTTGTTGTTGTTGTTGTTGTTGAGTATTTTGCTGAAAGTGAACCTCTTGTAACTAATTTTTTTTTAAATCGCAGGTAGAAGTGATTATTCTATCTTCCCATTTGTTTAGCATCACAAACAGGAGAAAGCCTAACCATCACCCCGGACCTTCAATGCCACCATTGCCAAGTCCTCCACCAGCAATATTTTGGGGTCACCACTGGCTGGAAGCTGAACTGGAACAGCCATATCAACACCATAGCTACAAGAGCTGGGCAGAGGCTGGATACTCTGCCACATGTGGCTCACCTCTTGATCCCTCAAAGCCTCTCCACCATCTACCAGGCTCAAGTCAGGGGTGTGATGGAATATTCACCACTCGCCCGGGTGGGTGCGCCAACAACACTTAAGAAGCTCAACACCATTGAGGACAGAGCAGTTCAGTTGACGGGTGCCCCTGCTACTTGATTCAATATCAACCCACTCTATCACCAGTGCACTGTGGCTGCAGTATGTACGATCTGCAGGATGCACTGCAGTAAGCTTACTTCAACAGTACCTCCTCCCCCTGCAACCTCTACTACCAAGAAGGACAAGAGCAGCGATGGGAACACCATCACTTCAAAGTTCACCTTCAAGCCACATGCCATCGTGACTTGAACATATATCACCATTCCTTCACCATCACTGAGCCTATAACCTAGAATTCCCTACTCAACACCACTATGGAAGCATTGTCACCATCAGAACTGAAGCAGATTTAGGAGAAGGCGCACCATCACATTCTCAGGGCAACTAGGGATGAGCAATAAATGCAACCCTGCCAGCGAAACCCACATCCTGAGAACAAATTAAAAAAATTGAAACCTGGCATTTCACTGTTTGGCTTCAGTTGCCTGAATCTCTCCATTGTTCTACATTTTCAATGAACAACAGAGTCTCAGCAACATGCTTTGAACATTTTCAGTTAATGGTAGTGGACAAGATCTGGGCTTAGAGTGAGAATCAGGAGATGAGTCAATTTACCCATGCCATTCACGTCCTACCAACTAGCTTAAGAGCAGCAAGTCATGGACCAGTTAGTAGGTCACTTACCAAACCTAAGAGTCAAGCAATGGAGTGCGATGTGGGAGAACCAAGAAAGGAGAGAAAATAACTGGAATTGAATAAAAACCTAAAAAAACCTGTATATTTTGTAGTAATCAACTATGGATTATCACTTATAGTGGTTATATCACATATACTAACTCTTCAAGGTAAAGGACAAATTGCAGCAATTACATAAGAGTGTCGTGGTCACTGGTCTCCACCATGACACCCTTTGCTATCAAAAAGAGAAAGGACCCAAAACTCACAGGAACTATTTGTTATATTACTTTAGAAAATGGCTGCATGTGAACAATTTCATTAGAGGTCCAGATGATAGTTGTGTACTGTTTGAATTTCGGTCTTGTAGTTTATGATGCCAGCCTTATTCCTCGGTGATCATTCCCAGCTATCTATTCTTCTCTATATAATCCATCAAATTGAGCCATTGGAAATAGCACAAATGTACTTTTACTTAATGGGCTCAATTTTGAAATGGCGGCGGGTTAGCAGCGGGTGGTGGAGTGAAGATGCGCGTGGCAAACCCGAATAAACAAAACTTACCGTTTCCAACGTGATCGCAACGTAATTGATGGTGATTAAAGTTCTTTCCGGGTTTCACGCCCGGCAGCCTGCCTGATTGATAGGCCGGCTGCCGACAGGAGCTGCAACGCTGAGGTAGGGGGAGAGATAGAGAGCGAGCGAGTCATCCAGCGCTGGAACGGAAGAGCAGGGACTGGGGGGAAAGAGTGGAACATTGCAGGGGGGGGGGGGGGGGAAAGAGGGGAACGTCGGAGGGAGATCGGGGGCGGGTGAAGAGGGGAGATCGAGGGGGACAAGGAGGGGGAGATCGGGGGGGGGACAAGGAGGGGGAGATCGGGGGGACAAGGAGGGGGAGATCGGGGGGACATCGGTGGGGGGAAAAGGGGGAGATCGGAGAGGGAGACATTGGACATCGGAGCAGGGTGGAAAGGTAGGTTGATTTTGTGTTTTAACTTTGTGCAATGGTTTGTTATTTAGTTTATTTTGTTTCTTTTTGCCTGATCTGGCCCTTCACGCCTGATTTCACCAGGCATGAATCAGAAGCCATGGGAAAGCCGCCCAGGTAAATTAAAAAACGTTCTAACTACCTAATATGTCACAAATAAAGTGCCTTAAGTACCTCACTGCGGTACATTTGGTTCTTTAACTATCATCCCGCCGGCTTTAATTGCCGGCAGGACTTCTGGATTCAGCATGCCCGTGCACACACAGGTGCATCTGTGGGAAACTCGGAAGTCGGCGGGTTGGAGCCGGCTTCCGAACCCGCTCTGCATTTCTGCAATTTTCGCAGCCCCCCACCCCCCCAACGCACCCGCAATTGAAGTTTAAAATTGAGCCCAATGACTCAGTTATATCTCCCACATCACACTCCATTGCTTGACTCTTAGCCAACTAAGTGCCAATGAGTGCCCATGATTATAACAGAACAAGCTGAGTGGGTTGACTGGCTTTTTCACATAACTACTTTCTTATGTTCACATATTGTTTATTCCATTGATTAATTGAAATTGATACTACATTAGATAAAATTATGACTTTGCGTAGTGTGATGTACACACAAACTACCTTGAATTCACATATCCTCATACTATTTTAATCTGTCTTTTTTTGGCACATTGTACCTGTTCAATATATATTTTTTGCATCTCCGAAAGTTAGAACTCAGCTCTATATATTTGCTTTATTGACAGAGGTTCATGACTGAAGGAAAAAAGAATGATCATTTTAGGTATTACAAATTGAGAAAAAAGCTAACAACAGAAGTGCAGTCATTACTTCCAATGCTGCAGGATCCATGTTATCTGCTGACTGTTCTCAGGCTGATCTCACCTTGTTGCCATTGTTATACATGGCCACGAGACACAGGAGGTGGTACATGTGACTGCATTTACTGAGCTTTCCAACCAGTTCCGGTTTCACTCCTTTCAGGCTCAGGACACCCTCGTAGCCTGACGAGCTGACTAGCCTTTCCATACAGATTGTGCAATCCTGATAACAGAAAAACAACACAATTACCGATGAGAAAGAATCCAATTCAGCCAAAGCAGTCACCGTCCTCTCACTTTCTGTAGGTATTTGCTATTGTAAGCAACCTGAGGCTTCAGTTAACTCACTTCACCAGCAACACCTAAGGCTATCAGTTCTTACTGCACCATGTCTGAAATGGGGGATATTTTGATTTAAACTGTGATTGAGTAATCTACAGAAATAGCTAATGTTACCAGCCATAACTAGACCGTATCTAAAACAGGAAATATTTCAATTCAAACTGTAACTTTACAATTTTCATCTGATGCCAGCTATTGTTGGACCAGGTTAATGGGCAAGTCTCAGTTTTTTCGACAGATAACACATCCTTGGTCAAACCTTAAGTGGCTCTAACTGGATTGTGGAACAGTGTAGATGATCACTGAGTGATGCCTCTGAATTTTTGCATGTGAAATGTCAGTCCTGCAGAACATGAAATGGTTTAGTGTGTCCAAAAATGGAGAACCCGATGCCATCCAACCAGTTTCCACATGCTGCCAAATCGGAGAATTTAAAATATTTAACTGTAAACACCTCACTTCATTGCCCAGTCCTTTACTGAAGGAAAAGACCCATGCTGAGATGTGGCTATTGTGGGGCTGCTAGCTCTCTGGTGTCTCATCCAAGTGTCATTGTTCATGCGAGAGCCTAGAGAGGGCATCACAGCTGAGTACAATCCTGTCTTCACCCAATGCCCATGCAAGCAAACATTTAAGCAACAAGAACAATTTGCATTCATAAAGCACCTTTAATTAGAAAATATCCTATGGTGCTTCACGGGGGAGGGAGGGAAAGGAAAATATAAAGGAATGCCACCAAGCCGTGGTGGGAGAGTTAGGAGAGGCGACCAAATGCTTGGTTGCTGGATGGATTTTGAGAAGGTTTTTCAAAGGTAGGGAGAGAAGTGTAAAGGCAGAGAGGTTTAGGGAGGGAATTCTGGAGGTGGTTGAAAGATCTGCCGACAATGGTGCAAATCCACAAAAAGCCAAAACTGTGGACGGAATGGTATGGAAAGAGATGTAAGAATGGAGGAAGCTGCAGAGATACAGTGGGACAAAGGCATGAAGGGATTTGAAGACAAGGACGAAGATTTTAAATTTAATGCCATTGGGAGACAAGGAGCCAATCTAGGTCAGCGAGGATGGGGATGATGGGTCAATAGGAATTAATATGGGACTGGATACAGTTGCCTGTGTCAATGGAGTCCAGGCAAAGGGGTGCTGAGGCCAATTGTAGCACTTCTACTGCTTCTCTGGCTGAGATTGGTTAACTCAGCACAGACCAGTGATTGAACCTGGGACCCTCTTGATCTGTACGGCTCAGTATATTACCATGTGTGCATTTAGCCACACCGGGGGAGTACATTGATCACTTTTCGGCAAAAGAGCTGTTCATTAGTTATTAATTACCATTTCCGTTGCAACCCACTCAAGTATTTCAGATGCACAGTAATGAGGAAGAGCTGCTACCAACCACAGCAGGACATAGGTTACCTGTGCCTGTACAGCAGGATGTTATGTTGTTCAAGGCCATAGCTCCTCTGATACCATCCTTCAGCTGCATCTTTGTGGATAATTGATTCCAAATTAGGTGTAAAAGAGATAACTCCATTTGTTCTGCTAGCATCAGAAGATATGATCTCAGGGGCTCCAATAATAGCTTACTGTATAAATAAGCCAAACAGACCAGAACAGTCCCTGGTTTGATGTCTGGGCTACGATGAGTTAACTCACCTAAACAAGGGCAGCAGTGGTGATTCTACAGCTGCCTCAGCTCCCCTGGGCTAAGGAGAGGGAAAAAGTCAGCTAGAGCTCTCTCTGCTGGAAAATGTTAGTGTATTGATATGCTGCCTGGATGTGATGTTCCCACAGTTAAATAGTTTGCCAGGACTCACTGTGCGGGCTAACAATGAAGAGGGATTACTTGCGCGAGGTATCAGAGGGTTGATGCCACCCGTGGAACAGCACAACAGCACCAGTCACGGCCTTCAGGATAGGAGGAAAGAAAATTAGAACAAAAGGCAGTTTTATACTCGGGCTTGGGCTCTGGGAGAACGCTGCTAAGGTAGAGATCTGCAACTTCCAAATGTGGCTCTCCCCCTTTTTAGTGCACCTGAGTGCCATCTGCACCATTGGGGAGCCATTTAGAAACAAGCGCCTGTTTTCTACCTGTCTGATTTCTGCTCTCAGGGACCACCAAAAGTTGGGTCCTGGGCAATGTTGGAATTTTCCCCATTGTGTTATATTGTGCTGGTGGCTGGGTGAGCAACATGTTCCTGATGCTAATACCACATTCTCAATGTGAAAGTGCCGAAAACATTTGAGAAATGGTCTGACCTTGTGTCAAGAAAGTATTCATGAGGAGCTGTCAATAACTGCTTCTCATTAGGTTTTAGAATAACATCAGGTTGTTTGGAAAATAATTTTATGAGCGAAATACTGGAAGATTTCAAGACTTTGTTGGTTAAGGGGCACCAATTTAAGGTAATCACAAAAAGAATTAAAGGGCATATTAGAAAAAAAATTGAAGCAGAATCCATACATTCTTTTAAAAGGGAATCAGTTAGTTGCTTGAAAAGAGGACTGTTAAAGGTATGGGAAGTGAGCGGGAGTGTGGGGTTTGATTAGATGGACCATGAAGAGAAAAATACACACTTAATAGGCCAGAGGCCTGTTTCTGTGCTGTGTCATTCTATGATTTTATGATCTACACTTCCCTTTTGTGATAAGAAAAAAGTGGCAAAATGCTAATGCTGGTTGAAGTCTAACACTTTTCTTACTTTCCACACCACAATCCCAACTACTGGTTGATAAATAAATTGCTTTAACTATTACATAGATTGATTATCCATTTTTAAAGAGCCCTGGTTTTAATTGACCTTCCTTTGCATTTGATTTCATTGAAAGAACCTGCCCATTGTGCAGAAATTAATAGCACATGGTATTAAGGGGATAGTGGTAACTTGGGTACGTAATTGGCTAAAGGATAGGATGCAGACAGTAGTGGTGAACAGATAATTTTCTGACTGGAGAGAAGTATGCAGTGGAGTCCCCCAGGGGTCGGAATTAGAACCGTTGTTTTTCTTGTCATATTTAAATGACCTGGATTTGGGTATGAGGAGTACAATTTCGAAGTTTGCGGATGATACAAAACTAGGCAACGTAGTAAATAGTGAGCAGGGAAGTAGCAGACTTCAGGAGGACACAGTCAGACTGGTGAAATGGGCAGACACATGGCAGATGCAATTTAATGCGGATAAATGTGAAGTGATGCACTTTGGGAGGAACAACGCGGAGAGGCAGTATAATCTAAATGGTCCTATTTTGACGGGGGTGCAAGAGTAGAGGGACCTGTGGGTGCATATTCACAAATCTTTGAAGATGGCAGGGCAAGTTGATAAGGCGGTTAAGAAAGCGTATGGGATACCTGGCTTTGTAAATAGGGGCAATAAATACAAAAACAAGGAAGTCATGTTAAACCTTTACAAATCACTGGTTAGGCCTCAGCTGGAGTACTGTGCACAATTCTGGGCACCACACTTTAGGAAGGATGCCAAGGCCTTGGAGAGGGTATAGAGGAGGTTTACCAGGATGATACCAGGGATGAGGGTCTTCAGTTATGTGGAGAGATAGGAGAAGCTGGGATTGTTCTCCTTAGAGCAGAGAAGGTTAAGGGGAGATGTAATCGAGGCATTCAAAATTCTGAGGGGTTTTGATAGAGCAAGTAGGGAGAAACTGTTTCCTCTGACAAGTGGGTCGGTCATAGATTTAAAATAATTGTTAAAAGAACTAGAGGGTTCTTAAGAAATGGAATGCACTACCTGAAAGGGTCGTGGAATCAGATTCCATAGGAACTTTCAAAGGCAATTGGACATGTACTTGAAGAGGACTAATTTGCAGGGTTATGGGGAAAAAGCTTGGGTGTGAGACTAAATTGCACAGCTCTTTCAAAGAGCCGGCACAGGCACGACGGGCCGAATGGCCTCCTTCTGTGTTGTAATATTCTATGATTGAATTTAAAACTTTAAGTGCATTAGTAACAGATTGCTGAATGAAAAATTTCACAGGAAAATCAATTGAAAAATTTAATATATTAAATTTGTAATGATTTTGAAAATGAAGGAGCAGACAATGAGAAATTAGTCATAATGAGAAGTTCAAAAAAAAATATTTCTTCTCGGGGTGTAAGCAACAGTAGCAAAGCATTGAAAGCATTAGAAGTCAATCTCATAGTGTGGACTGGAGTCACATATAGGCTAGATTAGTCATTACAATAATCTAGCAGGTTTTGTTTCGTGGTCAAATTCCCAGATTTATTGAATTCAGTTTTGCAATTTGCTCTGGTGGGATTTGAAGTCAGCCCCCCCGCATCGCTATTCCAGCACTATAACCACTAGACGTTAGTGACTACTTTTATTAAAAACGGCTTTGTTTAAAATATATATGGATTGCGTTTTTAACAACTGCAGGAGTTCTTGGCCATTTTCTCTGTTACTAGACATCAGCCGTGTTACTTATTATGCTGTATTTGGATCGAGGGCCACATTCAGCATTCATGTTAAATCAATCGAGCAGTCCAGTGAAAGATAATCCATTAAAAGCCACAAACAGATTTTTTCTTTCTAAATCCTTGATTTTACCCCCTCCCCACCACTATCATGTCCTGCAGGAGCCACTTGTCACATTGTAACCTACTCGAGCCGCGACAATAGACCATGACATTTGTCAAGACTCGGTCAATGCTATTCTACATTGGCCAACAGGAAATGTGCTTATGACACCTCAGTGGGCCAACTTCCTGTGATAACGCAGCCTCCAAAAGAGACAATGGGGTAGGAATCCGTTGGCGCCCGGTTTCAGTCATGAAGGTGGCGATACGGCTGCAATGCTCAACCAAATCGGGAGGCCCTTCTCCTACCTTGCCGGCAGCAGCCTAAGCTAAGTGCAGGGGGGGGGGGGGGGAGGGGAGGACAGCGAGATTGGCGGGGGGGTGCGCGATCATGGCTGGCAGTATCCTTCAGGAATTCTGTGGAGTTGGGAGGAATACTCCTGCCATTAATTAAAAATATATATTCTTTAATTTACCTTTTTTGGTGACAATCACTTGCTAGGCCGCAACAACGCCAGCAAAACCTGAGCTCAGAGCAGCCCAATTTCTCAGCGAGGTCCTAAATCGGGTGTTAGGCCACTTGCATATGCTATGAGGGGCCTAACGCCTGTTTTAGGCGGTCGCCCCGAAAACTGGCCTGACCCAATAACAGGCATCCTTGGGGCGCAGGACGTTGGTCCCTGAAATTGGCCCTCATTGTGCCTGTTTTCCACCCTTAAAGTGGGTGCAATGAGGTCCAATTTCTAGGCCGATGATCTTAAGTGTCAGGAAGGCTCTAGGCCTGAATCTATGACATGCTCCTTGGATGGCCGATGTTCCATTGCACTACCAATCTTCCCCAAACTGCCTTCATTTTTCTATCCAGCTTTTCCATTTTTGAATGTACAGCTGTCTTTGTTTAATTGATGAAATTCATGGTTGTCAGTGCCGTTTTCATGACTAAGCAGTGAACTGACAGACGATATATTGAAGATTTAAAAGAGCTTCTGGTATGTTCAGTTGTAAGCAAAATTCTAAATCATTAAAGGTGTCAATTTTAATTCTCCAGCAAAATGCCTGACTGCACAGAAACTATTATATCCATAGTTTAAGTACTCCTTACTGTCACATCGACAGTTTAAATGTTTTAGTTGTGGCTTCTTACTGCCATGCGCAAAATCCTACTTATGCATTAGGCAACCAACCAACATTAATGACAAAGGATAGAAATAGAGTGAAAAGGTTAGACAGGAAATTAAGAGTGGCAAAATAACAAAATAAGAGAAAGAAATTTGCAAATTAGATGGTAATGTGCTTGAGGCTTATCACAGCAATACATGGGTTTGAAGTATATTCATTATGGCAGTATGATCCAGCAGATAAAAGCCAGCTCTGTGATGTGCCAAAAAGTATAAAGTCTTTTTTTCATTTTAAATTCAAGTGAATTGTGACTAGCTGATGGGCTCCAACAAATGTAAGATTATTGTACACAATGAGCTCTATTGTGACATCAAACGGCTAAAATTGTACTGAATACTCCTCCCTCCATAAACTTGAGTTCATCCAAAACTCTACTGCCCTTTTTTTAACCCACATCAAGATCCACTCACCCATCATCCTCGGCCCCACTATTGGCGTCTGTTCCTTCAGCCATCTAGACCCTAAGATCTGGAATTCCCTCCCTAAACCTCTCTGTCTCTCCACCTCTCCCTCTCCTCCTTTAAAACCATTCTTAAACCTACATCTTTGACCAAGCATTTGGTCACCCCTCTTAATATCTCCTTCTTTGGCTTGGTGTCAATTTTTGTTCGATTACGTGTCTGTGAAGTGCCTTGGGATGTTTTCCTATGTTAAAGATGCTATATAAATGCATGTTGTTGTTGAAATGAGTAGAAAATTATTTACTAATTTGGAATTCTATATTAATAAATTGATCATGGTACAACATAGTAAAATGATTTGAGTTCTACTGCATCCTGTAAGGTTCAAACAAAAATGCTTGAAGGAGGAGGTCTGTGGATTGAGAATGAGAAGTTGGCCCATTTTTCACACTGCTTTGATGAAGATGCAAATCCAAACTGTGGTCACCAATGGTTTTGAACACAAGAGAATTAATTTAAAAGATATGTTATTTTCAACAAGCCCCAGGCTCAGAAGCAGCTGCTGTCAAATTCGTTTCCCTGCATTACAACAGTGACTACACTTCAAAAGTACTTCATTGGCTGTAAAGCGCTTTGGGGCATCCTGAGGTCGTGAAAGGCGCTATATAAATGCAAGTCTTTCTTTCTTTTGGCAGGAATGTCAGGTAGGATGGGAAGGCTGGGATTATACAGTTTCATCACCAAATATATTCTTTATTATTAGAGTTTGTAAGAAAGAACATTATAAAAATGCAGTCTATTCCAGTCATTTACAGAGACAGATAGGAACATGATCACAGGCAAAGACAATTCAGAATCAGAGACAATGACAGTCGAGAAATTATGACACAAAGAAGTCCTAGAACAAATGATGAATCAATGAAAAACATAGCGAGAGAAACAGACATACAAACGGAGATGTTTTGACCTAGAAACACACACATCCTTTTTCATTTATTATGTTTAAAAAGAAATCTCTTTTGTTCAGGCCAGATTTCTATTCATCCAGCATAAAACAGTAGCATATTTTTCATGTTGTTTGAAGTAAGGACAGAATAAAATCACACTGGCATTTGGTTCAAGTGTCGCAGCTGTAATGAGCATAGTTTTTGTTCCTGCCGTGTAGATGGAAATAATGACAGGGAGAAGGTGAAGTGAATTGCCACCTATCACCTTCTGGTCTTTCTGTAGTGCTCTGACTGAGGGATAGTTTGATAGGTAACCCTCACCTCATCTGGTGGATTCTTGACCTTCTGCATGTATCTTCGCACCACATCCTCTGGAGCTTTTCCTGTCAGAGAGAAAGAGATCACACATCCTTTATTATCTGTGACACCAGGAAGAGAAACAAAAATCCCTCACTCCAGCGTTTCAGGTGCTGTATGTAGGTCAGCCTAGTTTTTTTTTAGTAGAATTCTGCAAAGGCAGCAGCTCGCACACAAAAAATGATGACAGAAAGTTGAGGACCCTAAACTATTTTGCACAGGGCCAACACAGCCTATTAAACGCTGCAGGAATGCCTCTGTGCACAATAACCTTGTTTGAGGTCTATAATGGCTACAGAATCCAATAAGCATGGGTTCATACATCAAAGAGTTTGACAGCCTTCTCCATCATTGCAAATTCTCTAGCAGCGTTAGTTCTTTTCCCACTTGAAGAATGTGTTTTGGAAAATAAATATTTTTTTTGGCCTCTATCCTGTAGTTTATTCCAAACCTCAGCCAATCCTGAAAACTCAGCACCATTGCTCTACAGTCTAAATGCAGCAGATGGTAATTGATAGAAGCAGGACTTCAAACAAAAAGACAGGTTTCAAGGCATAAGCAGAAATGTGTCATTAATCACTGACTACGAATTGTATGTGGCATCATTTAAGAGAATCTTTATTTGTTTCTGAAACTATGCTATTAAAAACTTGTTTCATCTTTACCTCACTCTTTATCGGGCCTTTCTCTCTTCTCTCATGACCTTGTAACTAGGAGGTACAGTGCTAAGGGAGCATGGTAATGACGGAGGCAGTATTTCTTGAACGAGACATTTAACTGAGGTCCCGTCTAACTTATTTGATGCAAAGATCCCATTGTCTAATTGCTCACTGTAGGCTGGTAGCAACCCTAGGAGTCCCAGCAACATTACCAGGAAAATCCTTTGATTATCCTTCTGTCCTCTCCCCAACCCCCCTCCCCCACTCAGGCCCAATGTAAATGAAATGTGATATGCCAATGGGTTACTCAGGCTAAGAAGGCAAAATAAAGTGGGAAAATGGAATATATGAACATACAAATTAACAGCAGGAGTAGGCCATTCGGCCCCTCGAGCCTGCTCTGCCATTTGATAAGATCATGGCTGATCTGATTGTGAACTCACCCCTATTTTCCCGTCTACCTAATATAACCTTTGATTCCCTTGTTAACCAGGAATCTATCTAACTCGGTCTTAAAAATATGAATTGACCCTGCCTCCACCGCTCTCTGGGGAAGGGAGTTCCACGGACTCACGATCCTCTGAAAGTGGCATCCTCCACAGCATTAGTGCCTGCACTGCAGACGTACACATCAGCATCACAGCGTAAATCCCTGGGAGAGCAAGAAACTCCCTTCCTCATCAGCTGCCTAGCGACTTACAGATGTATTTTAGTCCACACACTAACAAATTGCTCGCTGTTTAAATGCCCAATTCAAGGGCTGGAGAGGATGTGGACACTTGGGGGGTAATTTTGACTTTGGGCGATAGTGTAAAAAGGCCCAATATCGACCTGGCCCCTCTCCCGAATTTTGTTTCCATTGAAGTCACTGATAATGAAAACCAGGAGAGGGGTTTAACGATGGCTGAGCCGATATTGGGCCCATTACACCATCGTCCAAAGTCAAAATTAACCCCTGATTTTTCTCTGTTCCAGTTACAATACTTGAAATTTGTGCTCCCCCTTCCCCTGCAATCCCACAGATGTTAATGTTCTTGGGTCTCTACTGGAACATCAAGGCAGCATTCAACGGAGTATGGCACCAAGGAGCCTAACAAAACTCAGAGCAATGGGGGTCAACAGAAAAACCCTCCAGTGGCTGGAGTCTAACCTGACACACAGGAAGATGGTCATGGTTGTCAGAGGCCAATCACTGCAGCGCCAGGACATGGCTGCCAGTGTTCCCCAGGAGAGTGTCCTTGGCCTAAACATCTTCAATTGCTTCATCTATCTGTCATAAGATTAGGAGTTGGGCTGATGATTCTACAATGTTCAGCTCCATTCACAACATCTTCAATAAGGGAGCAACCCATGCCAGCCTACAGCAGGACCTGGGCAACATCCAGACTTGGACTGATAAGTTGCAGGTAATATTTGCACTACATAAATGCCACACAATGACCATGTCCAACAAGAAAAAGCCCAACTACATCCCCCTGTCCTTCAACAGTACCACCATCACCGAGTCTCCTACCTTCAACATCCTGGGGTCTACCACTGACCAGAAGCTTAACTAGACCTGCCATGTCACAGCATGGCTACAAGAGCAGGGCACAGGGTGGGTACTCTGTGATGAATGGCTCGTCTACTGACTCTGAAAGCCTCTCTAAGGCTCGTCAGGAGTGAGATGGAATATCCGCCACTTGCCTGGATGGAGCAGCCACAGCAACATTAAAGAAGTTGGACATTATTCAGGAGAGATCAGATTGGCGCCCCTGCCAATTAATTCAATATCCACCCCCTCCACTACCAACACACTGTGGCTACAGTACGTACGGTCTACAGAATGCACTGCAGCAACTCATCAAGCTTATTTTGAAAACATCTCTCAGCCTGTGACCTCTACCACCGAGAGGGATAAGGCCAGCCGCATCATGGGAACGTCATCACCTTCACGTTCCCCCTCCAAGTCACACACCATTTTGACTTGGACATATCACTGATCGGTCATCGTTGCTGGGTCAAAATCTTGGAATTCCCTACCTAATACCGTTGTGGGAGCATCATTAGGGACTGCAGCAGATTAAGGAGAGGGCCCTGACACCACCTCAGAGCAACTAGGGATGAGCAATATATGCAGCCGTACCAACGTTGCCCGCATCCCGAAAACAAATTTTTAAAAACTTGACATTGCTACAAAGGGTTTTCCAGTTTATTAATATCTCACTGGCGATATTAATAAACTGGAAAACAAGACAGTAGACAAATACAGTCACACCCCTGTAGAAACAATGAATGAGGAACTGTATGTATATTGCTGTGGAATTATCGTTCATTAATAATGCTTAAGTGGAAATATTATTGTTTACTTAAAAACCAAGGACAAAAGATTCTTGATAAAAAAACAAATCATCTGTTAATCCTGGATAGCAAATGCATTTCAACCAATAGCACTCTGCATGTTCGCCGGATGATTTGTGAGTTAGTAATAACCCAACATAGGAGTGAAATGTGAAAATCCCTGACTTTTGTAATTATGATCTAATTCTTAAATGTAGGAACCATAATCAAGGAAAGGTGATCTTGCTGATGGATTGAGTGTAACAGAATCTGAGTTATGCTCCCTTTATATTACAATGCTCCCATCGAAGATAGACCCAAATTTGGTAGAAACACTAATATAAATGAGGGAATGCTACTCCTTCCAAAGGAACCAAGACCACCTCTGCAGATGATTTTCTTGGGCTCTTCCAGACACAGCACTCTTACTATGGGTGAATATAAATGTGTCACTGAATACCACTGGCTGCCATTTTCACAGGCTGTATAGGTCAGCAATACAATCGTTGTACCTCTGGCCTGTGCGTGTCGTCTCTCTGACATTAGGGAAAGCCCCTAGGCAGAAAACAAAGTCATGATTTTAAACACATTCAAGGCCACTTTTTCCTTCTTGCGCTGATGTTCCAAAATCCAGACCGCAATGTAAAATGGGGCACATTCCAAAACGGCAGGAGCACCAGCACATTGTGGAACTGCTTTAAGTAGAAACACCTATGCAATATAAAAGGGGCACGACTACAATGGATGTTATGGTAGTCAAAGCCTGTAAAAAGGATTCTGCTGGCAAGGTCTTCATAACCCACAAGAAGCTACAGATTAACCCATAGGGAGGACAAACTGTAAACGCATCCATTGATCAATGAAGGGCAAGGAGCTGGGAAAATAGCAGCGCTCTCACTGCCGACCGAACTGTCAACAGTGAGTGCGCTGCTAATTATCATCAACGCAAAGACAATGTATTACTGAAAGCCTGGGCATTTTCCAGCACACCCTCAGGGAACTATTACTGTAATGAACAAGCTGAAGATTTAATTCTATACATTGCTTAAATCCATTGGGTTGTTACCAAGTGGAGCTTACATTTCTCAGATAGCAGCCTCCTGGTTAAATGGATACTGCACACAGAATACTGAAGAGTGTTAGCCAGACAAAAGCATTGAGGGGCTTATGGATGGTCTTAAAAATGTACTATTTGTTGCCTGAGAAAGTAACTGTCCCAGAACAGCTGAAGTGGTAGCATTGCCTTTAATCTGCCAGTGGTGGTGATACGGGAGGAGCAGTGGATGAAACAAGAGGAGATGTGTTAACAACTAACAAGAAAACCAGTGCAATCGCATAATTACCATTTTGTGGCAATACAGAAGTCTGATTAGGGAAGGGGCTATATAGGGTTGGGTGTTGTAAAAGATACATTTTCTAGAATTACTCATGATGAATTTATTTAAGGCATTAAGCAGACTGGCAGTTACTATGTTTAGAATGTGACCCGGTGACAGATTCTAGGCTCAGCAATTAAATCTGTAGAATGTTATCCTACTGCGAGCTTCAAGCTTTATGTATTTTATCTATTTTTCCCCAAGGTTTTTCCCTCACCAATTTCCTCTCCTCCCATTCACTCCTGAAGGTGTTGACTGCTTGCTGAATTATGTTTCCACTGGCATCAATATCCCTTCGGTACCTCACCCAAGTGGCCTTGATCCACGGATGAGCTTTAACAGTGAACATTGGCAGGCTAATTTGGCAGAGCAGCATTACAGCTGAAAACAATCATGTCCTCACCCAAACACTTGCACTCTCAACAGGGTTTGTTGGAAATACATTGAGTAGGAACCATGGCGAACCATGGAAGGAGCGGTGGGTGAAACGGGAGGAGCGGTGGGTGAAACGGGAGGAGCGGTGAATGAAACGGGAGAAGGGGTGGGTGAAACGGGAGGAGCGGTGGGTGAAACGGGAGAAGGGGTGGGTGAAACGGGAGGAGCGGTGGGTGAAACGGGAGGAGCGGTGAATGAAACGGGAGAAGGGGTGGGTGAAACGGGAGGAGCGGTGGGTGAAACGGGAGAAGCGGTGGGTGAAACGGGAGGAGGGGTGGTGATATGCGAGGAGTGGTAGTGATATGCGAGGAGTGGTAGTGATATGGCAGCAGCGGTAACTGATCCGGGAAGAACAGCAGGTTATATAGGAGGAGCAGGTGGGAATATGGGAGATGAAGTTGAGGATCCAGCAGGCGTAGCAGGTGATATGGGAGGAGTGATCGGTGGTATGTGAGGAGTGTGGATACTCTCATGTTCACATTGTACAGGCCAGTGAAATAGTTAAGCTCCCACTAACCTGTATAAGATTTTCCCAACCTTCACACACTAAAGGGTCAGGTCATTATGCTATTTTACAGCGGAATCGTACACATGAGCCAACCCACAATGCAAGTAGGGCAGGTTCTACAGCATCAGGACCCAGAGACATCATTGCAAAACCACAATACAAATGCACAATTATCGTGGCAATGCAGCTGACTTGGTGACAGCAAGACAATGACCCCTGAGGTAGGTTTAGTTTGCACTGAGGTGGATTTAGAAACAGATTCCAAATAGTTTTTATGTAACAGCAAACAATGGGCAGATTTAGGGATAAACGCAACTGCCATTTGTAACATTAAACTAGATAACAGGGATAGCTGGGACGCTGAGTTCCATGTGGAATTCTGTATATGCAAATTAATAGCAATGAAGAACGCATTGGATACTTTATGGTTAGCAGATTTATAAAGATTTCATTTTCATTTGGGGATTTAACTTTAAATTCTAATTTAATCAAAGGCCGTTGAAATGGTCAGGGGTAACACCGAGATTCTGTGTAACAGTCTGACATAATAAAGCCTTTTAATCCCCTTAGGACCCCAAGGGAGGTTTAATACCAATTTGGTGTTCATTAGCTCTAAATTAATACATTTTTTTCAGAATTCAGTCTTTAATAGCACTGGGAGAGCAGGGTATCACTCAGAGAAATTAATAATCCCACCACATTCCTGAAAGGCCAATTCCGATGGGCAGATACAGTGTCTGTTTAATGAGCTGCTGTGTTACTAAACATTAGGGAAAAAAAACAAGCTGAATTTCATACACCGTCGCAATAAGAATTTATATACTTCAAGTACATGATACTTATATATAACTCCTGACAGCAAATTTACCAGGAACGGTTAACAATTTGCAGTAATATGAACATCTGTGATGAATGTAAACAATTTTACAACACCAAGTTATAGTCCAGCAATTTTATTTTAAATTCACAAGCTTTCGGAGGCTTCCTCCTACCTCAGGTGAACGTTTGTTGGAAATGAAATCCTCGAAATGAAATCGCATTTATAATTCACAGAACAATGCTTGGTGATTACAGACAGTTTTTTCAACTGCCCGTTGCCAAGGCAATCAATGTGCAGACAGACAGGTGTTACCTACAAGGTCTCCGAATATACAAATCACCAAAAAAAAACAACAAACAAAAAAAAATAGAGATAGAGAGGTAGAAACATAGAAAAGACAGCAACTGACCCGTTATATTAAAAACAGATAACATTTGTTCGCTGGTGGGGTACACGTTACCCCACCAGCGAACAAATGTTATCTGTTTTTAATATAACGGGTCAGTTGCTGTCTTTTCTATGTTTCTACCTCTCTATCTCTATTTTTTTTTGTTTGTTGTTTTTTTTTGGTGATTTGTATATTCGGAGACCTTGTAGGTAACACCTGTCTGTCTGCACATTGATTACCTTGGCAACGGGCAGTTGAAAAAACTGTCTGTAATCACCAAGCATTGTTCTGTGAATTATAAATGCGATTTCATTTCGAGGATTTCATTTCCAACAAACGTTCACCTGAGGAAGGAGGAAGCCTCCGAAAGCTTGTGAATTTAAAATAAAATTGCTGGACTATAACTTGGTGTTGTAAAATTGTTTACAATTGTCAACCGCAGTCCATCACCGGCATCTCCACATCTGTGATGAAGACACTGGAGTTGGAAAGTAAAAGTAAAGTCGTGTGAACATGGAAGTACAGTGTACAGAGGGGAGGTGAAGGAACAGCGTACAGAGGGGAGGTGAAGGAACAGCGTACAGAGGGGAGGTGAAGGAACAGCGTACAGAGGGGAGGTGAAGGAACAGCGTACAGAGGGGAGGTGAAGGAACAGCGTACAGAGGGGAGGTGAAGGAACAGCGTACAGAGGGGAGGTGAAGGAACAGCGTACAGAGAGGAGTTGAAAGAAAAGTGCTATCTAATATTACCATCAGTTCACCACGTCTCACCATTTACCATCACCCTTTGGCGCTGTATTTGGTTTATTCCACAGACTCTCCAGTTCACATGTGCATTGCCTTAACTGAACTCCATTACCAATTCCCTTTTGATGACATTACAATGGAATGAAGTGAGATGCTCCTAGACCTTTAAAACCAAAGCTTCAACACAGGACTACACTTAAAGCATCAATTACAAAATTTAACTTTAACCTCCTTTGGAGTATTTCTCTTTATTTCTGTTAATATTCTATAATAAACTGCAGTGCTGATATCATCAGGGGAACAAGTTTGGAGAGTTACTAAACCCGAGAGTGTGAAGGAGCTGAATTAACAAGGGCAGAGACGCAGTCATTAATCAGCTGTGTTGGGTGGTCATGTCATTTCCAACAGTGTCCTTTAATTCAGTTCCCTCACACTGCGAGATTCAACAGCTCCCCACAATGGCTTCATTAGTAATTAAACAAAAATATCCAAAACACCGACAGCAATGGACAGAAAATCTCCTTGTAACAGGCCGATTTTGAAAGTGTTATGATAATGAGACTTCCTTGATCAGCTCTCCATGATTGAGGGGGCAGATTTGCAGGTTTTGGTGAGTACAATTTGTACACTTACCTTTTTTCAGATGCTTCTTCTTAGTCTTTCTGCAGAGACCAGATATCCCAGGGACTGGCTTTATTTCACTCTTATTGACAGGTGGTGGATGAAGTATGGGCTTGGGAGCCCGAGTCAGGCACACTGGAAGGCCAGCTGCACACATTAGAATCCCAGTCATACCTGCATGGAATGCAAATGAAGATCATTTAGATTTTAAATCAGTTTCATTGCAAATCGTAAATGTCATCGTCTTTGAGATCATTTTAATATAATGTAAGGAGTTGTACTGTACGGATATTATAATCTAAGATTTCCTGTTACGTCCACTAAATATATCACACTAAGCTCTTTAAAGGGAATTATTCCACCACGTATACTTTGGTCTGTCATTCTGCTACTCAGGGACTCTTCAGGATGTTTGCTCCTGCCTGTTTCTACTCATTCCTGTCTTCTGATCTCACAATTAAAATCCTACTCTTCATGCACTATTGAAGATAGTATTGTCATTGACAATCAAGATTTATCTTTTGCAGATAGCAAAAAAATGTGCTTAAGCTGCCTTGCAGTCAGATCTCCTGAATAAAAAATCCATGCAGTCATGTGACAATACAGTGATATACCACCAGACGCAAGCACCATGGATAGTTTAGTAATCCTGTTCCTGTATTAACACACGGTTGCTGCTTCCCCCATAGCTCAGTGGGTAAATGAACTGCAGGATGTGATACTCAGCTGTACAGAAGATGAAAGCTCCTTTGTTTGGTCCTCAATCTGTACTGAGTTAGGGCTGCCAATGGTAGGGATGCTATAATTGCCTCAATGTCCTCAAGTTAGGGAGGGTAAATGAAAATATTCTGCTGCTATTTGCCATCTAGTGACACTTCCTGGGAGTGCGTGTGTATGGACAATAAATGATGCCCCTCATGTTCAAATAGCCTGCAACAATTGCTCATGAGGCTCACTGAAGAAGAGTAAGGCAACGCAAGCTGTAGAAGAGCAGCCCAGAATAAGTGACTGTCTTCAGAAGATGAATTAACAAAGGAAGATAGATTCTGATATCATGAGATACACATGTATCCTCTAGAAAAATTCTATTAATAGCAGATATGTTCCTTTTGACTCGGGTTAATAGCATGTAGGGTGCTGCAGGAGATGGTACATGTACCAACTTCACCTTCATCATCACGAATGATGATTACATTCACTCTCAGCAGGATTGTTTAATGTTGAAGCTGAGATTGTTGGCTAGTAACTGGTAAATTTAATTAAAGTCAATGTAATGTGAGTTTTCTCTTTCCACTCACGCATGCCATTACAGCAGAATCCCTGTACTGTGATGGCATATATTTCATTCCTTTTTAACAATTTTACTCTCCAATTTACTCCCCTCCTTTCCTGAAGGTGCTGGTTCCATGGGTGCTACCTGCCCACCAAATGCCCATTCTTCATGTGTGAGCCTTCACTGTGAGAGCTGACAAGAACCTCAACTGTGGTAAGGGGCATCGCAACAAAGCCTGATCTCGTCCTCACTTGATATCCACCCTCCAGCATTTTCAAGCTAACTCAGCACAGCCTGGGATTCGAACCTGGGACCTTACTGGCTTATGTGGCTCATTAACACTAGGTAGTGCACTAAACAACAGAGCAAATGAAGGAGCTAAAACGGGGTTTAATATCATACTAATAATATCCTATGATTGAAACCCTTTCGTTTTTGTTTTCTGGGGGACAACAAATGATCAAAATGACTGTAAAAGATTAAGGAATGGAGTGACAGAAAACTACAAATTAAAGGTCTGGCACAGGCCACAATGGACCAAATGGCTTTCTTCTGTGCTGAGATTTCTGTGATTCTATATTGTGATATAAACTATTGGAATACAACAGGTCAGCTTCAACAATTGATGGACAGCCCTGGGTGTTTAACCATTACCAAATGCCTGTGTTTGTGTGACTGGTTGTGTCAATTGAAGATAGCACAGGAATGACGTCTCGAAATTCTCAGCTTCAGTCACCGCAAGGTGTAAGTGATGTACAAAGTTCATACCAAGAAATTTCTATTCTGTGAGGGATTTAGAACGTTGACTTTCCATCACCATTTTTATTTACACTAATCCGGAAAATAGGAAGTGGCACATACGATGATAGCTACAAGGTTGGTGTTTGCAATCGAATTCCCGGGCTGCTAGGCTGAGGGGAGGGGTCAGTGGAGCAAAAGATTGAGTGGTGTGTGCACAAATTTCAGATTACTAGCTTCATCCCTGCTTGGGTGTTGGGGTCAGACGTTGCTGGTACATCACAATGGATTGGTTCTACAGCTCTCTGACCACTGTCCTGCTCTGGAGTGTGAAGGCAGCAACTTATTTCATACCTGCAAGTGCAGGGTGGACAGGACCAGAGCCATTTAGGTTTTTCACCGGTAGGGCAGGGACCCTGGAAGAAATCAAAAGGAGAATATTAGGTTTCTTAATACAGAACTAACTATTCCATGGACCATACCAAGACATTCAATCTCAACATATTTATTATAAGAAGTGTTCATTCTTTGTTAATCTGCATCCCAAAGATATTAGAATTTCTTCAGTCCATTTAGTCATTTGCAGTCCTAAAACTACCTGGTTATTTATTCAGCCATAGTGTTTGAAGTTCCAGCATCTGATTGGTTGAAGTCAATTGACAATAGTCAGGCTTGATGAAGGATCCATCACAGACACTTCCAACACACAAAGAAATATGAACTATTCACTCCCTCGAGCATGTCTGTGCTGATGGAGAGATCTGTGCTGTTATAAGAGGCTTACAAAAGCCACAAAGGGCTAAAAAAAATGGCTGAAACTGTGACTGATTGGTAATAATAAACTGTACTGTGAAAAGGAGGAAAGCAGGTCAATGGAAAGACACAGCTGCAGTCTTCAGCTCCCTGTGCTTGTCCTCAGATCACCACTCCAGTATAGTCCATTCATATATTCAAAACTTGTCAGTGTACAACCACTTTAGGCATACTTTGAAACTCCACTAAAGAAAGCTTCAGTCTGAGCGAACAGTGTTAAACATATTTACAAAATCTGTATGCAAATTTATCAAGAAATAATTTGTGGTTTCTCAGATGGTAATAAAATTAAACAGTTTAGACAGCTTGGTAAATAAACATCAGACCGGACACTTCTAATTAGCGCCTTTAAAAAATGAAAATAAATGACTGTTACCAGAAGAATGAAGGTGAAAAATCCCCCCTCTTTCTATAGACACAGTTGTATTCATGCTGGTAAACTAAACACTTATTGTGAAAAGATCCTGCTTTTTTGTTCACTTTTGGGAGCAGGAATGTTTGTGTGTTGGAGTACAGGAAGAACTAAAAATTCAAAAACATTAAAAGATCCCCCTTAGTAAGCGGCACGTCAAAATCACAAGCTCATTGCGCAATTAAAAGAAAATACTGCTCCCTTGTTTTTTTTAAACAGGAAACAGAACTAACTTTTGGCTTTTTTACTGGAATACAATGAACACTAGAATTTAGCTGTTGACAGGGAACGTGTTAGTCCTTTATTGTTTTATATGGCTTTCTTTTAGTTATTGGGTATACAATATCTGTTTCAAATATTTTAAGTAAATGTCTTAGTTTTACATTGACCAGCAAGGTGTGCCCTCAAATGGTGTTCCGCAGTAGCCAGGGACATCATGGCATGGCTTCCTATATACTAAACCTCCTCCTTCACTGATCTATCATTTCATTGTCAGCTTAATCTGCATTCACCTGAATTCTAGTTATTGTATTTTGTTGGTTGGGGATTTTCATCATATTATCATAGTAGTTATAGCACAGAAGGAGGTCATTCGGCCCATCGTACCTGTACCAGCTCTTTGAAAGAGCTATCCAATTAGCCCCGTTACCCTGCTCTTTCCCCACAGCCCTGTAAATTTTTACCCTTCAAGTATTTATCCAATTCCCTTTTGAAAGTTATTATTGAATCTGTTTCCACCACCCTTTCAGGCAGTGCATTCCAGATCATTACAACCCTTCTGCTATTGGAAACAGCTTCTCCTTATTTACTCTATCAAAACCGTTCGTGATTTTGAACACTTCTATCAAATCTCCCCTTAACCATCTCTGTTCTAAGGAGAACAACCCCAGCTTCTCCAATCTCTCCACATAACTGAAGTCCCTCATCCATGATACCATTCTAGTACATCTCTTCTGCACCCTCTCTTAGGCCTTGACATCCTTCCTAAAGTGTGGTGCCCAGAACGGAACACAGTATTCCAGCTGAGGCCTAACCAGTGTTTTATTTGGTTTATGATGTGGAGATGCCGGTGATGGACTGGGGTTGACAATTGTAAACAATTTTACAACACCAAGTTATAGTCCAACAATTTTATTTTAAAATCCACAAGCTTTCGGAGGCTTCCTCCTTCCTCAGGTGAATGTGGAAATGAAATCCTCGAACCTATCGCATTTATAAATCACAGAACAATGCCTGGTGATTACAGATAGTCTTTTCAACTGCCCGTTGCCAAGGCAACCAAAGTGTTCAGACAGATAGGTGTTACCTACAGGGCCACCGAATATACTAACGGCCGGAACTAAAAAAACAGATGATGTGGAGATGCCAATTAAAAAAACAGAGCGAGAGAGGCAGAAACATAGAAACATCTGGAAGGAAAAGACAGCAATTGACCCGTTATATTAAAAACAGATAACATTTGTTCGCTGGTGGGGTAACATGTAGCGTGACATGAACCCAAGATCCCGGTTGAGGCCGTCCTCATGGGTGCGGAACTTGGCTATCAATTTCTGCTCGATGATTTTGCGTTGTCGAGTGTCTCGAAGGCCGCCTTGGAGTACGCTTACCCGAAGGTCAGTGGCTGAATGTCCTTGACTGCTGAAGTGTTCCCCGACTGGGAGGGAACCCATTGGTTTAGCATAACTTCCTTGCTTTTGAACTCTATGGGTTCAATTTTGAAAGCAAAGTCCAGGTGCGTTGGGGGCGGGGCAAATAAAATTGTGTTTTTTTGGAGCGGGCAGAAATCCCGGCTCCAACACGCTCGACCCAGAGTCATCTGGGTAAGCGAGCCATTCCCGAACCCGGAAGTCCCGCTGCTAAAAAATGAATAAATGTAATTTAGATTGAAGGCAAGCGATTTCAACGCTGCCTCAATGTGTTTCCTGTGCTGTGTGAAACACCATGGTGAAGGAGTCATGTTTCAGCCAGCAGCCATTTGGACATTTAAATCCCTGTTTGACAGATGGGGATAAAAGGTGAGTTATTGCAGCAGGGCACTCAGTTCTCTCAGACAAACTACTGGCTGGGAGATCTTTGTGTTCAGACTGAAAATTCTTGGTTTCCACTCAGAATTGTTCTGTTTATGCATTTTTAACCACTTTTCGGACCCCCTCAAACTGACACCATCAGGATGGGGGGTGGTGGGGGGGCGCGATGGCTGCATTCACCAGTACATCCCAGGACGAGCAACATCACCATCCAAAAGATGGGCGCGCGCCACCAAATTTCCAACCTTAGTCTACAAGGCATTATTCACAGAATGTCAGCTCTATATAAAAGTACGCTGGATCTGAGCCTCATATTACAAAACACCATTTACTGCCATGTACAGGCACAGCAGAACACTTAAAAAGGCAGTCTTCATGAAAAAAAACATTTGGGAAATCTTTTTATGTTTGATGGGGGAGAAGTGGCGAAAGAGCCATTAATCACGGTTACCATGTCCATGCCACATACAAGTGATGGAACGATGTATTGATACAATTTACATCATTGCAAATTCTTTTTTCCATTCGACACAGCACTGCTTTAAGTACAGAGTCATATAGTTATCAATCTGATTCTGCTCATCAAGGCACATATGGCTATTTCATTGCAAAACGTTATTGAGACGCTGTAGCATGTTCCAGATGTTCCAAATATAATTTTTTTGTGAAAGGTGCTGATCGGAAGTGTTTTCTGTTGTTTGTGTGTGGATCAAATTACTGAATGAAGGAATAAATTGATGAGATATAAAGCACTTTACCAAATAACTATTTTTATCCAGTTTAAAGAATTCCTGATCCAAACATAATCCTGATTCATGCAGAACATTTCTTGGCAAAGCAGTTATTCTGTTTGGCAGAATCCGACTGGATTTACTGCAATGTTTTATTCTCCTGCCCGATGATCTCAGGGAACGTAAACTTTCTTTTAAGGATGGGAAAAACATCCCTCAGCAATCAAGTTCCATTGCTCCCTGCTCAACTGCACTTTGATTGGTGGTTTACACCATAACAAAGCCAGAACAAACTGATCACATTTGCACAACAGAGATCAGTAATCTCTCCTGGCCATGTACCATCTCAAAAGGCCCTTTAATCAGATTCTGAATCTGATTATTGAATGCGTACACTACTTCTGAATAATCAGCCAGCTACCTGGAAGTGT
The DNA here is from genome assembly GCF_035084215.1 of Heptranchias perlo. Classification (NCBI taxonomy): domain Eukaryota; kingdom Metazoa; phylum Chordata; class Chondrichthyes; order Hexanchiformes; family Hexanchidae; genus Heptranchias; species Heptranchias perlo. The sequence continues at coordinate 28,748,426 of NC_090349.1, forward strand.
TTGTAGCTTGAAACAATGTGTCTTTAGTCTGTGTCATTACTCGTCCCTCTTCAAATATCTGCTGCATATCTTAGACTGTACAATAGTGGTAGCTACAGAAGGCACTTACCCAGTAAACAAAGAAATCTTCATCTCCCCTAACGCAGGAGCCTGGAACTCTGTGGCCACTTCCCCCTGGAAACACTGAGCCACAAGGCGAGTTTCAAAAGTGGATGCAGGTATGAAATGAATCGCACAGTGGGTCACTGCCTGCGTCCTGATTTCTTTTATAAAGTAGCTTAATCCTATCCATCACCATAACTTCCATGACATCACAGCCAGCCTTGTGCGTAATGTATCACCTGCAGGGATTAACAGGGAATCAGCCACCCTTTCATTCGTAAACAACCTGCTCTTGTAGACACGTACGCACATATTAAGCCAGGAATCACAGATGGATTCCCAAGACCTCCGGCCATCAGGGAGGTTTCTTCCACTATTAAGCACAAGATTAAGTACAAAAAATAAGGGAAATTCTCTACTAAAGAAATGCTAACAAACGTCAAAACAATTTGATGGAGTTGGCTAGCACCTGAACTTCCTGCCAGACAGGTCATTTTTGGTCAATCTAATGCCTATTATTACTATGATGTGGAGATGCCGGTGATGGACTGGGGTTGACAATTGTAAACAATTTTACAACACCAAGTTATAGTCCAGCAATTTTATTTTAAATTTTATTTTAAATAAGCTTGTGAATTTAAAATAAAATTGCTGGACTATAACTTGGTGTTGTAAAATTGTTTACTATTATTACTAGAGATAATCAGTTTAGTTTGATGTAGAACTGCAGGAAATGCAACACCTGCCCATTCACCTTCTCGCATATCATTATCCAGGGCCCTAAACATGCCTGTGTGAGACAGCAGATCATGTGTACATCCTCCAATCTAGTACACTATGCTCCCTGCTCACCATGTGGTCTCCTCTACACTGGGGAGACCAAACATGGATTAGCTGTATGCTGTGCCAAACATCTCCGTTCTGTCCGTAATCTCTCCGTGGCCCTTCACTTTAACTAACTTTCCTATTCCCACTCTGTCCTTGGCCTCTTACACTGTTCCAAAGAAAATTGTAAACAATTTTACAACACCAAGTTATAGTCCAGCAATTTTATTTTAAATTCACAAGCTTTCGGAGGCTACCTCCTTCCTTAGGTGAACGATGTGGAAATGAAATCCTCGAAATGAAATCCTCGAAATGAAATCCTCGAAATGACTACCAAAGAAAATTGGTGGAGGAGCCTTGTATTTCTGGTTATCCTTCACTGGTTGGTCATGTTTCAATCCAAATGTTGTTGGAGGCGGGGATGGGGTGATGCAGAGAAGGGTAAATACACTTAAAGCCCATTATTGATATGGATGATCCCCATTGACGGTCAGAGATTTGGGCTAAGCCATTTTATATACAAACCTTTGGGACCAATAAACAAACTACTGTTTTCTAAATTTGCATACGAACAATTGAAACCACATCACCCCAATTATAAGTGAGAAACAGGTACAGTGGGCAAGATTTCCTACCCACTGACTATGATTCAGTGGGCAATCTAGTCTATCGAACACAAGTCCAGCCTTCAAGTGGGGTGATGTTGTCTCAATCGTTTATATGCAAATTTAGAAAACATAAGTTTATTTATGGATCCCAAGAGTTTGCATGTAAGATGGTTTCACTATGTTTAATTATAGATATTTACACAGTTTGTGAAGGCTGTCCCATTTGCCACTAACTGTTTAGATATCGGATTCAAGCAAAGGATGATTTTGTGAAAACAATGTTTTGCCTGTTCTTCCAAAGAAGCATTTTACATTAGGAGGGACTGTATCAGTCTGGGTTTTAGGATCCCAGATTACTTCTTATTTAGAAGGTTGATTGAATTAGTTACATACAAGAAATAAATTGAAGTCTACAACTTTGAAACAGGCCATTCGGCCCAATCAGTTTAACCACCACACGAGCAAGTAGTTCTGACATCTAAATACCCTTTTCCTTCATGCACCTATCCAATCTAACCTTGATTGTTGACATAGTTTCTGCCTCAACCATTAAACCTAGAAGTGAATTCCACGTCCTGACAACTCTGTAAAGAAATTCTCCTGCCCTCTGTTCTAAATCTCTTACATTTAATCTTGTATCTATGGCCCCTCATTCTTGGCCTCTCAAATACTGGAAACAGTCTGCTTCTATCTACCCTGTCCCATCTTATCATAATTTCATAATTTTAAACACTTCCATCATATTGCCCAGTAATCTGCATTGTTCTAATAAAAAAAATCTCAGTCTTTCCTCATACCAGGCGGCATCCTAGTGAATCTGTGTTGTACCCTCTATAAAGCCTCAATATCCTTCCTATAGTATGCAGCCCAATATTGAACACCATACTCCAACTGAGGTCTTATTAATCTTTTACATAGCCACATTAATTACCTCTTGGGTTCGCATGTCATTGATCAATTTAGCTAATTCTTATAATTGGTGTAACTGGAGTGATCTTTAGTAATGTTCCCAACAGACTACATGAAATCACAACTACCTGATTCAAACAAATTTTCTGGAGTGCCTTGGGAGCTTTTTACTACATTAGAGGTGCTATGTAAATGAAAGTTATTGTTGTTGTAGCAGGGCAATTCATTACCTTCCCATTAAAAGAATAAAGCATAGGGACAATGCAGTGCCGAGTGATAGAACATGGGTTCACACCTACGGTCTCCACACTTCCACATATAATACATTCCCAACCTCAGTAATGTCACCAGGTGGAGGTGCAGAATGGAGCCCAGGTGCTATCCCACAGCAACAGAAGGATGGAGAGTCACTCTGGATCAATCTCATGCACCTTCTGGTGACCAGTTGCGGATTTGTGCAGACAGATCCTGACAGCTGTTTCACTTCCTTCTTCATGACCCAGGGAATAAAGTGTGACATAAAGAAATCAGTAGGAGGAAGAAAAACAACATTTACATGAAGAAAGACAACCAAGGGATCTATTAACTTTACAAAGTCACAATCATCACTTGTATGTATAGGTGTACACCTCCCACCAAAAGTCTTTTTAGTTTCATTGACTTAAAAACAACAAAGCAAAGAAAAACGAAGGAAAACGCCATTAGTACAGGAATATGAATTGTCATGTGACAATTAAAAATAACTTGCGTTTGAAAAGGGAGATTGAAAGCAGAGAAAAGGTCTTTGACTGTTGTTGTAATAGCTGGTTAAACACACTTGGCAGCTTATTTCAAAACGAAAATGGAATAGAGACCTTCCTATCAAAACACAATCACAGACTGTTCCTTATTGACTTGTGACACAACAGGAGGGAGGGATTACAGACTGTAGTCATAGAACCTTCCAGAATACACATGGGTTAGACATCTGATTTAAGGATCCATTTAGGCTGCTCTCTGATTTTTTAAATGTTTTTAGTGCATATTTTTCCCTCTCATTTCGGTTGATATTATTAGTTTTTTTATTGTATTGTTGACTTCTGTAAAAATAATAAAATGAACAAAACTTGCAAATGAAGTTTGATGCTCTTAAAAGAAATGCACTAACTGGAAAATTTTATTGGAAAAAAAGAGATGTAGTCCTGCTTACAGTGAAGTCTGCTTGCTGTGCATGGCTGTCTCAATAAATTCGTTCATGGATGCCTATAGCATTAGAAATAATATTTCTGTTGATGTTCTCATAGCCTTCACTTTGTAAAGGTTTTGTCAGCAAACGGGGCTGTCAATTTGCAAACAGCAAGATCCCACAGCAAATGAGCAGTTAATCTGTTTTGGTGGTTTTGATTGAGGTACAAGCATTGGTCAGGACACTGGGAGAACAGCCTGCTCTTCAAATAGTTCAATGGGATCCTTTACATCCACTTTAGACAGCAATATGGTTAATGGTTCATCTGAAAGACAACACCTCTGACAATGCTGCAATCCCTCAGTACCACAGTGAAGTGTCAACCCAGATTATGTGGTTAAATCCTGGAATAGGGCTTGAGATCACAACCTTCTGCCTCAAAGGCAACTGTGTTCCCAACTGAGCCAGACTGACATATAAGTATAATGCCGTGGACACTTTATTTTGTGTCCTGAAATTGGATTGTTTTGTAGATTTGACAACTTAATTTTTCATCTAACAGATTATTAAGAGAGGTGCCTCTTAAGTTTTACTCTGGTCCCTGCTGATAGTGAAATTCAACTATAAGACCCATGCTATACTGTATTGCCTCACTGTTTCTCTCTAGCCAGGCAAAATTGAGTTTTGCCTATAACTGTAAACACTTATACCAGTATTTGAATGCCAGTTAAATTTTAAGTTAGCAAAGAGATGACTGACCCTCGGCTGTGTCCTAACAATACAAAGATTTGAGTTCTCGGGTGGAGACTGCCTCCTGTATAAGGTCTCAGATAACATTACTAAATTTTGACAACTTTGCACCCAAAAGTAACTACTCAGTTTGCCTGAAAGCGAAGCCTAAACCACTGTACTAGAATTTGGAAGTTCATTTCACTAACAGGCAGGAAATAAGCGCAAAGTAATTCGATTGAGTTTAACTTTCTGCATATTATTCAAAGTCTTCTATGTAGTCAAGAATATGACAGCTTTTATTTGTCTCAAGTACAGACACACAAACATACATCCTGGGAACAAGACTCCAGTTATTTCCGAAATTTTGCTAAAACAATTTTAGATGTTTGGAGCAGTATTAAATTTGATTAGTTGTCTGCCTGTGAGCCTGATCCAGAGTTATCTGAAAAGCCCACAGGAGCTTTTAGCCCTGTGGGTGCCCAGCTGTAATTGGCTTGTGATTAGCTGTCTTGCTGCTGCTTAGTGCTAATGTGGTGACAAACTCATAGCAATCCTGAAGACAAGCCCATGAGCACGTGCGTTCTGTGTTTATTATGCGGATTTGTTTGAACTTGATATCTTAAGGTCTACCCAGCCTAGTGTCAAATTCAGAAACCAATCTGGACTTTGGAACAGCTGCAAGCTCTTGGCTTTATACAAACTAATGTTGTTGCATAGAAAAATACAAAGCTGTCTTTGTACATTTTGTTTGCATGGATGTTTTGACCTACTTGAGATTAAAAGTACAGTGTATTTCCTTTTTTAAAATTCTCACATGAACATTTAGGACAAAAACACTGCTGAAACTATTAAATATGGTTCATCAGTTAGTGATAGTCTGCAGCCAACTGTAATTCTTTGAGTATGTCTTTGTACTAAAGCATCAAACTTCCCCAAGACATTGTTTATGTAGTAGAAAAGTTACCATAGTGACGGATTCACTGGCTCTCTCGGACCTAGGATTCCTTATCAGAGTTGCCTGCAGGTGGACTCGTAACATCCCGCGTATTAAAAGAAATGTTGACTAGCCTGTACTTTTAGAATGTCGATTCTGTTTCAGAACTCTTATCGGTTGTGAAAGAGGTTACCTATAAGCTGCCTGGCTACCTGGCTGCCTATAAGCATGGCTCAACTTACAGCTGTGTTAGGGCACTATCGGGTCTTTCCAGATAGATGAGCTGAGATGGACCAAAATGGCCTCCCTCATCTGCATCTATCCTATGATCTTGTAAGAAGTGCTTGAAAACTTGTTGCAGTTACTGAAATATATGACTTCCTTCAGACATTCTGAATAAACAATAATTGAAACTAACCTCTTCCTTTAGGTAGTAGTAGTTGATGAGGTTGAGCAAAAATTGTCAACTGGACTCAGTGTTGCAGTGACCAGTCCAGGTATCTACACCTGAGCAAGCTGCAATACCTCACTTATTTGGGTATGGAGGAAATTTGGGAATGGGATGAACATGCATAGTATTTACATTATGGCAGCTGACAACACCTAACCTTCTAGGATTACTACCTCAGACACGACATTTAATGATGCGGTGACGCAGGCTTTATTTACACTTCACCTGAAAAATTAGGAGACAATTTGTAAACGTCAGTGCCAAAGTAGGGGACACAAAATAGATATTCTAAAGTTATGGAGTCACCTAATAATGATGGAACACCTTCATCTAAATAGAGTATTACAATTGTAACTACATATTGGACTTCAGACAGCAACACATTTTATAGGTGTTGTATGCTTTGATGTTGTTAAGACTTATGAAGAAGAGCCTGTGAGTCATTGCTCTGTTCTTCACTAGTGTTATAGATCTTACAAAGAGCAAAAACCTGTACAGGAGATACAGATAAATCTGGGTATACAAGAACAACACACAATCCAGGGCAGGTACAGAGTATGGGCTCGATTTTACAATGGTGGTGGGTTGGCAGTGGACGGGGGCAGGAGGGGGAGGGGGGGGGGTGGTGAAGGTGCGCGTGGCAAACCCGCATGAACAAAAATTACCGTTTCCGACTCATGGTGATTGCTGATGATTAACGTCCTCTCCGGGTTTCGCGCACGGCAGCTAGTCTGATTGACAGGCTGGCTGCCGTCAGGAGCTGCAACGCGGGGGGAGAGAAAGAGAGAGAGCAAGATGTCATCCAGCGCTGGACTGGAAGACCGGTGGGGGGGGGAGATCCGGGGGCAGAATGGAAGATCGGAGGGGGGGGGGTTAGAGGGGAAAGTCAGGAGGTGAAAGGGCAAGATCGGGAGGTGAGAGGGGAATATCGGGGGGGTGAAGACGGGGACATCGGGGGGGTGAAGAGGGGGACATCGGAGCGGGAGACATTGGACATCGGAGCAGGGGGCAAAGGTATGTTCATTCAGTGTTTTCGCTTCCGTCCTTGGTTTTTATTTAATTTATTTAGTTTCTTGTTCCCTGATCCGGCCCTACATGCCTAGATTTCACCAGGCGTGAATCAGAAGTGGTGGGCAATCTTTCTAAGTACTTAATCTGTCACAGGTAAGGTGCCTTAAGTACCTCAATGAGGTACATTTGGCTCTTTAACTGTCATCCCAGCGGCTTTAATTGCCGGCGGGACTTCCGTTTTTGGGTTGCCTGTGCGCACACAGGTGGGTCCCTGGGAAACTCGGAAGTCAGTGGGTGGGAGCCGGCTTCCGAACCTAAATGGGATTTCCGCGATTTTCAGAGCCCACCCAACGCACCCGCAATTGCCTCTTAAAATCACCCCCTATATGTTAGCCCTCTCCCCGCACCCCCCAATTTATAAGTTGTATGAATTGCAAACATTTTCCTTAACTGCATAAATTTGTTATTTTTCCCTGTTGCTCTTATACTCATCTGGGATCTTTTAGAAAAAGTACAAGATGCAGAAAAATGGATATTTCTATGTTTATTTTTTCCAGAAGGGTCATTGCACATGATACTGAGCAGGTGTCTGTATGTAGCTGATAAATAAATGTATTGATGAGCAGGATATAGGCACAAAATTGACATAATTAACATGAAGAGCTAACTATATTTTTGAATATAATAATCTTGTTTTAAAAAAGGGTATTTTCCCCTGTCTGAGCCATGCAGCAATTGCAGCTGGTAGAGACTGTGGGTGGTCTGCTCCTTAATGTTCATCCATTTAGCTACAAATAGGAAACGGCTTTCCTTTTGCTTTTTTCTCTGCATGTTGAAAAGTAACTAGCCTGCATTACGTTCCTCTCCACAATAGCACAAAATAGAGGAAGTCAAACGTGCGTCCATAACATATAATAATCACCTGTGATATACAGCCTCTAATGAAGAACACATTGATTACAAATTCACCATCAGCCCAAGTGCAGATTGTGAGGTTTTTAATCCAGTGACTGGAGGACTTTTAAAACAGCAAATCAGCTTTTGGAACAACACGTTGTAAATAATTTATTCAAAACCAACAGCAGCAAGATTAAACAAATGCATTTTTCCACAGACACAAACATTATCAGAGTCCAGTGAACAATGTGTTTTGTTTCATTAGACCTCCTTGAAGTGTTGGGTTTTGATTTGATTCAATGCTGTTAAAAGAGTCACGTTCACAAGGTTTACATGTAACTAAAGGATAGAAAGAGGTTACGGTACTGTTCACATGTACAAAATTGGGGGAAAACAGATGTAGTTTAGGCTCCGATTATGTGTGGGGTTTATCAGGAATCAGAAAGATCTTACTGGGAGCAAACAGTTATAGAATTACTGTATTTAAAAAGGGTCTTGCCTGTAAAATACTGGTATCTAGCAAATCTCACAGCAAGCAAGGAAGCAAGCATCGAGAATTCTAAAAATGGAGCTGCTACCAGCACTGAGGCACGTACAGCTTCTACAGCAGCTCAATGTGACAAGCACACTGCCTTGTGGTTTTACAGACTTGTTTTTTCATATCAAACATTCATACTTGAAAGTTGAAAAATCTTACAAAGATACCCCAAACAGTAATTGTACAAACGCAAATTAAGAGAAAAGTACTCTGTCCAACCAGTCACATTTTGTCTGATAACACTCCTGTAAAATTTTGTCTGATGACAGTCTTGTAACATTTTTACTATGTTAAAGGCGCTATATAAATGCAGGTTGTTGTTGTTGTTTTTACAGTTGAAGTTCAATACTGTTAGCTCAGACCAATCATGAGAGGTTCCTCTTACTGAGATGTGAGTTCCTCCATTGCCTATAATGGAGCTTCAGGCAAGACAAAAGGCAATGTTTGCTGGAGCAGGCAGTTAGGAAGAATGCAGTTTATAATAATGAGCTTCCACCATTTTTCCCTTCAACAGTTGTGGCAAATAGTGTAAAGTTGTGCAAATAAATGACACCATAGTGTGAGCGACTGTGACGATGTACGTATAAACACAAGTGTGTAAGTCTTTGAGAACTGGAAGATACCAGATGAAAAAGACAGTCAGATTTCAACCTGTCAATAGGCCTCTAGTGAAGCTCACAGCCATGCATTTTATTGATGTTTGATCACCTCACTGAGCATTTTTGAAGCAACCGAATCATTTGTTCCTAGTGTTTGCATTCAGTATAACAGTGTAGCATTGGGGACATGTTAAAGTTGAGAAATCTAGGTGTAGGACTGAAACCCATAGTGCAGAACTGCACCAAGGGTGAAAACAGCAAAAGGAAAAAACCAAGGTAAATCAGCACGATTGTAGAAGGGGGAGAAGTAGTGACTGTAGAAGGATGGGGGTTCCACTGTTTTCAAGTCCTGAGAAAGAAGGAGCTGGAGTAGGATATGGTGTCATAAATCTTGGTAAGACTTATAAGCCTGTGAATAAGTTGCACACAGAGTGTACTGTGTGGCCCCTCTTGTAAGCAATTTTTTTTTATTCGTTCATGGGATATGGGCGTCGCTGGCAAGGCCAGCATTTATTGCCCATCCCTAATTGCCCTTGAGAAGGTGGTGGTGAGCCGCCTTCTTGAACCACTACAGTCCGTGTGGTGAAGGTTCTCCCACATTGCTGTTAGTTCCAGGAGTTTCAGGATTTTGACTCAGCGACGATGAAGGAACGGTGATATATTTCCAAGTCGGGATGGTGTGTGACTTGGAGGGGAACTTGCAGGTGTGGACAGGACATACCTGGGCAATTTTTCACATTGTCAGGTAGATGCCAGTGTTGTAGCTGTACTGGAACAGCTTGGCTAGAGGCATGGCTAGTTCTGGAGCACAAGTCTTCAGCACTACCGCTGGGATGTTGTCGGGGCCCATAGCCTTTGTTGTATCCAGCGCACTCAGCGTTTCTTGATATCACGCGGAGTGAATCGAATTGGCTGAAGACTGGCTTCTGTGATGGTGGGGATATCGGGAGGAGGCCGAGATGGATCATCCACTCGGCACTTCTGGCTGAAGATGGTTGCAAATGCTTCAGCCTTGTCTTTTGCACTCATGTGCTGGACTCTGCCATCATTGAGGATGGGGATGTGTACAGACTACATTCACAACTGGATGTGGCAGGACTGCAGAGCTTTGATCTGATCTGTTGGTTGTGGAATCACTTAGCTCTATTTATAGCATGATGCTTCCGCTGTTTAGTATGCATATAGTCCTGTGTTGTAGTTTCACCAGGTTGGCACCTAATTTTTAGGTACGCCTGGTGCTGCTCCTGGCATGCTCTTCTACACTCCTCATTGAACCAGGGTTGAACCCCTGGCTTGTTGGTAATGGTAGAGTGAGGAATATGCCGGGCCATGAGGTTACAGATTGAGCTGGAATACAATTCTGCTGCTGCTGATGGCCCACAGCACCTCATGGATGCCCAGTTTTGAGCTGCTAGATCTGTTGTGAATTTATCCCATTTAGCACGGTGGTAGTGCCACACAACACGTTGAATGGTGTCCTCAGTGTGAAGATGGGACTTAGTCTCCACAAGGACTGTGCGGTGCTCACTCCTACCAATACTGTCATGGACAGATGCATCTGCGACAGGTAGATTGGTGAGGATGAGGTCAAGTAGGTTTTTCCCTCGTGTTGATTTGTTCATCACCTGCCGCAGGCCCAGTCTGGCAGCTATGTCCTTCAGGATTGGCCACCTCGGTCAGTAGTGGTGCTACCGAGCCACTCTTGGTGATGGAAATTGAAGTCCCCCACCCAGAGTACATTCTGTGCCCTTGCTACCCTCAGTGCTTCCTCCAAGTGGTGCTCAACATGGAGGAGGACTAATTCATCAGCTGAGGGAGGGTGGTAGGTGGTAATCAGCAGGAGGTTTCCTTGCCCATGTTTCACCTGATGCCATGAGATTTCATGGGGTCCGGAGTCAATGTTGAGGACTCCCAGGGCCACTCCCTCCTGACTGTATACCACTGTACTGCCACTTCTGGTGGGTCTGTCCTGCTGGTGGGACAGGACATACCCAGGGATGGTGATGGAAGAGTCTGGGTCGTTGGCTGAAAGATATGATTCTGTGAGTATGGCTATGTCAGGCTGTTGCTTGACTAGTCTGTGGGACAACTCTCCCAATTTTGGCACAAGTCCCCAGATGTTAGTGAGGAGGACTTTGCAGGGTCGACTGGGCTTGGTTTGCCTTTGTCGTGTCCGGTGCCTAGTAGTCCGTCTGGTTTTATTCTTATTATGACTTTTCATCCACAATCCACAAGCACTTTAATGTATCAAATGTGAAAGAATAGCGTTAAAATCAAATCAAAACCTAGCATTTTAAGGAGGTATAATCAAACAAAATGCACTGCTCACTGGACTCAATTGTGTCCAAAGCAAAATGCATTCATTTAATGTTGCTGCAAATCGTTTTGAACAAATTATTTGCAACATGTTGTTTCCAATGGAGATTCACTATATTAAAATCCTTCCAGTTACTGATGAGAAACCTCGCAAGGTGCACTTGGGCTAATGCTATATGTGTGACACTAACTTGTCATCCTGCCACTAGCTCAGATGATCACAGGCTATCTAACCCTGCTAGACAGCTGTGCATATACCACAAAGCTGCACGATTTGTAAACCTAACCTAATTCTTGCCCGGTGGCTTTCGGGCAGCAAGTACGTTTATACGCACATCTTATCTTGTCTAGATTCTTTTTTTAGTGCGTCCTTTTTCAATCTGTAGTTTTCTAGCGACTGACAGGTACACCAAGCAACGGTTCCTTTGTACACATGACGTCTTGTCAGAAAAACCTTAAGGCGTTCTACTTACATGGTGTTATCCATCTGTCAGTGAGTGGGCAATCCGGTGCACTGTTCCACTGTTCGGTCCCACTAATAACCAACACTGCACATTTTCAAATTCTAATAACCGGCAGTTCGCTTGTGGTGCAAATGCTTCCTCAGCATAAAGACGTGAAAACACATGAAGCTGAACTTCCTCTAAATGACCAGCTCAGAGGCAGCATATCTTGTTCATTTCTTAAAAAACAAGTTTCTTGCACAAAGCAGCATTATGTCATAGCAACCAACTGGGTGTCAATTTTTCTTCAGTGTCTGTTTGTACTTATTTCCTTTGCAACGCATGCTATTTAATTTCAATCTTTGCATGTAATTACTTTTGAATGATACTAGATGGCCGTTTGTGGGTTGAATATTATAAGAGGAACTGAAAATGGGAAGACGTTTAATAGCGAGAACCAAATGCTGCAATTGTTTGAAGCTTTCACGTCGACTCAAGGCATACATCAAACTTCGATGTAACTGTTGTCATGTTTTTAACCACATTTGCTGGGTGGTGGGAGGGGGTAACTTCAAACTGCTGAAGCTCACGTTGGCCTATGTGTAAGAAAAAAAAGAGCAACTGGAAGCTGTGAGAATATGTGAGAGAGCGGATGTGAGTGGGTTTCTAGATTATTTACAAACGCAGGAGTGAATCCATTAACGTAAATAGACGGATGAGTATGAGCCACGTCCTGCAGCCAGCTGTGTGCATGTGAAAACTCACCTCAGCAGCTGTGGAAACAAAGTGCACTGCTGCTATTTGCAATTCGTTTTCAAACACCGTGGTAAAGTCTTTCAGGGCGCAGACGTTTGAGATGACGCTTGCTGAGAAGCTTCATCAGTAATTCTGAATGTGCTGAAATTGTCTGTGATTCCCTTCCACTCCGGTTCTCAGATTAGGGCCTCCCGCGATTCGAATTGAACATTCATTTAATGATCTGCCTGAGCAGGAGAAACATTTTCAACTCAGCAGAAAATGGTAGGAGGTTTCTGTGTATATACCAGTGTGAAACACCTCTCTTCCATAGGATCTATTATGGGGCCACCAGGCTGGCACAATATATTACCACCTCCAGCACACATGGGTTCACAGTGCAATTCAGAGGCGCTCAGTGCAAGCCACATGCTTTGCAATTTGAATACATTGTGGAGAGAGTCACTCAAGGGGTCAAGAGAAAGTGTGATTCACTCAGGGTACCCTCCCAGCTTTGTAGACAGGCAGTGGGTCATCTGCCCACTCTCTCAGCTCAGGATTATACCTGGTGCAGGGATGCACAGAGAAAAAGGGGAGAAAAAAATAGGAACATGCCTAATATGTTTTCATCCAAAACGATCATTAAAGTAAAAGAAAAACTGCAATGATTCAGGTATCAATTTGCAGCTGCTTCATAAATTGTGGGGTAAGTAGCAATAGAATTAGATAGTAGTTGTTCTACTGCTTGAATAGTAGGTAACTGTCCTATGTTGTCCTGGTAGTTTCCAACTTTAAATATGATGTTTGGAATGACCTGGGATTAAGTGAGATGTTTGCAATTGCAATGGTGTATGGTGGAACCTCCATTATCTAGTATAATAAAAGGGACATCCCTTCCACCATCCCCTGGTGGATAATGGAGACCAGTGGGTAATCCTCAAGTTTTGGTCTTATACATATGGTATAGAACTACCCTAGGCAAGCAAATTAAGACATGCATATTGCAAATAAAATAAATTGCATTTAACCTTCCTTGAGCTGAGACAGCAGGAGATTGGTGTTTAAATGCTGTGCAAAGAGGTAGTCTCTTGTATAAGGCTGTGCCCCATGAAAATCCTCGTGTAAAATCGGCATGGCAATTAATCGAGGACTCACTGATGGCCACCTAACCTTGACATCCTAGTCCGTTTTCCGCGAGAAACAGTACCACAGAGTCAGAATTCTGTGATGTACACAGACTGATTCATTTCTTAGCTTCCAAACCAGAAATGGTTGAAAGCAAAATACTGCGGATGCTGGAAATCTGAAATAAAAACAGAAAATGCTGGAGAAGCTCAGCAAGTCAGGCAGCATCAGTGGAGAAAGAAACAGAGTTAGTGTTTCAGGTCAAAGACCTTTCGTCAGAACTGGAAGATGTTGACCAAACAATTGGTCAAACAGAGGGCGATGTGTGTTGTGAGATTGGACGAATGTTCTGAAGTTTTGCCTTTGGCTAGTGGACAGGGTTACGGAGGAACTTTGCAGACCCAACCTCTAGAAATTGAGTACATTTCATTGAGTAGGGCAGATTATTGCACACGGGCTGTGGAAAGAAGGGAACTGATGGGCCAAAATGCCCTTTTCTCAAGCCGTATGTTCCTACATACTTATGATAATTAAATAGTTACATAGAGTGTACAGCACAGACCATTCGGCCCAATATGTCAATGTTGGCATTTAAGCGCCACACGAGCCTCCTCCCACCCCTCTTCATCTAACCCTATCAGCATATCCTTCTATTCCTTTTTCCCTCATGTGCTTATCTAGTTTCCCCTAAAATGCATCTATGCCTTTGCCTCAACTACTCCTTGTGGTAATGCGTTCCACATTCCTACCACTCTTTGGGTAAAGAAATTTCTCCTGAATTCTCTATTGGATTTATTAGCAACTATTTTATATTTATGACCCTAGTTTTGGACATCCCCATAACTGGAAACATTTTCTCTACATCTACCCTATCAAACCCTTTCATTATCTTAAAGACCTCTATCAGGTCACCTCTCAGCCTTCTTTTTTCTGGAGAAAAGAGCCCCAGCCTGTTCAGCCTTTCCTGATAAGTATATCCTCTCAGTTCTGGTATCATCCTTGTCAATCTTTTTTGCACCTTCTCCAATGCCTCTATATCCTTTTTATAATATGGAGACCAGAAATGTGTACCTCTGCTTACGTCATCCAAACCTTCGGCTGTGTAATGTCTCATAACTTAATCCTATTGTGGTTATAAAAATATGGGCTGTTACAGAAGTGCATGAACCAATGCTCTTGATCATGTTGAACATTAAATCTGCAACATTCCCCCCCCACATAAAGGTTAAAACAAATGCTTACCTGCAGTAACTGATTAACCGACATCGAATCCCTATTTGTTTTTAATGGAAGCTATTGAAAGGCTCGTTGCTGTCAGCTGAACAACTCAGCAACTTTCCATATCCCAGGATGGAACTGATAATCCATCCACCACAACCTTTTCACTAGAACCAAATTTAAAGCTCCACATTCGATCACGGTACTTAAACTCTTAAAATGCACCACTATTGGAATATCTCAGGGATCTCATTGCCTGCGGTCATCCTGGAACGCAGAAGTTTACAATGCATCTTTAGGAAGACAACAAAGGAAGTCGTAGGAAACATGTAATTGAGTGAATCAGACTGGAACTGATACCTTAGCTTGTGCCAGACTGTGTGTGATCAATGCAAATTATAAGTGTGGGCTTCAAGGGGCACGAGAAACAAATGAGATTCAGCGTAGACTTCAATTCAATTCGAAAAAAGCATTTAGATAAAAAGTAATAAAAAATGGAAAAAAATAAACTCAAGGTGATTCAGCAGTTTGCCCTGTTTATTCTGATGTGGAGGACAGCTTCATATAAACTCCCCTGTTGTTTTTATTTTGGATCCATTGACTGATTTAACTAACTGGGGGATTAATCAAATGCCTTGATGCATTAACTTTGGATTATGAGTTAGTCCTACTGACTGAGAAGTAACTGGGAGAAATAGTTTTCCTAATAACCTGCCCCTTGTCTACACACTGTGGATTGTAAACAATTTTACAACACCAAGTTATAGTCCAGCAATTTTATTTTAAATTCACAAGCTTTCGGAGATTTTCTCCTTCCTCAGGCAAATGTTTCAGGATCTCCTTGAAGCCTACGCATTTATACATATTGAACAATACATGGTGTTTACAGACTGCCCCTGCAACTGCCCGTTGCCAAGGCAATCACCGTGTTCAGACAGAGAGGTGTCATCTGCAGAACCCCCATACACACTGTGGAAGCAGACTCCATTAACTCCACAGTGGAAGCGAGCTCTACTGGGGATAAGGTGGGAAAGCGGAGCTGAGGTAGAAGATCAGCCATGATCTTATTGCATGGTGGAGCAGATTCGAGGGGCCCTATGGCCTACGCCTGCTCCTATTTCTTATGTTCTTATCAGCTGTCCCTCATAGGAGTCTGTGTCATTCCATGGAGTAATCTTTCAATTACTGGCAGCTAGCTCCTAACTAAAGGGAGAAATTACAGGTTACCTCCAGTGAACCAGCTCTTATTTACAAGAGACAAAAACTATGTTAACTAGTAGATTACATGAGTAAATTCAGAGAAGCAGGTTTGACCGGACATGTTGGGGTAGGAATTGGTGAGCATTAACCACGTTTTTTGGGCGCAGAACATACCAATTTAGCAGTGGGACGGCCTGCGCTCAATCTGCACGGGCATTGGTCCCACTGCTAAATTTATGGGGCACATTTTGTAGGGATCCCGGGCAGACGTCTAAAATAGATGTTAGGCGCCTTGAATATCCAAATATGGGGCCTAACGCCTGTTCAAGGACCCCTTTACAAAATTAGTCACCAACGGATTCTTCAGTGGTCCCTGCAGCTGCCAACAAAAGGTAGGTGTTAATATAATGTTAGAAAACACCATTCTGTGGTGCCAGGAGGAGGAAGAGTGCTCACCCCCACTCCACACTCATGGAGATCACCCCACCGGACCACATTGCTCACCCTAGTCGTCCCCTTCCGGAACTTACCTGCAGGCTGCAGTCGGCGAGGCAGACGGCCTGGAATTCATTTTTCTCGTGGGCCGAGCTGCCTGTGGAGGAGCAGCAGGTGCTGGCAGCTCGCCCCGAATACGTAGATGAGACTCGAGGCCCGATTTCAGGCCAGCCTCAGGCCCTCTCTGTTTGGGCGCTCACTGACACAGCGCCGTGGGCCCAGACTAATTTCTACCCCACTGGATCAGTGTTCCAATGAAGATGACTGAAAAATAATTCTGGAAGGATGGAGGAAAGCTGCCCTCTGCATCCAAGAAAGGGGGCATGATTTTGACACCGAGTCAGGAAGGGGTCGGGGTGGGGGGGGGGGGGTCAAATTGTGGACAAGAAACCCGGAAGCTCGGATTTCCCGGACGTCCTTACATCGTTTATTTTTTTTGTTGGTTTGCCGTCCGACCGGCCGGCCTGATTGACAGGCTGGTCTCAGTCGGAAGGGAGAGCAGCCAGGGAGAGGACGTGTTAAGGTAAGTCTTCAGGTTGAATGCATGGGTGGGCATGGGGGTCACAGGGGCATGGGGGACCGGTGTGCATGGTGGTCACGGGCGGAGTCAGTCATGGGGGGAGGGTTCGGGGATCAGTCACCGGGGTGGGGGGAGTGTCGGGATCGGGGGTCATCGCGATGGTCCGTGATCATTGGGGGGGGTGAGGTCGGGGGTCCATAATCGTTGGGGGGGGGGGGGGGTTGGAGGTCATTGCAGGGTCTGCGATTTTGGGGTTTCATTGCGATGGTCAGCGATCGTTGGGGGAGGGGGGGTTGGAGATCGGAGGGGTTCGCGATTGTTGTTGGGGGGGGGGGGGGGGGGGAGTCCACGATCATTGGGGGGGGCCCCCCGCGATCCTTGGGGAGGGGGGGCCCCCCGCGATCCTTGGGGAGGGGGGGCCCCCCGCGATCCTTGGGGAGGGGGGGCCCCCCGCGATCCTTGGGGAGGGGGGGCCCCCCGCGATCCTTGGGGAGGGGGGGCCCCCCGCGATCCTTGGGGAGGGGGGGCCCCCCGCGATCCTTGGGGAGGGGGGGCCCCCCGCGATCCTTGGGGAGGGGGGGCCCCCCGCGATCCTTGGGGAGGGGGGGCCCCCCGCGATCCTTGGGGAGGGGGGGCCCCCCGCGATCCTTGGGGAGGGGGGGCCCCCCGCGATCCTTGGGGAGGGGGGGCCCCCCGCGATCCTTGGGGAGGGGGGGCCCCCCGCGATCCTTGGGGAGGGGGGGCCCCCCGCGATCCTTGGGGAGGGGGGGCCCCCCGCGATCCTTGGGGAGGGGGGCCCCCCGCGATCCTTGGGGAGGGGGGGCCCCCCGCGATCCTTGGGGAGGGGGGGGCCCCCCGCGATCCTTGGGGAGGGGGGGCCCCCCGCGATCCTTGGGGAGGGGGGCCCCCCGCGATCCTTGGGGAGGGGGGGCCCCCCGCGATCCTTGGGGAGGGGGGGCCCCCCGCGATCCTTGGGGAGGGGGGGCCCCCCGCGATCCTTGGGGAGGGGGGGCCCCCCCGCGATCCTTGGGGAGGGGGGGTCCCCCGCGATCCTTGGGGAGGGGGGGCCCCCCGCGATCGTTGGGGAGGGGGGGCCCCGCGATCGTTGGGGAGGGGGGCCCGCGATCGTTGGTTGGGGGGGGATCTGCGATCGTTGTGGGGGGGGATCTGCGATCGTTGTGGGGGGGGATCTGCGATCGTTGTGGGGGGGGATCTGCGATCGTTGTGGGGGGGGATCTGCGATCGTTGTGGGGGGGGATCTGCGATCATTGGGGGTCGTTGTAGGTGGGCTTGTTGTGCCTGGGGGAAGCACTCCTGCTTCTCCGGCCCACAAGCTGTGCCAGAAAGGCACTTACCTGCAGTTTCGGGCCTTCTCGCCTCCTTTCACGTGATGTGAAGGAGAAGGCCTGGGAATCCCGGCCCCCAGGGGTTCAATTTGCAAATTTTGCAAAAATGGAGGCCCACAGCCTCCTTAAAAGGTTTTAGACATCAACCCGCCTCCTGGGAGCAGGTTGGTCGCCCACCCCTCGTCCTGCCCTGGTGAAAACTGGAAATGGGCGGGTTGGGGGCAGTCTGAAATGGTTGCGATTTTGAATGCCTCCCTGCCCCCAACCCACCCGTTCTTCAATGTTAAAATCATGCCCAGTGAGTAAGTCCACACCTGCTATTAGTGGTGGAAGGAAAGAAGGCTGTAGCCCGTGACACCCAATAGAAACGGAAATCGGGAGAGGTGTATAACAGGCGGCCGATCCGATATCACCTGTTTTACACTATCGTTAAAATTACCCCAAAGTCTCAGATTGTTGGAGAGTTGTCCTGCTAAAGCTCATCAAACTGTAGCTATTTAATAGCGGAACAGCTCAACACTGACACTAAAAACTAGCAACAGGATAATCAAGAACTTAATAGGTTTTCTCTCTTCCTAGCTCTGTTAATAACTTCAACTAATCATAACAATCGAATTCAAAGACTTTCTGAAGCTACCGCCACGGATATAAAAATAGCACCAGAAGGAATAGAATTAAAATGACACATATGGATAAGCCAGGAAGACTGTTAATCAGCTAAATTCATTAAAGGCTTGTGTTGCTTAAATATCTCTTCCCTCACACCAGTGAAGCACCTCATTGCTGAAAATCCAATCTTCTGCCAGAAGTAGTATAACCTAAACAGCCATGCTGCTGGCAGATGGGCACTTAGCCTGCCAGTACAAGCCAACCTAGTTTTCCACTCTCTCTGGACCTTTCAAAGTACTGGCACCCAGTTACTCTGGACTGTAGAATCCACCCCATTGTGTAAATAGAGCAGATTCCAGTATAGTGCAGGACTACTTCAAGCAGGAGTAATTCTGATTATAAATTTCACATTATTTACATCAAAATGGTAGCCTGGTGAGGATGGTCCATTATAAAGGTCTGAGATAGATCTGCAGCACCAAAATTTTAATTTCTCCTCCAATAAGCAAAGTGGCTACAGTGTTCCATTTCTTGGAAGTTGTGTTCATTCAGTCCTCAGGTGCTGGTAATTTTTTTTTAGATTATGCTTCAGTACGTCATTCACTGTTTAAAAATATCAACCGCATGAATTATGCAAATATACTAACGTAATTTTATGTCTACACAGATGATTCATCCAGATCCTAAACCATTTTGGATATTTCTTCAGAAAGCACTGCAGTTTTTTTTAAGCTGGAGAATGAGGAAAAGGAAAACAAAATAAAGAGTGAGAAGACAGAGACCACCAGCATTGTGCTATCCCAGCTCACAATTGAGGGCCATTAACAGAGATGGCAGCAGGGAAAATCTGGGGCAGAGCACCTCACTTGCAATCACTCAGCTTGCGACAGCAGGATGTGCGCGTGTTGCTGGATTTAACCTGCAGCAGAAGCGCATTATATCATCCATTACAATATGCAGATTGACAGAGGAAAAACATGCGTCGATATAGAACCTTTTTTCTCAAAATCACTCCAAAATGCATCACATGGAAAGAAAGAACTTGCATTTATATAGAGCCTTTCATGACCTCAGGATATCCCAAAGTACTTCACAGCCAATGAAGTACTTTTGAAGAGTAGACACTGTTGTAATGTATGGAGACTGCAGAATGGGGGTCAGGAGATGGGGGCTCGGTGGAGAGAAGGAAACTGGGGAATGGGGAGGGGGTTGGGCACGGGACCCATCATTTAATTTAGAGCTGGAAGCAACAGCAACGTGATGAGCGGGAGTAGCGACCCAGTAAAGGAGTGAGGCAAACCTGGGGACTTTACTGTGGGTAAATGGTGCAAGATTGTTTCCACTGGTGGGTGAATGGGAAACAAGGGGACAGAGACTGAGGATTCTCACTAGAAGAACCAAGGGGGAAAAGAGAGGGAATGTTTTGAACTGAGGGTTAATAAATCATGGGACGCTTCACCACAAGTGACTATTGAGGCAGAGTCTTGAACATCATTTAAAAAGGAATGGGATAAGTACTTGAAAGGAGAAATATTAAAGGATTTGGGGGAATGGGATTACAGGAGAAAGCATCAATGCCAATACAGACACAGAGGATGAATGGCATCCTCCTATGCTGTAATTTCTATCCATCTATAAAAACTCTCCTTTATTGAGTCCAATATCAGTGGGTGGTTTAGAAATGTTGGTGCTGAGATGAGTTTAGCACAATGTGCCCTCTGAGAAGTGCCCCAAACACCAAGCCCACTGCCCTTTGTGCGCTCTTCCAGTTTAGTTCAGGTCAGTTTGTGCCGCCTGGTTTTTGACATGTGAAGTCCAAGTATAGATCGACTCTGAGGCTCCCAGTTCAGGGTTGTCACCCTCACACAGAACCTGAGTCCAAACCAGAATCCAAGGAGATAGTGAGGGAGATGGGGCCTGTCAAAAGTGGAATCAACCTGGGGAGCCTGACCACACCTTATGGAGTGGAGATGCCGGTGATGGACTGGGGTTGACAATTGTAAACAATTTTACAACACCAAGTTATAGTCCAGCAATTTTATTTTAAATTCACAAGCTTGTGAATTTAAAATAAAATTGCTGGACTATAACTTGGTGTTGTAAAATTGTTTACACCTTATGGAGTGCAGGGGGATTCTGGCTGTAGTCACAGGGTGGGTTATAGGATTACTACTAGTTACAGGCAGGATATTGGGGCGTTACATTTATTACTACCAGTTACATATAGACTATCAGTGAGCTATTTTATTACTGTTCGTTATGAGTGGAATCTGAGTGTTACCAGTTAGCGGTACAATTTCAGTGGGTTACTATTAGTTACTAATGGAATCAAAGTTCCTCCCACCTCTGGTTTCCCCTCTTCCCCGCCCTCGGTTTCCCCTCACCGCCTGCTCACAAGTGGCCTCCTGGTTCTTGGAACTTGTCCCACAACAGCTGCTGGTGTGAAACCATGAGCAAAGGTACTCAACTACAGGGGACCCAACCTCTATAAAGATAAATACAGTAACATCTGTAGATGTCACGTGATCGACGTCACGCGATAAAACATCTAGGAAAACCCCCGTGCAGGGTTGGCAACCCTACCTCAGCCCTCAGATATGTGTCGAACACACAATTTCACAGGTAGGACTTGCCCAATATTGATAGTCCTGCATCAAACATTGTGCACCTTGATACAAAGAGAATGTGTATTCAGGCAGTTTGTACCCACCTCTAGCTTTTAAACAGCAGAGTTACAAATGGGATTCCCAGCAAGTCTTTGTCTCACTAATAGCTTTTGTAAAAATGAAAAGCAGCTGTTTTTTTTTAAATCGGTGGCTAAGCAGTTTTATTAAAATGAAGCTGATTTCACGAAATAACTCATTCAAAATATCTTCAAAATGAAGTGACTGTTCCAGGAAAGACAGCTTGTTGGCTCAAATTGGTTTCTCTCTTCAATAGATCTGCATTGGAAAGCTCCATAAATAAAATGTTAAATGATACAGTGGCACATCCGTCAAATTGAGAGAGATATTTATCCCTATCTGCTTTGTAGAGCATCGGAAGAGAGGAAATTGAGAACTGCAGAATGGTCTTGGTTGTGGCACCAATCTATGAATGTTTTTTGGAGATTGTGAAGCAAGTGAAATCTCAGCATCTAAATTATGTATGAATCTGAAAATGAATTCAATTATTACCATCATGCTTCAAAACTGGAACTTCCTCAGAAACCACTGCCAAAGTTATTATTTAGAACAATATCCAAAAATGAAACGGTGTCTGTGGTGATTGCATCCAGTATCCAGTCAGCAATGGGTTTTACTGTCATGGAAAGAAGAAAGCAATAGAACTGGCAGTAAATTTCCAACAAACATGCATCTGCTTCACTGCCCAGCTAACCATCACTAAGGGGAATAAATTGATTTTACAATAAAATTAAACAATCGGGCCTGATATTCGTCAGCTCATAAAAAAATGTGCAACGTGTATTTGTCGAACTATTAATGGATCTGCCCACAAAATCATTGACTGCGAGAAATGCAAATTGTAACCAATAACGAGAAAAGGAGCAGCCAATCACAATGTACCTGCAATAATGATCTTTTCATGTTTCTAAAGCAGGTAAGGAGTCACTTGAGCTCCAACACATAGCTGAGAATCCAGCTATGGAGAACTCAACTGACAGCAGTGCTGAACCCGTTTCACCATGGAGGCCCAAGAAACTATGGGAAAAGGACAAGAAAATAGGATTACAGCAGGTAGCTCCAGCTAACAGTGGCACAAGTGTGATTGTCCAAATGGCCTCCTTCCATGCTGTAATTTCTACGATTCTGGTGAACATGATTATGGAGAGATGGAAGCACACTTTCGGTCAGGAAGAAGGTGTCGAAACAATCTCCTCCACTTAAGAGGACCCAATGGGAGCTCCAGAATAATGTACACGATTCAAGGATAAGCACAAATGTAAGACATATTGTAGAATAGGAATGTTACAAGGGTTGAATTCTTTTTTCCTCTACTTAAAGATCAGATCAAGGGGGTGATTCCACAATCTGCTGCTCCGAGTGGGATGGCCCTTCAGATGGCACATCATGATTAAAATCATTGATTTTAGTGGACAGGAAATCAGTCTACATGCTAACAATTTTCTGAGCCATATTCTCTGGAATTCTTCTCCTTAAATTCTCATCCTCGTGTATAAATCCCTTTTTTGCCTCCCCTTCCCTAATTCCTCCACCTCTACAATGCCCCCTCTAAACGCTCTCCAGCCTCTTGTGCATGCCCCCCTCTTCAGGTGTCCAGGTCCCATTCTCTGGAATTCCCTCTGCCCTCTGCTTCTCCCCTTTAAGACCCTCTATAAAACCCATCTCTTTGACCAAACTTTTAGTCACCCCTACTAATCTCTCCTTCTTTGACTTCGCATCCATTTTGCTCGTGGCTCTGTGAAGCATTTTGGGATATTTTTCTACATTACAGTCAGTATATGAATGTAGGTTGTTGGAGTGATGTTTTCTCCATTTTCATTTCTGTGAGGCAATGTTAAATCCAGTAAGAAGATTACTGTAAATGGGGTAATTCTTAATCCATTGGATATGCAACTCTGCTAAGGGCAGATTATAAAAAGAGTCCATCTTCGAGATCAAAGGTATCAAAGTGCACTTACACAAACCACAGTTAAATCTTTGGGAAGGAAGAAATCCAAAACACGAAACACTGGACATAGCTGCATGAGGGAAGGTTGTAGTTTTTTAAAAAAAAGAACTATAATAACACACAGGGATGTTAACAAAAATGTAGCAAGGAACATATTAAAGGTTGAAAACAGCAGTTTACATACATCACAATATACAACCTATGTTTGGAGAGTGAGTGTATGGCCAGAACGAATTTGCTGGGTCTCCAGCCCTACTGGTTTCATGTTTCAAGGCAAAAATCTCACATAAAAGGAGGGCATGGTATGCAACAGGTAGAGGTCTTCCAGACTCAAAGGTACTCATGCTCTATTAGTGAAAAATAGTTGATTTGTTAGGAAGCGAGAGTTAGGAAGGGATTGAATCTCTGGAGGCTGCAGTACTGCAAAGAGCTCATGGCATAAACAATGTTAGGAATCATAGAATCATAGAAAGGGTACAGCATGGAAGGAGGCCATTCGGCCCATCGAGTCCGTGCCGGCTCTATGCAAGTGCAATCCAGCTAGTCCCACTCCCCCACCCTATCCCCGTAGCCCTGCAAATTTTTTCCTTTCAAGTACTTATCCAGTTCCCTTTTGAAGGCCATGATTGAATCTGCCTCCATCACCCCCTCGGGCAGTGCATTCCAGATCCTAACCACTCGTTGTGTAAAAAAGTTTTTCCTCATGCCACCTTTGGTTCTTTTGCCAATCACCTTAAATCTATGTCCTCTGGTTCTTGACCCTTCCGCCAATAGGAGCAGTTTCTCTCTTATCTACTCTGTCTGGACGCTTCATGATTTTGACTACCTCTATTAAATCTCCTCACAACCGTCTCTGTTCCAAGGAGAACAACCCCAGCTTCGCTAGTCTATCCACGTAACTAAAGCCCCTCATCCAAGGAATCATTCTAGTAAATCTCTTCTGCACCCTCTCTAAGGCCTTTACATCTTTCCTAAAGTGCGGTGCCCAGAACTGGTCACAGTACTCCAGTTATGGCCGAACCAGTGTTTTATAAAGGTTCATCATGAACTCTATGCTTCTATTTATAAATGATGTGGAGATGCCGGTGATGGACTGGGGTTGACAATTGTAAACAATTTTACAACACCAAGTTATAGTCCAGCAATTTTATTTTAAATTCACAAGCTTTCGGAGGCTACCTCCTTCCTCAGGTGAACGATGTGGAACGATATAAAGCCCAGGATTCCATATGCTTTTTTAACCTCAGGTGAACGATATAAAGCCCAGGATTCCATATGCTTTTTTAACCACTTTCTCAACCTGCCCTGCCACTTTCAACGATTTGTGCACAGATACACCCAAATCTCTCTATTCCTGTAGCCCTTTTAGAATTGTGCCATCTAGTTTACACTGCCCCTCCTCGTTCTTCCTACCGAAATGTATCACTTTGCATTTTTCTGCGTTAAACTTATCTGCCACGTGTCCGCCCATGCCATCAGCCTGTCTATATCCTCTTGAAGTCTATCACTATCCTCCTCACTGTTTACTACCCTTCCAAGTTTTGTGTCATCTGCAAATTTTGAAATTGTGCTCTGTACACCCAAGTCCAAGTCATTAATATATATCAAGAAAAGCAGTGGTCCCAGCACCGACCCCTGGGGAACACCACTGTATACCTCCCTCTCGTCCAAAAAACAACCGTTCACCACTACTCTCTGTTTCCTGTCCCTTAGCCAATTCTGTATCCATGTTGCTACTGCTCCTTTATTCTGTGGGCCGCAATAAGAACGATATTGCACAATATGTTACTTGAGCATGTTGATAGATGCTGGTTGGGCATAATAATGCATGCAATGTCAATGCAGTACCCAATAGGTAAGTACTTACTTATACTGTGCCATCTGGTTTCTTCATAGATCAAGAAGAATCTAGTCTAACACCAACTGCACCCCACTTGAAGCAGGTGAAAATAGATACATGCAGTGTGGAAGATGTTGCTACTGATAAGGATGAGCATAAGGAAGCAAAGGGTTAGTCACCAAGAACAGGAAAGATCAGGATAGCACTAATGGTGGCTGATAAGGAAACATCTGGTACAAAGAAGAGGCCCCCGTGCTGCATGATCCTACTGAGTTGGGTATATAGATCTTTGTAGGCCTGCTTCCAAAGGGGGTTGTTACAGGACCACATTGATGGGTTATGTGCCTCCTTGCACATGATATTGGAAGTTAGTCCAGGAAGTTTGAAGGAGTCCAACACCCAATTACCCACCATCTCCCACATGTGTAATATGATGTGGAGATGCCGGTGATGGACTGGGGTTGACAATTGTAAACAATTTTACAACACCAAGTTATAGTCCAGCAATTTTATTTTAAATTCACAAGCTTTCGGAGGCTTCCTCCTTCCTCAGGTGAACGAAATGAAATCCTCGAAATGAAATCGCATTTATAATTCACAGAACAATGCTTGGTGATTACAGACAGTTTTTTCAACTGCCCGTTGCCAAGGCAATCAGTGTGCAGACAGACAGGTGTTACCTGCAAGGTCTCAGAATATATAAATCACCAAAAAAATTTTTTAAAAATTTGTATATTCTGAGACCTTGCAGGTAACACCTGTCTGTCTGCACACTGATTGCCTTGGCAACGGGCAGTTGAAAAAACTGTCTGTAATCACCAAGCATTGTTCTGTGAATTATAAATGCGATTTCATTTCGAGGATTTCATTTCGTTCACCTGAGGAAGGAGGAAGCCTCCGAAAGCTTGTGAATTTAAAATAAAATTGCTGGACTATAACTTGGTGTTGTAAATGTGTAATATGAAGCAGAGGTTATCTGTATTGCGATTTGCCTTTGAGCACCTGGCAACACCAGCAACATCTTCAGTCAAAGTTAGATTTGTGAAAACTTCGCATATTGGTGATATGACTATTGATAAGGAAAAGACAGACACTGATAAATACCAGGCCATCAGGTGTGACAGTGCGTCTGTGCTGTGCCGCAGACCTGCTCCCCTGTCACAAATGATCACTATAATCACTGTCCATTATCCCTGTTGGCATATATGAATGTTCGGGAAGGATAGAACTAGGTTGAGCTCTGATGTGCCTCACAGTCAAATAACCTGCCAATATTCACAGTCACATATGAAAAACAGCCACATTGGTGAGGTACTAAATGGCTGGCAGCTCTATGGAATCATAGCTCAGCATGTCTCCATCTTCAAGACAGAAGGGGAGAAAACCAGAATAAATACATCTCTGGTCTTGAAGCTCTGTTCAAAATAAAACTCTTTTACACAATGCCTGGAGACAGACAGGGTTATTCATTATCTCTGTTACGCTCCTTCGGCTTCAGCAGATTTAGATTTTAATCAAGTCGCATTCATTTCCTGAATCTAATTTTGTTTACAGTGTGGCTTCGAGCAGACACGTCAGAGCTCCTTAACACATTGTTTGTTGGAAGCAGCTGATCCCTGTAGACCTGTGTGTAGCAGGAGCAAAGCTGGCTTCTCTGGCATTGGTGCCCTGAAAGGGCTGTAGGGTGACACAGAGTGAACACGCCCTGACACAGAGTGAACACGCCCTGACACAGAGTGAACACGCCCTGACACAGAGTGAACACGCTCTGACGCAGAGAATACACTCTGACACAGAGAGAACGCGCTCTGATGGAGAACGTACTCTGACACAGAGACGACATGCTCTGAAATTGAGAGCTTTAACAGAAAGCAAACTATGGTAGAAGCGCTGCAAGGTGAACTGGGTGCAGGAACAGCTAGGCCTAAGGCCCAATTGATATTGGTCCTTGGGCCTCATTTTAATAAGTCCAGTGAGCTGCCGATGCCAACTGTGTGTCCCCAGGCAGTTCGCCAGTGAAGCAGAGGTCAATTTCAGGCTACTGCAACACTGGCAAAGGTCCTCAGTTAAGTCTTGGGGGGGCAGGGGGAGAGGAGGACAGAAGAGAGGTCAATTGCGGGACAGTAGACATATTCAGGAGTGCTGTGGACCCAGGAGCACCACTCCTGCCCCCCTCAGCTCTACAGAACTTACCCGATGTCTACTCTGCTCAGTGCCGACAAATTTCCTGGATGGGTCCTTAGACAGGTGTTGGGCCCCTCATTGACATATTCAAGGGGCCCAAAGCCTGTTTATGTCGGCCACCCGGGACGCCTGCAAAGCCGCCTTTACCAATATGGCAATGTCCGTAGCGCATTGCGCCCCAAAATAGGTCCTTTTTGTCCCTGTTTTCCCCGTGGAAAACAGTCACAAGACCAATTTCTACCCCAATGATAGAGCTCTGACACAGGTTTAGAATGAAGGGACACTGACATGCAGACAATGTGAGACAGGGAGAGAACACTCCTGACACTCTCTTCATTAAAAACCTATAACAAAAGCACTAAACAAAATGAATACCAACATAGGATACTGTAGCCTAGCGGTTATGGTACTGGGCTAGTAACCCAGAGGTTGAGTGTTCAGAAATCCCACTAAGGCAAATTGTGAAACTGAATTCAATTAATGTGGTAATTTGTGGGATAGCACCAGAAAATAACAATGAAATCTGACAGTGTTGTAAAAATTCAAGTGGTTCACTAATGCCCTTCAGGGAATGGCCTGCCGACCCTGTCTGGCCTACATATGCCTCCAGTTCCACATTGTAGTTGAGTCTTAATGCCCCGCCAGTATTGCCTACATTCCAAGAACAATTTTTTAAAAAACCTTTGCATTGACTATACCACCCAACAAATTAGTAATGATGTTTCCAATGCTCAGAAACCCCATCGGATACCTGAGTAAGCAAATGTGCATGTGCTCAGTTCTGTTTCTATCTACTACAGCAGGGTAAGCCTGAAGTGATTTCCTGAACTATCGTCCACATCCTCTTCTAGTTTCATTATTTTCATGGTGCTCAGTTTTGTTTTTACAGAGCTGGACTATAGGGTTTGTTTTTCAACTCTAGGACTTTATGACTAAGCCCTTTGAACCTTCTTATTTATACACAGTTTCTGCCTCTGACTGAATGCCTTTTCTGGGCTGGTACATTCACATTTCTTCTACAGTTAAATGCCCTCAAGCAGAAACCGGTATGCAGGAGCATTAATGTAGATTTAAGCCTAAAATCAATTTCCTTGCCTTAAATAATCAATAAAATGTTTCAACTATTTTACAATCTATAAATAGGAAGAATAGATTTGGTTTACTTTACCTTTCTCTTTTAATTTTGTTTCTATTGATGTCAGCTCTTATGTCACTCTCCTCAATCATAAGTGCAGACGTTCAACCACCTGAATACAGTCAATGGGGGCAATTTTGACCTAATTCACCGGGTGTGAAACCCATGGGATCGGGTGCAACGCTGGTTTTACACCCCACCCATTGACTTCAATGGAGAGTAAAACCAGCACTGCACCGATCTCCAGTTTCCTGACAGGCAGGTAAGGTTAAAATTGCCCCCAATGCCTCACTGTGGCCAACCTGCCAGGAGGCAAACTTAATTCATTCTTTCTCCCGCCAATTATTCCTCCAACTCCTAGACCCATTTACAGACTGAAGCTCCCAGATCACAAAGCGATAAAGAGTGGCCAAACTTCTGGTAGTGTGGTTCCTCTAAAATGGTCATTTTTTTCTGTCTCCATTCATTCTAGATACTCCTGTTACCTAAATACTTTTTCTTTGCCCAGGTTACACATTTTACTGAGTTTACAATTGGAATTGTACTCAACCGTTTCATGACTTCTGATATTTCAGGAATCTCTGAAATTTCAGCAAATTACATACACTAATCACAGTACATTTACAACATTTTCCACCACAATTACATTTATATAAGAAATTGTATAATGGAAAACTATTAATATTTCAGTGCGATCTTCTGAGAAGTGAATATATTTACACAAAAGAGTAGCTGTTCAGTTAATACGCAGCATCACCCCTCCTAATTCCCTGACATTTAGAATTATGCAGCTATTCAGATTAATACAGTTCTTATAAAATTCTCCTATGCTCACGGTGGCATTTTGTAATCTTCCAGGAATTAGCAGCTCCACCACTCTTTTAATTTAAGCACAAGTGCTGGGATTAGCAGGGAATTGTGTCAAAGCAAGTACACGGGTTTGTTTGGACAAGGATTCTCTAGTTTCCAGCAAACACGTCTTCATTATGAAAGAGCTTCAGAAGTTCACTGACCTGCAGCTTTTTTTTAAATATGTTTGTTCTCAGGATTTGGGCAATGCTGGCAAGGTCAGAATTATTGTCCCTCCCTAGTTCCTCTGAGAAGGTGGTGGTGGTGGTGGGCCTTCTTGTTAGTAATTTGTCTACATTACAAAAGATAATACTTCAAAAGGACTTCATTGGCTGTGGAGCACGTTGGGATGTTCTGAGGACGTGAAAGGTGCTATGTAAATGCAAGTTCTTTCTTCCTTCTTTCTAAATGTTTTTACAACTGATTTGTTTGCTGAACCACTTCAGAGGGCATCAAGAGTCAACTGTATACTATGGGACTGGAGTCACGTGTAGGACCGACTGGGTAGGGGTGGCAAGTTCCCTTCTCCGAAAGAAACATTTGAATTAGGTGAGTTTTTATGAGAAGCTGGCAGCTTTTTTTTTAAACCCTGGTGCCACCCCAAAATTAGCAGATATATTGAATTCAATTTCGCAATTTGCCATGGTAGGATTTGAACTCACAAACTGAGTTACCAGTACAGTACCATAAGTACGACCCTACCCTATGCAGTGGTATAAATCAGATAAAGTGACTAGAAAGAATGAGATGGAGAATTCTAAAACAATGAGGTGAGTATTGGATGAGTTCACTAAATATAAAAGGAAACAATTATGAGGTTTTTACAAATATTCCTTTTTTTAAAAAACACATCCCTTCTAAAAGCTCATCCTGGAGGAGACACTTGTGATCTCCCCTCCTGTCAGATCCACTGTTGCAGCATCACAGCAATGATCTGGGTTTTTCACCATTGCACAAGGAAGAATGGCAGATTTGACTGGAATATGCTCTTGAGCAGATGGAGATAAGAGGTTGATAATCCTGACCTCTCATCACAACATATGGAAAAATGTCCAAATTACATAATGGTTTATCTACTTATAACTAATGGGAGACAGTCTGGATCTTAAGCAAGAATACACGTTGACCTAGAAATTACTGTTGGCCATATCAGCGGATGAACACTTAACATATTTGCCTGACATTCATTGGTCCACTGTTTTAGCAGAGCTGTTATCCCATTTAAAGTAAATGGGTTAATCCCGGTGTTAAAACAGCAGAATGTCCTACAAACACGATACACATTGGTCTGCTGACATCACTGCTAATAACTAGTTTTATAATATACGTTTGTTAGTTTGCAAATATAGTACGAGGAATTTGAAAGACCTTTAAGTATATATTATTTTTGTTGAAAGTTTTGTTTGGGTTGTAGATGCATAGGATTATAGTTATTCAGTAACATGCAAAAGCATAACTTGCACATATGAAAATCAAGGGTAAGGCAGCTAGTGATGGGAGTGTGATAGTCCACTCTAACCGAAACCTGGAGACTTAGGGTTCAATCCCAGCCTTGAATAATGCCCTTTGGGTTCACTCTGGACTATGAATTGCCAATGTCAGACATCAAGTGCAGGGCTGAGTGCAGGCGAGATGCCAACATCAGAGTTGGAGCAGAAACATCAGAAGAGGCTCCAGTGCAATCCACAACTCAGCAGTTGTTACTAGATGCTCACAGAGTGGCAAGGATGGCGACCATGGAAGTGCCCACAGTTACAAACCTGCCTTTAAGTGCCTTAGGATGTTTTACTACGTTAAAGGCGCTATATAAATGCAATTTGTTGTTGTTTTAGAGTCGAGGGCACTCAAAGCAGAATCCTACAAAGAAATGAAAATGTTTAAAGTAAAAAGAATAACAATTTAAACATAAAAGCAAAAATGCACTTAACGCCAAACCAATGAGCATAAACTAAAATGGAATTTTTAGAATTTTAGTTAGAGAAAAGGGAATGCTTTTGCTCTTGCTTGTAGTGTGGATATTTTGTGTGACTGAAAAATGGAATTAAAGACATTAGACACTAGAATGGATTTCAAATATTGAGGCAATTTAAAAAACAGGCCTGGAATAATCTTGCTTTACAGAAGCATGAATAATGAAAATAAATTGTTGCCATAGCAACAGAATATGTGTACATATAAAATCCACTGATTAAATCCAACTACATGCAGTGTTAAAGATGGGCTGAATTGAGGAGACGTGCTCCTCAGAATATCATTCTGAGAATATATCAATGAGCTCTCAGCACTAGAATAAATTACATTTGTTATGGGAAAGTGACAGCCACAATTATTTTCTGCCTACAAGCTCCTGCACAAGGTTCTCACACCAGCAATATTTTATAAATATCAGAGCATATTGTATCATTTCAATCTATGGCACTTGCTCGTTCTTTTTATTATATATAGATCTTATAAATCAGAAGCAACTTTCCATTTTCTTTAATACAGTTTATCTTCTGAGAGAGTGTCAATCAATAAAATCACAATGTGTTATTATTATATTAACTGCATTCTTACAAGTTGGGGCTGCTCCAATCGCTTTTGTAATAATTTAACTCACACCCTGGTTTAAAATGAAGTGACAATCTTTGTCGCTCAAATTGAAGATTCCGGAAAACAAAAACAAGTAAGCTTTCGGCAAATACATTTTGATCAAACCTTTTTGATTTCTAGCCATTAACAAAATACTAAAAAGGAGTTTGGCATTTAACACATAATCTAACAATATGGCTCGAAGAAAAGGTCAATGTGGTCCGAATAAAGGAAATCAGGGATAGTAAATCCCTTGAACAGATGTAGCATCACCATTCTCCCCCAACTCCGCAAAGTGAATTTGGTTGTTGAAGTATTAATTGAGCAGCGCTCTGTTTCCCACAATGGGTCTCTGCTGTCTGCCACCCTCGCCTCAGCGTCACTGCTGCAAAAAATATCCAGATGTCATTGTATCGGGTGTCCCTGAACAAAATATTATCCTTTCCATCTTGGCTTTGCTTAATCTAATCTGTACTGGGAGTTCCACTGCTCCTTTAGTCAACAGGATTGTGACTAAGACAACAGTATCTTATAGTAACCTACTGGATTGTACCTTCGAGATAAGATTAAGTCCTTGTTTAATACCACTAAGATTGGCAGAATGCAAATTTCTTCAGTAGAGCTGAACAACTACATTTAGCAGCCACGTGAACAATTTAAAATGTGGATTTACAAGGACACAGTTATCAATTTGGGTTAAATTCAGTTCTTGGAATAATCAGGAACTGCACCAAACTTTACCAATTTACCACCTTGGGAATGTTGCGTGTGCAACAATTTATACCTTCCAGGATTTGTTCATTTTATATGAAGGGTTACAAATTATTGTAGCAGACGCATGTGAGAGATACACCAACAATAATCATAAACAATACATTTATAAATGCAGACCACTGTCTTGCAAGAGTTTTATCCAACAGCACAGCCCCTTAAAATATAGGCATTAAAACTAAGCGAGAATTCATTCAATTGATTACATAAATGATTATTATACTGGCATGTATTTTTGACTCTAAGTGTCTTTTCATATTAACAGATACCAATAACTGTCATTATAAAAGCATTTTAATACTAAAAGTCCTTAATAAGGAGTAATCAGATAGATAGCTGATGCAAGATGAGAGTGAGAGAGAGAGAGAGAGAGAAAAAGAGAGAGAGAGAGACAGTACTGCACAAGAGTTATCAATGTCAATCTCACAACTGAAATAAACTTTAAATCATATTGCGATCCATCATGGAACCCCTGTAAACCTGCCACCACTCCACCGAACAGCAGTAGCTCTCAGTTTTGGCAATCTTGGGTGTCCGTTTAAAAGATTTTCAGTTGGGATTTGCTTTTACTAAGTCAAAAAACTCTGAATTGTAATTTTACCACATAGATAATATAAAGAATAAAGACTGGCTGGGAGCCTGCTTGGAATTGTAACATTCTCTCAGAATCCCGATGTAGAGATCAATCATTAAGTTTTGCCCCTGTGGTCTATATTATAATTGTGTTATATTCTTATTACACCTCCCAGCTGTACATTATTACCTAATTATACTGCCTGTTTAGAGATATAGACCATAGAATAAATCTTTAATTTCAGTGATGGTAATTTCCATAATTTATTCAGGTCGAGGAGCTGAGACTTCCACTGCCTCACTCAGTCTCTATAGCTGCCTCAATTGCTAGTTCAAAACAGTAGATTTTATTTTAATTTTATCCTCAGACTAAGTCTAAATTTATATCTCCATGGCGCATTGACACTGTAAATATGAATAGATTCTTTCCCTATCATCTCCTGAGGTACACCTCTATTGGTTCTGGCATCCCTCGGCTCACTCACTGAAATGGCCATTTTTCACGTGCAGGCCTAGACTGATTATCAGCAGACTACTTGACCATGGAAGATCAAACCTGAGCCCCATATGATCCTCATCCAGTATCCAACACAGGACTGACTGGGTAACAATCAGGGCAATGACTGACTTTTCCCCTTCCTAGATTGGGGGTATTGATGCCAACTGCAGTCTTCTGGTTGACTTTAGTTAATTCAGCACAGACTGGGAGTCAAACCTGGGATCTTCCTTATCTGTATTGCTCAGTACCCCATCTACCCACAGAGCCATCGGGGGAGCCAGTAAGAATAGATTTTAAAATCGTGAATTCAGGAAGAAATTAAAATTGGGACTGGGACCAGCAGTTAGCCATAAGGCTCTATGATGGCAAGATAATATTAATTTTTATTCTTATAATGTTTAAAGTACTAAGAATTAGAAAGTTATAAATTTAGAGTAGGTCCATGACAAATTCTTGGAACACACTGTATATGATTTTTGTAGCTGAACCTGCCACAGGCTTTTATTTTAATTGATGTAATAGGAATTTGAAGATGGTTGACAACATTTCCTGGTGAAAGGTGAAAATCACTTCACATCGCATAAAGTGACACATACACTCACTGAGTACGCACATTTACCCTTCACTTCTGGGACCAGGGTTTCAAACTTACACAGATGAATGTCTCTTCTATCTGCTAGCTGTAATGGTCCTTTGTAAAATGAGTTTAGATAATCTCACCCCATTCCCAATGGTTGTGCACAATACTGCCCCTTATTTTTGGCATCAGTGCCACTATTTGGAGATATCACAGGATGAGAAACAGAAAAGTCACAATGGTGCAGTAACAGGGACTCTTCTGAGGAGTTAAGACACATTGTTGGGCCAGAGTAGAAGGAGCTTTATCTAAATCATGCTTATACCTGTACCTGAAATGGGTATACTTAAAGGTGAAAGTTAGGAAGGTGCTGCATTTCCTACGAGCAAGTCACTGGACACTGGGGAGGGATCAGAAAATTAGAAACAAGCCAACCTGGTGCCCATCTTCGAAAAAGGCAATAAAACAGACAAAGGCAACTACAGACCCATTAATCTTACTTAAATCCCATGTAAAATAATGGAATCAATAATAAGGAGTAAACTTGAGGATTATCTCTATAATAATTACCTAGTAAATGGCAGTCAATATGTATTCAGAAGGGGAAGATGCTGATCAACTTTTTTGAGGAAGGGGCAATCCAAGTGGACTGTGGAAAGTCCTACGATATGTTGTACCTATACTTCCAGAAGGCACGTGATAAAATTCCACACAAAAGGTTATTAATTACGATCAAAGCTTGGGATTCAGGGTACATCTGGGAATGGATAATAAACTGACTGAAGAGTAGAAAACAGCAGATACTTGTTAGAGGAGTTGTGTCAGGACGAGGGAAGTACTGAGTGGAGTGCCCAAGGATCAATATTGGAACCACTGCTGTTTATAATAACTTGGATTCAGAAACTTAATGCAGAATAGTCAAATTTGCAGATAGTACAAAACCAAGAGGGGCAGTGTATTTGGAGGAGGCAACTCAAAATTTACAAAATGAGTTGAACAAAATATATGTGAGCAGAACATGGCTGATGAAATTTTATGCAGACAAGTGTAAAATACTGCACATAGAGAGGAAAAATGGTTGACACACATATCCATGAATGTTATTGAGATAGCTAAGGAAGGAGTTCAAAGAGTCCTGTGCGTCTTAGTAGACTCAATACTAAACATGGCCAACCAATTCAGAGCAGCAATCATCAAAGCCAATAGAATGTTGAACTACACAACCGAAGCTGTAGAGTGCAAGTCAGAGGGAGTCATGCCCAAACTGTATGGGGTTCTGGTCAGACCGCACCTTGAGTACTAAGTCCAGTTCTGGTCACTGTATCACAAGATACATTCAAATGCTGGAGGCAGTGCAGAGAAGAGCCAGAAGGCTGATCCCTAGTGTTGAGGTTTGAGTTATGAGGAAAGACAGGAGAAGGTGTCTGAGGGGCAATCTCATAGAGCTATATATGATAGTAAACAGTGTGGAAAAGGTACTTTAAAATTAAATTGTGAGAGTAGGACAAGGGGAAATGGATTCAAACTAAAAAAGAGCCAATTTAAACTGATATCAGCAAGTGGAATGGACTTCCAGATAGAGTAGTGGAGACAAAAACTCTGGAATTATTTAAGAAACAATTGGATGCCACAATGGAGGACTCTAGGGTCTTTCTGGACTTTCTAAATGGATGAACTAAGATGGGTCGAATGGCCTTCCTTATCCATGATTGTTTGTTGAACATATTTCACCGTAATGTGTGCAACGTTGATCAAACATGATTTTTCTTTTTAAAAAAAGGACAATGAGATATTAAAGCATCTTCACATTTACACTAGTCCAAATTAAAATAAATTTGCTGTAGTAATAAAACAATATTTTTTTTCCTTATTAAGTGGCATGGCAACAAGATTCAACTAGAGAAAACCATCAAGTCGATATCTCTCACAAATTTGGCCCTGATGGTTGCTAGGAACTTGGAAACTTAGAGAAATGGTTTAAGGGGCCAATCACCATCCCCTATTACATGCTCCGGCATCCCAGATTGAGCATTTAATAGTTAATTGTTTAAATCCTATGAACTAGTGACTGGGAGAGACTTCCAGGGTCAGGAGTTTGGTATATGACATTTTTGCCAATAACACACTGCAGATTTTCAACTGATAGAGAACATTGAGATGCAGCAGGCACAAGCTTGGAGGTCTGCCTTAAGCAATAACAACTTTCCTATCTGAAGGAGGGTGAATGGTCATGAGACACAGGGGACCTAAAAGAAGAGAAAAAATAAATAAAAAACAAATACAGTTAAACTGTTTACTTTTTTAATCTGAAAAGTAGAAACAAGCTAGTGATAAATGGGCTTTTGCATCCAAATTTCTGATCTGTTTTAGATAAATTGCCAATATGAATATGGAGGTATGTCTTAAGCAATGTATCATTTATGAAGTTGCTCCAGTCATAATCTTGTAGAGGACAGAAAAAACAGCTAACATGTCTCATGCTGTTGTGCTATAAATAGAATACTCAATGATGTGTCATTGAATGTAGAAGCTATTGAAATCACGAGCTGCAACTATATAATTCACTCACATCTGTGGTATTCATTCAAGTTGTTCAGTTCCACTCATTAGTGAGATAACTGTATTTGTTAGATTACCATTGAATATATCCTCTACATCTGTCATTGTAACCCTATCACTAGTACTTTTAAGGGAAATGCATTTAAAATAGGTCAGAAACTTTGTTGGAAAAGCCCATTATCATTAGCCTTTATCAACTTTTCAGTTTAAGAAAGTAAATCGTTTCAGGGCATTTATATCCTTGTTTTTATCTATATTTCCTTCTACTTCAAATCCTCTCATTCCTGCCCCCCACTGTCATCTACTCTCCCTCAGCTAGGAGAGCTCATACAGCCAGTAACACTGATGGTCCATGATCATTGTCCAGAAGATGAAAGTCAGGGAAGGAAGGGCCTGGTTTTGCCTGGTGTAGAGATCTGGCAGACATTCCCATTTCAATTCACATCTAGCTCAGCTATCAGTCAAGAATTACTTCCTCTAGGGAATTAAGTTGATCTAAAGTATATTGAATTTACCATAGAGATCTCATTTATCACCAGGAATCTGAAAATATTTAGTCCACAGAACGCTGTACGATGCCTCCTCATTTGATATGATTCAATGTTGTTATTTGCATCGAGGGGATAGCTATGTCATTCAATAGTCAGTTGCAGTATTATAGTACAAAAGCACTTTCCCCCAACAGCAACATTAATCTGAACAAAACCACTCAATTTTTTTTAAAAACTACTTAATTCAGCAAGAGTTTAAAGCAATCTACAGATCAATGCTCCACCATTAACTAAACACTTTAGGATTTGAATAGACAGAAGAAACCTAGTCAAAAATCAGAATATGTCTTTTACGTTGGAATGAACAGTATTAGCATCTTGCAGAAATCTATACTGTCCCTGTTCAAACCCAGCTGAAGTTACAGCACTTCCAGGCCATACTCTGGAGACCTCCCAGTGAACTCTACAACAGATCTACATTGTGTAACCCCTAGTTGCAGATCATTGAATATGAAGGAGTGAGAGTAGGGAGAGAGGATACAAAGCTGTTTTATGTTTTTAAAAAGAGGGAATTTAGGTTATTCGGGAAATTTGAATGGTTGCTGTTTGATGAGGCCACTGTACTTCTAATTAAGGCTACATTTAATGATCCAACAGGTTTTATGCTGAAATAGGTGGCAGGGAGCTAATTTTTCCAACAGATCTCAGCTCCTGCTTTTTCCCCCCGTCTCTTGGTTGAATACCAAACTTACTAAATCATTGGCACAGCCATTAGTGGCAGGCTAAGGATGTGCTGATTCATTTGAGGAATATTTTGGTTGACAGTTTTATTCTTGAAACATAACTTTTTTGTTGCACTTCTGCTTTGATTGATCATCATGGAATTGTTACTGCATTTGACTATATACCAACAGATACTGAATTTCAAAGTAAGTCACTATACATGAGCATTTGGAGGTTTTTCTGAGAAATATGACAAGGCACAACTTCCCAGAATTTGCTGTCAAAATAATGGTGCTGCTAACACAGCACTCAGCGTTATTTATGTGCAAATCGGACAGCAACTTCAGGCGAGGGGCAGATACGCGGTTAAACGCGGAAATCCAAAAGTTGCTGTCCGAGATACGCTGCTCCGCTGTTAGCTTCGCGAAAACGGCATCTCGCCGTCTGCCTCACCACTGAAATGCATTGAACAGCGTGAAGTTCCTGTACTTGCATGGTAGATACAAACTAAACTTGCCACAAAAAGTTAAGTCGTCATTTCAAGTCTAAGTACACTTTTAATGACATGATAAGTGTTAATTACTGCCAGTCAATCTCTCTGGCACTGAAAATTAACTATTACAAGCGTGGAGTCTCATTGCTTCAGGCTTTAATTGTTGTTAGAGATTTTTTTTAAAATTAAAATGACTTTTTAAAAAACTTTTTCTTTCTGTCTCTTTTTTCGCTCTTTCTTAATCCAATCTTTCTTTCCCTCTATTTCTCTTTTTGTACCTTTTTTTGAGATTGAATTCACGATTCTAACTTACACTTCCTTCTGAGTCCTTGTGCTGTTAATTTCACAATCCTTCAATCTGATTGGTGAAGGAGATACACAGTTGCTTACCTGGTTCACTCAGATCCCAGATGCCCTGTAGAGGGCCCGTTTCCATCTTGCAGATCCAGCAACTTGTGGCGCAAAATATCATGGAAGTTAAACGGGTAAGGGCAAGTCTAACTACCAGCGGGTGCCGTTTCTTGCCCTGCTACAGCAAATTCTGGGCCAATATAAATGAAAGTGTTTCTTTATAATTCATCTTTATCTTTTAAGTTGCCTCAATAAGAGCTTCAGGTTTATTTTTTAGTCCAAATGTTGTGTTTGCACACTGTATAATTAGTATTTTCTTCTTAAAATCTTTTTCTCTGCTCATCAAAGTGAGGGATGTTGGGAATGGGATGCTTTCCCATTTCAGGCAACGTCCCAGTGTCAGCATTAAACAATCCTAGAAAATGTGCTTAGATCAGCTGGAACAGATCCCAGATATACAGCCAGTTGTAGAGTAAAGCTCCCTCTACTGTGCACCAACAATGTGCCTCAATCCCAGTCTCAGAACAATCCCTACACTATCCATCCTTATTGACCTCTGAAGGTGGCTGACAATTTAGGGTCCACAATTCCTCTTGAGAAAGAAAATGGACGAATGCCTCTTTCTCTCAGCAATGAACAACCCATTAATGAAATTGCAGGAAACATGGGATTTCATTAGATGGTTGTTAATTTTTGTCATGATGATGTCAAGTACAAGCATCTAAATCCCATTTTTTAAATCGAAATTATATCATCGTATCACATATGTGTAAACACTGCTAGTCAGCAATCCCAGAATCACGAATTCCCCTTTGAAGGCGTAACACCTGAATCTGAGAATTCTTAGGTAATGTGAAAACATGGCAACAGTGCCGAGTATTAGCCCAGGAAGCATTATCTCTAAATTTAAATATTCATATTTTTAAAAAATATAAATTAATCCAAATGTATTTTGTTAGCAGTTTTATCCTACAATGGCCAAACAAACTGAACCACCAACGTTGATGTTTCCAAAATATATTTCATGTGAATTTAGTGCAATTTACAGGTGATTGTATCTTCTCTTTGGATAATTGAAATTTTTATGAAAATTGTTATTTAATCCAGCTCCAAAAACTGTTAAAATCGCAATGACTTAAAGAGGCTTTGACAACATTAATTTCTGCCTTTCAAGACAGAAAATAGCAATCATAAATACAGTGCCAGCCCAATGGGTATCCCTAATGGGATAATGGAGTCTGCCATAGTTTTATAATTATGAACAGTTTGAAAGATGCAATTTAGGCCAAATGATTTAAACTGTTCGCAAATGTAATTTTGAAAATGATGGCAGACTCCATTATTACACCAAATCGGATGCCCTGAGAACCCTCTTTTTAATTGCTTTGGGCCTCTCACTGAACCTTGCTGAATGAATTATTCTGTTCACGTATGCTGATGTCATCAAAATTTACGATTCAACAATACTATCCCACTAAGGTGTAATTTAGAGAACAAAATCAGAAAATTAAATTTTTATGAGTGCATTGCAAACAAGGATTAGTAAAGTAAAATAGAACATTTAGTCACATTGCACCTCTTCTATTTTCTGGCTGCTGTTTCCTATATGTATAGTGATACACGGGGATAAATTTTCATTTGTCGCCCGGGTGTAAAACTGGCGTTGCAGATCGACCGCCCAGTATAGAAACCGCATGATTTTCAAAAGTCATAGGCAGACAATTGCCGTTCCTACAATCGAAAGCATTATCTAGTACGCAACGTAATCTGGGCTTGTGTGACCTAGGCTGGAGGTTTCCAAACTTTATTTGCTAAGCAGCACCCTCCCACTTTGGAGATTCATGTCGTGTCCCCCTGTTTCTAAGAAACGGTATTTTGCACGAATTTTATCTTCTCGGCTAACGTAACATACTGTTTAAGATAAAAAAGCAACATGAATAGCACAGTACCAGTATTATACTGCTGAATAAACTGGAACATAAAAGAACACTTGATAACTCGCCCTTATCTCAGTGAGTAGGATAAGCCTGATTGCTGCGAGCGCACAATTTGTGGGATCTCGGTTTGATATTGGAGAGTTTCAACCACAAATCAGTCTCCACATTCAAGCAGCTTCTATGCCTCTGGGTATCTTTGCAGGTTTCAACATGTTTATAATTGAGTTGCATAAAAATTAGATCGTGAGCGAAACTGACCATTCCACACTGAATAAAATCATTCCACACTGAATAAAATTAGGCTTTTAGTAATATTTCATTATCCCTGAAATGAAAAGCATTGATAGAAATGTTTGCAAATCTTTTACCCCATTTTATATTCATAAAGGAGCTTGCCATAGGAAAGCACTATCGAGGCCATATTGGTCTAAAATTAATAAAATGTCTGGTTTCACATTAGACTTTAGCACCTGCATTAAATGTATTTCCCCATTCTAAATTCTCTTTGCTGCGAGTACAATTCTTACATTTCCCTGATTTATCCCTTGTGGTGGTGTGAACGGTGAAGGACACGGATTGGTTGGATCTCAGAGCTTTGCTCTTATCAGGTTATATTATATTGTCCGTTAAGAGCAAAGTGCTGATGTCCACCTGATCCGTTTGGAAGATAAAGTCGTCCTGGGACCCGTCACACCTGCCCCCCGTCTCCACGGCAGTGACACAGTGAAAGCCCCACTCCTGGAGGCTGCTTGTCAGGCCCAGCTCCATGGAAACCACTCAGAAATGTGGAAAAAGTGACTAAAGGCTCAGTGGGCAGAAAATGTGCTTCTGCCAGCAACTTGAATCCAGGGTAATGGTACAGACAGGAGCTGGTGGCTGCCCGGGTAACTTACATTCCAACTCCTCGCTTCCCCCCTGCTAGCCTCATCGTGCCCCCCACCCAAGGTGGGCACACCCCCCACTTTGGAAACCTCTACCCTTGGCAAACATTAGACCCCCTTTATTGTCTTAGGATTTATGCATAAGATTCCTGCTACGCCCCTACATCACTGTGAAGGTGATTAAATTAGTCACACAATAGATTTTTGTATCAGACCAA
Organism: Heptranchias perlo; assembly: GCF_035084215.1. Taxonomy (NCBI): domain Eukaryota; kingdom Metazoa; phylum Chordata; class Chondrichthyes; order Hexanchiformes; family Hexanchidae; genus Heptranchias; species Heptranchias perlo. The sequence goes on from NC_090349.1 coordinate 28,790,488, forward strand.
ATTACCAAACAGGTATATTCATGGATAGAATCTACTACAGTAGCAGAAAAATAAAGGAAAGGACTTGCATTTTATATCACACCTTTCGTGACCTCAGGACGTCGCAAAGCATCTTACAGCCAGTGAAGTAATTTTTGAAGTGTAGTCACCATTGTAATGTAAGGAAATGTGGCAGCCAATTTGTGCACAAGGTCCCACAAACAGCAATGAGATATTGACCTAAGACCAGACAATTTTTTTTTTTTAAGTGATGTTGGTCGAGGGATAAATATTCGCCAGGTCACCGGGAAAACTCCCCTGCTCTTATTCATATAGTGCCATGGAATCTTTTACGTCCACCTGAGAGAGCAGACGGGGTCTCGGTTTAACGTCTCACATGAAAGACAGTGAGTTGCACTCTGCCAGTACGACACTCCCTCAGTACTGCACTGGAGTGTCAGCCTGGAATGCTCGTCTTTAGAGTGGGGTTTGAACACACAACCTTCTGACTCAGAGGCGAGAGTGTTACCACTGAACCCAGGCTAATACCTTTACGGATAGTTGTTGAAGTCAGCTCAAATGACAATAGTTTTGATCCAGATCATGAAGAAGTTAAACAGGTGAACCAATTGATTGAGTTCCTTTGAATGGCTGTTTCCTGCAGGCTTTTCAAGTACTGTAATAGTGAACTCCTCTCAGTAGCTTAGCAGCAACCTAATCAACTAATGCTTATAGTCGCATTCAGAATTATGTTCCCAGGCTGTGCTGAATTAGCTGATCTCAGCCTGGGAGCTAGTTAGGTGCTCAATTGGCATCTGTGTCCTTTGCCTAAGATGGGGGAAAAAATCTGACAGGGTTTTTGCTCCCAATCATTATCTAGTGATCCCTGTTGAAAAATGCCCATATTGCGATGCCAATTAAGTACTTAACTACCTCCCAAGCTGAGATCAGCTAACTAAGCTGATGAAGAATGGCCAAGTGGAGGAATTACCCAAAGAATAGCAACACAAAAATAAACAGCAAGCAAAAAGTTACATGGTGCCTCCTTTAAGACCATATATATGATTAGAAATGAATTGATGCTGAATTTTAATTTAAATTGTCAGTTTAACCCAAGAATTCAAATTAGATGAGTCCTAAAGTCACGTATCTATAGAAGGACATTCACTCATTTACTCAGATATAACCCATATATAAAATGAACTAATATCATTGTCATTGCACTAAGGCTGTGGTGTCCCACTGTTTGCATGTTATTTTTACTTATATTAAGAAGACAATGTTTCTCTGATTTAACCCAGGACCCATTGCATTAACACAAAAGCAATGGGCTGAAACAATGTTTTAGAAAGGATCAGCGTGTTTATTTAATAAAAAAAAGCAAGCAGAGACCCCATCTCCTGACCTCCTTCACAAAGTTGCCAATGCTTTCTCTCCAGTGATGGGCTCCGCAATTCCCTCTCACACAGACAGCAGCTGAATAAAATATTAACAGGGTCAGCATGTCCACTGACATCACTGGAGTTGGCCAAAGAACGTCTGTTTACAGAATGTTTCTGGCACAAGTCAAAAACAGAAAAACACTTTTTCAAATAATCGGAAAACAGCTTTATAAACTGACTAGTTTTTGGAAGGAAACATTGAAATGGCTGAGAGAAATTTTTGACTGCACTGTGAAAACATGCTATTTGTGGGCTTCTGCAGCTTTAAGTTCCATCAGCTGTCTCACTGGAAAATGTATTTAAAATAAGACAACCAACATGATAATATTAAAATGATTAATGTTTCCTGTTCTGCTAGCAAGGTTTGGAAGAGCAAATGTAACTCTGCAAACTGATGGGTCCTGAAATGGGATTTGACTGTCACAATATGGAAAAAAGATATAGTTATACAATGAAATGAAGAACAGTTCAACAGTCTCCCCATTGTGTAGTATTTATGCCGATGAGATGTGCCTGAGCACTTTTAAATACCCACCAGATCATATTCTGCCACACTGGCCATTTACAGCCCCATTCTGAGTCCTGGCACAAACATTTTAAGTTCAGACTGGGACTCCTAACAGTGCTGCCAATATAGTTCAAACATCTTTCCCTGAGCCTTTCTTGTCGTACATCGTTTTGGGGTTAGATCATTATGTGGTTGAAGGAAAAATGTCATCTGGTAAACAAGTTTGTTTTGTTGAAAGAGTAAGGAATAAAAAGCAACTGACAACCACTCCTTTGCTCTCATTTTTGTTACATAAAGATAGAGGAGGAAAAGGCTCCAGTGATAGTCAACTTCAACCTGCTCTACTGAGCATCAGAATAAAAAGGTGACGATTACCACAGCGTGAAGCCTGCATTTACCATTTGTACACAAGATACGTGTTTCATGAAGTGAATATTCTACAAACAGCATACAATATGTTCTCACTCCATGTGAGGGAATCTTGTTACGTAAAAAAACAGAACTTTCTAAGACATCTTGTCCTGTACCAAAGTACATATTGCAGTCCATTCTCTGCACTGAATTTTACTATCGCTATTAGTGTGTTAGGTTGCCAGTGTGGACAATAATAGTGTTTCTAAATATCATACGCTAAAGATGGAGTTTATTGATTGGGTCCCATAATGAATCAATTTTTTTCTCTTTCCCTCCCACCCCAGTTTCTCTCCACTCTTCTTCTGAAATCAGTGAGTAATGCTGAGTAACTGTTCCACACATTGCTTCTTGGTACTTTGCCCAAGTGGCCATTTTTCCTGTGAGCCTGGCCAGGGAGTATGAGCAAATTATTCAATCACAGGAGGCATGACAGCCAACTCGATCCTATTCTCACCTGTTAATCACGTGCGTGCTTACTAGCAAAGCTCACTGGAAAATGATCAGGAGGTGGGAGGCCTGGATGATCTATCTCATCCCTAGCGCAGGGCCACTCAAAGCCAGTTATAGTTCCATCACCACCTCCCCAGCTGAGATTAGCTAACTCTGCACAGACTAGGCATCATTCCCAGTGCTTTCCTCAATACCATAAACAGATGATGCATTTTCTCTTTAAGCCGTGAAGCGAATAAAGATTTAAACTCTAATTGAAATATTCCTTTGGCATGTTCTTCTGCCGCTAACAAAGGGTAGAAGTAAAAGAAAGGAATGGTAAGACACAGGAATTGAAGGAGAAATCCCCCTCCACCTCCCGTCTCATGATTTGTAAAATGAAAGTTAACAGTGTTGGCAGGTCAAGACTTGGGCACCACTGAATACATTAGATAATGCTGCTACCCTTTGCTGCACCACCTTGTTGCTATTTTTTTCTTATCAGAACTCCCATCAATTCGTGTGCAAAAGTCTCCTCCTCTGTAGGGGGGGGGGGGAGTGGGATAATTCAAAGCAACAATCATGTGCTGCTAAATAGTATTGGTAACACAAGTCACACCAATGGCAGCATTTAGTTGTGAGGTGATAACGTCTTTCACCTCAAGAAAGTACTTATATTTATGTATGATGTGGAGATGCCGGTGATGGACTGGGGTTGACAATTGTAAACAATTTTACAACACCAAGTTATAGTCCAACAAATTTATTTTAAATTCCACAAGCTTTCGGAGGCTTCCTCCTTCCTCAGGTTTCCACACCATTCACCTGAGGAAGGAGGAAGCCTCCGAAAGCTTGTGGAATTTAAAATAAATTTGTTGGACTATAACTTGGTGTTGTAAAATTGTTTACAATTATATTTATGTAGCCCTTTCCACATCCTCAGGCCATCCCAAATCATTTTACAACGAATGGGTTACTTCGGAAGTAGTCACTGTTGTTTGTAGGCAATGTTATGTCACATTACTGTACACTTCACCAATGTAAGGAGTCTTACAACACCAGGTTATAGTCCAACAGCTTTATTTAAAAATTCTACCAATAGAATGCAGTCAACAAATTGACATTCTGGAAGTGCAGCACTCAGTTGCCAAAGAGTTAAATAATTCAGTGTTTGGTGCTGGAGAGTTTGGTCAAATCTGCATGTGATTAGGCTTTTTGTGGGCTTTTCTCTGTGAGAATTTCCTAACAACTGGTGTCATTCATCACTAAGATGTTCTGTTTGTTATTCTGTGGGAAAATCTGCTTTTTGTCAACAGCAAAACCTCAGAATATAATTACATTAGCAGAGAATAGCTGAATGATGACAATATTCACCAAACAATAAAGACAATCGAGCTGCTTAAAATTTTTCGGTCATTTGCAGCAACCTGCCCTTTTGGTACTACTAATTAAAGTTAGTAGAGAAAATGATCAGTAGAATATAATGCAGTGACACAAATGAGTACCTAAAATATTCAAATAATGATCTGGCTGCACAACCTGTGCATGAGAAATCACGAATGGATAATGCCAATGAGTCACAAGCAGCGTTTGGTTTACTTTTGGCAGTGGCTCCTTGATACATACGACACCTATCTCAGAAGAGTAGTGAGATGCACACTCAATATGAAAGGGGCTGGCACAAAAGCATTTTGTCTTTCTTACTCTTGCTCCCTGTTGCCAGCCTCCACTAATATCACTCTTGAGCTGGTTATTAGGAGATTGTGAGAAAAGACAAGTGTGTCTTTTCTAATTTTCTCTCCTTCTCAGTGGAAAACACCCAGGTTCCACTCAGTCAGTGGCTCTGACCTTACTCCACAGCTGAGATTATTAGGAAGGAGGGGGGGGCGGATTATGAGTATGAATTTATATCCTAGTTTTCCATTGTACTGTATGATGGTGTACTAGAAACTTACCCTGCCCCCTCCCCCAAAGTTATTTTAAAGACGGATATTAAGAGGAGCTATTTTTATGCCTGAGGAGGGAGAATGATGGAACAACTATACTTTCAACACAGTAACTCAAAAGGTATAACACAATGACATATTTGTAACACAGTGATGTATTTGATGTGATTTAGGTCATTGAATTTTTAGTGTTCAGAAAACAGTTTTCTAAATACTTCTTAACAAGGACAGTGCCCCTTTAAAAAACATTGCTCACTGAAAATCACACCTGCAACACATTCAGTACTGAAGAGACCATCATTTCTGCCCTATGGATCAGTGCCATTTTGAACACACGCAGAGATTGCTAAGCCATGCTAAAACGGGGCCAAGGCTCTGAGCTGCCTCCAATCACATAGCTGGTGCTGAAGAAAATCCATGTCTGCATAATTTGCAGACGCAGCACGTGTTCCCGAGCATCGACAGCTAGACTAAATGGCTGAGCTTTCGAGGGAAGATTGCACAGCTACCTGGTTGTAAATTTAAATGGAAAAACAATTACTTTGGGCAAAGCGAGTGAAAGTAAGTCAGCAGCAGGGGGAAAGCAATTTGACTCTGCGGCTGAAGCCATGAATCTTTTTCGGTGCTGTGAGCCGAAATGTTGTTACGGTGCGTTGAATGGATTCTGAAGTGGCTTCTCCAACCTGCTCGAGCATAAAGAAATAATACACACGAGGACCGGCTAAAAGACAGAAGGGATAAAAAACCCGCGACATCAGATTTCATGGAACGTTCTATTTTAAAATAATAGTATTCGAGTCAGTGGCACAGCTCTGAGTGCTACCTACTGCAGAATGGGAATACTTCCAATCGCTCATGTATTTCAAACCAGCTGAACAAGCAAAACAAAGTAGTTCCTTTGAGACACTAGCTGAGAGAACACTTGTCTGGAGTCTATTTTTTTTAAAAGCCTATTTAGTCATGTGTATAAATATATAAATACGCCTCGAATACCGTCAGGGCCAGCTTTCTGACCGATTTCCAGCTGCGCCTGTGAGTGTCCTACTGCAGATGACCAACGGGCTTGTATCCTGAGAGGTTTCAACAACATCAAAAACTGTGAAAAACGAAACCCAAGCACTTTATAAAAATATCATCCAAGCCTCAGATTAGATTTCAGCTTGGAAGTCACTCAACAACAACAACTTGCATTTATATAGCGCCTTTAACATAGTAAAATGTCCCAAAGCTCTTCACAGGAGCGACTGTCAAACAGAATTTGACACTGAGCCACATAAGGAGGTATTAGGACAGGTGATCAAAAGCTTGGTCAAAGAGGTAGGTTTTAAGGAGCGTCTTAAAAAAGGAGAGAGAGGTAGAGAGGTTTAGGGAGGGAATTCCAGAGCTTAGGGACTGGGCAGCTGAAGGCACAGCCACCAATGGTGGAGCGAAGAAAATCGGGGATGCGCAAGAGGCAAGAATTGGAGGAGCGCAGAATCTCAGAGGGTTGTAGGACTGCAGGAGGTCACAGAGATAGAGAGGGGTGAGGGATTTGAAAATAAGGATGAGAATTTTAAAATCAAGGCATTCCCGGACCGGGATCCAACGTAGGTCAGCGAGCACAGGGGTGATGGGAGAACGGGACTTGGTGCGAGATAGGATACTCCCTGGTACCCGTAATGTTGTACAAATGGTTTATTTGAGTGTGGCACCTTTTTACCAGTTTCTGAAAGCTCCAGGGTTCTTCCCTTATTTCAAGATCATCCCAGTGAATTCCCCCCCAGCCTCACCTCACCTCACCCCAGCCCAGCAGTTTATTATGTGCTTTTATTTTGTTATTACCATCAATTTATAATCAACATTTGCAATAGGTTACAGGGAGCTCCACAATACATTCTACAACAACTTGCATTTCTATAGAAAAAAAACTTCCATTTATATGACGTCTTATCACATCCCAAGGCATCCTGATCAATGGATTATTTTTAAAGTGCAATCACTGTTGTTATGTAGGCAAAAAAATAGTGCTCCTCACATATTCTGCAGAAGGAAGTCTCATAATGCTTTACAATTAGTCCTATGTAGTTTGAATCCCTGTTTTATTTATTTACTTGTTATTATCATTTCATTACATGACCCGGCACAGAGTCACCCCAGCAGATGTTCAATTTATAAAACTGACGGGCAGTGTTGATGTCACTTGTTTAAAGTTGTGGTGACACATAATTAATACAGAGCATGTTCTCACCATAGTGGGGTGATCTTTAAAAGAGAAGATAGCTGCCTTTGCTTGGTGGCAGAGAGCCAGTGCTCTCAAATCAAGATAGGATTTTTCCTGTACATCACACTTCTCATCTTTGTCTCTGTGTTTTCTGATTAATTTTCCTCTATATTTTCCCGTGTAAACACATGTATGAACAAAAACCAAGAAAAATACAGAAACAATGCAACTATTTCCATATTTTCCTTATATGATGTCACACAAGTACATACAGGAAACATTTTAGTCTATTGATAACCTGCTGATAATACGCTAACTTGCTTTTGCTTCAGTATCTGCCTCTCTGCGCTGGTTTTTCTTTTCTGACTTTTTCCTCCTTGCTTCTGTATTTTTTTTCTTGCTATTTCTCCAGGTCTTAGTTGTTTCTCTCGCTCTTTTATTTCTATAATTCTCCTCTCCATTCTTTACCTCCTCTTGAAAAAAATGAATGATATCCATACTTTAGGAATAGTGGCGAGATAGCCAAGGATGAAAAATGAGAGAGCTCAATGTGTTATTAGACTCGGTGCTCAACATATCTAATAGTTGTGTGGCAACAGTCAACAAAGCAAATACAATGCTGCACTATATTATTCAATTGGTAGAGTACAATTTGGAGGAGATCATGCTAAAATTATACAGTACACTGATCAGACCATATTTTGAGTGGTGTCCAGTTTGGTCACTAAGACATAAGGAAAATCTTCAAACTTGAGAGGCAATATAGAGAGGCAAATATCTGATCCCTAATGGCAGAGCTATGGGGAAAAGCTGGAGAGACCTGGATTTTTCAATCTTGAAAGGAGTTAACTGAAAGAGGACCTCACAGAGGTGCATAAGATAGTAAATAATCTAGAAAAGGTAAATCCGAAACATTAAGAACATTAAATAGGAGCAGAAGTAGGCCATACGGCCCCTCGAGCCTGCTCCTCCATTCAATAAGATCATGGCTGATCTTTGACCTCAACTCCACTTTCCCGCCCGATCCCCATATCCCTTGATGCCCCTAGAGTCCAAATATCTATCTATCTCAGCCTTGAACATATTAAATGACTCAGCATCCACAGCCCTCTGGCGTAGAGGATTCCAAAGATTCACAACCCTCTGAGTGAAGAAATCCTCCCCATCTCAGTCATAAATGGCCGACCCCTTATCCTGAGACTATGCCCCCTTAGTTCTAGACTCTCCAGCCAGGGGAAACAACCTCTCAGCATCTACCCTTTCAAGCCCCCTCAGAATCTTGTATGTTTCAATGAGATCACCTCTCACTCTTCTAAACTCCAGAGAGTATCGGCCGATTCTACTCAATCTCTCCTCATAGGACAACCCTCTCATCCCAGGAATTAATCTAGTGAACAATTCATTGCACCGCCTCTAAGGCAAGTATATCTTTCCTTAGGTAAGGAGACCAAAACTGTACTCAGTACTCCAGGTATGGTCTCTCCAAAGCCCTGTACAACTGTAGCAAGGCTTCCTTACTCTTGTATTCCAACCCCGCTGCAATATAGGCCAACATACCATTTGTCTTCCTAATTGCTTGCTGTACCTGCATGCTGCTGTGTTTCGTGTATAAGGACACCCAATCACTCTGAACACCAACATTTAATAGTTCCTCACTATTTAAAAAATACTCTGTTTTTCTATTATTCCTACCAAAGTGAACAACCTCACATTTCCTCACATGATACTCCATTTCAAGTTAAACTGTGACAGCTGAACCAAGGGACACAGGATCAAATTGGGGTAAGGCAAATTTGGGACCGAAGTCAGGGAGATGTTCTTCATAGAATGAGCAACACTGCAATGGATTTTCAGGAAGGGTAGTCGAGACAAAAACCTTGAAACAATTACCCGTCAGAGGTTGTGGTGGGGGTGGTTGTATGTTTTTCTGGATGGGTGAGCTAAGAGGAGGGCAATGGCCTTCCTCTCCAACTCAAAGGCTGCTTATTTCCCCCTCCGTAACATTCCCCACCTCTGTCCATACCTCAGCCCATCTGCGGCTGAAAGCCTCATCCAGGCCGTTGTCATGTCCAGACACAAGTGGGTCTTTTTTTGTTAGGACAACCAACAATTTCAAGGCAATATGATAGAAGTGTTTAAAGTTATGAAAAGGATGGGAAAAGGTAGATAGAAGCAGACTGTTATTGGTAGCTGAGGGGTCAAGAATGAGAGGCCAGAGATAAAAGATTAAATGGAAGAGATTTAGAACAGAGAGCAAGAGACTTGTGAGGCTGTGGAATTCACTTCCAGGGTCAGTAATTGAGGCAGAAACTATGTCAACATTCAAGATTAGATTGGATAGATGGATGGAGGAAAAGTGTTTGAAGGGATATGGGAACAGACTGGATAAATGTGATTAGAACTAGTGCTCGCGTGGAGGGTAAATGGCGACACAGACTGGTTGGGCCGATTGGCCTGCTCCTGTGCTTTAACTTCTAAATATTTCTACGTACTTGACTATTCAAATGCTCTTCTGGCCAGCCTCCCATCCTCCACCCCCAGTAAACTTCAGCTCATCTAAAACTCCGCTGCCTGTATCCTATATTAGATGGGGTGTCCAAAAGCTTGGTCAGAGAGTGGGTTTTATGAAGGGTCTTGAAGGAGAAGAGTGAGTTGGAGAGGCAGAGGAGTTTAGCAAGGGAATACTAGAGTGTGGGGCCTAAGCGGCTGAAGGCTCGGCCGCCAATGGTGGAGCGAAGGGATTGGGGGATGTCCAAAAGGCCAGAATCAGAGGAACATTGAGTTGTCGAGCTGAAGAAGGTTACAGAGATAGGGAGGGGCAAGTCCATGAAGCGATTTAACCAGGAGGATGAGAATTTTAAATTGTGGGCCTTGGGGAATCGGGAGCCAATATAGTACAGCGATGAGACGGGTGATAGGTGAGCAGAACCTGATGCAGGATGAAGTTGCTGCACCTTTTTAAACTTTAGTCTTAAAAATCCCCATTCATTTTGTTCTGTTTTTTTAAAAAGCTAACACTGGATACTCTGCCCTTCATGTGCGTATAGTTGCTTTGCTTCTTTTTTTAAATCACATACCTGAACAGTGGGGGGGAAGGGGAGAGGGAAACAAAAAGAAACAAGTCTGTAGTATCTTTATGTGAAAAGGCAGAAAAGCCTGGCATGGTTTCAAAAAGTCTTGGACATGATCCCAGGACTGCTAGGCTCAGCAATGCTCAAAGGCCTTTCTTGTCAGTTTTGCAAAATATCAGATCAACCAACCGATTAATTTTTAATAAATCTGCAAAAGAGGTAAACAAGGAGATCATTTGGTTGGACAGGTGTGAATGTCAAACTGAAGAGTGATATCGTATCATTCACAGGTTAGAGGGCAGCACAGGGATCCAACGGAAACAGAGTCAAATCCTAACCCTCAACAATTTCAGCCTCACTATCTGGAATTTGAGCAACTTGTGGCTTGGTTCTGTGAAATGCTGTTCCAAATTAAACCAAAAGTTTGAAATGCAGGTCTGAATGGAAAATTCCCATGCAGTCACATCCAATTGTTTCAGCTTTTTATTTTTAACCCTCTCAAGTAATTATTATCAAGATTGTTATTAGATATTGCATTTGTCACACCTAGGGTGAATACATATTGTGGCAACCACTCTGAGGTCAGTAACTGCAGTTCAGGTTCCTTCCAGGTAGACTCTCATTCACATTGCCTGGCTTCTGCTCGATGTGTAGCACTTTTGTCTGGAAGAGAGTTGTGCGCCTATTTTGATACAAGTGTGGGCAGAGCTCTCTCCAATGGGAGGTGAACATCCCCACTCTCTAAACATTTAAATTAAGCTTAAATGGGTTTACAAAGTACCCAAGGGTATCCAACAAACCCCCTGAACACTCTGTAAACTAGGTCTGACACCGCATTGGATTTACAATCCATGTGGTGTCAAATGGAAGTGGTATGAGATCGTCCCCACAGAGAAGAATCATTCTTTTTTTTTTATTCGTTCACGGGATGTGGGCGTCGCTGGCAAGGCCGGCATTTATTGCCCATCCCTAATTGCCCTCGAGAAGGTGGTGGTGACGGTTCTCCCACTGTGCTGTAAGGAAGGGAGTTCCAGGATTTTGACCCAGCGACAATGAAGGAACGGCGATATATTTCCAAGTCGGGATGGTGTGTGACTTGGAGGGGAACGTGCAGGTGGTGTTGTTCCCATGCGCCTGCTGCCCTTGTCCTTCTAGGTGGTAGAGGTCGCGGGTTTGGGAGGTGCTGTCGAAGAAGCCTTGGCGAGTTGCTGCAGTGCATCTGCTTCTCTTCAAAGTCAGGTCAGTCCACGAATCTGGATTTAAACTCCCCAGTTTGGCGTTGGTGCAATATCCAAATCACACTGATATACTGATAGGATTATGAAGGATATGTTGATATGGTTAGATGAAGAGGGGTGAGAAGAAGCTCCTGTGGAGCATAAACACCGGCATAGACCAGTTAGGCCGAGTGGCCTGTTTCTGTGCTGCACATTCTATGTAATTCTATGTAATGCTAAACTAGGAACATGAATACATCCTCAGACATCTTTATATTCCTCTTTCAGGTGCATCTTGTGATCATGTCTCCTTATGAACTATGTATTATATTTATATTTGTCCATGTAATCAAAACTCTGTTGGACTTCTGCAAAAACAAGATTTGCAATCAAAGGCAATCAAAAATTTGCAGGAGGCCAGTGTAAGTGCCAGGATGTGCCTGCCCACATCCACCGCCAATGTTTGCAGAGTCAGGGAGAGAAGGCAGGAGGAATCAGGTCTTCAGTGGTTTGGGGCCATATCCCCGCCAAAAGACCCCAGAAACACCAGCCACAGCAAGCTGGCCTGGCGTAGTTGGACACTGGGTCTTCCCCCTTTAATGAGGAACAATCTCCCTGCCTTTACAAAATGGGCAGCTTCAACCCGCTTCAAAAGGTTTCTTGCCCCTCAGCTTTGGGGATGGGGGGGCTCCAGGCCCCCACTTTCACCCTTGAGATCAGGTCATGCCTGTGCCCATTGTGCACTGACCTCAACTGAGGGTGTAGGAGCAGCAACTCTTATCTTAGGGAGTCCCCGCCCCTGGCCCAGCCCTCACATAGATGACCCTGGAGGGATGGGTGAAGGCTCCACCCTCATAAGGACGTCCTAGAAACACTGGTGCAAGGCCAGGAGTTTGTGATCGTTCCAGCGGACTTACGGCAGGAGTTCATAGGAACAGCCGCCGATCTCTGGAGCCAAGGTTTTTTTTATAGGAACCAACAGATCTCCAGTGGTGTTGTTTATGATGAGTCAGAGGATATGCTGTTTTATGATAATGCAACACACATGTATTATTGGAACCACTGATTTATTGCAACTGAATTAAGTTAAGTTCCATTTTTATTATATATTATGGAAGCTGGAATACATCTGTAGATCACCCAAGCAATTTTAAGAAGCTTTGAAAAACTTATGAATTCTTTAAATGTATACCTTAATGCATTTGGCTATGATTGAGTGTAACATGGAGGAATTTAGCACAGAAAATGTTACAGGAAATGTCTGATGGTGCACATTATACACAATCTTGTTAAAATATAATAATAGATGGCATGCATGTAAAATGAAGACTGAATCACAACTAATGAATTGTCCATCAAGGTACATTCACTGGATAAGCCAAGTCACATGAGGCTAAAGGCTAACCAATCATATTGCAAGGGGACTGAAGGGTTCGAAATGAGTACCAGATTTCCACTTATCCAAGGTCTGGCCAATGTGCTCGACAGGCAGAAGTGCAATTCACTCATGTTGCCTGGCAAAGCATTATTATGGAACAAAGGTACTCATTATAAGGCCTGCAAACCAATTCTGATGCTTGAAAGCTTTTGCTTTGTCCCACAGTCATAATCCCACTCCCAATTCCACTTCCACTTCCATACCCAATCTATCCCATTTGCGGATTTTAATATGGGGTCACCACCCTTTTCAAAACAACAAGTTGTAGGGGTGTAGGACCAAACATTAAAAAGCAGGCACATAAGTTGAAGGTCACTCTTATGGCATCCGATCTGATTGACCGATAAGTTGTTTAGCCACAAAATGGCTTTTCCAATTTATTGGACACACATAAATTGGCCGTAGAATATAACCTGTAACATTTTGGGCAAGTTATTGAATGAACCACTTGCAGGGAGCACTACATACAGCCAATAGAAGCTAAGTGCACTGCTCACATTACAAACACATGAGCTGAAAGAGTGGGAAAGATTAGTCAGTTGTAGGAAAACATTTCAGAAAAAGCATGAATTCATTATAAACACATTAACAGGCCTCTGCTGTGATAGTGGGTAAACCAATTGCATGCAAATACATTCATTTCAAGACCTTTGAGGTTAATGCCTTCTACTATAAACCTGTCATTTACAGCACAGTATTGATGTTTGTTCCAAGAAAGTCCTGCTCAACTCTACTCAAGCCAACCTTGTCAGTACCAAATGTTCTCGTACATGTTTATTTATAGTATTGTTACCAAATGATTATGGGGCTGAAAAGCCGTGATTATGGTGATACCCTCCAGCGATGATCGCACCAGAGTTCATGGGGTCATTGGGGGGGTGCCTAATCATCATGGAACAAGTGGGCTCAAGTTCCACATCAGATGCATCCTTGGCACTCAACTACCCATAGCTGCTGGAAACTCCACCGCCCAACCTGACACCAGTCATGGACCCCTTGGTAAGGGGGCTGATCTGTCAATAAATTATTTTTTAAATGACTCTCTTTGGGAGTCCAGGCCTAGTTTAGTGGGGCCCACTTGCATCCTCGTCGAAGCCGATGTACTGGCCCCCATTGATACACCGGGTTTGAGTGAGCGGATAGACCGGGAATTGCCAGCATAGGGAGTCCCCAATCCTGGCTCCGCCCCCTTGCTGCTATTTGCCTTGTATGAGGGCAGATGGAGGTTCCACCCCTTATGAATCAACCAGCCATTTTCCATGGTATTTCATCTGTCTCTGGTCAGAATTATGGCAGGAGATCGACAGGTCCCAAAGTCCCTCGAGGGTCCTGTGTATATATTGTTAAAATATGAATTACAAAATGGTATCAGAGTTCAAGGGTGTATCTCATTCTTGGTTGTTTTCCTTCTTTCCCCCTTTTCTGCATAGATCTCCAATGAGAATTCATTTTGTCTTTTGCTCCTATAATGGTCTTCTCTCTCGGTCTCTCTTCTTTTAGTTGTCATGCATCTTTCTTTTGTTCCACACTCACTCATTCCTTTTTCTCCCCATCTTTGCAATAAGGCCATTGAGTGGACATAGAGCAGCTTCGATTGGAGAATAATGATGAATAAGATAATTGATATCTAATTTTACATTGATGTCTGCTGTGAAACATCAGTAAATTACACATCTCTGATGTTAACAAAACAAGAACTGAATTTACAAAGTTCCATGCAATGAAAAGTACTCTTACCAGCACCTCCTCACATTGCCCTTTTGAATCTCGTCCCATTTTGTAGTATTTTCCTCCCCCACCTTTTAAGTTGTATTGAGCTGGATTCTCCTCCACAATCCTGCCGAAATACGGTGGAATATCGGCAGAGATTGAGGGAAAATTCAGGAAGTGAGGCCTACCGTGGCTCTTGTGAGTCACACGGTTGGAGGTTCTATCCCTACTACAGACTTGAGCACATATTCTAGGCTTCTCTGGCTCAGCCTCCATTTTTTGATTTTGTCACTGTGAAGCGCTTTGGGATGTTTTCCTACATTGAGGGTGCAATATAAATGCAAGTTGTTGTTATTAACATTTCAATGCAGTGACTGAGGGAGTGCTGCATTGTTGGAGGCGCAATCTTCCAGGTAAGACGTTAAACTGAGGCCTGCTCAAATGGATGTAAAAGATCCCATGGCATCATTCGAAGAGGAGCAAGGTGTTCCCCTGGTACCCTGGCCAAAATTTCTCCCTAAACCAACACCATCAAATCAGATTATCTAGCCATTCACTCATTTGTCATTTATGGGATCTTGCTGTGCACAAAACATAATCCATTGGTTGTCAAGCACTTTGGGACAACCTGAGGGCATGCTGTCGCTCTTTATAAATATAGGTTCTTTCTTTATTGTTTGCCAGTACCAGAAGTGTGAGGTTATGCACTTTGGCAGGAAAAATCGGAGAGCAAGTTATTATCTTAATGGCGAGCAACTGGAAAGTACTGCAGTACAAAGGGATCTGGGGGTCCTAGTGCAAGAAAATCAAAAAGTTAGTTTGCAGGTGCAGCAGGTGATCAAGAAGGCCAACGGAATGTTGGCTTTTATTGCTAGGGGGATAGAATATAAAAGCAGGGAGGTATTGCTGCAGTTATATAAGGTATTGGTGAGACCGCATCTGGAATACTGCATACAGTTTTGGTCTCCATACTTAAGAAAAGACATACTTGCTCTCGAGGCAGTACAAAGAAGGCTCACTCGGTTAATCCCGGGGATGAGGGGGCGGACATATGAGGAGAGGTTGAGTAGATTGGGACTCTACTCATTGGAGTTCAGAAGAATGAGAGGCGATCTTATTGAAACATATAAGATTGTGAAGGGGCTTGATCGGGTGGATGTGGTAAGGATGTTCCCAAGGATGGGTGAAACTAGAACTAGGGGGCATAATCTTAGAATAAGGGGCTGCTCTTTCAAAACTGAGATGATGAGAAACTTCTTCACTCAGAGGGTAGTAGGTCTGTGGAATTTGCTGCCCCAGGAAGCTGTGGAAGCTACATCATTAAATAAATTTAAAACAGAAATAGACAGTTTCCTAGAAGTAAAGGGAATTAGGGGTTACGGGGAGCGGGCAGGAAATTGGACATGAATTTAGATTTGAGGTTAGGATCAGATCAGCCATGATGTTATTGAATGGCGGAGCAGGCTCGAGGGGCCGATTGGCCTACTCCTGTTCCTATTTCTTATGTTCTTATGTAAGTGGTTAATGAATTGAAACAGCCACAAAACAGCAAATCCTACCAAGTTTAATAAATACACTGATTTTAGCTTGTGTTCCTTGTGACCCAAAGTGGTCCTACTATCACAGTTTTTTTTTGCTTTTGTTGTGACAAAGAAAACAAATCTCTCCTTCCTTATCATTGAGATGCAGAAACCATCATACATGATATCTTACCTCCGAATCTTTATTCGTGGCTGCATGGCCTTTATTATCCCTGATTAGCATTTACAAATGTCAGATGTTGTTGGTTTCCAGCTGCCTGCAGCATGTGAAAGGCCGACAACGGTAAGCAGCAGTAAAATAATCTTACAGGCTAATAGATGACTTCAATCACTGTTTGAACTGCGTTATCAGGCAAATACATTAAAGGGCCTCAAATCTTCTGATTCTTAATAGTAAACAGAGTTTTATGTTGGCTTATAAATTTGTATTCACACAACTTCAAAGACAATGTTGCCACACTACAATTACATTCACTGTCAATAATCTGCACAACACCCAAAAGCCATAAAGCAATTTATTACCACCTTAAATTGCCTTTAATCCAAGTGACAGTAGACTTTTAGTACTGCTCTCAAGTCAACATCTTCCTAAATGTGGCACTAAAGCCCTTTACTACCTCTCCAGCTGCAATGATGTACTGGAGTCATCGGTACTGGTATGGTTTCATGGTGTTGTGGTTGCTCTAGTTCAACGAGCAAATTGATGTAATGGAACAGGAGTATTTATAATTCATATTTTTGATGAATTCTAAATGTGTTGCTGTTGAGTTCTCAAGCCCATGAGTTAAATGCTAAATTAAAGGGAGAAATTGTGAAACATAAAACACACACATTATGGTATTAATTAAATTGTTCAGTTTGAATAATGTGCTAATTATCTTGGGGCTAGACTAATCAATGTTATAATATTCATCAGCAATTTGAATTATAATCATATCTGATGCAATTGCACATTTTTGGATTCAGCTATCCTTTTCCTGGCTTGTTAGCAAAACCAGTTTTGTTTAATTGTCAAACAAGTTTCACATTAGGGGCTTCATTTTAGCACCGGCTATCGGGTGCGTTCCTGGCGGAGGGGCTCGGAAAATCGGGGAATCCCGGAGCAGGTCCGGAGCCCGGCTCCAACCCACCCACTTCCGGGTTCCCCACAGACGCACCAACGTGCGCGCGCAGCCCCCACTGGTGGGAATCCCGCAGGCAATTAAAGCCAGCGGGGTGCCACTTAACAATATTTATCTAGCTATTTCAGGTCATTAACAGACCTGATTAAGGGATTATGTGAGGAGGGGTGGGATTTTAGAGACAACTGGGACTGTTTCCCATACTGGGGGAAACACTCCCAGTTGAAATGGATGTGTTGCAGCTGTCAGCCTGTGGCAGCTACAAAGGTCCATTTGACAGTGGGGGTGGCAGGAAAGAGACCCTCACTCATTGCAGGAGGCCACTCTGTCACTTGGGACAAAGTTTGGCCTCCACCACCCTCCTCCTGACAAGAAAATTCACCAACTTTCACACTTACCCCGGGGTCCAGACACATGTACCTACCTTGCGGACCCCCTCAGATGTACATCTTGCGGATGGGGGCTGCCGTAGCTGCAGTCATGACCTCCTCGGAGGGCGAACAGCATCACCAGCCTCGCCGGCCACGCCGTCCACCTCTGACACGTGGAGCTCCACAACAGAGTGCTGTGACACATCCACCTGCACAGCAGGAGGGAGGGCAACCGCAGAGAGAGCTGCGTCGCAGAGGGCACTACCCTCGCCACAGAGTCCACAGACCGAGGCTCAGCTTCCTGGACCTCTCTGAGCAGCAGTGCACACAGAGGCTCAGTCACTCGACATGTAGTCGTGGACATCTGCAGCCTCCTTCATGCCGAGCTGCTCCCGGTTGGCCCGAGCACCATCTTCTTACCTGTCGCTGTTAAAGTCATCACTTCCCTCAACAACTTCTCCTCCGCATTCTTCCAGGGTGCCACCATGGACATCGCCGACGTCTCTCAGCCGTCTGCACAAAAGAGCCCTGCAAATACACCTACACTGCAGTTACACAATGGGTGGCATCAGTTGTAGGTCTTCATTGTGATCCTCAGGAAAGGGCATTATTGCACAAACCAGACACGATTCGCAAAGACGTGGCAGTAGTGGTGACAATATAATATGTAATGTGAGTTGGTCAGAAATTCAATATAAGTAAAAACCATGACAAACCCTCAAACATCCTTGTGCATCCCCTTCATGCTCACGACACGTTTGTCTTACGCTGCCTACTGCACATATGTGATGCATGCCCTGTGGCTGCAGCACAGGTAGTGGCAGGTTGAGTGAGGCTTTGTTTTTTATTCATTCATGGGATGTGGGCGTCGCTGGCGAGGCCAGCATTTATTGCCCATCCCTAATTGCCCTCGAGAAGGTGGTGGTGAGCCGCCTTCTTGAACCGCTGCAGTCCGTGTGGTGACTGTTCTCCCACAGTGCTGTTAGGAAGGGAGTTCCAGGATTTTGACCCAGCGACAATGAAGGAACGGCGATATATTTCCAAGTCGGGATGGTGTGTGACTTGGAGGGGAACGTGCAGGTGTTGTTCCCATGCGCCTGCTGCTCTTGTCCTTCTAGGTGGTAGAGGTCGCGGGTTTGGGAGGTGCTGTCGAAGAAGCCTTGGCGAGTTGCTGCAGTGCATCCTGTGGATGGTGCACACTACAGCCACAGTGCGCCGGTGGTGAAGGGAGTGAATGTTTAGGGTGGTGGATGGAGTGCCAATCAAGCGGGCTGCTTTATCTTGGATGGTGTCGAGCTTCTTGAGTGTTGTTGGAGCTGCACTCATCCAGGCAAGTGGAGAGTATTCCATCACACTCCTGACTTGTGCCTTGTAGATGGTGGAAAGGCTTTGGGGAGTCAGGAGGTGAGTCACTCGCCGCAGAATACCCAGCCTCTGACCTGCTCTCGTAGCCACAGTATTTATATGGCTGGTCCAGTTCAGTTTCTGGTCAATGGTGACCCCCAGGATGTTGATGGTGGGGGATTCGGCGATGGTAATGCCGTTGAATGTCAAGGGGAGGTGGTTAGACTCTCTCTTGTTGGAGATGGTCATTGCCTGGCACTTATCTGGCGCGAATGTTACTTGCCACTTATGAGCCCAAGCCTGGATGTTGTCCAGGTCTTGCTGCATGCGGGCTCGGACTGCTTCATTATCTGAGGGGTTGCGAATGGAACTGAACACTGTGCAGTCATCAGCGAACATCCCCATTTCTGACCTTATGATGGAGGGAAGGACATTGCTGAAGCAGCTGAAGATGGTTGGGCCTAGGACACTGCCCTGAGGAACTCCTGCAGCAATGCCCTGGGGCTGAGATGATTGGCCTCCAACAACCACTACCATCTTCCTTTGTGCTAGGTATGACTCCAGCCACTGGAGAGTTTTCCCCCTGATTCCCATGGACTTCAATTTTACTAGGGCTCCTTGGTGCCACACTCGGTCAAATGCTGCCTTGATGTCAAGGGCAGTCACTCTCACCTCACGTCTGGAATTCAGCTCTTTTGTCCATGTTTGGACCAAGGCTGTAATGAGGTCTGGAGCCGAGTGGTCCTGGCGGAACCCAAACTGAGCATCGGTGAGCAGGTTATTGGTGAGTAAGTGCCGCTTGATAGCACTGTCGACGACACCTTCCATCACTTTGCTGATGATTGAGAATAGACTGATGGGGCGGTAATTGGCCGGATTGGATTTGTCCTGCTTTTTGTGGACAGGACATACCTGGGCAATTTTCCACATTGTCGGGTAGATGCCAGTGTTGTAGCTGTACTGGAACAGCTTGGCTAGAGGCGCAGCTAGTTCTGGAGCACAAGTCTTCAGCACTACAGCTGGGATGTTGTCGGGGCCCATAGCCTTTGCTGTATCCAGTGCACTCAGCCGTTTCTTGATATCATGTGGAGTGAATCGAATTGGCCGAAGACTGGCTTCCGTGATGGTGGGAATATCGGGAGGAGGCTGAGATGGATCATCCACTCGGCACTTCTGGCTGAAGATGGTTGCAAACGCTTCAGCCTTGTCTTTTGCACTCACGTGCTGGACTCCGCCATCATTGAGAATGGGGATGTTTGCAGAGCCTCCTCCTCCCGTTAGTTGTTTAATTGTCCACCACCATTCACGACTGGATGTGGCAGGACTGCAGAGCTTTGATCTGATCCGTTGGTTGTGGAATCGCTTAGCTCTGTCTATAGCATGTTGCTTTCGCTGTTTAACATGCATGTAGTCCTGAGTTGTAGCTTCACCAGGTTGGTACCTCATTTTTAGGTACGCCTGGTGCTGCTCCTGGCATGCTCTTCTGCACTCCTCATTGAACCAGGGTTGATCCCCTGGCTTGTTGGTAATGGTAGAGTGAGGAATATGCCGGGCCATGAGGTTACAGATTGTGCTGGAATACAATTCTGCTGCTGCCGATGGCCCACAGTGCCTCATGGATGCCCAATTTTGAGCTGCTAGATCCGTTCTGAATCTATCCCATTTAGCACGGTGGTAGTGCCACACAACACGTTGGATGGTGTCCTCAGTCCGAAGACGGGACTTCATCTCCACGAGGACTGTGCGGTGGTCACTCCTACCAATACTGTCATGGACAGATGCATTTGCGACTGTGAAAGAGATGCACGAGAGGGTGAGTATGAGATAGAGCCATGAGATTGTATGAGGATTGGGTTGAGTGGTAGTGGCGGGGATGAGTACTGGCAAGGTGAGTAAGTGCAGGTAAGATGAGGATGAGGTTTGAGTCGGTATGAGGGGTGATGTGACAGAGTAGTGTTGGCAGTGCAGAAGGAGATGTGGGGTGGGGGCGATGATGTGGAAGACAGAGTGTAGGGGAATGAGTAAGTGTACTCACTTTGGCTGACCTACTTAGGGCATTGCAGCGCCTCCTGCACTGTATGCAGGTGGGCGATATGTTGGTGCAGGTGACCTCCTCTGCCACCTCGAGCCAGGCCTTCCTGGTGGCAGAGGCAGGCCGCTTCCTCCCACCCGCCGGGGGGAAGATCTCTGTCCTCCCCCTCCTCCTCACCCCATCTAATGATACCTGGAGTGAGGCATCATTAAACCGGGAACAGCCTTCCCCCTGGGCTGCTCCATGCTGTAATTTTTCCTATTTCTTGCAGCATCTGTCAGTGGAGGACTGCCCCTTTAAATAGAGCTCCTCCAGCTGACAGACCTTCCTGCTCATGCGCAGTCCGCCCGACGCGCAGACCAGCAGTGGGGAACCCGGAAGACCAGGTAAGTGGATCCAATTAGGCTGCGATCGCACGGGGGGGCAGACTGATTTCGCCGGGCACGTGCCCCCCCGCCGCGACCTCACAGCCCTGGTAACATCGAGCCCTAGAATTTAGCCAGATTTCTGAGTAGCAGTTACCTCGGTTGTTTCCAAATTAGTGATATCGACATCTTGGCGAGCACTTCCTTTTAAAAAAAAAGACTTGTATTTATATAAGGTCTTTCACGACCTCTGGATGTCCCAAAGTGCTTTACAGCCAATGAAGTACTTTAGAAGTGTAGTCATTGTTGTAACGTAGGAAATCTGGCAGCCAATTTGTGCACAGCAAGGTCCCACAAACAGCAATGAAATAAATAACCAGATCATCTGTTTTAGGTGTTGGGTGAGGGATAAATATTGGCCTGAAGACTGGGAGAACTCCCCTGCTCTTCTTTGAATAGTGCCCAGGGATCTTTTACATCCACCTGAAGGGGCAGTTTAACATCTCATTCGAAAAATGGTAAGTCCGACAGTGCAGCATTTCCTCAGTACTGAAGAGAAGTGCCAGAGATTATGTGCTCAAATCTCCGGATTGGGGCTTGGACCCACAGCCTTTTGACTCAGAGCTGAGTGTGCTGCAACTGAGCCAAGGCTGACACTTTAGATTTATTAATACACAACAGTAAGAATTGATCTTTCACTTTTGATCGTAACAATTAAACATGTGTATAAGATGCCAAGCTGTGCTACAGGTACTGGGCTCTCAAGTTTGGAGAGAATTGGAGCAGCCGGTATAACCAGCCCCGCACCTGTAAATTCCTCACCTCACATATGTCATTGTGAGGTACTGCAATCATTCGATCACCTAATTGCAACAGAATTGACTCTTGGACTGGAGGGCAATGTAGTTTGTCAGAAGTCAGCAACATTTGCTCAGGTTGTGAAAAGAAACTGTCCTGTTAACAGTACATTACAACAGAATACTCATTCTAAAATTCTAATACACGCTTAGAAATTATATGTACAGAGTGTGGTGACCTCATCATGCTTTATTTACATAATTTTGCCCATGAAGAATTTGTGCAGTTTCATTAGAGTGTCTGGATCTGCACCAGGTTATATTTCATAAATATAAAACACTCCAGGACCCTAGAATATAAAGATTGATTGACAAAAAAACTTCATAACCCTCAAGGACTTAGTCTAAATCCCAGCCCTGGCTTACAAGGAAGAAAATGAGGGGACAAATATAAAATTAAAATATGAATGTGAAATATGGAGTTCCATTACTTCCTAGGCATATAATAATTGTTATGAAATTTAATGATCACCTACAATGTTTCTTACTTTTATATTTAACACAAGTCTTGTTTAAAGAACGGGGGTGAGGGGAGGAACAAGCAGGTGAACAAAATGTCCTTAAAAGGAGCACTTACCCATTTAATCAATGACATATTTAATAATTAACTCAGAGATAATCCTCTGCAAGAACTCTAAATTATGTACTGCTGTGAAATCCAACTGGTAACAATCTCCTTCTTCCTTCTGTGCATCTTGAACGTTTCCAGTTAAAAACCTCCAGGAGGCCAAATTACTCACAGCACAAATTACAGCCTGATAAACTGTGGGATCTCCATCATGACATACAGAGTCTCATAAATTTTACTGCTAGCCTAGCGAACAGAATCAACAGCTTCAGCAAGAAATAGATACAACATTCTCCATATTGTAAAGTACTGTATTATTAGAAAGTGGATTTCTGCACAACCTGAGTCAGAGCTCAGTGACATCATGGCACCTGGGTCAATATTTGCAGTCCTTCCAGTGCACTCCCACTGTAACATCAGCCAAAATGCAGCAGAAAGGCCGTGAATTAGGCTGGGACACGAATATGCCGGGTCGCGACCTTGAATAGGAGTTTCCATGAGGTTCTGTAATGGGTGGAAGGTCCACCCACTCTAAACAAATTGACTGTTGCTAGGCACCCATTTCAAACCCCAAAACCAGCCTAAAGGCATTTCCACCTCCTCCTCTGTGTAGAGAGCAGTGGAACAGTCCTGCATCATGCTCTAAGCTCCATGAATAACACTGCGTTGTGAAGTTATTAGTGTTTAATTAAATTTTCAGTCATGAATCTAGAACATAATAGTAACAACAAAGGGACGTCTGTAGTCTAATTTAAATTGTAATCAATAAGTAATTCAGATGCAATACATAATTAATTAGAATGCTGCACTGAAATATATTATATAATAAAAACATCATGAATTAATGTTGCAATTATAATGCCATTTATGAAATTTAACAGAAACCATCACTCTATTATAAAATGACAACATCAGCTGTGCATAGGGACAAGATAATGGAAACAGTAATATTTTCATTTAGTATCAGTACATTGATGATAAAACCTCCTCATTTTATTGATAGCTAGGTCAAAATAAGCCAGACATTGTGAGGAAACAACATGACCTTCAAGTTCTGATTTGTCAGAAAGAAAAATATCCATTTAGTTTGTGCCTGTCCCTATACTCTTTATCCTAACTTTTGACAATTTAGTTTTTGAAATACAACCCAAAAAATAATGGGGGAAGAATTGTATTGTAAACATGTTCGAACTGAACCCATTTACTATGTCAGCATCTACACTCCACATCGCTACAGAACAATTCTTCCTCCGTATTACCTAATTGGGCAATATTGAGCAAGAATGTGCCTAGTGAGGCATGCTGCATCTGGCCCCAAGAATAAAATTGTTAAACCTCACAATTAGCCCAATTGTTGTCTAAGTGAAGCAGGAGGCCCCACACCCACGGAAGACAATTTTTGCCAATTATTTTCAAACCCTTAACAGGCTGGTTTTCACCCTGGCAATTTCTTCGATCTGGCTACCAAAAATGTCTACGGTTAAAATTATTCAGGGGGAAAGAAAAGAAAAAAGTTGCAAAACACATTACCCCAGTGCATTATAAATACATTCCAGCCATGCATTGACTATCTGAAGGTGCTCTGCACACCTGGCTGACTTCATTCATGAATCACCTTCAGAAAACCTCCACGACAGAATGTTGATTGTATTTCTATCAATGTCATTATCATTTATCTCAAGAATCTCTTCTTGAGTTTATGCAACACATATTACTGTACAGATGTAATTTTTTTTTAAAAATCCCCACGATTCATTCACTGTTTGATTTTTAATGATTTATTAAGCCAAATGCAGCCCCAAATTTTCCAACACTCCACCGGCAACATGTCCAATTTTCTAACAGGCGATTTGAGTCCAAAACATGTGGCCACGCTACCGGAATGTGGGAGCTCACTTCAGCATTTTAATGATGAAAATCATGTCCCCTGCTAAATCTTCCCATTTCAGAAGCGACTCCACCCATTTTATGCGCCGTTCCCATAGAAACCATGGGAGTTCTGGGCTCTTTAAAAGGAGGTATATTCCTTTGGGGGTTCTGAACATGCAGTATGATTTAGATGAGGAAGAAAAGTTCATGAAGGGCCAATAAATACAGGTGCAATGACCTTGCACAGGCACGATGGGCCAAATGGCCTCCTTCTATGCTGTATGATTCTATGACACCTGAAATATTTGGGGTACAGTAGCATAGTGGTTATGTTACTGGACGAGTAATTCAGACGCCTGGACTAATAATGCACATTAACATGAGCTTGAAAATTTGTATTCCATTTCAAACAAAATCTGGAAATAAAAAGGAGGTACCAGTAAAATTGACCATGACCCTATCGGATTGTTGTAAAAACCCAACGGGTTCACTGATGTCCTTTAGAAAAACAAACCTGCCGTCCTTACCCAGCCTGCCCTATACATGATTCCAGTCCAACGTGGTTGACTCTTAACTGCTCGCTAAAGTGGTCTAGCAAGCTACTCAGCTGTATCCAGGGTGACTAGAGATGGGCAATAAATGCTGGCCTTGCCAACCATGCCAAAGTCCTGAGAATGAATTATAAAAAAAATCTGTCAATAACCCAGAACCTGTATTTAAAGACGACTCCATACCCATCTGGACATATCTAAGGAGGACTGTCTCTCTGACCATTCTTACTCTAGATATTTTCAATCTGTATTTTAACTACCCTCATAGGTGTGTCTTAGCTTCGCAAAGCCTCAAGGGCATCTTTACTGGCCCTGATATCTAGCTAAGTTTTGATAGAGTGCCCAGGATAATGAACAGAAAACTTTTATTTAGATTCTGCTTTAACTACTGGATTTTTCCTGAGCCCCTCAGGATCTTCCTCACAACTTCGAGAGATGGCAGAATATAAATAACACTTGACCTCATTTTAGGCTTTAACTGCAAAATTAATTTAATGACTATTACACGAACAAGTGAATAAATAACAGTAATATAATGTATATATTTACGGTATATATTAGACGGCACTAACTCAGAACAAGGCAAATAATCAATGATTCGTAATCTGTATACTCTAACCGTTGAGTGGGAAGGTTGAGAATTCAAGACCTACTCTAGCACTTGAGCATATAATCTAGGCTGACAAACGAATGCAATATTGAGGGAGTGGTGCAGGGTCCGAGGTTGTTGTCTTTCAGATGAGACATTCAACTAAGGCTCCATCTGTCTGCTCAGGGGGACATAAAACACTCCATGGCCCTATTCAAAAAGGAGCAGAGGACTTATCCCTCAACCAACGCCACCAAAACAGATTTGAGTTTGGTGTGGTCTTGCTGAGTGCAAATTAGCTGCCACATTTGCCTACATAACAATAGTGACTACACTTTGAAAAGTAATTCATTGGCTGCAAAGTGCTTTGGGATGTCCTAATATGGAAGGTGCTGTTTAAATGCAAATTCTTTTTTTCTAAACTATGACCCTAAAAATCCGTATGCATTTTCAGACCCTATATATTTTGTAATTAACTTGTACATATAGTTGTTCATTTCCTCTCACACTCATATCAATTTTGGAAGCTTATTGTCCTAACCTGATCTTCTCTGAGCCTTCCAAACTAACTCTCTCCAAATTGAACACTTGAAGCTAATTAAATAGTCCCAAAACAGTTGCTGGGATTACATGGATTTGAATAACTATCAACTATGTTCAAAGGGAGGTGTCAATCATACTATAACTGGAAAAATCACTGTTATTTTTATTTGAATTGTAAGGCTTGGCTCTGCTTTGAGTCTATCTGTCTAGAGACCAAACTGATAGTCTTTGTAACATTATATTGAGTTAGACTGAGGGTATGATTCTGAATGCAACTGTTTTTTAACTTTCTTATGTATTGTGACTGAATTCAGGAAATCACAGTCAAGCTCAAATTTCAGTTTTATTACAACCTGTTTTCGCCATCTCCACTTCATAAGAGCACCTCCCAGAGTTAAACCATCTGCTACAAGGTAACCTGCAGATAACATCTGGAACAGGAACCGCCGTTCCTATAGAAGCCTCAACGGCACCACACATCTGCAACGAGCAAGTGACAAATGCTTGCAAGGAACAAGATTTTCAGCACTTTTCCTGTGGAAAGAAAGCATCAGCTGGACAAGGCACATAGCTTTCACTGGGTGGTAGAGTTCCTTCAAGTGCAAGGTACTGTAGATGGCATGCATGTGAACATCAAGACACCACATATCAACCCAATGTGTACAAAACAGAACAGGTTTGCACTCAATTACTGTTTACGTGCCATCTAACCACAGAAACACCATTGTGTATGTCAGTGGCTGTTATTCATTGGGCGACACTGTTCTGACACTAGAGACTACATACAATCTAGGCTGACACTTCATTGCAGTACTGAGGGATTGCGGCACTGATGGAGGTATCGGCTTTCAGCTTGCCCTTTTGAGTGAACGTAAAAGATCCGACGGCTCTATTTGAAGAAGAGCAAGAGAATTCTCTCGGAGTCCTGAACAAAATTTATCTCTCAACTAACATCACTAAAACATATTATCTGATCATTTGTTTCATTGTTGTTTGTGGGATCTTACTGTACACAAATTGGCTGCAGTGTTTGTCTACATTACAACAGTGACGAGACATTGTTGGCTGTGAGGGACTGTGGGACATCCTGAGTACTTGAAAAGCACTATATAAATGTCAGTTCGTTCTTCCTTTGCTGTTCCTCAGTGCCAAATCCAACTTCAAGAAAAATGTGGCATGTAGCTGAGGCACAATGAAAGACTGAGTATACATATAAACAAAAAGGACAGGGAAAGACCAGCAGGTCCATCAAACCTGTCGTATTCTGGCATGGAGTAACCTCTAAACACCAATATCTGCACACCCCCACCCACACAGCCATACAATCTCTTGGAAGAAACACATTTCTGGACTCCATATTACAAAAAGAATGTGGAGGCATTGCAGAAGGTGCAAAAAAGATTTACAAGGATGATACCAGAACCGAGAGGTTACAATATTCAAGAAAGACTTAACAGGCTAGTGGTCTTTTCTCTAGAAAAGAGAAGGCTGAGGGGTGACCTAATAGAGGATTTTAAAAATTATGAAGGGATTTGGTAGGCTAGACATAGAGAAAATGTTTCTGCTTGTGGGGGAATCCAAAACCAAGGGTCATAAATATAAGACAGTCACTGATAAATCCAATAAGGAATTCAGGAAAAGCTTCTTTACCCAGAGAGTGGAACTTAGGACCACATGGAGTAGTTGAGGTGAACAGCATTGATTCATTTAAGGGGAAGCTAGATAAGTACATGAGGGAGAAAGGAATAGAAGGTTATACCGATAGGGTTAGATGAAGTAGGGTGACAGGAAGCTCATGTGGAGTGTAAACGCTGGCATAGACCAGTTAGGCCGAATGGCCTGTTTCTGTACTATAAATTCTATGTAAGCAAATAAACAGAGTAAAAACTGTGCAAAAGGGTTCCGCTTGTATACAATGCTTCACATGATACTTCCGAGTGCAAAGGTGTCCAAACGGTATTTCTCTTTGTGGGCCACATAAATGCACATTGTGGAGCCTCAGGGGCCACATATAAAGTTTATGAAAATGGTCTTCACCAGTAGCTCGAAACGGACTTATAGCGAATCAGCTAAAATTAGGGAGTGCAGTTACCTTCACTATCTTCCTGATATGAGTATACTTCTTCCCCATTTACAGCCACGTATAAAGGACCTGGGTGATCGCATTAATTCAGTTGGTTGATCATCCTTCATACAATTTCGAGCCCTGTTTTAGCCCCAAATAAGGCCACCATCCTTTGGTGCAACTCCTGTAGCAGGACTTCCAACCCTTTGGCATCAAGAGTAGCACTGCTGCCCAAATATCTCCACTGTAACGTTGTTAACCATCAGTCACCTTTTCTGTCACCACAACTTCCACCAACTCCCTGGGCAAGCTTTTCTCATGTCAAGTAGTCTATTCAAATTAGGTACAGAGACACCCATCAGAAAACTTAGTCCAGTCCACCTTCTCAGCTGTGGGCATTGGCGAGCCTGATCTATAAGCTGGCACAACCCTATTTCTACTATCAGAGAAGTAGAATATTAGAACTGCAAAGGAAAATCTAAGCATACAGGTACATGAACCATGAAGCCTTTCAGACAATGTCCCAGACTCCTCCACACCATCCCTATGTTTGTCCTGTCCCACCGGCAGGACAGACCCACCAGAGGTGTCGGTACAGTGGTATACAGTCAGGAGAGAGTAGCCCTGGGAGTCCTCAACATTGACTCTGAACCCCATGAAATCTCATGGCATCAGGTCACCTCCTGCTGATTACCACCTACCGCCCTCCCTCAACTGATGAATCAGTCCTCCTCCATGTTGAGCACAACTTGGCGGAAGTACTGAGGGTAGCAAGGGCACAGAATGTACTCTGGGTGGGGGACTTCAATGTTCATTACCAAGAGTGGCTCGGTAGCACCACTACTAACCGAGCTGGCCGAGTCCTGAAGGACAGAACTGCCAGACAGGGCCTGTGGCAGGTGGTGAGCAAACCAACACGAGGGAAAAAACTTACTTGACCTCGTCCTCACCAATCTACCTGTCGCAGATGCAACTGTCCATGACAGTATTGGTAGGAGTGACCTCCGCACAGTCCTTGTGGAGACGAAGTCCTATCTTCACACTGAGGACACCATCCAACGTGTTGTGTGGCACTACCACCGTGATAAATGGGATAGATTCAGAACAGATCTAGCAGCTCAAAACTGGGCATCCATGAGGTGCTGTGGGCCATCAGCAGCAGCAGAATTGTATTCCAGCTCAATCAGTGACCTCAAGGCCTGGCATATTCCTCACTCTACCATTACCAAGAAGTCAGGGGATCAACTCTGGTTCAATGAGGAGTGTAGAAGAGCATGCCAGGAGCAGCCATAAGAATGAGGTACCAACCTGGTCAACCTACAACACAGGACTACATGCATGCTAAACAGCGGAAGCAACACGCTATAGACAGAGCGAAGCGATTCCACAACCAACGGATCAGATCAAAGCTCTGCAGTCCTGTCACATCCAGTCGTGAATGGTGGTGGACAATTAAACAACTAACGGGAGGAGGAGGTTCCATGAACATCCTCATCATCAATGATGGCAGAGTCCAGCACGTGAGTGCAAAAGACAAGGCTGAAGCGTTTGCAACCATCTTCAGCCAGAAGTGCCGAGTGGATGATCCATCTCAGCCTCCTTCCAATATTCCCACCATCACAGAAGCCAGTCTTTAGCCCATTCGATTCACTCCACGTGATATCAAGAAACAGCTGAGTGCACTGGATACAGCAAAGGCTATGGGCCCCGACAACATCCTGGCTGTAGTGCTGAAGACTTGTGCTCCAGAACTAGCCGCACCTCCAGCCAAGCTGTTCCAGTAGAGCTGCAACACTGCCATCTACCCAACAATGTGGAAAATTGCCCAGGTATGTCCTGTCCACAAAAAGCAGGGCAAATCCAATCCGGCCAATTACCGCCCCATCCGTCTACTTTCAATCATCAGCAAAGTGATGGAAGGTGTCGTCGACAGTGCTATCAAGCGGCACTTACTCACCAATAACCTGCTCACCGACGCTCAGTTTGGGTTCTGCCAAGACCACTCGGCTCCAGACCTCATTACAGTCTTGGTCCAAACATGGACAAAAGAGCTGAATTCCAGAGGTGTGGTGAGAGTGACTGCCCTTAACATCAAGGCAGCATTTGACCGAGTGTGGCACCAAGGAGCCCTCGTAAAATTGAAGTCAATGGAAGTCATACCTAGCACAAAGGAAGATGGTAGTGGTTGTTGGAGGCCAATCAACTCAGCCACAGGACATTGCTGCAGGAGTTCCTCAGGGCAGTGTCCTAGGCTGAACCATCTTCAGCTGCTTCATCAATGACCTTCCCTCCATCATAAGGTCAGAAATGGGGATGTTCGCTGATGATTGCGCAGTGTTCAGTTCCATTTTCAACCCCTCAGATAATGAAGCAGTCCGTGCCCGCATGCAGCAAGACCTGGACACATCCAGGCTTGGGCTGATAAGTGGCAAGTAACATTTGTGCCGCACAAGTGCCAGGCAATGACCATCTCCAACAAGAGAAAGTCTAGCCATCTCCCCTTGATATTCAACGGTATTACCATCCCTACACCCCTACCATCAACACCCTGGGGGTCACCATTGACCAGAAACTTAACTGGACCAGCCACATAAATACTGTGGCTACAAGAGCAGGTCAGAGGCTGGGTATTCTGCAGCGAGTGACTCACCTCCTGACTCCCCAAAGCCTTTCCACCATCTACCAGGCACAAATCAGGAGTGTGACGGAATACTCTCCACTTGTCTGGATGAATGCAGCTCCGACAACACTCAAGAAGCTCGACACCATCCAGAACAAAGCAGCCCGCTTGATTGACACCCCATCTACCACCCTAAACATTCACTCCCTTCACCACCGGCACACCGTGGCTACAGCGTGTACCATCTACAGGATGCACTGCAGCCGCTTGCCAAGGCTTCTTCGACAGCATCTCCCAAAACCGCGACCTCTACCACTAGAAGGACAAGGGCAGCAGGCGCATGGGAACAACACCACCTGCACGTTCCCCTCCAAGTCACGCACCATCCCGACTTGGAAATATATCGCCGTTCCTTCATTGTTGCTGGGTCAAAATCCTGGAACTCCCTACTTAACAGCACTGTGGGAAAACCTTCACCACATGGACTGCAGCGGTTCGAGAAGGCAGCTCACCACCACCTTCTCAAGGGCAGTGAGGGATGGGCAATAAATGCTGGCCTTGCCAGCGACGCCCACATCCCATGAACGAATTGAAAAAATCCTTTTATTCAAGCAGGATTAGTTTTGGGGTTTGTGGTATAACACAACATGATGCAGTCGATATTGTGGGGGTAGCTGTTCTTGGCATAATACGCAGTCGCTGCCTAAATAAATGTAGTTTACATGCACCTGGAGCTGGATGTCTGCAGGACATGATAAATATGGTCATTTAAGAAATTCAACATGCATTGGTTTATGGCAGAATAAATCAGTGACTTGTTAAAAGGCCACTGTCATCAGAGATGCCTGGCTTCCAAGATAGGTATTTCTGCACGTCAATAAGGGCTGACTTGAGGATAATAAAATAATGCAACCTCGTCAGCTTCTCTAAATAACAATGCTTTGAACAGTTTTAAAGACATGCCACTAGAACAGCCATGACACAACACAACACAGTGAAGTACTATAGTACTAAAGTGCTGTGCATCATAGTAAGTCATGGGTTGTTTTTCATGATTCACCACTGACTGAGCTCTCAATATCAGCAATGAAGAGGCAGGGAGGTGGGAAATCAGGGGAAGAGTCACTCCCAAGCCATACTTGTTCACGCTTTAGGAGCTGGTTGTAGAATAGCATTGGCAGAGGTGCCGGAGCAGGCCCTACAATGAAGCATACAGTGTGTGGTTTGGGAAGATCTTGAGAAAGTAAAAATATTTTATGGTAATAAAATGAGGCCGCCTGGTAGCCCTAGAGTTGATGTCCAAAACCAGAGAGTTCAAACCATCAAATTCTTCCTTTGGATGAGTTTTGCCCATTCATGTCACACTACTGGCTATAGCAGTGTGCTCCACCTCATAGGGGTGCTGTTACAACCAGCTACAGGTTGATTGTGCAATTGGCAGTAGCCACAGAGAAGGGCTGTTCCTTTCTTAGGAACAAAATATATTTTCTGCAATAACACTATCCAAAAGAAGGTGCCTAAATGAAAAAAAAAATCTGTAGTGGCTGGGAGCAGAGGAGAGCAAATGGCTGAAATGCATTGCGAAAAGTGTCAAAATATGTTAATCCCTTTCTGATATATTGCTACCTCTGATAGAACAGGTATTAGATGTGGTTTTCTTCCAAATATAGAAACCTTATAAATCCTAATTTATAATATGTCTCTTAGTATAACAAATGTTTTCTATGCTCCCAAAGCAGCGTTATGTAAAAGGACCAAAGCAAGCTTTTACAGTATGACACAAACAGAAACACATTACTGATCTAGTTGTGAGTTTTCCACCTAGATCTGTATGATTAGATATGTGACACAGTGTTCTGTACAGGAAGCCTATCCTTTCAAAGGTCCCATGCTATAGGCTAGGTGCAGAAAATGCTTTACGTATAATCCAGGGCTGGATTATAAGGTTAATGTTTGGTCTTTCCTGATGGACATCTGCAAAGTTTTAAATACAGACTAAACTCTACTATCTTCTTAGAGGAGTCCTGATTCCTGTGTAGAGCCCTCAACCCCCAATACTTAAATAAGAAGGAGCGCATAGGCCTAATTTTGCAAAAGAATTCTGTATGAATCCATGGTGGCATTATTCACCAAAAATTCTCATAAGGAACGTAACAGTGCTGGTAACCCAGGTAGTTTGAGGGTGAATTTACATTACAACTTTAGAATTGCTACAAAGCGATTTCCACTAAATCTGGATCCACAGACACTAAATCTGGAGCCAGGGCCTGATTTAACGAGAGAGAGAGAGAAGCAGTGTAACTCCATTGCACTGTCAAATGGGAATTTATAAGTACCCAGAGGCTCCTTGGACCTTCTTAACCTGCCTGGAGTTAATTGAGATGTGTAAACAGGTTACAGCGACTGATCAGGAGAACTCCCCAAGGAAATTCCTAGCAGGAGTCTTTCAAAAAGATCTCGAAACTATTTCCCTGGGTTCAGCTGGCAGCATACTCATCCCTGGGACACAAGGTTGTGAGTTCAAGCCCTACACCAGGATTTAAGATTATAATCTACTCTGACACTCCAGTGAAGGAGGCGGCATGCTTCTGGTGAAATGTTAAACTTAAGGCTATGGTATATGTTTTAGATGTCCTAGCACTATTCAAAGAAAAGCACGGAGTTCCTTCCCATGTCCTGGCCAACATTCTTCCCTCAATCAACACCACTAAAAACAGATTAGCTGGTCATTTTATTGCTGTTTGTGGGCTTTGCTGTTGTAAATGTCTGTAGTGTTTGCCTACATAAACAACAGTCACTGCACTGCAAAGTAATTAGTTGTATGAGTCATGCTTTGAGACATTTCTGAGATAAGGTGCTATGTATCTTCCTTTATCCAGTAAAGATTTGCCATGATCTTCAGTAGTGAAAATGAATTTGTTTCACCCTAGAGATTCGAAAGGGCGAGCAGATAAATGTCTGGATGGAAAAACTCAGCTTTTGACACAGCCAACATAATCGTTGAATTTGAACATCACATACAGATATACATGGTTCATTTGTATTATTTGTGTATTGTAATAATTATCACAAATCCTCACTCAGTGTCTTATGATGCAATTAGGGCAGCAATCATCCCTAATCCTTTTTTTTAATATTCGTTCTACAAGTACCCTGTTGCATAAAGTGTTGAAATCTTCCTTCCTAATGCATCGTACATGGGTTTAAGGTACTATAATAACTGTCAATCACTTCTGTGTGTTTATCAGCAGCTTGACTTCCTGCAGCACCTTGTCTGTCATTTGCACTCGGTTTTAGCTGACATGCCCAGCTCCATCACATAGTTGCCGTAATTCGTTACTGGGGCAACTGTTGACGTCACAGTGATTTAAGAAAGGTTTTTTTTTCCCAAGAACAAAGGTGTTGTCAATGACTTTTAAAATTATTTTTCTGAATGCAGGAGAACTGCAAAACCTGAGGGGGAAGCAGGGATGAACAATTGACCTTTCTTTCCTCCAGATTTTGGGAGTTTATAGAGACTAATGCATTCCCCTCTCTTTTATAGGACTAATGCATTCCCCTCCCTTTCCAAACTGTGGAAATAAGCATGGATACTTTGCCTTCTGAGAACAGTGATCAGATACAAACCCCCTCAAGACCATCAGAATCAACAGTTTCTTCCAAAAGATAAAACTCAACTATCTTAAGTCCTTTGACTCCAAACATAGCTGCAAGCCTGGCAGATTTATGGTCAAACATGTCCAGCAGCACTGGCCCTCAGCTTTGCGAAGGGCCAAGTGCCAGCAAATGGTTGAATTTGGAACATTACAGATCTTTATGAATAAAACCAAATCAGCCAAATTTGTACTACCTTGGGTTTTCGGGTTGGTGCTCAATCTGAGGCAAGTACTGCAGCTGCTTCTTTTTACTTTAAAACACGTGGATTTACAGTGATGTTGCTTAAAGGCAGACTGAAGTCCGTTGCATGAGTGTGATGTTTCGCTGTATCCTTGGAGTCAGAGGGCAATTAAGGATTGAATGGAGCCATTAAGGATTCCTCAGGGCAGGTTCAGATGAAGTCCTAGGATATGGTTGAAGTTTTAAATGGTTACTTTGGATTAGTCTCACTCCCATAGACTATGCTTAGTTACCATTAATGCAATGTATAATTGGTTGACTTAAAGTTGTAAGTGGCAAAGTGGATGTAGATTTAATCTTGGAAAGAATAAGTGGTCTCAAAAATGGTCAGGCTGCTTGTCCTGATCTGTTTTGAGAGCCCTTTTCACAGAGGATGAGTACGGATTTACTGCAAGTGTTCAAAAGGGAGCTGGACAAGTTTCTGGCTGTAGCTGATAGTGCAGTGTACAAAAGATAGGTAGGGTATTAGATGATAAGAACAGAATAAATAGGAGCAGGAGTAGGCCATTCAGCCCGTCAAGCCTGCTCCACAAAATCTATCAATCTCAGTTTTGATATTTTCAATTGACCCCCAGCCTCAACAGCTTTTTGAGGGAGAATGTTCCAGATTTCCATTACCCTTCCACTATCCCACATCAAGTTCCGTTTGCCTATCATCCGTATCCTCACTGACCTACACTGGCTCCTGGCTTGCCAACATCTCAAATTTAAAATTTCATTCCTTGTGTTTAAATTCCTCTGTAGCCTTGCCCCTCCCCATCTCGATAACCTCCTCAGAAACTATAGCACTCCCTCAGTGCTGCCTCGGGGTGTCAGCCTAAATTATATGCTCAAGTCTCTAGAATGGGACTTGAACCCACAACCTTCTGACTCAGAGGCAAGAGTGCTACCCACTGAGCCACAGCTAATAGCTGTGTCGCACACACTCGTTTTGATCATCTTCAAGAGTCAGAGAGGAATTTTTTAGATTTTTTGCCATCATGACTGAATGGGCAGACTCGATAGGCTATCTGGTCTTTTCCTGTTTGGCATTTTCATATGTAACTTGGCCTTTGACTTTACGGTCCTGTACAGCTCAAGTACTCCCCTTGTAGAAATGCTCAGAGTCTTTAAATCCAGGTAATTGTAGCTGTCTGTCAACTCCGGAGGGAAACTGTAACTGCTTGGTCACTAACAGCTCCAGGTCAGACACCGCCGTGATGTCAACAGGAAGTGTTACCCCAGTAATAAGTAATGCAATCAAAATTATGAAGCTAGGCCTGGTCACTAAAATTGAGTGCAAGTCATAGAAATGAAGTTATAGGAAGTCAAGCTGCTGACTGACAGCTACTGAAGTACTTTAAACCTCAAACATGTGTGCAGGATCCATTAAGAAGGAAGATTTTAGGACCTAATGCAACAAAATTCATTCAAAGGAACATTAAAAAAATAATTACATAAGGCCACAAGCAAGTGTAAGAACAGAGAGAACAGAAGGCTTGAAGAGGAAACTGAAACGAACAACTGCCCATTTTCCAAATTTTGGGTATTTGTAGGGACTAACTAAATTCTCCCCTAGATCCCAGAGTGTCAGGAAATAAGGATAGATCCTCACCTTTCAGGGTAGTTGTAACGTTATAATGTTTTGTGTCTGCAACAAACTTTGACACTTGGAAGTGTGGTACCTGGATTGTGATGGACACATACTGGACGCTAGACATATAAAGATCTATCAGGATAAAATCAATCAATAGTCTTATATGAAACTTGATTTACCACACGGACTGCAGCGGTTCAAGAAGGCAGTGCACCACCATCTTCTCAAGGGCAATTAGGGATGGGCAATAAATGCTGGCCTTGCCAGCAATGCCCACATTCCATGAATGAATTTTTTAAAAATGTGAGATGATGTGCACTTTGAAAGTATAAGAAGGCTTGAGCTTCATGGAAAACTGCCACTTCTGCACCAAATCACACAGAACAAGGCAGATAATAAAAGGAACTATGAATACTTAGAGTGCAGATGTACCATCTTGTTCTAGAAATGGGAAGATATTATTTCTCAACAGGCTGTAATAAAGTGCTCACAGCAGGTCACATTGCATCAGTTCAATGAAACATTCATTTCATCCAAAATTTCAGTGTGTACAACAAATTTTGTTGGTAATCCTCAGTAAATCTGTGGAGATGAAGCTTCCTGAGATTCTTGCCATTTTCTCTGAACAAACTTTCCCACTTCAACTTGAATCACAACCACTGACATTGTTTATAGGGTAGAATTAGATCAGATTGCAAATAAAAGCATTCACTTTTCCCCTTTGGAGTTTTCGGGGTTTGTGAAACAGGAGATTACTGCAGAGCTGAAATAAAGAGTTGGACATATCTTCTGTGGAATTCAGGTGTAAACCAAATGCTAGTGCATATATTATGTAGATAATTAGACACTGCTGGGCATGGACTGACTCTGGGTAGCCTTCAGTGCAAGACTTGTGGAATTGCATTCAGTTTCCTCATCCTGGCCCAAATTGAATACAATCTATGCGAGGTTGAACATATAAGAGAACTCGACCATACATGCCAATCTGGAAAACTAGCAAAAGCTGACCGGCGGTTTCAAAAAAGCTGACAACTTACAAATAGCACTGAAAGTATAGTGGGACACAGGCTTATCATGACAAGCTGTAGCCTCCCACCTCATGTATAACAGGTGACTGTGGTAAAAATTGCAGGAATTTTCTCTTATTTTTTGTGGAAAAATTTTGGACGATTGTGGATATGTACTTGTACTCTCTCAGGTGGACGTAAAAAATTCCATGGCAATATTTCAAAGAAGAGCAGGGGGTTATCCCCGGTATCTGGCCAATATTTATCCCTCAGCCAACATCACTAAAACAGCTTATCCGATCATTATCACATTGCTGTTTGTGGGGCCTTGCTGTGTGTAAATTGGTGGCCTCGTTTCCTACAATACAACAGTGACTACTCTTCTAAAGTACTTCATTAGCTGTAAAGCGCTTTGGGACATCCTGAGTTTGTGAAAGGAACTATAGTCTTTTTTTCTTTTATTGCTAAACCTGATTGTTAAATTGTTTTAAAATAATTTATACCATTGTCATGGTAACGCTCTTCTCTACATCCACAGATGCATTTCCTTCTCCCAGTTCACAGCGGCACTCTTCACCCCTCCAATTCAAACTGTCACTTTTCTCCTCCTCCCCACCCAATTCATTCTCGCACTCTTCCTCCCATCCCTCCCCCCCGCCCCAACCTAGTTCATGCTGGTACTCTTCTCCCTTATCTCGATTCAAACTGGCACTATTCTCTAACCATGTCTGTTCCTTTTAATTCAACATGGCACTATTCTCCCCCTCTATTACTTCAAACTGACACTTCTCTCTCTCTCTCTCTCTCTCTCTCTACCCACTTCAACTCAAACTTACATTCTTTGCCCCCCTTCTCTTCAGTTCACGCTGGAATTTTCCTCCCTCTTTCCCCTCCTCCCAGTTCAAGCTGGCACTCTTCTCCCTCTCCTTTCCACTTCATGGTGGGCACTCTTTTTCTCCCTTCCAATTATGCAGCCAATCACTTCCCCCTCCCCTTCCCCAAATCCCCCCTCCTCTTCCCCAATTCCCCCCTCAATCACCACTCTTGGCTCCAACTTGTTACTGTTGCAGGAGATTGAACACCCTCGCAAGTTGTGGGAGGTCATTCCCCTTCTTGCAGAATCACCACACAGCATTAATTCCTGGGATGAGAGGGTTGTCCTATGAAGGGAGGTTGAGTAGAATGGACCCATACTCTTTGGAGTTTAGAAGAATGAAAGATGATCTCATTGAAACATATAAGATTATGAGGGGGCTTGACAAGGTAGATGCTGAGAGATTGTTTCCCCTGGCTAGAGAGTCTAGAACTAAGGGGCATAGTCTCAGGATAAGGGGTCGGCCATTCAAGACTGAGATGAGGAGGAATTTCTTCAAGCAGAAGGTTGTGAATCTTTGGAATTCTCTACCCCCGAGGGCTGTGGATACTGAGTCATTGAATATATTCAAGGCTGAGATGGATAGATTTTTGGACTCTAGCGGAATCAAGGGAAATGGGGATCGGGCGGGAAAGTGGAATTGAGGACGAAGATCAGCCATGATCTGAGTGAATGGCAGAGCAGGCTTGAGGGGCCGTATGGCCTACTCCTGCTCCTATTTCTTTCTTATGTTCATATGCAGCAGTGTTCAATCCCCTGGACCAGCAGGAGGAAGTTGGGGCCAGAAGTGGTGCTGGAGGGGGAGGGGAGAACTTGAGCTGCATTTATTTTTGTCTGGAAACGCAATCAGACACTGCCCTGAAAACACTGACTGTCCACTTGAAACATCTATAACTGCAGCTTCAAAAGTACCGCTGGTTTTGTCCTTCAGTAATAAGCAATCACTGCACATAATTTTTTTGAGACAAATAATTCAAATTATGGGTCATCAACAAAGTAATTTAGGAATTTCAGCTGTGCACCTGCTGAGATTGTTTGTACCAACAGGCAGTTTATTTTATTGCTATTTCATAAGCAAGCCGTCATGAAGTAAATTTTATAGCATACTTATTTCTACTGATGGTAAATCAAGAGCCCACTCATGCTCTATATTTGACATAGAAGTGTCATTGTTTGTAACTAATTAGTTTCCTGGCAACTTACATGGGCTGATAGCAGATAATTGGTTATGGAGACACCTGCTTTCAGGGTTTGCGTCAAACCCGATCTCATTTATATTGTCTTTGAGGAAATCCCACCCAAAATTTACTTTTTACCACAAAACAACACAAAGGTCACCTATATCTGAATATTTCAAGGTAGGGGCCGGCCACTTTATGCTGACAAAGCTCCAGTTTTAATTCCCCAAGAAGCTAACACCATAATTAATGACATCTACAATTGTAAAATACTTTTGGACAACCAAATTATACTATATCTCTCGGTCTGTTATTTTAATAAGGGCATTAACCCGTCTAAAGCTCTCGCTGCTATCAACAATCATTTCTAGCCTTATAGGTGATTGCTCTTTCACTTACTCAATTCAAAACAGAATAATACCATAGACAGGGATAAAAAGAAAAAAACAAAAATGCTGGAAATAAACTGCAAATCCTTTAGCATTGGAAAGAGGAAGGACAGGTTAACAGATTGGATGGCGATCCTTCGTCAGAACCGACAAAAAGTCTTCACTTGAAACATTAACTTGTCGTTTCTCTTTCAGATACTGATGGACCTCCTGCACATTGCCAGCATTTTCTGTTTTGATTCCATTGCTACGAGTGATTGATTGCCATCGTTGCTCCTCTTCTCCTCGTGAGCATTAGCAACGATGAACTCGCGCAAAAGTGAAAGAGACAAACTATTATGAGTGCATTCTTTGTCAAATAGGTCTAATGGGAATTCATGCACTTGGGCATGTGATCCATTGTTATAGTCAGTAGGCCTCACAAAGCAAGAGATTGTGTTTTCTTTTCTTTTTAGATCTGGTGGGCCCGCTGTGCTTTGCGAACGCCTTGTTTCAATTTCAAACCTGATCCTCAGGTTTTCTATGTTTTTCAACACTCCCATTTTCTCTCCTTTTCCTTCGGTTTGCCAATTCCAACTATCCATACATCCTGTGTTTCTTTAATGCCTCTTGACTGAAATGATCTGTTACATCACCCAACAATCATGTCACTAATACTTCCTCTATGCTTTTTTCTGTTGCTTTTTCCTCCCCCTCCTCTTTGATTTTATCAATGTTTTCCACGTCCCGAAATGTCGACTGCTCTCTGCGCAAATGCTGAGTGACCCGCTGTGTCTAATGTTAGAGGACCCAAACCTCTCACACGGTCAGCTGACTGCAATACTCCCACTTCTCATTTAAATGGTTGAACACAACAACAACTGGCATTTATATAGCAGCTTTAACGTAGAAAAAACATCCCCAGATGGCATGACTGAGCAACAGAATGAGACAGAAGGGGAGGAGACAGGAGAGATGGCCCAAGAGGAGCTAAGAGAAAAAAATAAAATAGGAGTAATGGAGTGGTAGCTAAAATGTGCACACAAATGGACACAGAGGAAATTTGGGTTATATGGGCATGACTGTGATCAGAAGAGAAACATCCTGGTCATAACAGAGAATCTTCCCTCTTATCCCGGGTGCTTTGTATTGGATGGATCAAAAATTGATACTCTCGGTACCTTAATGTACAATATTTCATTATTCAACTGTCAGCCCACAGGTGCAAAGCTTCACTGCACAACACTAAAGAACTCCAGAAAGCAAGGCTCACAAATTAAACAGAAGTTGTCCTTTTTTTTAAAGTGAGTCTCCCTCTCCGGGAGCAGTGGGTAAAAGGACCGAATCCTGGTCTCTCCTGATTACCTGATGGCTCGCTGGGTAAAGGCACTGATCTCTGGTCTATGCTGAGTCTGATGATTTGGTGACTAAACAGT
This sequence comes from Heptranchias perlo, assembly GCF_035084215.1. Taxonomy (NCBI): domain Eukaryota; kingdom Metazoa; phylum Chordata; class Chondrichthyes; order Hexanchiformes; family Hexanchidae; genus Heptranchias; species Heptranchias perlo. The sequence continues at coordinate 28,831,614 of NC_090349.1, forward strand.
TACGATGCATTCGAGGGGCCTCTAATCCGTTCCATTTATTTGGATTCTTGCACGCTAACAGCAAAATGCAACACAGCAATTCACCCTCAGGATCCCAGCCTCAGCCTTCCTCAGCTGCTGGTCTGAGATACCCCTGTAGCAACTTTGCTTCGTCCTCTTTACAGCAGGTAGGAAAGTAAATAAAACCCAGCAAGACAAACCAGTCTAGTTTTAAGCCTCCACAGCAGAGCCCCACCTTACCTTCACCTGAGGTCACAGATTCAAAGTGTTATTGACGATGGTCCTATTGCTATTTGTAGGGCCTGCAGACCGCATAAAAAACCTGTAGATGGAACATCCTACACCACTGGGATTCGGTAGAAAATTCAGAACCCCAGATTTCAGATCCCCAGTTCAAGAAATGAAGTACATCAAAATCTTAAGTGTAATTCACCCCAATCATTTGTCAACACAAATCGAACGTTCCACAGTTTAAATATCAAGATTACTTACTCAAAATACTGGAAGGTGCAGCAATGTTCAGGGAAGTACAATTAATGTCAAACCTTTTGTAGCAGTTTTGAAATCGGCCATAATATTAGGCAATGAGAGTTAAAGATATAGAACTGAAAAATCAGCAGCGTACCGAAGAAAAGAAGTTAATTTCTATACCCTTCTAACCAGGCTTTACTCCATAGCTCTTTTTTGGACCAGTATTCCACTTTTAAGGTGACAGCTTTTCACTGAATGGCACTAGGTGTCTCTAACATGTTGTGAACACACTACATGATTGTATTTTTGAAGTCACCAGTCATTTACAAAGGAAGAGGTTTTCTTTTTCTTTTAAATCCTTATCCAAAATCTCCCTTAAAAGCAAATTCTGCTTATGATCATTACTTTCCCTTAAGAGGGATTCATTCAAATGGCTTTACATGAATATCACTGATTTGTCTTTCATTTGAACTTACCCAGGAGGAATAGAGGCCCTTGTGCTGACTACAGCTGACCTTTGGGTACCTGGTCTGTTCAGGTTGTTCTGGCCCGGTATTGGAGTTGTTGTGGTTGCGCTCTGGCTTTGTGAGATAGGAGAAAGTTGAGTCGTGGTTGGAGAACGGGTCTGCTCAGACTTTGGAGGGGTGATCCCAGCTGTGCTCGCAGTTGACCACAAGGCTGCACCATTGTAGGAGTTACTCTGGCGGACAGTAAGAGTCCCGTTTGTAGCAGAATAAATTTTCCGTCGTTGGGAGGCCAGGATGGCATTGGAGGCTGCCCTTGTGCTGTTAACCAGGACACACTGCTGGCAGCTGCATGGCTGTCCCGACTGTGTGCCAACAGGCCAGGACTGTGATTTAGGGATAGAACCCATAGTCAAAGGATAGGCCAGGTCCATGCGTCTGCGCAGTCGACGTTTCCGTTGTGTCTGTCTGTTCATCTGACACATACTGTTAAAGTCAATAATATAACAGAATCCTAGAGAAGTCAGGTCCAACCAAGGGTGTTGTTTCTCATATGCATTCTGAATGGTTATACAAATATCCATGTCATACGGTGTCCAAGAACAACTGTCATTTTCCCATTCCCAAACTATCCCTTTTCCTGGAGCAGAAGAGGGGTCATAAAAGTTTCTTCTAACGGGACGCATGGTTCCTGAAAAATGAAAAATAATAGACTTTACTCAGTATAAAACAATGAAAGCTCAAATCTCATTGCATTTTTAACCATGGTTATCACTGAATAGAAGCAGGTCATGGAAAGACCTACTGACCAGCAGGAGGGGGAAATCATCACACACTTGCAGGCAACCTACTACCTTGTCCTGCAATGCACAGTTTTGAATGGTGACATTTCTCATTTTAGATGGGTGTGGATCCACATTGGCCTTGGTGGGGAACTTCTGATGTGCTGTGCATAACACTTCAAAAGTGTTTCTGAAACTTTTGTTTTGGAACCAAAAACCATCCTTTGGCTACAAAAAATTGCATTTTAAAATCTATTTCCCAACCTGCATTTAGAAAATTCACCAAAAAAAAGTTTTTGAAAAATAAAAATGATGTTCTGCAGATCCTTTATTTCGTCACTGCAGTGTCTTGAGGCAAAACTCCAGACATTGTTTAAATTACCATCTAAGCATTTAAAAGAAACACAGATCTGTGAAGCGTTATTGTTTGTGTCGTGGTGAATTACTTTGGATCTCACTTGACGTTCTAAGAAAATTCATCAGGATGTGCTGACTAAAAATATCTCATCCAGAAACCTTTGATCATGGCAAAGGTTCTTTGTTCAAATATTCTCTCTGACAGCTGCCTTCATGGGCACAGAAGCAGTGATGAAATCATATTATACAAATAAAAGTGAGCCAGCTGCTGAAGCCTTATATTAAACAGTATCTAGCTCCAGATAGTGAGATACGAGAACTTGTTTTTTTAAAAAAAACTCTTTTAAGACAACTGAATCTTTAAAGGTCCACCTTTTTTGAACTGTGTCTACTTTTATACCATGAGGTCAAAGTTCATAGTGAACACCACATTCTAGAGTGAAATGACTAATAATGCGGTGAGAATTCTGGTCGCTATGTGTGAAGTTCTACAAGGGTAAAAATATTGACAATTTTGCTTGAAATACCAAACATAGGAAAACTTCACAAACGTCACGATCTTGCTAGATATATATAACGACCAGAGGTCCGCATGCTGCAGCGTGTTTGTGGGCAAGTGTTATTCTCTTATATTGGTAAGATAATCTCCTGGACATGTTATACAAACTGCATGCTCACCACGTAATCAGTAAATCACTCAGCACTCCTCACCACCCAGATGTGTTTTCTGAAAATGGTTCTGCAAGTTTAACAGGAACTCAAATAAAAGAATTCGGCTGGAGCATTTCCTCATCACTTTTAATGTGGGGGCGGGGGGGAACGGGAGGGGCAGAGACCAACCTTCTTTCCGAAAGTTACTTTCTCTGTCAGAACATGCTGCTTAGCAGAACAACTTATTTCCCCATATTTGTAATGGAAATGAAACTTCCTGCAAATTATAGACAAACATTACAATTGTTCTGCATTATTTTGAAATAATTTCCTCAAATCAGGAATGGGATAAAATTGATTTTTATTTCAGCAATAGCAGTAAAATATTGTTGAAAACAGCAGCTACAGACCAACTGAACAATTCAATCTCATGCATGGTCTGGGTGCCACTATGTATTCATATCATAGAATATTAGAGCACAGAAACAGGCCATTCAGTCTATCAACACTACCCTGGTACTTTTCTCCAAACAAGGTACCTGGTCTAATCCCATACTTGTACCCTTTAATATTCCTCTTCTTCAAGCAAGTATCTAATTCCCTTTTAGAAGAATGTATGGACTCTGCTTAAAAGAAAGACGTGTGGCAGAGAATTCTAAATTCTAACCACTCTCTTTGTAAAGATTTTTTTTTACTGGACTGGGAGAGGGGGATTCAAACTACAATCCCAGTGTTTGCCGCTGTTTATGCCCAAGTTTCTCCTGGATGATGAGTTGCTGATTTTAACCAAGTCACCATGTAGAGACAAGATGCTGCTTTCAACAGAGAGAGGGAAGATCAAGGGGAGGGGGATCTACGAGCACTGGCACAACTCATCCTAGCTGCTGAACAATGACATTGGCAGGCCAGATGGTCCAGCCCTTTTAGTGAGATCACCTGAACAGGAGGAACAGTCAGGAGGAAATGAAAAGGCAAAATTTTTCAACAACAAAAAATGATGAATCTCACTATGGAAATGTTCTTACCACAGGTAACCTTTAAAGGATTTCTCATACTGGACTGCGCCATATTTGTACACAATAACCTTGGACCGTAGAATACAATAAACAAACTACTTGCACCAGAGTCACAGTGTCACAAGCTATTTTGCACACTGGAACTTGCACATCTCAGTACATTTAAAAGGGACTGTATAACAATGCCTCAATGAAAAAAAATCACAATGAACAAAATGGGAGCTCCATTTCCCCCTTTATCACTCTTGAAACACCACGTCCATTTGTATTGGATATTTCAACTCTCTGTAGAGATTTGATCACTCAGTGATCCACCGGCTATTGTCTTCCAATTTAGCTCCTCAAACCAGAACTTCCTGTCCAAATATTACAAATTATAATTTGTGTTTTCAGATTAAATCAGCAAGGCCCACATGCTTGATTAGAAGAGAATTAATTCTAAATAGGAGCACGGTACGTTCGTGACAGACAAGTAACAAATAATTGTTGCTCCAACGATTCTGTGTATTTTCATTCAAAACATTCAGAAATACTGGAGTAAATACTCATTGCAATTGTGAAACAAAATGGATGAAAGATGAGCTCACTCATTTTGTTGACATGTTACATTTGGCTAGCTTATTACATGCAATTTTTTTAACTTTGGATTTCTGTGGATCAATAGTCCCATTCTTCGTATGACAGCCTGGTGACCTTACAGCCCATGAGCTGACAATTTGAGAGTAAAAGGTACTAGAATTAATTACCCTGGAGAATTTTCACCATTAAGCAATGGTTCATTATCTCTGTGCTAGATCTAAACCCAGGCTTGCAGAACTGAAAGTTGGTGACTCTGATGTTGCTGATATCCAACTTTCCTTTCCTACCTACCTCTTTGTCACAGTCTCCTACTGTAACACATCAGTGCATTGCAACATTAATGACACTTGAATTGAATGATCCTATGCTCCTCTTTGTACTTATTCAGCCTACTCTTATTGTGCTAATTCACTAATAATGTGTCACAGGTATACAAAAGTTGCTCTTTAATCATGCTTACCATTCTACTGGAGCAACTCGAGTATAGGTACCATATAGAAAAGCATCCACCTCTACCACTTACACTCCTTTTCAGTAGAGGAGCTTGGATAATGGAGAAATTACTCCCTAAGCTCTAAGTAATTATAATAAAAGTCTACAAACTATAAATGATGAGGAACTAACATTAGTGCAACACCTATAGTGACATTGGGTGAATTTAAAAAGGTTTTTCAGAGGTGCGCCAACCTCAGACCAGTGTGGTGGAACTGAATTGTCATCAACAAATAAAACCAATTTGCACACTGTACTTCAGGATTTTTGGCATATTAACTGTGGCTATTAATTCACATCATCTCCTCATGCTGTCAGGTTTAGTAACTACCCCATGCCAGTTCCCCCAATTATGTACTGAATAGGCAGAAGGATATTAAAACAGAGCATAGTTCTTCTCAATTCTTTGACTGTTTAGGTGTCAGCCTTGGCTCAGTGGTAGCAATCTTGCCTGAAGGTCATGGGTGCAAGCCCCATTCCAGAGACTTGAGCACATGATCTCAGTGCAGTACTGAGGGTGTGCTGCACTGTCGGAGGTGCCGTCTTTTGGATGAGATTTTAAACCGTCTGCCCTCTCAGGTGGATGTAAAAGATCCCATGGAACTATTCGAAGCAGAGGTAGGAGACTTCTCCTGGTATCTTGGCCAATATTTATCCCGCAACCAATACTTAAAACAGATGATCTGGTTATTTATTTCACTGCTGTTTGTGGGACCTTGCTGTGTGCAAATTGTCTACCATGTTTCCCACATTACAACAGTGACTACAGCTTAAAGTACTGCATTGGCTGTGAAGTGCTTTGGGAAGTGCTGAGGTTGTGAAAGGTGCTATATAATTGCAAGTTCTTTCTTTCTTTAATGAGTGGAATGATGCTCTTTTTAAATTATTATTTATCTCTAGTTGCCCTGAGAAGGTGGCCTGTCTAGTGATACGTTTTACAACTGAGTGGTTTGCTGGACTGCATCAGAGAGCATTAAGAGTCAATCATATAATGTGGGATTATAGTCACGTAGGCCAGTTGGGTTTTTACAACAATGTCAACTTTCATATGACCAGATTTATTGAATTCAACTTCACATCTTGCCATGGTGGGATTTAAACCTCTAGATTGCTAGTCCAGGACCACAATCATTACACTACCGTACTCATATAAGACATTGGATTTACTGTGTAATCAAAGCCTAACGTTGAGCTAGTGTCCAGCATGTCAATAGTAGTTGGTCGCTTCTCAGGTATAAGGCTATCATGGGAAGGGCGTCACACCCAAACAAAACAGGAGACCTTGTTAATCTGAAACCAGACAATGACACAAGTCAACTAAAACCTGAAGCAACGTTGGTCCTCAGAGCTGTGGTGAAGCCAACAGCCTGATCAAAGTAGCTGGAGGAGACCGTATAAACTTAAAGAAAAAGGAACTGTGATTTAAAAGTGAAGGAAAAAAATTAAATAAAAACAAAAACTGCTGGAAATGCACAGCAGGCCAGTTCGCATTTGAAAAAGGAAGATAGGTTAATATTTCAGGTGGAATCTTGTTTTTGCTTTGTATTGGACAGTCCTAGAAAGGAGGTTCTCCAGCCTAACTGTGCCAGTTCTGCCTTTCTCTTGCAGATGGAAGCCTGCAGTGCATTTACTGTTTTTATTTTAGAACTACAATGTTCATTGCTTAATTTCAATTGCTAAGTAAAAAATGGAACTAGACAGGTTCTTGAAAACAAATGGGATTCAGGGTTATTAGAAATGCACCAATGGACTATTGTGGATAGGTGGGCTAGATATCTTCTCTCTCTCTCTCTCTCTTCTCCTTTTGCCAGGCTTTCTCTCTCCTGTCTGTTTTATCTCACCAATGTCATAACCTACATTACACACACTGTCATAGATCCGCAGCCTGTCTTTAAACTGTCAAAACAGGATCCTTGAGCCCGTTTCCCAGTGATTCTCAAGCACGAAAAGACACATCCTGTTGCCTTCAAACTGACACTAGAAACATTGCACATTACAGCTGTACAGAACATTCTCCTGCATTATGGAGCCAAGATAAACAAGAAGGATGATGGCAGAAATGGAAAGTACCGGCATATGTTCAACTGTGTGCTCCGGACACAAGGATATGAGCTGCTTTCCGTACAGAAACCGATGTAAAAAAAAATGAGAGTGTTCACTCTCTGAGGCAAATAACAGCTAATAAAATTACAGCCTAAAGAGTTTAGATCATCAGGAAAGTAAAGCTAAGGAAGGAATTACACTGGGAGAGAACAGGAGACGAAGACTGAGGGGCAACCAGTACCTCTAGCAGTATTTTGTACCCCCAGGTGAGATGCTTACCACTTTGCTCCTATGGTCATGCTCATCAATTTATCCAAGACACTCAGGCAGTCTGGGCTGCACTCTTCTCCATACGCAGCATGATGCCAATCTGTGGTGGAGAGCTGTGTGGTGAGACTAACTTTCTCTTTCCTAGAGACTGAATGCCCAGCTATTATTGTATTTTCTCTAGGCTTTTTTCTGTAATTTTTCTCCCTTTTTTCTTTGCAAGCCTGGCCTGACACCTTGCAGCTGGTAGGTTGGACCCACATGAGCCCTCTATCATTCACCACTAGGAGGTCCTGTCACTGCCTAAACATGACTCTCTCCCTCTGGCCACAACCCTCCACCGGCAGATGTAATGGTTGCTGCTTGGCACCTTCCTGCCTTACAATACTTAAGTGGGAACTAACAGAGTAACACTCAAACCTGTGTTCATCCCACACTGTGAGACTGAGTGTCAGTGCACTAATACTCAGTGGCATCATACCAAACTTACCAATATAAACTGTTCCATCAAACACCCAACTGACAGCCAGTGAAATTCACAATGTTAGCTACTTATAAATGAATGTTATTTCCCCTGTAACAATACATCAATTGAGATTTCTTTGTTATTTCTACTTAGGAAAAATAATGACACAAGTGAAGAGATTGTGCAGCCATCGCATTATTTAACAGCATGCAGAAGGAGGATCAGTCTTCTATTTCTACTCATGCCCTCCTCTCTTCTATGAATAATCCCCGACCCCGTTCACCATGGATGGCAGAGTCTGCTGCTATCAAGGCCCCAGCACTCTGGAATTCTTTTCCAAAATTCTGCTGCATTCTACCTCTTTCTCCACTTTCAAATGCCTCTTCAAACCAACTCTTCAATATGTGAACCCTTCATCCACTGTAAACAATTTTACAACACCAAGTTATAGTCCAGCAATTTTATTTTAAATTCACAAGCTTTCGGAGACTTCCTCCTTCCTCAGGTAAATGTTTCAGGAGCTCCTTGAAGCCTACGCATTTATACATATAGAACAATACATGGTGTTTTGAAATGCGTAGGCTTCAAGGAGCTCCTGAAACATTTACCTGAGGAAGGAGGAAGTCTCCGAAAGCTTGTGAATTTAAAATAAAATTGCTGGACTATAACTTGGTGTTGTAAAATTGTTTACAATTGTCAACCCCAGTCCATCACCGGCATCTCCACATCACTTCATCCACTGATATAACGAGTAATTTAAGACCTATCCCATAATTCAAGCACAACCATGACCACACCTATCATCAAACCCAGTGCTTTGGAACATAAGAGGCCAAGTAGACCGAACAGTAAGAACTTATTTAAAGTTTCCAACACAGGATCAGGATTTTCACAGTTTTGGGGCAGTAATCATTAAGAGGTGAAGTTTATCTGGAACGATTAGGAGTAACTGATCTAAGAATTTGACTAACTTTAACACCGGGCTATTTACAGACAGAGCGACTCTCCTAAACCTCTTAAAAAAAAAGCTGTATGACTTCATAGATTTATTTTCCACAATAACTGTAACTGGGTAAAACAGCATGCTATTCCCTTTAATTACAGAGACACCAAGTGTTTTAGATCTGTTTAGCCTTCAAATTGACAGTCAGCTCATGTGGGTCCAACCTGACTGGGGATCAGAGATTCCCACAGCCACTGCTCCTAAGCATGCCCACATGGTAGCACAGCATGTTAATGCATGAACCCACTGTGCCACCAGACGGGCCTGAATTGTTTTAACAAATCCATGGAGCTTCTATTCAGAGGTTTGCATCGCACTCCAACAGCTCCCACTCACTCTTCATACAAGTTAATAACTGGTTATTCCCATCACCTAATCACACCAGTCTAATGGCTTTCACTTCTGTATCAGCGGGTAGTAACACTTTCAATTAAGAATTCGTCATATGAATGTCCTTGAGATGAGTCTGTGAATAATGACTTGGTAATGTTTATAGTAACTGACTAAAACCAAGGGATTAGTCATGGGGGTTACTCCTAACACAGACACCAGCAGTGGTTTAGGAACAGGAGTAGGCCATTCAGCCCCTCGAGCTCGTTCTGCCAATCAATTAGATCATGGCTGATCTGCACCTCAACTCCGTTTACCCGCCTTTGCTCCATATCCCTTGATAGCCTTACCCAACAAAAACCTATTGATCTCAGTCTTGAAAGCTCCAACTGTCCCAGCATCACAGCTTTGTGAGAGACATTCAAATTACAGTGCAAAGAGTACTGATATTTTCTTTTTAGTTCCATGTATAACATAATGACCCAGAATTTGTTGGAGCGGGGCATCTCGTGGCGAGCCCCGTTTGTTAGATTTTTTTCCTCACCCTTCAGCTCGAAAATTTTATGCGCCCCAAATTGTTGGAAGTACGAGCTGATAACAAGGGTAACGGGGCGTCTGGGACCTTGGTGAACAACAGGACCAACAGTCTATCACCTTAACCAATGAGATTTAAGGATAGAGAAAGAAACAGAGGAACAACAAAGAAGGAAATAGGGTAAATTAGATAGAGAAAGAGAAATAAAAAGGGAAAGAAAGATTGGAATAAGAGAGAGAGAAAAAAAAATTAAAAATTTTAAATAAATTCTTTTTAAAACCTCCAGGAACAATTTACTACCTGCAGGTATGAGACCCCACAGTTTCAATTGTTCCATTTCTGGTCCTCCAAGGTTGAGTGGCATCGCAGGGACATAAATCTCCTCATTAAAAGGGTCCTTAAGCATTAAATACTAGCCCTAACTTTCTGTGGTGAGTTTAATTTGTATTTAATGCGCACATGCAGCACTTTCTTGAAACTCATGGGGAGGTTTAGGGCGAGCTCCCATTTTTGCAAGGCTAACAGTGGAGCGGCGCAAATCGTCCAGCAATTTTGTAGCGATTCGCAACTCACGGCATATCTCTTCCTCGCCACAAATTGCTGTTTTTTCTTACACACTAATAACGTCATGCGTATTAAACTCGCTGCTATTTTCCCAGCAAATTCTGGGCCAATTTGTACACCAGGTTCTTTTAACAGCTTCCTTATCATGGAGTAAACGTTCTGAGATTTTGCAGCACGAGGGTGGCTGAAACTATTAGTGGGTCTGATTCATGCATTTCATAAATTAGTCCTGAAGCCAGATTGTCATGCAACTGAATAAAACTCGCAAACATAAGCAAAATATTCACTCCTCCAATTAAGTACACTTCCACTGCCCTCCTCAAGCTGCATCCCTAGACACCAATTCACTGCAAAATGAGTACATTTTCTATTTCCACAAAAAGTTCCTCATAAGGCAGCAAAATATTATTCTTCTGTATTACTAAAGTGCTTTATAAAGCAGAATAGATGCTTGTAGCAGATGCATTCTATCAGTGCAAGTGTCTATGTACAATGTTCCTTGCAAATTAGTCTTTACCGTGCATCAGCAAAGTAATCAGCTAAAAGGATTGTCAAAGGACAGACTTCAGGTAAGGCATTGGTTGGCAAACTAATTAAGACACTAGCCTCAGCCCCTGCTCTTCACCTCCAGAGACTGAATTTGGAACCCAGCCCAGAACAAATAAAGATAAGCCGCTGCCTGCTCAGTGACCTCAATGATTCGGGTTCTGGGAGCACTGGCACACTCTGAGGGGCCTGCAGACTTTCAACATAGTGGTTTCAGTTTTCTGAGGTTCTGGATTCAAAAGCAAAAAGTAATTATTTCTTCATCATTGTTATTTATTGTAATCCTTTGAACTGTGGCGTGATTGCAGGGTTTCCGTTTGGATTCTAAAACAGACTTTCTCTTTGTAATTAAATGATATCAAGGTGCCCGGAAATTAATACCATAAACCTTTTACTCTCAGATTTTCAAAAATAAAGGTGTATTGTCATTGCATTCGGAGGTTACAGGCAGGTTACTTGCGACAGACAGATGCAGTGCTCCCTGAAACCTGCATTAAACCTCCAGTGGGTATGTTTTCACTTTAATACGCTCTGTATCTGCTGCACTGAGAATTTTTACAATGTGCTTTTAAAGTTAATTTTAAATGGATCCTCAACATTTTGATTGCATCCTCTATCTTGGTTATGCCATGATGAAATTGCCTCACTGATCACATCACTGTACACACCTCTCCATTAAGCCTAGAAGAGTCGTGTGACAGCCCATTTATAGTAGAACCACTTCATAAAGTACATTTGAATTCTGACAGTCTTGCTGCTACAGCATAGGCCGATTTTAACAACAGCAAGAGTGGAAAAGGCAGCCATGTTACAACTTGAGTTTTCTCTCAATACTCTTTGGGATCAGAACATAAGAAATAGGAGCAGGAGTAGGCGATACAGCCCCTCGAGCCTGCTCCACCATTCAATAAGATCATCGCTGATCTTCAACCTCAACTTCAATTTCCTGCCCGATCCCCATATCCCTTGATTCCCTTAGAGTCCAAAAATCTATTGATTTCAGTCTTGTATATACTCAACATCCACAGATTCCAAAGATTCACAACCCTCTGAGTGAAGAAATTTCTCCTCATCTCAATCCCAAATGGCTGACCCCTTGTCCTGAGACTATGCCCCCTAATTCTAGGCTCTCCAGCCAGGGAAAACAGCCTCTCAGCATCTACCCATCAAGCCCTCTCAAAATCTTGTATGTTTCAATGAGATCGCCTCTCATTCTTCTAAACTCTAGACAGTATAGGTCCATTCTACTCAATCTCTCCTCATAGGACAACACTCATCGCAGGAATCAATCTAGTGAACCTTCGTTATACCGTCTCCAAGGCAAGTATATCCTTCCTTAGGTAAGGAGACTAAAACTGTACACAATACTCCAGGTGTGGTCTCACCAAAGCCCTGTACAATTGCAGCAAGACTTCCTTACTCTTGTACTTCAACCCTTGCAATAAAGACCAACATACCATTTACCTTTCTAATTGCTTGCTGCACCTGCATGTTAACTTTCTGTGTTCCGTGTACAAGGACACCCAAATCCCTCTGAACACCAACATTAATAGTTTCTCACCATCTAAAAAATATTCAGTTTTTCTATTCTTCCTACCAAAGTGAATAACCTCACATTTCCCCACATTATACTCCATCTGCCACATTTTTGCCCACTCACTTAACCTGTCTATATCCCTTTGCAGACTCTGTCCTCCTCACAGCTTACTTTCCCACCTAGTTTTGTATCATCAGCAAACTTGGATACATTACACTTGATCCCTTCATCTAAGTCATTAATAGAGATTGTAAATAGCTGAAGCCCAAGCACTGATCTTTGCGGCATCCCACTGGCTACAGCTTGCCAACCTGAAAATAACCCGTTTATCCTACTCTCTATTTTCTGTCAATTAACCAATCTTTTCTTGTGTTCAGCTCAAAAGCCAGCTTCCATAAGCAGGCCTATGCCTATGAACCAAAACATAACCATCAGCTTGTAGTAAATAAAATAAAGCATGCCTCACGGTTAACAAGCTAGCCTTTATATCAGAAATAATACAGGATGCCTGCTGTATACTCCTGATCTCTCTGAAGGCAGAAAAACACCATGCTGCCAAACCACACAAGAGATTAGTAGCAAAAATGAGAGCACACTGAATTGGAGGTAATCTTGTGACATGGGTCGGTAATTGGTTTGAACGAAGGAGATAGAAAGTAGGAATAAAGTGTTCGACCTCTGACTGATGAGCTGTTCCCCAGGTATCAGTGCTGGAGCCTCAGTTTTTCACCGTATATGTTAAGGACTTGATGAAGGAATAGAGAATTGTACGTCCAAGTTTGCCGATGACACCAATTTAGGAGGCATATAAATACTGTGTGGATGGGAGGAGGAAGTTACAGAGGGACAAAGACAGACAAAGTGAGCGGGCAAAACTATGGCAGAGGGAGTTCATGGGGAAGTGTAAGGTCATCCACTTTGGAGCTGAGAAAGACAAATCAGAATATTTTCTTAGTGATGAGAGACTAGGAGCTGTGGAGGAGCAGAGAGATTTAGGTGTCCATGTACACGAATCACTAAAAGCTAGGGAACAGGTACAACAAGCAATCAAAAAGGCTAATAGAATGTTGGCTTTTATCTCAAGGGGGTTGGAATTCAAAAGTGAAGAAGTGATGCCTCATTTGTACAGAGCCTTGATCACACCCTATCTGGAGTACTGCGTTCAGTTTAGGGCACTGAAACTCAGGAAAAATATATTGGTCTTGGAGGGGATACCGTGCAGATTTACCAGAATGGTACTGGGGCTTAAAGGATTAAATTATGAGGACAGGTTACATAAACTTGGCTTATATTCCCTTGAGTTTAGAAAGCAGAGAGGTAATCTAATTGAGGTGCTTAAAATTATAAAGGGATTGGATAAGATAAATGCAGAGAAACTATTTCCTCTAGTGGGAGAATCTAGAACAAGAGGGCATAATCTTAAAATTAGAGCTAAGCCATTTAGAAGTGAAATCAGGAAACACTTTTTCACACAAAGGGGAGTGGAAATCTGGAACTCTCCACCAAAAGACTGTGGATGTTGGATTAATTGAAATTTCAAGACTGAGATAGATAGATTTTCATTGGGTAAAGCTATCAAGGGATATGGAGCAAAGGCAGGTAAATAGTGTTGAGGTACAGATCAGCCATGATCTAAATGAATGGCAGAACAGGCTCGAGGGGTTAAATGGCCTGCTCCTGTTCCTATTTTTTTCATATTCGTTCACAGGATGTGGGCGTTGCTGGCAAGGCCAGCATTTGCTGCCCATCCCCAATTGTCCTGGAGAAGGTGGTGATGAGCCACCTTCTTGAACTGCTGCAGTCCATGTGGTGAAGGTTCTCCCACAGTGCTGTTAGGTAGGGAGTACTAGCATTTTGACCCAGCGACGATGAAGAAACGGCGATACATTTCCAAGTCGGGATGGTGTGTGACTTGGAGGGGAATATGCAGGTGGTGTTGTTCCCATGTGCCTGCTGCCCTTGTCCTTCTAGGTGGTAGAGGTCGCAGGTTTGGGAGGTGCTGTCGAGGAAGCCTTGGCGAGTTGCTGCAGTGCATCTTGTAGACGGTACAGACTGCAGCCACAGTGCGCCGGTGTGAAGGGAGTGAATGTTTAGGGTGGTGGATGGGGTGCCAATCAAGGGGGCTACTTTGTCCTGGATGGTGTTGAGTTTCTTGAGTGTTGTTGGAGCTGCACTCATCCAGGCAAGTGGAAAGTATTCCATCACACTCCTGACTTGTGCCTTGTAGATGGTGGAAAGGCTTTGGGGAGTCAGGAGGTGAGTCACTCACCGCAGAATACCCAGCCTCTGACCTGCTCTCGTAGCCACAGTATTTATGTGGCTGGTCCAGTTAAGTTTCTGGTCAATGGTGACCCCCAGGAGGTTGATGGTGGGGGATTCGGCAATGGTAATGCCATTGAATGTCAAGGGGAGGTGGTTGGATTCTCTCCTGTTGGAGATGGTCATTGCCTGACATGAATGTTACTTGCCACTTATCAGCCCAAGCCTGGATGTTGTCCAGGTCTTGCTGCATGCGGGCACGGACTGCTTCATTATTTGAGGGGTTGCGGATGGAACTGAACACTGTGCAATCATCAGCGAACATCCCCATTTCTGACCTTATGATGGAGGGAAGGTCATTGATGAAGCAGCTGAAGATGGTTGGGCCTAGGACACTGTCCTGAGGAACTCCTGCAGCAATGTCCTGGGGCTGAGATGGTTGGCCTCCAACAACCACTCCATCTTCCTTTGTGCTGGGTATGACTCCAGCCACTGGAGAGTTTTCCCCCTGATTCCCATTGACTTCAATTTTACTAGGGCTCCTTGGTGCCACACTTGGTCAAATGCTGCCTTGATGTCAAGGGCAGTCACTCTCACCTCACCTCTGGAATTCAGCTCTTTTGTCAGTGTTTGGACCAAGGCTGTAATGAGGTCTGGAGCCGAGTGGTGCTGGCAGAACCCAAACTGAGCATCAGTAAGCAGATTATTGGTGAGTAAGTGCCGCTTGATAGCACTGTCGACGACACCTTCCATCACTTTGCTGATGATTGAGAGTAGACTGATGGGGCGTTAATTGGCCAGATTGGATCTGTCCTGTTTTTTGCGGACAGGACATAACTGGGCAATTTTCCACATTGTCGGGTAGATGCCAGTGTTGTAGCTGTACTGGAACAGTTTGGCTAGAGGCGCAGCTAGTTCTGGAGCACAAGTCTTCAGCACTATTATATTTCAGGGTATGTTCCTATAATATTTCAGGGTAAACTATGGATTGTTTATTACAAGAAAGAAATACACACCAAAGTAAGTTACATCAGCAGATAAAATAGTACTTAACTCCCAGATACTTTTAACTATTTTCTGAGGTTAAAATAAAAATCAAGACTGTTACGGTCCTTTTTCAAAGCTCTTTACCTGAGTTCTTTATGTGAGCTAATGTCGTGGCTCTCACAGAGTTCTGTCCTGCTGTAGTGACCTGGAAATACAGCTGATCTGAGTGAACTAAGCATCAACCGGCCTTTATGCCAAAAGAAGCTTTTATGTTATAGATGCTAATTTTGAGATCTCCATAATTTCCCTGGCAGGATATTCCCTATTGGAATAGCCATTCTAGATAATGGTTCTGCTTCTTTTTCACAATGTCTGAGGAATTAATGAAACCAATTTTGTTAGGGAATCTGTCTGCAAGCAATTAATATCAACAGAGCTCGGCCATCTGTTGAAGCTAGCACCTGCACTACAATGTCAGTGTATTTGCTTGCAGCACCTCCCCCACCAGACCCCCTCCACACACACTCTCTCTTTCTCTCTCTCTCAAATCTCTTCCATAAAGCAGTTAACACAAATCAGTTTAAATTTGTCATTAATGTGTAATGCATCCAGACAGAAGTATATATTCACTTTGCCGACTGGCTCCCAAACTAAAAAGGACAAAAAAAAACTTGATTGAAGCAGCTATAACTTCCATTTTAAAAATGCCAGGTGCCCTGCCTTTTGATGAGAGGAAATGCAGAAACGATATAACTTGGAACACAATAGGTGACTGTTTCTATCGCAGTTGTTGCCAGGCTGAGTGGCTGTGGCCTTCCTACTTCTCTCTTGTAGTGAAATGGTTTCAGCATCACTGTCAGTCCTTTGCAATACCATGTAGTGCTGTCACTGTCATCGGCTGCTCCAAACCATTACCATAATAATTCACTTCCAGCGGGGCAGATGAACGCAAAATGTATGAAGACTAAGTTCTGCTGTCTCACTCGACTTCACTTTTGGTTCAGATCTTGGTGCTTCTGATATCTCTTCCATTTTACTGATCAGTTGAAAAGCAGAGCCTCTTTACTTTTACTTATCATGGCTCACTATCAACTATTGCTTACTTCTTACACATGCACAGTATTTAATCCTTCCTGTTTCACCCAACTATGGTTTTCATTAAAAGATTGAACCTCCATAATGAGCAAAATTTCACATTATACTCTGAATATTAACTTGTATTATACTGTCTGTCTAGTGTGTTGTCAGTTTTACTAAACTGCATAGGGCCATAATTTGCTATGGCAGGGCATCTAATGGCGTCTGCTGTTAATTAGACGTGCCCTTGCACGTTTAGGTTTTACATTTTTTGTGAGGCAAGTTGCTGAAACTGCAAGGGAAACATGGCATCTGGGACCATTCAGATCGAAGGATTGTGAAATTAACAGCATAAGCACGGAGAAGGAAGTGTAAATTAGAGTGAGTGAATTCAATGTCAAATCAGGTAGAGAGAGAAAAATAAAGGGTGGGAAAGAAAGATTGGATTAAGAGAGAGGGAAAAAAAAGGAGACAGAAAAAAGTAAAAAAAAATTTTAATTGAAATTTTACATTTTAAAAATCTCCAACAACAATTAAAACCTGAAGGAACGAGACTCCAGACTTGTAATAATTAACATTCAGTGCTAGAGAGGTTGACTGGCAGTAATTAACACTGATCATGTCATTAAAAAGGTACTTAGACTGAAATGGACAAGATTTAACTTTCTGTGGCGAGTTCAGTTCATATCTATCGCGCAAATACAGCAACTTCACGCTATTCAATGCATTTCAATGGTGAGGCAGACAGCGCGATGTCGTTTGCATGAAGCTAACAGTAGAGCTGTGCAACTCGGACAGCAACTTTTGTTTTTTTGAGTTTAACTGCACATCTGCCCCTCGCCTGAAGTTGCTGTACCATTTGCGCATAAATAATGGCGAGCGCCATTAGTCTCACCGTTATTTTGACAGCAAAATATGGCCTATAGTGTCTGATGTTTAGTATAGCAAATACATAGTTGGAATAGGTGAAAATGACTCTATACTATACAAAGATTTCAATTCAACTTCTAATGAGAATAAAGAATGTTGAGTTAATTATTCTGTTCATAGATCTGACTAAAAATCTCCACTTCCTAACCATGGCGTTGGCTCAGACTGCAGAGCTGAGACATTATCAGGTTGGTATAAATACTTGACATGAATCTCCCACTGTGGTAAGAAAAGCTCTGCATACACATCAGGCAAGAAACTTAACACCGCCTGGCACATGGACTGAATCTGGGCAGTCGGCTCTGATTCACCCTGGGAGGCGTTATTCAGCTCCTGTCATCCTAAATTGAACTCAATGTGATCTCCATGGGTCGAGAGAGCACTGCTGTAAATGGAACACTAAATATATGTTCGGTGATCTTAGAGCTGTTTTAGGTGACCTCAGCTACGAACTGATTTAATTTACAAGTCCTGTTTCAGATTTTAAACTGTCATCTGGCCAAACTGCGTGTTTATTCATGAGCAGGCACTCCCCCCCAAAAAAAACATTTATGTACTTGATATCAACTGAGATGGATTGTTTCACAAACTTGTCATGTTTAATTTGAAGTGCTGCAGTCCAGGTGATGAGGGAGTGACAAGCTCAGGCTGCTCATGGGAGGTTAGAATCAACTGTAGACCTTGTTTACTTCAACATATCATGAAGGAAAAGGCACACTAAATTATAAAGAAAATTAAAGTGGAGATTTGAATTCAAATGCTTTATTTTTTAGGAGTATATTTTACAGAGTGCATTTTAGCATCACATCCTCCTTTCAAAAGCAAAATAATACTTCTTTTGAGTCTTTTCTGCATAGATTTTTAAATGTTTTCTTTTGCATACTTGGCGGCCAAACACAGCACAGTGGGACTGACTGTCACAAAGCCCAGTGTCTCACAAATCTGAATCTGGTGGTTGCTGATGAGCAAGAGAGGAGTAACTGAACCCAGCAGGACGGGAAGATTTTCTCTAGTTGCAATGTGTTAGCGACATTGTAAACATAGTGGAAAGATTTCCTATGTTTGCTATTTGTAATGAAATTGTAAAGCACCATGTTCGAGACACATAACAACCAGAAGAAATCTTCTCCTGGTGTGAGGGAGCAGAACTAACACTTGCAGATACAGACATTAAAAGAGTGTTTCAGAAGTCTCGGTTCAACTATATATGTTAATTCTGCTTCCTATTGTCAGACTCAGTAACTCTTCCCAGCCATTTCCTTTCCTACTGTCATCAGCACTCACTGCTTGGACAAATATTTTTACATTTACAAAAACAAAAAGACAAGATAAATCATAACTCCTTCTAATTTTCAATTTTTAAAAGAGATATTGAGAGTTGATGAGACTTCCCTAAAATAGAAATCCTCCTTTTGAAACTTAGAGATGATGATGGTGAGACTCCCTGTTTAAGCAGATTGCACTGATATAATGTGCTTAGTGCCTCTCTGCTTATCTGTCTATACTGGATACTTAATCTTTGATGATAAACAGATTAATGATAGTCCATATCATCATTAGTCTATGTCATCATTCCTCTGTGTTTCATTCACCACATTAAGTGTAAAGCATTTTATTGTCAATGTTGAAAATTTAATTTCCCAAATGCCAAGAAGTCAGTCAATTTTAGTTACCAAATTCAATCATTTGGTATAGAGAGACGAACATTTCATGTTGAGGTGTGCAGGCCTGTATCAGGAATATGGATATTACAATGAAAAGAAATATTATCTGGCAAAATATACATGAGTAAGATGGGAATAGAGGGATATGGGCCAAGTGCAGGCAATTGGGACTAGCTTAGTGGTATAAACTGGGCGACATGGACATGTTGGGCCGAAGGGCCTGTTTCCATGTTGTAAACTTCTATGATTCTATTCTATACACAAAATAACCAGTAAGTCCAAGAGAGACCAAGAGAAAATAGAAAAATCTACACCCTTGTTACATATATATTATATATATATATATATATATATATATATATATATATAGAAGTCTTGCACACTCCTATCCCATTCACCTCAGTTAAACTGAAGTGACAGATACCATAGAAAGTCTATCACATCTGAGACACATCTGTAGGCCATCTGGGGAATAGTTTTAAACTACAAATGGCCAGGAATGTGCAGCAACAAACATGTGCAAAATATGTTTTATGAAAGAAAGAAAATAGATTAGAAAGGTATCTACACTCACTACAGTAGATTACTGTTATAACAGGTGTATTGACAGTCATCTGTTCAGATATCTACAAGGCACTAAGGGCAGGAATGATACGCTTTTACTTTACTGGTATGCTCAGCCTGTCCACATTGAAAATGGTGGTCCTGGCCAGGGTGGAAGGTGCTACAGCGCTTCAAATTAATCTTTATTGTTTTGAAGTATGCATTTTGGCTTGCTACTATCTTACAGTCATAAAAATAAAAAATAAATATTGGAAATGCACAGCAAGTCAGTCAGCATCTGAAGGAGAAAATAGGTTCATGTTTCAGAAGTGACCGCTTATCAGAATCACCTTACATTGCTCTGCAAAACAGTGTCATTTGGACCAGAAATTCCTTCAAGCGAGAGCTGGACCTGTTTCTGGCTAGGGCGGAGATCACCTCGTACAAAAGGTACGTAGTGCATAGAATTATCAGGGCCAGAGCGATCTCCTGGACTGGTTTCGATTGCCATGGGTGTGTGGGTGGGGGGGTCAGACAGGAATTTCCCAGAATTTCCCCCCCAACAAATTGGCCTGGGTTTTTAACCTGTTTTTTGCCTCTCCCAGGAGATCACATGGTTTTGAGTGGGGTGAAAATTGTATGTATTGTGATACACAAGGTATCACAGTTGTGTAGGACAGGCTGGATGGACCAAAGGGTCTTTTCCTGTCTGTCATTGTTCATATGTTCGTGTGAATTAATGATCGGTGGTTTCAGTCTGAATCCTATAACAAAATCAACAAGATTTTAAGAGATGAAGTTGATAATTTATTTGCCCAAATATCACAGTTACACCTTTGGACTTTGAACTTTATAACATTGGTGTTAAGCAATAACAGACATTTATATGTTGAGGGCTTTCACAAGGCATCCCTCTGAGAGGACACACATTGGCAAGACATTCTTATACATGCTGGAAGTTTCCAGAAAAGCACAAAGGGTGGGTGATAGCAGAGTCTGCAGCTGCTCTGATATTGGTACAAGGCATGAATTTATTTAAACGTTGTATCAGTAAAGTCATTCATGTTCTTCATTATTTCAAGACAGTTGATTGTAATCAGTAACAGAGAAAATAGAAAGAAACCGAGTACTCCAGAATAGTGCAAGGCTCAACTAATATCAATATCAGTACCCCAAGGCCAGGATGAAACCAATAACAACAGCAACACAGCAAGGGGTGCTCCTATCATCGTTAATTCTAATGCCACAAGTAAAAGGCAGTATTTCATTACTATAATCGCTTCTACCTCTTCACTAAAATTAGTGAAGGCAGGAATTTCACCCCTAGTATTTTTATGATATATAACGTGTTACAATTTTATATCCTCTCAATAGTGGCTCTGGTTCCAGATATTCCCCTCCCAGCATGGTTTTATGTTACTTTATCTGTTGAATTAATTTGACCAGTTTTACATTATACTGCCAAGGTTGACACTGAAAATCATGATGCACAGGCGGTATTTCCCAAACAATTCTTGGAAATATCTGACAAAATTCTCAGTAGGTAGTTTAAAATAGTTTTTCCTGATATTACTGCGGGTTCAGTTTTGAATAATGTTAAAACAGCCTTTGAAGAACTTCAATGCTCTTCATCATCCAGGATCAAAGCACTTGATTCCAACCAGGAAGACGCTGTACTTGAACCAAAACCTCGAGAAGAGTTTCAGAATAAAGTTACTGCTAAACAGATCATCATTAATGTTTGAATGAGTGATTGCAGTGAAGAAAGGACCACAGATGTGTTTTAAAATGTTTCCCATGAGAAACTCCAGTGAGATTACTTCCATCTTAAAATCAACTTTATAGGCCTGTCTCTGTATGATTTTGACTCAGCTTCATCCCTGGTTTAAACACTTTCCTCTTAAGGCCAACTCTTTCTTCAGCAAAAATGAATAAATGTAAGCAGACTTCAACTCCTTGATCTTTCCGCAACTTTTAAATGTTGTAAACTTACTTCTGGGCTATGTTGTGCACTGAAATAAAGTTGACCAAATCTCTTAACGTTTTACCAATCGATATTACAATGAATTGATCTCTTGATAAATTGAAGAGCACAGTGATGTAATGTGGCTGACACAGTAGTGCAATACACTGATCTGTCAGTGCACTGTAGCAAGGACAGCATGGGGGTCGATTTGCACCTGGACTTTTAAGAGGCCAGAGAAAAAATACTGAAAGTAACAACAGAGTGTAATGGCTGAGCGTTTGTCTAACTTTCATTTGTTAAAAGCAATCCAATTGGATTAAATGCTTACATTGCCCAAAAATAATGGAAGGAGCTTTACTGTAGCAGTAATCAAAAACTCTGGAGGTCCCCCACATACCAGAAGTTCAAAGTAACTGAAGGAAGCTGTCAGCACAGTTGCCTCCAGCCAAAAAAAAATGGATTTCTTGTTTCTCTTTGTAGAGATTAATTATAAACACAGCTGATCAACGGAGGCGCAGAATGTCCAGTGATACAGTTGAATTCTAAATAAATTTGTCCACTTAACAACAACAGTTACAATGCTCCAAAATTAATTCATTGTGTGAAATGCTTTGAGATGGTCTGGCAACCATGATTAAGTGCTTTATAATTGCAAGTATTCTTATACTACCAACCCAATTTACCCGTGGTGCTGCACACTTGTAGTTTAACTGCTGAGCTAGAGCGGCATTTAACCTGGCTTGTCTCTTTAAGGAAACTTCTCGGGTACTTCCTGTGGTCTAAATAAGCACATCCTGAAGTCAATTCAGAACAATAATTGTTTATATGAATAGTATTTCATATATTATATGTATGAAGTACTATTCATATATTATATATGAATATATACTGAATATATATGAAATACTATTCATATATTGTATATGAATATATATGAACTGTAACATTTTTCAAGATTGGAGAAACATTCTGATCAAAAATCATGAATTGAAACATTTATTAGCACCACTGCATACTGTTGCAAAGATTTTGATAAAGAAAGATGCCAATTAGTTTGGCATTTTCTTAAGTGTAAATATTTCTTGGCCTTTGCTGTAATAAACAATTATTGAGGTAAATTACAGTAGTGACAGCTGCTTATAAATTTGTGGATCCTGCCCTTGGGGTTATCAGGTCAGGAAATACACTTGACTCCTGGCAGTGTGTTGGAGATGTGCTAAGAGCAAGATTTCTTTTTAGTATACTAATAGATCTCCCGTGGCATTGCTCACAATGTGTCAGAGATTATGTTGTTGCAAAGAGGATGGGGAGGAGGGGGACACAGAAGTGGGGTGGAAGGGCTCAGAAGTTGATTTCAAAGGGATGATAATCAGATGGCTTCTATAAAGGCCGTGCGATCTGCCCATAACAGATTATTGCCCATGCGCTGAAGACAAAAATCTCCGCCACCATTTTCACAATATTATATTGAAATAAAGAGGGCGAGAGATTAACTACTTTTGTTGCAAATCGTATTAAGACAATGCTTTCGCTAACATCTATGCCATTTGTCCTCCTGCTTTAATACACATTCTATTCTCTGACAGTCCTAAAACTGTTTAACCGCGACAAAAAAAATCTGCCACAAATATGTCTCACATCACACTATATCCACGTAAATAAACAAATAGTTCATAATCTGTGAAGTCTTCTGTATCAGTACAGATAGTTTTAAAAATGTAGAAATCCTTGCTGAGTAAGGCAGTAAATACACATGCATTTATTGGTACGTACATCTATGAGGGAGTTTCTTTGCGCACAGAGGGGTTTCCAAGATTTCAGGTATCTTGTCTTTAGTGTTAATGAAGTGTGATTATTTCAGGATGTTTCAGTCAGTTAACATATGCATTTGTCCTCTGTTCATTGGCAGCAGAAAGTGCAAACAGGGTTCTATTCAACTGGATACTTTGAATTTTACTGCAGTCCATGAGGGTGTAAATTGGCAGCCTAAGATTCTATGCGGTATTAATGCTGCGAGAAAACAAGAAAGCGTTGAAATGAATTGGACATATAGTTTTCCTTTCTCTGGAAATTTCTAAAATTTATCTAGAAAGATTTGCATTTTTGTACCAATTATTATTATTTTTTTTAAAACAGTTTGCGTACCACCCCCTATAAAATGACACTCTTCAGACACACAAAAATCTCACGAATGTAGGGCTTTCTCTATTCTTTTACAGCCATCCCCACTTAAGTAGGGCTTACTTATAAGCAACCGTTTTGTTCAAGCCTACTACATATTATCAAATGAATGATTTACTTTTATAAACGGCTGTTACTTTGAATATGTTGGATTAATAATATGGCTGAGATGGCAGAGAGTGGATCTGCTCCTAGACATTTTCTAATTGCGCTCTGTAACTATTTACTGAGAGACGCTCGAGAACGGTTTACATTGGCTTATCCAATTTTCGCCTTCCTCACTTACTGTGAGGAACCAGCTGGATACCACTCAGTGCCTCACCTGTAACAACACAGTCCAGATTGGGATGGTGGTATGTACAGAGGATTCACACCAAACCACAATGCTGTAAATCCGTCAATTGTAAAAATAATTACCCTGCCAGTACACTGCATTCTTGCTTTTACAGTAAGTATATACAGTTGTAAAACATCCTCTGGGTTTCAGCTAAAATTCAACGAGGTGGATGTTAAATTCTCCACCTCAACCCTCAAAACCTGTGGGAAATCTGCTTTAAGAAGGTATAATTCAAACACGATAACAGAATGGTGCTCATTTCCTCTATCAAGCTGAGGCAGAAAGCCTCACTATCTTACAGCTTTTCAATTAGCAGCCTGACTGGAGTTTATGAGGGTGCATTTACTTTAGCGTTGGTGCAAAACAGTTTCTCCTTTGTAACGACAATTAAGCTGCAGCGTAAACCCACAGCCAGAGCCTAACCTAGCTCTGGAGAGAAGGTGAGTGAGACTGCCTGGAGAGGACTGCTTGTGCTTCACACCGCATGGAGTTTAATCTAGTGCAGTGTCTAACCAGGTTTAAAATATTCACTCGCAGTTAATTTAAATAGTTACATGGTGCAGCTGCTGCTACTCACCCTGCCTGAAGATTTAAATTTTAATCAGTGGGAAAAGAGCTCTGTGCACACATGTAACTCCACATACACAGAGCTCTCTTGTAGACAGAAGAGACAGAGATCCAGCCAAGCCGTGTAAATGGGATACAGCTAGCCGACGAATAAAATTAACATAAAACTTGTCCAACTATAATAAATCAGCTGAAGTGATAGATTCCTCCAAAACTCAAACTTGCAACTTTTTCATTACAGGTCAAGTTCTTAAGCCCTGTGAGCTATAAGACCAGACAATTGATATTTGGCTCATCTAAATGGCTGTGTTAGTAAATGCACTACCCAGTGCGGACTGAGTCATCCAGATCAGAAAGGATCCACACTTAATCCCTGTCTTTGCTAAATTCATTAATCTCAATTGAGTTGAAGATAAGGGCTACAATTGGCCACAGTGATTCTGTATTAGGCATGGTGGGCAGGGGGGTGAAATCAGCCAGGTTTATTTATCTTGATAGCTTTCCAGCAAACCCTGTGCGAACTTCAAGATACGGGCAGAATCCAGCTCAGCTATGTGGCCCCCTCCCTCCCCCACAATCAAACAGCCTGCCGACATTCACTGTCTAGGCTGATCCATGAACAATGGCCGAGCTACGAGGAAGCAAGCAGCTGGTCCCTAACACGTCAGCATCTTCACAAGAGATGGGAGAAAAGTTGGGGATAAAAGAAAAAGAATTTCAATTGCTGTTGCACAACTAATTGAAGAACCAGGAAACTGAGAGGCTATTATGCAAAATGGTTAGGAAGTGAACTTGAGCCTGCCCCCACCCAGTAGTTCTTATGTCACGCAAGTTAAAAACACTATGATAGACATTTTAACCAATCCCGCCCAGAGGGAAATGGACGTGATCCGATCGGCCGCCCGTTTCACACCACGCCCGGTTTTACTTTCTATTGAAGTGACTGGTCGGTAAATTCGGGCGTGGTGTAAAACGGGCGGTCGATCTGATCACATTAGTTTCCCACCGGGCGGGTTAGGTTCAAATGACCCCCTAACTTTCAAATCTATTAAACAGACTTCTTCTGGAGCTCTGCACAAATGTATAGACATGCGAGAATTCATGTATTTAGAGAGTTAACAAAGAGGGAAGAATGGCCCAAATAACCAAAGAAATCCCCAAGGAGGGTAGTTACTCCTGAACTACAAGTTGCTCAGTAGCTTTTTTAGAGCTGATGAGATTGATATAATGGGATCACAAACCAAGGTAATATATATCGCCGGAGAAGTAGACGTGTCCCAGTCCAGCACCTACTCACACAAGCAACTAAGATACAATATGGGTAGTATTCTGTTCTTCATCCAAATGGGGCAAAGGGCACATTTAAAATTCATTCTACCGTGACATTTCTGTGTTATTCTCTTTGGTTGCCTGCGCTCTCTGTATTTGAAGTATAAGAGAAGAGTAGCACAAATGCCCAGGTCATCATGTTTTGATAGTGCTGACATGTTCATTGTATTGAGAAATGTTAGAAGGTGTCTTGAAAAAGATTTTGCTGTGCTCCTTTGAAGTAGCTGGAATATTTCCAGGTATGTTCCACAGATACAAAAGCCACGTAGCACAGGCTGGATCAGATGCAGAGAAAGACATGCATGGAAAGGAGACAAAGGTCTTGCTTCCTTGTTAGGGCGTCTGAAGGTGTTCTGCTCACACGCAGTTCTCAAGCCACACAAAGCAGGCATCTCAGGACTCCAAAAACCTTTGGTAAATAAAATGTTTTTCATATATCCAAGTTAACTGTGCCCATGGACAAGACTGGATAAAAATTTTAAAGGCCTAGAGGCATGGCGGTTTTGAATTGGAAGGATGGTGGATAAGTTGGTTTCATAGTCTGAACGAGCAGACTAAAAACCTGGAAATTAATAACGAATGGAAGCAAATGTAGAATTTTACACACTCCTTCCCATGCTGCCCCCACCTCCTACACACAGTGATGTCCGTATTTCATGGGGATCTGGAGGCATTTCCCCCCTCAGAATATTTACAACTTTTATATCACCAATAGCACATTTTAAACATTTCTTCCCTTACAACTTATGGTTTGCACACTAAAAGAAATTATAGGATTCATTTCTTGAGGCGTGGGTCGCTGGTGAGACATTAAAAACAGGCTCACATGGTTGTACACCTGATTCACTCAAATAATGATGGCAAGCTACCAGCATGTGCGGCCTCACTGAAACATTAAAATCCAACACAAAAATTTTGAGGAGCAAAACTCTCATCCTCATTCAGAGAGGAGTTCTTCCCCTTGAACTCTCTCCAGTTCAGAGAGGCAGCCTCTCCCTCCAACGCTTTAGTTCACAAAGGCTCCATTCTCTCTTTCCAACCACCCCAAATTCACAGAAGCTCCCCCCCACAATCTCCCCACATTTCAAAAAGGCACAGTTCACTTCTTAGTTCACAGACGCAATCCCCTCCTCTGATCTCGCCATTTCACAAAGGCACTCTTCGGCCCCTTGTTCACAGAGACCCTCTCCCCCTTCAATCTGTACAGTTCACAGAGACATTGTTCACCCCCAAGCTGACAGAGCAATTGTCCCCCTTCCAATTCCCCCAATTTACAGAAGCATTGCTCACCCCCGAGATCACAGAGGCACTCTCCCTCTATCATGATCTCTTGCACTGCTAGCCCTGGCTGCAGCTCTTGCCTGGTGCTGCTACCTTGTTTCGGGAAATGGATTCTGTGCTGCTGGTGGAAATTCCTGATCTACCGTGCAGTCCACAACACAGATGGCTCCTGCAGTGATCAGCAGCATCAGGGAGGACCTACATCTGGATCCAGCAGTGAGAAAATCATCAAGGAGCAGAGCACCAGTGATTTCACAATGGAATCCCTTGCAGCTGCAACTGAGGAGCTGCAACGCATGCTTACTGATTTGCTGCCTCAGGTGAGGAGAATTTTTTTTACGCAACGAGTTGTTATGATCTGGAATGCACTGCCTGAAAGGGTGGTGGAAGCAGATTCAATAATAACTTTCAAAAGAGAATTGGATAAATATTTGAAGGGGAAAAATTTGCAGGGCCATGGAGAATGGACAGAGGAATAGGACAAATTGGATAGCTCTTTCAAAGAGTTGGCACAGGCACAATGGGCCAAATGGCCTCTTTCTGTGTTGTATCATTCTATGATTCTAGTAATATGCTCTTCCTTAAGATTGTAAATCTTATCACATTAAAAAATAACTATAATAAGGCAAGGCCATTTTTGTTGCAGGGATTCTATAAAGTGCTGTATTCCAATAGGAAATAGTGCAGAAAATACAGGGACGATACGGGGCAGTTCACATGAAGTAGTGTAGTAACCACTAATAAATTGCCATTGAAGGGATACACACAAATACTATTACATTACATCTGAAATGTTTGCTACATTATTAATAGATGAAGTGTTTAAACTGCAGTTAACCATCTGTCTAATGTTTCAGCTAAACATGTACTTGTCTAAAAATATCAGTGATTGTTCCATTAAGTGAAACTCTTTTTAGATTAATTATTTATTAGGTACATGAAACTGTGAGTGGGGCGACACTGCTCTGGCTCATGTACCCTAGTTGAGAAACCTTTCTACTGTAAATTCCAACAGAAGTTGAAAGAGAAAGAGTCACACACGCACACACTCACTCGCACACACACAAATAGTAAGGTACTGGAGGTAATGCAACAACTATTTAAACATAGACGCTATGCATAATTCAAATAACTAAGTCACTGGAAGCAAGATAACATATGGAACCAAGGCGGGTAAATGGAGTTACGATACAGATCAGCCATGGTCTAATTGATTGGTGGAACAGGCTCGAGGGGCTGAATGGCATATTCCTATTCCTATATTCCAATGGTGGTTCTGTCAAGAACAACGCCAGTTATTTGTAAAATACAATATTATAAATATATTAAAATTGTTAAAATCCTGTAAACATTTCCTGAGAGGGTGGTGGAAGCAGATTCAATAATGACTTTCAAAAGAGAATTGGATAAATACTTGAAGGGGAAAAATTTACAGGGCTGTGGCGAATGGGCTGAGGCATGGGACTAATTGGGACTCTTCCAAAGAGTTGGCACAGGCACGATGGGGCAATTGGAATTGCAATGTTAAAATATC
The DNA here is from genome assembly GCF_035084215.1 of Heptranchias perlo. Taxonomy (NCBI): domain Eukaryota; kingdom Metazoa; phylum Chordata; class Chondrichthyes; order Hexanchiformes; family Hexanchidae; genus Heptranchias; species Heptranchias perlo. The sequence continues at coordinate 28,860,372 of NC_090349.1, forward strand.
AACATTTACTTGTAACAATTACCTGTCATACCACTAGGTGAGACTCGAACAGAACTTCCAATGTTAATCTAATCGCTGATCTGTCACAGCTCCCTGTCACACCATCACATTGTATTCCAGCACAATCGGTAACCTCATGGTCCGGCATATTCCTCACTCTACCATTACCAACAAGCCAGGGGATCAACCCTGGTTCAATGAGGAGTGTAGAAGAGCATGCCAGGAGCAGCACCAGGCATACCTAAAAATGAGGTGCCAACCTGCTGAAGCAACAACTCAGGACTATGTGCATGCTAAACAGCGGAAGCAACATGCTATAGACAGAGCTAAGCGATTCCACAATCAACGGATCAGATCAAAGCTCTGCAGTCCTGCCACATCCAGTCGTGAATGGTGGTGGACAATTAAACAACTAACGGGAGGAGGAGGCTCTGCAAACATCTCCATCCTCAATGATGGCGGAGTCCAGCACGTGAGTGCAAAAGACAAGGCTGAAGCGTTTGCAACCATCTTCAGCCAGAAGTGCCGACTGGATGATCTATCTCGGCCTCCTCCCGATATCCCCACCATCACAGAAGCCAGTCTTCAGCCCATTCGATTCACTCCACGTGATATCAAGAAACAGATGAGTGCACTGGATACAGCAAAGGCTATGGACCTAGACAACATCCCAGCTGTAGTGCTGAAGACTTGTGCTCCAGAACTAGCTGCATCTCTAGCCAAGCTATTCCAGTACAGCTACAACACTGGCATCTACCCGACAATGTGGAAAATTGCCCAGGTATGTCCTGTCCACAAAAAGCAGGACAAATCCAATCCGGCCAATTATCGCCCCATCAATCTACTCTCAATCATCAGCAAAGTGATGGAAGGTGTCGTCGACAGTGCTATCAAGCGGCACTTACTCACCAATAACCTGCTCACCAATGCTCAGTTTGGGTTCCGCCAGGACCACTTGGCTCCAGACCTCATTACAGCCTTGGTCCAAACATGGACAAAAGAGCTGAATTCCAGAGGTGAGGTGAGAGTGACTGCCCTTGACATCAATGCAGCATTTGACCGAGTGTGACACCAAGGAGCCCTAGTAAAATTGAAGTCAATGGGAATCAGGGGGAAAATGCTCCAGTGGCTGGAGTCATACCTAGCACAAAGGAAGATGGTAGTGGTTGTTGGAGGCCAATCATCTCAGCCCCAGGACGTTGCTGCAGGAGTTCCTCAGGGCAGTGTCCTTGGCCCAACCATCTTCAGCTGCTTCATCAATGACCTTCCCTCCATCATAAGGTCAGAAATAGGGATGTTCGCTGATGCTTGCACAGTGTTCAGTTCCATTTGCAACCCCTCAAATAATGAAGCAGTCCGAGCTCGCATGCAGCAAGACCTGGGCAACATCCAGGTTTGGGCTCATAAGTGGCAAGTAACATTCGCGCCAGATAAGTGCCAGGCAATGACCATCTCCAGCAAGAGAGAGTCTAACCACCTCCCCTTGACATTCAACAGCATTACCATTGCCGAATCCCCCACCATCAACCTCCTGGGGGTCACCATTGACCAGAAACTTAACTGGACCAGCCATATAAATACTGTGGCTACGAGAGCAGGTCAGAGGCTGGATATTCTGTGGCGAGTGACTCACCTCCTGACTCCCCAAAGCCTTTCCACCATCTACAAGGCACAAGTCAGGAGTGTGATGGAATACTCTCCACTTGCCTGGATGAGTGCAGCTCCAACAACACTCAAGAAGCTCGACACCATCCAGGACAAAGCAGCCCGCTTGATTGGCACCCCATCCACCACCTTAAACATTCACTCCCTTCACCACCGGCGCACTGTGGCTGCAGTGTGTACCATCCACAGGATGCAATGCAGCAACTCACCAAGGCTTCTTCGACAGCACCACCCAAACCCGCGACCTCTACCACCTAGAAGGACAAGAGCAGCAGGCACATGGGAACAACACCACCTGCACATTCCCCTCCAAGTCACACACCATCCCGACTTGGAAATATATCGCCGTTTCTTCATCGTCGCTGGGTCAAAATCCTGGAACTCCCTTCCTAACAGCACTGTGGGAGAACCGTCACCACACGGACTGCAGCGGTTCAAGAAGGCGGCTCACCACCACCTTCTCAAAGGCAATTAGGGATGGGCAATAAATGCCGGCCTCGCCAGCGACGCCCACATCCCATGAACGAATAAAAATAAATGTGGCGCTGTATTCTATTTTCCCCACAAATCACTCAAAATACTTCCTGAACAAAACATGTTGTCTGTCATTTTTTTCCTCAGTCACTGAAATTTCAAAAGTCCAAAATAAGATTTCAAAACAAAAATAAAAAGATTCAAAAATTTACATTTTCCACAATAACAAATATATCTACTGCATTGCCCATTATCCATATTCTCTTGCAATGCCACATATATGTTCAAAATTCGTGGGGAGGCCTATGGGAAGGGGCAGAGTGAAACATCTGCCCATCCACTATTGAGGATCCGGGCTCTGTTGAAATTCTCCGAGTAAGGCTGCTTAAAGTCTTTTGGTTGGGCACCTGTGACATTTCCACTGCATCTGGGGCACCAGCTTGACTGGGGGTGTGGGGGTGTGGAGAGGGAGAGAGGAATTTTGCTGCAGTGATTTGTCTAAAGGAAATCCTCTTAGCTGATGTGTTTGGAAGAGGGCAATGGCCAACAGAGGGAAGCCAGGTGCTCCGTGCCCTCTTGCCAGCACTCCCACACTTAGACGTGCAGACAGAGGTGGAATCATGTCAATTTGGAGGCTCATCTTTCCAAAGGAACCTGCCAACACACCTGTGATGATTACACTAAGATAAGTGAATACCCAACTGGCTGTTATGCTGAATGGTTCTTCAAAACCATCCCAATCAAAGCATGTCACACTTTACCACAATAACTTGCATTTATATAGCGCCTTGAATGTTGTAAAATGTCCCAAGGTGTTTCACTGATGGGCGTATGTCACACTTTAGGTGGTATTGCATTAAAGAACAGCATGCCAGTATAATCAAGAGCCCGTGTTACCTGATTGGCTGTGCCCGCCAAGATTCCACCAACCATTCCTACAGGACCTGCTTTCTCAAGACCTGGGACAGCGGACAGCCAGCTGCAGAGCAGTGCCATCTGCTGCAAGGATGCCCGTCTCTTCCATGCATCATAAGGCTGGCCCATGCAGAGATAGTAATGGTCAGCTGTAGTCTGAAGCTTTTCTGTACCTTGTTTAGTGATGCAACAATGTTCACTTATGGAGATGGTACTGTGGAGTGGCACAGAGGTACAATCATCATCGCAAACAACTCATGTAGCAAATCTTGATTTCAGCAGGCGAACAGGGTCAAGGGCTGGGCAGCTCAATCAGACCCATGATTGCACCTAGTATTCCGTTTATCTTCAATTTTGCCTGCTACTTCTTAAATCTCTGCTCCCTTCAGCCTTGGCAGAGGCTGCTAATGGTTTGAGATGCCTTTTGAGGCATCCGATCTCACTGGATCAAATGATCAATGATCTGAGACATGAAGAGTGCAAGAATTGGCATTATTTCTGAATTTTTGTCCTCTTTTATTTGGGTCCATCTCATTAAATTTCATAAACACACATTTTTCCCCTCCCACCATTAGTGTGCTCCCAAGACCTCACTGGGGTAGATTTTCACTCCAGCTCGTCCTGGCTCCACAAAAATATAACTTGGTAAAAGTTGTGGGGCCATTTTTGGAGCAGCCATCAGCACCCCTTTAAAAACCTCTGGTTAGGCCGCTCAACATCAGGACACATGGGCAGACTGTCTCTTAAAATATCAGAGGACCCCAATTTGCATCTTAAAGAGGCCTACTGGGGTGGGTGCGCTGGATGGCCATGGGAGGCCTCTTTAAAAATGACGGCGGCTGGAACGGTGTTAATGAGATGTTAAGTACCCATTTTAAGACCCTGTTAACACTGATTTTGGCTACTTAAAATTGGCCCCCTTGAGTCTGCACCTGATTGTGAATAATTATGCAAATGAAATTAGCCCAGACAACTTATTACCGTTACCGGTTGACCTTTCAGACAGGGTTTACACCAGTTGTTAACCATTTAGAACTGACTTATAGCTGTAGATGATAATTGGCCCGTGTCCTTAAAAACTCAATGTATATGACTCAGTTGGGAAAGGTAGTGGCTGACTGAGCCATATAGGCCAGAAGGTCTCAGGTTCAATACAAAAGGCCTCAGTGCTGCAAGGCTAGGACTGCGAAAATCAGCCAGTGATCCCGTTCCCATTCAGTGAAGCTTGCTAGAAAGTGAGCATGGATGGAGAATGGGCTTTAATGCCCTCCATGGTGAATAGCCTGAAAATTCTTTGGAAGAGGAAGAAAGTTCAAGGAACATTGCACCATACGAGCTACAAGAGCACACTGGCTTTTACAGTGTAGTTTGGGTATCGACGTGATGCATTGCTAGTTGCTTGAACAGTTCCAAGCATTCCCAGATCTAAAAAGGAAGCCAGCACCTGACGAGTAAATGGAGGTAAGGTGATTCAACATTAGTTGAAGACTGTTTGAATTTATTGAAATGACAAGTTAATATCCATATCCAGAGTGATGGGTGGACATTGTCTTATAAAAGACTGCCTATATCTCAATCTCCGCCCCCCCATTAACAGAACGGGAGTAGAAACATTAAAAAAAAGTTCTTACAACATCCTGACTGCAGCAGCCACTGGACCCTTAGCCCTGTTGAGCAACAATGGAAATACCCGAAAGCTGAGATGGCCAAAGCCGCAGAATCTCATGGATGTGCAGCACTTGTTCCAGGAAACAAGCTGACCCCTAGGTCTGTGAGACTGCATCAGCTATTTCAACAAGATGGCCGCTATGGTTGTACAATAAATGCAATAACAAAAATATTAATGATGAGACGGTAAACTAGAGAATAATGACAAGTTGTGTGTCCAAGGACATTCCAATACAACTTGACACTTAATTAAAGATGATTAATTGCCTGAGACGTGCACTGACCCTACAACTGTGACCTGCATTGTGCACAGGAACCGCCTTTGCGAGATTTACAACTTGAGCTTCTTTAAAACAAGTGACAGCAGACAAATACAAACTCTGAGGGAAAGAGCATCAAAGTGGATTTTTTAAAAATAAATTCTGTAACAGATGAAAGTGCTTTTAAAAACACTGTTCTGAAAAGCTATAACTTACCAGTCTTAATCTCTAAATTCAACAACTTACAATTCAACTACAGGTGCCACTGCAGAGCTGGCAAACCATTCCGACGGACTATTGTGTACCAAGAGCTTTTTCCTTAGGAAACATGGCCTCATCAGTAGTGACTGGATTTTTCCACAAAGAAATCAGCATATTGTTATGCGATTATAAAGACATTTTTTTTAAAAATCGCTGGACTCTAACCTACAAATGTCATTATACTCTAATTATTTCTGTGAATTGTCTCTTCCCAAGAGTTTTATTCATTTGACAAACCTGCAATAATTGAAGTTCATGAGGCGATGTTTGGCACGTCAGGCTATTGTGAACACATCATTCCCCCATTCCTCCCCCCGCTCCCACCCCACACAGTCACGCAATCTTCTTGGAGAGGCAAAACATCAGAAAAGAAACCTCAGGTCAATTCGGAACATTGGAATTGCTAGACGAAGAAAGATCACAGCCCATCTAGTTCGCCTTCTACCTCCTGGTAGACACATAATATAATGATAGTGGAGTTGTTGACTAATCATGGCAATCAATCTCTATCAGTTAGTCTACAACAGAAATGACATGAGAAAAGCCCCAGTGGTGGAGAGCTTTGAGAACCATAGGTCCAAAGTCACCTTTTTCCTCCCGGGCATGCTATACTTACCACACGTCATGTCTCAAATTACTCATATACTGCATCCCAAAATGTTATTTTCGGAAAGAAACCTATCTGATTTGCATTTGAATTAATCAATACTAACTTGTTCCACTGTCTCCTGAGGGAATCTGTTCCATAGATTGACCATAGGAAAAAACTCTGGGAAATTCCTCTTCAACCCTCGAAGGCAACCAAACAAACTTCATGCCATCGGGAAGAAAAGGGAAGAGGTCCTTCTAAGGGAGTATTAGGAGTTAGGAGCTAATTTAAAAAGCAGGATCTCAAGGGTGGTAATCTCAGATTATTACCTGAGCCATGTGCTAATTGGCATAGGGACAAACAGATTGGGAAGGTGAAGACATGACTAAAAGGAGTGGTGTAGAGAGGAGGGGTTCCATTTCATGGGATACTGGTACCAGTACTGGGACAGGAGGGAGCTGTACCGTTGGGACGAGCTGCACCTGAACCGGGCTGGGACCAGAGTCCTAGCGGAAAGTATAAATAGGGTGGCAAATAGGCCTTTAAACTAATAAATGGGGGTTGGGGGGTGGTGGCTCAGTCAGAAGCAATAGTAAAACGGTAGTTTAAAGAATAAAAAAGGGGTTAAGAGCAGAGTTCAGGTCACGAACAGTGATATAGACACTCCAGGTGAAGGGAAAAATAAGAAACGTGTTAAATTAAATGGCATGAGAAAGACAGCATCTGGGCCGAAGGACAGGTTAGGGTCTCTTGCCCAAATAAGAGTTTTATATACTAACGCACGGAATGTAAGAAATAAATTGAGTGAATTGGAGGCTCAAATAGAGGGTATGGCACGGTGGCCATTACTGAGACATGGCTGCAAGCTGGTCATGATTGGGAGCTAAATATTCCAGGTTATAAGGTCTTTAAAAAGGATAGGGAAACTGGAAGAGGAGGAGGGGCAGCCTTATCGATTAAAGGTGCTATTAAAACATTAGTAAGAGAGGATATAGGTAAGGGAAAGCAATCAGTGGAGAGTCTACGGTTAGAATTAAGGACCAAGAGAGGACTTAAAACTGTAATGGGAGTTTTCTATAGGCCTGATAGCAGCAATGAAGTGACCGAATGTGTAGTTATTTTAAAGGGAGACTTTAATTTTGATATAGATTGGGAAGAGCAGCGTAAGTCAGGAAGGTAGTGAATTTCTTGAGTGCATTCAAGATAGTTTCTGGAGAAATATGTTCTAGAACCAAGAGGGCAGGCCATACTAGATTTAGTAATGAGTAATGAGCCACACTTAGTTAATAATCTAACAGTAAGGGAACATAATCTGATTGAATTCAATGGTGGTTTGAAAAGGAGAAACATAACACACTTACTAAGATTCTAGATTTTGGTATGGCCAACTTTAATGAGATGAGACAAAGACTGACGACAGCAAATTGGTCAAAACAGTTATCGGATAAAACTACAGGTGAACAGTGGGAGGTGTTCAAAAAAGAATTTAGCTTAATACAGGACCAGTATCTACCCCTGAGGGGCAAGAGCTCTACAAACCAAATAAAACAGCCATGGTCAGCAAAAGAGGTGAGAGATAACATAAAACTAAAGGAAAGAGCATACAAAAGTGCAAAGAATAATGTAGATCCTGGGGACAGAGAGAGACATAAAAAACAGCAGAGGAAGACAAAAAAGATAGTAAGAGCTGCAAAAAGGGAATACAAAAAGAAACTTGAGGGATATCAAGATTAACACAAAAAGTTTTTACAATTATATTAGAAGAAAAAGGGTAGTCAAGAGTAATGTGGGCCCTTTAAAACAGATGTGGGTAATATCGCAAATGAAAATAAGAAAATGACAGACTTGTTGAACAATTACTTTGTATCAGTCTTCACAGCAGAGGTAGAGGACAACATACCTGACATTCCAGGGAAACTAATGAATCAAGGACTAGAACTCACCAAAGTTAACGTAAGCAAGAAAACAATATTAGAAAATAATGGCACAAAAGACTGACAAATCCCAGGACCTGATGGTTTCCACCCCAGGGTTTTAAAGGAAGTAGGTGAGGAAATTGCAGCTGCTTTAGCCATAATCTTCCAAAGCTCTCTTGATTCAGGAATTGTTCCTTTGGATTGGAACATTGCAAATGTAACACCATTATTTAAGAAAGGTGAGAGAGAGAAACCAGGAAATTATAGACCTATTAGTCTACCATCTGTTGTGGGGAAGTTATTGGAATCTATAATTAAGGACAGAATAACTAAGCACTTAGAGAAATTTGAGCTGATGAGAGCGCCAATATGGATTTGTAAAGGGTAGGTCACGTCTAACAAACCTAATTGAATTTTTTGAATAAGTAACTAAAGTAGTAGGCAGGGGAATGCCTACGGATGTAGTTTATATGGACTTCTAGAGGCAGTCGATAATGTTCCACATAAAAAACTGTTAGCTAAAATTAAAGCTCATGGAACTGAAGGCAAATTATTGACCTGGTTAGGAGATTGGTTAGGCGGTAGAAGACAGAGAGAAGGGATAATGTATGTACTCGAATTATAAGGAAGTGACTAGTGGTGTCCCACAAGGGTCTGTGCTGGGCCCTCAACTATACACTATATTTATTAATAACTTAGATAACATAATAGAGGGCCATATATCCAAGTCTGACGATGACACAAAGATAGATGGCATAGTAAGCAGTGTAGACGGGAGCATAACATTATAAAGAGACATTGAAAGATTAAGTGAGTGGATAAAACTGTGGCAGATGGATTTCAATGGTGGTAAGTGAGAGGTCATCCATTTTGGAGCAGGAAAGGTAGATCCAAGTATTTTTTAAATGGTGTAAAGCCAGGAACAGTGGAAGTCCAAAGAGATTTAGGAGTCCATGTGTACAGATCACTAAAACGTAGTGGTCAGGTACAAAAAATAAATCAAGAAGGCTAATGGCATGTTAACCTTTATATCTAGAGGGCTAGAATATAAAGCGGAGGAAGTTTTGCTGCAGCTATCCAAAGCCCTGGTTAGACCACATCCGAGTACTGCACACAGTTCTGGCCACCGCACCTTAGAAAAGATATATTGGCTTTGGAAGGAGTGCAGCACAGGTTCACTAGAATGTTATCAGGGTTCCAAGGGTTTATTTATGAGGAGAGATTACATGAAATAGGCTTGTAGTCCCTGGCATATTGAAGGTTTTGGGGTGATTTGATTGAGGTTTTTAGGATTTTGAAAGGAATTGGTAGGGTAGATAGAGAGAAACTTTTTCTGCTGGTGGTGGCGTCTAGGTCAAAGGGACATAACCTTAAAATCAGAGCCAGGCCATTCAGGAGAAAAGTTAGGAAACACTTCTTTATGGCAGAGGATGGTATAAGTGTGGAACTCTCTCCCACAAAAAGGAGTACATGTTAGCTCAATTAATAATTTTAAATCTGAGATCAATAGATTTTTGCTAGCCAAGGGTATTAAGGAATATGGAGCCATGGCAGATAAATGGAGTTAGGATACAGATCAGCCATGATCTCCTTGAATGGCAGAACAGGCTCAAGGGGCTGAATGGCCGACTCCTGTTCTTATGGTCCAAGAGAAAACAGTGACTAGGTGACAAACCCCCCAGTGCCCCACCTACTTTCTATGTGTAGAGATATATGCTATTTTCAGGAGGTTGTCCAGATCCATTTTGAATGATTGTTGCTGATATCTCTGCTGGCAGCCTGGAACGAGCCCAAGACGAAAACCTTCAGGGCTACGGTGAACTTCACAGCCACTAGCAGTGCAGTGCGGGGCTAGGGCACATCCTGGAACACGTGATATAATTGTGTCACTGCCTCTCTGGTGAATCTCAGACTTCATTTGCATTGCTCCTTAAATAAGTCCAGATAATTACATCATGGCTGATAGATTCAGGTGGCAGAGCACTGGTGAGCAGAAACTCTCCCTCAATAATGTAGCCTTGCTTCCCTGGCATCAATGTGTTCCTCTTCATCCTAATCTTCCAAGTAGCACATATAAAGAGGGTTGCCAGGGGGACACCCATTCTATGGAGCGATATAGTGACAGAAGCAAAGCGCAACTCAAAAGTGGCCCTGCATGATGTTACAGTTCTCCGCCCCTTTTACCAGTCCATTATGCTTCATGAACCAGTGCCCACGGGATGTAATGAACTTGAAAATCAGCCCCAATGTCTATCAAACTCATAAGATGATGATTTAGTCTTCTCATTGTTTGCAGCAAATTCATAAATAAATTCTTTCTACATTTTTACCATTTCGCTATCAATACCGAACAGAGGAAATCTCCCCGAGGCAGCTCACTCTGATAGGATTTCCCATGGCAACATCCAAGCGTGGTTAGAACCAGGAAAGTCTTGCTGATTACTGGCGTTTTACAAACTGCTCTATAAATTCTGAATTGGAAGGATTAATGACCACAAGTTCCATGGATCTTTTCTTAACCACCCCAAGCTGTGGAAACGTAAATCTATTCTACATGCTGCTCCTTGGCAACATCATCGACAGACGTGAGGTCATCCTCCAAACATACTCTGACAACTCCCAGCTCTACCTCTGCCGACCCCTTCACTGATTCCACTGTTGTTGGACTGCTTGTTCACATCTTGTCTTGGGTGTGCCACAATTTCTTCTATTCGGAAGACTGAGCTATCATCTTCGGCCCCGCCATAAACTTTGTATCCTTTCTACCGATTCCATCCCCCTCCCTGGTCACTGTCCCTGAATGAACCAGAACATTCACAAATCTAGGCATCCTATTCAACCCCTAGATGAGCTTCCAACTCCGTATCCTCACCATCACAAAGACTACCTACTTCCACCTCCATAACATCGCCCGCCTTCATCCCTACTTTCAGCCCATCTGCTGCTGAAAACTTCATCCATGTTTTTGTTACTTCCAGACTCAACAATTCCAATGCTCTCTTGGCCGGCTGGCCTCCTATCCTCCACCTTCCGTAAACCTCCGCTCATCCAAAACTATGCTGCCTGTATTCTATCCTGCACCAAGTCCTGCTTACCCATCACCCCATCCTCACTGAACAACATTGGCTCCTGGTCCCCCAACATCTCAAATTAAAATTCTCATTCTCATGTTTAAATCTATTCACAGTCTTTCCACTCCCTATCTCTGTAACCTTCTCCAGCCCCTATAACCAGTGATGTGCAGTACAGTGCAGTACAGAGGGCAAAGGAATGTAAAAGCCTTGAATTTAGGCCACAAGTTCACTTCTTTCTCAGCTCATTTAAAGTGAAAAAAGGTCAAATGTGCCACTTAAAGACTTACATCTGGATTAACCACAACTCCCCCACCATTACCACTGAATCGGAGTTCTTTGTGCTTTTAGAGTTGACTGGAATTTTAGTCTTGTGTTAGAGATAACTGAATAATCCTGCAGTGTTTTGCAACGGAGTAAATTCTCAATAATTAACATAGTTGAATGATTATCAGAAAGTACTCAAAGAATGGATAATTCCTTTTGAAAAGCAGTATGATACACTCAACACTGAACAAATACAATTTTCTTAGATAAATAGTTTTCAGACCAATATAAAGCTTTCACTAGGATTTCTACACAAAGATGTCTCTACCCTGGCTGGGATTTTAGACCATTAACCATTCTAGTGCTAAATGTTTTATCCTGTTTTCCAAATACATACATTTCATAGGAATATAAAATCAACAAATATGTCTGAATGCATATTTCCAGTAATATAAATGAGATATTATCTGGCCTAATGCCTGAACAGAAGAAATCTAACATTTCCATAGACACCTTTACCATGTATGCATTATTGGTCATGAAGGTAAATAATATATTTTTTACTTCTCACTCCCAGGACTGTGCAGCAAACATTGGGTTGTTTTTCTTCAAGAGCCATTTAATCTGCCCCAGTGAAAGGAACTACTGACAAACCCCTATTTCTCTTATTTTCTGAATAAACTGGAAACTGGAGCTTTGCTAGTTTTTTAAAATTGTATTTTAATGTCAAACAAAACTGCGTTTCCTAAACCCCAAACCAGTCAACAACTGGAGTAGACGATGATTATTGGTCTCAGTGTACTTCTACTAAAGCATTGTTTTGATCCCAGCAGCAGACAGATTGCAGTGCTGCAGTACTTAAAAAAAAAAGCTAGGCAATACTTTCAATAGTTTAAGGCTATATAGCTTTTCCAGATTGGTACTTTTAATTACCTGCCAAACAGCAATTCAAAATAAAAGGCCCCAGTGGACACCTGAGCAAACCAGATCTTGTTTACTACATCATAGGTTTCCAGACTGTGTTGATTGACACTTGTGTGGAAACAGAGAGTACAGAACGGGTATCATGTGAACATCAAAATCAATTCCAGCTAATTACAAATGAGAAAGCTCTTTTGCTGAGCTGCATGTATGATGTACGTTTTTGAAAGCAGATGTTTCCTAAAGGCTTGTCATCTCCCTATCCTCCCTCCACTACAATAACAGGGAGGGTGCCCCATCTAATCTCTGTGGGGTGCAAACACAAATCACTGCAGTACTCTAGCTAAAGTAGTTGGACCAGCAATTGCTCTTTTGACACCTCCCCTCAATGGCGCAGCCCCATGCTATCTGGCAGGAGTACAGGGCCCTCAAACCTATCCATGGTATGAGTGGAATTTAAACTTTCCATGACAGCTTTGACTTAGCAGAATAAGTCAGACAGAGGTCATAGAATCATAGAATCTTACAGCACAGGAGGAGGCCATTCGGCCCATCGTAACTGTGCAGACTCTTTGAAAGAGCTATCCAATTAGTCTCACTCCCCTGCTCTTTCCCCATTGCCCTGAACGTGTTTCCTTTTCAAGTATATATCCAATTCAGGTTGCTAGAGGTAATCAATTGTTTTATGTTAGCTGCAACCAAAAAACAACCAAAACCACCAAGCACTGATATAGCAGGCACACCAGCACCACTGCCTTGAATTATCCAGGGTCTTGCACAATCCATTTAGTAAAGTTCACTGCAGTACCACATTACCACAATGTATCATTTATAATATACACGGTGAATGCCACAAATATAACAATATATTTTAAGCAAAGAACAATTACAACAAAAAACTGAACAGATACATGTTGCAATTTGCAACAATCCAAGAATGACCATTATTTTGGCCTTATCTTTTTTTCCTATTTAGTTTGTTCTCCAATTGTAACTCTTCCCCTGTGTCATTGCTCCCATGAACCTCTAATAGGATGAATGATCAAAGGGAATTAGATTGAAATCCCTGCTGATTGCAAACCTAAATACCACAAGATTTAGGCAGAAGGTTGGATGCATCTGCTCCAAGTGATACCATCATGAAAGGTCAGGGATTAAAAATATCTTTCAAAATCACTGTTACTAAAGGATACTTCAAACATGTAGCTCTGTGACACTATGTTAACATTTTTGCTAGATTTTCCCTCAGCTGCCACATAGCCACTCTTCTCTGCAAAATCCTCTTTTCACTAGGAAAATAGATGAGCAGAGTGAAAACCCCTCCAATGCTTCCAGTATCAGTGCTACTCTTTGTACTGGCTAATAGAAGGCACAATGGTACATCTCTATGACAGTAGTCAGGGCAACAGAGGTGATTAACTATGTATTAATGCTCACTGTGGGAGCATCACCCTACATCACTGGCATGATGCCAAACACCACTGTCACCAACTCAATACATTTGCTGGTGACTTCTGTCGAACCTGGAGGCAGGGTTGTTCTCCATAAATCAAGCATTTCCAGACTGGGTACAGCCCAGCCAGAAGAAGATTGAAGCTCCCTCTACTTTGCCTCAGCAACTTTTCCTCAGGACCAGCTTCTGAGAAATTCCCCTTCCCCAATGAACCATTTACCATACCAGCTATCTGAGTAATGACCTACAGAACTAACAAATAAGAGAAACCATTCCAAGGAATAGGTTGAAAGAGCACAAGTACAGCAATAAAATAAAACAGTCAATGTAGATTTAGATGGGGAAGTTTATGCTTGATAAACCTTCTCAACTTGTTATAAATAAAGCAAATGGAGGAATCGTTTATGATGTAGCTTTTGGACTTTCAGAACACTTTTGGCAGTTTTCAACATGAAAGACTTTTAATTAAACTGAAAGCCATCAGAATCAAAGGTAGAACATGGGACTGGATAAGAAATTGGTTATAAAAAAAGCAGAATACTTGCGAGAAGAGTAGTGTCAGGAGATGGGGGGGGTGGGTGTTGAATGGGTTGTGCAGGGATCAGTGCTAGGATTCCTGTTGGCTCTGATCTACATAAGCAACCTAGATATCAAACCTAATTGTAACCTTGTTAAGTTTGGAGTTGACAATAAAATAAGTAGAAAAGTAGCGTCAGAGGGTGCAGTTAACAATCCATAGTGGGAATTAGATCAGTTATGCAATTAGGCGACAAATGACATATATAATTGGGGCATACAACTAGAACAGTGCAGTAAAAGTTTATAGAGGTTATGCTAAGGTTTTATAAGGCAATGATCAGACAACACAGAGAGTACAGTGTTCAATTTTGATTACCGTGCTAAAAAACTGCATACATGCATTAAAGAGGGTACAGAGAAAAGCAACAAGAATGATTCTGAGTGAGAAGGGAATAAGGTTTTAGGAAAGGCTATGGAGCGGAAGCTCCGACATCTGGAGAGAAGAGGGCTAAGGAGGAACCTCACTGCAGTATACAAAATATTAAATAGTACAGATCAGGTAAATTCAGAATATTACTTTAAAGTGATTCCAGCTAGTAAGACCAGAGCATATCAATTTAAATTAGTGAAAAGTAAATTTAAAACGGATTGCTATAAGAATGAATCATTTTTGTCTAATATTTCGCTTGGTATTGGCTTCTTTTATTTTGTCATTGTATATAAGGGTTAAAAACTAGCTTCACTCAAATATTATGTTCAAGCTTAACTTGATACAATTCTTACAGAATTAGTTGGTTAGTCTAAGACTGGTGTCCAAGGGAGGGGGTGGGGCAAGCCATTCAATTCAAATACAAACATCTTGTGGATTTGTTCAAATGAGTCCTTTATTGGCTGGGGTTTTTTAAAAAATTATCAGGCAGTTGTTTAAATCTGCTTGATCCCAGTCATTTCTGAAACTATTTATCAACTTGTCTCTTCAAATTGGGAAGTCTGTGTGAATCCTTTGAAGAGAAATATTCAAACCAGAGCGCTTCTATAGACAGCAAGAAAAAGAAACTGCTACATAAGAAAGTGAAGATACTCTTTGGGACATCAGGAATTAGAACTTACATATGAGAGTAGACTGAAACAGGGAAGCCCAAAAATATCTAGAATTAAGAAAAATAAAGACAACAAAAAGTATGACAAAGACAATACTAAGGAAACGAAATTGGCTAAATGACAGGAAACAGAGAGGGGTGGTGAACGGTTGTTTTTTGGACTGGAGGGAGGGGTTTGCAGTGGTGTTCCAGGACCACTGCATTTCTTGATACATATTAATGACCTGGACTTGGATGTACATGGCACAATTACAATATTTGCAGGTGACACAAAACTTGAAAGTGTAGTTAACAATGAGGAGAATAGTGATAGACTTCAAGAGGACACAGACAGGCTGGCGGAATGGGCGGACACGTGGCAGATGAAATTTAACGCAGAGAAGTGCAAAGCGATACATTTTGGTAGGAAGAATGAGGAGAGGCAATATAAACTGAAGTGTACAGGAACAGAGAGACCTAGGGGTATATGTGCACAAGTTGTTGAAGGTGGCAGGGCAGGTTGAGAAAGCGGTTAAAAAAGCATACGGGATCGTGGGCTTTATAAATAGAGGCATAGAGTACAAAAGCAAGGAAGTTATGAAGAACCTTTATCAAACACTGGTACGGCCACAACTGGAGTATTGTGTCCAATTCTGGGCACCACACTTTAGGAAAGATGTGACAGCCTCAGAGAGGGTGCAGAAGAGATTTACTAGAATGATTCCAGGGATGAAGGACTTCAGTTACATGGATAAACTGGGGTTGTTCTCCTTAGAGCAGATAAGGTTGAGAGGAGATTTGATAGAGGTGTTCAAAATCATGAAGGGTCCAGATAGAGTAGATAGAGAGAAACTATTCCCAATGGCCCAACGGTCAAGAACCAGAGGACATAGATTTAAAGTGACTGGCAAAAGAACCAAAGGCAACTTAAGGAAAAACTTTTTTACATAACGAATGGTTATGATCTGGAATGCACTGCCTGAGCGGGTGGTGGAGGCAGATTCAATCGTGGCTTTCAAAAGGGAACTGGATAAGTACTTGAAGGGAAAAAATTTGCAGGGCGACGGGGAAAGGGCGGGGGAGTGGGATTAGTTGGATTGCTCTTACAGAGAGCTGGTATGGACTCGATGGGCCGAATGACCTCCTTCCGTGCTATAGCCATTCAATGATTCTATGATTTTGTTTTCACTTAAAGGGTGATAAACATTTGGAATAATCTGCTCGGTAAAGTTGCAGAGACAAAAATATCAGGAATGTTCAAAATGCAAGTGGATGCTGAGCTGGGAGAGTTAGGGTGCTGTAGGTATGAACTTGATTGGCTGAATGGCTCTTTTCTCATCCTTAGTGTTCTTCCCGCAAATTGTGGACAGAATTATGATATGGTTTTGCACCACTAGAGCAAGAATAGACTGCCCGAGCTCATGTAATATCCTTAAAGTGGTGGAGAGAGAAGATTTGCATTCCACCCAAGCTGGATTCTAGCCCAGGTCCAAGAGGTGAAAGAACAGTACTTGAATTGATTCCACCATCCACTTCATTTTGGCACCATAAGTATAATTGCAGCAAGGGAAACTTCATTTGTTTCCAAAACTGGTTCAATGACACTGAATCACTGTAACTAGAGTCAAACAAAGGGCAGCATACTTAGTCACGGTCATCACTGCAGTAATCAGTACTATTTACTAGCATTGTTGGCCAGACTGAGCTGCAATTATGGTGACTTTTACCCCTGCTGTCCAGAAAATGAAGTAATATATGATGTAGTCCATTTGAATTGTATACTTCTTGCAAAGTGGCAGCTAATATCTAATGTTAACTGCCAAATTTTACAATTATTTATTAAAAATCTTAAACACTTCCTGTCTACAAAACCTTACTTTCTGTTGGCACGTTTTTGTTACATTTATGTCAACCTTTTACATTATAAATTCCTATGTTCACATTTCTAATGGCAACATTCTGCGTAAATTTTAGGCTCTGTAATTGCACCCTCCCATCAATGGTGGCACTGTAGGTCTACAGTTTTGCATCGCCCATCTCTTCAACCAATACTGCAGAGAAACTCCAATGCTTCAACTAACGCTACTTTTCTGCTTCCAGAACGGTAGTAAGCTTCGCTATTAACTATAAATAATATCAAATTTAATATATAAAGACCAAATGTATGACTTAAAAATGGAGATTGAATTACATCTGTGCATCCTGGTCCAATTATCGCCCACCCGCTAACTCTGCTTCACGTGAAGTCTACACATGGTCTTGACTCCCCATGAGCACCAGTAAAATTAAACAAGGCATGTTATATCAGAGGTCATAGTCAGGTGGATAGTGAAAAGCTATGATAATATTGATAACCTTGATAAAATTGCTCTTTTTCCACCCTGGCCTTAAGCTGATTAGTAAGTCTAGCCACTAACATAAAAAAAAGCAAAAACACAGCTCACGAACAGTGGCTTCTACATTTAGCTTTTTGAGCTAATGACATACTGGCCACAGATAAGCAATTAATTGAAAAATGTAAGAGGAAGGTATGTATAGATAGAATGCTTTCAATATATGGAATTCCTATACGCTATTTTTAATGATTGGTTAATACATTCATGGCAAATTCCTGTGTGTACTATTATAACAATCATTAACCTGGTTATTATAAATAGGTTACCAACTTTGGTAAAGTAGCACACACATGAACTAGACACAAATACATAAACCTGTATGTTAAAACTACCACACAGAAGAATTTCAGCTCCTGGTATAATTTTTATGATTTGAATATTTATTATATAATTGATTAGTTGATTAACTGTGGGGTTGCTAATGGACAAAAATATTGTCTCTCTTCTGCTGTAACAGTTTTTCTACTCATCTCTCACTCTTTTCTGTCTGCTTCTCTCTGACTTTCTGTTTCTTTTTTTCTCTCTATATATGCCTCACACATGTTCTCTCATTCTTGCCTCTGCATCTGTTTGTCAGACTCTTTTTCTCACTCTTCTCTCCCTCTTCCTGTAAGTAACTTCTTTCCCGTCTTCTCTCTTCTGCACATCCTTCTGTCTCCTCTGTCTTCCCAAATTCCAATCACACACTTTCACTCCCTTTTTCTCTATCTCTTTTTTCCATGTCTGCAATTCTTTCACCCTTTTGTGTCTCTCACTCACTCTTTTCTTCATATTTCTCATCTTTTCTTTTTCCTCTCATCTCCTACGGAACAGGGCTCGAACTCTGTCATAGCTACAAAAATGATCTTACCTGGCCCCAAGTACAAAGGTGGGAGCAGGGAGAGGGGTGTAGCTTTGTACTTATTATCTAATCCAAATGAACCAATATCAAAACAATGTGCTTACTTATTTGAGTCTCCATTCGTGTTTCTCTGCATTTGTTCCATGTAATTTGCAAACTTACTTTCTCTGGAGTCTACCAACATCAAAAATCAGTAACTTAACTTTCTGCTCACTGTTACAGATAGATAATGCTTCTTTCACATGAATCTATCTCTGTTTCAATTCCATTTAACTGCAGCACTAACAGTAATTGATCATTTTGCTGATGTTATCTGGATAGATTAAGTCTGATTTAGTCTAAAAGATTTCATCTCACTTAAAAGCAGTTGCTCTGGGACTTCAATGAGCACCTGTGTTTTCCATCTAACCTAATAGGCATTCTTCTTCATTGAGATGTGCAAAAGCAGCATAATACACTCGGCACTTGTGGCACAGGCTTTGAAACGTTCTTCTTCTGTTGGTCTTTAATCTCGTACATCCACTTTGGAGTCATGTCAGCAGGGATTTCACACATAAAAAAGTCATCTGAACTGGGTGCATGGACACCAAATAGGTCCTTAAGCTACCTTGACACAGACCTTATTGGTCTGCACTGATTTCAGCTTGAGTAAACAGTTTAGTGTAATGCTCCGAGTTTCTAGACTCACGTCCATAATTATTCTTCCAGACAAGATTATACATTACAGTCATTAACAACAATCAGAAGTAATGTGATGAGTGTCCAGGTTTGCTGCCTGTGCTGGTGCAATAATAATTATAATAATAATATAATTCTCTACCTGATAGTAACAACAGATAATTTACTCCTGTGCTCAAACATTAGAAGTAGGGGCCTACTGCCATGCTCATTGAAGGGTACCCAACACCCAATTTTCCTGTACTATAACCAAAGATATTCACTGTATCATTCAGTTAAGTAAATTCTAATGTATGACATCTTACATTTATATAGTGCTTTTAACATGGAATAACATTCCAAAGCACTTCACAGAGACACAATAAAAAAAATGGACGCCAAATCAAAGATAATAGGAGAGTGGAACAAAAACTTGGTCAATGAGATGAGTTCTAAGGATGGTCTTAAAGAAGGAGAGGAAGGTGGAGAGACACAGGGATTTAGGGAGAAAATTCAGGAGCATGGGGCCTAGGCAGCAGCTGAAGGCCAATAATAAGATAAATGGAGGGTGCACAAGAGGCCAGAGTCAGAAGAATGGAGAGCTCGGGAGGGGGTTGTAGAGCTGGATGGGGTTACAGAGATAGGAAGGGGCAAGGCCATGAAGGAACATCACTGTTCAACAAATCATGTGATACAATATCAATGCCTGCCAGAATTCCATGAACAAACTCCCAAAGAAGGCAGATGATTCAAGTCAATTGGCACCTTTGAAAAGGAGCTGGACTGATATCTGTTGAGAAGCAGGATTAAAGGTTATAGAGACATGCAACACTGCTTTTGTCCTTTTTTTCAGGGAAAGTTGGGGAAGGAAACCTATGGTAGGAAGTTGTTTTTATAATAATCACACATGAGCTCTGAATGGAGAGCGGGCTTGATGGGCTGAATGGATTTTTCTTGCTCTGGGTTTTCTTATGTTCTTCTTATGAGAGACCGGTAGTGGCATAATAAAATGTAATAAGATATCTTCAAGTTTGTATGTGTTAGAAAGAATAACATTCTGGAATGTTTTCTGAAGACCTTGGATAGATATGCAAATTCTTTTTGACATCACCTTCAGCTCTCATTGTGCAACTGTCCTGTATCAGAATGCAGATTGAGTGTTAGCCTGCACTTCCCAACAACCACTAACAATACTGTGACTTTATTGGTGGTGAAATCAGCCTTGGATGGTAGTATAAAACAGGCAAAGTCAATGGAAAAGAAAATGGCGCAAGGTGTAAAACGGGCCACCAGCTATCGCCCGTTTTGCATTATTGCCCAAGACCACTTTCACCCTCTATGGCTCTAATACACCAACCCGCTCTTGTAGTTGGGTGATGTGACTGTTTAGAATGAATTATAATGCTTCAAATTAGCCTGAATGATTCTTGTAAATATATGTTTCAGGTTTGAGTAGGTTATGAAAAATAACTGAGGAAATATTAGCTCCTGCTTCTAGTTGGCTCATCAGCATCTCATCCCTGAGTTTCTCAGATTCTTGTAAAGATGTTTTTGTGCTGGAGTGGGCCTTGAGTTGCTGGTTTACACACTGTAAGCAGGGACAAGAAATCCCTCTGAAGTAAGATCAGGGTATCTAGAAATGCATTCCTTCCAATGTTTAATGGCCAAAATCTTAACAGCTTGGAGAGGAGAAGAATCACCACTAGTCACAAATGGGTGATGGATGGGCAGAGAAGAATAATTGGGTCAGCAGTGAAGTACTACAGTGAGTTGGGGAGATGTTCCCTGAACTTCCCCTCAATAAGTTTTGTTTTCCACACACAACTTCTTATATCAGGATTCAAGACAAGGGAGCATTTGGGCTGGTTCTCTGGCTCTGAAGTGCTGGGGTGTCCAAACAGGGCCGATTCCAATCTTGCTGAATCGTTCTTTCCTAATTTGATTGAAAACAACTTGATTCACTTAAGACTCTCAAGTGTCATCAGTTAAAGTTGACATTCATCACCCAGCTCTGGGAATATTTTTGAACAGAGCACAAATCTCATTGAAACATATAAAATTCTGACAGGGCTAGACAGACTGGATGCTGGGAGACAGACTGGATGGGGGGTCCCGCCCCGCCTCTGAAGAGCGGGTTGGTTGCCCGCCCCTCAACACACCCCACTGAAAACCAGAAATGGGTGGGTTGGAGGCAGATTTTAGATTTTTGCAATTGTTACTGCCCTCGCCCCCAACCCACCCATTTTCTCAGGCTAAAATCAAGCCCCGGTGCTTCGAAGTGAGTGTCTGTCACTCTTCCATATATTGAGGGTACCTTTCCTGGTGACTCTCCTCTCTCTGATCGAAGTTCAATTATGCTGCTATCTCTCACTTCCAATTTCCCCTGGCTGGGGGGTCCAGAACGAGGAGTCACAGTCTCAGGATATGGGGTAGGACATTTAGGACTGAGATGAGGAGAAATTTCTTCACTGAGGGTGGTGAACCTGTGGAATTCTCTACCACAGAAGGCTGTGGAGGCCAAGTCACTGAATATATTTAAGAAGGAGCTAGATAGATTTCCAGTCACAAAAGGCACCAAGGGGTACGGGGAGAGAGCGGAAATATGGTATTGAGATAGAGGATCAGCCATGATCATATTGAATGGTGGAGCAGGCTCGAAGGGCCGAATGGCCTACTCCTGCTCCTATTTTCTATGTTTTTATGTTTCTAAAGCAATGTTATAAAAAGCAAAAATCTAAAACAAATGTTACTCTTATTATGACACATTGTTCCAATTTGATCCAGAGAATGACAGCATGCAAATCGCTGCGTGTAATCCATCAGGTCAAAATGTTGTTCTTTTCATCAGATGAAACTGTCCAAAGACAAGAACTCATGTCAGCATAATAGAACTATACCATCATACCAGTGTCTAGATGGTGAAGAAAAACATGAATACTGTGATGGAATGGGGAAGTGTAACATCAGGGACTGATATAATTCACCTCTACAAAGGCTGAAAAATATGGGGTGTGCTGGTCAACAAATCTAGAGAGACAAGAGAGAAAAAGATTCAGACAGAGACAGAGACAGAGAGAGATAATTATTTCATGCCAATGCTTTATTCCCTGATACATGAGGATCCCAGGTGGTTTGTTTCCTGCTAATGTACACAATCAGCTGGAAGTGGATGACATAGATTATACAGCACAGAAAGAGGCCATTCGGTCCAACTGGTCAGTACCAGTGTTTAAGATCCACATGAGCCTCCTTCGACCTTACTTCATCTAACCCTATCTGCATATGCTTCTATTCCTTTCTCCCTCTTGTACTTATCTAACTTCCCCTTAAAGGCATCTATGCTATTCTCTTCAACTACTCCATGTGGTAGTGAGTTCCACATTCTCATCACTCTCTGGGTAAAGAAGTTTCTCCTGAATTCCTTATTGGATTTATTAGTGACTATCTTATATTTATGGCCCCCAGTTTTGGTCTCCCCCATAGGTGGAAACATCTTCTCTACGTCTACCCTATCGAACCCCTTTATAATTGTGAAGACCTCTATCAGGTCACTTCTCAGCCTTCTCTTTTCTAGATTAGTCAACAACTCCATTATCATTGTATCGTGTGACTGCAAGGATGGTAGAAGGCCAACTAGATGGACCTTGGTACCAACAATTTCTCTAACCTAATAGTTACCAAGAGATGGTCACCAAGAGACTGCCAGAAGGACTATTCAGCACTGTTGCCTTCCTCTCCCCCAGTGGGGAGGCTGTCAGTTACAGCCCAAAGGTTTCTAGCTGTTTCTAGTTATATAATGGAAATCATGGAAGTTTGTAGGCACTGAAGGATCAAATTTCAATGATTATGGAAAATGGATGCCATAGGAACATAGGAATATAGGAACAGGAGTAGGCCATTCAGCCCCTCGTGCCTCCTCCGCCATTTGATAAGATCATGGCTGATCTGTGATCTAACTCCATATACCTGCCTTTGGCCCATATCCCTTAATACCTTTGATTGCCAAAAAGCTATCTATCTCACATTTAAATTTAGCAATTGAGCTAGTATCAATTGCCGTTTGTGGAAGAGAGTTCCAAACTTCTATCACCCTTTGCGTGTAGAAATGTTTTCTAATCTCGCTCCTGAAAGGTCTGGCTCCCTGTTTTAGACTGTGTCCCCTACTCCTAGAACCCCCAACCAGCGGAAATAGTTTCTATCTATCCAACCTATCTGTTCCCCTTAATATCTTATAAACTTCGATCAGATCACCCCTTAACATTGTAAACTCAAGAGAATACGCTTCTAAACTCTAGAGATATGACTATCAAAATAATCCATACTGTGCATCCACCAACCAATCACAGGATCCAGTCACAGTCCCACGTTATAAGCTGAAGGCTGACTGAGGAAAGGTAGTCAAAAATACAACAAATGTCTGCTAATGTGCCTCAGATTCCTATCTGGCCCATTAACCTCATCTCTTTGTGTACTGAAAACATGGAACATTGTGATCACTAGACTTCACTGCTAATTGAATGTAATGTGATTGATATTTGATCTGAGCAATTTGTATAGGGCTGTTTGGACAAAAAAAGTCAAATTGCTTTATTAAAAAATTGTAATGAATTAGTACAATTCATTCAAAGAACGTGCGCACATCACAGCTGCTGTTTTCAATGGACACTGAAAGAAAGGGAACTTGTAGAAAAAAATTCACATCTCTCTTCACACACCAAAGCATTTCACGTACAACGAATTACTTTGCAGTGCAGTCACTACAGATATACAAGCAAACATGGCAGCCATTTTGCACACAGCAAGGTTATCTATTTTGGTCATGTTGGCTGAGGGAAGAATGTTGGCCAGGGTCTTTCATATCCACCTGAACCAAAAGATGAAGCCTCTGTCTTTCATTTAAGAGAGGACCTTGCCAATGCTGTACTGCCTCAGAAGTGTCAGTCTAGATTATGTGCTCAAGTTCTGGAGTGGGGCTTGAACCTACAACTTTCTGACGTAGAGGAGAGAGTGCTACCAACAGAGCCATGCTGACAGATGCCTTGCTATAAAATTGTTACAATATTGTCATGTCAGAAGATATGTGTGCCTACTTTGGTAAATAATGGTGTTGACCTTTTTTGTTGTCTGTAGAAATGGACCTATGTTGAAAATATTACATTCGGACAGCTACAATCACTGCCATCAATCCAAGGCAAAGCGCATCCGACTCAATTATTAGGAACAATTTTTCTTCTTCCTATTGGCTTCTTTCTTCCAAATAAACAAACAGAAAAATTACAGTCACTCATGCTTTCCACAGCAGTAGCTCTCGTATGACTATTTTGATCAAATGAATGAATGTTTCCTTGTCACTTTCTACATTTTGCAAGTAGAAAATTGAACAGCAACAATTGCAGTAGGTTCAAGTTAATCGTTCTCTGACCAGCTTCCAGAAACGAGATGTTAAGCAATTGAAAATCCTGGTGCTATGTCATCTTCTCTGTTTTTCTCCATCTGTCTCTCTTCCATTTTTTCTCCCTAAGTAACTTAGTCACATATGTATCCATCGAGAGTTTTCACAGCCTTTTTCCTAATAACAATTTCCATCTCAAAACTGCAGAGTATTACAGTTTCTTGCTTCATCCATCTCTGCCGGTGAACAATATAATTTTCTCTGCCCAATTTCCTCCTTTCAGAGTCCTGAGCTCTGGGGCATGATTTTAGCCCGGTGCCAGGAAGGAGACAGGGGGGTGCAATTCCTGACAGAAAACAAAGAAGTACAGGTTTCCCGGACGGCCTTACGATTTTGACATAAAAACGTCGGGTTTTTTTTTACTGGTTTCCCGCCCGACAAACCAGCCTGATTAACAGACTGGATCTCAGTCGGTCAGTCGTCGGGGGGCTCAGTCGTCGGAGTCAGGGGTCATTGCAGGGTCGGAGATCGAGGGGAGGGAGTCGGAGATCGAGGGGAGGGAGTCGGAGATCGTGGGGAGGGAGTCGGAGATCGTGGGGAGGGAGTCGGAGATCGTGGGGAGGGAGTCGGAGATCGAGGGGAGGGAGTCGGAGATCGAGGGGAGGGAGTCGGAGATCGTGGTTGGGGTGGGGGGGGGGGGGGGTGGGGGTCGCTGCAGGTAGGCTTGTTGGGCCTGGGGGAAGCACTCCAGCTCCTCCGGGTCCACAAGCTGTGCTATAAAGGCACTTGCCTGCAGTTTCGGGCCTTCTCGCTTCCTCTCACGTGGCGTGAAGGAGAAGGCCTGGGAATCCCGGCCCCGAGGGGCTAAAATCAAAAAATCTTTGAAAATGGAGGCCCACAGCCTCCTTAAAAGCTTTTAATGCCCGCCCCTGCCATTTTAGTGGAAAAGTGATAGAGGAGGAGCAGGAACCTTCAAAACATTTTTTCTATTCAGAATTGAACTCATTCCTCAATTATAACGGCCTACATTATACTGTCTCGTCCACACAGAGTAAAGCTGTTTTCTTTAGTTGCATGAATAACATGTTTTGCAAGACGAGGAATGGAAAAGATTATTGAAATTTGGTGGAATAAATTAAGACAGAATCAACTTTGACACACTGATAACACATCACAAGTTATAATAAACAGAAGGCCCAGATCAACCTGCAAATAAATCTAGCATTATTCCCAGTCTTTGTGAATACAAAAATGTGGCTTTTTACAGGAATAAGTAACGACTATTGAATTATGTATTTATAAAACTGATCATCTGTGGAAGAATTGATTTAAAATTGCTGAGGAGTATTAACAGATTAACACTGTGTACTAGTGCCTTAGGGCTCCATTATTAAAATGTTTTGTTTTTCTTTTTTGCTCTTATTTATTGCCTTATATTAACTTTAGTTATTGCTTAGTCTGTTTAGCACAATTATAGAGAAACGTGTCATGATTTAATACCAAGTAACATCCAGGAGAGCTACTTAGAGTGGTAATGAGTAGATAAATATCCATGGAATATAGAGGTTTAGTTATTTTCCAGTATCACAAATATTCCTGTAACACTGGCTTTTCCTGTCACATTACATGATGGAAGCATTTTAACCCCAAAGAACGAGTGGGTTGGGGCGGATGGGAGGTTAAACTATTTGCTTTTTAGATCGCAATCACAACCCGGCTTCAACACACCCACTTACGGATTTAACATGGGCGCATTTTGATGCATGCAAGGAATGCACTGGACGAGGTCGCGTTCCCAATTAGTGGCGGAGGGAGGGTATTTAGCAGGGCAATTAACATCGTTAAGAGACGATAAGTAGCGTTTATTTAATTGAATTTAACTGAGTTTTAAATTTATCGCCTCCAGGACGGCTTTCCTGGGGCTCGTGAATCTCGCCAGGTAAAAGGAGGCGAGAAGGGCCAGTTCATCAGCTAAGTGCCTTAATCGCACTGCTTGCGGGCCAAGAGGAGCAGGAGTGTTTCCTCCAGGCCCAACAAGCTTGCCTGCCGCGATCGGATCCCTTGATCGCCAAGATCCCCTCCACCCCCCGATCGGCGAGGCCCTCCCCGATCACCGAGACCCCCCCCCAATCGGTAACTTCTCACCTCCCTCCTACCGCGATCGTTTCCCGCCCCCCCCTCCATCCGACCCTCAAAGATCCCGATTTCTCCCCAACCTCCCCCACCCAACCCCCGAGGACACTGATCTCTCCCCGGCTGCTTTCCCGCTCCATAGGTAGCCAGCCCGTCAATCACACATTCCGTCCCACCAACTTTACTTCTGGGTTTCGCACCTCCCTGCTCTCTTCCTGGCTCCAAGTCAAAATCATGCCCGATCTATTCAAGTTTATTGTAGTGACCGCTACTGTACTTCCTCATTCCACAAAACAACCACCTCCAGCCACACCAAGGCTTCTCCTCACAGTTTGTGATAATGTTGCTCTAAAGTAACAATTTTAAGATAGCATCTGGTCAAGAAATATCTCCAAACAGCAACAAAAATGGAAATAGTATATCGTACAGGATAGAAAAATAAATAAAAAATATTCCTAACTTTAATAAACACAAGTGAGTTTAAGGCAGCAATGCAATCTCTGGATTCAGGTGATGATCATAAGTCCTTCCCCCTCTCCAGATTTACCTTGATAATTTCTGACATTGTGCTTCTCAACTAGATAATTCCCTCGTAACTCCCCGAGAAATATCAATTGTCTTCTTTTGATACGAGGTATGTTATATAATACTTAAACTCAAATTGCACGATTGGATTGTGGAGATCTGCCATCCACTATGATATGTTGCTTTGCGAAATAAACCACCGGAGTTTTGCTCTAATGGTTTATGATCGCATCTAAAATCCTCCAACGTATTACTGTCCTGTAAAACACTCCAGTCTTTGGATTCTCCCATATGTAACTTACTCTTGTTGACAGAATATCCTATAAGTAACACTCTAGGCACTGTGTTATCCTATTTGTAGCACAATGCGATCCATGAGCAATCCTAAAAGCAACTCAATCCAGCCTATATGTGTTATCCTATAGAAAGCACTTCCCAATACCAGTGTTATCCCACATATAGCACTCATCAGTCATTCTACATGTAGCACATTATATCCTCCAACAAGACTGTTGTTCAATAAATGTTTTGTGTAGCTTCAAGGGAAATGATAAATCAAGTTGGTTCTAGTCTTGCACACCATTTTCTGATGCACAACAGCATCCATCTCTCAAAACCAGCAGAAATCTAGGTTAGGTCACTGCATTGAATGAAACCTCCAAAATCCTCATCCCTGTTATCATTTTGGTCTCCGCCAAATAAGAAACATCAACTGCTTTTACTGATGTACGACAGAGCTTAGATGATTGTTAAATATATTTCAAATATCGTCTATTATATCACTTGAATATTACGCAAGATTCAGTGTTGCGTCAATGAATATCTAACACTTGTGATAGGACATGTTGTGATTGATGAACAGGATACTGGGAGTAAGTAATGGCCAAAAGCAGAGGTCTCCAAATGCTGTAAGTGGATCTAACAGCTACTGTGGTGCCCATTAGATTTACGGCCCCAAGGAAGTCTGGGTCATCCTGCAAAGCCGGTGCCAAGCACATGTTCCTTAACCTCCCTGTATATCATTTGCGCATTAATCATTCTTACTAAGATTTATGCAAATTCAGATTCAATATCAATTGCATGCTCGTTTTGCTTAATTTGTATCAAAATTCAATCTCTATTGAGAAAAGGCTTTAATCCGATATGATCATACACAACTCATTCGTGAAATACTTCAAACATTAAACATAGTGGTTCTATTCTTTAACCTTAAATCATAATGAATAAAATATATATTTTTTTAATTCAATTTTGGTGTCTATTCTCCCTCTACTAACCCTGCTCACTCATTGACTTCCTTGGATCAGCAGGTCGACCTGGAGATACCCACGTGGTGTGGACAATCTGAAAGCTGCACTTTAGTTAATCTGCCTGGAAGTATGCTTCAGTAATATCAGGAGATACACTGGGCTAGTACCGGGAGGTATTCTTGAATAAAACCTGGAGATATAATGGGTTAGTACCTGGAGTGAGGCTTGAGTAATACAAGGATATACACTGAGTTAGTACCTGGAGGTGTACTTGTCGGAGTGCTTCAGTAATACCAGGAGGCATAATGTACCTGAAGAATGCCTAGAGGTAGACTTGGGTAATAATAGGAGGTGTGCTTCATTATCATTTGGAGTTCCAATGGGCTTGAACAATACTTAATAGTGGGCTTGAGTAATGCACAAAGACTCTGTCTCCAGTCAAAATTCTCTCACTTCTGCAGAAACAACCAAACTCACCTCCTGGGCAAGACCAGGGTGTAAATGTCAACTTAAATGCACATCTTGTAATTGAGAGTCCGGTGATCTAGAACTGTAGCTACTACGTGTCCTGTAATTATTCATTTATTTTCAATTTCACAAAAATTATAAAAAAGGAGATTCTTATTTTGCACCAATTATCATTTTGGAGCAGCAGAAGAGAATGATTCTGTCCAAGTACAACTTTTAAAACTCCCAGGGGTAGATTTTCAATGTGCCGCCTGGCCATAAAACTGACATTGCAGATCGACCACCCCTTATATAAACAGTCTGATTTTCATTTCTATTGATTTCAACATTGCGAGGGGGCTCTGATTATCAAATGGAGGGAATAAAAACTTCCCTACTTTTTGCACCCAATATCCAACTCACATGTCTGGTATGGCATGGGTCAAGTTCTGTTGACTCTGCCCCAACAAGAGGCCATAATTTGCTGTGGTAGGGTATCTAATGGTGTTGCAGTGAGGGAAACAAGGCATCTGGGACCTGAGTGAACAGGGCAAACAACTGTGTAGCTCCTTAATCAATCAGATTGAAGGATTGTGAAATTATCAGCGCAAGGACTGAGAAGGAAGTGTAAATTAGAGTAGGTGAATTCAATGTCAAATCAGGTAGAGAGAAATAAAGGGAGGGAATGAAAGATTGGATTAAGAGAGGGAGAAAAAAAACAGAAAGGAAAAGAAAAAAACATTTTTAAAATATTTTAAATCTCCAACAATTAAAACCTGAAGGAATGAGACTCCACACTTGTAATAGTTAATTTTCAGTGCCAGAGAGGTCGATTGGCAGTAATTAACACTTATCACATCGTTAAAAAGGTACTTAGACTGAAATAGACAAGACTTAACTGTCTGTGGCGAGTTTAGTTTGTATCTACCGCACAAATACAGCAACTTCACTTCATTCAATACATTTCAATGGTGAGGCAGACAGTGAGGTGCCATTTTTGTGACGCTAACGGCAGAAGCATCTCGGACAGCAATTTTTGGATTTCCGCGTTCAACCGCACATCTGCCCTTGCCTGAAGTTGCTGTACCATTTGTGCATAAGTAACGGTGAACACCATTAGCCTCACTGTTATTTTGACAGCAAATTGTGGCCCATTGTACCTTAACTCCAGCTTCAGAACAGCATCCTTAATGCACCAATGTGGATACTTCTTATTCCAGTATCAGGTATCCCACTGCTATCTGAGTGAGTCTGGCTAATTCCAGGTCAAATTATGGAATTTGTCTCCAGACTCCAAACCACAAATTGGAGTGAGACTGCCCAAACTCACATCACATGGGCCCCTTACAGCTAGCAAACATCCCATTATTCTGGGCTGAGTCACTGAATTTCAGAGTATATCGTTGCATGTCAGTAATTCCTTCCGAGTCAAAACAGATTGACTGGTCATTCATTTCATTGGCGTTTCTAGGATCTTGCTGTGTGCAAAATGGCTACCACATGACAAGGGACGTCATTAGGTTCCATATAAATGCAAATCTTTCTTCCTTTCTTTATTTCTACTTCACTCAGTTGTTCTCCCTCGTAGAATAACCAGATTATATTTTCCAAGTTTCATGAAGATTATAATTTGTAAGTCGCAGGAAACGATCATCCTGCCCTTCTTGCTGAAGGACCAGGCGTCGAACTGGGAGGCGAGAGAGAGGATGTAAAGAGGAAAATATTAAATTAAACAAAACATCTGGTTTATGCATCTGACCAACCCTGGCACTGAAACTTAAATGTAATAAACTGAAGATGGCAATTTCTATTTTAAACGCACCATCGTAGCTATTCTTAGAGTCCAATGTATCAGATAACAAATGGCCAACGAATCACCAAAAGAATTTCCTTTTTTTAAAAATGAAGTATATGCCATAAAATAATTGAGCCATTTGGCCACTTATTAATGGAATATACTAAAATCTGTAAAGTCAATTTGCTCATTACCTTGGCTGATTTGAAACTCTACTGTATGAGAAATATTGCATTTTCGATGAAACAATTTTTGGTGCTTAAGAAATTCATCATAGTACTATTGGATTGTTTGTATGCAGTGAAAAATAGACCAAAGACTTTAGAAAGGTACCAAATGAATGTTTGTCATCAAATTTCTCTGATTTGCCAACTATGAATCTTATCCAATATAACAACTGAAACTTTCCTATCACGCTTTAAATCTTTATGGATTGTTCCTCTATCACAACATGACTTTTTTTTCTTGATCCACACACCCTGACCTTTTCCACAGCAAAAAGCCCCTGTTTTTCCATCTTTCTTCACAGCTTGTCTGTTGGCTGCGGTTAACTGACCTTTTCCAGGTGGAAGCAATGGATTGTAGAGTAGCATGTCAATAAGTTTCATCCAGAGCAGCAGCATGAACTTAAAAACGTGTCGAAATCCAAGGTAAAAGGCGACAGGAAGTGCAGAAGGTCGAGGAAGGAGAGTTACTCAATCTATGTGTGCAAAGCAATGAAGCAGGTTCACCCCGACATCGGCATCTCCTTCAAAGCCATGTGTATCATGAATTCCTTTGTGAACGATATTTTACAGCTTCCGGCCTGGCCCATTACAACAAGCTCTCGACCGTCACTTCCAGACCGCCATGTGGCTGCTGCTGCCCAAGGGAGCTGGCCAAGCACATCTTATCGGCAGGGACAATGGCTGTGACCAAGTACACCAGCTCCAAGTAAAACTTCACAATGTACTGGAAAAAAGCAAACCAAGTGCTGGGGACATTTCATAGCGTTAAGAAAAATGCATTAAACGTGAAGCTGCTCCTCCATATCTGCAGACACTGTGAAGGAAAGACCTTAAATGTGGCCAAACTCAATGTATATTTCACAATAACCACCTCCCCTTGACATTCAACGGCATTACCATCGCCGAATCCCCCACCATCAACATCCTGGGGGTCACCATTGACCAGAAACTTAACTGGACCAGCCATATAAATACCGTGGCTACAAGAGCAGGTCAGAGGCTGGGTATTCTGCAGCAAGTGACTCACCTCCTGACTCCCCAAAGCCTTTCCACCATCTACAGGGCACAAGTCAGGAGTGTGATGGAATACTCTCCACTTGCCTGGATGAGTGCAGCTCCAACAACACAAGAAGCTCAACACCATCCAGGACAAAGCAGCCTGCTTGATTGGCACCCAATCCACCACCCTAAACATTTACTCCCTTCACCACCAGCGCACTGTGGCTGCAGTGTGTACCATCCACAGGATGCACTGCAGCAACTCGCCAAGGCTTCTTCAACAGCACCTCCCAAACCCACGACCTCTACCACCTAGAAGGACAAGGGCAGCAGGCACATGGGAACAACACCACCTGCACATTCCCCTCCAAGTCACACACCATCCCGACTTGGAAATATATCGCTGTTCCTTCATCGTCGCTGGGTCAAAATCCTGGAACTCCCTTCCTAACAGCACTGTGGGAGAACCTTCACCACATGGACTGCAGCGGTTCAAGGCGGCGGCTCACCACCACCTTCTCAAGGGCAATTAGGGATGGGCAATAAATGCTGGCCTTGCCAGCGACACTCACATCCCATGAACGAATAAAAAAAAAATCATACATCTCTGCCCCTCTAACCCATTTTATTTTCCTATTGTTGACTGAGAAAGCAGTTAGTAATGAGATACTAGCATTGGAAAAACCAAATTCAAATGCATTCATGTTCCTCAAGATCTATCCAAATTTCCCATCCGTCACTGAGACCCAAGTGTCTCTCGAGTTTTCCAGCCTCTGTATTTCCCCACCTTCAACAAAAAAAATATAACGGGCTGGGTTTTGCTGTAAGAATGACTGTGAGGCTATCAGCACTCACCATATTTATGAGCAAATCAAACAGCAACTTCCTGCACGCGCACACACACAGTTAAATGCGGAAATCGGGAAGTTGCTGTCCGAGATGCGTCCCCCCTCCATAAACTGTACAAAAACGGCATCTTGCCGTCTGACTCATGATTCAAATGTATTGAACAGTGTGAAGTTCCTGTACTGATGTCGTAGATACGGACTAAACTCGCCAGAAAATGTTAGGGCCTGTCCATTCCTGTGTAAGTACTCTTTTAACGGTGTGGTAAGTCTTAATTACTGCCATACAACCCGTCTGGCACTGAAAATTAACTTTTACAAGTCTGGAGTCTCATTCTTTCAGCTTTTAATTATTGTTAGACATTTTTAAAAAAATGTTTTTCTTACTTATTCTTTCTGTTTCTTTTATCTCTGTCTCTTAATCCAATCTTTCTTTCCCTCTCTTTATTTCACTTTCTGTACCTATTCTAACTTAAACTTCCTGGTTCTGTCTCTCTGCTGCTCGTTAACGATTATTCAATCTGATTAGTTAAGGAGACACACAGTTGCTTGTCCTGTTCAAACAGGTCCCAGATACCTGTTAGAGGGAGTCACGCTGTTTGGACCTCCAACTTACGGTAACTTGCCGTGCAAAAGCTCATAGAAAGTCTATGGGCAATCGTAAGTCGAACGAATGGCTGGGCCGTTCATTTGCAGCACATAGCAAAACACGGCCCAATGTATCTGCTACAAATGTAGAAAGCACTGCAATACAGAATACATTGCACCATCTTTCAACTTTTAAAACAGAGGGTACAAAAGGCGAAGGGACTCCCAAGACAAGTGTTCCATAAATCACAATATCCCAGCATCCCTGACACTGGAAATTGGAAACAGATGAGGCGAATGATAAATCCAGAACCCATTGAAGGAGGATGAAGCAAAACATTTCCCGCAATAATAAAATTATTATGAACATCTGGAACAATTAAGCATAGAGGCGAGGAGAGGCAGCTGAGGTATTAGAACCACCACTCAGATCGAAGCAGGTGACCGTCGGTAAACCTTCAGACATGAACCCCTCCTAAAGCCACTGTAAAGTTAAAACACAACAAGAAACACTGGCTACTTACTCCAAGTATAGATTTTGTGTAAGCTTCATTTAATTATCTGGCAAACCTGCTTTTTTGCCTCGTTTATGAGCAGGCTGCTTAATTCAAGTACCTTATTTAATTAAATTAGAAGATGGTTATTTCTGGGAAAATGGTTGCTCACAATAGATTGTTTTTTTTTTAAATCAAAATTGTCAGAAAGGGTACATTTCATTGCCCTGCAAAAATCCATCTATTAATCAGTATTCAATCATTAAAACAGTTCATAATCACCAGACCCTTTTCATTATAATCTTGTTCATTTTGCTGACAGTTAATGCAAACCAAAGGTTTTTGTTTTGAAAGTGTTGTGGATGCCATTTTGTTAGATACAATAGATAGATCGTGTTGAGCAAACCAACACGAGGGAAAAACTTACTTGACCTCGTCCTCACCAATCTACCTGTCACAAATGCATCTGTCCATGAAAGTATTGTGTTTTAACTTTACAGTGGCTTTAGGAGGGGTTCATGTCTGAGGGTTTACCGACGGTCACCTGCTTCGATCTGAGTGGTGGTTCTAATACCTCAGCTGCCTCTCCTCGCCTCTATGCTTAATTGTTCCAGATGTTCATAACTTTATTATTGCGGGAAATGTTTTGCTTCATCCTCCTTCAATGGGTTCTGGATTTATCATTCTCCTCATCTGTTTCCAATGACAACGAAATGACGAGGTAGGAGTGACCACTGCACAGTCCTCATGGAGATGAAGTCCCGTCTTCGCACTGAGGACAACATCCAACGTGTTGTGTGGCACTACCACCGTGCTAAATGGGATAGATTCAGAACACATCTAGCAGCTCAAAACTGGGCATCCATGAGGTGCTGTGGGCCATCAGCAACAGCAGAATTGTATTCCAGCACAATCTGTAACTTCATGGCCCGGCATATTTCTCATTCTACCGTTACCAACAAGCCAGGGGATCAACCCTGGTTCAATGAGGAGTGTAGAAGAGCATGCCAGGAGCAGCACCAGGCGTACCTAAAAATGAGGTGCCAACCTGGTGAAGCTACAACTCAGGACTACATGCATGCTAAACAGCGAAAGCATATGCTATAGACAGAGCCATGCGATTCCACAGCCAATGGATCAGATCAAAGCTCTGCAGTCCTGGTGATGGACAATTAAACAACTAACGGGAGGAGGAGGCTCGGTGAATATCCCCATCCTCAATGATGGCGGAGTCCAGCACGTAAGTGCAAAAGACAAGGCTGAAGCATTTGCAACCATCTTCAGCCAGAAGTGGCGAGTGGATGAACCATCTCGGCCTCCTCCAGATAACCCCACCATCACAGAAGCCAGTCTTCAGCCCATTCGATTCACTCCACGTAATATCAAGAAATGGCTGAGCGCACTGGATACAGCAAAGGCTATGGGCCCTGACAACATCCCGGCTGAAGTGCTGAAAACTTGTGCTCCAGAACTAGCTGCGCCTCTAGCCAAACTGTTCCAGTACAGCTACAACACTGGCATCTATCCGACAATGTGGAAAATTGCCCAGGTATGTTCTGTCCACAAAAAGCAGGACATATCCAATCCGGCCAATTACCACCCCATCAGTCTACTCTCAATCATCAGCAAAGTGATGGAAGGTGTCTTTGACAGTGCTATAAGCGGCACTTACTCACCAATAACCTGCTCACCGATGCTCAGTTTGGGTTCCGCTAGGACCACTCGGCTCCAGACCTCATTACAGCCTTGGTCCAAACATGGACAAAAGAGCTGAATTCCAGAGGTGAGGTGAGAGCGACTGCCCTTGATATCAAGGCAGCTTTTGACTGAGAAGCCCTAGTAAAATTGAAGTCAATGGGAATCAGGGGGAAAACTCTCCAGTGGCTGGAATCATACCGAGCACAAAGGAAGATGGTAGTGGTTGTTGGAGGCCAATCATCTCAGCCCCAGGACATTTCTGCAGGAGTTCCTCAGGGCAGTGTCCTAGGCCGAACCATCTTCAGCTGCTTCATCAATGACCTTCCCTCCATCATAAGGTCAGAAATGGGGATGTTCGCTGATGATTGCACAGTGTGCAGTTCCATTCGCAACCCCTCAAATAATGAAGCAGTCCAAGCCCGCGTGCAGCAAGACCTGGACAACATCCAGGCTTGGGCTGATAAGTGGCAAGTAACATTCGCGCCAGACAAGTATCAGGCAATGTCCATCTCCAGCAAGAGAGAGTCTAACCACCTCCCCTTGACAGTCAACGGCATTACCATCGCCGAATCCCCCACAATCAACATCCTGGGGGGGGGGGTCACCATTGACCAGAAACTTAACTGGACCAGCCATATAAATACTGTGGCTACAAAAGCAAGTCAGAGGCTGGGTGTTCTGTGGCGAGTGACTCACCTCCTGACTCCCCAAAGCCTTTCCACCATCTACAAGGCACAAGTCAGGAGTGTGATGGAATACTCTCCTCTTGCCTGGATGAGTGCAGCTCCAACAACACTCAAGAAGCTCAACACCAGCTTGATTGGCACCCCATCCACCACCCTAAACATTCACTCCCTTCACCACCAGCGCACTGTGGCTGCAGTGTGTACCATCCACAGGATGCACTGCAGCAACTCGCCAAGGCTTCTTCGACAGCACCTCCCAAACCCTAGAAGGACAAGGGCAGCAGGCACATGGGAACAACACCATCTGCACGTTCCCCTCCAAGTCACACACCATCCCGACTTGGAAATATATCGCCGTTCCTTCATCGTCGCTGGGTCAAAATCCTGGAATTCCCTTCCTAACAGCACTATGGGAGAACCTTCACCACACGGACTGCAGCGGTTCAAGAAGGCGGCTCACCACCACCTTCTCAAGGACAATTAGGGATGGGCAATAAATGCCGGCCTCACCAGCGACACTCACATCCCATGAACGAATTTAAAAAAAGATAGATTTGATGACACTATGAAATACTGATAACCCATTTTAGCTTGCATCCAATTTCTGTGGTGCCAAGGATTAACCTGAGCTTGCCTAATGCTACAAGAAACATTTATTAATAGCACAGTATAGCTTTATGTACTGCTAGCACAAGGATATTTTGCCTGCATCCTTGCTAGTCTCCTGTAGCTCAGTGAATCTCTACAAAAGGTCACGCAACCTTTTGCCTATTGGTAACAACAGTACCTGAATGATTTTGTTTCTTTGCTACAATATTGATCATTATGATAAATAAACAGGAACTGACGTTTGCTGTTTGCACTGTAGATGATGTGCTTAACACTCCTTCTGCAGTGCAACTCTTCACGACTCTTCAAAGAAACCAGATCAAAGCACAAATATCACCTGAAAATGTAACTGAAAATCTTCTTCAAAGACTGCTGGGCAGAGTTGCTGTTTTCTTGGGTTTCTGCAGACTTGGCAACCTATAATGGTTCAATGATGTAAATCAAAACTGCACCCAACGTTATTATCACAGGGTTGACTCAACCATGTTGCAACAAAAGACAGTAATTTAGCTTCACAGTGCAGAGCTGTAAGTGGTTATTCAAAGGACATAAGTTCCTCCGCATGCCTCCATTTTCATTACTGCTGTATCACCTTTTCTGGTGATATGAGAAGAGCTTTTCTCAGTTCGCTATGGATACTGAAATCACATACACGTGTATAAAGAACACATTTTTGGTATTGCTACAAATAGCAAGCAGAGGAATGTCGATCGTTCTTTATCCGAGCTCTGTCTCTGTTTCCTGCTGACTTCATCCCATAGAGCTCGATATTTATTTGTTCTCTGATCTCTATGAATTTTCATTTCAAGCAGACCTCCAGATTGGAACCAGCAGCTAGTTTTAGCGCGAGGCTTTTAATGTTTATTTTGTTTTGTTTCAAGTTGAATTTTATAAGGTGTTTTGTGTCCGATGCTGTAAAATGACCTTTGGTATCTCTTCTCCATAATGTTTCATGTGGAAAGGATCTAAATATGGGCGGAATGATTTACTGATGTGGTTTCACTGGTATTACTTAATTTCAGTGTATGGAATAACCAAATACCTGTTTTGACAAATGCATCCAAATTAGCAATTGGCAGATGGAATTTAACGCAGAAAAATGCAAAGTGATACATTTCGGTAGGAAGAACGAGGAGAGGCAATATAAACTAGATGGCACAACTCTAAAAGGGGTACAGGAATAGAGAGATCTGGGCGTACATGTGCACAAATCGTTGAAGGTGGCAGGGCAGGCTGAGAAAGTGGTTAAAAAAGCATACGGGATCCTGGGCTTTATGAATGGAGGCATGGAGTACAAAAGCAAGGAGGTTATGATGAACCTTAATAAAACACTGGTTCAGCCACAACTGGAGTACTGTGTCCAGTTCTGGGCACCGCACTTCAAGAAAGATGTGAAGGCCTTAGAGAGGGCGCAGAAGAATGATTCCAGGGATGAGGGACTTTAGCTACGTGGATGGATTGGAGAAGCTGGGGTTGTTCTCCTTTGAACAGAGACGGTTGTGAGGAGATTTGATAGAGGTATTCAAAATCGTGAAGGATCTAGACATAGTAGATAGAGAGAAACTGTTCCAAGTGGTGGAAGGGTGAAGGGCCAGAGAGCATAGATTTACAGTAATTGGCAAAAGAACCCAAAGGTGACATGAGGAAAAACTTTTTTTTTTTTAACACAGCGAGTGGTTAGGATCTGGAATGCACTGCCCGAGGGGGTGGTGGAGGCAGATTCAATCATGGCCTTCAAAAGGGAACTGGATAAGTACTTGAAAGGAAAAAATTTGCAAGGCTACGGGGAAAGGGAGGGCGAGTGGGACTAGCTGGATTGCTCTTGCATAGAGCAGACGCAGACTCGATGGGCCGAATGACCTCCTTCCATGCTGTAACCTTTCTATGATTCCAGTAGAAGAGGATGGAAAATCTGAATTTGACTGTCTGACTTTCTCGGTCATGGAATGTTTCTTACAATTGCCAGATATAGCTAGGAAAAATCCAAGTCACAATTAGCTGGAATACCTTTGATACTTGCAATACCCATTTATTATTGCTATAATGACAGACCCGTGGCCTAAATAATGAACACATGGAGTGATTCAATGTTCCTAGACATGTTTTAGATAATTGTAAACAATTTTACAACACCAAGTTATAGTCCAGCAATTTTATTTTAAATTCACAAGCTTTCGGAGACTTCCTCCGGAGGAAGTCTCCGAAAGCTTGTGAATTTAAAATAAAATTGCTGGACTATAACTTGGTGTTGTAAAATTGTTTACAATTGTCAACCCCAGTCCATCACCGGCATCTCCACATCATGTTTTAGATACACACTAGTACTTTTTACTTTTTGATTATTAAGTGCGTTAGAATACAATCACCATTTCATTCTGAAGTGTGCTTTCATCACTGGTACCTGTGTTCAAACAGAGCCTTAAAAGGGTAGAGTCACTAGTTTAAAAAGTGTCTGGCAAACACGTACCTTCAGTTGTGTTGAGAAGCATCATTGCATCACAAAGAGGCCATTGTGTAGCTTACAGCAACATCGTCAAGACAACACAGTGCAGAAATATTTTACCACTCCCCTCCACAAAAATGGCATGAGTGTCTCCACCAGCAAAAGGATGAGTATGGGCAGCACCAATGTTCCCAATGGAAATTGGGGTATTCTTTCCTCTGCTACGTTAATGGTAGTGAAAAAGCAGTTAGGTAGTGGAGGAACCTGTTTTATGCTCACATCATTATCAGAGGAAAATATGCCCAATAAATCAATAGCATGACAGTAACCAAATTGGGCACAAATTTGGCAGCCTCACTGTGTCAGATGATACAAAGTGTGGGGAAAGTAATATATTAAAGGCTACTGTTGACATATTGGGGAGTGTTCAGGCCAGCTAAGACTGTCGGATTAGTAGGTTTCTGCTGCATTAAAAAACATATCTGTTAAAGTGCAATTCGTTCATTTTTGTTAGACAACTGTATTAAGCGTTACTGAACCAAGGCGGGTAGATTGAGTTAAGATGCAGATCAGCCATGATCTAACTGAATGGCGGAACAGGCTTGAGGGGCTGAATGGCCTACTCCTGTTCCTATGTTCCTATATTTCTTCTCTTTACTGTTGAATTTAAGTTAAATGTATGATTGATGAACCAAAGACTTCTTGTATCACTGGTCTTGCCATTCTGTCCACCCTTATTTTTAAACTCAAATACATGCCTTGCATAATCTTATGCACTGAGTTAAAATAAAGTGAAGTTACAAATACTCCCATTGCTGGACACTGATAGGGGTAGAGTTTCCGCTAGAATGCGCTCGTTTTATCAGCGCAATCCAGCCAAATCAGCGCAAAACATCGTGGAAGTTCGAATTACGCTGGCCGTAATTGCACCTAGCGTAATTCGAGTTTCTGCGATGTTTTGCGCTGGTTCAAAAATCATTGCGCTGAAGCCGACCCCGCCCACAAAACTGGCCACGCCCCCGATCGAAAAAACAAGGAGGGTGAGTTTCCACCGATTGCAGCCACTTGCGGCCGTTCGAGGAGGGTCTTTTAATTAAGCTTGTTTTCTTAGGCGCACAGGCACCAGTAGGCATGCTTTAAACGTTTTACATATTAAAAAACATTTAATTTACTAAGAAACTGACTAGTGTACACCAATGAAAGTAGTAAATGTTTCAGTATAGTTTTTTTAAGTCATTTTCAGTGATTTAAAATCAGGTTACTCACAGGAGGACTAGACACTTTTATTAAAAATGCTAAAGCTGTTTCCAGTGACAGAAGGGTCGGTAACCAGAGGACACAGATTTAAGATGATCGCCAAGAGGCGACATGAGGAAACATTTTTTATTACAGGGCGAGTTTAATGATCTGGAATGCACTGCCTGCAAGGGCGGTGGAAGCAGATTCAATAGTAATTTTCAAAAGGGGTTTGGATAAATACTTGAAGGAAAAAAAATTTACAGGGTTATGGGGAAAGAGCAGGGGAATGGGACTAATTGGATAGCTCTTTCAAAGTGCAGGCACAGGCACGATGGGGCGAATGGCCTCCTCCCGTGCTATACCTATGATGATAATCTACTTTCAACTGTATTAATACAACTGCACCAGGTTACCACTCTTAAATACATCAATGAAACTCCAACTGTAACCCAACCGGCCCAATTTTCAGGTACAATTTGCGCCCAATTACTGATTGCACCCAAAGTGGAAACTCTACTCCAAAGTGTTTGAGAGGAGGGTCAGGAGGGCATCGCGGTCGGGAGAGGGAAGTTCGGGGCAAGGGAGGCCCAAGGTTTCCTTGTGGGGCCCAGAGGAGCACGCCTGTCCTTCCTGGCCCACAAGGAAACAAAAAAAAAATTGAAATGACTTATCTCTCCAGACATGTTGTGGTCTTGGATCTGCTTGCCATATGGTTGGCCTGGTGGGGACGACAACGGTTTCACCGCACAGGCCTCGGGTTAAAATTGCAGTTGGGCCCCAGACTTTATCTCGGGTTAAAATTGCAGTTGGGCCCTAGACAATCTACATATGTAAAGAAGGATCGCATTGCCTTTCCAGCAGGTCTCCCACTCGCTTGCTCAAAAGAATATGTTAACATTGCAACCTGTGGGAAGGCAGCAAGATCGGAGGGTACAAGTCGCTGCAGCCATTTTAACTGCCTGCCTGTCATGCAAGCAGGGTTAATACAGTCCCTTTTGTCTCTTGAAAGAAACATTTCCTTTTGGAGTTAAACTTCAACAATCATAACATAAAAGGAAGAAATGTAAGGGATTTTCCCATTCATGTCATCGTCCCCTCCACCTCAAACACTAAATCTACGAGATGTAATTTTTTCACCTCTTCTGTTAGATGGGGTTAAAGCAAATTAGTATTTTTATTAAGCTTCTTCTACCCCATTCCTGACATTTCTTTAAGGAAAAAATCATCTACAGAATCAATATTTGCACTAGGTGAATTACCAAAAATCCATCATCATGGTTTCCACCACTGACTGGTAATACAAATTCTCATCCTCCAGGCTATCGTACATCATAATCATTCTACTCATTCTTCCTTATTTCTTTGATTTCAACCTCTTATCTTGACCCATATCTTAAACCTCTCATTTGGAATCTAAATCATTTCCTGCTTGTTCCCACCAGTCCCCGAGTCGCCAATCTGTGAGTAATCGGTTTCATTCATCTCCTTCCACGATGTTGTGACCCTCTCAGCTTTCCCACAACACAGCCCCACAGTAAAAGACACACTGACAAGGCTGACAAGACTGGTTGTTTTCTTATCTAAAACCTCATTTATACTTTGAGCCCCACAGAGATCCCATTCAATTTGGTTCAGGAAGTCCCAACCCTCGATGTCATTCCCCAGGGCTTATACATGAGCATTGGCTCTGCCTCAGATCATGCAACAGGGGGTATTAAACTGTTTTCTGATACGTGTGTCGATGTTTTGGCTTTGGGTGAAACCAATATACAATCCCAGCAGGCTGCTGTAAATGTTTTCTCCATTGGCACGCAAGTATTTTGTTTAAAAAGGACAGTTGTGTCTGAGAGTTTGGGTTATAGACGAGTGCTTGAGAATGCAATGACAATGGCCAAACGGGGACTGCTTGGGTTTTCAATTCAGCCAGACTCTCGTCCTGTTCAGGACATGACAGTTCCAATGTGCCATCACTTCAAATAACTCCACACCATTTAAGAATGGCCTGTTTAGAGGGCATCAACTGAAATATTATAACAAGTAGAAATGAAAAATTGCCAATGTTGAAAACCTGAAACAAACACAGAAAATGCGGGAAATACACAACAGAGAGTCAGCACCTGTAGAAGAAAATGTTTTGGGCAGAACCCTCCAGATTCCTGCGAGTTTGGATTAATAGCTGGATTATATCTAAAGCTTCAAATGCAATCAGCTATACATTTCATTGTTCTTATCATTTTTTCCAGCAATACGAAACCTTGTCAAAATACATTTAAACAGTGACTACAAATATATCCAACCAAGTCTAAACACTAACACGTTCCTATTGTCTAATCCTTTATTCACTAATTTAGATATTACCTTTAGGATTAGCTTTGTTTTTTGGGGAGAGGAATGGAGGGACAAGGGGTCACTCCACTAATAAGATCTCCACTAACTCGTCATTCGCAAGACAATTCTAACTCTATTTATACAGTTAAAATTAACTACGCTATAACTATTGTATCCTTCAGCTAATGCCATTAGTTATATTGCAGTTCAATGTTAATAAATGCCAAAGGAAGTGTGATTTGCATGAAATCTGTAGCGATCAGAGAGTGAGCAGAATGCTTTGATTTGACCCTGAGATGAGCTTCCGACCACATATCTGCTCCATCACCAAGAACGCCTATTTCCACCTCCGTAATATAGCCCGTCTCCATCCCTGCCTCAGCTCATCTGCTGCTGAACCCTCATCCATACCTTTGTTACCTGTAGACTTGACTATTCCAATGCTCTTCTGGCCGGACTCCCATCTTCCACCCTACATAAACTTGAGCTCATCCAAAACTCTGCTGTCCGTATCCTAACTCGCACCATGTCCCATTCACCCACCACCCCTGTGCTTGCTTATCTACAGTGGCTCCCGGTCCAGGAACACTTTGATTTTAAAATTATCATCCATGTTTTCAAACACCTCCGTGGCCTCGCCCCTCCCTATCTCTGTAACTTCCTCTAGCCCTACGTCTGTTGGGTTAGATGAAGTAGGGAGCAGTCTCGTGTGGAGCATAAACACCGGCATAGGCCAGTTGGGCCGAATGGCCTGTTTCTGTGCTGTATATTCTATACAATTCTATGTAATTCTATGTTCAACCCTCTGAGATCTCTGCGCTCCTCCAATTCTTGCCCCTTGAGCATCCCCAATTTTAATCGCTCCACCATTGGCGGTTATGCCTTCAGCTACCTAGGCCCGAAGCTCTGGAATTCCCTCCCTAAACCTCTCCGCCTCTCTACCTCTTTCTCCTCCTTTAAGACACTCCTTAAAACCTTTCTCTTTGATCAAGCTTTTGGTCACCTCTCCTAATATCTCTTTATGTGGCTTGGTATCAAATTTTGTGAAGTGCCTTGGGATGTTTTACTACATTAAAGGCGCAATATAAATGCAAGCTGTTGTTGTTGTTGATTT
Source organism: Heptranchias perlo (assembly GCF_035084215.1). NCBI lineage: Eukaryota > Metazoa > Chordata > Chondrichthyes > Hexanchiformes > Hexanchidae > Heptranchias > Heptranchias perlo. The sequence goes on from NC_090349.1 coordinate 28,904,136, forward strand.
TGTTTCGGGCCTACTCAGGGTCCAGGAAAAAAACATAGCTCAAAACTATAAAAGTTGAAATTATACCAAAATGTTCACCTTTACAAAAAAATGTATTTAAAGAAAGAAATAACCTGAACTCATATGGTGCCTTTCATATACTTAGGATGTCTCAAAGTGCTTCGCAGCAAATTAATTACTTTTAAAATGTGGTCACTGTTGTAATGTAGGCAAATGCAGCAGCCAATTTGCGCACAGCAAGGTCCTACAAACAGCACTAAGTAACCAAATAAAGTATTTTGGTGGTGTTGGTTGAGGGATAAATGTTGATCAGGAGACCTCCCCCTGCTAAACACAGAAAACATTGAACGGTGCCATTAGACTGCTCGCTGCCTTTTCAAAAAGGTACCATTTGGTGTGGATATTCAACTAAAAATGTCAGTAACTTATTTTTATTAACCATATGAAAATCTGTTACTTTCTGATTTTGTACCAATGGAAATATAAATGCCTTTCATGAAACATTTTGAGGGCATCATTATCTGTCCTGAAGGGCAGGACACAAACATTGTAGTCAGATATTCAACTTTCCTCCCTTTCTTTTTAATTAAAATTGATTTTGGCCAATAGCTTTAAAAAGTTTGCTCAGCTCCTATCCATCTCACAATAGGAGATTTATTCTCTGTGCTGAGTGTAACAAAATTGTAACCACATTCTTTATAAACTGTTTTTACTACGTCATCGACACATTGGACACAGAGTAAAACCTTCCCCAATACACTTCAGTACATTTTTCAAATATCTCCTCTTTGCAGTTACAACGTGCGTGTCATTTTTGACGGCTTCAGGGAGTGGAATGGCTTTACAGGCTGCACGGGCCCAGCTGCTGCTCTGCTCTTGCGTGGCACACTGCCTGCACCCCCACAGTGTTTATCCTCGCTGCCCACTCCCTGGCATCGGGGCAGAAAAGAGAAGTCCATGGGAAAAGAAGTGTTTCACTTATTCAGTGCAAGTGCCCTTGGCAAAATCATTTAATACTCATGTACATTACACTCATGCCATTACATCAAGCTAAAAAATCATCGTTGGCACACAGGGACCTTGGATGTGACATGCATAGTTCGCGAATCATTTTTTAAAAAATTCACGATTCTTTAAATCCCTTTAATCATAACCTCAGGGCTTTACTACAAAGGAGTTAGAACAAAAAAAAAGTTTTTTTTTACTGACAACGTGTAAAATACATGAACAGCAAGTATTGCGTTGCTGACAGTGGGAAGTGATAGTTAAAAGCAGTATTATGTTTTAAGCAGAATCCATTAGTAGTGGAATCACAAACTTGGTGATTCTACTTCTAAGAATCTGCCAAATTGAAAGTCAGTGAGGGTCACTTTAACCTTTGGCTTCAATGGGACGAAAATCGGGAGAGATGTATAGTGGCCGGCCAATCCGATATCGCCCGTTTTACACTCGCGGCAAAAGTCAAAATTACCCCCCCCCCCGTTTCTTTTAAAGTCTCTATCGCCTTCCTTTCAAATGAACTAAAACTGGATCAGTGCTCTTGCTGCCCTGACGGAACTGTCATTTCTGGCAAGAAGTGGGGAGGGGGTGAGGGCACTGAGACTGTAGGCTCACCGACGGCCTGACACATGCAATGTCCTGTGCATCATTTTCACACCCGCAGTCACGTGTTTTTCCACCAGCATGGGCACAACCAACGAGAGGGGGGATATGAAGGGTATGTATCTTCTTCTCCTCCGCACCTCCCACCCCCCCCCGATCTTTTTTGGTATAGGTTAGCTCCACTCCCTCCTCCTCCTGCTCCAAATCCTGGAATTGCATCTGATGTCCCCTCTCAACTCCTTACATGTGAGGGCACCTTTGGAACATGGCTCATTGAATGGGACAAATGGGCAGGAACAGCCAACATGATACAATGCACAAAAAGGGAAAATCAATTAGAGGTGCAGGAGTCATGGGACAGAGAAAGACAAGAGACAGATAAACATACAATAAATATATGAAGCAGGTAGAGATATAACAAGACTGGTAAAACAGATTTGCCACACAACGACAGGTAGATAAATGAAGTGTATGGAGAGATAGGCCCCGATCTCAATGGGGAGGTGGGGAGGGAACGGTGGGGACGGTCCTCGGCAACCAAGAAGATAGGGGGATGGCAGGGGAGGGGGGACTGGAGCGTGGCAATGAGGAGGGAGAGGGAGATCGATCGCCCGGGGGATGGGGGGGGGGGGGGGGGAAGAGATAGAGATCGTCGGGTGGGGTGGGTGGGGGGAAGGGAGAGAGAGAGAGGAGAGAGAGAGAGAGAGAGAGAGAGAGAGAGAGAGAGAGAGATCATCGGGGGGGGGGGGGGAGGGAGAGAGAGATCGTCGGGGGGGGGAGGGAGAGAGAGATCGTCGGGGGGGGGGGAGGGAGAGATCGTCGGGGGGGGAGGGAGAGAGAGATCGTCGGGGGGGGGAGAGAGAGATCGTCGGGGGGAGGGAGAGAGAGAGAGATCGTCGGGGGGGGAGGGAGAGAGAGATCGTCGGGGGGGGGGAGGGAGAGAGAGATCGTCGGGGGGGGGAGGGAGAGAGAGATCGTCGGGGGGGGGGACGGAGAGAGAGATCGTCGGGGGGGAGGGAGAGATAGATCGTCGGGGGGGGAGGGAGAGAGAGATCGTCGGGGGGGAGGGAGAGAGAGATCGTCGGGGGGGGAGGGAGAGAGAGATCGTCGGGGGGGGGAGGGAGAGAGAGATCGTCGGGGGGGGGAGGGAGAGAGAGATCGTCGGGGGGGAGGGAGAGAGAGATCGTCGGGGGGGGAGGGAGAGAGAGATCGTCGGGGGGGGAGGGAGAGAGAGATCGTCGGGGGGGGAGGGAGAGAGAGATCGTCGGGGGGGGAGGGAGAGAGAGATCGTCGGGGGGGGAGGGAGAGAGAGATCGTCGGGGGGGGAGGGAGAGAGAGATCGTCGGGGGGGGGAGGGAGAGAGAGATCGTCGGGGGGGGAGGGAGAGAGAGATCGTCGGGGGGGGGAGGGAGAGAGAGATCGTCGGGGGGGGGAGGGAGAGAGAGATCGTCGGGGGGGGAGGGAGAGAGAGATCGTCGGGGGGGGTTGGAGAGAGAGATCGTCGGGGGGGGGAGGGAGAGAGAGATCGTCGGGGGGGGGAGGGAGAGAGAGATCGTCGGGGGGGGGGAGGGAGAGAGAGATCGTCGGGGGGGGGGAGGGAGAGAGAGATCGTCGGGGGGGGGAGGGAGAGAGAGATCGTCGGGGGGGGAGGGAGAGAGAGATCGTCGGGGGGGGAGGGAGAGAGAGATCGTCGGGGGGGGGGAGGGAGAGAGAGATCGTCGGGGGGGGGGAGGGAGAGAGAGATCGTCGGGGGGGGGGGGGGAGGGAGAGAGAGATCGTCGGGGGGGGGGGGGGGAGGGAGAGAGAGATCGTCGGGGGGGGGGGGGAGGGAGAGAGAGATCGTCGGGGGGGGAGGGGAGAGAGATCGTCGGGGGGGGAGGGAGAGAGAGATCGTCGGGGGGGAGGGAGAGAGAGATCGTCGGGGGGGGAGGGAGAGATCGTCGGGGGGGGAGGGAGAGAGAGATCGTCGGGGGGGGAGGGAGAGAGAGATCGTCGGGGGGGGAGGGAGAGAGAGATCGTCGGGGGGGGAGGGAGAGAGAGATCGTCGGGGGGGGAGGGAGAGAGAGATCGTCGGGGGGGAGGGAGAGAGAGATCGTCGGGGGGGGAGGGAGAGAGAGATCGTCGGGGGGGGAGGAGAGAGATCGTCGGGGGGGGAGGGAGAGAGATCGTCGGGGGGGGGGGGAGGGAGAGAGAGATCGTCGGGGGGGGAGGGAGAGAGAGATCGTCGGGGGGGAGGGAGAGAGAGATCGTCGGGGGGGGAGGAGAGAGAGATCGTCGGGGGGGAGGAGAGAGAGATCGTCGGGGGGGGAGGGAGAGAGAGATCGTCGGGGGGGGAGGGAGAGAGAGATCGTCGGGGGGGAGGGAGAGAGAGATCGTCGGGGGGGGGAGGGAGAGAGAGATCGTCGGGGGGGGAGGGAGAGAGAGATCGTCGGGGGGGGAGGGAGAGAGAGATCGTCGGGGGGGGAGGGAGAGAGAGATCGTCGGGGGGGGGGAGGGAGAGAGAGATCGTCGGGGGGGGGAGGGAGAGAGAGATCGTCGGGGTGGGAGGGGGAGAGAGATCGTCGGGGGGGGGGGGGGGGGGAGGGAGAGAGAGATCGTCGGGGGGGGAGGGAGAGAGAGATCGTCGGGGGGGGAGGGAGAGAGAGATCGTCGGGGGGGGAGGGAGAGAGATCGTCGGGGGGGGAGGGAGAGAGAGATCGTCGGGGGGGGAGGGAGAGAGAGATCGTCGGGGGGGGAGGGAGAGAGAGATCGTCGGGGGGGGAGGGAGAGAGAGATCGTCGGGGGGGGAGGGAGAGAGAGATCGTCGGGGGGGAGGGAGAGAGAGATCGTCGGGGGGGGAGGGAGAGAGAGATCGTCGGGGGGGGGGGGAGGGAGAGAGAGATCGTCGGGGGGGGGGGAGGGAGAGAGAGATCGTCGGGGGGGGGGGAGGGAGAGAGAGATCGTCGGGGGGGGGGGAGGGAGAGAGAGATCGTCGGGGGGGGGGGAGGGAGAGAGAGATCGTCGGGGGGGGGGGGGGGGAGGGAGAGAGAGATCGTCGGGGGGGGGGGGGGGGAGGGAGAGAGAGATCGTCGGGGGGGGAGGGAGAGAGAGATCGTCGGGGGGGAGGGAGAGAGAGATCGTCGGGGGGGGAGGGAGAGAGAGATCGTCGGGGGGGGGAGGGAGAGAGAGATCGTCGGGGGGGAGGGAGAGAGAGATCGTCGGGGGGGGGGGGGGGAGGGAGAGAGAGATCGTCGGGGGGGGGGGGGGGGAGGGAGAGAGAGATCGTCGGGGGTGGGGGGGAGGGAGAGAGAGATCGTCGGGGGGGGGGGAAGAGAGTGATCGTCGGGGAGGGGGGGAGGGAGAGAGAGAGATCTCGTCAGGGAGGGGGAGAGAGAGGGAGAGAGAGAGAGACAGAGATCGTTGTGGGGGGGGGCGGGGGGGAGGGAGACAGAGATCGTCGGGGGGGGAGGGAGAGAGAGATCGTCGGGGGGGGAGGGAGAGAGAGATCGTCGGGGGGGGAGGGAGAGAGAGATCGTCGGGGGGGGAGGGGGAGAGAGAGATCGTCGGGGGGGGGAGGGAGAGAGAGATCGTCGGGGGGGGGGGAGGAGAGAGAGATCGTCGGGGGGGGGGGGGAGGGAGAGAGAGATCGTCGGGGGGGGGGGGGAGGGAGAGAGAGATCGTCGGGGGGGGGGAGGGAGAGAGAGATCGTCGGGGAGGGGGGGAGGGAGAGAGAGAGATCTCGTCAGGGAGGGGGAGAGAGAGGGAAGAGAGAGAGAGACAGAGATCGTTGTGGGGGAGGGGGGGCGGGGGGGGAGGGAGACAGAGAGCCCAAAGGTTGGCGGGAGAAGAGACAGCGACCGCAAATGTGGGGGGGGGGGGGGGAAAGAGACAAAGACCGCGAAGGTGGGGGGGGGGGGGGGGAGGGGGGTGAAGAGACAGAGACCGCGAAGGTGGAGGGGGGGGGGGGAGGGGGGTGAAGAGACAGAGACCGCGAAGGTGGGGGGGGGGGGGGGGGGGGGGGGGGGAGGGGGGTGAAGAGACAGAGACCGCGAAGGTGGGGGGGGGGGGGGGGGAGGGGGGTGAAGAGACAGAGGACCGCGAAGGTGGGGGGGGGGGAGGGGGGGTGAAGAGACAGAGACCGCAAATGTGGGGGGGGGGGGGGGGGGGGAAGAGACAAAGACCCGCGAAGGTGGGGGGGGGGGGTGGGGGAGGGGGGGAAAGAGACAAAGACCGCGAAGGTTGGGGGGGGGGCGTGGGCGGGGAGACAGAGATCACGGGGGGAGAGATAGCGATCGCAGCGAGGGGATGATGTCACAGCAGATGATGTGCCTGGGTGGCTGGGGGAAGCACTCCTGCTCCTCCTGGCCCACAAGCAGTGCTGGAAAAGCACTTACCTGCTGGACCTGGCAGCTCCCGCCTCTCTTCAGCTGCCGGATTTCCGAACCCCTGGTAAACCCAGCCCGCACTATTAAGTTCAAATGGTGCCAAAATATCAGCAACGGAGCCTCATTTAAATATTAAAATCACTGACCCGCCTCTCCGGAGCGATGTACAGCGGGTTTCCCATTTTTTACAATTTAAACCCCCGCCCCCCCTCACAAACAACCGATCCTCTCCCGCCCGAAATGGGGGGTTAAAATTCCCCCCATACTTTTTAAAGAAAGGTGTTTTTTTTTAAATGGTCTATTCCAGTAAAAACTGTAGTTGCAAATGTCCAAAAACACGAGTCCTCATACCACAAACATAAAAGCAAAACAAAAGGAACTGGTCGTGAGCAGCAGTGACATCAATGTGAAATCTCTGACTGAATCTCAGCCAAACAGCCCACGTTGGCCTTTGGTTTCAGGGAAATGACCTGATAATGACAGATTGTCCTTTCTGTTTCCACGAATTCAGCCCACTTCTATTCTGATTTGTCTCCGACACATCTATGGTTTTTGAATTTCGCTGCTCTTTGTTTACTGGATGTTGCAGAAACATTAAAGTCTCACTTTAAAATCAAAAAGAAATGTGCTTCTTGAGTCAAATGGCTCGTACCTGTTGCTAAAATGTCCGCTGTTGCTAAGAAACCATATGAGTGCAGTAGCGTATAAGAGAAAATTATTGTATTGGAGGATAAAATATCAGATGTGAACAAGTAAATGCTTTTCAGCTTATTTACTCACCCAACTGTTTAGACACCTGTTCAAGAACCACAGAGATGCCTCCTGTCTTTGGCAGTTAATGAACATTTTGGCATAAATATTGATTTAACTCTAAATTTAACTGATTATAGTGTATTTCGGAGCAGCTTTCAAAGTATGTGTGCAACCTGTAAAATATAGTTTGGCATCCACACACTTGACTCCCAACAATTAAGTTCTACGTTCAAGTTCCAAGACTGCCTGGCACTCGACCATTAAATTCAGGGCAAGTCTCTCTAGTACTCATTCAGGCCACAGGATGGAGCGCCACACAACACCGGCTTGCCCATCTCTCAGTAGAAAGAAGACTGGTATCATCTGCGTTGCCCTGCTTGTCTCATGACTCCTGCTGAACTGCTGGAGATATCTACGGCTGGGACTATCTCAGCTGCCTGACTATAAGTGGTGGTGAGATTCTTTAGGAATCAGAGATCAACTTATTCAGAACATCAAACAGAAATGCAGTTTTCTTTCATAGAACTGGGAATTCCAGGCCCTGTTCTGTATTATTCGAGCCTTCCTGTATATTTTCCTATCCACGTATCTCTCCAAAATCAGTTACATTTGGCTCTCAATAACTGAATGCAATTTTTTTTAAATATGAGATGACCCCTACCCTATTCACACAGACCCAAACACAATCAAAGTGGCACATTTCCTGCATATTGCATGAACACAACTGTAGAACAGACTGTAATGAGCACAACAACATGTAATTCACTGCACCCTGTGCAAAAACCCAGCCACATTTCAAATAGATAACAATTACTTGACAACAATGTCACCGAGCCACTATCAATCAGCTCCACCCAATAGTTACAATACTGTTACGACTTACAAATATGTTTCAGAATACTCATTCTCCTCTTCCTTAAATAGCCACCACTCAAACCTAACTTCATCATTTAGAAATTTAAGTGTGAATTTAATGTGAAATATGAGATCCTTTACATCAAATGCTTCACCCGTTAGTCCCTGGAACAGTTACCCATATCAAAAATATTATTTATCAGCAATGGTTCCCTGTGCTTCTGTCTATAGTTACTTGGACACTGTTCCAATTCGATTCACTCCACGTGATATCAGGAAACGGCTGAGTGCACTGGATACAGCAAAGGCTATGGGCCCCGACAACATCCCGGCTGTAGTGCTGAAGACTTGTGCTCCAGAACTAGCTGCGCCTCTAGCCAAACTGTTCCAGTACAGCTACGACACTGGAATCTACCTGACAATGTGGAAAATTGCCCAGGTATGTCTTGTCCACAAAAAGTAGGACAAATCCAATCTGGCCAATTACCTCCCCATCAGTCTACTCTCAATCAGCAGCAAAGTGATGGAAGGTGTTGTCGACAGTGCTATCAAGCGGCACTTACTCATCAATAACCTGCTCACCAATGCTCAGTTTGGGTTCCGCCAGGACCACTCGGCTCCAGACCTCATTACAGCCTTGGTCCAAACATGGACAAGGGAGCTGAATACCAGAGGTGAGGTGAGAGTGACTGCCCTTGACATCAAGGCAGCATTTGACCGAGTGTGGCACCAAGGAGCCCTAGTAAAATTGAAGTCAATGGGAATCAGGGGGAAAACGCTCCAGTGGCTGGAGTCATACCCAGCACAAAGGAAGATGGTAGTGGTTGTTGAAGGCCAATCATCTCAGCCCCAGGACATTGCTGCAGGAGTTCTTCAGGACAGTGTCCTAGGCCCAACCATCTTCAGCTGCTTCATCAATGACCTTCCCTCCATCATAAGGTCAGAAATGGGGATGTTCGCTGATGATTGCACAGTGTTCAGTTCCATTCGCAACCCCTCAGATAATGAAGCAGTCCGAGCCTGCATGCAGCAAGACCTGGACAACATCCAGGTTTGGGCTGATAAGTGGCAAGTAATATTCGCGCCAGACAAGTGCCAGGTAATGACCATCTCCAACAAGAGAGAAACTAACCACCTCCCCTTGACATTCAATGGCATTGCCGTCGCCGAATCCCCCACCATCAACATCCTGGGGGTCACCATTGACCAGAAATTTAACTGGACCAGCCACAACAATACTGTGGCTACAAGAGCAGATCGGAGGCTGGGTATTCTGTGGCGGGTGACTCACCACCTGACTCCCCAAAGCCTTTCCACCATCTGCAAGGCACAAGTCAGGAGTGTGATGGAATACTCTCCACTTGCCTGGATGAGTGCAGCTCCGACAACACTCAAGAAGCTCGACATCATCCAGGACAAAGCAGCCCGCTTGATTGGAACCCCATCCACCATCCTAAACATTCACTCCCTTCACCACCGGCACATTGTGGCTGCAGCGTGTACCATCCACAGGATGCACTACTGCAACTCACCAAGGCTTCTTCGACAGCACCTCCCAAACCCGTGACCTCTACCACCTAGAAGGACAAGAGCAGCAGGCACATTGGAACAACACCACCTGAACGTTCCCCTCCAAGTCACACACCATCCCGACTTGGAAATATATCGCCGTTCCTTCATCGTCGCTGGGTCAAAATCCTGGAACTCCCTTCCTAACAGCGTTGTGGGAGAATCTTCACTACACGAACTGCAGCGGTTCAAGAAGGCGGCTCACCACCACCTTCTCAAGGGCAATTAGGGATGGGCAATAAATGCTGGCCTCGCCAGCGACGCCCACTTCCCATGAACGAATAAAAAAAAACTTGCCGCCATCACTTTGTGTATATCTCTCTATCTGTAAGGTAGGTCAGATACCAAGTGGGTACAATTCCCCCCAACAATGTCACCTTTGCACATCCTGTGAGCATAAATTTAATCCCAACAATACTATTTTTTGCACATCCCATGAGATTAAATAATAATCCTTAGATTTTTTGAATTGATTGTTCCAGAATTTGGTTACAACTTGTGAACCCTCAGAGTGGATGTGCATGCTTCTCACCTTTTGAACTCAGCACCCAGTATATGTTTGCTTGCAAAATGTCGAGCTTCAGCAACCTTTGATGTGGTCCTATAAACTGGATTGACTTCAGTTATATATTAGCACTGATTAGATATGCATTAGCTCCTGCCATCTGTCAGGCAGCTCCGTCAATGTCACGATTAATTTCTTCTTCCCATCTCTCCACTCATAAATTAAAAGTTGCTAATGGTACCATTTAAAGCAGAACACATCTGTCTTTGATTAAATCTGTGCAATTTCATAGTTTCTATCTAGCCTTTTATAGAGGCTGTGGTATCTGCAATATCAATCGGCAAATCCGAAAAAATACTTTTCATTCTTCCCTTCCCCCAATTCTCCCTCCCTCTTTACAGCAGCCAACTGAGCTGGAACACAACAGGGAGGGGTGGGGTGGCTGAACCTGCTCTGCCACTGCACGTCACTGCGTTTTAGTGCTGCAACATGTAGCACCATGACACCACTTCAAAAAAAAAGGTTTGGTGCATATTATATCTATTAACAATTAGCCGGTAGTGAGATTAAGGCTCACATTGCATCTGAGAGTTCTGCTGACATCCAGAAAGCGCTTGAGTTTTGCTCTTGGGCTCCATTTCATTATCATTACTACTCAGTGGAATTGCAACCTTCTATATCACTGCTGCCAATAGACTATCCCGTATATATCTATTCTTCTGGCAACTATTCAATATTATAATTAGAATTGTTATCGCTCGTAGACATAATTAGATATAAGTGTAGTTACTCCACCAGCAATGTCCAAATTGATTTGTTGTAATAGATCAGGAGAGTAATGTTCTGAAGCACCATTATTCAAAAAATCACAAACTATTTTATCAAAAAATTCTTCGGCATCGAGACATTTGTAAAACTTTCTCCAGTAAATGGCTGCTAGCATTCATTGACTGTCCAGTTAACAGCCAATTGTCAGTTATCCATGTTGTCTTCATTCACGCCATTCCCTTTAATGGACAGGTTGAAGTATTTCAATGATCTTAACTTCATCCTGCTCTACATCATGCAACCATATTGACTTTGTCATTAAATGCTACCTGGGCGTTGGCAGTTTGTGATTAAACAAAATAGAAATTTTAAAGGAGCAGTGAAAGAGCCTAGAATAGTTACATCATTTTTGGCACACACAAGAGTCATGATGACATTTTTCATACACATTGATGTGATGATGTCACCACAACTTGGAAAATTATGTATTCAACACTTCAAAGCTTTCCCAAACAAAAATTCAGAGAAATTGATGCTTCTATAATTAGAACATTTTTTTAAAAAATCAAATGATCACACAGAGATCATAGCAAAGATTAAACTGTAAACAAGTACTACCTTTGGAGTGGTGGTAGAGACATAGTCCAGACAATTCAGAACTAGTCTGCTCCTGAAGTGAATTATCATGCAGCCTCAATCTTCTCCGGCATATGTACAGCAGGATGAGTATTCAATTCTGGGCACTGCGTCACCTTCCACTGTTACACAGTTACCTGCTCCAGCACTGAGCCACGTACTTGGGTGTGCCTTGATGAATGCAGAGCAACCAAGTCAGATTCAACTTGTTTATACCTTCAATTTGTGAAGCCCAGTGTGGGCATAAATTTGTTGAAAAGAACTTATTACAAAGGAGGCATTAGTCAATTCATGCTGGAAGTTGTGTTCTGTCAGTATTGTACAAACCTCACCCTCTTCTGACATTAGTGTGGCTATGTTTATGGCTGGGTCAGAGCTCCCTGAATAAATGATGTACTGCAATATTCTTCTTTACTGGCATTAATTGACTAAGCACTGTCCATAAATGTAAATACTGCAGTAAGGCTTTTACTGTGTCCATCAGAAAATAGCTGGGCAGAGACACTGGTGGTAGTCAGGTCATACATGCTCTAACATAGACATCCTGGTGTCGAAGAGAAAGTCTTTTGAAAGGACTTCAAAGTTCTTTACTCCATCAGTGGTATTGAAGTAAAACAACCAACAGTGAGAAAAAGAATCATAAACCTTAATAAAACCTTCACATAGCTTAGTGGGCCATTTGTCACTTTCTGCAATGTTGGGAAGGTCGTAGGTTACTAGCATTAACATCGATCAGAGATTACAAGCCTCATGTATCCCCTTTCCGCACAGTTATTGCGAACCTGAATTCTTTCAGTGAGACACTCAATCGTGGTTGTGTTTGTGAGGTTAATGAAATGAACACTGGCACTTTTTGACCCTATGTTCAATGTTTTAGCAGATGTGAGAATATTAAGCTTACTGGTGTGATTAGCTCACACCTTCCCTAATTCTCCATTACTCTCCTATATCTATAATCATTTCAACCTTTGAACACTGAAGGATCTTTCTGACTTTCTAATTACAAAACATTATTTCCTTTCTCACCATCAACAAGAAGAACTTTCTGTGTATTTTGAATACTAAATTACGATGACACTAGAACGTAAGGAACTACAAAACATTTGTCAATTCAAATAACCAGGTGGCGGAGTGCTGTACCTACACATTGCACAATGTTATGGTGGGACTTGGGTAATTCCCTGCATGCTGTTCCCAGGCTAAAGGATGAATAATGGTCCATCTGCACTACTCTCCCACATCCAATACTGGTTTCAGGAGTAGGTTATGTGCCTATCTACTTACCCAGGGAATGACTTATAGTACAAAGGAACCAGGGGTGGGGTGGGGTGGTGCGGGGCAGGGAGGAGACAAGGGCGGGAAAGTGGAGTTGAGGTCGAAGATCAGCCATGATCATCTGATTGAATAACAGAGCAGGCTCGAGGGGCCGTATGGCCTACCCCTGCTCCTATTTCTTATGACGTGGAGATGCCGGTGATGGACTGGGGTGGACAAATGTAAGGAATCTTACAACACCAGGTTATAGTCCAACAATTTTATTTTAAAATCACAAGCTTTCGGAGATTATCTCCTTCGTCAGGTGAGTGAGTGACCTCACTCACCTGACGAAGGAGATAATCTCCGAAAGCTTGTGATTTTAAAATAAAATTGTTGGACTATAACCTGGTGTTGTAAGATTCCTTACATTTCTTATGTTCTTATAATCGAGCGTGGGAGGGGAGCAAAGCGAGGGTGAAGAAAAATAAGAAAAGCCTCGTGTCTGCAGCGGAGAGCTTCACTGCTTTTAGTATATTCTAAAAATATAATGGGCCGGATTTTGCTGTGAGCAGTGATGGAATGGGGTCCCCCTCCCCATAGATCTTCTATGAGCTTTTGCACAGCAAGTTGCTGTAAATTAGAGATCGAAACAGCGCGGCACCCTCTACAGGGCTTCTAGGACCTGTGTGAACAGGGCAAGCAACTGCGTATCTCCTTAACCAGTCAGATTGAAGAACTGTTATTGAGCAGCGCAGAGTCGGAATCAGGAAGTATAAGTTAGAATAGTGAATTCAATCTCAAATCAGGTACAGAAAGAGAAATAAAAAGAGGGAAAGAAATATTGGATTAAGAGAGAGATAAAAAAAAGACAGAAAGAAAAAGTAAAAACAATTTTTTATTTAAATTTGTTTTCTTAAATCTCCAACAATAATTAAAATCTGAAGGGATGAGACTCCACACTTGTAAAAGTTAATTTTCAGTGCCAGAGAGGTTGTTTGGCAGTAATTAAAGCTTACCACGCTGTTAAAAGGGTACTTAGACTGGAATGGACAAGCCCTAACTTTTTGTGGTGAGATTGGTCCGTATCTACGTCCGTGCAGGAACTTCACGAATTTGAATGGGGAGCCAGACGGCGAGATGCCTTTTTCGTGCAGCTTACGGAGGGGCAGCTTATCTTGGAGAGCAACTTCCGAACTGTCGCGTTTAACTGCACACCTCCCCTCGCAGGAAGTTGCTGTCCAGTTTGCTCATAAATAACGGTGAGCGCTGTTAGCCTCACCATTATTTTCACAGCCAAAATTCAATCCAATCTGATATTTACTTGAGTGCAGAAATTCTACTGTAGTCCTCACAGTAAAAGTTTATTTTTCTCTCCAGTTTTCTTCCTTTTTTTCCCCCTCCTCTCCTGAAGGTGGTAACACGGGTTCCATGGACACCATCGGAAATTTTTAAACTATTTTTTCTTACAGAAGGCTCTATAAAAAGGTTGAAGGCTTAACTGTAGGTTCCATTTCTGGGGGAGAGGGAAAAGTGCTCTTTCTCATCACAACCCGCTAACAAGTGGATTACATGCTTCAACTCTGCATCGACTGCCAGTGATCAGATCGTTCACAGCTAGCCTGGGCAGGCCTCACACCCTTATTTCTCATACCATTTGTGTTATTTTCATTTGAGTTCTTTTGGTCTGTCAGTTTTGCAGCACTCTCATTTTTTCTTATATTTATTCTCGGGATGTGGGTGTCACCGGTAAAGCCAGCATTTATTGCCTATCCCTAGTTGCCCTGAGAAGATGGTGTTGGGCCTTCTTCTTGAACCGCTGTAACGGTTTGATACAATTAAGTGGTTTGCTAGGTCACTTCAGCGGGCAGATAAGAGTCAACCACACTGGGGTGGGACACATATAGGCCAGACCAGGTAAGGACAGCAGATTTCCTTCCGTTCAGGACATTAGTGAACCTGTTGGGTTTTTAACGATAATCCAACCATATTCATGGTCACTTTTACTAATTTTCTTTTTAAACTGAATTCAAATTCTCAAACTGCCATGGTGGGCATCCTAGGGTACATAAAAATTGTAACACTCAAACCCATCCGTGCTAATGAGGGCCATAAAGTTATCTCTACCAATGAGGTGGATGAAGTATGTTATTTTAACTCAAGGTCAAAGAGCATTCTCAATGATACTAATTCTACCATTTATTGATTAAAAAGATGATCTGGCATACCACATTATTCCTCCAATTATACTTTGTAACATTCAGCATCAAACTCAATATATCTTTTGCAAATGATATTTCAAGGAAAACAGGCAAAAGGCTGTAAACGCAATTTAGACCTCAAAGGATTAATAAGGGATCACATCTGTTCAGGTCTTTGACCACTATGCTACCAGGCCAATCCCCTTTGCAATTCTGTTGAGGCTTTTTTCATGCTCAATAAACAGTAAAGTTCCTGTCTAAAGAGCCAGCTGTCTAAACATAAATCAGATGGAAGACTACAGTGTTGTACTCTAAAGTACATTTTGCCTGAACATGAAATGGTGGTGGGAGGGGGAGTGATACCACTTGTGAAATTTAGTATCAGTCTGAATTCAGTTGTGGTGTTCATTTATTTACAGCTCTATTGGAGACAGCTCTGTATTTAGGGCCCCATTCTTGTTTTTGTTTGCTTGTAATGTAGAACTGAAAAATGCATACTTTAGTATCTGGGCAACCCATGCTTGCTGCTGTGTGCAGAGTAAAGCCACTGAACTGTGTTGTTTTACCTGTTAACCCCTTTTCTCTCACAAGGAAAATCCATGGCACCGCTGTCTTTTTTACCAGCAGCTATTATTGTTAAATATTGTTTTAAAAATCCCTCTGGTGTGCCTTAAACTTTTGATTGGAAAATGACATCCATGTCACAATTATGAATATTATTTACAGTTATTTATTCACCTACCCAGTTCTAGTAATTACGAAAGAAAAAGTAAGACATTCATATAGCGCCTTTCATGACCTCAGGACATCCCAAAGTGCTTTACAGGCAATGAAGCGTAGTCACTGTTATAATGTAGCAACCAATTTGAACACAGCAAGCTCCCACAAACAGCAATGTGATAATAACCAGATAAACTGTTTTTTTTAGTGATGTTAGTTGAGGGAAAACTCTCCTGCTCCTCTTTTGAAACAGTGCTTTGGGATCTTTTATGTCCATCCAACAGGGCAGACAGGGCCTTGATTTAATGTCTCATTCAAAAGACAGCACCTCTAACAGTCCAAAGCTCCTTCAGTACTGCAATGGAGTGTCAGCCTAGATTTTGTCTTCAAGTCTCTGGAGTGGGACTTGAGCCCACAACCTTCGGACTTAGAGGCAAGTGTGCTACCACTGAGCCATGGCTGTGCTTGCAGGGCTAAGCACAGCCCTTTTCAGGCCCAGAAAATGAGAAATATAAGTACCATGCATGTTATGGTGGGAGAGCCTTATTGTTAATTAAATCAAAGACCAATTGCCAACATTTTCTAAGCTTGGCCTATAATAAACATGTGGCATTATTATCACACTATGGGTTGAGCCAGTCTGTTCTCAGTGAGTGGGTTGAGGGCACAGTTCCATTGTTGTACAAGGCTTGCCGAGTGTAACGAATGAATCACACACTCAAGCTCACAGGTTAAGAACAGGATTGTTCCTTACAGAGCCTGACAGCAACATCCAGCTCTAATTCCATTTTTGGCTGAGAATACGATGATCGCACAGGAGGACAATGGCAAAGCGAGAGCAATTGGGAAGAAAACATAGATTCTTTCCAGCCTTTCAGGTGCAGATTTGAGATTCTGAACAACATGGTTCACTGCTGTTTTTAAAAATCTTTTAAAAAAAATGTATAAAGCGTCCCAGTGGCTCAGTGGATAACGGCACTGCCCGGGGTAGTACTAAGCCATACAGAGCAGAAATTCTTGGACTGTGCTGGATTAGCTGATCTCAGCCAGGACAGTGATTCTGGCTGCAGTTGGATTCACTGAATTATATGTAGAAGTAAAAAAAAATGAACTAACTTGCATTTATATAGTGCCTTACACAACCTCAGGATGTCCCAAAGCGCTTTACAGCCAATGAAGAACTTTTGAAGTGCAGTCACTATTGTAATTTGACAGCATGGGTAGAAGGCTCCCCCCAGTTACTAAACAATGATGCCCTTGCTGTTATTGTTCTGTAATATTTTATGCGGAGTATTTCATTTGTAATTGTTCATAAATTTCACTGTTCACTGGAGGGGAAAACAAAAAATCAACCACGGTTGCTGCTCCAATGACTCCCTGCCAGAAAGTACATGTATGTATGTATAAACAGGATTGGGCTTAGCTATGACACCCCCATGTTTAAGCACCTACCAATAGTCACCGTCTAGGCTCATACATTTGGTCAAGGGGCAAGAGGGAGACTGATGGCCGTGTAATTGTAGCTCAGCGTAAGCCAGCAACTTCAGGCAAAGATGGAAAATTTAGAGGGACAATTTTTTTTTAAATTGACAGAACACCAAATAATATCAAAAGTAACTAAACTGCTTTCTTTTCATTCATTTCCCGCAATTGATGTAACTGTGCATGAGTACATCTAATTTCAGCTTGCTGTCAACAACGTCGCTGAAATATATATTTACAGAGCACTTCACTGAATACTGTTGAGAATACTCTAAGGCTGAAAAAACGCCGGTGGAGTATTTCAACATTAATGCGTAAAGGAACAAATGTAGGTCGAACAACCCTCATTATAAAAGGCAATCGCTGGAGAACAGGAGTGGGAGGAATGAATCAAACAGGAACACAAAAATCAATCACAAATATTCTTGGCTCTCTAATGAATTTGGAGAGAAAAATTTACTGCGCATGGGTGATCCAGCACATTCTTCTCTGTCACACAGAACTAACACTGACAAGAAATACAGAAAACTTTTTTAACTAATAGTTAGTTTCAAATGCTCACAATGCTTGATTCTGCACTAATTACAGTAATAGAAAGATGGTTGTTCAACCTGTGTATGTGATTTGATTGCTTTTACTGTAGAGAATTGCTAGTCTCACATACATGAAATGTTGAAATGAATTAATTAAAATACATTATTTAGCTGGCAGACAGTTATCAACAATTACAGCAACTAACATTCATATAGCACCTTTAAAGTAGAAAAACGTCCCAAGGTTTCCTCACAGAGGTGTCATTAAAAACGTGGTATTCCAAACCAAAGAAGGAGATATTAGGAGGACTGACCAAAAGCTTGCCCAAAGGGGTAGGTTTTAAGGAGCATCTTAAAGGAGAAGTGAGAGATGGAGATGCGGATGGAATTAGAGAGGAGATTCCGGAGCGTGTTGCCTAAGCGGCTGAAGGCATGGCCGTCAATCTTGGGGCGGAGGATGGGAGGCCAGCCGGGGAGGGTTGGAATAGACGAGTCCGGAGGTGACAAAATTATGGATTAGGGTTTCAGCAACAGATAGGCTGAGGTAGGGTGGAGGAATTGAAATTTTATGGAAGTTGAGGTGGAAGCGGGAAGTATGTATGATGGAATGGATATGGGGTCAGAAGCTCAGTTCTGCTTTATTGGCCCTGATAACAACAAAGAGCGGTCATTTTATGGTCCATACTGCTGGGTCGAGGAGCCTTGCCCACTGGCAGTCCAAATTGAAAATTCAAGCACGCACTACCTATGATTTTATGACCATGAGGCCCCTTCCCAGCAGCAGCATGGACCTGGAAAATGACCCCCAGGGAGTATTTGACTGCACAAGATATCTCAGCTAAACCCAATCCTGTCCTCAACCAACACCTATTCACAGGCAATTTACATCAGGGAGCTCTGGAGAGCAATCAAAAGCTGAAGACTGGCTAATTTTTTTTGTCATTACCTAGCTACAGAGAATCGAGACCTATTTATTATACCCATTACTACGCCCCAACTGAGATCTAACTCAGCACGGACTAGAGATAGAACCGTGAACCTTTCCAGAGCCATCAGAAGAGCCTTGCCTTGTAACTTTGAAGAATTTATAACCTGCAACTCTCTGGGGTTTTCTTGAGGGTGAAAGGTGAACAGGTATTTCACACTCACAGTCCACGGCCCAGTATTTCATGTCTCATTGCAATTCCTTAAAATTAATTAATTTTTTAATTTCCTGCCAACGTGTCACTTGATTATACTTCTGCTTGAAATATATTCTGGGGCTTTTTTTCCTCCTCCTTGAAATTACTAGCTGCATATTAATGCACCAAGCAAAATACTTAAGAGCTCCAACATAATATACATCACTTTTACTGCCTTATCACGAGAAAAGATTGCATTTTAAAAGAATCCTGAAGATACTTCACAGCATTTCAATTTATTTCAGCCATAATGTAGTTTTAAGATATTTAGAAATATGTTTAATTAGTAGAAATGCAGAAACTAATGTCTATAGTCACATATAGTGAGGTTCTGAATTAATTATTAAAGACAAAGCTAGATAGCAACTTCAATAAGATTTGAGTACTTATTGATTTAAAATTCATTGCAGAACATTGAGTACTTTCACTAGCTTCTAAAGGCCGAGGTAACTTGAGTAACCCCACAAAATCAAGAGAAACAGTATTAAGACAATAGTTCTGATTATAGATTCAGGCACAGTTTGTGGGCAAGAAGCTCAGAATCACGAAGCAAGAGAGCAGTAGAGGCATGGGACGGGGGGGGGGGGGGCAGAGGGATGGAGCAGTGGGGCCATCAGAGGCATGGAGCAGGAGGGCAATAGAGATATGGAGCAGGAGGGCCCTCAGAGTAAGATGAGGTAGCATCACAAGGGGTACAAAAGGCAACGAGCACAAGGGGTCACTGGGGAGGGGAGGGGAAAGAGAGACAGCTGACAGGCGTTCAAAATGGGATAAGAAAGATTTATCTGGGTCATCATGAGGGAAGAGGGCAAAAGAAGAGAGAGAAACCAGGTAAAGTTGTTGGGGACAATTTCAATACTTAGATATTTTTTCAGGTACTGTACATTTTGAAATTAGTACAGGAAACATTTCAGTGGGACATGCAAGAATCTTTCAGTAAAAACTTGATCAGGGTCTGATATGAGAGCTCTGAATTAGTTAACAATCTGACAGTAAGGGAACATCTTGCAAACAGTGACCATAACATGATCGAATTCGATGTTAAGTTTGAGAGGGAGAATGGAGAGTCACAAAAGTTTTAAACTTAAGTAGGGCAAACTTTGAAGGGATGAGACATAAATTGACCACAGTAAACTGAGCTGAACTATTAATGGGTAAACCTACAGCTAAACAGTGGAGAGGTATTCAAAGGAGCATTTGGTACAATACAAGGTCATTACACACCCTTAAAAGGCAAAAGCTCTACTTGTGCAGTTAAGCAACAATGGTGAACAAATGAGGCAAGAGACAGTTTCAAGCTAAAAGAAGGGGCTTACACAAATGCAAAGATAAATGGAAATCCAGCAGATTGGGAGAGCTATAAAAAGCAACAAAGGAATACAAAGAAAGTATTAAGAGCTGCAAAAAGGAATATGAAAAAAGCTTGCAAGGTATATCAAGGATAACAGTAAAAGTTTTTATAATTATATTAAAAGAGAGCAGCTAAGTGAAATCTGGGCCCATTAAAGACAGACACAGGTGATACTGTAATTTAAAATAATAAAATGGCAGACTTGTTAAATTAATACTTTGTATCTGTCATCACAGTATAGGAAGAGGACAAAATCTCAGCGGTACAAGGGAAACTAAAAATAAATCAAGGGGCGGAACTTATGGATTTAATATGAAGTAAACAAATGGTAATAGTCATGTCTGACTAATCCAGTTGAATTTTTTGAGGTGGTCACTAACATGGTGGATAAGGGAGTGCCTATGAACTTTATCTATATGGACTTCCAGAAGGCATTTGATAAGGTTCCGCACAAGAGATTATTAGCAAAAATGAAAGTGCATGGAATTGGAGGCAACCTTGCGACATGGCTTGGAAATTGTTGGACGGTAGGAGACAGAGTTGGGATAAAAGGGTACATACTCTGATTGGCGAGATGTGGCAAGTGGTGTTTCCCAAGGGCCTCAGCTTTTCGCCATATTTATCAATGACTTAGATGAAGGAATAGAGAGTTGTATATCAAAGTCTGCAGATGACATTAAGTTGGGAGGCACAGTAAATGGTGCAGATGGGAGCAGGAAATTACAAAGGGACATAGACAGATTATGTGAGTGGGCAAAACTGTGGCAAATGGAGTTCAATGTGGGGTAGTGTGAGATCATCCACTTTGGATCCAAGAAAGACAAATCAGAGTATTTTCTAAATGGTTAGAAACTAGGAACTGTGAAGGAGCAAAGAGATTTGGGTGCCCATGTACACAAATCACTAAAAGCTAGTGGACAGGTACAAAAAGCAATCAGAAAGGCTGTGGATGCTAGGTCAATTGATATTGAAATTTTCAAGACTGAGGTCGATATATTTTTGTTGGTAAGGGCATCAAGGGATATGTATTAAAGATGGGTAAATGGGGTTGGGGTACAGATTAGCCATGATCGAACTGAAGGACGGTACAGGCTCGAGGGGCTGAATGGCCTATCCCTGTTCCTATAAATTCACAAAGCGCCTTTAAAATCAGTGCAACATCTTCTCTGTGATCTGGGACAGCTTGAAAACTGTGGAATTCTTAGAAGTAATTGTATAATCTAAACAATGACCAGAAATGAATGAATCTAAGAGAAGAGCCCAGTGTCACACCAAGCACACATCACAGCTTCCCTTGTTCCTGGAGAAAGACCTGAAGATCCTTCCTGTTTTTCTAGTGTTAATGTACATTATCAAGAATTTCTTGATGCCAGTCTCATTGTCCACAATAACATGTACATAATAATCAATGGCTCCAGTACTGCATAGCTAAAAGGGACAGTCTTCAGGTCAGGAATACAAATACCCTAACAGAAGCCCGTAGGTGGCATTTAAATTAAGCTTGTAAATATTAGCTTAATTTGTAATTAGTTCAAAACATAATTTAATGACTATTGTTTAAACAATCACACTGTAATAACTCAAAACTTTAATGAACTTTCATAGAAAAGTACCTTGTATGACTGTGTCTATGTCTCAAACTAGCAGGTAAACGATCACAGCAACGCAAATTACCAGATCTGTAACAATGATTAATTGCCAGTCGCTGCAGTGTGATGAATTACTGTTCATTGATTTTATTTCCATTTCTCTATAAATCACATTTATGTTACTGTCTACTATTAGTTTATAATAAACAGCAGCATCAAAGCGGTGTAATATTTCCTAAAGAACCACTGAAATTCAATGTTATTGTCAGCGCCCATTGTGAAATCAGAATCCGAATTTTCCACTGGAGCTGTTTAACATCATTTTAGAGCAGCTTTATGTTTCAAAGATAGAATCGACCACAATTACTGATAGTACAGATTTGAATCTAGTTCAAAATTCCTTCTTAAGGGAATGCACAATCTTTAGCAAACAACAAGACTTGAAGGACTGAAAAATTGAAGTCTGATCACTGGTCATTAGTTTACCTTAGTTGAATAGAAATGGTTAATTACTCAGGACAGTATTTCTTTAATTGAGAAACCTAAGTGATTGAACAAGTGCCACAATACCAGCTTGAAAAAGTAGGGAAGGTGATGAGGTAAATCAGAAACTGGTGATTAGGTGTTACCATGTTTGAATTTTAAAAGCCTGTAGATTTTACAAAGGAGGAAAAACTGAAAGAGGTAAGGAGTTCCACAGTTCTGAGATCTTGAGAAAGAACGGGTTAGAGTAGAAAAGTCGGCAAGAAGTTTTCATCTCAACACAGTGGGGATACAGGGAGGAGGAAGAGCAGGGTTTTTTTTTAATTCGTTCATGGGATGTGGACGTCGCTGGCAAGGCCAGCATTTATTGCCCATTCCTAATTGCCCTTGAGAAGGTGGTGGTGAGCCACCTTCTTGAACCGCTGCAGTCCATGTGGTGAAGGTTCTCCCACAATGCTGTTAGGAAGGGAGTTCTAGGATTTTGACCCAGCAATGATGAAGGAACGGCGATATATTTCCAAATCAGGATGGTGTGTGACTTGGAGGGGAACGTGCAGGTGGTGTTGTTCCCTAGGGAGGACTGTGTGTTTGGAGGTTAGGAGGAACAAGTGGGGATAGATCTAATCAGCACTGTCCATAGAAAAAAAAGAGATTGTGATAGCGAGAGAGATTGAAGGCTAAAGGAAGGAAAAGAATGACCTTTCAGGGAACAACTTTTTAACGTGTACCCTCACCAGTAGTGTAAGTGAGGTGTTAGAACAGTGTCCCAGGCAGAGGTGCAATATTTCAGTCTTCGATGGGCTTGTGTTAAGAGCTG
Source organism: Heptranchias perlo (assembly GCF_035084215.1). Classification (NCBI taxonomy): domain Eukaryota; kingdom Metazoa; phylum Chordata; class Chondrichthyes; order Hexanchiformes; family Hexanchidae; genus Heptranchias; species Heptranchias perlo. The sequence continues at coordinate 28,926,799 of NC_090349.1, forward strand.
TAGAGTACATCCTGATGAAGACAAATAACACTGTAGTCAAAAGCTTCCTTTGCTTTCGTTACCCTCAAATCTAAGGATGAAGAGATACTGGAGTAAAAGTTCCTCTGGTTGCAATGTGTACTGACATTATTAATGTGCTTGTGAAGACTTGCTCCGATCTCCACTAAAATTGTAAACAGATTCTAAAAAAAATTCATGATTTCACTAGAAACGCCAAATCGAAGAAATTTTTACGACGCCTAGTGACCAGAGGAACCTATGGTGATCAGTGCTTCCGTCTGTTTACCTGAGAACACTACAGTACTCGCAAAAACATTCAGCAGATTTCAGCCAAACATATACACAGTGCTTAGTGCATATATGCAGAAGGACTTCGATATTGTGACAATGTTATCACACAGACCTTATATTGTGACAAATGCTGCCTACACACAGGTAATGATAGTAAAAGACCAAGCTGGGCCAGTTCGCCGCTCATGCATCTCTACAGACATGTCTAGAAAATGTAAATGCTCTCCTTTAGTCAACCTTGCTGGAGGGGTGATTGGGTGCTGCAGAAAAGGAGCCCCTTGCCACTTTTGCCTAGGAATTCCTCCTGCAGACAAACATCTAATCTAAGAAGAGTCAATCTTACCCTCCAGCAGAAAGAAGTGTGTGTGTGTGAATGACAGGTGGAGTTAGGTTTCAGATTCGGGTCTCCTGGATAGACCTCTAGAGCTTTAGCTCTGAAGCCATCCGGTCACCCCTGGGAATTTTTGTTGTGGGCAGTGAAATTACCAAACACACAGACAGAATAAAGGAATGACAGAAGAGGGCTAAACAGCATTTTCTTATCTCAGATTCTTATAATATCAGATTGCCAGTGGGGAAATGAGGCAAAATATCACCTACTCCCTCACAGATCGAGGCACTTTTTATGCACAGCATTCTCCTGACTAGTGTTCTAGTTTGGTATCTATAGACCTGACTAATGTATGCTTTAGTATAGACACCTTTTATGGATGAAAGGACCCACAGAACAGAACCTGGGGTAGATTTTAACTATCAGGTATATATATGTACAACTTCGGACCCCGATTTACATAGATTAATGAGGCTCCCGCCTGATTCAGACGGGTACTGCAGCTGCCCAGCCAAAGACCCCAGGAAAAATGGCTGCTGAGTGGGAATTGGACGATAAGTCCATCACCTTCATTTTATCTCTGCTAACGCCCCATTTCTGCTAAATGGAGGGAATTATATTCTCGCCCCCGCCCCCGCCATTCGTATCCAAACAATAACGTATAGTCATGGATTAAAGAGACAGAATAGGACAATTAGATCATTGAATATAATATCATTTAAGTAATAAAGAATTCTTGAATCACAATCATGTGATTCACAACCGCCTGCATGTTCCCCATCAAGTCACACACCATCCCAACTTGGAAATATATCGCCGTTCCTTCATTGTCGCTGGGTCAAAATCCTGGAATTCCCCACCTAACAGCACTGTGGGAGAACCTTCACCACACGGACTGCAGCGGTTCAAGAAGGTGGCTCACCACCACCTTCTCAAGGGCAATTAGGGATGGGCAATAAATGCTGGCCTTCCCAGCGACGCCCACATCCCATGAACGAATTTTTTTTTAAAAATTATTTAGTTGAATAATCCATAATGATTGGCCCTCCCTCCTCTCAATATAAACTAATTACAGACTACACGTGTTACCACTGCCTTGGCTTCATCTGCTTTCTGACCTTTCCTTTCCAGTCGTCTATTTGTTTTTATATGAGAGTTTTCATACTGATGCAAGTAGTAATCAGCCAGTTAGTCCCATTCTTGGCAACAGCCCCACTGCCTAAGGATCAGATGTTTACCATGAAAATGGAAACATATGTTTAGAGGTGCCAGTCTTTTTTCAGAACTTTGCAAACTATGAATTACAGAGAGATGATCCAAACAGGAAGGGATCTAAAGATGCATCAGAAAACCACTGTGGGAAAACCACGCTTAATCATCTAACCTTTCAAGGATGTACTGGGATTTTTTTAGAACAGTAAATGCAGTCCAGACTAAAATAAATTATAGCTGCCATATTTATCTTTCCATCATACATTTCCTTATATATCAATTCCTTTTACTTATCTGAGTTTGTTATAGCTACAGTCTTTTTCAAGCTGGTACAATAAGGGCATCCTTAAAGGACAGGATCAGTGTGTTGCTATGGGGTGGAAGAACACATTCACCGTGGAGTTTCCCTTTCCATCTAAAGAATGTTTAAAATTGTTTATGTATTCGTTTCTCTCCATATGGAGACTGATACTTAGGAATTCCGCAGTCAGCAGGGAGGTGCTTGTCTGATGCCAACGACGAGACTGTCATTGAATAACTCTGCAGGAATTCCCAATGCTCAACAACCGTTCCCTTCTGGCTGATCACTTGGCACCTCACACACCAGGAAAATTCAGCATTGGCTGAGTACACAACAGTTCAAGACTGGCATTGAATGTTCTTGGTTCACATGCCTCCCGATGAGAAAGGTTAACAGTTTGTGGTACGTCTCACGGGGCCACTCACTGATACCCCCACAACGCATGACACCTGACCGGTTATCCCTTAAGTGTGAGGCCTCAAAAGGCGAGTTTCCACGAAAAATAAATCAAAACTGCAAACATCTGATTCCAGGTCGGAGAATTTTTTAACATGTTCCAGATTCAAACAGGTAACCCAGGAATTCCTGTGGGCGTAGAGACCGTTGCTTAAAATCTGAACAAGGTCCACCCTACCGCTGTTCTGGGTCAACTCTCCCTCAGTGGATCCAAACACTCCAGATCAAGGGTAATGCACAGAGTTATATTTTTCAATATAATAATTAACTGAGTAATAACTAGCTTCAACACAGACAGTGTTTAGCAAAATAGAACCACAGTTTCAGTGTTTCCATTGTATATCACTTTTAGGCTGCGTTTAGTTTATGACAACACCCAAAAGGAATATACAGAAGGATGTTTGAGTCTACGCAGGAAGATTGCTGCTAAAAGGCAATTCAGGAGCTAGGAGCCCTGTTTATAAACACTCCACTTTGCACCATCTCCGTTGAATCAATGTAATGTGAAGTGCTGCTACTGGGCATGCCACATGTTTGAGCATCGTCCTCCCCCAAATTTACCTCCCCAGAACTATTCTACCCCCTCAACTGAAAGTGCCGACTGCTCCACAGATGCAGTCAGTGCTATTCTTTGGTTGACCTAATTAAGCGATTCCCCATGCCGGTTATCCCATGATATCTTTCTAGTGGACAGCTGGCTAAGAGACGCTTTCCCCTTGCCAGCTTTCCCAAGTCTGTTGATTTCCATTAGGACATGTTTTCTAAATTAATGTCGGTTTGTGCTATTTCTAGCAAGAGGAGCTTTCTTTACCAAATGCCACTTTATTTTTAAATTTTTCAAAAATACAAAAGGAATATTGTTGCAACTTAGCTCACAGAAGCAGCACGCTCAGCTGTTTAGTTAAACGAGCCCATACAATAGCTATGATTAGCACAGCCTCAACTCTTAGGCATCCCCCTAATATTTTTTTTAAAAAGCTTCTCAGAAATGCTCAGAATCTCTTCCAAATCTGCTAATTGTTCTCAATCAACAACCTGGTCTGTTTGCCATATCACTGAAAATGCCATATGACACTACACTGGTCCAATTCCAATCCGCCTTTTCTTCTCAAGATTGCAATTAACTAACTACCCAACAACGAGTCATTCATGATGTTCGAGATTTGCAAATACACAGCTGTGTCTTAAGGGACCACCTGGATGGTGTGTGACAACCTCACATCTACAACAGCCACGCTGTGTCAAGTCTCAATACTAAATGGTTTGGGCTGGACTCTGCTATAAAAGACCACCCGTGCTCACCCCAACAATGGCTGTTTTTAACATGTTTTAGTGAAAATCTAAGCTAGCCAAAAGATGCAGTATTAAGCTGCAATTCCCAAGAGTAATTAATCATTATTAAGAATTTGGAGCAATAAAGTATTTTGACCTCTTACACCATCATCGTACTAAATCATTAACATATCACTTCTCAACATATTTACGAGCTGCCTATAACATCGTTAAGCATCGAGCACCTTAGATTCTTTCGATAATATACTTCAGAACCATCAGTCCTTTTGCATATTTTAAGTTCTCAGTCCATAGAATTGCCTTTCCATGATCCCTTCTTCCACAGAGCTCCCCTACTTAATCCGTACTTTTCAGTTCTTAGTACTGCACTGCAGATTCCCAGCATGACTCGCATGGAATTATGTAAGGACAATTCACACAGTCTTTGGAAACATCAGCAGATGTCAATGAGCTGAGACAGTGCTGCTCACAGCTATTACAGGGGTTCACTGAAGCAAGCACTGCCTATGCTGCTTCTCTGGGTTAAGTGGTAACAATATTCCTGTGTATTTCTGAAGAACTTAAAAATAAATGGACATTCATTAAAGAAGGATTTACTCGCTAGAAAAAGCGCAATCAAAATCAACTCAAAAGAATAATTAAACATTCTGGCTACATTAAACTGTGCTTAATGTCTTATGTCATGATGAAATACTGCAGTGGTCACTCATCCATTCTGCTAATTAGATTATTTTACAAATGAGTAATTAGGGCAAAGGTGACCAGAAACCTGCGGTCAAAAGGCATTAGCATGTGTTATGCTAATATTTGTTACCAGTGCGTGATTGGCATCTTGAAGCAGACTGACAAAGTGAAACAACAGTACTAACACTTCATAGGTTTGTGGTCCTAAGATGGGACTGTATGGTAGATTTCTGTACTAAAGGCCTTCTGAACTATGTCAGGGCCACCTTCTCTTGCTGCTAAAATGAACTGTTGATCCAAATCCACCTTTAGGAAGTCTTTCCAATGTCTACCAACAGTGTAGCCTCCAATGTGAAATGCTTTCCTAATTGGAGCTGACTTTCCTGTTATGCGGGTATGAGTGGTTGCTAAATATATTGTTTGAAGGGAGTATTGCAACTTTAACAAAGTGCGATTTTAACCCTGCTCACCTGGCTGAAACTGGGCGGTCAGTTAAAATTGCACGTGGGACTTACACGAAGAGGTCCTGGGTTCTTCCCGCAAGTTCCGATTCTGAGCAGTCGAAAGGAGACACCCACCGGAAACCAGCAGGTCTTTAAAAATGCAGATGATGTCAGCGGGAAGGATTTTTTTAATAAAAAGGACAAACATTGCAGCACAAGTTAGGTGGTGCACATTTTATGAGGTGCACTGAACCTGGATTCAACTGTTTTGCATGCAATAGGCAAGCACTAGGTGCAATGACCCCTTTAATACTCACCCATTAGAGGGCAGGAATTCATGTGCTGCTGCAGGTCTTAAAGGTCTACCACAGTTTAAAGAGGCCATGGACATTTTGAATTTTGGCTGCTTACATTCTTCCAGCAGGCACAGAAAATACCTGAGAGCAGTCATGGTCACACCAGGCAGGAGAACATAGAAATCCTGCTGCAGTAAGTACAGTGCAAAAGGGACTTTCTGTTCCCCCATTCCCCCCATGGCCGTTGGATGAACTCAAGAGCGGGACAAAGGAACTGGCTCGAGTTGGCTGATCAAGTCAATGCCAGCAACACTGAGCAGAGGACCTGGGATCAGTGCCACAAATATTCAATGACCTCACCAAGAGTGGCAAGTTAGAGAAACTGCATTGTGACTTCATAGTTATGCAGTGTAGCAACTATTAATGGCATGAAATATTGCATCCTACTCAGATTTTTTTTTTAAATAGTATTTGTCTCGCTTCCCTTGTTCCTATTTTGCGGAACTGTTCAGTTCTCAGCACCTCCCCCTTTGGTAGAGCCCCCAGCCAACTGACAATTCAGTGCAATACTGAAGGAGTGCTGTATCATCAAAAGTGCTGCCTTTTGGATGAGACATTAAACTGAGGCCCGTCTATCTGCTTCAGTGGATTAAAAAAATTCAATGGCACTATGTGAAGATAAGCAGAGCGTTCTCCTGGAGTCCTGGCCAATATTCCACTCTTGACCAATACGACCAAAAACAGGTTAGCTGGTTAATCATTTGCTGTTTGTAGGATCTTATCATATGAAACCTAGCTACCCTGTTTGTCTACATAACAGTGATTGCACTTGAAAATACCACAGAAGGAGGCCATTCGGTCTATTGTGTCTGTGCCAGTTCTCTGAAAGAGCTATCCACTTAGTCCCATTCCTCTTCCCTTTCCCCATACACGTTTACATTTTTTTCTTTTCAAATATTTCTTCACTTTCCTTTTAAAAGCTTTTAAAGATTCTGCTTTCACAATTGTTTATGGTAGGGCATTTCAAGTCCTAATAACCTTATGTGTAAAAAAAAAATTCTCCCTTTGTTCCTTTGGTAATGATCTTAAATTTATGCTCTCTCGTTACCAACTCACCAACCAGCTGAAAAAGATTTTCCCTATTTATGTTACCAAAACCCGTCATAATTTTGAACATTTGTCAAATCTCCTCCTAATCTTCTTTGTTTTAATTGAAAGTCTCTCAGTTTCTCGAATCACTCCCATATAACTGAAGCCTCTCGTCGCCCGTATTGTCTTACTGAATCTCGACCGTACCCTCGCCACGGCCTTGACATCCTTCCTAAAGTGGGGCATCGAAAGCTAGATACACTATTTTAACTGCAGCCTAATTGATGATTTGTATAGGTTTAGCGTAACCTCTTGAATTTTGTACTCTGTACCCCTATTTATAAAACTTAGGATCTCTGTCATATTATGAGATTTTTGATCATTTTTTCTTCATGGAAAGGATTTTGGGATTGAGTTATGCTTTAAAACAAAGTGAATTTGCACAGGTTTAAAAACAAGAGGCCACATATTGCAAGTGTTTAAGATGTGCATTAAAGCCAGACAGGTGAGTTTGTGGAATATCACAATTCACAATCTATTTCAAACTGATAGAATGAGAGTCGAATGTCTCATCCCAGGCTCAATATTCTATTTAGGGAATGTTAAGCAATTTGTTATCTTGTTTCAAATATTCACACCCATTGTGGTAAGGACAATTCTTTTCATATGGACACTGCTACTCTGCTTCCTAAGTTCAAATTAACAAAAGAGGGAAAAGAAAAACGTTCGGGGCCAATCGGGTTTTAAAATAAGCAACTGTGAAGTTTAGGCCTGGGGTCGGAAGCTGGAAGCTAGAATGAAGGTGGTCAGTTTTTGCAGTTAGAAGTAGTCTGGAAAGAAAATTAATGCCAAAAACATGCAAGACAGCGCAAAAAAGGAGAGCAGTGAGGTGGAGTGATGCAAGTTGAATTTGCTTTGATTGTTACTCTATGTTCACTCACCGTCTGTGATATAAATCAATGATTTGCATCTGGCTTCATCTCACCAAGTGTTTCTCAGTCTGCCTTCAGAAAGACAGAGAAGTGCACGAGGGCAAATGCAAAAGACATGACATGCAGCATCGATCACAAGGGTGCCCTAATGTTACACCCCTAGGTTACACTGTTGTATAATTATACATTGGGCTGTATGGACACACCCCTGAACATAAGACACTCAGACCTTTTACAGGAGTGAGCAGCACCCATTGTATCCGAGATAATATCTAAAGCAGACCTGAAACTTGTAACAGTTTCTGACAGTTACCTGGTGTTAAAGGTGGTTTTAAAAGGTTCAAATTTAAAAATGAATGGACACAGAAACAATAATATTTTAAAAATGTCAACCAAATCAAAAAAGGCGATTGACAACCAAAGAGTGAAACGGTGCAAGCATGAGGCTGAGGGGAAAAAGGAGGGAAGGGCATTCCAGTTACAAATATTGAAACTGGAGGTTGAGAAAGAACAAGAGCACTGGAAGCAGGAGGGGCAAAACAGATTGCAGGAAGAGAAAGAACAATGCAAATTCAAGGCCAATGAGAAGAAGAAACTGTGCCAATATGAGGATAACAAGAGGGAGTAAAAGTGTCATCACCTCTTGAAGTGGCAGAGTATCGCGCACAAATACTAGTAAAAACTACCATACAATTCCAAATGGGCATTGCAGACGGCCTCTTTTAAAAAAAACTTCTGACCTGAAGGCACAGCCTTGGAACTCAATGTTCAATTTATATCGGCTGTATTACTAAGTGGCGTGCACCCAGCATGAACACAGAAGAATGATGCGGAAGGTATTACTACGCCACATTCCTATCCATATTAGTTGCAATTTCCTCTGAGTTCCAGGCTTTAGGATTCTACACCTGCCCGTTGGCCCACCAGAAATGCACCTCATGCGCAAAAGGGGCGGAGTTCTGGTGTTACTGATCTCCGCTCCTTTTCCGTGCCATGGAGCACATGGGGACTCCAACTTCTGTATTCCGATGGACAATACTATTGAAAGAATATATTATATATATATATATATATATAACACACACACAGTATATCTGGCTTTTCACATATAAAATGTCATTCACAAATGAATTGTATTACAAAAAGATTCCAGCTACATTACAGTGAGCATATTGAGTAGTTATTGTGAGACAAATAAATAAATAGTTATGCATGGTACAATTTTAATGTGAATTTGGTAAACAGTAATGTATATCTCAGAATTAGGAGTATATATATATATATACACACGCACACATACATTATAATTAATAATGCATCATGGTGAGACATACTCTAAAGAATTGCATTAAATAGTTAAGTAGTTTTAAGTTTAACATGTCTCTGGCTGCTGCAGTCTTGCTATAGAATGCACATAATTAAACTGTAAATAAATGGAACCACTGCTTCAAGTCAAATCAATCTTAAACAATGCATCAAAGTTGCAGGCTGAAGGAATTCTTACAGTTGTTTGGACTTTCTTAACATTGTGTGGCGACTGAAAAGGAAGAGTAACTGCATGTTTATAGTAACAAGTGAGGAGCAAAACTGTATCCAGACTAGCAACAAGTATGGTGCAGTGTAGAATTCAAATCTGTACATTCATGAATTTTTAATCAGGGGGCAATGAATGTAAATTGATGTAACCCAGTTTTGTGTAAAATCACACTATGTTTGCGTGTAGGGGTTAAACTTTCCAATATCTCGAAGATAAACATTTCCACAAACTGGGAGAATAAATAAATGCCCCTGATAGGTAAGCCATCAAATACACTCCCATCTGGCTCAGTTCAGGTTACTTGCACACTGCCAAAACATCCTAAAATTGTATATGTGAATGCAGCATGAATCCTTGCTGCCACTCCTCCTGCATAAATTACAGCCCAGTTTAAAAAAACAAGTGGACTGTTTTTCCGTAATATTCATTTCTTCCAATTGATTCTTCCAGTTGGAAATTCGCCAACTGCTTATGTGCTTTTCTCAAGTCCTACGTCTTTGATTGTTATGCTCATTGAGGCAAAGAATAGTGTTAGTGAATGGAATACCTATTACTTTCTGTTCCATATCTTCTACTATATACATTTTAATCTTATAATGTCATCACTGCTGAAATAAATGGATTCAGGAAATAACAGACAGAATCAAGGCATCTATTCAACTGTATAATTACAGCTTGGCATGTCTTTAGTTTGAGTATATTCTTGTTTGCTTTGGTGTTGTCATTGTTACTATTTTTCCTTATTGGAGTTATGCACAGGAGGTTTACAAGATACTTTGGGATCAGAAACACAGATATCATTGTACTGCAGCTGAAACAAATGATGTAGTAGAGAGCCAGGCAAATGTCCATCATACATAATACAAGAAATGAATTGCGAACCTCCATGTGCATGTCTGGATGAACAACAGTGTTCTGAAAATTCCAATAGTATAATCAGAAGTATGCACCTAAGTAAGTGCAATTAATCTGGTAGAAGATAAGAATGTTCTCTTCAAATATTGTATGTAGCAGGAGATATGGAACAGAAAGTTTAAATGAAATTTTCAATGGTTTTTAATTAAAGAAGCATGGAGTGAATATTCCACAATATTTTTGCATTTGTACCTAATTATTCACTTAATCGAGTCTATTTCCATCAAAAACCTGGATGTCATGTTCTCTTCCTTGTGTCACTGGTTTACTTTAATTGTATCATATTCTTTGATGTTCTGCTTTACAGAGACAAATTGTTATCAAATGGTATTATAAACATTCAAAGTAAGCATAGATGCCCCTATTTTTACACAAACTTCAGCACAACAAAACAGCATTATTTTGCAGATTGTACAGCAGGAATGTGAAGGAGATTGTGTTGAACACTCATGGAGCACATGCAGTGCGGTGCTTCAAATATTTGTTGCAAAGTTTAAAAAAAAATCAAACATTGCAGTTACACTAGTGTGAGTCCATACACATTTTGATTACACGACCATTGAGGCTTACAGGACAGATAGTTGTACATCTTGCCACATACATGGAGGTTCATATTTCATTGGTTGTATTATGTGTGATCTACATTTCCCGGGCTCTCTATTAAATAATTTGTTTGAACTGCAGTACAATGATTTCTATGTTTCTACTCCCAATATCAATAGATCTGTAATGTGCTGGGAATATCACTTCAAATTTGTGCAATCAATGTCTTGTACCAAATCTAAGTACCATACAATACATCAAAATGGTTTCTAATATCCCTTCAGAAATAGCATCTCCTATAATTACACTTAACTTTAAAAATGTATGCATTCGCTCACAACTAAGTGATTGCAGTGCATATATCAACTGATCTATGAAATGTTTCCTAAACGAATATACCTTGAGTGCCATGTTAGTACAGGTTTCAATGTACAAGAATAATTGCTTGGAACAAAAATAGGTGCAAAAATGCAAAATACAAATATATCAGAAACATGTTTAATTATCATCAGCTCAAACCTTAAATGCAGGTTGTGCAATACATTTAAATAACCTTGTTTGTGAGGCGTAATTTATACAATGTGCCCAAGTTTAAAAAGCCTACTTTCTGTGTCCACTTAATTTTTACAGCCGTATTTACAATTTACTGTCAAAGGTCTATCCCTGTTATGAGAATGCATTTACCATTATTATCCAATGTAGCATGTGCATGATGTAAATTATTTATCTATATTACCTGATTCGTTTCAAAGTATTCAAAAGTGTGTCGTTTCTGTACTTTGGAGGTGACATTTTGAAGCCTTCTTTCGAATTTTTTTCCTAACAGATACTGGTTTGGATATTTTTCATTCATAAATATCTCTTCTGATTTTTTTTTAATTTGACAAATTGAGCTAATGTTCTCATATCTGACAGAAGATTGTTTCCCCACAGTCCCATGGCAAGGAGAATTGACTCAGTGAAGTAGCAACACTTTCGAACAAATATCATTTTACTTTGAAGGGATATTAAAAAAAGAAAGGCAAAATTGGTGCAGGAGCTAATTGAATACAAGTTGCTAAACTTCCTGGAAATGAGCATGAAAGAGATGCTATCTATTGTGTTGTGGGCTTATGAAACTATAAAGTATAATTTAAACTATAAATTATCTTTAACTATCCAAAATACCCATTCCAACCAGATATATTTCCCTTTGGGCTTCTAGTTAGTTCTGGTATCAGTTGTGTGCCTACAGGTAACATTTATTTATTATATATTATATATATATCTCAGCGCTCAGTTATTCATAATGAATAGTACTTCACAGTCAGACAGATGTAATTACAGGAATTCATAAATGATACAATGCATGTTACTTTCCTGCAATTTTAATATAGGTCTATTGATAGCTCAAGGCAAGCAAAATTTCATATAGCAGTGTTCCTATGAAGAGTCGTCAAAAGCTAAACCGTTCAAGAACATAACCATTTAAGCTCAGAGTTCAAAAGTGATATGCTATGGGGTAGTACTGATAGTATTGGGTAGTATAAAATGGAATGAGCTGATGTGGGATTATCTGGAGTGGGTTAAAGTGGTATCAAATATGTCAATCAGATTTTTAATGTGGTGATAGGCACAGATAACGCAGATCTAAGTAAACTATTTATCTTGGCTTGCGGGTGCAGGACTAGAAGACAATACAAAATTAACAATCTTGAAGTGAAACCCTCAAAAGAAGGAACAGAAAGTTCTAGGGATGCAGATACACATATAGTAACTTATATCTGCTTGCACTTCCTGTCAACTTTTTCCATTCTAAATTCCTATGTCCACATTTATAATTGAACCTGCCTATGTAAACTTGTCACACTGTAATGACAGCCCCCCCAATGGAGGCACTACATAGGAGTTAAATAAATGTGGACATAGGAATTTATAATGGAAACATAAAAATAAGGACAGAATGCATCATCTTAAACGGGAGATTGAATGATATCTGCATGGCCTGAATTATATACCCCAGCCTCCAGCCCAACAGCACTTGAAAACTACATTTGGTCTTGACTTCCCATGAGCAACACTACAGGAGATTGACTGGTAAATCTTTGAGGGTGGGACTGCAGGTTGAATAGGCCATTAATATTAAATGGAATTCTGGGTTTTATAAATAGGGGCATTGAAGATAAAAGTAAGGGAAGATTTTGAATTTGTACAAAACATGTTAGGCTACAGTTGAAGTATTACATACAGTTCTTTACACTCCTTTATAGGAAGGATATTAGAACCATGGAAAGGGTACAGTGAAGATTTACTAGAATGATACCAGGATTGAGAAGTTACAGTTATGAAGAGAGGTTCAAAAATTGTTTTTTTTTCCCAACTGCAATAGAGAAGGTTAGGTCAAGAGCATTTGGATACTTTCAAAATTTCAAAGATTTTGGGAGAATAAAGAAGCAAAAAATTGTTTCTACTGGTTGGTGAATTTGTAACAAGGGGACATAGACTAAAGGTCACTGGAAGAACAAAGGGGTAAGTTAGAAGAATTTTTTCACACAGTTATTAGGACATGAAATGCTCCACAACAACTGGCTATTGAGACAAAGATTATAGGCCAGATTTCCCTCTGTGGTGGCAATGCAGCAGCGTGGCATTTCCACTGCCCTTCTGACCCCATCATAACCCAACCCATTTTCCTGGGTCACGGGTAATTTCCAATGCAGCATGGGCTCTCGATGGGATAGCTGCCACAAAGAGGGTGCCCACTGCTGCAGAGGGAAATTGGGCAGTGCAGGTGGTGGAGCCACTGCCACAGCACCCAAAGAGGCAGAGAGGGCACTTTAAAGGGGCAGAAGAGCCCCGAAGAAGAACCTTGGATGAAGCGTTTCTAGTCCCTGGCCAAGGCTGAGGATTACAAAGGTGACGCTTTGGGCCAAATTGGAGAGCAAGGAGGCCATAACTGGGCCCTCTCCCTCCATTTTGACACTTTCGAGCCTTCCCATTGCTATTCCAGGGACTACTCGTTCCCTAGAGACTTCACCTTAACGTGGTGGGAAGGCATTATGCTCCTATGACTCAGAGCTATGCTGGCAAAAGTATAACTTCTGGTAGGGATGCCCAAGGCTTACAGGTCAAAAGATAGGAGCTAGACTAAACGCAGTGCACTCGTCCTCCTGGTTGGGGATTGAGTCAGGCTAAGATCGTGGGTTCAAGTCCCACTCCTGAGACTTGAGCACATAATTTAGACTGACACTTCAGTGCAGTACTGAGGGAGTGCTGCACTGTCGGAGGTGCCGTCTTTCAGATGAGATGTCAAACTGAGGCCCTGTCTGCCCTCTCCAGTGGGCATAAAAGATCCCATGGCACTATTCGAAGAAGAGTAGGAGAGTTCTACCAGTGACCTAGCTGGCATTTATCCAACACTCAACATCACTAAAACGGATTATCTGGTCATTTGTTTCATTGCTGTTTGTAAGAGCTTGCTGTATGCAAATTGGTTGCCGTGCTTTTCCTACATTACAACAGTGACCACACTTCAAAAGTATTTCATTGGTTGTAAAGCGCTTTGGGACGTTCCAATCACAGGGCAAAATATGGGTTTGACATTGTTTTTCTTTGATGTAATATAAAACTTAATTGTAATAACCACTGTATTATCAAATATAAACATTATTATGAGCTCTATCTAAAATCAATGAGTTTGGATCTTTGCAAAGTGTTCTATCATTTGTGTACTTCCAAGTAGATTATGAAAAAGATATGGGAGAGATAAATAACATTACATAGAATGTACAGCACAGAAACAGGCCATTCGACCCAACTGTTCCATGCTGGTGCATATATTCCACACGAGCCTCCTCCCACCCCTCTTCATCTAACCCTATTAGCTTAACAATCTATTCCTTTCTCCCTCGTGTGTTTATCTTGCTTCCCCTTAAGTGCAACATGATGTTGATATCAAGGGTGTTTGATACCATAATTAAATAGTGAATGGAACTTTGTACATAATATCACGACGGTAGTTATTAACTCTATACTATTGCTTAGCTCCAAAAATTATAAATCAGTTTTGGTTTCCTTACTTACTAAAGTGTATAAACCTGGAAAGGAAAAAAAAAGGACAATATTGTGATTCCTGGGCTCTGAACTAGAAAGATAAATTTAAGGTATTCTCACTTAAGCAAAAGGAAACACGATACAAGTACTTAAACTGATGAGAGGAATTGATGAAATAAAAAAAATCCTCTTATTTTCATTGAGTACAAGGTGTGTGATAACGTGATATGGTAAGCTTTGAATGAAATTCTTCTTCAAGGGATAATTGATATATGGAACAAAACTGCAGCATCAAGGGGCTGAGGCAGTAAAAGCAACATATTTCAAAAAGAAAAGAATCTGCATAAATTTGTTTTGATAATCAGTAATGAGTTCTAAGTAAGGATAATATATATATTAGGTAAATGTGGGGACAAAGCTTTGAAAAGAATTTAGATTACAGTGGAAAATGGTGGAACGGGACAAAATAGTTCATGTATGAAAACTTATCTGGGAACTAGCTGGATATGCCAAATGCAATTTTCTTAATCCTAAAGTGCTTGTGTTCCTTACGTGCCCTAAACTCAAACCATTGGCATACACAATGCCTTAAAATGGAGATAGTTGCAAACTATTGGTGGGGATAATATTCCCTGATGTGTACAAAGGGAAACCAGAAGATATGACAGTGAGTGTAACTGCATATTATTACGTGTTTGTATTGAAGCAAGGTAAATTCAGCATTCATCCAACATTACATAATAACATAAAGCAAATTGGAAAACTGTGAATACATTACGCTTTTCTCCTCTAGTTTACAGAAGATGATTATGCTATCCATCAATTTACATGTCCAGGAACACTATTAGTTAAAATAACCCTTATTATATTTAGACTAAAAGAAGCCTTCAAAAAGGTAATATTTTATTATAATCTCTCAATGTTGAAATTTCAGTAAGAATACCTCTAGTTTCCAAAATGCTTTCCTTCAACCTACTTTTTACATTTGTACATAACAAATTACTTTTGTAATAAAGTACGAGATAAAAAGGTCAGTTTCAATTCATTGAACATACCATGAATGTCTGCCACTTGAATTTAAATTAAATCCACAACCCATATTATCAACTGTAAACTTTATAAATTCTGACAATTGATAGTTTTTTCTCTACGGATTATAAATATTCCTAAGTTTTAACTGCTGAATTTATACCTTCGGTTTCATTAGATTTGCATTATCCCCTGAACTACTCCACTAATGATATCATGGGTTGAATCTCAGCCATCATTTCCACACAATCTGCTCAATTTATACCATTAGGGAAACAGTTCATCAACAAAGGAGGGATACTGTAATATTGCCAATAAAAATTAAAGCACATTTTCAGGACTTAGCATTTTTCAGTACTGGGGTTTAGTGAAAGGCCCATTCGTGTCAGAAGCTACATGTGTTTAAAGCTACATTATTAGTTTGGGATTTACAACAAAAGAGGTAAAAGTGTTCTCAAAATGCAATGCGTTCATCTAAAAACAAACAAATAATTCTGGTTATATTTATGATTAGAGTTCCAAAAGTGGTGACAGCTGTTTTGGTCATGCTCCATCTACTCATGTTTTCGTTTGACAGGACAATTCATAACTCTTAAATAATTATAATTAAAAAGGACACAATCCTCAAAAACGTGCATCAATCAGAATTACTTTGAATGGAAATCACCATTTCAGGGTCTTGTGCAAGAAAATTGTTATCAAGGAATCACACCAGATCCTTTCCAACATTACCTACGAGTACCAGTTTGTTTGTCCATTACATTTTGGTTATAGATTACAATCCACATTCCTAAAGTCAAGACCAAGGAGAGCAAGATCTTGATATTAGTGCAAGATATTTGATGGTTGATCTATAAAAAGTAGGCACTGGTTTGCTCTAAAGCCTCTGTGCAAGAAGTACCAGAATGTTTCTACTTTTTTAAAGTAATCCTATTTTCAATACTTTTTTTAAAACTTAAATATAGCATTTGATCTTAGGACTGTAACCCTTGCTGTTCCAGGTGCAAAAATGAATTATAGCCATTTTGCTTTCATGATAACAATGTACCTTGATAATTCAGTTAACTAATTACTCAGAAGAAGAGTTCTTAACTTGTAAATTTGGGCACAATATGCAGCCTTTTATTTTTCCCCCAAGTTAGCCAGGGGTACGGTAGCATAGTGATTATGTTACTGGATTTAGTAATCCAGAGGACTGGACTAATAATCTGGAGACATGAGTTCAAATCCTGCCACGACAGGTAGGGAATTTAAATTCAGTTAATTAAATAAAATCTGGAATAAAAAGCTAGTATTAGTAATGGTGACCATTGTCATAAAAACCCATCTGGTTTACTTATGTCCTTATCCGGTCTGGCCTATATGTGACTCCAGGCCCACAGAAATGTGGTTGATTCTTAACTGCCTTCTGAAATGGTCTAGCAAGCCACTCAGTTCAAGAAGGCGGCTCACCACCAAGGGCAATTAGGGATGGGCAATAAGTGCTGGCCGTTCCAGCGACGCCCACATCCCATGAATGAATTTTAAAAAACTTCAGTCTGACCTTCAGTCAGAAATGGAGATTGGTTTGTCCTATGACAGTCCATGATCACTTCGTTGGTCACCATTCATTGGTCGACAAACCAGGAGGTGTGCTCGAGCAGTGTGGAAACAATCTCACAGAACCACTGTTCTATCCCTCCTCTAAAATCACAAACTCACCCCAGGAGTAGCCCATATTCTGCAGCTTTAAAAAAAGAGGCACACTTCTACGTTAGTGTGGTGTTCAGAAATGTTGCAGGTGTGCAGTAGCAAAGTATGAGCCTTGCTATGGGCCCTACAATCAAAATATAACTGAAAGATTATCTATATATCTGATTAAATGATAATCACTTCAACTCTTCTTCCCACCTCCTGTCCCAATTAGATCTTAGAATTAAGGTATAACTTCTAATAAGACATACCTTGTTTACAAAAAGGTGTGATGACATCATTGCTTTGGCAACATCACCATGTTCTTAATTGCGGCCACCATTATTATGTTTATCTTACTTTTAATAAAAGCTACGCCAAAAAGTGGGAGAGTTTGTGCTGCGGCAGATACAGGGCGGCAAGTCAGCAGAACAATCATTCCACATGTGGCAAATTCAGCACCGGGCCTCGTCTGTATTTAACCACTGAACTGCAGTCACCAAGCGAGTGTCCAGACGCAGTTTGCCGGTAACAACAGCAATTTGGGCCAGTTGCCATGCCAACTGAGGGCTTCACGTAGGTCCTGTGTTGGTGGGGTGGTGATACTGAGGGGAGTAAGCCTAGACCAGCAGTGGCTCGCAGTTGTTTTTGTGGAGCCAGGAGGAGCACTCCTGCCCCTTCCAACTTCGCAAAATATAAACATTTTCAAACTTTTTGGGCCTTTTTTCAGTGGCCTTTAAGGACGGTCAGTTAAGCTGGAAGAACTAGTTGGAGCCTACTGCTGTCCAATTTCACACTGGGATCCTACAACCAAAGTAGGACCCCGATTTGAATAACCATATAAGTCTGCCGCCTGTTTCAGGCGGGTGCCTCGGGCAACTACATGTCGCCTGGTTCAATTTTGCGTGAGGTGCACTTCCAGAGTCAATCAAGCCCGGGAGATTGCGACCTGATTTTGGACCCCGTTTTGTCTATTTTGTACCTGACAAATGGGCACTTCAATGTCCAGTTTCTCCCTCTTGGTGTCTGGTGCAGTGCAAGCTTGCTGCTGCGCAGTGCAGTTTTCAGAACCGTTTATTCTGAGCTGTTCCAGGAACTAAGGCTGCTCTGAAAATTCCACAGTGAGGCAATATTGTTCCTTTAAGATAGATCTCCAACCAAAATTAGCAATGACAGACATTCCAAACACTGACATGGAAGTCCAAAAGTTTAACTTTCAATTTCAATATCAAGTAAATTTGGTTGCCTCAGTTCTACGAGTCTTCCATCTGTGATGTCATGGGTCAAGACTTAAGCACAGTCCATGCAGTGTCTATTCCATAATATTGTCTAGTAATAGCTCATATAAAACTTGTGACCAAGCAGTCAATAAAATTTACAGTGTTGATTCAGGAATTTGAACACAAGATTTTAAAAAGCACCCATTAACTACTGTATTATTTTTAAATATTTACTGTCCTTGCCAGGATAAACTTTAAAACAACTTTGGGTAGCTGAGTAAAACTGCCTGTTTAAATTGTGCAGACATGTGAAAACAACTGCTAACTTTCTTATGGTGCAGTGCTGTGGTTATCATTTCTAATACGTTGATTATAAGTGTTAATCAACGTATTAGTCAAAGAGAATTTAGCGAGGACACAGCTACAAGCTACATGTTGCTGAAGTCAAATCACCATGCCAACTCATATCTTGAAGTCCAGGTTTTATGTCAGTATGACACTGGCATCAATAAGTGGAAATGGCCTCGAAAACTTCTACTCTGCAAGTCTCTTAAGTTAGCTGACAAAGCAGTTGCCAATGAGGGATACTTCTGTTGCATCCACTGTAACACCTCTGGCATCTGTCATGGCCGTGGATTAGATGGATAAACACAGTTAAATAAGTATTGGTTATAAACACCATGAATTTCATAATTTGTCATAAACTTCAGGATAAGAGTAAAAATGAAGCTGTACCAATCATTTTTCTTTGAACACTGGAAGTGCATTCGAGTAGAGTCACTCCAGCTGTTAAATACCCAGATTACCTTTGCAAAGGGAAGTTACTGAACATGGCTCCTGGAATCAGAATCCTGTGTTCACACTACAGTGAATCTCAGACCAGAGAAGTCCTGTTGTGCAGGCTTGCCAGGTGTGAAATTAAGAAAAGCCTGCGAGCGAAACGTCAAAACTTTTTTAAAAATAGGATGCTAAGTTTGGTTCTTCTTAAATTGCATCCTAGAAATACTGCAGTGAATATGTACTTTGCAAATAATTATTGTGCTACCCTTCCACCCAGCTTCTGCCATGAGCTAAAGAAACCTGTAAGCTTAGCTTGTCATCCATCCATGTCCAAATTCAAAACTGGGCTGTTACACTGTCACAGTAAGATCCGTTGTTGCCAGGAAATGAGTTGTAAGATCAAAAGTGGACTCTGGTGTCTCTCGAATCCCACATTTACATCAAGCTGTCTACAAAAACACACCATCAGATCAACTCACTGCTGGAGAGGTGAACTTCTTTCCTAGTGTGACTCCCAAGTGCACACTCCAATACCTTCTCCATTCAGCTTTAAAGACGTATCAAGAAAGAGATTGCAATAAAAAGCCTGAACAGCAAGTGCCTCGCAGGAATTGCCCCTCCACTTTTATTTATATTTGATTGGTATTCTGAACAAAATCTCCAGGCTTCAAATAAAATCAAAATGATTCCCCCTCACAGGATCAGGATTTATCCTGCTGCCAGTGAATAATCAGTTTGATATGATCTGATAATCGCTTTCTTTTTATTTGGAAGATAACTATTTGAATGCATCAGCATTATTAGAAAAGTGATTTTGCATTTAAAGATTTTACTGAGGCAATCATATCCAGACTGTTTCAGATTGCTATTTGTTTAGATGTTATCCTGCATCAGTGTGCAAAGTGCTGCTTCCATCCCGGTAATAAAACAGCTACAGCAAGGGGGCTGCCAAAATATTCCAGAAGTGCTAGCATAAATTTGGAAGAATTGGACATGTACTTGAGGACTAATTTGCAGGGTTGTGAGGAAAAAGCTGGGGTGTGGGACTCAATTGGACAGCTCTTTCAGAGAGCACGAATGGCCTCCTTCTGTGCTGTAAGATTCTATGTCTTATTCCTGTCACTGCACATTACCCTATGGAGTACTCTATACTGATATGATTCAATCAGCAAACAGTTTAAAGACTGGACTTCAAATATTTATAACACTGAATCTCAGACCAAAATTCAAAGAATGCATGGCATTTAATATTGCTGATAATATATCTGCATCAACTAGAAAACTACAGTCCATAATGTCCACACTGCTACCACGGGAATAATGGATGAGAAGGATTAATTTCGAATGACTTAAATTCTTTTCTTTCGACAATGTATTCGCCAACTCTACCGAGGTCCGAAACAGTGCCATATATCTATGAATATCTATCGCGGAGAAAGGATTAATCTTCCGCAGCCTTTACTGAATATTGCAGTGCCTCTGCGCCAGATTTCTCGAAGATACATTCAGTCCCATCGGCTAGAATATCATTGTACCAGTGTTCCGCGCATTTTTACACACACACTGATGGCGGAAATTTCCCCCCCCCCCCCCCCCCCGATGTCTCGGTACAGCTACAGATACTCGTAATGTTACTTTAGTGAACGAAATTCTTAAGAATTGTAGCAATAAACCTCGAAATAATATTCGGCACACAATACAATTATACCAATATCTTCTGACAGATCTAGTCTGCATCAGTTGCACCTCTGGGCAAAACAAATGCAATTGAAGTGGAAATCCATTGGCATTACTGCAGATGTTGGACGTAAAGCAAGATCCAAATCAATTTCAACCGCGACTCGTAAGTTTCATCGGTTGGGGGGGGGGGCGGGGCGGACTTGATTTCGGATCATGTTGGAGGGGAGAGAAAACTGCAATTGATTTTTTGCCGCACTGGAGACATAAATCTCACCGATACACACCGAGAGTGTCACGTATGGAGAGGCTCTGTGCCTTCAGGAGGAGCCGTGCATGGTCCACATGGGCACGGCTCATATGTTGGGTGTGAAGGCACATTGATCGCACGTCCACTGATCCCTTCCGTGCACTGGGCAAGGCTGCATTTCCAAGATTTAGCACAGCGTCTGAGGGCTGACATTAAACGCTCGCGTCTGTCACCAGTGCATTTTAATGTTATTAAAAGAAATATTCCAAACACTATTAACACCGGCCCTGGCTACCTCGATCTTCTCGGTTGGGGTGGTGAGATTTTACAGGAAGTAGGTGTGGTTAAAAAAAAAACACACACATTTTGTTTTGTTTTTTTTTGGGGGGGGGGGAGGTGACAGTAAATTGAGGTGAAAGTGGAACTTACCTGTATCCTGCCTGAACTGATGCATGGATTGCAAGTCGATGATGTAAGGGGAGAGCTGAGCCTCCGCCTGCCCCAGCACCACGCTCCCCCTCGCATTGCACTTGATGATGTTCTCGATGTGGTGACAGACGGTCGCGCTGTACGGTCTCCAGCGCCCGTGCTCGTTCAGCCATTCCCACACCACCACACGGGCGAAATTCTGCGGTGGGAAGCCGAAGCCGTTCGCCGACAACATCACCGTGGCGGCGGCGGCGGCGGGTCGAGCCATGTTGCTTGCTGCTGCTTGCTGCTTGTTGCTGCCGCCGCGATCAACGGGGAGGTTTGGATGGGCGGGGAGGGGTCAAATTGTCACCTCCTCCCCCTTCTTCTCCTTTTCGCTTTTCTCAGGTGTGAATGAGCCGTGAGGAGCAGCGAGCGACCCGACCCGACCCGACCGAGCAGACCGCCTCGCTGGCAGGCTGGCAGTCACACACACACACACACACCCCACCCAGTGACTGACTGCGAGCCGCATCTGACGCGCCGAGGGCGGGACTCGGGCGAACATTGATTGGCAACGTGTGCCGCTTTGAAGATCGCCGAGAAAAACAACAACAAAAAAAAGCAGCGATTCGGGGGTGGGGTTATTTTTTTTCGTTGTAAGGCGGAGAAAGGTTTCACACACACACAAAAAAAAAAGAAACGAGGGAGCATCAAATTAAAACACCCGGTGTAAAAGGCAATGTTTTTTTTTGCTGCAAATTGAGAGCCGAGTGACGGGAAATCTTTAGGATGCCGGTGATGTGCCACCAGCGCGGCACAGACATCCACATTGATTTTCCCTCTGGATGTAAAATGTTAGCAAACTAGATTTGAGTAACTAGTTGTAAACAAGGACCAGAAAGTCCGATTGTAGCGTTACTCCCCCAGTCCACCCATCCGAAAAGGGTTGACAGGTAATCCGTGGGGAAAGTGCTTGTTCGGGGCTTGTTAAATATTGCCAAGGCATTTCTAAAGGGTGGTTGTGCTGTAATACATTTGCAGTCTTGCACAGAGGAAAATAGAAACAAAAATTGAGATCTGGGTCCCCACCCAGATATGGGTTACACATACCAAAGAAGCCCGCATTTAGATATATCAGTAGAACTGGTGCTTATTGTTGAAAAATAGTAAATGACAGATTCGGGGAGCGTCACCCCCCACCCCCCACTCCACCAGACTCCCACTGGCACCTCGCATACTAAAATGAATGAACTGATGCTCAACATGTCATCCACAGGTTGGTCATTTCAGTATGTCTTTATTTAATTGCATCTTTAAAAAAAACACTGTAACCTCATTGTACATATACAACCAACTTCCCATAATAAAAGTAGCTGATTTGTTAGCTAAAAATTTGCTCATACAAGTGTGTGAGCTACCAGTGGGTCGGACCAGAGCTGCCAGTGGGAGTTGCGCCGGGCCAGGCTAAGGCTTACCAGCCAAAGTCAGCTTAGGTTGGGGCTGCCAATGAGAGTTGGGTCAGTCGGGACTGCCAGTGGGAGTTGAGTTGGGTTGGGGCTGCAGGCTGGAGCTGAGTCAGGATATAATGTATTTCAGTCAATCTAAAAGGGGTGTTCAAGTCTCTATCTGTAAAACAGGCTTAGCAAAATCTTGGTTTGATCATTTCAACCAATCCACAGCTTTTACCACTTATACTAGTTATGTTAGCTGATTAGGAAGTGTGGAGTAATGACAACAATGATAACAAGAATAACATGCATTTATTGAGTGCTTTTAATGTAGCACTTCACACAGAGTTAAAATCAGAAAAAAAATGGATGCTGAGCCAAAGAAGGAGATGTTAGGAAGGGTGACCAAAATCTTGATCAAAGAGGTGGGTTTTTAGGAGTGACTTAAAGGAGAACAGATGGGTGGGGATATGGAGGGGTTTAGGGAGGGAATTCCAGAGTGTGGGGCCTAGGTGGCTGAAGACACGACCTCCAATGATGGGACGAAGGGAAGGGGATACACAGGAGGCCAAAGTCAGAGAGCTGGAGAGTTTGAATGGGGGCTTTAGGGCTGAGGAAGATTACAGAGATGGGGGGTGGGGGCAAGGTTATAAAGGGATTTAAACAAGTATTAACATAGGCCTTGTGATTATATGGTTTTCTGTCATTCTTATTTTCACGTTGGACAAAACCAGTAAAAATAAAATCGGAATCAAAAATAGAGTAGTTAACACTTTATGAGCATAAGAGGAAAGTATATCCAATTGTGATTGGGTGGCACATATCAGTAAGAGGTGAATAAAATAAGTACGAGCCATTCAATTCCCTCTGATGCAATTCCTTTAGCTGAGTCAAAATATCATATACAACAATAAATTGTTCTAATTCCATTTTTTAAAGAATGAGAATATGTATGAATATATGCTTGACAGAATTATCTTTAACTAATGGTGATGATGTACTTAATCTAAGGGATAAGGGCTAAAGTAAGAATGGTAAAACATTTAGGTCCATGTAAAGGACCATTTCAGACCATTTTCATTGCTCCTCTGCCTTGATGCAAAATGTGTATCCCATCTATTCCCATTTGAATCAGAAATGTCTCTACTTTTTTGGTATATTTAATCAAGTTAGCATTCACTGAGCCACTTGACTATCTATTCCATAAGCTACGAGCTCGAAGAGTGCACTAAATGCTTCTTTAGTTAAGTTTAGCGTGAAGTTTCCTGAGTTTATAATAATGTTAATTAGTCTTCTGCTGGTTAAGCACATAAAACATAAATATCCACCCACTTGGTTCCCTTCGTGATTTAAAAATCATGGAACATATATTTCCCTTGGATTAGATTTAAATTCTGTAGCCATTGCTAATTTAAGACAGTACCATCCTTGTTGACCTTGCTTGAACTCTTTCCAATGTCTCTATAACTTTTCATCAATACTACTGTGACAGATTGGCTATCTGTCTTATTTTGACGGCCGTATGTGTTGAAGTTTCCAGGGTTTCCGCAACTAGTTGGAAGTTACAGTGGTCGAGCGGGAGAACGCCCACTGAAATTCACCATCTTTGTGTTTGTAGCTGGCTAGACATCTCCTTGGAATTCAGTAGGCTTAGTAGGGTACCCTCTCATAGTATCTGGAAATGTGCAGTAAGACTACTGTAGGGACTTGCAAAGTGTTAAGAGCCATCAGCCTTGTTGGCAAGTTTATGTTTTTTTTAGGTTGTGTCCTGCAGAGAACCCTTCACTTCCTCTCTATGATGTTGGAGGTATCCTTTTCATCGTCTCGAATGGTTACAGTGGGTGCACTCTGCAGCTCAGTTTTGTCCTGTACATTTGCCCACTGTTAAGAGAGAGTTCCACACTAAAAAATAAAATCTTTTCACAGAATAAGGTGAAACTTTCTGTAAATATTTGAATTACCAAACTAATGGCCTTGTATCCCATTTGGAACTTCAAGAAGAAAAGCTATTTAATCCCATTCAATGGAATTCGGCAGCTGATTGCTCACTTTGCAAGCCTGAAATGTTGTAAATCTCTATGATTTTAGACATATAACGAGGCTTACATGTATATAGTGCTCTTTCATGACATCAAAATGTCTGAAAACACTATAAACTATGTTATTTAGGCAATTGCAACCACCATTTTGGGAAGGTAATGTACCACAAACTGCAAAGAGATGAATGATCAGTCAGTCTGTTTTAATATTGGTTGTGGAAGGAATGTGTCAAAAGGTCTTTAATGTCCACCTGAACAGATGGTTTAATGTCTTGTCTGAAAAATCACACTTTTAACAACACAGCGTGCATTCAATACTGCCCTGAGTGTCAACTAGGATTATATTCTCAAATCCTCATACAAACTCAAGCCTGCAACCTTCTGACCAGGAAATGAGAGAGTTACCAACTGAGTAAACGTGATGTATAAACCTTCTGATTCATACTTATTAATGCTTATCCCTGAACCAACGCCACTAAAAAACAGATTATCTGGTCATTATCACATTGCTTTTTGTGGGAGCTTGATATGTGCAAATTGGCTGCCACATTTCTTACATTACAACAGTGACTACACTTCAGTAAGTTGGCTGTAAAGCACTTTGGGACGTCTTGAGGTCATGAAAGGCGCTATATAAATGCAAGTCTTTCTTTTTCTCTTTCTTTCTATAAGGAGACTTGCGACAGAGTTTCATGCAGTGGGAATACATATTAGGAACATAGGCAGGGAAGTCAGGTATCCAGCACAATGTTTCATTCACCAATTAATGCATGGAAGATCATGCACAAGAATCATGACCTCTGCGCCCAATTTCCCAATATGGCTCCCATCACACGAAGCTCTGCTCTAAGAAAGCTCATTCATAAAATTTACTCCAATGTGTTTAGCTGTGCTTCTCTTACTCATTCTATTGAACATGATGCCAAAGAAATGGAAAAAGTCTTCACTTTAAGAATGAGTTAACCTTAGTTGAAATGTGACAGCAGTTAATTAAGTTATGCAAAAAAGTGATCTACTGAGTGGTGAATCTTCATACAAGATGTATAAATCATTTTGCAGAAATGCTTCAGAAAGGGACTGGGCACTGTGCTGGATTGGCAAAGCATCCTTTCACCTTTGGCACCAAAGTTCAAATCTAACCCAGGCTAATAGGATAAAAAGCTATTTTCTCTGCTGGCACATATGTGGCCCCAATTTAAAATGAGCTTGGACAGTTTCAACCCATTTCCTTGTGAATGTGAGTTTGCAGCACAAAACAATTCACAATTCAGCACAAATTGGCCATTAAATTGTCAATCTTGTTCAGAAACTTTGTATACTTAAATATTGTAAATCTGTTCTTGATTTTAAATATGTAATAATACTTCATATATGCTGATAGTCAGCATCTCGACCCATATATAAGCTTATCAGTTTTGCAAAAGAAAAATCTGCTTTTTTCACTGGGATTGGAGGTTGTCAATATGAATCAATCAGATCATTTGGACAGTTGGACTGAAGCCTGTCAGAACCAATCAATCAGACATTACTTGCTTCCATTATTGTTTGCACATGAATTTGATGCAGAAAAGTTTGATGAGCTGATGGTAATGGTGACTCTCAGAAACTATGTGTTTATTTCATGTTTATCTCCAAAAAGTAGAAATATAGAGCCGATTTTAACTCGGGCCGGGAATCGGAAGTGCGGAGGCCAAAGCGGGTGGCAAACCATCCAGCACCCTGGAGTGTGAGGCCCGGGAGATTTTAACTCCCAGGCCTTATTTGCATGCTCCAACTCTGACTCCCACCCAAAGCCGGCTGAAATCACCTCGCCGCCGGCGGCCAGGAGATTATTGGAGTAATTGATTCCGGAGAAGGCAAAGGCATGAATGGGGGTTTCAGCGACCAATAGTCTGAAGTAGGGGTGGAGGCAGGCGATGTTATGGAGGTGGAAATAGATAGTCTTTGCGGTGGAGAGGATATGGGGTGGGATGCTCAGCTTGGAGTTGAACAGTTGTGAACAGTCTGAGACAGCAGCTGGAAGGGCGAGTTGGGGGCAGTGGAGTTGGTAGCAAGGGTACAGAGTTTGTTTAGCTGTAGGAAATTTCAGCTCATCCAAGTCTAGATGTTGAACAAGTAGTTTGACATCACAAAGGCAGTGGAACGGTCAAGAGAAATTGTGGAGAGGTAAAGCTGGATGCCATCAGTGTACATGTGGAAGCTGATCCAATGTCTGCATATTATGTCATCAAGGGGCAGCAAGTAGATGAGGAAGAGGAAAGAACCAAGGATGGATCTGGAAGTGATGGTGTGGGAATAGGAAGAGAAGCCATTGCTAGAGATGCTGTGGCTATGATCATATAGGTAAGAGGGGAACCAAGTCTCACCAAAATGAAAAACGGAGGAGAGGCATTGGAGGGGGATGGTGTGGTCAACCATGTCAAAGGCTGCAGAGAGGTCAAAGAGGACAAAGAGGAATAATGCGTTAGTCACAGTCACAGAGAATGTCATTCATGACTTTGGTTAGGGCCATTTCAGTGACGGAGGGCAGAAATCTGATTTGATGGATTCAAACAGGCAGTTGTTGCATAGATGGACACAGATCCTGAAGGTGGCAATCTTTGATGGACCTAAGAGAGAAAAGGGGGTTGGAGTTGGAGCAATAGTTTGAAAGGACAGAAGCATCAACGTGGGTTTTTTGAGGAGTGGGGTAATCATGGTGGTTTTGAAATGGAGGGGTAACAGCGCCTGAGGAAGGGGAGCTAATTACAATGTCATCTAGTATGGGAGCCAGGAACGAAATTTGGTGTTCAGCAACTTGGTGGAAATAGAGTTGAGGGAAAAGGAGATAGGCCTCACGGATTCGATAAGCTTAGAGAGGGCAGGAAGAGGATTTGA
This sequence comes from Heptranchias perlo, assembly GCF_035084215.1. Lineage (NCBI taxonomy): Eukaryota > Metazoa > Chordata > Chondrichthyes > Hexanchiformes > Hexanchidae > Heptranchias > Heptranchias perlo. Next base: position 28,954,556 of record NC_090349.1, read on the forward strand.
GAGAAACTAGAGAGAGAGAGATGGGGGTACAGAGCTAGGATGGGAGGGCTGAGGGAGATTTGACTTGGTGGCTAAGGGATGTAAGCAGCAGACCATAGAATCATATTAATCAATGAAGCTTATTATGTCATTGAAATGTCTCAACGTGCCTTTACACAGTGCCGTTACTGTTGTTTTGCAGGTAAAACTTTATTCTTGCTTTTTAAAGGATTAGCGAAACCTTTCAATTTGATTATCACCTTCTAATTAACTGACAATGACCTGGTATTCTCCATACATTCAACGTAGTTGCTTTGATATTTCAATGCTTACCTGAAGGCTGATGTGAGAAATGAATGCTTGACACCTGTTGTAGTTGGGATACTGTTCTAAAGATGGGGTAAACCTTAGGGTAGAGGAAACTTTACTCCATATCTGACAATGGCTTGATTCGGGAATCCTTGATATTGACATTGGATGCCTGAAAAGGAAAAGTATTTATTCTCCAGCATTGATATGACACAGGTTGAGGAACTCGCAAATATTAAACAATGAAAAAATGAAGAACTATTCACCCCCATAAATCAGATGGTACAGTCTTCTTTAGTTCATAGTTTCCAGGTAAACATTGAAATATCCCAGTGTATCCCAAATAAATATCCCAATATAACATTGAACGTATGGAGGATAACCACATATGGTGGCTGTCAGTGAATTAGAAGGAGTTAATTGAACTGAGTGGTTCAGATGATGCCATAAATAGCTAGAGTAAAGCATTGCCTGCACTGCACTCAGAAATTGGTTCATTTTGTGAAGTGGCTTTAAGATGTTTCAACAAATTAAGGTACTATTTAAAGGTAAGTGTCATTATAGTACTAAAAGTATTATTTAAATAATATTGTTGTCAGCTTGGCACAATGAGAGCATTTTTGCCTCTGCATCAGAAAGTTGTAGGCTCAAGACCACTCCAGGTGCTGAACATTTCATCTAGATATTTCAGTGAAGTACTGAAGGAATGCTGCATCATCAAAGGTGCCATCTTTTAGATGAGATGTCACACTGAAGCTCCATCTGCCTGTCATAGTACGTAGAAGATCGCCTAGGATTAGACAGAGAAGAGTTTGGAGTTCTCCCAGTGTCCTGACCAACATTCTTTCTGAAACTAATGCTACCAAAACAAATTATCTGGTCATTTATCTCATTTGCTGCTTATGGGACCTTTCCGTGTGCAAATTGGCTGCCAAATTTGTCTACATGACAACAGTGACTACCTTTCAAAAGTATTTCATTGACTGTGAAGCACTTTGGAATGTCCTGAGGACATGGAAGGCACTAAATGTATGCAAGTTCTTTCTTATTAATCTATACTCGTCATTTGAATCCTAAGGCTGTAGTTATACTTTTGCATCAATGCAAAATGGTTTTGAGTGTACGTCATTGCAAAAGTGTCAGTATAATTCAAGTATCAAATTCTGATCTGACTCCCAAGTACACTAAATCCAATTGGTGTGAGACCTTCTCCACACAACCTTCTTACATTGCTCGGACAATGCTCCAGGAGCAGAATGATTCCATTCCACTGGGTCAAAAAGTGCTTAGAGAGTTCATTGGATCTGCAGGGGAAGTTATGAACTTAATATTGAGCCTTTTTAATGTTATGAGAAAGAAAAGAAGGGATCTTAACTCCCTCCGCTCGGCAGAAACAGGACAGTATGGGAGGTAAAATCAATGCGGTCCACTTACCACTCTTTTTCCATCCAGAGCCTCTGTTAAAGCTGACTCAGGCAGGAGCCTCATGAATTTAAGAACAATCGTGGTTATTATTATTTTGTAGATAGGACCCTAAAGCCATTTTTACAGCCTACCGGGTAGAGTGCCCGCTGTGGATGCTCTGCTCAGTAGAAGCTTTCAGTCCAGAAGTGGAGGCCTGCCAAGGCAAGTAAAAAACATGTTTTGGATCCCACAAAATTAGTTTGGGCTGCTGCCACCACAGACTCCCTCCCTTCCTGCATTCCTGCAACCCTCCTGAACCAACCCCCCTCCCCCACTCCCACTTAATGATTTACCTTGCTGCTAACCAGGCGGCTATGCAAGATGCCTCTGAAACCCCGTTTAGGGCGGGCAGCTCACCAGCTCTATTTAAATGAGGCCCGAACGTCATAATGGACTGGGTTTCCTGCTGCACCTCCCAGGAGGTCGGCCCGTGCGTTCCGCCGGCCAACCGCTGGGGAGTTAAACCTCCCCCGAAAGTCAACACAGACAGGTAAGAGAGAGACTGTATTATGTGTTGTCATTGTGTGCAAAGTGGCAAACTGATCCATTGCCCAGCACAATCCCCTCTCAGCAGGATGAGCATCAGTGACAACAATAACAAATCAGTTAAGGTGCAATCTAATATGCATCAAATTTGGACACCAATGTTATTCAAGGTCTTACCTTTCTCAGAAAATGTTTCAAACTGTTTTCAAATTTACTAGTTTAATTTAAGCCTTAGACTACCAGCCTGTCCTGGGGAATGACAGTCACTTCTGCCCTGGCCATTGTTTACATTTTCATCTCACAAACTGTGTTGCTGAAATATAATCCAATATTACAGCAATAAAACTACTTACGCATCAGCAATGGTTTTATTACTGCAATATTGACTACAGCCTACAAAAATAAGCACTTAATGAAACAATTTAAAATAAAAATGAGACATTTTAAACACTTTACTTCTGCTTACCTGTCATTTTTATTCTTTTAACTTTACTTTTACTGTATTTTCTCTCTAATCAATATATTCTAACATTGCTTTCTCTTTAAAAAATATTCCTTTAAACTCCTCTCTTTACCTATTTTCTTTTTCTTCCTGCCTCCACCATCCATTTTGAAGATAGGAGCAACTTCCAAAAAAAGGTCTTTACTTGATTCCAAAGGTGATGTTTTCAGTCAATTGAATGCCAAAATACACAGGTGCAACATGGGTAATCTTTGACATGTAAATGCATCAAGTCAGGAAGGGCTGCTGCCAGATAAATGAACTCATTGGTGCAGTAAGAATTAAATAACCGCGTTTAGATTAAATTTTGGTCCATTTACATTAAACAATTTGTGACACTGAAGAGTCAATTTTAACCTACCTGGCCGGTGGGCAGTTAAAATCACTGTAGAGTATTTATCGCTCCATTCCCAACACATTTTAAGTGCACAGTTATTTTAGTCAGCCAGAGTCAGGTAGGGGCATCATGAATATATGCAAATCACGGGGCTATGGTGCAATTAAGCCCCCAATGACATTTGATCGCAAAATCGCAGAAGCCCTGCCCAGCATCCAACCTGCCAGTAAAACCCTAACGAGATTAGTCTCTCAGAACCACTGAAGAAGTACTTAAATGAGATCTAGGCCCCGATTTTAACTGCCCCACCTGGTGGAACTGGGCAGAGGAGCAGTTGAAATAACAAGTTACTTACCCCCTCCAATCCTGCTTCCATCCTGTCATGTCCCAATATTAACCTGCTCTCAGGAAGGAAGTAGGTCCTACTTTAAATATGCAGATTGGGTCCAATGATGTCATCAGGACCCAATACATAAGAACATAAGAAGTAGGAGCAGGAGTAGGCCATAAGCCCCTCGAGCCTGCTCCGCCATTCAACAGATCATGGCTGATCTTCTACCTCAACTCCACTTTCCCGCCCGATCCCCATATCCCTTGGCTCCCTTGGTGTCCAAATATCCATTGATCTCAGTCTTGAATATACTCAATGACTGAGCATCCACAGCTCGCTGGAGTAGAGAATTCTAGAGATTCATAATTCTCTGAGTGAAGAAATTTTTCCTTATCTTGGTCCTAATTGGCTGACCCCTTATCTTGAGACTATGGTCTTTAGTTCTAGACTCTCCTGCTAGGGGAAACAACATCCCAGCATCTACCTTGTCAAGCCCTCTAAGAATTTTATAATCTTCCAATGAGATCACCTCTCATTCTTCTAAACTCCAGAGAATATTAGCCCATTCCACTCAATCTCTCCTCATTGGACAACCCTCTCACCCCAGGAATCAATCTAGTGAACCTTTGTTGCACCACCTCTAAGGCAAGTATATCCTTCCTTAGGTAAGGAAACCAAAACTGTACACAGTACTCCAGATGTGGTCTCACCAAAGCCCTGTACAATTGCAGCAAGACTCCCTTACTCTTGTACTCCAACCCCCTTGCAATAAAGGCCAACATACCATTTGCTTTCCTAACTACTTGCTGTACCTGCATGTTAACTTTCTGTGATTCATGTACAAGGACACTCAAATCCCTCTGACTACCAACATTCTTAGTCTCTCACCTTCTAAAAAATATTCTGCTTTTCTATTCTGCCTACCAAAGTGGATAATTTCACATTTCCCCACATTATGCTCCATCTGCCACCTTCTTGCCCACTCACAGTCGATATCCCTTTGTACCCTTTTTGCATCCTCCTCACAGCTTATTTTCCCACTTAGCTTTGTATTGTCAGCAAACTTGGATACATTACACTTGGTCCCCTCATCCAAGTCATTGATATAGATTGTAAACAGCTAAAGCCCCAGCACTGATCCTTGCGGCTCTCCACTAGTTACAACCTGCCAACCCGAAAATTACCCGTTTATTCCTGCTCTTTGTTTTGACCGATCTGCAATTTCAAACTGAGGCCTGAGCCGGGGGTGGGGGGATAGGCAGTGTTGGCTCCCTCACCAGACAAGTCTGTCGGGCGCTAGATCCTGGGCCAGAAGAGGCATAAAAAAATGTAAATTTTTAAAAACTTTTTCTTTCTTTCTTTTATCTCTGTCTTTTAATAGATATTTCATATCCTCTCTTTATTTCACTTTCTCTAACTGATTTTACATTGAATTCACTGTTGTAGCTTTCACTTCCTGGTTCTGACTGCACGGCTTGTCAAGGATGCTTCAAGCTGATTGATTATGGGGAGAGAGAGATCATTCCCCCACTCTCACAGCTCACAGAAGCCTGGGAAAGACTGCTGCACCTTTTGCAGCTCTCCGTTGAAGCAAATTGGCGTCCAGAAGCCCGCGAAAAGTTTGTGGGTGAGTTTATAACTAAGTGGGGGAGGGGCGACGATCGTTCGCCGCTCAGCGCAATTTCCGAGCTATTATCTTAGCTATTGATAAAGATACACTACAGTGTAGATTAAGTATTGCTGGTCCTGTGAACCATCAGTTTAATGCACATATCTATCACAGGGAAGATCTGTTAAACTCAGGGCTGAAAGGTAACTTATCATTTATCAAGATTAAATATTTCTATTATGTAACTTTGATTCTATCTTCCAGGAGTTCAGACTAACTTCAGTGCTAAAGAAAGATCTTGCATTCATATAGCGTCATATCACACTATTTGGGACAGTTAATGATTACCTTTGAAATGCAATCATCGTTGTTAGGTAAACAAACATAGCAACAAATGTGCACACAGCAAGGTTCCACAAACAGCAATGAGACGAATGTCTAATCAATCTGTTTTGGTGGTATTGGTGGAGGGAGGAATATTGGCCAGGATGTTAAGCGAAGCCTGACTCTCTTGAAATAGTGAATTTTTTTATTTCAACCTGGAGAGACCTTAATTTAACACCTTATCAGAAGGACAGCACCTGCAAAAATACAACACTCCCTCAGTATTTCACTGAAGTATGAGCCTAGATTATGTTCTCAAGTCTTGGAATAAGGCTTAAACCCATGACTTAGAGGTAACAGCTACCAACTGAGCCAAGCTGATACTTCGGTTAAGAATTTTACTGAATATGTTAAGAATAATAGATAACATTTTACTGAATATCAATCTAATCCTAGGTTTATCCTGCAAGTAGGAATTAAAATATATTTTACATCTGAATTGCTTTTCTGCAATATTTAAATTCTACAGCTACTACCTGCTGACTCTATACCATTGTAATGAGTGAACTACTTGTGCAGAAAACTATCAATATTAGTTTGCTAGGGGTTCTTCTTCCCAAATTACATCAGATAAAGCATCTCTCTTAATCCAGTCAAACATAGGCTTTTTCATTAATCACCTCTGCCGCTCAGGCCACCACAGTGCTGCTGGCAAAGAGTGATTGTTAAAAAGAAAATTGGAGTTACATTTTAAGATTAAGAGACAACTAGTAGCACTATTAGCCTGTATTAATGCATTACTCTCTGGTGTATTATCTCTGGAGAATTCAATAAGATTTTAATAAAAACAAGTTTGAAAATGGATGTGGAGTTCAAAATCTGATGCAAGATGCTCATGACTAAATGACTATCATAAAAAAAAATCTTCAGCAGTACACAGCACTGATGTGACCATTTATAAATGACCACAATATTTTAATTGAAATTAAAATAAATGCAAGAATATCTTCAGTACCTTTGCTTCTATTATTCTGTTTACATATAAAAATTATAAAAATATTCTTTGCAAGAAAAATGTTTATTTCTTTAATCCTACTGCTTTTTAACAATTCCTTTAGGACCAGAAAAGCAGTAGATAACATCTCAGACCATGTAACCGAGGGTGCAAGTATCATTCACACATGAATCAATACTCTTTTGCAAAAGTTGTTTTAAAACTGATTTTTGCTAATGAAATGTCATTAATTAATCTAATTTTTTCTCTTAGCTTTTATTTATAGTTTTACTCTTTCAATACTTAAAGTGAATTGTATGCATAATAAATCTTTGAAGTTTATTTTCTTTTGTGTAACAATTAACATTTTAGCAGAAATTTCTTGGAATCATTTAAAGTGTAGCACGCAGAATCCATGGAACATGCAAAATCTCTCTCAAATATCAATACATTTGCACAATAGTTTGAACAATTGTGTTATGCAATAAAGAATTCTTCTAAATTAGGGATTATAATTCAGAATAGCACCATTGTAGGGAATTCCTTATTTTGTGTAATTCTTGGAGACTGGACAAATAGTCAGGCAAAGAAAGTCACCCTCACTCACGGTAGTTTCGTTAATCAAAATTATTTAATGTTATCATTCAAACGAGCATTCATGAAGCAAAATCAAACCATATATATGACTTTCCTCTATCAAATTCCATTATACACTTAATTTGCAACATTATTATGTAATGACTTAACAATTCATACACACATCAAGCAAATCATTAATACATATACCTTTAAACCAAGGATTTTGCTCATTGAGCCTGAAGGTTGATCAGCTCTTCAGAACTCAATCATCATCATCATCATCTTCATCATCATCATCATCATCATCATCATCATCATCATCATCATCATCATCATCATCATCATCATCATCATCTTCTTCTTCTTCTTCTTCTTCTTCTTCTTCTTCTTCTTCTTCTTCTTCTTCTTCTTCTTCTTCTTTTTGCATGATATTCAACTGCAGTGTGCATTCCTTGTGACTGCCAGGTGGTGAAGAGAAGAGAGTGTGCCTGTTCTTCTCTCAAAGTCTTTTTATATTGTTTTTTGCCAACAGGAGGTAGGATTGGGGAGGGTCATTCTTTTTGTCCAATCGCTTCCTGTTGCTATACCTCAATCATTTACATACTTCAATGATTGACAGTTTAGGTTTTGATCATGTGACTAGAGATCCTTTGATGTAGAAAAGACCATGGGCAGCATTTTAGCACCCGCAATCGGGTGCGTTCCTGGCGGGGGGGCCCCGAAAATCGTGAAATCCCGGAGCGGGACCGGAGCCCGCCTCGAACCCGCGCACTTCCAGGTTCCCCGCTGACGCACCAGCGTGCGCGCGCAGCCCCCGCTGGTGGGAATCCCGCAGACAATTAAAGCCAGCGGGATGCCACTTGAAAGTATTTATTTGGCTTGTTCAGGTCATTAACAGACCTGATTAAGGGATTATGTGAGGAGGGGTGGGATTTTAGAAACAACTGGGACTGTTTCCCACACTGGGGGAAACACTCCCAGTTCAAATGGACCTGTTGCAGCCATCAGCCTGTGGCAGCTGCAAAGGTCCATTTGACAGGTGGGGGGGGAGGGAGACCCCCACTCATTGCAGGAGGCCACTCTGTCACTTGGGACAAAGTTTGGCCTCCACCACCCTCCTCCTGACAATCAAAGTCACCAACCTGCACTCTTACCCCGGTGTCCAGACACATTTACCTACCTTGCGGACCCCTCAGATGTACATCTTCCGGATGGGGGCCGCCGTAGCTGCAGTCATGTACTCCTCGGAAGGCGAACAGCATCACCAGCCTCGCCATCCACGCCGTCCACCTCTGACTTGTGGAGCTCCACAACAGTGCTGTGACACATCCACCTGCACAGCAGGAGGGAGGGCAACCGCAGAGAGAGATGCGTCGCAGAGGGCACTACCCTCGCCACAGGGTCCACAGACCGAGGCTCAGCTTCCTGGACCTCTCTGAGCAGCAGTGCACACGGAGGCTCAGAGTCACTCGACATGTAGTCGTGGACATCTGCAGCCTCCTTCATGCCAAGCTGCTCCTGACTGGCCCGAGCACCATCTTCTTACCTGTCGCTGTCAAAGTCACCACTGCCCTCAACAACCTCTCCTCTGCATCCTTCCAGGGTGCAACCGGGGACATCGCCGATGTCTCCCAGTCGTCTGCACAAAAGAGCCCTGCAAATACACCTACACCCACTCTGCAGTGACACAATGGGTGGCATCAGGTGTGGGTCTTCATTGTGATCCTCATGAAAGGGCATTATTGCACAGACCAGACAAGATTCGCGAAGACATGCCAGTAGTGGTGCCAATATAATATGTGATGTGAGTTGGTCAGAAATTCAATATAAGTAACAACCATGACAAACCCTCAAACACCCTTGTGCATCCCCTTCATGCTCACGACACGTTTGCCTTACGCTGCCGACTGCACATATGTGATGCATGCCCTGTGGCTGCAGCATAGGTAGTGGCAGGTTGAGTGAGGCTGGCCGTGAAAGAGATGCATGAGAGGGTGAGTACAAGATAGAGCCATGAGATTGTATGAGGATTGGGTTGAGTGGTAGTGGCGGGATGAGTACTGGCGAGGTGAGTAGGTGCAGGTACGATGAGGATGAGGTTTGAGTGGGTATGAGGGGTGATGTGACAGAGTAGTGTTGGCAGTGCAGAAGGAGATGTGGGTTGGGGGCAGTGATGTGGCAGACGGAGTGTAGGGGAAAGAGTAAGTTTACTCACTTTGGCTGACCTACTGAGGTCATTGGAGCGCCTCCTGCACTGTATGCAGGTGGGCGATATGTTGGTAGTGCAGGTGACCTCCTCTGCCACCTCGAGCCAGGCCTTCCTGGTGGCAGAGGCAGGCCACTTCCTCCCGCCCGCCGGGAGGAAGATCTCTGTCCTCCCCCTCCTCCTCACCCCATGTATTGATACCTGGAGTGAGGCATCATTAAACTGGGAGCAGCCTTCCCCCTGGGCTGCTCCATGCTGTGATTTTTTTCTGTTTGTTGCAGCATCTGTCAGTGGAGGACTGCCCCTTTAAATAGAGCTCCTCCAGCTGACAGATCTTACTGCGCATGCGCAGTCCGCCCGACGCGCTGATCAGCAGTGGGGAACCCGGAGGAGCAGGTAAGTGGATCCAATTAGTGGATTGTGTGCCCTGCTAACATCGGGCCCCATGTGTACGAACAATGGGTTGCAAAAGGCTCCTTACATTTCTATGCCCAGACATTCTTAATGGTCCTTGCGTCTCCAATTTTGATTGCTTCAATGGCATCAAATCCATTCCTTATACCATTTGACCATGTGCTGGGTGCAACACTGTTTGATGTTTCACAAATCCCAGTTCTTTTGAACAGAATATCAGATAGGAATGAGAGGCCCATGCTTTTTTCACACCTATCATTGCTTTCCTGATCCGAAGCCTTTGATGTATGACCTTGTTGCCTTTTCTTACATTACCCCCTGCTGTGTTGAAAAGCTTGTGCTTCCAAACGCCTATGTGTTTTGAAAACCTGACAATGCTTTAAGCTGATTATCCATCTGGCATATGTATTTAATAATCTAGATATCTGTCTGTAGTACAATGTCTTCGATCCAGAAATTCGTACTTCTCCAATGCCATCAGCGTCAGTGAGGGAAAAACAGGATTTTTGAGAACACTGTTTACCACATTACTGTGATGTGGAGATGCCGGTGTGATGGACTGGGGTGGACAAATGTAAGCAATCTTACAACACCAGGTTATAGTCCAACAGTTTTATTTGAAAATCACAAGCTTTCGGAGCTTACCTCCTTCGTCAGGTGCTAGTTACTGTGATTGCAAGTTTTCAAATGTCTGTTTAAAAGAGGTACAGTTAACCCTTTCCATCAAATATCTTTTGTTAAAGGGGTTTTGGACCCTACATTCCCTCAAGTGGGTTTGTTGAATCTTTTGACTGATCCACTTCACACCCTGAGCATTTTCCTTGGTTATTAGGTTTTTATCATTGATTCGCCTTTAGGTTGGGCTTGCCATGACAAATGCAAAAAGAATATTTCTTTTCCATGTTTTCTGATTAAATGTCGCATTACACATAAGCAAACTATCATAATAAACACTAGTATACATTGCGTACATATCAAAATCATACTAATCATTCTAACCCCTGGGTGTTATCTCACATTATACACTGCTTCCCACCACTCATGGTCTCTGAGCATTTGTACTGTTCGTTCTATAAGCGCATTGGCTTTTTTCATTTCAACCAGATGGTGAAGTGAGATTAACATGAATCTCCATTCACATTGGCATCAGAGTATTCCTCAACCTGAGTGATTTCCGTGGGGTGAGAAAGAAAGGAGAATAAGTGATAGGATAGATAATAGTACCATGCCTGAATGTAACATCACTGGTGGTTATACAACGCTGACCTTGGGTTTGATAGGCCACATGGGTACCAACCACCTATTGATAACTTTCACCAGGCATTCAGGGTCCTCATTCCCCTTATTCATACCTTGCAAAATGCCCTTCAGTTGTTTCTGCATCGATCTATCATGTTCCCACATTGATTCACTATCTGATCTATTCCATGCTGAAGTGCCCGCAGTATCCTCGATACCTATCCACTCAGCTACACCCCTTTTATGTATTTTATGGCCTGGTTATGAGGCCGTGAGGGCCACGCTTGTCTAAATCCGGACCTGCATTTCGTTGGTGAAAGTTATGTATTATCTCTTGCAGCATTGCACTATGTAATTTACTGTGGGCCTGATGTCATAGTCCTGATAAAAAGGCTATCTCTGATAGAGATATCAACACCGGTACCAACTCATAATGGACATCATTACGAACTCCTTGCCGAGTCTGAATAATGACTATCTTACATTATATAACCATTCACAAATTTAAAAAGTCACCAGGCCATTTCCGGGTCCTGGATTTAGGATTGGGCAGAGTGGCTCCCTAGCCTTGATCCCAATTTCATTGTTAACTCAAAGGAACCCAACCCTGAATTTGGAAATCCAAATTTCTATGTCCCTCTTTATTTTAATTCCAATCCCTCTCTAGGTACCGGTGTATTTAACTCTAGCCTGATTATTTCATGAATCAATTTCTCTATGGAGCATGTGTCAGTGCCCTTGTTAAAAGTTCTCACTCTCCTGGGCCACATTAACCATTTCATCTCCCCCTGCATGATCCCTAGAGGAATTTTACCTTCCAATACAATATTTTCATTAACCCTTAAAACATAAATTAAACATTCGCAACCTGGTCCAAGTTATACTTAACACATTTTTGTTCATTTTTTCTAAACTCTTCTTGGACCACGTTTATTCCCAAAATATTTGAGTCCATTTTATCATTTCAAAATTATCCCATTTCCAGAGAGCAGTATTATTGGACTGACAGGACTTGTCAATGCACAATTTTATTTCCCCAAAATACTCCCTCTGATACATAAAACTGGACAGGAACCACTTAGACTAGATTCCTTTTGTTTTAAATTAATTTGATCATTCCCATAAATTTTATGTAAATTTTCCCTTCGAGTGCCTGAACAGCAACTCCTATCAATTATAATTGTCTTACCAATTTCAATTTCATAAACAAATTATAACCCAGGCTTAGTGGTTTTACAGAAAAGACAGAAGTGCTTGAAATTACTTTTGATTATTTCTATATCTTCCCCTCCTCAAGCACTCTGCCTTGGAAAATAACAAATAACCCTGAATTGGTTAAAACTGAGCCTTTTGAGAGGCAAAGTTTTGGTCCAAATGTCACCATGTTGTGACATTCGATATCTGCCGATGTCTGTAGATAAGGTCTTAAATTCGACAAGGTCTTAAGTTCCTAATGCCACTGGATCACTTCCGCACCAAACACTTTCGCAGTCCCAAAAACCATAGTTCCCTGTGTGAAAGAAAAAATAGGAAATCCATTGTGGCTCCTCTTAAGAGCCCAAGGGGTTAAAAATAACAATTCATTAAATTTCTTCTGTCACCCTTTATCCTGGGACCAGAGAGGACTCCACGCACATTTCTGTGAATGAATCTGATTACCTCACTCCAGGAGGAATAGTCAGCAAAAGGAGCACAAAAATAATGTTCAATATTTCCATCTATCACGTGGGGAAATATCCACTTAAATTAAGAAACTTAAAAATCGTATATGCTTATCTAAAGCACCATGGCAATAGCACTAAATGATCTAATTTAAAGAATAATCCCTTTAAACTGAAAAATGTCCAGAGGAACATGGGAGAGACTAGCTTTTCTGTCAATCTCCCAAAGTTTTTCTCTCTCTCTTGGAATTCACCAAGAGACAATAAAACTGCTTGTGAGTCAACAGATTAACCTGCTGGAAGCTCGGGGGTTGGGGGAGGAGTAAATCACAATAGCAGTTTTTTTTAGCTGTAATCCCTTTAAAATACAAGTGCTTTAAAGAAGTTCAAATTGATCTTTGTGCTTTCTTTAACAGTGAAAACTTGCACAAAGATCCTAATACAATTAAATTTTGGATAATACATTTCAGCGTCTCTGACTTCCAATTTTCAAAACATGAGCCATGAGGGCACACAAGACTTATCAATTTTATCCATCCATAGTAATTGAAAATTTGTTAAAATAGCAGAAATCAATAGTATTTCCTTCTATTAATTTTAAACAGCCCATGAAACAATTCTGCAGTACAATCGAACCCCTCCTCCAGATCGATATGAGATAGCAGAGATCTTTTAACCATTCTGGTTTTCCCTTCATGGTCACTTTGTTATGACCACCATCAATCACAAGATCAAAGGGTCAATTTGCTAACAGCCGTCATATTTCACAACCTAGGTGATTAAATACATAGGGGTCCATTTTGCAATGGTGGCACGTTGGCAGTGCCCCCCACGGGGGGGCATTGGAGGTGCACGTGGCAAACCCGCATGAACAAAACTTACCGTTTTCCACGCGATCACACGTTGATTGCTGATGATTAACGTCCTGTCCGGGTTTCGCGCCCGGCAGCTAGCCTGATTGACAGGCTGGCTGCTGTCAGGAGCTGCAGCGTGAGGAGGGGGGGGCGAGAAAGAGAAAGAGCGAGATGTCATCCAGCGCTGGAATGGAAGATCGGGGTGGGGGGCAGGGGGGAAGAGTGGAAGATCCGGTGCTGGACTGGAAGATCGGGGGGTGGGAGGAGGAGAGGGGAAGATCGGGGGGTGGGGAGGAGGAGAGGGGAAGATCGGGGGGTGGGGAGGAGGAGAGGGGAAGATCGGGGGGTGGGGAGGAGGAGAGGGGAAGATCGGGGGGTGGGGAGGAGGAGAGGGGAAGATCGGGGGGGGGAGGAGGAGAGGGGAAGATCGGGAGGGGGGAGGAGGCGAGGGGAAGATCGGGAGGGGGGAGGAGGAGAGGGGAAGATCGGGAGGGGGGAGGAGGAGAGGGGAAGATCGGGGGGGGGGAGGAGGAGAGGGGAAGATCAGGGGGGGGGAGGAGGAGGAGAGGGGAAGATCAGGGGGGGGAGGAGGAGGAGAGGGGAAGATCGGGGGGGGGGGAGGAGGAGAGGGGAAGATCGGGGGGGGGGGAGGAGGAGAGGGGAAGATCGGGGGGGGGAGGAGGAGAGGGGAAGATCGGGGGGGGAGGAGGAGAGGGGAAGATCGGGGGGGGGGAGGAGGAGAGGGGAAGATCGGGGGGGGGAGGAGGAGAGGGGAAGATCGGGGGGGGGAGGAGGAGAGGGGAAGATCGGGGGGGGGAGGAGGAGAGGAAGATCGGGGGGGGAGGAGGAGAGGACGATCGGGGGGGGAGGAGAGGGGACGATTGGGGGGGAGGAGAGGGGACGATCGGGGGGCGGAGAGGGGACGATCGGTGGGCGGAGGGGGGAATATCGGGGGGGACATCGTGGGGAGTGAAGAAGGGGACATTGGAGAGGGAAACATCGGACATCGAGCAGGGTGCAAAGATAGTTTCATTTGATGTTTTATTTAAATTTATTTATTTAGTTTCTTGTTCCCTGATCACCAGGCGTGAATCAGAAGCGGTGGGCAAGCTGCCCAGGTAAGTTAAAAATCGTTCTAATCACTTCACCTGTGACAGGTAAAGTGCCTTAACATTTGGCTCTTTAACTGTCATCCCACCGGCTTTAATTGCCGGGCGGGACTTCCGTTTTTGGGTCACACACGTGCACACAGGTGGGTCCCTGGGAAACTCGGAAGTCATCGGGTTGGAGCAGACTTCCGAACCCGAACGGGATTTCCACGATTTTCGGAGTCTACCCCGCCCCCAACGTACCCGCAATTGCCCCCTAAAATTGAGCCCATAGAGTCACTTCAAATGTCTCAGTATTTTAACATCAATTTACACTCACAAATACTCAACACAACTTAAACTTCAAATCATTTGACATTTACTTCAGATCATTAAGCATTTAAGAAATTCAAAATGTCAATTTTTATGTGATGATCTCATGTCCGGAATTTGAGACGCTCATTTTTTTTTATAAGCACCAGAATTTTACTTGGCCACAGTAAAAGTCTGGTTTCCACAATTTATTGGGTTAGTTAATCTTAATAACTCCAATTTTAATTCAGCAATATCAGAATTAAACAAAAGACAAACAGATATTAAACACAAGACAAATGATAAAATTAACAATACAGCAGATGCTTACTAAAACCTTACATTGTCTTTCGTTTCGTTCTTTCAGGCACGCCTTTCCAAAAGCTGTAACGATACTGGAAATAATTGCTTTCACAGCTAAACAAAATCTTCGTTACATTTCTTTGTCTTAAAAAAGGGAGCCACAGCCAGTGGCCTCAAACATTCACACAAGCTTTTTAAAGAGACAGTACAGCCACACAGGCATTTAAAAGAGACAGTAAAAGCCACACAAGCTTTTTAAAAGACACAGTACACTAAAAAAAGAACACATTTCTGTAGCTTGTAAAACAGTAGAAAAGGGACAGGATCTTCCCCTTTCTCCTTCTGTATTCCATCAGACTAATTTATCCTTGATACAGTTTCTCATGTCTGCCAAACTGGGATAGAGCTTGGCTAGTTCTTCCCCTCCCCCAGGTCCTGCGTCCTTGCGGGGGTGCTCCACAGTCTCTAGCAAAATGTCCCTGTTTACCACAGTTGTAACACTTCTTATCAGCATAGATGTTTATTCTGGGTCCCTCTTTTTTAGGACCCTCATTTTCCCATGCTGGAGCTTGCATGATGCATACTTGCAGGGCTTTTTCTAATTCAGCTATCCTACGTTTACAATGGGAATGAGATATTTCTGGCCCTCTACAGCTTTATTTGTTGGCACTCATCTGTACTCACATGGCCGCCTTTAGGTCGTCCTTCTCTAACACTTCCAGTAACTTTGTTCCAATACCTCACAGCTTTGATTTCTTTCTTTCAAAGCCTCCGCACAGATAACATTATTTACCCTAGCCAATGTAAGATGCTCTAACAATTGACCCTTCTCCTCCTGTTCCTTCTTGGAAACATCTTTCAACCTCTTACAATCTTTCTTTAGGTCAGCTACTTCTGTTTCCAACCCTTGCTTTCTTTCTCATTACTTTTGTTTTGTTTGCTGATGCCATATTTCAGTCTGTTTTGTTAGTTTCCTTGTTAACTCCATTGCTATGCATTTTTGAATTGCCGCTTCCAATGTTATATTTCACCCATCTCTACCTGTTTCTGATTCTCAAACATTGTCCTTTAACCTTCCTATTATACCTTCTACCCATTCCTGCCCAAAAAACTATGTTTCTGTCTAAACGTTAGCTCCAGTTTTGTTTTAACTCGTTCTGTTATACCTTCCACCCATACGTTAGCTCCAGTATAATCCTTTCTGCTAGGACACAATATTTTCACTTTCTTTGTCTGACCATATCAGTGTCCCATCTGGGGTGCCATTAATTGTAGGGAATTCCTTATTTTGTGTGAATCTTGGACACTGGACGAATAGTCAAGCCAAGAAAGTCACCCTCACTCACGGTAGTTTCGTTAATCAAAAGTAATTATATCATTCATACGAGCATTCATGAAGCAAAATCAAACCATACATATGATTTTCCTCTTTAAAATCCCGTTATACACTTAAAAATTCGCAATGCTATTATGTAATAACTTAACAATTCATACACACATCAGGCAAATCATTACTACATATAAAACCTTTAAACCAAAGATTTTGCTCATTGGGCCTGAAGGTTGATCAGCTCTTCAGAACTCGAGGTCCTCTTCTTTTGTGTGTTCCTTGTGACTGCCAGGTGGTGAAGAGAAGAGTGTACCTGTCCTTCTCTCAAAGACTTCTTTTTATATTGTTTTATATCAACAGGATGTAGGATTGGGGAGGGTCATTCTTTTTGTCCAATCGCTCCCTGTTGCTATGCCTCAATCATTAAAATACATCAATGATTGACAGTTTAGGCTTTGATCATGTGACTAGAGACCCTTTGATGTAGAAAAGACCATATATTCGAACAATGGGTTGTGAAAGGCTCCTTACATTTCTAGGCCCAGACATTCTTAATGGTCCTTGCGTCTCCAATTTTGATTGCTTCAATGGCATCAAATCCATTCCTTATACCATTTGACCATGTGCTGGGTGCAACACTGTTTGATGTTTCACAAATCCCAGTTCTTTTGAACAGAATACCAGATAGGAATGAGAGGCCCCTGCTTTTTTCACACCTATCATTGCTTCCCTGATCCAAAGCCTTTGATGTATGTCCTTCTTGCCTCTTCTTACATTACCCCCTGCTGTGTTGAAAAGCTTGTGCTTCCAAACGCCTATGTGTTTTGAAAACCTGACAACGCTTTAAGCTCAATATTATCCACCTAGCTTATGTATTTAATAATCTAGATATCTGTCCGCAGTACAATGTCTTCAATCCCGAAACTCATACTTCTCCAATGCCATCAGCGTCAGTGAGGGAAAAACAGGATTTGTGAGAACAGTTTACCACATTACTGTGTTTGCAGGTTTTCAAATGTCTTTGTTTAAAAAGGGTACAGTTAACCCTTTCCTTCATTGAACCCCAAACCATTGTATAAATATTGATGGTAAACATTAAATATTAAGAACAAAATACTAATGGAAATCTGAAATAAAAACAGAAAATGCTGGAAATATTCAGCAAGTCAGGCAGCATCAGTGGAGAAAGAAACAGAGTTAACGTTTCAGGTCGATGACCCTTCGTCAGAACTGGAAGAAGTTAAAAATTTAACAGTTTTTAAGCAAATACAGAGCCCGGCAAAGAGGGGAGAGGAAGGGGAGGGGAGGAAAGAAAAAATGGGAAAGTCTATGATAGGGTGCAGAGCAGGAGCGATTAAATGACAAAAGGGATGATGGTGCAAGGCAAGGAGGGTGGTAATGGGATAAGTAAAGAAACAAAAGATAGGTCTAGAGGAGCTGTAAATGGAAACATCAGAATCATTTCCAGCTCCTGCTGTCCGAAAAAATGGGAGCAGTGGTTAAGATCTGAAGTTATTGAAATCAATGTTGAGTCTGGAAGGTTGTAAAGTGCCTAATCGAAAAATGAGGTGCTGCTT
This sequence comes from Heptranchias perlo, assembly GCF_035084215.1. Lineage (NCBI taxonomy): Eukaryota > Metazoa > Chordata > Chondrichthyes > Hexanchiformes > Hexanchidae > Heptranchias > Heptranchias perlo. Next base: position 28,972,454 of record NC_090349.1, read on the forward strand.
CTCGAGCTTCCGTTGAGCTTCATTGGAACAGTGTAGGAGGCCGAGGACAGAGGTGTCAGAGTGCAAGTGGGACGGGGAATTAAAATGGCAAGTGGCCGGAAGGTCAGGGTCACACTTGCGGACTAAACAGACGTGTTCAGTAAAGTGATTACCCAATCTGCATTTGGTCTTCCCAGTGTAAGTCCCGTTCACCCATCACCCCTGTGCTCACTAACCTACATTGACTCCAGGTCTGGCAATGCCTCAGTTTTAAAATTCTCATCCTTGTTTTCAAATCCTTCCACAGCCTCACTCCTCCCTATCTCTGTAACCTTCTCCAGTGCTACAACCCTCGGAGATCTCTGCGCTCCTCCAATTCTGGCCTCTTGCACATCCCCGATTTTAATCGCTCCACCATTGGCAGCCGTGCCTTCAGCTGTCTAAGCCCGAAGCCCCGGAATTCCCTCCCTAAACCTTTCCACTTCTCTACCTCTCTCTCCTCCTTTAAAACGCTCCTTAAAACCTCCCTCTTTGACTAAGTTTTTGGTCATCTGTCCTAACATCTTGTTACGTGGCCTGGTGTCAAATTTTGTTAAAGGTGCTATATAAATGCAAGTTACTGTTGTTAAAACGAGACTGCCAAAGTGGTACTGTTTGTCTCCACTGAGAGCAGATTTGTGATGATCAAATTAATTTCACTTTGGATTCGTAAGAGCACTCGGAGAGGGGAATTTTGTTTAATCTGTTGGTCTGAATTCAAGTTCCAGAAGGTGAAAGAGTCACATTCTGACCAGCACCACCCAGTTCTCTTCAGAATCCTGGAAAAGCAAATGAAATGTGAAAATTATGTACATGCGCATAGTTTTATTAGCAGAAACTATAAGAATCATTAATACTGAGATCACATGACTATACATAGGTAAAATATAATACTATTCTACAGAGTATTGGAAGTTGGTGAGACCATATTGTAAAACAAAATAGGCTTCGATGCCTATCACTGCTATTAATTCAACAGACTTTGATCTCCTTAGTCCAGTTTAAATAACAAAAAAAATTGTAATTGCAACAGATCTAATTTTGTTTGGTGTTTCACTTTTTGAGTGAGTACCAAGGATTTTTAGTTAGTGTCACAGTTCATTCACTTTCCTAGAAGATGACCCCACATATAGCTTAAATGAACGATCTCCATCTGCTGTTACATTTAATCCAAACTGGCTACTCATGTTCCTCTGGGCCTTTCCATTCCCTAATTAATGGGGAAGCTAATTATCATTGACTGTAGACACCATTACCTTTGAAATGTTTGTTGACTTCAGTGTTCCTTTTATTTGTGATTTTATAATGACACATAAATAGTAATGCTTTGGGCAATAATCAAAACAAATCACATGCTCCCCTTTTACAGTCAACAGGTTTCACTAATTACACTTTAAAGGGCATTTTATCAGTTTGTAGCAAATTACACAGGGGAGCTTTCTATGGGGAAATATCTCATTAGCTAGAGGAGCTTTATAGAATACCTATCGTATTACAGAGGGACTCTCTCTGGGTTAACGAGTTCACAACTTTATATTACATATTTGCAGTCGTTTTTTTGGCAGTTTTCCATTGTACATTCATTTAAATATATTTTTGTTTATAATTGAACTTTATTATTTGAAATTAGATGTCAATAAAACTAAAGCCTGATAATAATAACTAAAAATACATGTGAAACATATTATTATATGCTGCATTGTCTTCACAAAGCATCATAGTTTCTTGAAACCTTGTTAATTTTTTTTAATGTTCATTCAGTGTGGACGTGTTGCTGATATTTAGTGCTGCCAAGCTCTCCAGAATAAGGCAACGTAGCTGAATGCTAGTAGGAAAATGCAGATAGAGACCAAGCAATTCAAACTCTTGACAGAGGGGGAAATGAACAATGATTTCCTTGAGCAGCTGTACTACTACATCCGATTCTTTCGCAATGGAAACAAGCGAGCATGGTTTGTTACTTCTGGTCAGATTCGATGCTGACCCTTTTGAATTTTGAATTGTGCTGAATTGAATGACTTCTCAATTAGTCAAGTGGCTTTTCAAGCTGTTGTTATGGATTGGAGCAGTTACTTAGGAAGATCAGTGATGTCTGAACATGTACTGTACACAACGGTGTAATCAAAAGAAAGCTGCTACGGCCAATATGTTTAAATTAAACAGAAGAGATGGTAAATCGATGCTTGATATAATGATTCATATTTATATGGGGTGACTCATGCAGAGCAATTTGATTACTGTAGTAAATGTTTCAGAAATTATAAATCATATTGCAGGATCAAAGGAATGTAAAACTTCCTAGCTAAATGTACATGTAATTTTTTGTCATGACAGCAGATAGAGATTAATTTTTGAACATTTTTTTCATCTATTATACCTACTTCTTTATCACTTCATCTGTAAATTAAAATATACAATGGGGTAGTTATTCCCTCATCATATGCCTCTTTCTTGGCGGGGATTTGAGGAGAAAGATGACCTTTTCTCCAACAATTTGCATAACATGTTGCTTCCACCTATATACCCATATGACTGTTAAAATGCCTAGAGGTATAATGGTAAATAATACTTTATAAACTGTTTGCTTTTTATTTATTTTTTACTTAAAATAAGCAACAAACTGTGTGTATGAGACTATTAGAATAAATGTAGTGTACGATTGAAATAAATGTAGAATTACATCCTTCAAATCTACTGAATAAGTTATGTTTATTAGGGATAATGAATCAAAGCATATAATTAATGAATACTCTACGAATAATTTTCTACCCTTCTCTTCTGAAGGCAGGGCCTCATGCTGGGATATGGTTCCACGGGCATCAGCAGCTCTCCAATACCTCACCCTTATTACCATTGCTCATTTATGAGCTTAGACAGTGACTGCCAGTGGTGTTCAAATACCCCCACAAATTTCTCTTTTTTTTATTGGACCACTCCTTCTTTCAAACGTACCTTGGATCTCCTGATATAACACAGAGACAATAGATGTTCTTCCAGAGCTAGTCAGTTCTGTAATTTGGCCAGTGAAAAACAATTAGTTGGGCTTGGGCTTCTAAATGTTCACCGCATAGTGCAGTGAATAGTAGCAGAGTTATTGATAATATTAGAGGATGGGTTTTATTTATGATTAAATGTTCTATCCATTCCTCAAAATCAGTCAAGTTCTTGAAGTGTTGCAGTTATGTGCTCACAGATTTATTAAGCATGCAGTACTTAAACAGACACTTCAAAGATAGTACTTACAACCACAGTTGAGTTTTTAAATGCGTTTCTATTCTGAGCTCAGTATTTAGGTTGATCAAACCCTTATGAATCCAAATTCTCATTACAGTCTGTCACTTTTTATACCTTGCCGAGCTACAGCTTCTTGTCAAAATGTCCACATTTGGTAAGCTACACAGACCTAATCACATCTTGTTCATGTGTATAGCTTTACATCTTTAAACTGCAGAGTAGTGACTAATAGCTAATTTTACAATATATTTATTGATTGACATGGGTGAAGATGTAAACATCATGCTTTTCACTTTCTCAGGAATACTACTCCATATAAGAAGAATCTAATTGGACCTATGCCTCATCAATAATCAGTTAATAAGCTGGTTTCCTTACTAACAAACTCTTACCCCGTGGGACCAATGAAATCAGTATAACTCCCTTACTTTGTAATCTTATCAAAAATTTTGCTCATATATATAATTTTGATTCAACCAAGTGAAACCTTTAATTATAAATATGTTTTTGATTCTGAACCATTCAGCACCAGCTAATTAAAAAGATAATATTTAACCAGATGTTTTCCTTTTGCAGGACTAACTATTGCCCTTATTGTCCCTGAATCTTAGGAACCAACAATAACAATAACTTGCATTTATATAGCGCCTTTGGCATGGTAAAACGTCCCAAGCCACTTCACAGGAGCGTAATCAGACAAAAATTGACACCGAGCCAAAGAAGGAGATAGGACGGGTGACTAAAAGTTTGGTCAAAGAAGTAGGTTTTAAGGAGCGTCTTAAAGAAAGAGAGAGAGGTGGCGAGGTGGAAAGGTTTTGGGAGAGAATTCCACATCTTAGGGCCTAGACGGCACAGCCTCCAATGATGGGGCGAAGGAAGGGGGGAATGCACAGGAGGCCAGAGTTGGAAAAACATAGAATTCTCGGAGGGTTGTAGGGTTGGAGGAGGTTTCAGAGATAGGGCAAGTAACTTCTCTCATTAAGTAGGTGATTACTTCATATTAAGCCTCCTGGCGTGTAAGGTCAGTCTCAGTTCGTAGGTTCAGTGGTCATTACTTTAGAATTGAATCATAGTTTCCTACTTAACAAACAAAGACTAAAAGCAAACGTTACTACAATATAAAGAAAAATCATTAGCAGTATTACATTAGCATTCTTCAAGTCAGTCTGATTAACCCTTTCCTTTACAACTGGATGAGAGACACATAACCATCACTTGGACTTTGTGCTTTGGAGCTTTCTTCCGACAAGAATGTTTTTTGTTTTCATTTGCTTTATTTGAGTTGTTAGATTAATGGAAATAATAAGGTTTCTATTTGAACCTCATTGTGAAATTCCTACTTGAAAAATAGTAGTTGGTTTGGTCTGACAAGCTCATATCCAAATACCCACCCCCGCCCCCCCAGAAAAAGTTGTACCTACACCACTGGTGACTGCCAGAAGGCTATGCAGTTGGCGGGGGGACGGGGGGGACGGGGGGGTGGCAGGGGAGTGGGGGTGCAGGGGAGTATAGCAGCCAGGCTTGATCCTGCCCTCACCCATTGCTTGCACATGTTACTTTCTAGCAGGCACCTCTAGACAGTGATCAGGAGCAGAAACTTTGGTTATTTTCTTCTTTGCTTCCTAACCTGAGGATGCTGAGGTGTCCCCCACTATTTCCTCAGCTGAGATCTGGTAACAGAGCACAGGCCAGGGACTGAAAGTGGGACTTTCACGGTTTGTACAGCACAGTAACATACCACTTCGAACATGTATCCACTGAGTTTTTGGGAAAAGACAGAATTATTTCTAACCATTATTTCCACTAATCCCATTACTGTGATATGACAAAAATAGTTTAGTTTGGAATCTAATGTAGTTCTATGTTTAGCCATTGACTTAGTGGGTTGTTATGTCACACTTTATTATATAAAGGCTAATCACACCAGACGTTGCATTCTGTTTTCCACCTGTGCATTGTCTTTACAGTGGCAACCTGCTGCTGCACTGCATGATTTCCAGGAAGATCTGGCTGTTTGTATTCAAATCTCAAGCTCAATAACATTCATCTTTCATTGAACAGCACAACACCAATAATAAAGATAAAACTTTCTGGAAAATTCAACATCTGTTGCCTATTCATTTAAATGTTATAGACTTAATTGTATTAAGACTGTCATCCTTTCTAGAATTATTAGCTAAATCTTTTCAATTTCTTTTTTCTTGTCAACTGTAAGATTAAATTAAGCAACAAATTTCTATTGGTTCCTCAATTCAATCATGATCGCCACAAGCTTCAGTTCCACTCTTAAATCCTTCCAAAGAACAAACCGTAATCTGGAATGATCACCTTCTTTCGCAGCTGCTCATATATGAACTGCAAACTGATAAATATGTTGAGATTAAATTGTTTTGTTTTTACTTCATTATAAATTTGACACTTCTGAGCATCTGAAGGAATGGAAGTGCATCTCGGTCCATCCTCTGTGAAATACAGGGAGCACAACCTTCTTCCATATTGCCAATATTTTCCCAAATAGGTAGTTTTTAACTAGCCGCATTGGTTTCTAATGGAAACTTTTTTTTTTCAAAAAATATACTTTATTCATAAAATTTGTAGCAAAACATACAATACAGTTCTCATATCACATTCCAAACGTACACAATACAGATTATGCAATTTGCAGGTTACATCGAGTACAGTTCAATTAACACATTGTACATAATTACAGTTCATGACACTCTGGGGTGTCTCATTGCATTATACTCAATACAGATTATTGACTACAGATTCATTACAGGTACATTACAGATTCATTACAAGTACATTACAGCAATTTGAATTTTACATTCTGCCCAGGGGGGGCTTTCCCTGATTGCAGCCCCTCGGTATACAATGGCGGGAAGGCTCTAAATGGTTGTCTTTCCCCACAGAGCCTTTGCGATGGCCGCACCTAGCTTCAGTGCGTCCCTGAGTACGTAATCCTGGACCTTGGAATGTGCCAGTCTGCAACACTCGGTCGAGGACAGCTCCATGCACAGGAAAACCATCAGGTTTCGGGCTGACCTGTAATGAAGCATCTGTCAGGATTCCATTCTTTCCATTGCAGTGAGACAGCTCTCATGGATCTGACTGAACACTTTTTTCTTTTACATGGGCCAGTTTTCAAGTTTTTCCTTAACCTAAAAAAAGTCTATGATATTATAAACCACAATACTCCATTTCAAGCATTTTCTTCTTGAAATTCAAGTGCAGCAGAATCCCCACCTGTCCCAGACACATCCCAGAGATCCTAGTCCAAATCCTGGCAACGGGGTCATTTGCATATCTGAGGCAGATGCAACACGCCTGCAAAGAAAATTAACATTGAGCAGGAGTGAAAGAACAGGTGGAAGGGAATCCGGCCGAGAAAAGAGTGGTTGAAGAAAAATATATTTAGTAGACTCTTGAAAGCAGGAAGGGAGAAGGTAAGGGGAGAGACACAGATTCCAGAGAGCAGGGGCATCCTGGCTCAAAGAGTAGCCATCTAATGATGGGATGAAAAGGATGAGGTATATAAGCCTAGTGCATATGGTACTAGATTAACAGCCCAGACATTGTGAGTTCAAAGCCCATCATGGCAAATTGTGAAAGTGAATTGAATAAATCTGGTAATTTATGGCTAGTAGCAGAAAACAACCATGGAAATTACAGTTTGTTTCAAAAATCCAACTGGTTCACTCATGTCCTTCAGGAAGGTACTCCAGTCGCATTATATGGTTGACTCTTAAGCCCTCAGGGCAATTAGGGATGGCCAAAAAATATTGGCTTGCCAGTGTTGCCCATATCATAAGAACAAATTAAAAAAAACTGGCACTGTGGGGGAAAAAGGGAGGAGAAACCATTTAATGGTCCATTAAGATGGGGAGTCCTAAAGACTCATTAAAATGGGAAGCCCTAATGATTGTGCCATTGTCATGTCCCCAGAGATGAAGAGTTAAACCAGAGTTCATTATCATACTAGAGCAACAAATAAAGATATTGTTGACGTGTGTTAGCTGTGACACTCGGCTAAATGCCCAAGTTAAATTAAAATTTTGATTTAAATTAAATATTGCTAATTATAAATTTTTATAATTTGTAAGTTTGACCTTTTTAATATATTTCAGGAGTTTAATGATTAGGATTGCCCCAAAAAGACTAAAAGATGCTCGCGTAGCCTGTGAATTGAAGTGTTAACCTGCTGCATCATGGAATGATAGGATATGCATTCTCCCACCTTCATCACCTGGTAAATTCCTGGCTGAGGAAAGGGGCTTCTCCATATAGACTAAGAGAAAACTGATTAACGTTCCTGAACAGGAAAGTGAGTGTAAGAGTGTTTTGATGTAGTAAACCAGAAAGGAATAGCATTTAGGAGACGAAAGCAAGCTAAGTTTCACTAGAACGCTTGGTGTCTGCTTGAATTCTTTTTAAGGGGAGTAAATCATCCTTCATGCAATTATTTAAACAAAAAAAAACCTCCTCAAAACCTACCTTTTTATTGTGCCTTCAGCCAACTCTCCTAAATCCTCTATCACTCACTCCGTGTTTCTGCTTTGTGAAGTGCCTTGAGACATTTGATTTACAATGAAGGTGTTATAGAAATGCAACTTGTTGTTATGGTAGTGCATTACTAGCTTAACTGACACTATGCTTCATAAAAGATATACATTTAAAGTACCTCCTCTAACACAATCTTATTTTCTAGATTAGCCTTATAAAATGACGTTCTGAACTGAATGCAGCAGCTTAACACAACACCCTTCAATATACTCTACCAAGTTGTACACTTGGTATATTTAATAACAAATACACTGGCGTGGTTATGAGCACTGCACACATGCATGGCCATGGTCATGAATTTGCAACTATCCTTGGTCCGTGCCATTAAAATAGTGAAGGAATTAGTGGAATCAAAGAACATGATGTGGATTGAATTTATCTGGTGTGATTCCTGGATATATTCCAAAACAATCTTTCCAATTGTTGCACAACATCAGTTTTTTGAACAAAAACATTAAAGTCAGTAAGGGTTTTAAAATATTGTAATGTTTGAGTAAACACTTACGCAATGTAGGATGGTACAGGTATCAAATCCAAAAAGAGTCAAAAAGACTTTGGCCCCAAATTTCCACAGGCTCAATGACATACTCCTCGTATAAGTTGGCTAGGACTGTAGTGGAGGAAGCAGAAAATTGTCCTGAGCTTGGATATGCTGGGTCCCAGCCCAGGTTGCGAGTTTATATCAGAGCCTATTTGAGACTGAGGGGCCGATTTTTGGATGGCCGAGCAGGTGCGTTGGGGGCAGGGGGGCTCCAAAAATGGCGGAATCCCAGAGCGGGTTCAGAGCCCGGCTCCAACCCGCTCACTTCCGGGTTCCCCACTGACGCGTTCGGGTGCGCGTGCAGCTCCCGCATGTAGGACTCCCACCGGCAATTAAAGCCGGCAGGATGATAATTTACATTGTTATTTAGGTAGTTGAGGTACTTGACGGACCTCATTGACCGGAGATTTTAGCAGGGGTGCAATTTTGAAGGATCCTCAGTGTGTTTCCCGTGCTGTGGGAAACACTCCCTGTTGGAGCAGACGTGTTTCAGCCAGCAGCCAGTGGGAGATGCAAAGCATTATTTGACAGTTGGGGGGAAAACCTCATTTATTGCAGCAGGGCACTCTGTCACTTCGGACAAAGTTTTGGCTGCAACACCTTTGTCTTTCCACTCAAAATTATTAATTTATACCCTAAACCCTGCTGTGCAAACACATTTACCTCCTTTGCGGACCCCCATCAAACTCACACCGTCAGGATGGGGGGGGCGCCATAGCTGCATTCATCACTTCATCTGAGTACGAGCAACATCACCAGCCTCGCCAGGCACGCCGTCCACCTCCGCCACATGGAGCTCCACAACACAGTGCTGCACCACAGGCCCCTGCACAACAGCAGGGAGGGCAACAACAGAGAGAGCGGCATCGCAGGAGGCACTACCCTCACCACAGGGTCTACAGATCGAGGCTCAGCTTCCTAGACCTCTCTGAGGAGCAGTGCATACGGAGGCTCAGAGTCAGTCGCCAGGTAGTCGCGGACATCTGCAGCCTCCTTCATTCCGAGCTGCTCCCGGCTGGCCCGAGCAGCATCTCCTTACCTGTTGCTGTCAAAGTCACAACTGCCTTCAACTTCTTCGCCTCTGGATCATTCCAGGGTGACACCAGGGACATCGCCAGGGTTTCTCTGTCGTCTGCACACAAGTGCATAAGGCAGGTCACCGACGGCTTGTTTCGCAGGGCCTCACACTATATCAACTTCCCCACGGATGACCTCAGCCAGGGCAGTGGGATTCCACACTGTGGCTGGCTTCTCACGGGTGCAGGGTGTAATCAATTGCACCCATATAGCAATCTGAGCACCTCCACACAAACCAGGACTGTTCATCAACAGGAAGGGCTATCACTCCATCAACACTCAGCTCATCTGTGACCATCGCAAAAGATTCCTTCACGTGTGTGCCAGATACCCTGGCAGCTGCCACGATTCCTTCATTCTCCGGGAGTCCAACATCCCGCCCCTCTTCCACGCACCGATCACCTGCAAGGACTGGCTCCTCAGGGACCAGGGATACCCCCGCTCATGTGGCTCATGACACCTCTGAGGAACTCCACCACCGAGCAACAGCGTTGATATAACGACAGCCCATCGCTACCAGGTGTACAATTGAGCATGCTATGGGGCTGCTCAAGATGCGCTTCAGGTGCCTTGATCGTTCTGGGGGAGCGCCCCAATTCACACCAGACAGAGTGGGACGCATCATAGTCGTCCGTTGTGCCCTGCACAACATGGCACAACAGAGAGGGGGTGCCGCTGGTGGAGGCCCCATCCACATCTGCCACCCTTATTGAGGAGGAGCAGGAGGAGGAGGAGGAGGGCGACGAGGATGAAGCAGAGGAGTAGGAGCAGCCTATGGGCAGAACAGCGGCTCACCTGGTTGCTCATGAGGCCAGGGAGTCACTGATATGTGAATGGTTCTTCTAACATCAGACAGTGTGAAGAGTCCAGTCCTCATCACCTGGACAGAGGAGCGGCCACACCAGCCCCCTCCCCCGCCCCCTGCACAAAATAGTCGTGCAACTACATATACACGCACTGTAGAGTGACTCAATGGGTGGCATCAGGTGTGGGTGTTCATGGTGAACCTCATGAAACGGACTTATTACACAAGCCAGTCAAGAATGGCCAAGAAGTGGCAGTAGTGGTGACAATAATAATATTTAATGTGCCATTAACAGAAATCAAATATAAATAAAAAACATGACAAAGCGTCAAACACCCTTGTGCATCCCCTTTATGCTCACAAAACCTTTGCCTTACGCTTACAACTACTCCTACGTGGTGCTTCCCCTGTGGCTGCAGCAGAGGTAGTGGCAGGTTGCTCTTGTTCATGCCCTGACCGATTAGATGCTTTGGGCCTACGCCCTCTGGGTTTCGGTGTCCATGAGGGCCCCTCCAAATACTGCTCCACCTGCATCTGTGCAGGGGCAGATTCAACCACCTGGACAGGAGGCAGCATTGCGGGTACTGGTTGAGAGGGGGGCAACGGGTGAGACGTGGGAGCGCTTTGAGTGGCGTCCCCACTTCCATGTCCCCTTTCGCCATCATCCCTCTCCTAGGCCAAGCCCACATCATTCCTACCACCCTGCTGGATGACAGTTTGGAGGACATGTGTGAAGCCTTGTAAGGCCGGTGCTAATGTATCTGCCTGCCTGTTTAAGGTGGCAGAAAGTTGTTCACCCTGAGTCCGAAAGGCCGTTGTCAGGGCCTCAAGGATTCATTGGTGAGCTGTGCTTGAAGCTCGATGGAGGCTAGCCTTCCCTCCATCGCAGACATTCCCGCACTTACCCACAACACTATCTCAGAGATGCCCTCACGTCCCTGTGGCAGTATCTCAGAGATTCCCTCCTGTACCTGTGCCACCATTCCACTCAAGCAGGAGTTGGACTCCTCCATCCTCTGTGCAATTGTGGAGAGTGCGCCTGGCACCTGTTCCAGCACCTCGCAAATGTGCTGCTACCTCTCGATCATTCTCCTTTTAAAGGATGGCCCCCAGGATTCAGCATCTGTGTTCAGCTGAGCCGAGCCTGGAGAAGAGTGATGGAAGGTGTCGTCGACAGTGCTATCAAGCGGCACTTACTCACCAATAACCTGCTCACCAATGCTCAGTTTGGGTTCCGCCAGGACCACTCGGCTCCAGACCTCATTACAGCCTTGGTCCAAACATGGACAAAAGAGCTGAATTCCAGAGGTGAGGTGAGAATGACTGCCCTTGACATCAAGGCAGCATTTGAGCAAGTGTGGCACCAAGGAGCCCTAGTAAATTTGAAGTCAATGGGAATCAGGGGGAAATCTCTCCAGTGGCTGGAGTCATACCCAGCACAAAGGAAGATGGTAGTGGTTGTTGGAGGCCAATCATCTCAGCCCCAGGACATTGCTGCAGGAGTTCCTCAGCGCAGTGTCCTAGGCCCAACCATCTTCAGCTGCTTCATCAATGATCTTCCCTCCATCATAAGGTCAGAAATGGGGATGTTCGCTGATGATTGCACAGTGTTCAGTTCCATTCACAACCCCTCAGATAATGAAGCAGTCCATGCCCGCATGCAGCAAGACCTGGACAACATCCAGGCTTGGGCTGATAAGTGGCAAGTAACATTCGTGCCAGACAAGTGCCAGGCAATGACCATCTCCAACAAGAGAGAGACTAACCACCTTCCTTTGACATTCAACGGCATTACCATCACCGAATCCCCCACCATAAACATCCTGGGGGTCACCATTGACCAGAAACTCAACTGGACCAGCCACACATATACTGTGGCTACAAGAGCAGGTCAGAGGCTGGGTATTCTGTGGCGAGTGACTCACCTCCTGACTCCCCAAAGCCTTTCCACCATCTACAAGGCACAGGTCAGGAGTGTGATGGAATACTCTCCACTTGCCTGGATGAGTGCAGCTCCAACAACACTCAAGAAGCTTGACACCATCCTGGACAAAGCAGCACGCTTGATTGGCACCCCATCCACCACACTAAACATTCATTCCCTTCACCAATGGCGCACCGTGGATGCTGTGTGTACCATCCACAGGATGCACTGCAGCAACTCGCCAAGGCTTCATCGACAGAACCTCCCAAACCCGTGACCTCTACCAGCTAGGACAAGGGCAGCAGGCACATGGGAACAACACCACCTGCATGTTCCCCTCCAAGTCACACACCATCCCGACTTGGAAATATATCGCCGTTCCTTCATCATCCCTGGGTCAAAATCCTGGAACTCCCTACCTAACAGTACGATGGGAGAACCTTCACCACACGGACTGCAGCGGTTCAAGAAGGCAGCTCACCACCACCTTCTCAAGGGCAATTAGGGATGGGCAATAAATGCTGGCCTTGCCAGCGACGCCCACATCCCATGAACGAATAAAAAAAAAGTGCTCCCACCGACACGGACTCTCCACAGCTGCCCCTGCCACCAGAGTCTGCTCGTATTCACATGTGTGTGGTGACTCACCATGTGCGACCCCAACTAACTGAGGACGGTGTGTATCACCGAGGTGTGTGTATCTGCGCTGGTAGATGGCTCGCTCAGATGTGACGGTGCCCCCTCAGAGGCCGGCAGGTCCTCTGAGGAATCGCCCTCCGCCATCATAGCAGTTGCTGAAGGCCCTGTAAGAGAACGGAAGGCAATATTAAGCATGATGACAGATGTTGAGGTGCTGAAGATGGCAAGGCATGTTAACATCATTTGCTATTTTGAGTGCTGAATGTTAAAGTTCTGTCACCAGCCGTTTGCCGGGTGGCAGTCTCAGCATCCCCGATGGACAGGCCCTCGAAGGTGCGGCTCACTTCAAGAGCCTCCTGCTCCGCGGCCCCCCTCCGATCTTCGCCCTCTCCCGAGCATTCTGGGGTCTCTTCTCCTATAAGGGGAGAAAGTAGAGAGACGTGAGTAAGGGATGGTGACGTGGCCAACCGATGAATGCATTGGTTTGGGTGAGGCTGACCATGAAAGAGATGCAGGGTGAGTATGAGACAGAGACATTTCACTGTATGAGGATTGGGTTGAGTGGTAGTGGTGGGATGAGTACTGGGGAGGTGAGTAAGTGCAGGTAAGTTGAGGATGAGCTTTGAGTGGGTGTGAGGAGTGATGTGATAGAGCAGTGTTAGCAGTGCAGAATGAGTTGGGGGGTGGGGGCAGTGATGTGGAAGAAGGAGCGTAGGAGAATGAGTAAGGCTACCCACTTTGACTGACCTGGTTAGGTCATTGAAGCGCTTCCTGCACTGGATCCAGGTGTGGGAGATGTTGCTGCTGCTGGTGACCTCCTCTGCCACCTCGAGCCAGGCCTTCTTGGTGGCAGAGGCAGGCCACTTCCTCCCGTCCGCCGGGTAGAAAATCTCCCTCGTCCTCACCCCATCCAGTAGGACCTGGAGTGAGGCATTGTTAAATCTGGGTGCAGCCTTTCCCCTGGTCTGCTCCATGCTGCACTTTTGGTTAGTTGCTGCAGGAGCAGCATTGGAGGACTGCCCCTTTAAATAGGGCTCCTCCAGCTAACAGCCTGTGATGCGTGTGCGCAGTCAGCCCACTGCGCAGGTTGACAAGTAAATTGAAGGCACTTACCGTGGCTTCCGGGAAACCCGGAGGCCACAGTAAGTGCCTTCAATTTACCCGCGATCGCATGGAGAACAGACCGATTTCACTGGGCAGGTTACCCACGCGCCCAGTCAGCCCCCTGCTGCCATCCCGCCTCCCTGGTAATATCGGGGCCTGAACCTCTGTCTGCCTCAATCGTGGCCTAGCTGTAGTCGGGCCCATCTGTGGGCCCAGGCCTGGCACCCCCCAAAATCCCTGACTGTTTTATTCTTTTCAGGCCCTTTATAAAGACGCTGATCAGAGAAATAAAATGGCTGGTGGCACCAGTAGCCAAAAGAGTGGCTGGCTTTTCCTGCCACCCCTTCTCGGGCAGGCCCCTGAGATGTGCCTCTAATGGTGCAGGTGCCTGCCAGTAACCATTTAAGTTGGGTGGCCTCCCCCGATCCTGGAAACTCTGGTGGGGTCAGGAGTGGAGGTCCCCGGCTCCCATTCCAAGGCGGAGCAGGCCCAAGGATTTTTGTGGCCTTTAAGGAGAAAATCAGAATGTTTTTCATAACACTTATCTGTACATGTGACACATGTGCCTCGTGTGTTGCTACAAGCAAGATATTTCATTGTAACCACTTCAGCAGAGTGTTTTAATCCCTCCGCATTTTATGCTGCCAATTTTGCCTCTACCCTCCATTTTCTGAATCTAGCGACTACTGAACCCGAGTTCCACGGGCATCAGTCATTCCAGAGCAAATTTTTGTCAGTAACGCAGGCCTTAGATTTTTTAATTAATATATTTATAAAAACTTGAAAATGCAAAAGAGGGAATTTTAACGCCCAGGCCCTCGGCCAGCGGAACACGCGGGCTGGCCGTTCGGGAGGCTTGGCTCATTGTAATGGCCGGGCCCCATTTAAATGGAGCCAGTGAGCTGCCCGCCCCAAACAGGCGTTGGAGGCAGCTCACCGGGTTTGGGCCAGCACAATATCAGGCGGCAGCACAGTAAATCATTGGGGGTGGGAGGGGGCGGGAAGGGGCGGGATTTGGCAGGGTTTGTGAGCGTGGAAGGAGGGGGGCAGTGGCCCAAGCTATTTTTGTGTGGTCCACGGCATCGTTCCATCCAGTAGGCCATAAAAATGGCTTTGGACTCCTAAAAGAACCCGATTAGCAAAATTGATGAGACTCTCACCTGAGTCAGGTGGGCTCCTCAGCCGCCCAGATTTAAGATAGCCACAAAGCGGAAAAATAGTGGTGAGTGGACTGCTTTGATTTTAACCTCTACACCACCCAGTTTATGCTGGACGGAGCAAGTTAAAATTCCTACTAAATTATTTTGGCTGTGGATTTCATATGCTTATTTAAACTGATAATTTCTTTTAATAAGATTTTTCAAGCCAAAAAATGGGATTCTTTGTTTTTGTGATCTGATACTGTTGTCATCTGAGATATGCAGAGGCAGTTGTGAACGATTTTAACTTCTGGGTGAGAACATGGCCCTTCATCGGAGCCCGATCTGCAATTTAAAATTGCAGGCGGTCAAATCTGGGTGAGGAAGGAATTGCCCCATCGCCTGATGTCTGCTAGGCCGGGGGTGGCGAGGGGCGGGGGGTGTTAAAATTGCCCCCAATTTCTGATCTGAATATTCTTGCATTATGTACAAAACCACCAAAGCCATACTTACCATCACAAAAATGTACTTTCAAACATGAATACCGCAGTTGGTTTGTAAATGAATGTGTTCATTTGTTGCTTTGTGAATAGAAATGCCTCTTGCTCCATTAGTTTAAGATTAAACTTTGATAGGATTCTGCAGCAAGAAATCCACAATTCATTACCACATACAGTCCCAGAAGAATTGGCTCAATTTTGAGAATATGGAGAGACATCCACTCATATATACTATATATGAAGGTTAATGTATTAAAGGAGAGATTTCTGGGTCTGCGCCCAGGCACACTGGATTACTTCGGCACAATGAATATTGGAAAATCAGGCAGGTTAGAGCACATGCCTCTAAAGGAATCATCCAATTTTTTCTCCATTCAAATTAACAGAAGGTAAATCAAATTGGTTCCTTTACAGATGAGTGCTCAAACTTGCCTGATTATCTTATATTCCCTGCACCCAAGCGGTCCACGATCATCTCCCCTTAAGGGTCTTGTGTATTGTGCACACTTCCTGTAAGAGTCATACTTACTTTCTGTAACATTCCCCATAATACTTTTTCTGAATCATTGTGAGCAATATCATGGGAGATCTGTATGACATTTGTAACAAGTAAATAATATTGTCAGTCTGTATGGAGTGTGGGTTCAAATGACAATGCAAAAGAATACATTCTGAGGTACAAACCTTCCAACCATTATTTCTCTTTCACATAACCTAAAGCTCAGAATACCTTAAGACTACAAAAGTAACCATTACTGTATTACCATTTAAACCTTCAAAACATTCATCACTGCAGTTTATTCTGCAGAGTGAATGCCACCTTGTTCAGTGGTGTAATTGGTAAGTTATAAAAATGATTGTTATAATTGATGATTAAATATATAATTCTGAAATTTATAAGCAGTTCGCAGCATATTACATTCTCTGAAGCAAAATAAGAATGCAGCTAGCCTTTATTATTGTAATAGCAAACAATTGTACTTTACCCTCATTATAGTATAAGTTATCAAGAGGCAAATATTTTGTGTGTCAAAACAAGGTGCTTGGTGGACTGAAAATCTCACAATACAGCATAAAGTACAACCTCAAGATGGCAGTCCAGTAATCTTATAAGAATGATAGCATTTTAGATGAGGGTGAAATATGTAATTCTTATGTTATTTTCCAAAATATGATCTGTTATGTATTCACCCCATGGCATTATTTAATGAATATCATTAAATGCTTAGCTGAAAGGCTGTTAGGAAGGTTAATTTTCTGCTACTGTTTTATTCCGCAGTGAATGATTGATTTTCGGCCTCTAGAGACGGTTAAAAAATTCAGTCAATCTCCATTGAATAGCCTGCAACACACATTTAGTAAAGGGTGAAAAAAAATAAGTTTGAAAAATGGCCTCTTGTCTGCCGAGCCACAGCGATCTCTGCACCACCAACTAAAGAAATAATGGCCAATTTCTGGACCCAGACAAGTACTACCAGAGTACCTGTGGCGGTAACCTGTTTGAAAGGCTGGCATTTCACGCCAACTACAATCTAATTGACATGGATGACCTGTGACATTTTGTTAATACAACTTTTAAATATTCTGATGAATGGTTTCATCTTTCAATGGAAGAGTTATACTACAGCCAGCAATCTTCTGAAGTAGAGAGATGTCATTGTCATCAATCAATAGCACATTAAACAGACAAGACTTTCACTTATCAATATAGGGACACAGGAAAACATGTTCTGAACTGGGTAGTATTGGATCTGTTTTCATACAACCATTAGTGCAACCTGAAAGTGAAGCTCTTTTGTGTTTTTGCTACATCTTTTAAAACCTGTGCTCAGTTATTGCACAAACTGTAACTAAGGGCTGATTCCCCATGAATGTTGCACCAACCATTGTACAAATGATTAAATGTACATTCAATATTTCCAAGTTTGCATCCATAAAGAAAATGTACACTTATGGATCTATGGTTCTTTTCACTCCTTACAAATGCTGTTCAGATTTTATACAAACAATACATCCGTCACAAATCCGGGTCTTCCGCTGATACCTTCTTGGGTTCAGTGGTATCAGTCACTCCTGTCAGCGGATTTCGTATCCCTTACTTTACGAAGTTGACTTACACTGCGCCAAAATCTATTTATACGATAGCGTGACTCATTTTGTAGGAGACCATTTTAGGCCAGTTTAGGCTGGAAGATCATGCATTGTGCTGATTGGGTGAGGATCCAGCGAAAGAGATTTCTGGCCATTGCACATATGTCCTGTACCAATGGGACAAATTCTGCTGGCTGGAAAATTTGCCACAAATGTTTTTCATCTAGGCACACACATGCTGGCAAGGCTGCATTTATTGTCCTAAAAGTTTGATTATTAGTTTAGATTTGGAGTCATTTTTTTTAGATTAGGTCATATCGAACAGACAGAACAGAAAAAAATACAAATCTTGTAGATGTTCGTGTGTGATATCTCCTATTCTCTTTGTCTCTCATCACAGTAAAGATGCTAAGCCCCTAAGCACTTCTCATTAAGCCATCACCTCCATAAGATTCAACATCAAACTTGAGTTCCTTTCCCAGTCTAATACGAGTTGGTCAGGCTCCTGTGCTAACAGCAAGGTTGCTGGCAGATCCTTATTTTCTAGCCATTGCGGTTGACCGTGCTGTAGCTTTACCTCCAATTGATCTGCAATCCATTTTACAAGGGAATTCGTAATTTCTATAGTGTAATAAAATAATTAGATGTGTATCTGTTGTTACTGCTAATACTGGGAAGCTCATAACGTTAAGAAAATAAAATCTGCATATACACAAAATACTCCAAATATCACTGCCAGGATCTTGGAGCTTGCTTGTTCAGAGCAGACACATTCCCAAAAAATCAAAATAAACAATTTCATCTGAAACTGTTTCTGGTTGCATTTATTCAAATAAAAGTTCAAATATGCAAAGAGAATTAAGCTTTTAAGTTTCCTGAGGACTCAATGGTAGGTTCAGTTCCTGCTAATAATTTTATTTATTTTGACAACACATGAATGCAACACCAAACCGTTAGTCACGCTGGGATTAGGTAGGCAGAAGAACTTCCTCCTTTGTCTCATAATAAGCAACTATGAGTGTTGTTTGAAGCCAGGAAGATTTGACACCTTTCAGAGGATATCACAACAAAGGGAAGCTTCAGCTACAAAATATATTGGTGGTAATTTTGACCGTAGAAGTAAAACGGGTGATATTGATTCAGCCACCCGTTATACATCTCTCCCAATTTTCATTTGCATTGGAGGTGGATATGGATTTCATCCGACATGGCCCATTTTACACCATTATCCAAGGTCAAAATTACCCCCGATACCTCTTGCTTCTTTCTCTTTGAAAATCACGATGTGGAGATGCCGGTGATGGACTGGGGTTGACAATTGTAAACAATTTTACAACACCAAGTTATAGTCCAGCAATTTTATTTTAAATTCACAAGCTTTTATTTAAATAAATTTTATTTTAAATTCACAAGCTTTCGGAGGCTTCCCCCTTCGTCAGGTGAACACATCGTTCACCTGACGAAGGGGGAAGCCTCCGAAAGCTTGTGAATTTAAAATAAAATTGCTGGACTATAACTTGGTGTTGTAAAATTGTTTACAATTTGAAAATCACAGCAGCAACACTTCTCCCAGATTGACAGGAGACCAGAGGCTTGAGCAGAATGGCCGCAAACAGGTTTATCAAGTTGTCGCTCCATTTTGTGTGTATAAATTATTGAAATTATTCGGGTGCATGTTGTTAAATAATTTAGCTTGTTAAATTGCTTATATTATTTAGGCTATTTAGACAATTAGGTTGTATAAAGCTTTTATTACCATTGACTGGTGTGTATTGGGTTCTAACAATTGGATCTGTGCTGTCCACTGCTCAGAACAAGGCTGTGTTATATAACCATTAGTTAGCTGTACCATGTACAATTTACATCTCTCAATTGTCCGGATTTAATTGAAAACTCCCAACTTTGCTAGTCAATCACAACCTTGCCCTGACTTTAGAGCAGCGGTCCAGAAACTTCAAATATTCCTGGCACTGTTGCAAACTTCAATGGGGTAGAATTTCCGTTGGCGTTCTCCTGATCTCCCACTGTAACTTTGGTGGACGTTCTTCCGATTTCCTGCCGTAACTTCGGTGGAAACTCCGATCAACGGCACAAATGGGTATTGGCACTGTTTCTCCAGGTTTGTGCCGATCTTCTGCCAAAGTTACGGGAGGAGATCAGGAGAATCTTTGTAACATTACAGGATTCGGGGTATTGGGAAATATGGTTTGTACTTAATTTGTCTTGATCAATTAATGCCTTATTGTATTTCAATGATAAATATTTTAAGTTTTAAACCTTATACGATGAACATATAATATGTTAATCCATCTCTTGAGAAGTATGAGAAAAAATAAATTAAGCGCATTTCAGTCTGAAATTCTCTTAATTTAGACAGATATATGATTATTATAACCATGCATTAAACTCATTAGAAGCGCCAAGTAATAGGAGAAGATATGAAAGTATTAGGTTATTTCAATCTTCCTGACATTTAAAATAAATGTCACTGATTTTGGTCGTTCATCCCTGATTTTAGGGCATCTTTTGCTGATTCTCAAGTTTGTAATTACGGACATATATGTATAATACAGAATCAGAAATTGTAATTCAATCCTTGGTGACTATTAATGCTTTACTTAAAGCAGAAATGTTATTCATCCTGTATCTTTTAAGCAGTATAGAGATAGTGGGAATAATTTTGGCTTCATGTGGTAGTGTTAGCGAATCTGCAGCCTGTTTTGCATCTCTCTCGATTTTTATTTCCATTGAAGTCAAAATTACCTCCACTGTTTTTAAGATTTGTATTTGTTAAGATTCTTAGTTTGGGGGAAATTAGTGTTGAGAAAACAAGGAAAATCTCCAGTAGTAATATAACGAGGAGCTCTGACCACGTCTAACAAGCTGCCTTGGCACCTATGACGTTTATTGCTTCCTTTGTTCCCTTTATTATGATTCCCAGTTTTGCAAAGCTATTATTTCACATTTACATCATGACTTTTATGCGTTTTTTAAAATTTGCTTTTGAGTTTCATCATTAGCCCTGTGAGGAATTGGAATATTCCTCCTAGAGAAAACTCCATTAATATTCACTGTGCTGGTTGGATAATTAATCTCTGTGACTGCTGTCTCATTATGTAGTATATGAAGGACTGCTGTTGTGCAAACTGTAAAATACAATACAATTGCATGCTCTATAATGAAATAAGAAGTTACTGTTTTTTAACAAGTGTGGTTTAAGTAATGTTTGTGAACCCGCATACATGCTGGTTTACTTCGTTTAATGATCATTTGAGGGCATTTTATGTTTACGATGTGCTACTCATACCACTGTCCACCTCATATAGCAGGTAAACTGCGTTAACGCCAACACACCCAATATAAGCAGTGGGGACTGTACCATCAAATCATAACAGCAACAACTTGCATTTATATAGCACCTTTCATAGAATCATAGAAAGGTTACAGCACGGAAGGAGGCCATTCGGCCCTTCGAGTCCGCGCCAGCTCTATGCAAGTTTTGTGTCATCTGCAAATTTTGAAATTGTGCCCTGTACACCCAAGTCCAAGTCATTAATATATATCAAGAAAAGCAGTGGTCCCAGCACCGACCCCTGGGGATCACCACTGTATATGTCCCTCCAGTCCGAAAAACAACCGTTCACCACTACTCTCTCCTGTCACTTAGCCAATTCTGTATCCATGTTGCTACTGCCCCCTCTATTCCATGGGCCACAATCTTAATGATAAGCCTACCATGCAGCACTTTATCAAACGCCTTTTGGAAGTCCATATACACCACATCAACTGCATTGCCCTCATCTACCCTCTCAGTTACCTCATCAAAAAACTCCATCAGGTTAGTTAAACAAGATTTGACTTTAACAAATCTGTGCTGGCTTTCCCTAATCAATCCATACTCATCCAAGTGATTGTTAATTCTGTCCCGGATTATCGTTTCTAAAAGTTTCCCCACCACTGAGGTTAAATTGACTGGCCTATAGTTGCTGGGTTTATCCTTACACCCTTTTTTGAACAAGGGTGTAACATTTGCAATTCTCCAGTCCTCTGGCACCATCCCCGTATCTAAGGATGTTTGGAAGATTATGGCCAGCACCTCTGCAATTTCCAGCCTTCCCTCAGCAACCTTACTTCCCTTTAATGTAGTAAAATGACTGAAGGCTCTTCACAGGAGTGTAATCAGTCAAAAATTGGCAATGAGTCAAAGAAGGAGACATTAGGACAGGTGACCAAAAGCTTGGTCAAAGAAGTAGGTTTTAAAGGAGCATCATAAAGAGAAAGTGAGGTGGTTTAGGGAGGGAATTCCAGAGTTTAGGGCCTCGACTGCTGAATGCATGACCACCAATTGTGGAGTGAAAGAAGTGGGGGATGGATGAGAGGCCAGATTTGGAGGAACGCAAAGTTCGGACGGTTGTAGGGCTGGAGAAGGTTACAATGGTAGGGGAGGGGTGAATCCATGGAGGGATTTGAACGCGAGAATGAAAATTTTAAAATCCAGGGGTTGGTGAACAGGGAATCAATGTAGGTCAGCGAGCACAGCTGTAAAGCTCCCCTCAGAGACCACGAAAACAGTGTGGCCTAGGTCTCACAACTGTGAGCCTGTGGGAAACTGCACAATCAGGCTGCTGTGCTGAGATAAACCCAGAAGACTTTTGCGCCTTTCTCAGGAAGATCTAGGAAAGTCAGACATGAACTAATTGGTAACAGTTGAGTACTTTATTTGGGATAGGAACAGAGTCAATTACACACAGTACATTAAGCAAAGATTTATACTGAACAACAAAGGCAGTGTTCGCCCCGGTGATGCTCAGGGCAGAGTAGTCTTCTGGCATCAGCGCAGTTGTTCTGAACTATCACATATTAGTCGCACTATTTCTCTACAAAAGACATGAGTTTTGGGCTCATCGTTATAGTAGAAAAGATGCCTGATTGACAAGCATTAACCCATTCAGGTTGCTTTCCCTTATCTCTTAATTCAACTGAGCCAACAGTGGGCCCTGGGTAAGGTGATGTTCACATGCCCGAGGGTCGCCCCATTCTAAGTTGAAGACCTTTAATCTTTCATTGTTCGACCTTCTTGAAGACTCTGCAGTTTTCGTTAAACTGTTAAGCACGTAGCCATGTCTGTGCCCGGACATGGGCCTCTGTGAGTTACTGTCTTGTCAAGGCCGTGCTTGGCACCTGATCCCCCTGTCTCTTTTGGGGAGGACAGGTTGTCTTTTTCCAGACTCCTTTACTTTCAAGAAAATTAAAAAGAAAACATTATGCTATGAATGCATTACAGAGGTATCTAAAAGCCTGTACAAACTTCGTTAATGATTATGTGGTTCAGGCTACTGAAGGCTATCATGATCAAGTTTAATCACACATTGCTTGACCAAGCTAACTACACAATTGTCTGGTTAACATACTGAACAAATGATTTGGTTAAATGTGGTTACATATTAAATGCAGTTACCTACGAGGTTAACTGTGATTAAACATAATTAAATGAAGTATAACATTTCGAGATGGTCTTTCTCAAGGTGAGGGGGGAGGGGGGGTTATGTTTAAAATGGCTGACAGGAACCGCAAGACACACAGATATGGAGGGTCTCATTTCCCCCACACTGACAACGTAAAACTAAGTTTAAGCTTTCACATTATGAAGGGCTGAGTTCCTGATCACCTTGGCCACTTGCATGGCTTGAGTAGGAGTAGAAAAGGTGGCCTGGACCCTCCGGTACAGCAGGCAGGTCTCGTAAATAGCAATGACGACTGCGAGAACCAGAACACCATGGATAATCATGAAAATGTAGGACACGAGTCAGGCCCAAACCAACTGACCAACGTTGTAAACCACATCCCACCATTGATGATTATCCAGGGTGGCAATGCCTTTCTCAATGTCATCATTGTCCTGGAGCATCTGTAAAAGATGGACTTGGGAAATGACTGTTCTATCTGGGATGGATTGTAGACTGAGCGACAGTGGAGGAATAGGATGACCGAAGTGGACAATGGACTCTAAGGCCTCATCGTCTAAGGACAGCTCCCACCTGAGTTCTGTGACATTGTGCCGGTGGATAGGCAGGAGGGTGATACTCCCGATTCACACCGGGGAAGCTGGAACAATGCAGAACATTGGAGAGTTAAAGGTCTGTGGTCATGTGTTTGGCAGTGGTAATAATGCAGTAACATCCTTGCCCCATGTAAACTGATAAGGGCTCATGGGGTTGGGGGTAATTTATTAGCATGGATAGAGGATTGGTTAACGGACAGAAAATAGAGAGTAGGAATAAACGGGTCATAATCAGGTTGGTAGGCTGTAACTAGTGGAGTACCACAAGGATCAGTGCTTGGGCCTCAGCTATTTACAATCTATATTAATGACCTAGATAAAGGGATTGAGTGTAATGTATCCAAGTTTGCTGATGATACAAATCTAGGTGGGAAAGTAAGCCGTGAGGAGGACACAAAGAGTCTCCAAAGAGATATAGACAGGTTAAGTGAGTGGGCAAAAAGGTGGCAGATGGGATATAATGTGGGGAAATGTGAGATTGTTCACTTTGGTAGGAAGAATAGAAAAACAGAATATTTTTCAAATGGTGAGAAACTATTAAATATTGGTGTTCAGAGGGATTTGGGTGTTCTTGTACACGAAACACAAAAAGTTAACATGCAGATACAGCAAGCAATTAAGAAGGCAAAATGTATGTTGGCCTTTATTGCAAAGGGGTTGCAGTACAAGAGTAAGCAAGTCTTGCTGCAATTGTGGCTCCACGTCGGATAAGCCACGGGGGAAAGTCACGGAACTCTTTGAAGATAAGCTTCCCATGGACTCAACTTGGTAAAGGCAGTCAGGACCCTCTCCCAGGCTCTTGGGGACAGGGAGTGTGCCCTGTTTACGGTCGAAAGAGACGTGAGGGGCTGGGCAGGCCAAGCCAAGCCTGCGGATATGATGGAGACCAGCAGTAGTTAAATTTGCCCCCCAGCTACTGCTGGAGATGTTGGTTTTTCCCAAATGCGGGGACATGGTTGGCCGCGATATCAGTGAGGCCCTTCTGCATTAATGATAGAATGAAGGACCCGTGCGTACTACATGTAACGGCCCAGGATATATTTGGGTTCCAGACATTGGCATTGTGGTCAGCAATAATTTTGTTGATCTTTTCGGATAGTTTATGCATGGCCAGGACCATTTCATCGGTAGAGAATAGGTTCTGATGTTCCTCAAGAATATTCATACAAGACAGAAGACCCTTCAACTCTCCCTGCATGACCTCGTCATGCTGCCACAAAGAAGCGATGTCAAGGTGATTCTTTCCCACGACACCAGCCGTTGCACCGATACCCAGCCACTCGCTAAGGTCATGAGTTGGTTGGGGTCGGCCTGTAGGCTGGCTGAAGGGAGAATCAGGAGTTTCAGAGGCAGGGCGATGAGCCTCAAATTCGGAGATCAATTTGGCGAGCATGTCGCGGAAAAGGTTTAGGCAAGTGCCGTGACAGAGACCCTGGGGCACGCGTAATTCTTACAGATCAAAAACAACGGGTACCATCTCGAAACGAACATCGTTAAACATTACATGGCCGGAATCAGTAACCGTGAGACTGTTGCAATTGTCATTTGGCGATTGGTCAGGACAGGCCGCCAGAGAGTCATCCGGGTGGACTACCCACTCCATGACGTCCATAGTTAGAGTTCCCCCGGACCCTCCCAGAAGTTTGTTGATCGGGGATGTACACCAATAGTCGCAAGCATGCCGGGGCCAAAGCTGAGGCCATTTTAAAGTCAATTAAGAGTCTATGCAATACTTACAATCTCACCTGAGTATTATGGAATGCCAGTTTACCTGGTGCACACTCTACCGACGCCCGGGACGTTGCAATCCCAACACCACAGGCTGCCAGAGATCTCACCGAGTTTAATGTCCTTTTTCATGCACCTGCACTCCAGTTGAAGGCCTTGGCCTTTTGCGAGACGCACACCCCAAATCCGTCCATATCTCTCGACCAGCTCTTGCCATCCTGAGGCGAAGGCAACGGGGAAAAGTACCATCTCTTGGTGGTATTTCGTAAGACGAAGTTGATATCCACCGGATCGATGGTGATACCCTGTGTTCCATTTAACCAGGGAACAGGAACGTATTGGTCAATTGCCACATGGTCCCATTCCTCGACAGGTGCAGGTCCGGCTTCTGGCAATAGCAGCAACATCACCAACAAGAGGTTGGTCATCATGGCTGATATCCTATGCAGACCTAATGAACCACATCAGTGCACATCAGTCACGACTGATAGTGGAGGGATCTATGCGCCGGAAAGAGACAGGGTATAAATATCAATCAGATGTTCACTGAAAGCAACGGGGTGTTCGTCGGGCTGCTGTAAGGTCTGGCTACATACAGCGAAATTATTCACAGCGGCAAAGCCCAGTAACATTATAATGCCACCTAAGAAATCCTCTGTTTTGTATTCCTCTTTGCGGATTCACTGGCGGACTTTAGGCCGCATGGCACAATGGAGGATGGACTTGATGTCACAGGTGTTAATGTCGGGGTGGGCATTAATGAAGCAGTGATAGGCCAACGAGAGTTCGCAGGGATTCGTATATGGAGTAATCTCACCGATTTCTCGCGCCAATACTGCAATCTCATCATGCCAGAGGGGAACAACTGTTACCATGTTGAGATGCAGGATCTTCCTGCCTTCTCCTATTCTTTTGTGTGACTGGGCAGACTGAATGACCTCCACTATCCCAAGGATGGTTACTGGGGCCATGGGGCGGGTTGAGTGAGAAGAGGCCTTTGTCCCAGGCAAAGGTGTGCAAACCTGGGAAACGGCACTAAGAACCTGAAGGGGAGACAGAGTCATCCCCATAGTGGAGATAGCACACACCAGTTCCTGCTGTTGACGCAGCTGACCCTTGAGGCCATAAATCTGCAAATTACACTGGGAATGATTAGCCGAGCGCTGCGGCTTATTTACAAGCACGACAAGTTCACGGCAAGAGCCGCGGGAAACTTCTAAGTCGTGCTGCAAGATGGCTTTTACGGAGTCGAGCTCGCATCTGCTGAGCTCCTGCTCCGATAGCCGCCGAGTTGGTGGTCATGGCTCGGAGCTGAGTACAGAGGGCCGAGAGTTCTTCCATTTTAAGTGACTGCTGTGTGAGATGTTCTTCATACAAGCAGCAGCACTCATTACTCAATTTGCCTGCAGATTGACCCGCATAAATGAGCAACCACTTAGCACTTAGCACACTCGGTCTTAATTTTGCGAGAATCAAGTTGATTCTGAATCCAATTAGCAGTGGAAGCAAATGACACATTCAACTCCTTGGAGACAGTAAGCAAGTCACCGGCATCCAAATTCTTAAACTTTATCCCGAGGGATAATTCAATCCCTAAACTTGATGCCATCGGAATACTAAGAAAAAAATCGCTGGAGGGGGATCCCCAAACCCCGTAATGAACCCAAAGTCTGTACGGTTTTCCTACCCAGACTGTCAGGTTACCAGTCCTGAGCCTCTGTCCTGGACCAAACCTCCCTCACCCATAGGTCAAACTCCTGGCTAGGCTCGCCAATTTGTAAAGCTTCCTTCCGAGACCACAAAAACAACTGTGAGCATGTGGGAAACTGTACAATCAGGCCGCTGTGCTCAAATAAACCTGGAAGACTTTTGCACCTTTCTCAGGAAGATCTAGGAAAGTCTGAGAGGTGATGTTGGTGCGAGTTAGATATGGGCAGCAGAGTTTTGTATGAGCTTAAGTTTATGGAGGGTGAAAGGTGGCGGCCGGCCAAGAGAGAATTGGAATAGTCGAGTCTGGATGTAACAAAAGCACGGACGAGGGTTTCAGTGGCAGATGGACTGAGGCAGGGGTGGAGACGGGCGATATTATGGAGTTGGAAGTAGGCGGCCTTTGTGATGGAGAGGATATGGGGTCGGAAGCTCAGCTCAGGCTCAATTAGGACGACGAGGTTGCAAACAGTCTGGTTCAGCCTGAGACAGTAGCCAAGGAGGGGGGTGGTTAACGTATATTTTTTACGTGTTTATTTGCTTAGTTGATAGGAATGTTGGGTTACACTGAAAATTCATTAAAAGTTCCATGAATCAATGAGGTCATATAGCTGGCTAAAGACTTTAAAAGAATCGTCACTGGACTGAATGATGACTTTACCTGTAATGTTTATAGTAGAATAAAAAATTAAGAACAATTGGTTGTCAGCAATCGTTCTAAATTACCTTTTAGCTTGAATAAGAAAACCCTCTCAGCAAACCCCATGAATATGCTCATATTGGACTCTGCATTTGATCAATTCAAATATTGATGCCATTGGTGAGTGCGGAGGCAATCAGTTTCTGTCAGGGCATTCAGCCACAACATACACTACTACCATTCCTCAGATGATTTTGTTCAAAGTAGCAAAAGAATAGAGACATAGCAGTTCCATAAAGAATGGTTAAAACTGCTGCAAAAGAACAAGGCAGTGTGTTGTTAATTAACCGATAAAGCAGAGGATTAAAGTGTTGTCACTTTGGTAACAGTGCAAGAATATATATTTACATTCTGAACTCATTTATTTTTGTGAGAAACAATAACCTGGTTAACAATAACCTGAGTAAAAGGTTTTAGTTCATTCAGAGTAAACAATTAACAGTTAAATAAGCGTTTAATGGATTTTTTTTCCAACTTTGTGCTTATGGTGGAGAACCTCGTCCACCAGAAGTGTGCATTGGAAGGCCAGGTGGATGCAGCGGACAATTTTTTGACCATTAATTAAAATGGCCAGAAAATCATGAGCATCACATGCCTGGATTTTCAATATGAGTTGTCAGTGGACAACGTTCCAACCAGGAGCACAGTTGCAAAACCAACCCTTTCCAAAACCACCAGGTCCATGTCAACGTTCATTAAGTTAAGTTTATATATGAAATAATTTTTTGTGTATGTAAGAGATTATGGGCAAATAATATTTATGGGCAAATAAAAGCACAAAAATAACTTAGTACATTTTGGAATCTCGACACCATTAGCTTGGACATCAGGAATTTCGAGCTATGGCTTTGCTGGGTGCAGGAGAGAGGGAGGGACATCATGTGCCGGCTAAAATTGGGGTAAATGGTTAATTTGTACATTCTGTCCTACAACTGTTTCCTTTAGTGCAGCAATAGTCACCCCCCACCCCACAAAAAAATGCAGACTGACATGGCAGGATTTATCTAGATACGCAGTTTGAATTGGGGATTGTATCACATTGAAAAAACAATCTTTTTTATCCAGATAGGATCCAGTTACTCCTTAAACTTCCTTTCTCATGTGCACTGACTTTGGGGCATGTCTGGGAGTGGAGGCACAAGCATGGCAAAGCAGCAGGGGCAAGTCTCACTCTGCCACACTATCAATCCCTGGAAAGGGTCTGCAGAATTTCAGAACTGATTTCTCTAATGCCCTCCTCTCCAGCCACCCAAGCTCACCGGCAGGAAGCAATTCCCACTCTGTCATAGTTGTTGCGGCTAAACAGGATTGGAGATGTTCGGCCCCATTCTATTTTACTTTTCATTTATTTTATTTATATTTAATTTATTTTCCTCTCTCTAAGCTTCCTCCAGCCACGAACCATGCCCCACATGACAGGGTAGGAAGGCCCCCTCCTCCCAAGCCTCTGTTGATGCTGCCACTGGAAGATGCCCAAAAGTAGCTGGCCCTCTGACTTTCTGTTCCTCCATGTGGGAAGATACCTGCTCTTGGCTTGACTTGGCTTCTTCCCTCTAGTAGCACAGTTGAGATCAAAAACTTGCTATCTGGGAAGAAGAAAAGAAATCATAGTAATACAATAACATAGTAACATTAAAAAAAAATGGAAATCCAGATGGTTAAAATATGACTGTGACCTGCAATACCGTCTAATGAAAACTACAACGTTAAAGATTATGGCCTACAGTTTCCACTAGATTGCTCTGGCTTTTTTCAGCGCAATCCAGCCGAAATAGTGGAAAACGGCGCATCACCACCACCTCAAGGGCAATTAGGAATGGGCAATAAATGCTGGCATTGCCAGCGACACCCACATCCCATGAACGAATTTTAAAAAAGCAGCGAGGAATTTTGAATTATGGGGGCTGTCATTTGCCCTCGGCGTAATTCAGGTTTCCGCAATCTTCTGCGCTGGCTCAAAAAAAGATATCGCTGAAACTACCCCCACCCACAAAACTGGCCAAGCCCACCCACTCGATGCAACGAGGATGGTGAGTTTCCAACGATTGCACCAGCAGAGGCCTGGGAAGCGGGGGCCTTCCTGCCCTGTCATGTGGGGCATGGTTCGAGGAGGGTTCTAAAATTAAGCAAGGTTTCTTAGGCGCAAATGCACTGGTAGGCACTGTTTAAATGTTTTTAAATAGTGAAAAATATTAATTTACTAAGAAACAGACCAATGAAAGTAGGAAATGATTCAGTATCGTTTTTTTGAGTCATTTTCAGTGTTTAAATCAGGTCACTCACAGGCGGAGGACAGGAGACCTTTATTAAAAATGTTTATTTTTAGTGATGAAGACATTTTCAGCTGTATTAATAAAACTGCACCAGGTTACCACTCTTAAATACATGAATGAATATTTTTGATTGCAAAAAAAATAAAGAAACTCCTTTTATGCTCCGTTAGGCTGCCGAACTGCGCTGATTCATGGCAGATTTTACGTTTGTGATTGTGTTAATGCATTTTAGTGGAAACTTGGCATAACTTGGCGTAAAACACGCCAGTGCAAATTTTCGGGGGCTCTTTGCCCCCAAATGCCGATTGCACCCAAAGCAGAAACTCTAGGCCTATATTCTGTAACATTGCATAACATTATTCTATCATATTTTAACAACTTGATTTTTTTTTTATGTCATTTTTGTCTTTTTCCAGATGAGTTGAATAATGAAGCAGCAGATGGTCCTTTAGTGCTTTGTGCTGCCAGTGAATCTTCCATTTCCTGAACAACTACTTATTTCACTGGTGGGCATCGGTCCATCCCCAGTACACAGTAACAGTTCATCTCCTTTCTTATTACAGAAGAAGTAGCTTTCCTTCATACTAATATATTTAAAAAGCAGACTTCACTTTTTTACAGGTTTTTAAAAATTAAATTATTTTAGAATTAGGAATTTTAAAAATAACTGGAAAAATATATATAATGTGCCCGTCAATACCTAATATATACAGATTTTCAATTTACCTGGATAGTGAGCCAAAGCATCTGAAAAAGATTTTAGGTAAGAATTAAGAGGTAGTTTTACAAAGTTCTGCTTCTGCATGGAGCCTCAATAGAGGGGAGTGGGGATCACAGAACAGGCCCTATAATGTAACAGGCCGAGCTCCAAATCATGTTCCTGACTCGTGAAGCTCCACAGTTGCAAGTGAAGCCTCGTTAAATGATTCCAACTCTCAAGGCTAATAATTAGTCTGGATTTAATTTCTTAATTTTGGGAACTGGAATAGGGATTGCAAATTGTGTTAGTTCCACATATTCAGATGCTTAATTCTGGCCTCTTGCACAACCCCAATTTCCACCCCCCCACCATTGGCGACCAAGCGTTCAGCTACCTAGGCCCTAAGTTCTGAAATTCCCTCTCTAAATCTCTCCACCTCTATCCTCCTTTAACACACTCCTTGAAAACTACTTCTTTGACCAAGCTTTTGCTCACCTGTCCTAATATCTCCTTATGATGCTCGGTGTCAAATTTTGTTTGATAATCCTGTGAAGTGCCTTGGGACGTTTTATTATGTTAAAGGTGAAATATAAATGTTAGTTGTTCTTGTTGTTGTTTGCATGGCAACTAACCCCTTCCTTGAAATCATAACATGTTTGTCTGAAATTTCTCCCTCTATTTTAAAGAAAGAAACAAGGACATGCATTTCTATAGTGTCTTTCACAGTCTCTGGATGTCCCAAAGTGTTTTACAGCCAATTAAGTACTTTATGAAGCATAGTCACTGTTGTAATGCATTGCTGCAGGAGTTCCTCAGGGCAGTGTCCTAGGCCCAACCATCTTCAGCTGCTTCATCAATGACCTTCCCTCCATCATAAGGTCAGAAATGGGGATGTTCGCTGATGATTGCACAGTGTTCAGTTCCATTCGCAACCCCTAGATAATGAAGCAGTTCGAGCCCGCATGCAGCAAGACCTGGACAACATCCAGGCTTGGGCTGATAAGTGGCAAGTAACATTCGCGCCAGTCAAGTGCCAGGCAATGACCATCTCCAACAAGAGAGAGTCTAACCACCTCCCCTTGACATTCAACAGCATTACCATCGCCGAATCCCCCACCATCAACGTCCTGGGGGTCACCATTGACCAGAAACTTAACTGGACCAGCCATATCAATACTGTGGCTACAAGAGCAGGTCAGAGGCTGGGTATTCTGCAGCGAGTGACTCACCTCCTGACTCCCCAAAGCCTTTCCACCATCTACAAGGCACAAGTCAGGAGTATGATGGAATACTCTCCACTTGCCTGGATGAGTGCAACTCAAGAAGCTCGACACCATCCAGGACAAAGCAGCCCGCTTGATTGGCATCCCAACCACCACCTAAATATTCACTCCCTTCACCACCGGCGCACAGTGGCTGCAGTGTGTACCATCCACAAGATGCACTGCAGCAACTCGCCAAGGCTTCTTCGACAGCACCTCCCAAACCCTCAACCTCTACCACCTAGAAGGACAAGAGCAGCAGGCACATGGGAACAACATCTCCTGCACGTTCCCCTCCAAGTCACACACCATCCCGACTTGGAAATATATCGCCGGTCCTTCATCGTCGCTGGGTCAAAATCCTGGAACTCCCTTCCTAACAGCACTTTGGGAGAACCGTCACCACACGGACTGCAGCGGTTCAAGAAGGCGGCTCACCACCACCTTCTCAAGGGCAATTAGGGATGGGCAATAAATGCTGGCCTCGCCAGCGACGCCCACATCCAATGAACGAATATAAAAGAACGCAGCAGCCAACTTACGCACAGCAAAGTCCCACAAACAGCAATGAGATAATGACCAGATAATCTGTTTTTTTTAGTGATGTTGGTTGAGGGATATGTATTAGCCAGGACACTGGGAAAACTCCTCAGCCCTTCTTTAAATACTGCCATGGGATCTTTTATGTCCACCTGAGGGGGCAGACTGGGCCTCAGTTTAACGTCTTATCCAAAAGACAGTGCAGCACTCCCTCAATACTCTCTGGAGTGGGACTTGAACCCACAACCATCTGACTCAAACTGAGAGTACTACCACTGAGCAGGGGCTGATACCCTAACTGCTACAGTTGATTAGGAGATTTTTTTCTATAATTAATACTTGGGAAGTGAGTAAGCAGAGTTTGATTCTTGCAAGTGGTGCTAGAGGGAGTTCAGGCTAACACTTCCTATATTTTAAGTTGGACAATGAGGGATGTCAGTGCAGAGGACCCTCATGTTCCATGTTGAATTTGCTATGTGGGCCATCATAGATCGTCAGTGTATCCGGGGCACCGCATTTGCACTAAGTATTCAGAAAATTGAGTTTCTGGAGCAGTATATCCCTGTGTTTGGGCAGCAACTGGCCACACTGCACAGCATTAGAGGGGATGGGGAGTTTTTCGATTGTGATCTCTAGAATGTGGTCACCCAAGAGCCTGTTAATTTCAGGCTGCACAGCAATGACTGACTTTTTTTTAACAGTGCTTTTCAGCTGTAACAAAGTGTGGCCTCTCGGGTGTAAAAGACATATACTGGACACAAACCTTTTATATATACTAACAAATCTCCTGTGGCATTGCTCATAGTAAGGTGAAAATACTATGTTCCTTTAGATGAATTCCCTCCAGTAATGACTTGGCTTGTACTGAGCTTGCATCACTGCAAACATAAATAAAAATAGAAAATATGGAAGTACACTGTCTGTCAGCATACATAAAGAGAAAAGAATTGGGTGTAACCCTTTTTCAGAACAATAAACAAACTGAACTGTCTCAGGAAAGAGTGAGTTGATACAGAACCTACTGTTTGTGATCCCAAATCCAATGTAAGCAGAATGATAAACTTCCCAAGTGATGAAGTCAATAAGCATCTCATGATATCAGGAAAAACAGCTGATCCTGATCAGGCCAGATTATAGCACCTTTGAATGTATTCCCGAACATTCAGTCCTGATGCCATGCTACAGTCTCTTGCTCGGTTTTCTTTGTCTGCTCTGCACTTTACAAAATTACCACTCCTCATCCAATACAAAGAATATCAATATTAAAATTTTATCAGTGACTCCTACATGATTACTGTGACCTCTACACATTTAACCTTATCCTCTGGGGGACATTAAAAGAATCTGTTTCTACCAAACATTTGTAACTGAAAATCCATCAAAATTAATCTCTAATCTTCTAGCTTCTGTAGATATCACATACTGCACCATGCATCAAAATAATTACATTGTGCCTATATTTCTACAATGTTCCACAATGATTGTTTTGATTAGAGCGCCATCTTGTGATTATGATGTTACACAGTAACCAACAACAGAATTAAAAAGAACTACTGAAACAGAACAGGTCAAACAAACATGCACCATATTGTACTAGTTGCGCAAGCCAAAGAATTCCAAAGGAATTTTAACTGATGATCTGGTGTTCTGGAAAACTGCTGTTAACTGTATTATGGCTCACTGCCCGCTGTAGTAATAAGCCATAGAGATGAGAAAGCCCTATGGTCAATTCCTGGTCTGTGTTGAGTTAGTCGATCTCAGCCAGGGCAGCAGTTGGTGTTCTATAATTGGCCTCAGGTGCCCTAAGCTAGAGAAAGGAAAATTCAGCCAGGGATCCTTATCATAATGGCTACTCTTTAATTCTAGGGGGATAGAATATAAAAACAAGGAGGTATTGCTGCAGTTATATAAGGTATTGGTGAGACCGCACCTGGAATACTGCATACAGTTTTGGTCTCCATACTTAAGAAAAGACATACTTGCTCTCGAGGCAGTACAAAGAAGGTTCACTCGGTTAATCCCGGGGATGAGGGGGCGGACATATGAGGAGAGGTTGAGTAGATTGGGACTCTACTCATTGGAGTTCAGAAGAATGAGAGGCGATCTTATTGAAACATATAAGATTGTGAAGGGTCTTGATCGGGTGGATGCAGTAAGGATGTTCCCAAAGATGGGTGAAACTAGAACTAGGGGGCATAATCTTAGAATAAGGGGCTGCTCTTTCAAAACTGAGATGAGGAGAAACTTCTTCACTCAGAGGGTGGTAGGTCTGTGGAATTTGCTGCCCCAGGAAGCTGTGGAAGCTACATCATTAGATAAATTTAAAACAGAAATAGACAGTTTCCTAGAAGTAAAGGGAATTAGGGGTTATGGGGAGCGGGCAGGAAATTGGACATGAAGCTGAGTTCGGATCGGTCAATGCCCTGTGGGTGGCGGAGAGGGCCCAGGGGCTATGTGGCCGGGTCCTGCTCCGACTTCTTGTGTTCTTTAGATTTGTGGTTGGGATCAGATCAGCCATGATCTTATTGAATGGCGGAGCAGGCTCGAGGGGCCGATTGGCCTACTCCTGCTCCAATTTCTTATGTTCTTATGTTCTTACATGCAAATTGGCATAGGGTCAAACAGATCAGAGAGTTAAATGTGTGGCACAAAGAATGATGTGGGAGACAGGGGTTTCGATTCATGGGGCACTGGCACCAGTACTGGGAAAAGAGGGAGCTGTTCCGTTGGGATGGGCTCCACTTAAACCGGGCTGGGACCAGTGTCCTGGAGAATCGAATAACTGGGGCAGTAGATAGGGCTTTAAACTAAAAAGGTGGTGGGGGGGGGAGGGATCAGGTGAGGGGAAATTTAGAAATCTAAAGAGAAAAGTCAAGGCAAGAATAGTGTAGCGATTTGGGTAAAGATAAGCAAAGTGTGACAGGAAGGGACTGAGTTTAACGGTAATAGTGCATCAGTGAATAAGGTCAAAACAGGGGAAAATGGTAAAAAGTTGGAATTAAAGGCTCTTTATCTGAATGCACGAAGCATTCGTAACAAGATAGACAAATTATTGGCACAATTAGAGATAAATGGGTTTGATCTAATAGCCATTTTAGAGATGTGGTTACAAGGTGACCAAGGTTGGGAACTAAATATTCCAGGGTAATTGATGTTTCGAAAATACAGGCATAATGGATAACATAAGAAAAGAAAGGATGACATAAGGACAGTAGTGAGAAAGGATCTTGGCTCAGAAGATTAGGAAGTAGTATCAGTATGGGTGGAGATAAGAAATAACAGGGGGCAGGAAACACTGGTGGAAGTAGTTTATAGATCCCCTAACAGTAGCAATAAAGTTGAAGCTAGGTGGGAAAGTAAGCTGTGAGGAGGACACAAAGAGTCTGCAGAGAGATATAGACAGGTTAAGTGAGTGGGCAAAAAGGTGGCAGATGGGGTATAATGTGGGGAAATGTGAGGTTATTCACTTTGGTAGGAAGAATAGAAAAACAGAATATTTTTTAAATGGTGAGAAACTATTAAATGTTGGTGTTCAGAGAGATTTGAGTGTCCTTGTACAAGAAACAGAGAAAGTTAGCATTTAGATACAGCAAGCAATTAGGAAGGCAAATGGCATGCTGGCCTTTATTGAAACATATAAGATTCCGAGGGGGCCTTGACAGGGTAAATGCTGAGAGGTTGTTTCCCCTGACTGGAGAGTCTAGAACTAGGGGGCATAGTCTCAGGATAAGGGGTCAGCCATTTAAGACTGAGATGAAGAGGAATTTCTTCACTCAGAGGGTTGTGAATCTTTGGAATTCTTTACCCCAGAGGGCTGTGGATGCTGAGTCATTGAGTATATTTAAGGCTGAGATCGGTAGATTTTTGGGCTCTTAGGGAATCGAGGGATATGGGGATTGGGCTGGAAAGTGGAGTTGAGGTCGAAGATCAGCGATGATCTTACTGAATGGCGGAGCAGTCTCGAGGGGCCATATGGCCTACTCCTGGTCCTATTTCTTCTGTTCTTACATTCTCATGTGTGCTTTTTGTGCACTTTGGATGAGAACAGGATTAGCATTGGCTATGATGCTGTCCGCAACTGTATGGCCTGCAAACACTCACTGTCTAGGCTCATACATGAAGAACATTTCGTTTTGAATGAGTTACTGGATTGGATTGCCTGCACTGTGGAACCACACCTAAGCAAGAATCAGTTATTTAGAAAAGGTGGAGTGAAAAAAGTGGAGAAAATTGGGAGAGGAATTATGGCCTGAAACTTCAAGAGTTGCTATCACCATCAATAGTGGAATTGTATTGCTTGTGGTTGTTACAACAACAACAACTTGCATTTATATGACGCCTTTAAAGTAGTAAAACATCCCAAGGTGCTTCATAG
The DNA here is from genome assembly GCF_035084215.1 of Heptranchias perlo. NCBI lineage: Eukaryota > Metazoa > Chordata > Chondrichthyes > Hexanchiformes > Hexanchidae > Heptranchias > Heptranchias perlo. The sequence continues at coordinate 29,009,435 of NC_090349.1, forward strand.
GAGCATTATCAAACAAAATTTGACACCAAGCCAAATATGGAGATATTAGGACAGGTGGCGAAAAGCTTGGTCAAAGAGGTAGGTTTCAAGGAGAGTCTTAAAGTGGGAGAGAGAGATGGAGAGGTTTAGGGAGGCAAGCTTAGGGCCTAGGCAGCTGAAGGCACAGCTGCCAATGGTGGAGCAATTAAAATCGGAGATGCGCAAGAGGCCAAAATTGGAGGAGCGTAGAGATCTCGGAGAGTTGTATGGCTGTTTTATGCTAATTTTTGAGTGTTTACTACCACTTATTGCCCAAACCCTACTGGATGATTTGCCATTCTTTCACATCTTAATTTACCAGCATTTGCTAATTAAACCATCCAGTGGAACTTTAAATACAATCCTGCAAATTAAACGACTTAATAACCCAAAATGTCCTTTGTTACACAAGCAAAATGATATGGACAACCCTGGTAAGGTGTAAGAGATATTTCAGGGATCATGAGCTTTATCTTTCGATGAAAGAATTTATTACAGGGAAAGAGGCACATCTTTTCTCAAAAAGCCATGCAAACTGGGCATTAAAATACCCAGGCACAGAATGTCCCAATAATAACCACAGTATTTATGTGACATTGAACTCATGTTTGAAATGATGTCTGAATACTGGAAAACTGACCTCAAGCAACACAATTCCTTCCATTAGTGAGGATTCTTCTGTGAAGAGAATCTGTTTGAAATAAAACTCTATGAGACACACAACAGTAAATATTTTACGTTAGCAGTTCAGGTTTATTCCACTTCAGGTTTTATTAACCTCATACAATAAGTATCTATTAATTAGTATTAATGTTTCACTAGGAATAATAGGATTAGGTTTTCCTAAGCATTCTCACCATGCATGTGCTGTATTCATTGAAATCATCTATGATCGTAGTGAGAGTTCAAGCTCAGTGTCAGAAAGACAAACACTTGTGTTCGTGCGGCAACCTGTCAGGTTGTGATCTTGTGCTGCACTTTCAGAACCTGCTATCATTGCACAGGGTCTTTATTCTGTAACAAAAGTCTTTAGAAGTAACCAAATGATTTCAACAGCAAAGCTGATACTGTTTATTGGTTATCGTTGCATGTTGTCTCTGAACCCATATTACAATCTTATTGGGATGTTTTCATTATGATAATTAGAGAAGAATTGTTACACATCAGTACCAATTGTGAAAATGAAGTAGTAGATAAGGGTCAGTCAGGTATTAGACTAATTTTTTTATACTTTCTCTAAACCTAGTTTATATATTTCAGAATTTTAGGTATTACTAAGAAATTGCCTGTGGCACTTTCATGGTCAGTTGATGAATAGAATTTTTTTAATATATGTATATACCCAGATGGAGTTGGGAAAGAAACTTCAGAAACTCACTTCACAAAACCAACCGGTGCCAAGACCTGCAACTATATCATGACAGTTGATAAAGCAAAATTGAATTGGAAATGTTGACATAGCAATTTACAATGGGAATGTTGACAGAAAACCATGGCCAAAAATCATGATAACAGGAAGTAAGGTTTGTGGACAAGAAGTGCAAACCTTATGCAATATAACATATGTGGGTATTTATGCTGAACTATTGGTTTCAAAAACAAATAGTACTGCTCTTGAAATGAATAAAGCAGCAAAATTCACTAGTTACAGGGAAACCAACACTGACTGTTCCTCACAATATAATCTTAAATCAAGTAAAGGAAAAGTTATTAATGGCTTAATTTTAAAGTGAGGGAAAAAGACCTTGCTGATTATTTGCAGAAATCAACGGGACTCTGATGAAAATGAAAGAAGACACCAAGAAAAAGTTGCAATGTTGACTATGGTCTCAAAAATCAAGGGCTGTGAAGGAATCTCTGAGATTTGAAGTCTAATCCAGTCACTAATGAATTTAGACCTGATGTATTGAATAAAAATTCGGACCATTTCTGGTCAAATGTAATGGTACAAACAATCAACGTCCACCAGCACAGTCTACGCTAACTGGTTTCTCCAGCTCACTGTCAATTATGATCTATTATAATCAGGCTGTACAAAAGATGGTTTGGAGCATTACACTAGATCACCCAAAATTAATCAATGGGACAATTAGCATTGGGAATATTTAAAAATAAACAAAATAGTGGATTTACAAATGAGACTAAACTTCAGATTTTCAGTAGTAACGTGAAATAGATAATACTGTCTGTGTTAGGTTATAACAAAGTGTAGAAAATAGCTCTAACTTATTTGTCAATAAGTGATTTAGGAAAATGGAAGTGAAATGTTAGAGAAGCAAGATCAGAATAATTGTGCCTCAGTAAAATATTTAATCTGTTAGATAATTAAACCATAGAATTCATTAAGGATGTATGCACAATATAATAGACTATAACAATTTAAATTTAGTTTTTTGTAGGGCAAGTAACAAGATAATATTGTTAATAATAAATTCTATGAAGATAGTTAATTGTAACAATCAGTCATCAAATAAATAATGCCTAATAGGACAATGTAATCATTCAATTATTTACTTTTCAGGGTTAAATGCTACCAGTTAATTTTACAGAACACTGCATTATGTTAATGTTTTGTGTCATTATAAGATAAAATAAGATAAACATGTTCACTGTCTTAAGTAAGAAAGAGGTTAACAAAAACTGGTAACCAAGACCAGAAGAATGAAGTGATTAGCATCACACCAGATGATGTGAAGAGAGATGAGGAATGTTACATTCTCTTAACTAGTAATGTATTGGCTTGTGAGAAATTGGATTACAAATCACTGGTGTCTAAGGGAATAAATAACTGTTATGTGTGGTGATTCGTACAAATGCCCTTGAAAGGAATAGTCAAACCATAACAGTTCTTAACTCAACTCGCAGGAGGTAAGTAAATGCAGACTGGGGAATTGCTCTTTGATTTCTTTCCCCCTTTCTGTTTGGAATGCTCTGTGCGAGAAGGATGTTAGATATCAGCTGGGAGAACCAAACTGAAGTACTAACAAGCAGTCTGTATATAATAACAGAGCATGTTACGGTGAGAATATTGCTATAGACATAGCAAGTGTGCCACATGCCTGAGGATCTGTATCTTGGAAGCTGATAAAATGGGTTCCAGTGAGAAAAGACAGTGTGGGTGATATGGTGGGATTGTTTATGAAATACCTGAATGGTGAAGTGACAATGAGCAGGCTGCTGCAGTAGTTAGGCAAGTGAGATGGCAAAGGCCTGTGGTATCTGCGGTCAGCTTGGTCGACTTACCGTCCCTGTGGGGAAGTGCCTAGCCTGTATTTAGTATTTCCACTAACAGCAACTCCAAATTGGAAACTTTGGAACATTACCATTTGGGGAAGTCAAGGGCATTTGCTTTAGGATAATGTGTTTGAGCACTATTCCAGATGTTGCTTCTTCCTGCATTGAAAACTGGGCAGAGAGATACAGACTATAGTAACAACAAAACCAAACCACAAACAAAAATATAAGCCCTGAAACCCACTGGCTGGCAAAAGAAACATTTAATCCTTTCCCATCTGAAAGATTTTAAGTATTGTCACATTTATCTCCTAACAAGCAGCACAGCATGTGCAAATAACAAGGTGAGAATTTATACAAGAAAAAAACGAATTATCAGTAACAATTGATTTTTTTTTAATATACACTAGTTGTTCTCCTGTGGCTTACCATACTGGAAATCAACCAAGTCCAATACTCAGTTCAAGCAGAGTTAGAGGACAGGAAAGTGATTGGACCCATCAGGGGAGTGGGGAAGGAGGCAGATGAGAGCAGGAGAAAGGAGGGAGTGAGAGGGAGGGAGTGAGAGGGAGAGAGGGGAGGGAATGTGAAGGGGAAAGCCAAAAAGGAGGGTGGGAAAAAAGAAGAGGGAGGGGTGAGAGGGTGAGAGGAGAGAAGGAAAGTGGTGGGATCAAGAGATAGGGGAAAGGAGGAGGATGTGGGAAGGGGATTGAGGAAGGGGAAAGGAAAAAAGGGGAAGAGGAAGGGAACATTGGGAAGAGGAGGGAGTGGAGGAGAGAGGGAATGGGGAGGGGGATGGGAAGCAAAGGCTACTAAACTATCACCGCAGAGGTGGGGGATTCTTTCCCTCTTTCAGGTATGGAATTTCATCTCAGCAGTGGGGGTTGCTCCCCTTCTGTCCTGTAGGGATGGACTTTTCTCAGTGGGAGTGACGAACTATATTTCATCAGACTCAAATGGAGGGTGCTGGGTAGAGTTCCCATTTGTTTTACAACTTTGGAGGTAGTCTAGGCAGTTTCTTAATGTTTGGTGCTTCTTCAGTGATCTCCTTTAGCGGGGGCTGGATTGACTTTTGGGTTGACTTTCACAAAAGTCCACTACTGATGGAGAAGTCTTCCATTTTAGGAACTCCAGAAACACATTATTGTTGGTGATTGGGACATAAGCTTCTTTGCTGCCAGGCATGGGCTGACTACGGAGTCCAGAGTTTCTTCTTGCAGGTATGGGAGGGAGTTCAGAGGTCCAGATTTGTTACTCTAAGGACAGAGTATGGAGTTTATACATACCATTTCACTATCTTGGAGAGTTGTTTCACTTGAGCAGCAGATTGAGTTGACGGTATTTAAACAGGACTCTGCTTTTAAAGGGAATTTGCACTTCCAAATTCTGTTTCCCATGAAGTTTTGGCGAAGGTACTCAGGAGTTAAAATTTTTCGTGCTTTCATTACAATTTAGGTGAGGAGATGGATTAAAGACTCATCAAGTGAAGGGGTGATTAAAAATGTTATGACTGCAAGGTACTTTGGACTGACAGGAAGGGAGGTAAGAGAGTACAGTGAGTTTGTCGCATAACATTAGACATCTCCGTTATACTTAAGGGGTTACATAATGTGACCTTCACAGTGTCATCTAGGGATGCAATTTCTTCAGAATTGTGTGACCAGTCACTGTTTTCAATATATCATAGATAAGTGGACTTCTAGGTGGGAAAAAGTCACTTTATAAGGTTTTCAGGTTTAGTGTATTCTGAAAATTATCTTGAAAGGTTATTGATTTTTTTTACAACTGTGATCTAAATAACCTCCAAGGTAACATTAGGATAGCACAGTGCTGATCATATCAGAATATACTACACTCTGGCCTGAATAGGATCCGCTGCATTCTAGTCCTTTTCCATGTTTTTTTCTTTCAACAGCGCTGCCTGTTGGCATCGGGTACCTCAGCAAGTGGCAATTATATGTGAATCGTGACTGTGAGTGGCATCAGGAGATTAACCGATGAGGGCACCGCAGTGGAGCCTAATCCTGTCCTTGCAACAGGTGTTGCAGAAACTAAGCATCGATAATGATAAATAATTTTCCCCTCCCTAACCCAGGGCACTGTTAAATTGTTTATATGGTGACATTTTTAACCCCTTCCCATCTTTGTTGCACCTTCTTCCTCCCCCCACCCCTAGTTTATGCTGGGACTCTGCTCTCTCTCCCCTCAGTTCATGTTGGCACTGCTCTCTTAACATAGGCCTGTAATTGAGTTGGCAGCTCTTGAGGGCTGTTGGTCAGCCTTTGCTAGTCTTCTCGCATGGCATGAATGTTAATTAAATGTATAATATTTAATCTACCTGATGATCCCATTTATTTTCACGTCACAGGGCTATATGGGAGTTAGCAGCATTTTGGGGGGCTTTTGGTCACCATTCACTAGTTTTCCAAATTGCCAAACACACCATTGCCTCTCTAATTGTGGTACCTTCATGAAAAAAAAGACTTGCTGGCGGTGGAAATCTGCAGAGGCTGCAAACGCCGGGCGTCAGGTCAGTCAGCACCTACAGAGGGCGCAGGCCAGGAGCTCCTTCCATCACCATTCCACCTGGGCTTAATGCTGGCGCCTGCGGTGGAGACGGGCTTTCCGGTGTCGGGAGAGGAGAGGACTGGAGAGGGGGGTTGCAGGCCGGGGAGTCAGGCGCTCCCGTTGCTGCCTCCTCTGCCTTTTTCAGCTGCAATGTGATGATTGCGGGAGCGGAGCGCTTGACACTAATAATAAAGCGGGCGAGTCACTGGGAGATTAACCGATGAGGACAGGTAAAGGGCGGCAGCAGCATCATCCTGTGGGGATACTCGGACGTCGCTCGCCCGGCGTAGGATGGTTTATTTATTTTTTTTGTCAGTTGCATTATTTTTTCAGCAATGGCATCCTCCTTCTCTATAGCTTTTCACTAATGTTGCGCGGTCGTTCAATCCTTAACATTATGTGTCTAGATTAGATGCAGCTTCTCCAAGCATGCAGTGGTTCCAGTATTAATTATTGATGTATCTACAAGCAAATATACCGACTCAGCAAGTGCAAACGTTTAAAGGGGTGCGAACTGCTTACTATTCAGTGAAGGACCAAAAGTAATTGAGAATCATTCATGGCTGGTGTTATGTCATGAGCTGAATGATATAACCAGTGGTATTAAAAAGTATATATTTCAGAATGTGAATCTGCTCATGACTCAGTAATTTGGAATTATTTTAGACTGCCAGGCTAGATAAATGCATTGTTTTCTGAACTGTCATTACATAATGGAGGACCCAGTGTTTTGTCTCTATAATAGAAACTCTTATGAAGATTAGAAGTCCTTGGGTTTTGCTCGAACAGAAGCATTAACATAGGAACAGGAGTAGGCCGTTCAGCCCCTCGTGCCTGCTCCGCCATTTGATAAGATCATGGCTGATCCGTGATCTAACTCCATATACCTGCCTTTGGCCCATATCCCTTAATACCTTTGGTTGCCAAAAAGCTATCTATCTCAGATTTGAATTTAGCAATTGAGCTAGTATGAATTGCTGTTTGCGGAAGAGAGTTCCAAACTTCTACCACCCTTTGTGTGTAGAAATGTTTTCTAATCTCACTCCTGAAAGGCCTGGCTCTAATTTTTAGACTGTGCCCCCTACTCCTAGAATCCCCAACCAGCAGAAATAGTTTCTCTCTATCCACCCTATCCGTTCCCCTTAATATCTTAAACTTCGATCAGATCACCCCTTAACCTTCGAAACTCTAGAGAATACAACCCCAATTTGTGTAATCTCTCCTTGTAACTTAACCCTTGAGGTCCGGGTATCATTCTAAGCCTTTCTTAAACTTATATTGTAACAAAGGATCTTTATCCAACATTGAATCATGATCCTTACCTGCTAACACTGCATGCAAGGAGTAGGAAACATTCCATTTTTTGGTATCCTTCACCATGATAAATGGAAAAATTTCATCCCAAGTTGAGCTCCATAGGCAGGAACTGATTTTTTTTAGAATTGTCCATACATGGATTAGAAGCAGAATTCCTGAAATGTGTTGATTAACAAACAGCAGGTGCTATTCAAAAAGATAGAGGTTCAACAACTGGATCCAGGGATTAATCCAAAAACCCATAGCTCCAATATTTTTTTAACTGATTGTTAGATTGGATGGACATACCTTTAATGAAGATGCCACAGGAATAAGATTTAGGTTGGTTAGGCTTTTGTGTTTTCCTCTTGTTTCTGTGGTATGATGTAATTGAAAAGAGTCCCAGTTAGTTACAGGTTCCATGGTGAGAAATATGAAGTATAAGTCTGTATAAGCATAACCCTTAGTGAGAAAACATATAGAATAGTTTTGGTCACATTATCTGACGAAGGCACATCTGTAGTGGAAAGATGCAAACAACAACAGCCAAGTTGCATCCAAGGGCACTGAGGGGATTTGGTGGTGGAAGGAATCCCCAGACAGATCACTTGTTTTCACAAGATGCACTGCACAATATGGAGCCTAGAACCTAACTACCCGCCCCACCCCCCACCTTAATTATCCTGTGTTTTCTTTGTGGTTTTACTGTTTGTTTACACAAGTGATAACTTGGTGAAAAAAATTGTGGAAACAGTGAAATGAAGATGTTTTGAGCTAATAATGTAAATGGCTTTTAACTTAGACTGTGGTTCTCTCAGTTTAATCCTTCTTTTTCTGACAAGAAAGAGATAAACAGAAGGGAACCGTTTCAGAAAGACAAATAGTAAACTGAAAATTTATGACATGAGCAATGGTTTCCCCTGTTTTCCATTAGCCTGTATTGTTCTCTTATGCATTCTGCTTGCTTGATCTGTAATATATTTTCAGGTAATTGTTTTGATATCATAATTCAAAATTGTTTGAAAGTAGAGCATTTCCTGCAGTGCTTTTTTAAAAAATGTTTGAGACATCAAGCCTTAAAACTTTATTGAGCTTTGTGCTTGCAGGTTTCCTTTGCAATTTATTGTACTCCTGCACCTTTTATTTCTGATCACTTCTGTAGTGAGTTCCCAAGATAGCAGGATCTACTTGATTGTGAGATGTTATAGTACAGTATACCATCCATGAAGAGTCTGATCTTGAATTCAGTTTTCTCTTGCTAATCATGGTAGTAACAGACTTGCATTTTTTGAAAATCTAGAGAATAGAGCTGCCTAATATATGATTCCCAACATATGCAACAGATAATGATCCAGGATGTCCATTATGTGCTACCCTATAAAGAAATCACCTTTTTCCTTCTTTCTGTCTTCTGTATTCTTCCAGACATGAGCAAGTGTTCCCTGTTTTCCATAATCCAGAGCTCAGAATTAAGTTTTGGTTCCTCTATATGTTCACAAAAGGTCATCAATTTGTTCTACAAAACACACGACTTATGAAAAGTCTGCAGACGGTCTTTTTTATATTCACAAATTAGTAGCTTTGCAGAAGGAATAAACACTAGCATAAATTCATTAACGTGTTACGTGAAAGTCTGACAACAATGTTACCGCAAAACATTTCAGTTGAGTACTGAATCCATCTTACTAAACACCTGTTCTGAAATCGCAGCTTCTGTAGAAAATCTTCCACTTAAGCATAAATTGTGAAAAATTTGATTGACAATGCCAAAGATAATTGGTTTAGTACTTTAAATTATGATCCATTGGATTCTACATTTGCTTATTCATAGTTCAAGTCACGTGGTGGTAATTTCAGCCTATAAACTCTCTGCTGACACTCCAGTGCAGTACTGAGGAAGGGCTGCACTGTCAGACGTGCTGTCTTTCAGATGAGACGTTAAGCTGAGGCTCCGTCTGCCCTTTCGAGTGGATGTAAAAGATCCCACGGTAGTATTTCGAAGAGCAGGGGAGTTCTCCCCGCTGGCCTGGCCAATATTTATCCCTCAACCGACAACATCAAAACAGATTATCTGGTCATTATATCATTGCTGTTGGTGGGGCTTTGCTGTGTGCTAATTGGCTGCCACGTTTCCTATGTTGCAACAGTGACTACGCTTCAGAAAGTACTTGATTGGTTGTAAAGCGCTTTGGGACACCCTGAGGTCGTGAAAGTCACCATATACATGCTAGTTCATTCTTTTTATTTTTGGATCCCAAAGGTATAGACAAACATTTATTTATGTCACGATTCATAGGTGCCTGCAAGATTGGACCCTTTGGGCCTCAGTGGGATCTTGATACCAAGGAGGACTGTGACAAAATATAGGAAGACATTAATAAACTTGCAGAATGGGCATGTAATTGGCAAATGAATTTCAATATGGATAAGTGTGAGGTATTACATTTTGGTAGGAAGAATAAGGGGGGCACATACTGCTTGGATAGTAGTCTAAATGGGGTAGAGGTGCAGAAGGGGTACAGATACACAAATCACTAAAAGTAGTAGATACACAAATCACTATAAGGCTGTTTTTTTTTAAAAAAAGCAAACCAAGCACTGGGATTCATTTCTAAAGGGGTAGAATTGAAAAGCAGAGAAGTTATGTTAAACTTGTATAGACCCTTGTATAGACCACACTTGGAGTACTGTGCACAATTCTGGTCTCCATATTATAGAAAGGATATAAAGGCACTGGAGAAGGTGCAAAAAATATTTATTAGGATGATCCAGAGAGGCTATACCTATCAGGAAAGATTGAGCAGGCTGGGGCTCTTTTCTCTAGAAAAGAGAAGACGGAGGGGTGACCTGGAGGTCTTTAAGATAATGAAAGGGTTTGATAGGATAGAGATAGAGAAGATGTTTCCACTTGCGGAGGGAGACCAGAACTAGGGGCCATAAATGTAAGATAGTCACTAATAAATCCAATAGGGAATTCAGGAGAAACTTCTTTACCCAGAATGGCTAGAATGTGGAACTTGCTACCACAAGGAGTAGTTGAGGTGAATAGCATAGATGCATTTAAGGGGAAGCTAGATAAGCACACGAGGGAGAAAGGAATAGAAGGATATGCTGATCGGGCTAGATGAAGTATGGAGGGAGGAGGCTCATGTGGATCTGTTGGGCTGAATGGCTTGTTTCTGTGATGTATATTCTATGTACTTTTGTTCTTGTGTATACTGCTTTTGAAACTATCATCTTTGACTTTGTGCCTCTTGCTAAAAGTGGTAATTCCTGCTCTGGTCTTGTACATTAAGCCAAAAGGCTTCAAGCTCTTATAGAAAATCTATCATGTTTCTTATGGCATATAAATCAGGTTATGTTTGGTTCCATTCCAAAACATTTGCTTAGGATCGTGTCCTGATTCTGCGCCTCCAATGAGAATGTAGTATTGAAATTCCACCCACGAAGCAGTATTCGGAATCATTGCATATGCCATCCGTAAGACTAAGGTTTTTTCCATTACCAAACTAATTGTTTGCTTTGGTAACAAAGTGTTAGAAATATGCTTCAAATTAGCATGAGGTTTGGAATGGGCTTTGACTTTTCCAAGTGATTTTCAGCCTGCCAGTTGGTTCCATTGCCCATAAAGCAATATATTAGAAATGGATTATTTCTAAGGCTTTTGACACTATAGCAAGCAAATCAATCTATTAACAAAAATGCAACCTTCAAATTGTATAGTCTTAGTACAGTGATTTGTTACAATGTTAGAATTTTGTCATTTTAGATAAATCTGTATCGTATATAGTGGCAAATCTTACTGCGTTAGTCAAAATTGCTGAACTTGAAAACAGTTGAAGGATAATGGCCCTTTGATTTGGTCTTCATAGTGTCCCTGAACCATAAAGTGTGTATAATTTATGTTTACTTCTGAAAATATGGTTTTGCTTCTAAATTGAGAGAGGTTTTATTTAAATTGGTGCACAGTGTTGAGATTTATGTTACCCTATTGTTCCAGGCTGGTGTGAATATTTCATCTAGAAGAATAGAAGAGACTGGGAGAAGAATGGCACAAGACAGTATTTATTATTACAGATTGCCAGCTGTTAGATTCATCCCACTTATTAATATTATTCTGTTTGTGGATGGAATAGCTACAATCATACTCTGGATTTTAGGTAATGCATTTCTCTTTATAATTGTTGACATATGAAGTCATTGATTTCAAGATCAGTTTTATAATACTCCATAAAAAAGACAATTAAAAATATGCATATTTAAATGTTGAGTAATATGAATTAATGACATTTAATGCATGATATTTTTGCAGTATATTATCAAATTATGTAAAGGAACTGAACCTCAAGTCAGGAAAAATATTAACTTTTCCATTTTTCTGTCATTTAAATGATTACATTTATAAGAAACCTACAGAACAAGAAACCCCGTCTCCAAATAAACTTTTAATCTTAATTTGTTTTGGCTACTACAGTAAATTTTCAAAGTGGATGCAAATTACTTGGGGTTATGTAACATCCCTTGTTATGAGGCAAATGTGTGGATATTGAACCATTAAATTCATAACTTCACTAACTGATATGAGATGGATCATTCCAGAGCTTATGGGCATGATAAAGCAATGCTTGACAAAGTTATTAATAATGCCTAATTAAATAGTGTTGGTTATGATGTCTTGTTCTTGCTGATAGTGTCTGCTTCTGGGGCCAAGCTGGATGATGACAAAATTTGGGACTAGCAATTAATTGTAGATATTTTACCTTATTTTTACCTATTCCCAGTATCTAGCATTTGAACATTTACCAATGAGTTTTACAATGAAGCTGTATGGCAGTTATATGATTAGAATTTTTGATCTGTACAGACAAGCAAGTTCCAAGTTCAATATCCATTCTGTGTTGAGTTAACTAACCTTATCTGAAGTGGCAATGGCTACATTTTGCTTTAGTGCCCCGGGCATGGGAAAGAAAAAAAAATCGTCTCCAGCGCCTTCTGCAGATCAGTATCTAGTGATCCCTGTGTGTAGATGTCAGATGAAGACTGGACCTGAATTGGCTGAAAGAAGTTACAGACAAGTATCCTGCTGATGCTGACTGTTTAAACTCACACATAAAGATTAGCCACTTGGGTGATGTGCTGGAGGGCAGTGGAACCCTAATGTAGCACAAGATGATGAAAGGGGAGAAAATTGGGTGGGGTTAGAGGGAAGATATTTTGAGCAGTTGTCTGATCTAGAATTATATTTTCATAACCTTGTTACCTAAATCCAAGTTTTATGAATGTGAGAAAAGTTTAGTTAGCTCATTCTTCCCACTAAATCTGGAAAATGTGGCACAGTTTAATGGAGAGAAGTCTTGCACAGCAGATGTCTTACCCAAAATATAACACATTGCGTTAAAACTCATTTGCTCTTTGTATGTTACTTTGAATAAAATGGGAAAAGATTTTTCATTAGGTGTAAATTTAAACAGGAGGGGGACAAAACAGCTGTGATTAATTTCAGGTAATGTTCAGGAATGCCAATAGTACATGGGTAAGACTTGAAATGTATCATTAAAACCTGAGTAGACTGATGTAAAAGTTATAGCTCTGATTTTAAAAAAATGTTACAGCAATAGTGCCAAAGAATCTCATCAGATCTTTTGTTAAAAGAATGATGGGATTATTTTGGGTTGTTTTAACTGCCAGTGTTTTGTGGCATTGGCTTTCAGTTCATTTTCTCTATGCTCGATTATTTTACCCTTTTTTGTTTTGTTTATTAAAATTGACGTTTTATAGGTGGTCGATCTCACTACTTGGAAAATGATGTACTTAAGTGGTGCTTCTGGAAGTCAACCTTTGACCTTGCGGCGTTTTGCACAATGAAAACCTGCATTCTTATAGTTATTTACCTGACGATGGAGTCCATTGCCCTTAAACAGATTGATGATCTTAACAATTCAAACCTTAAAAGGAAAAGAGAGCTGCTGCACCTGATTAGCTTTATGATCTCTGGTCTCTGGGTTGCATATACCATGGCCAAAGGAATTACAGTTCTGGTAACACAGAGTTATAAAGAGGTAAATATTTCTGTTTATCAGTGTGAATTTGTAAAATGCCTGCAGACTAATCCTGTGTTCATAAGCGTAGTTGCACAGTTCCTTATTTAACTGTTTGACTTAGTGCTAGATATTTTAGGGAATTGTGAGCAAGAAGGTGTGAATCTATGAACCTAAAAAACATAAGAATGAGAAAGGTTCCCAGTTCTTGTTTTAGAAATGAATCAATTCGACCTGTTGTTTGCTACCCCACGCCCATATCCCACTACCCTCTCCTTGTTGAATAAGGAATTGATCCAATTTCTTTCTCGTACATCAGCTTGAGCCAGCATCCGTTGCACTAGCTGTCAGTTTATTCCATAAAATGATAACTCTTGAGAATGAAGTAAAATGAGACAGTTGTCATGCTAGTGATTTGCCTTGCCTTAGGCCAAATTGAATTTTAATTCCACTCTACATAAGTTCAGCCGAAGGGAAAATGCTTCTCCTCATTCCATTAAAAAAAATCTAGAAGTGGTTTTGCTCCTTTCTAGCCAACTTGACATTTTCAGGCAAAAAAAAGATTTGACTTAGACTTCATCTGTGTATTATTTTATATATTTCACACTGTATAATCTGTCCATTAAAGACTCTAATGAGAGGCCATCTGTTGCATGCAACAATAGTATTCTGGCTTGTAGGTTTCTTGCTTCATGTAATGTGCCTCCAATAAGAGCTCACCTGTTTTAAGAGACCACTTTTTCATAGCAGAACAGATGGCCGTGACAGACAGGTTCCACGGTATACTTTTTTCCAAACAAAAAGTTGGATTGTTTGTCATGTCATCCAGACCTCTTTGTGTATAGTCTTGTCACAATCACCAGGCAATATGTTATCCTATATAAAATAATCATGGATAACACTGCCCCTGTAGGTGAGATTTAAACACGTTTTAATGTCTGTGATCATGTAAACCTGATTTGTTTTAAAACAAAAGTTTTTTTCCCATTGACAGATGCACCTCACTTTCAAGATTGTTTGTATTTCTACCGTGGTCTTCAGCCTGATTGAGTTCCCCTTTTGTATTTTTTGTAACAGGTAATGGACTTTTGTGATTAGTCAGAACATCACACTGAGCAAGAGTTTAGCAATCATGAATGAGAAAGTATGTATACCTTGAGGGTTTTACTACACCAAAGACAATGAAATGGTTGAAAACCCTGCCAAACACATGTTTTCAATAACATTGTTATGAGAGCTTGTTTTGTTATCTGTTGCACTAGCAATAAATACCAGTTTAATTTTTGTCCCAATGTCTTCTGAGCTTTTTGTCATGGTCGGAACACACTTTCAATCTAGCAATTCTTAATTGCAGTAACACTGGGCAAAGTGTTCAGGTGAAACTGCAAAAAAAATGTTCCGTAAAGGGAGCTAGAATGGCTGTGATGAAGATTAATGTTAAAACATTGGCTCATATGTAGAAACACTTTATCTAGGTTGATTCAAGTGTTAAGTTGGCTCGGTTAGTCAGAAGGTTGTAGGTTCAAATCTCATTCCAGGACATGAGCATACAATCTAGACTGGCATATGATGTAGTACTGAAGGAGTGCTACATTGTTATCCTTTGCTAGGCATTGAAGATCCTGTAGTACTTTCTAAGAAGAGCAGGAAAATCTCTGTGTGTCCTGGTCTGCATTTTTCACTCAACCAATACCATCAAAAATAGATTAACTGGTCAGTCATTTCATTGCTATTTGTGGGATCTTGCTGTATATAAAATGCTATGTTAGTGTAGTTAAGGACAATGGCAACATGTCAAAGTAGTTAATTGTATGTGAAAAGATTTGGAACATTTTGAGGAATATGCTAAGGAGGTATATAAATGTAAGTTTGTTTTTCCAATTTATATTAAAATGAAAACATTTTAAGGACTTTTCAAAAAAAAATCATCATTGGTTTTAAGCAGGATGGCATTGTCAAGCAGTTGGGAAAAGCAGATTGTTCCTTGGATTCAGTATCTGGGGGATATATCCTGATTTGTTTGTATTTCTAGTTACTATAGTTGGTAGGTGTTGTTGCAGTCCTTTTTTATTGCTGAAAAATTCTGGATTAATGCTTCCTGTCTCAGGTTCCTGAGAAGGCTTCAGATCTTGCGTATTGTACTCAGCATTGAAGAAGAAAGGGACCAAAAAAATAAAGCTGATCTTAAGCGTCTCTTCTCGTTGGCTAAAGATGTGAGTATTATTTACTCTAATTTCTTATCAATAGATAATTTAACATAGGTCAGAATTTGTTTTGGTGTTTTAGTTTACATATTAGACATGTATTCCTATTTCTCATACCTAGAGTAGTTCAAGAATAATGCACTTTGATAATTGATCATGAATGCCAGGCTTTAAAGAACTCTCGGCTTCAGTGTTTAGAGTAAAGTCATACTTCATTTTAATTAACAACAACTTGCATTTATACAACGCCTTTAATGTAATAAAACATCCCAAGGTGCTTCACAGGAGCGTTATCAAACAAATGTTGACATCGCGTCACATGAGATATTAGGACAGGTGGAAAGTAATAGGTCTTGAGGAGAGGCGGAGAGGTTTGGGGGGAATTCTAGAGCTTAGGGCCTAGGCAGCCAATAGTGGAGCGATTTAAAATCGGGGATGTGCAAAAGGCCAGAATTGGCGGAACGCAGAGATCTCGGAGGGTTGTTGGACTTGAGAAGGTTACAGACATAGGGAGGGGCGAGGCCATGGAAGGATTTGAAAACAAGGATGAGAATTTTAAAATATAATAGAATGCAAGCAGTAAATGTTACTCAAAAAATATAATTAACTATGTAGGAACAGGAGTAGGTCATTCAGCCCCTCGAGCCTGTTCTTAAATTTATATAAAAATACATTAAAGATTGAACTTTAATTAAAATTCAGGAAAAAGATTAAAAGACTTAACATGCATTATTGAAACAGTTAAGGTACCTAATGAGCTCTTCCTTTGCCCCCATCCCACGTCTAAAGACAATTATTCTTGATTTAGGTAAACTTAGATTAAATGTCTCCTTATCACAATATTGCCAGTTAGAGATTGTCACATATGTATCGTATGTACAATTAGAATAACGAGAGTATGTTTTCTTTTTCTGTTCAATAGGAAGTGTTAATTTGTGTTGGTGGGATGCTGGCACTAGTTGTCTCCTGTCTTTCACAGATAGTGGCTCCATTTTTCTTTGGCAAGGTCATCGATACAGCTATGGAATCAATGGGTATGTGAATTATATCCCTTCGTAGCAGTGAAATTTTTGGCTTTATAGAAAAGGTAATAATTGAATCAGGAATCAATGCAATTAAAGAAATTCTTGAAAACGAACAGTGAGGACTAGCCTCTGATTTTTAAAAAATTACCTATTTTAAATTGTGCATAATTGGAACAAAAATGTGAACATGTCCTATTTTCAGAGTGAAGTGTAACATTCAAAGCTTTCCACCAGAGGGTGCATTGATGCTGTTTTCCGAAGAAATTAAACAACCAAATCATGTCCACTGTAACTAGATTTGTGATGGATGTTGTATTTCATGGTCAAACTGTGTCCTTGATCTAAGGCATGAATGAAACTAGAGCTTTGTATACTGGTAGTTCCTCCATATATAGAAGTTAGTGATATATTTGTAGCTGACCTTAGGGATGAAATATGCCAATAGTTTAACCAAAAAAAAGGTGGCATGAGTACAAAGTGATATTCCCTGTTTTGAAGTTCAGTAGACATTTTTGCTGAAGTTACTAAACAGAGGAGCTCTATCCTCAATTTTTAAAATGTACTTTTCTTTAATTGAGCTCCAAAATTAATTTAATTTAAAAATAATCGCTAGACTATTTTTCCTATTGCCAATCTCAACATCACTTTAATGTTCGTATTCCCCCTTGAAAGTGATAAAGGGGTTATTTGAGTGGTACACCGCCAAAAGCAGTTTATCTATGTGCTGCTGAAAAAGTTTTCACTGCAGTCCAGTTGTTTTCACTGGTGGCGAGAAATTGGGTTTATTAAAATTTGAACTGTTAAAATCTTGTTACCTTGTGTACAGTAACAATTCAGTTGTTGATATCACTCTAGAAGAGTAAGCTAGTAAACTAACTGAAGGGCTTAAACTGAGATTAAAGCTTGATCGGTTTATCCTGGTTGCCTCAATCACATGATATAGATTACTTGAAACTGTTTTACAAGTTTTTCTCTAGTATATACATTTAATTTTATAGGGTGGATTTATTCAACTTAGTTTGTATTTTAATCTGACAGTGACTACCTATGTGCAATATGACATTGATGTGTGATTATGTTTACAGTGAAAGATTGATGACACTAAAGGATTAAGAGTTTGTGACACCTCACCCAAGACCACAATCTTCTACCCCTTCCACTATCAGAACCCTTGTCCATGCCTACATCAGCTCAAAGATCGATTTTCCTCACATATCTTCGTCAGCTGTCCCACTTCACCCTTCACAAAAACTTATGCACATCTGGAACTCTGCAGCTGGTGTCCTCCCAATACATAACCCATCGCCTCTGTCCTCATCCAGGTCCACTGGCTCCCTGTGCCCCAATGAATTGGCTTCAAAATCCTTATTTACAAATCTCTCCACAGCCTTGTCTAGCCCTTTTTGGATAATCTCCAGACACAAATCTCCGTCTGCATTCTCCATTCATCTGACTTCTTGTTCCCCTCTCATCCCACCCAGCCCACCACTACTTAGTTGTTATGACCTGCCATAGCAACTCTTTGAAAAACACTTTTCCTCGTTACCTCTATCCCTGTCTTCAAAACAAAATGCCCCCAAACGTGCCTTCAGGTGCTTCCCCTGCCCCTGAGTTCTTTATTTTCTGCTCAGTATTTACCTCTTCACCATATAAATGGAATTCTGAGAAATGCAAAAAGTTGCAGTTGAAATATTTGCAAAAAATAATATTTGCAAAAAATAAATTGCACCTGACTCTCTGATCTGTCTAGTCTGAGCTGTAGCATTTATATGCTTGCATACACTAAATAGACATTTATTTATCAGTATAATCTTTTTTGTTCAAGATTTTTATATCTCTCTCTCTCATATTCTTGTTTGCCATACCTATTTCTTGTCATGATTTAATAATGTTTTTAGTGATAATAGTAGCATCCTAAGTGTGACAATATACCTGCTTCTATTACTTTTAATAGGTAACATTGTAATGCTTGCTATTCAGTCTTCCCACCATTGGTGGCATGAGTACCTAAATATGCCCATTAGACCATAAGACCATAAGAGATAGGAGCAGGAGTAGGCCATTCCGCCCCTCGAGCCTGCTCTGCCATTCAATGAGATGATGGCTGATGTGATTTTTACCCCAACTCCACTTTCCTGCCCTTTCCCCATATCCTTTGACTCCCTTGCTGATCAAAAATTTGTCTAACTCAGCCTTGAATGTATTCAATGACTCAGCCTCCACAGCTTTCTGGGGTAAAGAATTCCAAAGATTCACAACCCTCTGGGAGAAGAAATTCCTCCTCATTTCCATCTTAAATGGGCCACCCCTTATTCTCAGACTATGCCCCCTAGTTTTAGATTCCCCCATGAGGGGTAACATCCTCTCAGCATCTACCCTATCGAGTCCCCTCAGAATCTTGTATGTCTCAGTAAGGTTTCCTCTCATTCTTCTAAACTCCAATGAGTGTAGACCCAACCTGTTCAATCTTTCCTCATAAGACAACCCTTCCATACCCGGAATCAACCTAGTGAACCTTCTCTGAACTGCCTCCAATGCAAGTATGTCCTTCCTTAAATAATGGCACCAGAACTGTACGCAGTACTCCAGGTGTGGTCTCACCAGCGCCCTGTACAGTTGCAGCTTGACTTCCCTGCTTTTAAACTCCATCCCCTAGAAATAAAGGTCAATATTCCGTTTGCCTTCCGGATTATCTGCTGCACCTGTATGTTGACTTTTTGTGTTTCATGTACGAGGACACCCAGATCCCTCTGTACCGCAGCATTTTGTAGTATTTCTCCATTCAAATAATATTTTGCTTTTTTATTTTTCCTCCCAAAGTGGATGACTTCACATTTTCCCACATTATATTCCACCTGCCAAATTTTTGCCCATTCACTTAACCTGTCAGTATCCCTTTGCAGACACCTTATGTCCTCATCGCAACTTGCTTTTCCACCTATCTTTGCATCATCAGCAAATTTGGCCACAAGACGCTTTGTTCCTTCATCCAAGTCATTGACATATATTGTAAATAATTGAGGCCCCAGCACTGAGCCCTGCGGCACCCCACTAGTTACAGATTGCCATTTTGAAAATGACCCTTTTATCCCGACTCTTTGTTTTCTGTTAGTTAGCCAATCCTCTATCCATGCCAGTATATTACCCCCAACACCATGAGCTCTTATCTTGTGCAGTAATCTTTTATGTGGCACTTTATCGAATGCCTTTTGGAAATCCAAATAAACTGCATCCATTGGTTCCCCTTTATCCACTCTGCCCGTTACTTCCTCAAAGAACTCTAATAAATTTGTCAGACACGATTTCCCTTTCATAAAACCATGTTGACTCTCCTTGATTGTATTATGAGTCTCCAAATGTCTTGCTACTACTTCCTTAATAATGGATTCTAGCATTTTCCCAATGACAGATGTTAGGCTAACTGGTCTATAGTTACCTGCTTTCTGTCTCACTCCCTTCTTGAATAGGGGTGTTATGTTTGCGGCTTTCCAATCCGCTGGGACCTTTCCAGAATCTACTGAATTCTGGATGATTACAACCAATGCATCCACTATCTCTGTAGCCACTTCCTTTAAGACCCTCGGATGCAAGCCATCAGGTCCAGGGGACTTGTCAGCCTTTAGACCCATTAGTTTACCTAGTACTTTTTCCCTAGTGATAGTGATTGTTTTTAGTTCCTCCCTCCCCTTTGCCCCTTGATTTTCTACTATTATTGGTATGTTATTAGTGTCTTCTACTGTGAAGACAGATACAAAATATCCGTTCAATTCCTCTGCCATTTCCTTGTTTTCCATTATTATTTCCCCAGTCTCATCCTCTAAGGGACCAATGTTTACTTTAGCTACCCTCTTCCTTTTTATATACTTGTAGAATCTTTTACCATCTGTTTTTATATTTCTTGCTAGTTTACTCTCATAATTTATTTTCTCCCTCTTTATTATTCTTTTAGTCATCCTTTGCTGGTTTTTAAAGTTTTCCCAATCTTCGGGCTTACCAGTAATCTTTGCCATGTTGTATGCTTTTTCTTTTAACCTGATACCATCCTTTACTTCCTTAGTTAGCCATGGTTGGTTCACCCTTTTTATGGAGTCTTTCCTCCTCACAGGGATATATTTTTGTTGCGAGTCATAAAATATCTTTTTAAATGTTTGCCACTGCTTGTCCACCATCGTACCATCTAATCTGTTTACCCAGTCCACTTTAGCCAATTCCACCCTCATTCCTTTATAATTGCCCTTATTTAAGTTTAATACAGTCGTTTCAGACCCAAGATCCTCGCTCTCAAACTGGTGTGAAATTCTATCCTGTTATGATCACTGCTTCTCAAGGGATCCTTTACTTTGAGATCATTAATTAATCCTATTTCGTTACCCATTACCAGATCCAAAATGGCCTGTTCCCTTGTTGGTTCCCCGACATATTGATCTAAGAAACAGTCCCTAATACACTCAATGAACTCCTCCTCAGGGCTATTTTTGCCAATTTGATTTGTCCACCTATGTGAAAGTTTAAAATCGCCCATGATTATTGCATTACTTTTTTTTACAAGCCCATCACTTTGGCCCATTAAAACAAACAGAGCTAAAAGACTTAACATTTCCTCTGACTAACCTTGAGCAAGGCCATCACTAGTATGTTAAAAGCCATGCATATGGCCTGCAATTCCTGTAAGTATCACACTTCCTATCATGCTTGTTTCATTATGCTTTTCTTTTGCTATTCAAACTTTCCTATTCATTTTACTTCCGGTAGAATCCTACAAGCTTGGTCTCCCAAGACAGTGGTGCTGTTGTGTACTTGCCAGGTCCATCTTCAAAATAAAGGCACTGTTTTGTAGCTGCTAAAATTGGACCTATGACCTGATGTTGCCAGCCTCTCCTTCCCCACCATGACGCGTGGTCTCTGAGTCGTCACTCAATCTTGATCTGTGAGTTCAGAGCCCCCCCACCCTTCCTTTACAATGACAGAAGCTACATTCATTAGCTTAAGTGCCACAGGCCTTGGTCCCTGGTAATGGCTTTGATGACTGCAGGGGACGGGGCTAGAAGTCCTGTTGCAGCATCAGTGGGTGGTCACGTTGTGTTGGGGCGAATTCTTAAAAAGGCTTCTCCAGTTTATTGCTGAGGAACACCTTTCTAGACTTCCTACTAGTGCTACATGCATTTCCTACATCCTGCCTGCTACTTTCCTACAACTTGGAACATCTTTCCTACTATTTTTCTCTATCCTCAGCTTTGGGGGAAAAAAAAGAGATAAAATTAACTGTATAGTATATCAAGCATTTAATAGTAATCAGGGCCATGTCTTGCAGTTTCCATGCAGCACTAACACTCCTGCAGCACTAACACTCTTACAGCACTCTGTAATAAAAACACAACTTGACTTAGTCAATCACTGCCAAATCAGTATTATACCTTATATCACATTAAACACAATATCCTCCAACTCACCATGACCAATGCCATGGGTGATTTGCCAATATATAATAGAAAAACTGTATGTATGTGCATATTTCCTGTGTTACACCGGAGGTGTGATACTTCTGATAAAGAAAAGAATGATTTTGCATTTATGTAGCGTGACCTCGGAGCCAAAGGCTAACACCTTTTGATTTGTGAAGCCTGTGTCATATCTCACACCTGATTAGCTCATATTCAAATTTGTTGCACCTCAATTCATATTTCTTCTGCATGATTGATGTATACATCTGTTGATTGTGATTTGCAAATATACAATTTTTTTGTGCCCCAGTTTTTCCCCCTTCAGCCTGCTGACTGCAACTCAAAATAAGGTTTCTAACATAATTAAAAAATATTAAATGACCTATTTCACAGTGATGTGATTAAACCTGACTGTAAATTGTTTTTGTGCTTTGAGCACTTTCATTAAGTGTTTTACTTGGAGGCATCCACATTTCTCAAAAGCTTGAGCTTGCAGTTGATGTGTCAGTTTGGTCCAGTGGTAGCAGTCTCCACAAGAGTGGTTTTAAGTGTTAAATAATTATCCAGAGGTAGAGTTGTTAGGTACAATGTGAAATGTTTCATACTATTGGGAGGAGATGACTTCTTGTGACACTTGATGGTCCAGGGTGTTGTCCTATTCCATTTGTACAGGACGGGGCTTAGCCAGACATGCTGGGGATAGATTCTCCCCACAGGGTTGTAACTTTGATTCACAGCTTGTTGGGCTGAACCCCTATCTCACAGACTTAAGTGTGTGGGGGGGGGGGGGGGGGAAACAGTTTACAGAGAAGTGCCTCTCTCAGTCCATCTCCCAGACATAAGAGCATTCTGTGAGTTTAGTAGCCAGCAGAGAAAAGGCTGCCTGTATTTCAAAAGTCTGAACCAGCTTATCTTCAAAAGGTTACGCTAGAGAAGGTGACCCAATGTTTAAAGAGAAAATAAGTTGCCTATTTATTTTTTTGATAACCCAAGTGTAGGAAATATGTTGTCACTGTGGAAGCTGTATACTTTTGGTTCATGTATTTTATGTATACTGTCGCCTGATGTACACCCTTTTCACCTTATAGAAATGTATTTATTTTGCACTCTATCCATGTTATATTAGAAGGTTTCCCATGGCTGACCTGATTTGCTCACTTTTTGCACCTAGTTGCTTTGGTCCAGATCCCCTTTTATCTCAGTGAACGTTGTCTTTTTCCAGTCAAACACCCTTTGACTCTTCATTGTCCTATTCTATTCTTGCATTCAACCTAACTGTGCAGTCACTCTTCTCCTGCTACTCTCGTTTCAGTTATTTCCCTGTTTAGTAGTCTGTAATACACGCCAGGTATTATACTATTTCCCTTAACTCTACCCAAATGAATTGTGTTGTAACGTAACCACAGCACATACATAGAAATTAAAACACGGAAATGGGTCCTTTGGCCCAGCCAGGCTGTGTTGCTGTTTATCCTCCACACAAGTAGTGGTCCTGATCCCATGTTGTCTGCCCTGTTGTTATATCCCTTTATTTCCCTTTCCTTCAACCACCTATCTAACCTGTTGTTAATGTTGACATAGTCTCTGCATTAATCACTAACTCTAGTCACACCTTCCACAATCTCACAATCCTCTGTGTAAAAACAAAAATAAGTTTCTACCTCTGTCCCTCCTGACTTTTTACATTTAATCTTATATCCATGTCCCCCCATTTTAGACCTCTCAATCATTGGAAACAATCTATTTCCATCTAGTCTGTCCCATCCCTTCATAATGTTAAATATCTCTATCAAATGACCCCTTAATCGCCTCTGTTCTAACGAAAACAGCCCAATTTTTTGATGTCTTTCTTGGTATTTATATTTCCTTGCAGCAGGCAGCATCCTAATTCTCTGTTTCCTCATTTCTAACCAATTTTTATTCCAACTTGTTACCTTTCCCCTAAATCATAACCCATTAATCTTCTCAAATAGACTACTGTGTGGTACCTTGTCAAAGGCTTTCTGAAAGTCCATATATGTCACATACACTGCATTTCTCTCATTCACTAAATATGTTGACTCCTCAAAGAAGGTTTGTAGGGCTTGCTTACTGGAGTGGTCTCTGGTGCTGGGCATCAGGAAATTATCTGAGGTAAAAGTCCAGAACATAATTGGAGTGCTGCTTTTTTCTGTATTTTCTGTGGGCTCACCTTAGACTATAATGTTGTGAAAGAATCATTTATGAACACTGCCACCCCACTTCCATTTTCCCTATCGTTCTTGAAAACTGTTATAACCAGGAATATTAAGATCTTAGTTCTGTCCAAACTTTAGTCATATCTCTGTTATAGCTTCTGTATCATATCACTGTAGTTATTAAAAGTTGTAACTCTCCAGTTTTGTTTTGAATGACTTGTGTGTTTGCTTGCATGCCACTCAATCCTGACTCCTGTTTCATAGAATCACAGAATGATACAGCACAGAAGGAGTCTGTTCGGCCCATCATGCCTGTGCCTGCTGTTTGAAAGAGCTATCCAATTAGTCCCATTCCCCTGCTCTTTCCCCATAGGCCTGCAAATTTTTCCCCTTGAAGTATTTATCCAGTTCCCTTTTGAAAGTTATTATTGAATCTGCTTCCACCACCCTTTCAGGCAGTGCATCCTAGATCTCAACTCGTTGCATTAAAAAATTTCGCCTCATCTCGCCTCTGATTCTTCTGTCAATTGCTGTAAATCTGTGTCCTCTGGTTACTGACCCTTCTGCCACTGGAAACAGTTTCTCCTTATTTACTCCTATCAAAACCCTTCATGATTTTGAACACCTCTATTAAATCTCCCCTTAACCTTCTCTGTTCGAAGGAGAACAACTCCAACTGAAGTCCCGCATGCCTGGTAGCATTGTTGCTGTGCCACTGGATTCAGTATCCACCCTTTCCACCGCTGGAGCACTGTGGCTGCAGAGTGTATTATCTATAGGATACATCACAGCAGTTCACCAAAATTATTTCGATAGCACCTCCAAACTTAATGAAGGGTGTTTTTTGGAATGTTGAACTTTTTTTTCCTAGTTTTCTCTTTTAATTTTTTGATATTCATTATCCAACGGTATTTTCAACTCATAGCTTGTTTCCTTCCCTTTCTCCTCTGATTGTATTTTCTCACTATTTCAGCTAAGCCTTCAGTTTCTATTCCAATAGCTTTATTAATGCTACTCTCCCTTTCTAGTCTCATTTAAACTTTTGCCACACGCTGCTAATTAGTTAATTCAAATCCTCCCCCAATGCTCTATCCTCCCCGCATGGACACTGGTGCTGTTTTGGTTCTGGTGAAGCCTTTCCTTTCAGTATACGCTTTCCCTCTTCCAGAAATTGCTCCAGTGCACCAAAGATATGAATTTTCCTATCCTGCACCAGCCACGTGTTGACCTTCCTAATCTTCCTCTCATTAACCGTTCCAGTTTATAACTCCTCTGATAAGGGAGCAGCCCATGGCTAGATCGGGACAACATCCAGGCTTGAGCTGACATGTGGCATCAATGTTACCTACTACTACATACCAGGCAGTGACTATCTCCAACACGAAAAGGCCCAACCACCTCCCCTGACCTTCAAAGGCATCACCACTGCCAAGTTCCCCACCATCAACATCCAGGGGTTCACCATTGATGAGAAGTTCAGGTGGACCAGCCTTTTCAACAATGTGGTTACAAGAGCAGGACAAAGGCTGGGTAGTCTATGATGGGTGTTCACCTCCTGACCCCTCATAGCCTATCTTACCATCAACAAGGCTCAGGTTAGCAGTGTTTGGGAATACTCAGCACCCATCTGGATGGGTGCAGCTGCAACAATGCTCCAGAAAGTCAACACCGTCTAGGGCAGAGCATTTCACTTGATCATCGCTGTGCCATTTGATACAGCCTAGAGGAGTATAGAAAGTACAGGGTGATGTAAAAAAGGAAATAAGGAAAGCAAAGAGAGGGCATGGAAAAAATATTAGCTAGTAAGATTAAAGAAAACCCAAAGATGTTTTATCAGTACATTAAGAACAAAAGGATAGCTAAGGAAAAGGTGGGACCTATCAGGGTTGATGAGGGTAACTTTTGTGTAGAAGCAGAGGATGTGGGTAGGGTTTTAAATGAATATTTTGTCTCCGTATTCACAAAGGAAAGGGATGATCCGGACGTAGTAGTTAAAGAGGAGAGGTGTGAAATATTGGATAAGGTAAACATAACGAGAGAGGAAGAACTAGAGGGACTGGAATCCTTGAAAGTTGGTAAGTCACCAGGGCCAGATGGATTGTTTCCTAGGCTATTGAAGGAAGCCAGGGAGGAAATAGCGGATGCTCTGAGGATCATTTTCCAATCCTACTAGATACAGGGGAGGTACCGGAGGACAGGAAGACTGCAAACGTAGTACCATTGTTTAAAAAGGGTACGAGGGAAAGGCTGAACAATCAGTCTTACCTCGGTGGTGGGCAAGCTATTAGAATCAATACTGAGAGATAGGATAAACTGTCACTTGGAAAGGCATGGTTTAATCAGGGATAGTCAGCATGGATTTGTTCAGGGAAGGTCATGCCTTACAAATCTGATTGAATTCTTTGAGGAAGTGACAAGGAGGATTGATGAGGGTAGTGGATGTTGTCTACATGGATTTTAGTAAGGCTTTTGACAAGGTCCCACATGGCAGACTGGTCAGAAAGGTAAAAGCCCATGGGATACAGGGAAATGTGGCGAATTGGATCCAAAATTGGCTCAGTAACAGGAAACAAAGGGTAAAAGTCAATGGATGTCTTTGTGAATGGAAATCTGTTTCCAGTGGTGTGCCACAGGGCTCAGTGTTGGGTCCCTTGCTGTTTGTGGTATATATTAATGATTTGGACTTGGATGTAGGGGGCATGATTGGCAAATTTGCAGACTACACAAAATTGACCGTGTTGTTGATAGTGAAAAGGACAGCTGTAGATTCCAAGAAGATATCAATGGGTTGGTGGAGTGGGCAGAAACGTGGCAAATGGAGTTCAACCCGGAGAAGTGTGAGGTAATGCACTTAGGGAGTGCAAACAGTAAACGGGAATATATTGAGAGGGGTAGAGGAAGTGAGAGACCTCAGAGTGCATGTGCACAGGTCCCTGAAGGTGGCAGTACAAGTAGATAAGGTTGTGAAGAAGGCATACGGAATGCTCTCCATTATTAGCTGAGGTATAGAATACAAAAGCAGGGATGTAATGATGGAACTGTATAAAACGCTGGTAAGGTCACAGCTGGAGTATTGTGCGCAGTTCTGGTCACCACATTACAGGAAGGACGTAATTGCTCTGGAGAGAGTGCAGAGAAGATTTACAAGAATGTTGCCAGGGCTTGAAAATTGCAGCTACGAGGAGAGATTGGATAGGCTGGGGTTGTTTTCCTTGGATCAGGGGAGGCTGAGGGGAGACTTGATTGAGGTGTACAAAATTATGAGGGGCCCAGATAGAGTAGACAGGAAGTACCTGTTTCCCCTAGCGGAGAGTTCAAGAACTAGAGGACATGGATTTAAGCTGATTGGCAGAAGGATTAGAGGGGACATGAGGAAAAACCTTTTTACCCAGAGGGTGTTGGGTGTATGGAATTTGCTGCCCAAATTGGTGGTAGAGGCAGGGACCCTCAACTCTTTTAAAAAGTACCTGGACCTGCACCTAAAGTGCTGTAAACTGCAGGGCTACGGACCGGGTGCTGGAAGGTGGGATTAGAATGGGCACCTGGTTGTTCTTCAAGCCGGCGCGGACACGATGGGCCGAATGGCCCCCTTCTGTGCTGTATCTTTTCTGTGGTTCTATGGTTCATTATTAACCCTTTCCACAGCTGGAGCACTATGGCTGCAGTATTTACTATCTATAGGACACATCGCAGCAATTCACCAAAATCATTTCAATAGCACCTCCAAACCAAACGAACTGCACCACCAAGAAGGATAAGAGGTGCCAGATCATAGGAATGCCTTCACTTCCAAGTTCCCCACACCAAAGTCACACAGCAGACTGACGTGGACATATATCACCGTTCCTTCATCGTTGCTGGGCCAATATCCTAAAATTCCCTACCTAACACCAGTGTGGTGTTAGACTGCAGTGGATCGGGGAGAAGGCCCAGCACCACTCACCTCAGGACAACTAGGAATGTGCAATGCAACCGGCCTTGCTAAAGTCATCCATATCCTAAGAACACATTTTTTTTAAAAACTTTTTTGATTGGAATCAGAAAAATATCTGTAAGGGGAAAAAAAATCATTCTAACAATAAATATTTGAAGATTTCTATATTTGTTCTATTTGTTTTTAAACTATTTTATATTTGTAGGCTGATAGACTTATATACCTTCTTTTAAATTGCACATAAATGTGAGTCTTAGTTAGTGTCAGCACAGTTGATTCCTTAATTATAGTAGTAATGAAGTCTTAAATCCTGAAATTGGGAAGGTTTTTCACAAAATGTGTTGTAACATGATGCAAAGTGAGAGTTTTTGTGATTACTGAAACATTTGCATTGTTTCTGTGGGCATCTTTGACTCTGCCACAAATCAGTTTACTGATTTCTAGACTCGTTGTCAGCTGATCCATCTCTTTCTTGGTTAATGGGTTGAGCTCATGAAAGCACTTTAATGGAGTCAGAATTTTCTGGCAAAATAATGGCGAGTTTAATACGCACGCTGTTATTAGTGTGTAAATCGTCCATCAATTTGTGGCGAGGAAGAGATACGCCATGAGTTGCAAATCGCCACAAATTGCAGGACGATTTGCGCCGCTCCGCCGTTGCCTCGCGAAAGTGGCAGCTCGTCGTCAACCTCCCCGTGAGTTTCAAGAAAATTGCTGCATATACGCATTAATTACGACTTAAACTCACCGCAGAAAGTTAGGGGTGGTACTTAACAGCGTAAGGACCCTTTTAATGACCAGATTTAATTTCCTGCAATGCCACTCAACCTCTCCAGCCCAGAATGGGAACAGTTGAAAGTGTTGGAGTCTCATTCCTACAGGTAGTAAATTGCTCTTGAGATTTTGTTAAATTAAACTTTTTTTTTCTTTTCCTTTCAGTTTTTTTTCTCTTAATCCAATCTTCCTTTCCCTCTCTATTTATTTTCTGTACCTGATTTGACTCTAATTCATCCTATTTCCTTCTCCGTCGTTACTCTGTTTGTTTCTCAATCGCTAAATCTCCTTGGTTAAGGAGATAGGCTATTGGTTCTGTCATTCACCAAATTCCCAGATCCCCGTTGACCTCACCACACTGTTACCAGCTCACCCCTCCAGCATCTTGTGGCACAAAAGTTTTCGAGTTGAAGGGTGAGGGAAAAAGTCTAACTAATGGGGCATGCTGCGAGATGCCCCGCTCCAGGAAATTCTAGGCCAATATCTGCTGATAAAAATTAAATCCAAGCAGGGGAAGGAATCCAATTGCCCACAACAACTGAAAGTAGTTGTGGGACGATGTGATGTGAATTTAAAATGTGCTGCAGAGGACCTTGACTGGATTGTGGATACATGTGCGCCTTTGCATTATACTTTAAAGCTTTATCATTTTGGGTGTTGAAATGGCTGCCCAGACAACCTCATTGTTGGTTACCCCTGCTCAGGACCAGCCAACTGTTTCCTCCCCCTCCCCGTTTTCTATATAGTAAATGAGAACTAAAAATATGCCTAGAGAAAACATTAGCAAAAGAATAATTAAAAGTCTAATTAAAACTGTTTAATAAGTGGTTCTACGAAGTCAATCTAATCTTTTGTTTTAAAAATTCATTTTGAGAGTTTGCTGTTTTTTCTTTCAGAGGATCTTGACAGAATGATTCTTATCCTCTTTGGCATTTATGTCGGTGGTGCTGTTTGTTCATTTATCCGTGCCTACTTTTTTGTTCTCGCGGGACACAGGCTGGTGGCCAGACTTCGTAAGAGGCTCTTTGGTAGTATTCTAATGCAAGAAATCGCATTTTTCGACGAGAACAGGTGGGTGCCATGGACTTGGAGAATGACAAGCCTTGTAATTGTGATAAACAAAGGCTATCAATGTCGAGGTTTGTGAAAAAGATTTTAGACTAGCTCATTAGAATTTAAGCTGTAATCATTAAAAAGTGATGACAGATTTCAGTGGGAATTATTTTTCCTTGAACTTGTTCCTTCAATTGTAATTTGGTTCCTGAACATATGATCAGAGCTCAGTGCTGTGTTGAATCCCAAATGCACCATTTGGTTGTGATGAAGATTGGATACTTTTTTTTCTTCCGGCATCCACTGAGCTTTTTCAGGAATGGAGGGTGGGATGGACAGAGCTCCAAACTTCTCCCCAGTTGCTGTTTGTGCTGCAGTAGCAGATACACACTCCAGGCAGGAAAGCTCCCTCAGAGCTTGAATGTCAATCATGGTTAGAATTTGAATCTCTACTGTGGTGCCTGAGCTATTGGCAAAAAGTCGTTTCAGTATTCCTGCGGTATTTAATGTGATCTATGCACAGTTGTAATTTGTGGTAATTATGTGCAATGATTTTGATAGTGAAATACTTTAGTGATTATTGAAACAAACATCCTATACTTAATGGGTTCAACTTCCTAGTTAATCAGTATCCCACACTATGTCATGTTAATATCTCACTAAAAGAACACTATCTTTGACAGATTACATTTTTCAACCAATACATATGTTGGTTGCTTAACTATTAAACCAGAGTCTTAAAAAAAAAAAAAATTTGGTTGCATTTTTATGACAACAAAACTGTTTTTTATAAAATAGGAAGAACTGTAAAATATCCATGTAATCATGTACCCATACTGGCTGTGTAAGTAATGCTCCAATCAGTGATTGAAATTTTCATCAGTTTACAGTGAGAAAATTGCTATTATACTTAATTATATCCTTCCATTCTATGTAAACAATCTTAAGCATCCATCACACTATCGATCTTACACTTCAGACAGTCAAAAGTATGTTTTTTTTTAAAAAAAAGCAGCCATTTCAGACTGAAGTTAATTCCAAGTTAATTTCTATTGGTGAGAGAAGTTTGAAGATTGACATGATGCCAGAAATTTACAAGCACCTAGCGATCTGCAAACTTCTCACTAACAACTGTTAACCTCGGGACCTGTTTACACCACTTCTCCACATGGAGTACCTGGGTTGTGGTCTTAACCTGGCCTGTCCCTTCAACAACTAAACATCACAACTGTCAGACGTCAGACTACCCATGACCAACATCATGGGAGATCATCCTAGTAGTTAATCATATATTTCTGAGCTGTCTATTCTTCCCAACTGTGGTATCCTAGACTGTGGGTCTTTTTCCTTAGTTTATCAATAATTAGAAAGATATATTCCATAAATAGAATATGTAGTCAGGTCTGTTGCCAGTGAATAGAAGTTGATTTTGTATATCTCAAATTCCAGAAAGCAATGAGAGAACACTTGTACATTTATAAATCTTCCTTGATAACCTTTCAGATGATGAATTTGATGTAATTTGCTGAGTATGCTAGTTTTACTAAGAAGCTGTAGATTCACAGAAAATTGACATTTATGGGAGGAGCGCTCGTTTCATCTTTTGTACAATTCTCTTTGTCACATTCCAAAACTTTGGTTTGTTTTAAATGCACTCCCAGCCATCATTTGCTTTTAAACAGAGCAAAACAATAAGTTTCTGATAACTACTTAAAATGTTCAGTACAGTCGCCGACACACTCCCAGCATAGTTTATTAACTGATTACATGGAGGAGCATGTAGACTATGACAGTGTTTGTAATTAAAATGATTGATGAAGAACAAAGGAATGATGCCAGACAAAAATTACAAGCTTAATGTATTTAAGCTATAATGAGTGACAAGGCATGCATACTTCACATTTATCAAGCTAGATTTTTTTAGAATGAGGCAAAGCCAAGTGTTAAAACAATGCTGGCATAATAGAGCCCCCCCCACCCCCCCCCCCCCCACCCCCACAAAGTACACAAGCTTTAGGGTTCATTATTACTAACCTTCTTTATAATTTGTTTTACTTTTTCTAATAAAATGAACCAGATGTAAAACTAAAATCAACACCAGCAGTGGGAATGTGGCACGGAGAACATTTGAAATCTTCTGAGTGTTGCTCAAAAATGATCTAATGTACATTTTGAGATGAAAGTTTTGATTTCACCAAAATGATACGTTTTTTTTAAGTGTTATACTATTTTTTTTCTCTAAATCGAGAGTTATATGATTGTAATTGCTTTAATTTTTTTCTAGAATAATGTGAACTTTTCTTCAGTTCTTTGCATTTCTTCAATTTTTTAACAAGAAATTGAGAAGTTTAGTTTTGAAAATGTAATGAAGTATAATATGTATACTTCAAGAGCTGATAATCTTTCGAAATCAAATTGTTGATTTACTGAGTATATATCCTGGTGATAGGGGGCATGTTTATCTGTTGTTTTTCTTTTCTAGTCAGGAAATGGAACACAACTTTAAAATAAAAGAAACTTTTAAAATCACACAAGGTTATGGGATTTATGAGTTTATATAATATGATGCAATGTTGTTGCAACATTCATTGCATCGCAGTATAAAAAGTTCAGAGCGTTAACCTCAATACTGGGGCTCATCTCTTAATGGCCTTTTAAGCTGTTTTGTGCCGGGGGGAACATATTACTTAACAGGCTTCATAAAAGTCTTATTTACTATTGCAACTTAAACAACCTAATTATTTCTCCCTACCTATACAATATTCCTTGCACTTAAGAGATCTAACTAGTCTGAACAAAATATATTGTGACGACAACTTCGGACACCTAGCTATAAACAAACACTGAGTGCCCAGGGCAGAGGAATAAATCAGCTGTGGTAATGAGCAATTTACAGTTAGAATTATTTAGTTGCTAGAAATCAATATGATAGGTAGAGATGGAAATGGTTTTCTGTTTACAACAGAAACAGCTTTAATAAATTTGAGGGTGAATAGTTTTGAAAATGTTTCAAAGAAAATTCATTTTATTGTAATTGTCAGATTTAAGGAAATAAACATGAATGCTTTATAGAATAACCCTTATATATTTGTATATGATGTGATAGTCTTGGGCAATTTTTCAAATACTTAAATTTTTAAAAAATGTTATATTTTAACTGGGTATTTAAAAAATCTATCTACAAGTTAAAAGTGAAAAGCACTCTCTGTTTTAGTTATAAACCAGAAGGGAAGATACAGACCTCTTATGGTTGGATCCTTTTAATTATCAATCAGTTAATTTTGATAAGGTGGCATGTTTTATGTCACCAGTGAAGACAAGTGCTATGTCTGACAGCAACTTTGAGCCAGTAGATTCTTTGCCAGTGAAGATCTAATCCAGATGTCTGTACTTTAACACATATCTTTCAATAGTATTTTGTTTTGTCATTGATGACCAACTGAGCACAGTATATGGGTAACACAGTGACCATTTATCTTTGTTAAGCCTTGTCAAGCTTTGCTATCTTGAATCTTCCTCTACACTGTACCTGATGTAGCACATATTAAAAAAAAATAAAGAAAATGTCAGTAAAAGCACTTCTAAGGCAGCCAACACAGGAGTGGGACTTTGCAACAAAAGTTTAACAATGAGCGCCAGCCTCAATAGCAAAGAAACTATATATCCAACTCAGGTAAAATGGAAAAGCTCCATTCTGTCTCTTTCAGTTCCAGCTAATGGCTGTGGCTGAGATTAACGGAAAGTCCAAAAAAAAACCTCGAGCTTACCAATACTATTGAAAATCTTTCCCTGCCTACTAGCTAACATTATACTTATCCATAAGTGAAATAAATTAAAAAGTGGCTATAGGGACAGACAACAAAGTAAATTCCTAGCAAGCTTAGTAGGTTGATTGCAATCCTATATTGTTCTGTGTGTAAAGTAAAAACCTATCTTTGTTTTATTTGTCAACTCTGTTTCCATCTCAACAAGCAGCTCCTGCTCCATGTTGGAAGCAGTCATTTTTGTGAATAATTGGTTTGTAACTCCATTGGCAATAACATTACTTAGCTGCAACAAAAAGGAGCCTGTGTTTGTCTCCTTTCTCCCCCAGTACCCCTGTTTCATGAAACCATTCTTTTATCCTTCTACCTTGCATGCAAACAATACAAATAGCAGCCCAGCCCATTCACATCATCAACCTACTAAGCTTGCTAGGAATTTACTTTGTTGTTTGTCCCTATAGCCACTTTTTAATTTAGTTTTTCACTTATGGATAAGTATAATGTTAGCTAGTGGGCAGGGAAAGATTTTCAATAGTATTATCTTTAAATAATTAAATCAGTTGAGAGGTCATGTATTTTTAAGCATGTTCTTGATTTGAAAACAAGTTTATTCAAAGCTGAAAAAGATTTCCAAATTGCAACTCCCGTCTCCTATAGAGAAAAGTGGCAAAAACAAGATAGTCCGCCTCCAATTAAAATGGAATTTTAGCTTGCCCCAAAATTCATGAATACGAACTTCTTTAACCCCTACTTGATCTGCTCAGATTTATGATTGTGTAACCAAGGCTGGTCCTTTTATATTCGCAGAAATGCAAAAATGTGTACAGTTATCAGTATATATTAGCTGTACAGTATGCCTTTTACCGTATGTCTTTGAAGCTACATAAATGCCATAAAGTAGAATGACTGTAGTCACTACTTGTGAACATCCTTTGAGTGAATTGTTCCAAAAAATGTTTTCTGTTTTCCGTTTTCCATTGAGTGCTGGCTGTTGCCTTGATATCTTTTGTAAATTCACATTGAACTTTTTTCATGAATGGAATATTTTTCTTCATGCTTTGAGGACCGAGTTACCATTTGAACTTTAAAATCCCTGATTTAGCACAAAAGTTTAATTCCTAGAATAATTTCAATTAAGCATCTTTTAAATCTAAGGTTCACTCTATCCTATTAATCGCTAGAAATCTGATAGAACATCAGGAAGAATAATTTTATCAAAGGAATGTGTTTTAATAGTTGAAAAGCTCATTCAGTAGTAGGTTTAAATATCCTAGGTGCTGATTTCAGCCAGGCTGCCTGGGGGTACATCGAGTGAAAGCACAGCTCTGAGAGGCAGAGTGATTGACAGACAGAGACATACAGAAGCTCCAAGGGTACGGAAACCCGCATTGCACTCATGTACCATTTAACATATGGCTGGAAGTGGCATAAGCCGAGGTGCAAGATGCCTGACTTAGTCCTAGAACTATACGTGGCATGGAACAAAAACCCTAGGAGTGATGAGAGAATATAAATTGCGATACTTTTTCCCCAATTATTTTACTTCAGTGCATTTCAAGTAACATCTTTGCAGTATATGCCACTTTTAATCCTAGAGCCAAGAGCAGATAAATTTGAAAATGTAGCACCCCACAGTTCCCAACATAAAGTTTCAGATTTGTATGTGAGAAAGCAAATCATAAAGAAAATTTGTATCTAGGGAATAGGCTCTTTTCTCTAATGAAGGGCAAGTGATGCTGCAACTTCATTTATTTAGCCATTTTTCTTAAGTTTCTCCTGAATGCTTATATTTAGGATCTGTAGCTGGTGTTTGCCATCCATTTAAATGACTTGCTTTTTGAATACTTGCAACTTGAATAATATGTAAGCAAACTTCAAAATATCTTCTGATTTTGTTTAAATGCTTCATGTAATTTTGGTCAATTTTTAATAAATTTCCTCTCACAACAGAACTGGCGAATTAACGAGTCGCCTGTCATCTGATACTCAGATCATTCAGAATACTTTAACGGTAAGTATCAGAACAATAACATAACAGAGGGTTGCACCTTCAGTATAAATAAAATACATATTATTTATGATTTCGCATTATGTTTTTATTGCAGGTAAATCTGTCCATGTTGCTACGATACACATTTCAAATAATTGGTTCTATAGTTCTCATGTTTGTTGTAAGCCCAGCGTTGACTGGAGTGCTCCTTGCCTCACTCCCAGTTGTAGCAATTGGAGGGGTTCTATATGGTGAGTTGAATTTCAGCCTCAATATATAAGTTGTCTACTGGAGGGAGAATAGTGTCATTATTGGACCACATTCACATTCAGAAGCAACCATTGGTCAGCTGTAGGAGAAAAATCATATAAATTGCCCATTTCTCTCTTTCTGCCATGAATTTTTCTTAGATTTGTTTTTCCTTTTCCATGATTTTGTTTTTTTTAAACACCTTTTCCCTTGTGTTTTTAAATACTTTTTGCCCTTGTGTCCCAGCTTTACTGTTACTGCTTGGCTCTATTACCTTGCTGCATAGACCTTGCTGCTGTTCCCACCACAACAGTATTAATTTTCATAGATTTTTAAACTTTATTCTTTTCACTATGTTAGAAATAACTAAACTCACAAATTCATCGCAAATTAACATTTTACATTACAGACACAGTGTAGCATTTTACATTTGATTCTTTATTTAATATACAGGACAGTTGAAGCTTTTGCTGCCACTAGTGCAATGAACTCTTGCTTAAACTGGGAGGCATGTCTCAAGGACTTGTAAGAAAATCAGGCAGGGGAGAGATCAATTAGTTTGTGGATAACAAGTATACTTTATTGAATCATGGAATACAAATTATAAGCAACTTAAGATTTAAGCTATCGTTACAGAGAAAGCGATATCTGATCCTCTGGGAGATATGCAAACCTTGTTGGCTCTTGTTCTTTCTCCTCACGCCACACCACTTGGCCTGTTGTCCCTACTTTTATATTCGTTTTCACTCACTGCCTCCCATATAAGGATTGGTTTCCCTCACTTGCCAATCACATGCACCCTCTTTCTAAGTTACTATGATTATAATAATTCTAACAGGATTACCTATATCTACAGTCTCCTATTTAAAAACTGAAGACTTGCAAAGATTATTAATATATTTTTCTCTACTGAAACTAGTAATTGTTGGTGACATCAGGAAACTGGTTTGGTGGAGCTACTGTGCTCATCAGTTTAAGAGTGGTGAACTGAAAATAATAATGATAGCTGACGTCCCCTATAGCTGTTTCGGTGCTGACGTTAATTCAGCTTTTACTGTTTAAATAACAATATTCAAAAATAGATAAGAATAAAAGGCTGTTGATCATAACTGAATTTTTTTAATGAAAATTGACAGTGGTATTCTGTCTTCCAAAGAGAGAGATATAGTAGTGTTAAGACACATTGGGCTATAGTTTGCTGAGGCAGGGCATCTAACAGCGTCTGCCGTTAGTTAGACATGCCCTTGCACGTTTAGGTTTTTAAATTTTTTGCATGGCAAGTTGCTGAAAGTGCGAGCTGATAACATCGCAGTGAGGGAAACGGGGCTTCTGGGACCTGAATGAACCGGACAAGCAACTGTGTATCTTCTCAATCAATCAGATTGAAGGATTGTGAAATTAACAGCGCAAGGACTGAGAAGGAAGTGTAAATTAGAGAGGGTGAATTCAATGTCCAATCAGATACAGAAAGAGAAATAGAGAGGGAAAGAAAGATTGGATTGAGAGAAAAAAAGAAAAGTAAAAAAAAATTAAAATGTAAAAATTGCCTTTTTAAAATCTCCAACAACAATTAAAACCTTGAAGGAATGAGGCTCCAGACTTGTAATAATTTTTCAGTGCCAGAGAGGTTGACGGTCAGTAATTAACACTTATCACGTCATTAAAAGGACACTTAGACTCATGGACAAGACTTAACTTTCTGTGGCGAGTTTAGTCCGTATCTGCTGCGCAAATACAGCAACATCACGCCGTACAATACATTTCAGTGGTGAGGCAGACAGCGAGATGCCTTTCTCACAAAGCTAACGGCGGAGCAGCGCATCTCGGAAAGCAAGTTTTGGATTTCCGCGTTTAGTCCCACCGTTATTTTGACAGCAAATTTTGGCCGTTATGATTTTCTGCGACTCATTTTGCTCAGAATTCCATTATGTGATGCCAACAGAGTTCAGTCATCCCTAAAAGGGCTCCCAAAACGTCAGTTATCTGTGATCAGTCTAACAGTATCTTCTATGTCGAAGCTGAACAAGAATTCAGTGACCTAAAAGTTGTCTGTTAGCTGCCAAACTGTACTTTTACAAACAATACCAAATTGAGACTGATGCTTTATTTGCCCAGATTATCTTGACACTCTTTGCTTCCAACCAGAGAATTGTATAATAGGGTATTATACTACATGGTTTAAAGACACTATAGAAGATTCTATAGAAATTCTTCCAACATTGGTCGTATGGACTTGTTTCTGCCACTTATTCTTTTGAGACTCCATTTTCAGTTTGGGATTTAATAATTAAGTTAACTAGTAGCACATAATTGTTGTATGCTTTTTGTCGCTCCAGTATTTATTTAATGGATTCAAAAAAATTAATGTAACCAAGCAGGAAAATCTGTAAAATACTGTATTGTTATGTTTCAGCATTTAACAATTGGTTGAAAATTATACATCGGCTGCTCAGTAAACCCTCATTCTTCTAGAGGGTGATAACATGGGTTGGTTTATGTTGATTCTTCAGGAGAGTTTGTGAAGAGATTACGAAAAAAATTCCAGGATGAACTGGCAGCTGCCGGCACAACAGCAGAAGAGACCATCTCTAGCATTCGTACTGTGAGGACCTTCTGTAGTGAAAAGAAATCTGAAGAACTGTATGACAAAGGAATAGATAAAAGCTATCTGATTGGAAAAAGGTTGGCTCTGGCAGAAGGTATTGTTAAGTAGTATTTCTGAATTTTGAATGATTAAGTTGCATAAATTGCTTTTTATTCCAACTACAGTTACGTAGTAAGATTTCCTACTATATATTATACTCTTCAGTTTTTTTTCTATTCATCTACTGTTAATTCACTCAGTTCTGGAAAAAAAAATTGCTATTAAGGGCATTAATAGATATTTCAACATATTAAGATACCTAATTTTATTCGGCATGGCTTTTGTAGCTGGAGAAATCAAAATGAGATTTTGACAGTATGCTTGTTCAAAATAAAATCATAAATGACTAATAAAGTCAAACCTTTTGAAAGGCTGCAGATAGATCTCCACATAGTAACTTTTTATTTCAGGAATGCTACGAATTTGCTGTGGATCTCTACAATTTCTGAATTGTTACTTGGTCATTATTAGAACATTACACAATACTTTTCATTGCTTGAAAGCTGAAAAGGTCTTTCAATATTCTTATAGGCATTTAAAACCCAAACTTGGTGTCACCTAATCATTACTTCTTCACTTACCTTGTCTTCCAATACTCTCTTCAACATTGACCCACAATGCCCTTCACTACTTCTCCATTTTGTTTTAAAGTGGCATCACTTAATTAAAAAAAAATTTTTTTTCAAACAAAAGCCACTTTGTCTTTCAAACCTATTTTCCATGGATCTAATGTAATTACTGCAATTGCAGTCAAACAATTGTGAAACTTAAGAACTTAATTTGTGGGAATATTGCGAAATCTTTCTTTGGCATATTAACAAAACAAGTCTCCTATGTCCAATTTTGCAGAATTTGTGCAATTGTCGACTGCATTGTTTTGTTAGACTTCAGGGTTTTGGTGAGCAGGACCAACTGACAATATCTGAGTCTGATCTGGCGATGAATCTGTTTTGATGTCCACTGCCAGGTAGATTGAGTGCTGCTTTCAGTTCTTCTACAGAACTGCAGTGTAGGTATGGTTGTTTCAGTACCAGGAGTGACTTATTGATCAAATCATTTTGCTATCCTGTCATATTAGTGATTGCATTACAAAATGAACAAATTAATTTGATGCTGTTCGAGCATGCCAGTGCCTAGTGATACTGGTATTGGCTCATTTTAGGCAGCAAAATTAATAAAATACTATTAGTTTTACACATCAGGACTTCCGAAAAACGCAGCAAGCCACTTTCAAATGCACATTTTAGAGAGTTTAGGTGCCAGTTGTTCCTGATACTGAACAGGCCTGGAAATAATCAAGTAGATTCTTAAAGCGATGACTGAATTAAAAAGTGAGGAAGTGGACCTCGTGATGATTCTGCTAATTCGGGAGCTCAAATCTATCCTTTTTCATTTGACCACTGGCTGCACTGCAGACAGTTTTATCTTGTACTGATTGACATTATCCGCTTTAAAAGCCATGCAATTTGCTTCAAACTATGTTGAGATGTTTGTGCTGGCCCTGATTTGTTTACACAAAGATTATTTACAAATTTGCTGTCTGCTGATGTTTGTAACTTTTATAGCTTGTAAGCTTGTATTCTGTTGCTCGTAGCCTGATGGACCGTACTGTCATCTTAACACGAATGTAAAATATGATTTTTTTTTGATTGATGTGGGTTATGATGAAAGATCCCAAACTATGCTGACTTCATGAAAAAGAGCTTAGCATCCTTTTTTTTGATAGTGGGAGAAAAGCCAGAAAAACCATGTTCATCATGATGTATACTAATTGACGACACAGGGGTAACTTTCAGACTTCATGAGCGTGACTTTAACTTGGATCCGAGAACCCAGCTCATCCCTCAATATTCACACAGGGAACCCGGAAGCCAAATGAGTGCGTCGCTGGCTGTCTGTCTGAAGGAAAAGGAGTGGTGAATCAGAGAGAGGCGCGGGATGGATCGAGAGATCGTGGGCCCTGGAACAAATCGGAGGTGGGGGGGGGGACTTGGGGGGCATGACGAGGACGACATCGGGGGGTCCAGCCAGCATCGGGGTCGGGGGGGGGGGGGGGGGAGGGAGGGGGTCAGCCAGCATTGGGATCAGGTGGTGGGGGGAGGAGGAGGGGGTCAGCCAGCATCGGGATCAGGTGGTGGGGGGGGGGGGGGGGGGTGATCAGCCAGCATCAGGATTGGGGTGGGTGGTCCCGTCGGGATCGGGAGGGGGTCAGCCAGCGTCTGGATCGGGGTGGGGGTCCAGCCAGCATCAGGATCAGGGGGTCGGCCGATTGCGGGGTCATGTCGCTCCAGGTGAGCTTGTTGGGCCTGGATGAAGCACTCCTGTTCTTCCTGGCCCACAAGCAGTGCAATAAAGGCACTCACCTTATGGATCTGGCCCATTCCACCTTCTTTCACCTGACGTGAATCAGAAGCGATGGGAAACCCAAACAGGTAAGGTTAAATTCATTTAACTTTTGCACTACACAAAATATTAAGTACCTCAACTATTTCAAAGAGGTACATAGCCCTTTTAAGTATCAGCCTGCCGGCTTTAAGTAGGGCAGGATTTCCAGGTGTCTGTTGTGCGCACGCACCCAAACACACCTGGGTCAAACCCGTAAGTGAGCGCGTTGGAGCTGGGATGTGGTCCCACTCCAAAAAGCAGTTATTTTAACCTCCTGCCCGCCCCCAACCCACCCGTTCTTGGGGGTTAAAATTGCCCCCCAAGCATCAAGTATGGGTCCATTGGAGGAAAATCACCTGCAGTATGTTTTGACATTATTTAGATCATTGCGTTGTATTCTAAACAAAGTTTTAAAAAAAAATGAAAGCAGTTTTCTTGAAGACATTGCATCCTTAAAAGCCAATGCAGCAGTGTACACTAAAGCCCTACACAGAAGTTCATTTCTGCTGGCTCTAATCCCTAAATAATTTATTTGGTGCTTTAAGCCTGTTGAAACAGATGCATGACAAATAGCCTGATAAAAATCTAGTTCTACAGGCATTGATTGTAAAAGATTAAGTTAAGATTTAAAGCTAGGAAGTACATACTAATAAGTTAATTGGAATAATGTCATTCTGCTAGTTACATTAATTTATACTGTGATTGTTGATTGGAATCATTGGGATTGCCCAATGCCCAAAGGCATTTTTAAATACTGATATAAAACTATTTAGTAACAAATAGCAAAATTCAGCATCTTTGGGTCATAGGGTCTAGTGGTTTCAGGCGTTTTAATTAGTCTTATAATGTCTAATTATGACCTGCAAGAGCAAATTGGTATTTTTATGCTGATAATGAACCTCTTTTATGTGATTAATTCAGAGTTGCTTAATTCAAGTTATCTGATCCCACATTGCTCTGTCATTTATTTTGCTTAATTCAATGATTGGATAATACAAATTTTCTGAGTGCAGAAATAACTTCAAATTATCAGGTATAGGCTGTATTTCTTTAATTGTTTGTTTTTGCCAATAACTTCCCCCTCCATTTATTTTATTTATACTATGAGTTTCTTACTGTGGATATTCTTTCTTTTTTAAGGGTCATTCAGTGGGCTGGTGCTGACTATCTCGCAGGTAAGTGAAGACCTGTTGCTCTTGAGATTTTTGGGGAAGGCAACTTTCGCACAAAATAAAGTTTGGAGAGAATTTGTAGTTAACCAAATTTACTTGGCTAAAGATTGCAAGTTTTTACAATTCTGGTCACAATTTGAGTCTGCCAAATATGTTTGATTTACAAGGTCACCTCAAAGTGATAGTGTGAATGTGTATCACTTGGTTGATGGAGGAGAACAGGAACAAATACAACCTAATGTGAGGCACATTTTTCAAGAGCAAGACTAATGTTGCCAGTAGCCTAGACCTTTAAATGATAAATTGTACTTTACAGTTTTATTTATCAAGCAGTCAAAAAGGCTACAAGTTCAACCCCAATCGTGATTGTTGTTGAATAGCTTGTATCCAGGTTCCCATGATAGTGTGTCTGTTGTGTAAGGATTCCAATTAATGTGGACTTACAAACAGAATGAAATAGACTGGTTCAGAATGTGGTATGAGAATTTGTCAGACTTTGGACTGAAGCCACAGGATAACTGCGCTGTGGGGATATTGGTCTTAAAACATTTGAGCTGCCTATAGATTGCATTACAGCAGGAATTACACAATTTCTATTGTTTGCAAAGATATTGAGAATTACTAGGCCAGGCAATGTTTTTTTTTGAGTTTTGAATGCACTAAGCTTTGTGAATTTCAAGTTTGTTGATTTGTTAACCTTTGAATGTGAATTTCGAGTTTATTGACTTGCACATTTCTTTTGGTAAGTTTTTTTAATAGTTCATAAAAGGAATGTGCAGACTCGCAAGTTCTGGCTTAATTTGAGATAACACTTTGCCCAGATCTAAAATGTATTCAGCTGACTGCAAGCATTTTTCCCTTTGTCATACTTATAAAGTTCTTTAAAACCGAACAAATTTACAGTTGAAATTGTTTTCTTTTTAACTGCAAAAATATTGGGAGGCATGAATATATCATAATACCTATAGGGAAAGAAAACTATCCTACAAGTAAGGAGGATCAGAAATGCCAACCATGTGAATGATTTTAATAATATAGTAGGATATCCCTTGTGTTCCTTAAAACTTCATGATGTATGTTGTTTGTCCTTATCACAGTATTTTCTTTTACTCCCAGTCACATTTTTCCAAGCTTGTGGCAGACTGGCTTGTGCAGATTAATTCCATATGTTGCATCTGTTTTCAGACTAAAGAACTGTAGCTAACTGTCAGTATCTCAATCAACACGTCTCCATTGTATGTGACTAGATGCTCTTGCACAGATGTGCTGTCTTCACTGAAACTTTATTTTCTGCGTTAGTTGCTGTCGTTATAACCCTTCAAGTATGTCCTTGAAATAAATGGGAATTCTGGCTTGTTTTGACTGGACTGTGATTGAAAAGTTTATTAAGTACCTGTCTTTTTTTTATAATTTTGTATGAGCCTTCCATCTTATTAATGTATGTGGGACTGTAGTTTGTTTGATGTGCGGTTCATTTTTTTCTCATTACTTTACATAGCCCAAGAACACAGTTTTCCAAACTTGCCCCAGAAGTGTTTTCATGCACTTTATTTCCTGCTGCTGTCTGCTTTTGTAATTTTACTGTTCCTACAACATGTTCATTGCAATGCCTTATACAGATCAGACTTCAATCTCCACTAACAGTAGGTCAGAAAAGTGACATGCTTACTTGATGGCTCACAGTTTATCCAGTGATCATGTACATCCTTGTTTTAACTCCTGACCTAGGCTGAGTTAGCTGATCTAAGCTGGGCTGGTGTAAAGGTGCTATAGTTGGCCTCAGCACCCCAGGGTTCCTGCTCCTGATACAATCCAGCGATCTGTGCTGGAAGTGCACGTATATGGATGTCAGGTGAGGGCATGACTGGACTCGGTTTTGATGCTCCCCATGATTAAATAGCCTGCTAACACCCAATGTCGATGTTCGCATGTGAATAATGGCGACTTGGATGAGGTACTGGAGCTGGCCTGTAAATTGTATTGAATTATGCCTTCAGGAGGAAAGAAAATTGGCAAGGAGAGAGACAAAAATGTACAAATTTCTGCATGTACTTATCAGTCAAAATACATATAAATAATTTCACTAATGTTCTATGATGGGTTCTAGAAAATAATAGCTAATGGATCGTTCTGCAGTGTCATCAAAATGATGCAGCCTTTTTTCAGACTTGCATTTTATGCTCCACAGTGCATTTTTTTTTAGTATTGCAAATGACCCTTTTAGTACCATTTGCAAACTTGAAGTCAATCTTGGAATCATAGAATTCAAGCTATTTGGCCTCTCGCACCTGTGCTAGCACCATGAAAGAGGTATCCAGTTAGTCCCATCCCCTTTTTAATTTTTCTTTTTCAAATATTCATCCCTTTTTTTTGGATTCTGTTTCCACCACGGTTTCTAGTAGGGCAGAAAATTGCATCCTGACCACTCCCTTTATTCTTTGAGTGATGATTTTAAATTCATGCCCTTTAGTTACTGATTCACCAACCAGTAGAAGCAGTTATTAACCATTTATCCCCTTCATAATTTTGAACACCTCGATCAGATCTCCTGTTAACGTTCTCAGTTCTACTGAAAAGACACCCTGCTTCTCCAGACTCTCCTTAACTTAAAGCCTCTCATTCCTTATAATGTTTTAGTGAGTCATTTCTGTAACCTTACCATGACCTTGATGTACTTACTAAAGTAAGGCACCCA
The DNA here is from genome assembly GCF_035084215.1 of Heptranchias perlo. Lineage (NCBI taxonomy): Eukaryota > Metazoa > Chordata > Chondrichthyes > Hexanchiformes > Hexanchidae > Heptranchias > Heptranchias perlo. The sequence goes on from NC_090349.1 coordinate 29,054,096, forward strand.
AAACTGGATGCAATATTCTAACTGTGATCACTTGTTTAGGTATTAACTGTACCTTTTGTGCTTCCTCAATCATGAGTTCACAGTGCACAGAGAATACAGTCGGCCCCTGTTAATTCATAGTTTTTTTGCTATCTCTTCTGTCTCTGAACATGTACCTCATTGTCTAATACAATTACTTGGTTTGCTAATTACACATACAACAAACCACTGCTGTGCATTTAGATATTTGGTGATGGCAATTCTGGCCAAGTTATGTGATCTATTTTATTAATGCTATATATGCAAATGTGTATAAATTGTGTTCATGTCGATGAGCCTGATTACAGAGGAGAATTGTCGGCCTAGTTTCCTGGTTGCATTTCAGTCAGAGGAACCAATGGAGGTGAAAGACATTTGAAAAGTGAAAAAGCTGTTTTTTTGGCAAGTTTTGTACAGCAAATGCTAAAGTCTGTTTGGTTAATGATGGCAATTTAATTTATATCTCTTGTTATATAGACAGCCATAATTATAATTCATATGGGGGAAAGCAGAGTGAACTCAAAAGCACAATGTAACAAAAATGTAATTGCCATTTATTTAGTTTACACACTGCAAAGCGTTTTAAATGTTTTCCTTTTCAAATTTACCTTCTATTTATTTTATTGCCAAAAGTGCTGCAGGACAGAATCAAAGATAATAATTATCTTGTCAGAGGGTGTCTTTGTTCAACAGAGACCAGGTTGGCATTCATCCATTCTGATGCGAGATAGTAATTCTGTGCTTGTGCTCTTGCTCACCTTGGTAGGAGGGCTGACCTGGTTTCCTTAGCAACACAATTAATTTGCTATTCCTCCTTTTGTTGCCAAAGCTGAACAAGCCCGCTTCAGGTTTTCAAAGGAGCTTACTGTTTAGACCTGTGCAGAGAGTGTGAGCTGAGAATTGGAAAATATAATGAAATGATCCACACCCATGCCCTTTTCCATTCCACAAAATAAATATCCGTTGTGGTTATAATGCCTGAGGAATAACGTTTCAGTCAATGAAAAACCATAGTTAACTGATGTTGATCAATATGGTTTCTTTATCAAATGCTCTTGATGGTGAAGAGCCATCAGATTTTAGATGAAAATCTATCCACATATTTTTTGAAGCAATGAATTTGACATTTAAGAATGTATGTTGATCAGGTTTTTAAAAATTCTATTAAAGGAACTCACCTGTTTAATTATATGGTTTAATACATCTTTTTGGAAAAAAAATGTCTTTAGCATGCACTCAAATAGCAGCTCCTTCTGACCTCTGCACTCATTTAGGACAGGGAAGTACACGTACATACAGGAGTGAATCTATCAATTTTTAAATTTTGCTGTACTGTATGCTGCAGAAGAAATAGTGAGGGACAACAGAAAAAGGAAATGGCTGTTTAGTTCCTTGCATAAAATTAATAGCCTGACAAAGACATAAGTCCATGTTATTTGTTGTTTCCACCATTTTCTCTTCTGGAAGACACCAAATCTGATTGGATTATAGTTCCATGGGCATCAGCAACCCACCATTACCTTGTTTAAGTAGTCATTTTTCATGTGTGAGCCTTAACCAAAAAATTGTCAGGAGGCAATTTAACCACGGAGAGCGTCAGTCCTGATCCATGTGGACACAGTCAAGCAGCGTTTACTGGATGGTGAACAGAAGCAGGAGCTCTGTCTGATTTCTTGCTCTCTCTGCCTCCTTGTCTGCCTCAAGAGCATTAAGGCCAATTGTAGTAGACCAACTGCTGTCCCAGCTGAGATTAGTTAACCTTGCACCGACCTTCTTAGTGCTAACCAGGTAATGCCTTTACCCATTAGGCTGTCTAGGGAGCTGTTAATTTTCTTTTAAAAATGGGGTATGCAGTAAACACTTGTAACTAAAATATTATGGGTAGAATGGTTATGTTAGCAATTCTATTGCTAATAGTTTGATTCTGCAAGTTAACTTTTTAGAGAAGTAATTTACCATGAATGCAAGCACTTGTGAATAAATTACCTCCATGTGCTGAATTTATTTAGTACACAATCTGATCATTGAAAATATTTAGCTTTAAATTCCCACCTTGCTGTGTTATTTATGTTGCTTCATTCAAATTGGATAATTCAAATGGTTTTTGCACAAAACTTGACTGAATTATCAAGAGTAGACTTAACTAGAGTGGATGCAGTGTGACTAAAATTGGCCAAGGGAAACTTCATGATCAGTATTGTATTGTTTTCACGAAACCTTGGAACTATATTTAATTTTTGGTTTGTTTCCACTGAGTATTTGCTGTATTTCAGTCTTGCCGAGGATCAGTTTCCAGTGAACACTAATGTGGCAAAGTGCACGCACAGCAAGAGGATCCACTTCCCTGGTGTTAGTGCAGTACATCTGCTCTAGTGTTTGCACAGACAGCTGCTCCTTTCAGTTATTTTACAGAAACATTGGTTTTGAGTTTTTTTTTTAGAACAGTGAAGGGATTGGATTGAAAGCAGTTGGACAGGTTATATGAGATGGATATGAAAACTTGGGTAACGAAAGATTTATTTTTAAGTCATGCCCTCTGGAGCAGACTACCTACACATGGGACTCATAAGGATTCGCTTTAATCTTTTAATAGGGAACTCAACAAGTTCCTGTGTCCTCATCAGTGATTCCAATTTCAATCTCCATCTTTGCCCCATTTGCCCACTCTTCTCTCAATTCACTGCCCTTCTGTACTCCCTAAACCACTCCCTCCAGTTAAACTCTCCTACCCATGTTCACGGCCACCCACTCAACTTTGCCATCACCCATGACCTCTGCGCTGCCATGGTCTCAATCGTTGATAATGCTATCTCTGACAATTACCTTGTGTCACTCACCACCCACAACCCCCTACCCCCTTCCAACCCCCACTGACTTCTGCATGCACCCCTGGACAAAAACTCTTCCAAGTGACTTCCATCTGTACTTTCAGACTCCCAACTGCTTAGTCTTAGGCCCTCCATTCACCACAATACTTTTGCATGTGTTGATTTACTCAACCATCCCCTCATCTCCACCTTTGATGCCTTTGTCCCCAGCAAAACTTTTACTCTCCCATTCCAGTTGTTACCTTGGTATTGTTCGTATCTTTGCTCTGTCAAGTCCAAGGGACACAGTCTTGAGCGTATTTGGCGCATAACTGGTGTAGGCATCCAATACTAGATCTGGCTAGATCATAACAAATGCTACTGGGCCTCCCTCTCTGCCCACTACCTCTGAAGTGATGGAGGATATTTAGTGGGAGACGTGAAAATCAATGGAAAGAACCTATCCAGAACAAGGTAGAGAAAATGTCAGAGTTTCAAAAGAATAGAGAGGGCCATTTTTGTCCTCCTTTCCAAACCAAACCATTTTGGAGGCTTTAGGGACCTACAGTGATATTTAAAAGTATCATGCTTTGAAGGCAATGCATAAGTGTTTTGCTTTGCTCCCAGCTTCCACGACCCTTCCAAAATAGCTCCAACTGCTACTGAATTCACCTCTGCACCAGGGCAGTCCAATTGGGCTTTGGTTCTCTCTCTATCGGAAGGAAATTACTATTAGTATTTGAGCCAGCATTCATAAGTCGTGTCTTTCATCTCAAAGGGTCACACTTAAGGCTTCTGTTGGAAGAGTTGCTCCATAGTGGCATGTTATTAGGAGAGTTAGGAAGCTTGTTGTGCTTTCATGGGATTGGAGAGGTGTCTTGAGGTCAAGTGAAATATGGATTGTATGTTTACTATTTTGTTCCTCAGTCTCAGAAACCTGAACAAATTCCTGAAGAAGGGAAATGTCATTCTGCCATCAGTGTAATAAAGCAGCCTGTAGAAAATACAACTCTGTAGTAGGCAAGTATTATAGTTTGAAATGAAAGATTCAGCAGAGATCTACTGTATTCAAAGTTCTTGGCTTTAACAAAAAAAAGGTTTCTCCATTATCGCACAGAAAAAAGCAGTAAATTGCTATCAACTGCTTTAGATAAAGTTTACTACACAGTCGTATTCTCCAACAATACAGGCAGAGATGTCAATACTCTTATGGTATGTTGCAACTTTCCAAGCCATGTGCTTGTCTGTAGTAGGCTGTTAGCATCTGACGATGAAGATTGTGTGTTTGGATGGAGGATGCTCAATAATAGCAAAAGTGCACTAAACAAGTAAGGGACTAGAATAAAACAGGTGAGCAAGACTGAGGTGCAACGAAGAGTAATTTAATTGAAACTCCAACACAATACTGTCCTAGCTATAAAGCTCCCTTAGTCCAGTCAGTTCCTTCCAATTTCACATATCCTTATGACTCTACACTTAGCTTTATTATATTTCTACTTGCTGCATTACTAAGTTTTAAATATGCCTGTATTCCAGGTTTTTTTTTAATCCATCAAATTCTGTGGTGTTTATACAGTCTCGTCCTTCAGCCTCACCTTGAATCCTCAGTCAGGCTCAACTATCCATTAATTAGAAATTGAAGGATACCTAGCAGCCTAATGCATTTCAGTATTCAAATTAAATCTGATAAAAAGTAAATACATATGGCCAAAAACAGAATAAGAGCAGTAGATTGTGGGCTCCTTTAACGTTCAGTTTGTAATTAAAGCAATACAAATTTTAATGCTACTAAAGGATTATAAAAGAAAAATTGCATTTGCATAGTGTCTTTCACGTCCTGAATTACATTGAAGTGTCATCACTGTTGCTTTGTATGCAAACATGGCAGCCAATTTGTGCACAGTGAGGTCCCAAAAACAGTAAATGAGATAAATGATCAGTGAATCTGTTTGGCTGCTGTTAGTAGAGGGATGAATGTTGGCCAGGATATCGGATGAACTCCCTACTCTTCAAATAGTGCCGTGGGATCTTTTAAATCCCCCTGCACATGTTATTCAAGTAGCAGCACCTCTGACTGTGCAGAACTCCCTCAGTACTGTAGTGAAGTGTTAGCCTGGAGTGAGGCTTGCACCCACTTTTGAATCTGTGCTACCACCAGCTGGCCCTTATTAAATCCATTGGAGAGCAAATAGTGTTCTGTATGAGCTAGTTTGGAAATGTGAAGAGGAAATCTTGCATGAAAACTGATTTTGTACCAAGAGCTGGGTTTTCTGGCACTGTGTATAGCTACAGGAAGTTGAGTAATGACTAAACTTTTTCCACTGGGATATAATCAGAAGAATCTTTACAGATTTGCGGAAAGTTAATGTTAATTCTCAATGGTGCAAATTAACTACATCTTCATTCTTTAGATGTTTAAGTCCTACTTGGGTAATGTAGAATGTGAGAATCAGTAATGTTTTCAAATGTGGATAAGATCTTGTGTAGTGGCTATTGATGTGCGGTATAGATAAAATGTTCAGGTTTGAAAAGCCTGGGGTTCTTCCAGTTCTTGTGCACACTGTTTTCATTTATTGAGCAGATTGGACTGAGCTGCATTTCAAGTTGAAGTGTTGTTAAAGCATTCTATCCAATTTATAGCGTAGAGAGTAGTTATACTGTCACTTCTGCATCTCAGCGACACAGAAGTGGTAGTATAACCTAGGGGCCAAGTCCTGATCTGATTTTGGATAACAGTGATGTAAGAACCGCCCCCCCCAACTCCCACCCACCACGAGAGGCTGCCACACACTGCCTGGGCTTGACATTGCAGTACGGTGTCACGCCAGGTTTGAGAAGTGTTTCGGGGATCTCTTGGGTACTTTACGAACTGAAGTGCTCCTCCAACGCTCAGAACCTGTGAACATTTACTGGCCTAGAATGGAACTCTGCGCATGGTGGCAACAGTGTAGTTTCACAATGTGCCGTATATATCCAGTGCTGCCACAGATCAGTAGCACAGTATAAAAGATCGTTTTTTTTTTATAAAGCCATATGTTAAATGAGTAAATTATAAAGCTTGAGTAATGTGAATGTAGTTCTGAATTATCCAGGTAAGATACAGAGAAAGTATGATTCTTAAAGATCACATGCTACTTTGATTCATGGGACATGATTTTAGCATGGCGGCAGGAAGTCAGCGGGTGGGTGGATTTGCACGTGGGGTGCTCGGAGGCCAAGTGAGTGTGTTTAAATCTGCAATCGCAACTCGATTGCAATCAATTACCTTTGCTTCCGGATTTCGCGTCTCCAAGCTGCGCAGTGGGTTTACTGCGCACCCGAATGACGTGATTTAAAACCCACTATTTAAAGAGCCAGTCCAAGAATGGATTTTGAAGGAGAAACGGAGTCCAGGAAAACAAAAGCTGCACCCAGGTTTACAAATGCTTCACTGAAAGTACTGCTGGGTGCAGTGAGAACCAGGAGGGAGGTAATTTACCCAAGCGATGGGAGGAAGAAACCTGGTTCTGCCACCAAGAAGGCATGGCTGGAGGTGGCAGGAGAAGTGAGCAGCAGGAGCATGGTGCCAGGTCTTGGCTGCAGTGCAGGAAGCGGTTTAATGACCTAACCAGGTCAGGAAAAGTGAGTACATTTGCTGATTCACCCACATCCTGTGAAATGCAACACCCCCCTCTTTCACTCTGAGTTGGCAAGCCTACTCCATCACATCACTCCTCACACCCACGTATGTCTCAGCATCAACCATTCTTCACTTTCTATGCACTTCCTCACCTCCCCATTTATGCACCCACCACTGACACTCACCCCAATCTTGATGCATTGTGATGAATCTGTCTGATAGTCACCCTCCGATGCATCTGTTTCATTGTCAGCCTCACCGAAAGGCAATGCATCCACCGGGTGAATATGTCACCTTCAGTCACTCGTAGGTCTATTCTTTCTCCCCTTGTAGGAGCAGAGTGCGCAAAATGCAAGGGAGGAGGAGGACTGGAGGTGGACCACCACATAGTCCAGCTGACAGATGCAGAGGAGGAGGCCATGGCGATAAGTTGCATCATTGCATGTCTACCCGTCGGAGATGGAGAGAATGGTAGCCTCCATTGAGCTTCAAGCACGGCTCTCAAATGAGTCCATGGAGGCCATGACAATGGCCAAACGGACTCTGGATGCAACATGCCTGCCACTTCAAACAGGCAAACAGATACTTTAGCTGTGGCCTTACAACGGGGCACATCTGCTCACCAGCTGGCCAGTAGAGTGGTGGGAGTGCCATGCTGGCCCGGGAGAGGGATGAAGGTGAAAGGAGCTCCCACGTCTCACCTGTTCCTCCCCCGCCCCCCCCGCCCCCAAACCAGTACCCGCAATGCTGCCTCCTCTCCCGATGGCCGAGTCTGCTTCTGCATAGGTGCAGGTTGAGCAGTCATTGACAGAGCCCTCAAGGGCGCCAAAACCCAGAGGTCAGAGGCCGAGAGCATCTCAGCAGTCAGGGTAGAGGGATCTGAGCAATCTTCCACTACCTCTGCTGAAGCCATAGGGGTTGCAGCGCATAGATGCGGTAGAAAGAGAAAGGTGAAGCAATTGTAATTCACTGAGGGTATGCACAAGGGTGTTTGAGGAGCTGTCATGTTAATTTATATATTTTTTTGTTATGGCACATTAAATTTAATAATTATCATCACCACTACCAAATCTTGCTATTATTGAGTCCCTTTTGTGAAATCGCCCCTTCATTTGCTTCTTCATGAAAGCCAAGATATGATGCCACCCATTGGGTGGGTGTGCAATGGGTGTATGTGTGGTTGAAGGGCTGTTTTGTGCAGAGGGTGATGGGGATGGGGAAGTTGATAGTGGTGGTTGTTCCAGGCGGCCCAAGTAGTTCAAAGTCTTCAATTTGCGGATCTCATTATGAGAACCTGTTAGAGATGAGGGAATCCTTGGCATCACGGGCAGCAATGTGCACCACTGCTCTGGCGATGGGTTCCTCATCTTCATTTTCCTCATCATCCTTCTTGATGAGTGCATTCGACCTCCTCCACCTGTAACCCTCTCTGCTGAGCTATGTTGTGCAGGATGCAGCACACGATGGTTATTCTGCACGCCCTCACTGGCGAGTACTGAAGGGCTCCCCCAGATCCATCCAGGCACCTGAAGTGCATCTTCAACATTCCCAAGGCTTGCTCAATGACAGATCTGGTGGTCATGTGGCTCTGGTTGTGCCGCTGCTGTGCCTTGTTGGGGTTTCTCACAGTCGTCATGAGCCACGTCTGCAGGGGATATCCCTTGCCTCCAGGGAGCCAGCTCTTGAGTCTGTGGAAGAGGTCCAGGATGTTGGACTCACGCAAAATGAATGAATCATGACAGCTGCCTGGGAATCTGGCGCACACCTGCAGAAATCTCTTCCGGTGGCCGCACACCAGCCATGCATTGATGGAGTGATAACCCTTTCGGTTTATGAACAGTCCTGGCTCATGTGCAGGTTCTTGGATTGCTATGTGTGTGCAATCGATTGCGCCCTGCACCTGTGGGAAGCCAACCAGAGTTGAAATCCACTGCCCTCTCAGTCTGGCTGATGTCAGAGGGGGAAGTTGGCGTATTCAGATGACCTGGCCAACAAGCCATCCGTGACCTGTCATTTACACTTATGTGCAGATGACTGTGACACCTGGTGATGTCACCGGTGCCGCCCTGGAAGGATCCGGAGGCGAAGAAATTGAGGGCAATGGTGATCTTAACTGCGACGGGCAATGCATGGCCACCAGGTCTAGCTAGGAGCATGTCTTCACGAAGGAGGCTGCAGATGTCTGCAACCACCTGCCAACTCAATCTGCTCCTCAGATGTCCAGGAAGCTCAGCCTCTGCCTGTAGACCCTCTCACGTGGGTAGTGCCTCCTGCTACCTTGGCCCTCCATTAGTTCCCTTTCTGCTCATCTCCAGGTCCTTGTGTGCACCTCTGTCTTGTGCACCTGCAGATCCCAGAACTGCATGACATGCCTGCCGCGTATGGTGATGTGCCTCTTCCTCAGACGTACTGTGCAATATATCCATTGCACCGCCCATTCTGATCTTGTCAGTTTGAGGGACTCCAAAATGTATGTAAATTTGTCTGAACACAAGAATTCCCAGTCTCAACAAAGAAATCTCCATCTAAACACAAAGAATTCCCAGCCAAATGTTTGCCTGAAAGAACTGAGTGCCCAGCTACAGTACCTCACCTTTTATTGAGATGTGTCACTCACTGGTTTGAAGGGCCAAATGAGCTTCAGCTGTCACTCGCCCCCATTTCAATGGCGTGTTTCAGAAGCCACGGGAGACATGTTCAGGAGTAGTTAAATCCGTTTGTATCACAGAATCCACAAAAAGTAAAGTACCTAAAGTGTTTCAACCACCTGAGTTGGCCCTTTAAATATCGGCCCGCTGGCTAATTGGGAACCAGGTTTCTATTGTGTGCGCGCACATCCTAACTCGCCTGGGTTAAACCCGGAAGTGGGCGCGGAATGCAGTCCCGCTCCACAAAACCAGCACTTTAACCTCCCATCTGCCCCCAACCCACCCGTTCTTGGAGGTTAAAATTACCTCCATGTTTTAGAATAATCTGCTCGGTTAAACACAAAATAAAAAGCTGCAAAATATATCACATTGCTACTAAATAAAAGTTAAAATAAAAGTTCTCTTACCAAGTTGCATAAATTAGCCTGCATTTGAGGATTAACCAGACTGTCAGTTAAGACATCTTTCAATTCCTAAATTTAACTTTTTAACTTATCCATGCTTCTTTAGAAGATTGGGTATTTATGACGTAATAATGCCCAGTAGAACCAATCTGTCATGTCAGTAAATTAAAATAGCTTTATCATCACTTCCCAAATGACTGGTTGAGTAAATGTACTGTGTGCGACTGAGTCATTACAGACCAGGAAGGTCGCAAGTTCGATCTCTGGTCTGTGCTGAATTAACTGATATCAGCCAAGGTGACAGTGGGGCAATACAATTGATGCCAGGCTAAGACAGGAGAGGAAAAAATCAATTGGAGTTCCTGCTGGATTTGTCAAAACTCTCCATCTTCAGGAGTAAAGGAGAGACAATTATGGAGAAGGGAAGGTTTCATTAGGTTTTAAGCAAACTTCCCCTGTGTACTAGTCTATTTTTGTGAATGGATACACTCAGAAATAGCCATGTGTTACTTTTGCTTTAAGAATTGAACTCAGTCAATATGTAAAACCTACACAGATTAAAGTGAATGTAAATTAGAATTTAAAGGTATTACTCAATTCTTATAATGCAACTAGTTGACTTCTCGATGTTTCTTACAAAAGTAAAACTTATATTTCTTTTTGCAGCTTCTGCTTCTCGCACTTCATCTCCCTCTCTGTATTTGTCTTCTGTTCTGTTTTCTCTCCACTTTTCCCACATGCTCTCTCTTCCTCTCACTGTAATTCCTTCCCTCTGCCTCCTCTCTTTTTTGTATGTTACTCACTATCTTAGGTACGGAGCAGTGCCACTCCTAAAACATCTGGGAAGAAGGGAGGGAGTGCAGCTGGAATATTAGGCAGATCTTGGATGGACATGACAGCAAGTCCAAGAAGAAGCAGAGTCCAGGCAAATTGGCAAAATATCTGGGATGCCGGATAAACAGATGTGGAAAGGGGAATTATATTGGCAGCTGTAAACTGGTTGAAATTGTTCTTCCAATTATCGGGTCTGAAGGGCCAAGTGGTTAGCGTGAATCATTGTTGAACTGTTGGTCTGTGGTGTTGAGGGGTTATCATGGAGCAATTGGCAAGGTTAGAGGCTGACTGCAGTATTATAATCTCAATATTACAGACATACAATGTCACATTAGACAAGCAGACATAAAACTAATAGAATTTTTTTTGTTTGTCAGCTATATCGTGAATTTTGAACTGTTGTGCAGCATCAGTTTTTTTTTCTTGGCTAAGTGTACATACGTAACAAACGGAGAATTACTATAGGGAAAGGGACACGAAGGAATGAGCAAGATAAACTCATGATACTGAAATGGCAGGGGTACTGAATCGATACTGTGCCTCAGTTTTCACTGAAGAAGCTAACAAAGAGGAAATTACAATAGTAGAAGAAGTCGAGTGGCATATTAAAACAAAGTTAAGATAGAAAGAAAGGCGATACTAGATGAACTAGCCAAACTTAAGGAGGACAAAACTCCAAGTCCAGATGGATTGCACCCGCGGATACTCAAAGAAACTGGGAAGGAAATAGCAGAAGTACTAGTATCCATGTATAAAAATTCAGTAGAGAAAGGAATGGTGCCAGAGGACTGGCGGACCTCAAATGTAATTCCTGTCTTCAAAAAGGGAAATAGAATTAAGCCGGTTAGCTTAATGTCGGTGGTGGTAGAGATGCTAGAATCTTTGCTAAAATCTGAGATAACAAAACATCTAGATATGAGGAATATAATTTTTTTTAAATAGCATGGATTTTGAAAAGGATGGTCATATTAAACCAATCTTATCCAATTCTTCGAAGAAATAAGAGTAGACAAGGGCAATGCAGTGGATGTGATATACATGGACTTTCAGAAGGCCTTCAATAAGGGGCCACATAAAAGATTTAAGGTCAGGGCATGTGGAGTCGGGCCAGGTAGAAAGGATTGAAAGATGGCTACAAAACAGAGATTAGGAATTAGGGAGGTTTTTCGGACTGGCAGAAAGTGGGAAGTGGTGTTCCTCAGGGATCTGTGCTGGGACCGCTGTTTTTCACCATATATATATATATATTATTTGGACTCAGGAATTGGAGGTATGGTGTTGAAATTTGCAGATGATACCAAATTTGGAGGGGAGGAGGATATTACAAATAATGTATAATTTTGACTAATAATTTTGACCACCAAAATACAGGAAGACAAACAGGCAAAAAGGATTTCAAATAGAAGGATAATTACATTCAGTACAAGGAGACACTCAGTATTTGGAGATTACATAGCAGATTTTTTAATATTTAAAATTATTTTTGTCCATGAGAGATGCCTTGGGATTCCACCTGTAATGAAATATTTGTTAATTTTGCTTCTGGTGTACGTTGTCTATCTGGATGTTATACAGAGAATAATAACATTGTTGACTTCCATGTTGCAGGGTGCGATTGTGCTCATACTGTGGTATGGTGCAAAGCTTGTCTATGATGGAAGACATGGAAAATCTGGAATCTCTTTCGGGACTCTGGCATGTAAGAGACTGCACTCCTTTCGTATGAGTACATGTAAATGATAGTTGGCTAAGATAGTTAGACTGTACTTGCATATGGTTGGTTCCAGAATAATTTAACACACCTATTCTTTACCTCCGATACAAAGCACGTAATGGAATTTTAGACTGCCATTTTTCAGCTTTTGCTCTTGGCTTAATGAGAGATCTGGCTGCAGATCTTTTTAAAAATGAACTTGTATTTGTATTGGTACTGCTGTCTGAGGAAGAAATTGCAGGAAACAAACTCACGATAACCTTATAACCATTTTAATAACCACAAAGTAGCATGGGATAAAGGTGACAATCTTGCAGTTTTTGGTGATTTGTTACCTTGGTGTTTGTATCCATTTTAGTCATCCAGTGCTGAATACCAATTCCTGTACATTGTGGGCTATACAGTTAGGTACAGTGGAATCTCCATTATCTGCGTTCCCCATTATCCACCGAAATTTTCATGAGACAAAGCCTTGCATAGGGCAGCATCTCATTGTACTGTCCACTAATATCAATCTTCTCTCTGACATAAATCAATCTTGCGGCCCAAGGAGAATTACATTTATTTCCATTGCACTTTACATTGTTGTACCTTGAGTGTTGCTGTGCCATATGTCGAATTTTGAGGACTTGATTATGTGGCAATTTCCATTAACCCGCGTGGGGGATGGGGATGAGACGAGGAGAGCAGATAATGGAGGCTCCACTGAAGTGATACAATTGAGAAACGTTGCACTTCAATACACCCCTACAGTTTCCAAAGCAACTCGTTTAATTCAGTTTAAAGAACACTAGTTGATAGCCTTTGGCATTGCATGCAGGGAGTAAAGACCAAGTGTAGTCTTTAGGTGAACCAGGATTAGAGATCAGGGGCTAATTGTACAATGATGCACAAATGCAATTCAGTCCTCATTTTAAAGTCATACATTCTGTCCTAATTTTTAAAATTTCAATTCCAATGTCTACATTTATAATTGAAACTGCCCATATAAACTTGTTACACAGTAATTTGAGCGGTGGGGGGAAGAAAGAGTGTGATTGCTGAGTGACAATTTTACATAGGCAGTTTCAGTGGAAAGAATTGACGGGAAGTGCACACCGATGTAAAACTTTTAATGCATTGTACACTATATATGGTGTAAGACCTGTGAAGGATTGTGGCAAGTCTATTCATCACAGTAAATGCTTTGGTATAAGCATCCCACTAGTGTGTTAGTGTGTATTACACTTACGGCTGCAAATAAATACTTTCAACTTGAAATATTTTGTATTATCACATTTAAGCATTCATATAGCAATTAAATAAAATGTAACTTGTAGGTTACATTGTTTTGATAACCCAGTGAACTTCTCTTTATTCAGTAGTTTTAAGTTTACCACTTTATTATGAAAAATGTGGAAAAAGTTCGATTGTTTTCAGGTGAAATTAGCACATGATCTGATTTGGAAGCTTTAATTCGAGAGTTTACACTTCGATAGAATTAAGGTTTATATTTATGAAAGTCCATAATTTGGAAGTGAGTGGGAAATTATGCTTTAGGCAAATCTTTAACTGAAATTGGCAGTAATGGGTGCATGAAATAAGCATTTCTTCAGTGTTACAGTGAAAAGTTCTGATCGGTTTTGCTCTCAATTGAATTAACTTAATGTGTAGCTGAGAAATGTCCACTTATAAATACTGCATAAAATTGCACATGTCACTCTGCTATTTAAGAAAGGTGAGAGGGGCAAACCAGGGAATTATAGACCAGTTAGCCTAACATCTGTTGTCGGGAAATTACAAGAGTCTATAATTAAGGATTGAGTGACTGAACACCTTGAAAATTTTCCACTGATCAGAGAGAGCCAGCATGGATTTGTAAAGCGTAGGTCATGCCTGACAAACCTGATTGAATTTTTTGAAGAGGTGACTAAAGTAGTAGACAGGGGACTCTCTATGGATGTTGTTTATATCGACTTCCAGAAGGCATTTGATAAAGTCCCTCATTAGAGACTGCTAGCCAAAGTTGAAGCTCATGGAATTGAGGGCAAATTATTGACCTGGTTAGGAAATTGGCTTAGCGGCAGGAGACAGAAAGTAGGGACAATGGGCAGGTACTCAAATTGGCAGGATGTGACTAGTGATGTCCCACAGGGATCTGTATTGGGGCCTCAGTAACTATTCACTGTATTTATTAGCGATTTAGATGATGGGATAGAGAGCCACATATCCAAGTTTGCCGATGACACAAAGATAGGCAGCATTGTAAGCAGTGTAGATGGAAGCATAAAATTGCAGAGATATTAATAGATTAAGTGAATGGGCAAAACTGTGGCAAATGGATTTCAATGTAGGCAAATTTGATGTCATCCACTTTGGACCTAAAAAGGATAGATCAGAATACTTTCTAAATGGTGAAAAGCTTGAAACAGTGGAGGTCCAAAGAGACTTAGGGGCCCAAGCACATAAATCATGAAAATGTCATGGACAGGTACAGAAAATAATCAAAAAGGCAAATGGAATGCTGGACTTTATATCTAGAATATAAGGGGGTAGAAGTTATGCCAAAGCTATACAAAGCCCTGGTTAGACCACACCTAGAGCACTGTGTTTAGTTCTGGGCACCACAGCTTAAGAAGGATATATTTGGCTTGGAGGAAGTGCAATATAGATTTACTAGAATGATACCTGGACACCAAGGGTTAAATTACGAGGAGAGGTTACACAAACTAAGGTTGCAGTCCTTGGAGTGTAGAAGATTAAGGGGTGATTTGATCAAAGTTTTCAAGATATTAAGGAGAACTGATAGTTTCTCTCCATCTACCCTATTTCCACTGGTTTGGGGAGTCTAGGACTAGGGGAGATAGTCTAAAAATTAAAGCCAGGACTTTCAGGAGTGAAGTTAGGAAACACTTCTGCACACAAAGGATGGTAGAAGTTTGGAACTCTCTTCCGCAAACAGCAGTTGATGCTAGCTCAATTGTTAATTTTAAATCTGAGATTGATAGATTTTTGTTAGCCCCATATCCCTTAATACCTTGGTTAAGGTGGGTATATGGAGTTAGGTTACAGATCAGCCATGACCTCATTGAATGGCAGAACATGCTCAGGGGGCTAAATTGCCTACTCCTGTTCCTGTGTTCCTAAGTTGTAGAAATGGGAAATTCAGAGCCTTGTGAATAATTTACATATATAATGTTTTCTTTTTTTAAAAAAATCTTCTTTATTTCATCATCAATCTAAAGACTGGCAAATCAGAATATTTTAAGAACTGCTACAAAAGTGCAGTCATCATTAATGTGTGATTTTAATTGAATTAATATCTTTCTTCACAATCTTTTGCAAGTGTTGAAGACCTTTGAAACCAGACACTCCCTTTTGAGCTATGACATTTACCACAGACTTTGTGTAAATGAATATGCCTTAGAAGGATGAGTGATTTGAATCAAACCTAACCTCAAGTCAAACAGATCAATCTTCTTGTATAGAAAAATGTGCTGTTTTGAAGATATACTATTAAATTTCATCAGTATGCACTGATTGTTTCAAAACTTGAAAATTGACTTGACGTTGACACGATGTACTTCAGATTTTGTGAAAAATAACTTTGCAGGGTTTTTCTCTTAACCATAGGGGCATTCCATGCCTTCTGCTGATTCTCATTGGACCTTTTATCGTATGGAACAACTTCAAAAAGTGATTCTGTATATTCAGATTTTTGTCTTCTACTAATTGGCCTGTTTGCCATGGAAAAAAAACACAACCAGAATGAGTGACAAAAACCGTCCTGTCGCAGCAACTCTCACCTGTACTAAGATTCTCCATTGATTTAGCAAACATTACATAGAACTATATTGATGGTACAGCGTGGAAACAGGACATTTGGCCCAGCCAGTCTGTATTGATGTTTATCCTCCACATGAGCAGAAGTCCTAATGCTATTTGCCCTCTCTGTTCCCATATTCCTTTATTCCCCTTTCTTCCAACCACCTATCTAACCTATTCTGAAATGTCGACATAGTCTCTGCTTTAATCACTAACTCTGGTAGTACACTCACAAACTTTTGTGCTTTTTTAAAAAAAACTTTTGCTCGCTGACCTTCAAATTTGCATTTAATCTATGTCCCATTGTTTTAGGCCCCTTAATCCATAGGAACAGTCTGTTTCTATCTACTCTGTTCCATCCCTTTATAATTTCAAACACCTTTATCAAATCGTCCCTTAATCTCCTGTGTTCTGATGAAAACAGTCCCAATCTTTCAAGAATTTCTTCACATTAGTATTTCCTCACACTAGGCAGTATCCCAGTAAATCTGTTGTATCCTCTTTATTGCCCGAACATCCTTTCTATAGTGTGGACCCCAAAACTGCATGCACTATTCCAACAGTGATCTTCCTTACATTTCATAAAGATTCACCATTACATCTTGACTTTTATATTCTTTACCTCTTGCAACAAAACTCAGTATTCCAGTAGCTTTCTTTATGGCCTTATCCACTAGAGGTGCTGCTTTTAATGTTTTGTGATCCTGAACTGCCACGTCCTTCTGCTCTTCCAACCTTCTTCCATTCAAATTATAATTATTACTTTATTTCCAAAATTTCCCTGACCACAGATGTTACACTAACTGGCCTGTAATTATCCAGGTTAGCTGCTTCCCTTTTTGAAAATGGGTACAGTCTTACATTGGTTACTCTTCAGTCTTCTGACATGCTCAATAGGATCCTTATTGGAGCATGAAAAAAGGTTTTAAAATATTTTTCAAAACAACTAACTTTTTTGGCGCCAATAATTCCCACAAAGTTGGGGAAACGCACTACGGGTGACCAATGCCACTACTCCTTTTCCTGTGCAAAGAGCAACGGGAGGGCTTCAGCTACTCCCTCAGACTGGTGACTATGATTAATGATTTAATGCTGTTGCTGTTTAGAGGGACTGAAGGCAGGATCCCGATTGATCCTTCTCTGAAAACCAGCTCTTGACCATTAAGCTGAAAAAGACAAAATTGCTGTATTTGAGGTGCAAACCAGTTGGTCATTTACAGAACCAATCTACCGCTATCAGAGATGCTGCTACATTAAGCATCTGGTTCAGGGGTGGTGACTATTGAGTGCAATCTGCCTATCTCAGTTGCCTTCTATTTCTGTGGTTAAAAATTTTCTTGTGACCATTAATCTCTTTTGGCACTAGTAAATATCAACTTGAGTAGTTTGCATTTTATTATCTATTTACCTCCGCCATTAACGTTGCCTTTCTCGCCCACCATAATAGCAAAGGTCCCTCCAAGCAAAGAGAACATGGAGGAGGGAATGTATGATTATTTTACTCCTTGGATGCCACCACCAAGTGGAGTCAATGCTATGCAATGCCAGCATTATCAGCATACTAAAATGGCACATTTCAAATTCTCTTAGTCACCCAACATACAATGGTTACTGTATGTCACCAATTCTAGCTTTAAAAAAATCTCCCCTCTTCACCACATGCACAGACACAGACAAACGCACACACTGTTGAAATCCTAGCTTGTACTCCAGAAATGGCAGATTGTCAGTTTAGAATGTACAACTCAGTCTTTTTCAAGTATCTATACACATTCTGAATTTTCCCTATCTTAATTCTATTCTTTTCCCTATTGCACAGATAGTCACAAGGAGAATGGAACTCTTTGATTTATAATTTATCATTTTGCTTTCTTAGTTTGTCAAATATACTCAAAAAATTAAATCCTGTGAGAATGAATGCTTGCATTCATACAGATTTTATCATCAGAAATTACAAACTAATGAAAAGCACAGTATTATTAAAAGCATAAGATGCATTTAAATGCCTTGAAACTAAAGCATTACACAGTAGTTCAATCGAGTACAGTGGAAGCCAGTTAAATGTAATAGATTAGAACAAACAAAACAAATTGCTTATAAACAGACTCGCATAACAGGAATGACTGTACCAGATCTGACCAAGTCATTTGGGAAAAATTAGATTCCCCAGGAATTCACTTGCAACTGGACCATCGCTGTATAAATTTTTCAATACAACACAGCAGCTGAGAGGAAGATTAATTGCCATGAAAAGCGCTGATCCTTTTACTGTGTTTTGATCTTGTAGCAACTTTTATTTGTGTTTTGATGACTTATATAATTTTGAAATCTCTTTTTTTCTAGTGTAAGCAAATTTCGACATTTTTGTATGATTGTTAACTGCACCCCGTTTACCTACATTGGAATTAACTGCAACAACTGTCAGAAATGTTTATTTTCTCTTGTGTATTATCTTGCCATGCAGCAAAATATTGTCATCTGGGGAATCTGAGATGAACATTATTTATTAACGTAATGCAGTTTGTTGATGTAACTGGATAAACATAATTTCTGAAGCAGTTGGATCTCCATTAGTTTGAATCTCATTGTATATATTTTAGTCCAATGCACTGACCACAGATTGACGCACAAGTTGCATGAAACACTAACCTCAGCATCTTTATGATCATGCAAAATATCCTCCATAAGATATAATTTCATTTCGATATGTATTTTTAAAAAAAAACTAATTAATTGATTTTAAAACAGGTGGAAAAGTTTAGAATGCAGTGTAATCGGGAATATCTCCTTAAAAGGGACCTCATGGGAAATGATCGGAATTGATTGATGATCAAGATTCCCAAATTACACTGCTGATCTGAATTTTGAATATGTTGCCTCTTGCCACTCACCTGCCTCAGTCCTGTCCAGCAGCACTTCCCTTTGTTGCTCTGCTCCTGTGGATGGGATCAGCTGACATTGGAACAGTTGATCTAATAACAGATCTGGTTGAGATATCCCAGTGCACCCTGCCTGGGATTCCAGCTGCTGGAGAACCAAGAGAACCAACCAAAAAATGCTCCCCTCAACCACAACCATGGCCTCCTTCCCCAAAACTACAGAGGTGAGCATTAAAGGCAACATATATCCCCTTAGAGCGATCCTGTAGGCAACCTTCACAACACTGGTTTCAGCAATTATCAAATTGAAAATCTATATAGAGCTTACCTATTCAAACATGATTCTGTCCTGGTGTATTGAATGCACTAGCTGGTGTTACATTTTAACAGCACTCTGCTCACCTGCACACAAGCCCATCTAAACAGGCAGGATATGTATAGTATGTGGCCGATATGTATAGGGCAGTTCCACTGAAACAGCTGACTTATCGGTTGATCTTTCCATTGATGGTGGAACAACGGAGGTGAGTGAAGTTGATTGTGGCGGTGACCCTGATACCCACTAGTCTCCCAGTCAATGGAAATGTGTGGACAGCTCAAGCTTCAACCATAATCACTGTTTTGTATACTTGGGTTTTATTGAGACTTAGTTAAATTCAGAATATGATGGCAGCATCGCTGATTGCTGTAGAAGTTATGCAGGGTTCCTTTTGTGTTGACTGACATAAAACAGGTTTGGAAAGACTTTTAAATAATGTATTTTGATCTTTTTCCAGTTTTAATTGGAGATGGCTTTCCTTTTTCTGTGGGGGAGGCTACGAAGTAATTGTTTGAAGACTCAGTACTGTTCTATTTATTTATTAATGACATAATTTCCCTTTTTCTAATATTGAGCTCTGAGAGCCAATTCCTACCTTGTTCAAAATAAGGAACTATTTCTGCCAGTGTGTAATGTTTAACACAAATTAAGTAAAAATTTATTCTAACACGATAGTGAACTAAAAGAAGTAAAAGTGTATAGTAATACTTCATATTCAAAAGACCTCTTCCTAAGCTTTTAACTTGGCATATTTTATAACTTTTCTGTTTTTAAATTAGCCTTTATGGTATATTCGATGAATGTTGCAATGGCATTTGGAATGTTGGCATCCCTTTATGGTGACTTCATGCAAGCTGTTGGAGCCTCTGTTCGTATCTTTGAGCTGCTGGACCGAAAGCCAAAGATCCCCTGTGTGGGTGGAAATCGCCTTGCTTCTCTTGAAGGCAGTAAGTGGATTTCTGTGTTTTCTAGTTCAATCAGCTTAGCCGAAAGTTTTCTTTCATTGATTTAACTTTTTTGTTTGAAAAAAAATTATTCAATAAATATTCAATTTTTTTCAATCTACAAATTGGTCGATGTTTTATAATAGTCAAAACCCCAGTAGAATAAGTTTACTCATGAGCAAGGCCACTGGCTTGAGTTTTTCACGGACAAATGAATCAAACCGTGGCATGTGATCCCCAAGCCACTAGTAAAAATCCCAGACTCACGTGATAAAAACAGAATTTCACTCATTCAGTCCTCATAGAACAGTAGCCCTAATGATAAACTACTGAGATTGTAGATTTCAGGCGTCCAAAATACTCCCACATCCCAGAATCGTTTGCAAGACAAACAGAGTTTGACTTGCTCAAGTCACCATAAACCCTGCTCCTGAGTCATTTTGTTGAATGAAGGAAAAATATTTCCTTTTTTTCCCTTCAAGTCATATTTGAGAAAATTGTTTCTACAGTCTGATAATGTTTCGACATCCCATCACCAAAATCTTTCAATTTAAGAATACTGAAAATATTAATTCAAGCAAGGTATTTAAGGCCAATCAAAATATTTGAAATTTAGATTATTTTTTTTTTAAGAGTGTTAAAATTATTTTCTTATTTCAGGGCTTGAGTTCCAGAAAGTTAGTTTCACGTACCCTACCAGGCAGGAGTCCCAGGTTTTGAAGGTCAGTATTTTGTACATTTTCTTTGTTGGATAAAACAATAATTTTCGTACAACTATTCCTGGTGCAAACTCGAGCTTATGTTGCATAGGGTCATTTGTATGTGTGCCAGTGTTGGCCTGCACTCAATGTATACAAATGTCATGCCTTCAGAGTTTTTTGCTCTGTGCTGAGAGGCAGTTAAATGCAGGACATATGTCTTCTGTTAATTTACCAATGGGAGAGAGATAAAGTAGTCCATTTTTTGTGTTTTAACAGCTCTTAGCTGAGAGTGACTGTTTAATGTTTCGAGGGGAAAATTAGAGAGGCCAATGGAAAGAGTGATAATCTCATCCTTTCTAGATCAAGTTTTTTTTGATTTGTTCTTGGGATGTGGTCGACACTGGCAAGCCGTATTTATTGCCTATCCCTAGTTGCCCCAAGGTCATTAAGAGTCAACCCTGTAGTGTGGGAGTGGAAGCACATGTAGGCCAGTCCGGGCAGGTTCCCTTCTCTCAAGGACATTAGTGAACCACTTGAGTTTTTACAATTCAGCAGTTTGCATGGTGACTTTCTGGTGCCAGCCTACAAATGACCAGATCAATTGAATAGAATTTTTCAATTTGCCGTGGTGGGATTTGAACTCCTGACCTCTAGGTTTCTGTTGCGAGAAGAAACCTCCCTTTTACTACCGCACTAACAAATGCTCTGGTTCTGGTGCATGGCATTTGCTCTGCTGCGGCAAGTGAAACATTTCCCCCTCTTCTATAACGTAATCTTTGGGACTGATTTTAAAAGTATGTTCTAATGAAAGAGATTTTTTAAAAATAAAAATGAATGTCTTGTATATTAGTTTTGTAGCCACATTTGAGCAGTACTTGAGGTTGTGTTTTATCGGAATGTTATACTGAGGGGCTGCTGCTATATCTGTGTGAACATCTGATGAGTATACTGGATCTATTCATTTCCTCTGTCACGCTTGTTACTGGTGACTAGGAATTTGGCTGCTCTGTATAATGACACACATCATTCGAACTGTCTATAAGTGATCATCAGAAACATTCTCTTTGCAGGAAATGACATTTGCTGTTGAACCAGGTAACATGGTCGCACTGGTTGGTCCATCAGGTGGAGGAAAATCAACCATAGTCAACCTGATAGAGAGGTTCTATGATCCAGACTCGGGAAGAATATTACTTGGTATGATATTTCTTTAATATTGTTTATTAGGAAAATGAAAATCATTCAACTATGTACATTTTTTTGTCATAACGGAGAGATCATAGCACCAGCAGCAGATCGGGAGGCCTGATAAATAAAGTAAAAGCATCTTGTTTGTAAACTTCAATACATGGCTTGTGTAGAAATGTCTTTCCTTGTACCTATCCAAGTATCATTTAGTTGGCATTATTTCACTGTCAAATGCATTACTTCTTTCTCCAATTTCTCCCTTCTATCCACTCACATATGATCTCACTTAAAATTATGGATCCATGGGGAGTTGAGAATGTAAATCTTACAAAATACTGACTCTACGTTTTATTGAAAAACATCTCTATGTTTGCGGCTGTGTTGATTTTAAATGCACTGTGCTCCAGAACCCCTTCCTATGTTGTATAACCTTAAGTCCCTTGTCAGTCTATTAACATAGCCCCCAGAGTTACTGCACTACTTCATTTAATGTTCATTTCAGTCCTTTCAGTGTGGCAGTGGTATTTCTGATTCAAGTTGGAAAAAGTACAACTTCACATTCTGGGATGATTATTAAAACAATCTGCTGTACTCTGCCTTTTCCAACTGCATTTTACAATTATGAGATTTCTGTTGGTCACATTTAAAAATTAAAGTACTGCCACTCATAGGCAAGAGCACTCATTTAATTTTAATTATTAAATTGCAGCACATTTTAATAAACAAGTTTCCATTCTTGCATAATTCCTACCTTATTAAAGGAATACTCTTTACATGTGACTGTCAAATGAAAAAAAGGAAAGACGGCGGGAATTCCACCTTTTGGGTGCTCCACTTCAACATACCTCCTGCCTCCTCCAGTTGGCCACAATGCAGTTTGGTTGGAGGGTGTGGATGTGTCTGGTCGCACATCTGGCTCTTTAGTGAGAATATAAAGTATTGGCATTGGCAGACAATTTGGATCACACTTTCCTTCAAACCGTTCGGTTTCTTTTTGCGATTTAACTCTGATGATTAAGAACAAATTCCTACTATCCTAATCTATTTTCTGCCCTATAACCACGAAGAGTGAATTTGCTATAAATATATTATAGTGAAGTGCTCATCCTCTTACTTCTCCACATGCAATAATCTGCAAATAGAATAGAATCTTTGAACTGCAACTTTGCATTGGGTCTTATACACACATCAATGTAACATCTAAATGCACTTTGGGTTGGGCTAGGGACTTGGGATGCATTTTTGGTTTTTGATGTGTTTCTTTTAACTGCTAGGTTGCTGCTTCCAATTGGGTTTTCAATCAGCACTGAGCTGAAAATTATCCTCCAATTTCAGTTAACTACACAGAGCTTTCCCTCATAATGGCAGTTAATCAAGGTTGCACTATAGGTGCAACCTATTTACAAAAAGAATATTTCTGAATTAAAAATAAAACTTTTGATTTTGGCATGTAGAACTGCTACTTTAGCACTCCCTATAGTTCAGTGGGAAATTGTGGAACTGAGCCATGTAGGCTTGGAAAATCCCCACTCTGTGTTCAATTAGCTGATCTCAACTGGGCTGGCAGCTGAAGTGCTACATTTGGCCTCTTCTCCCCTCAGCTAGGGAGTGTAGGAAATTTTGGGTCTTTTCCAGATATTTGTGGACCTGGACAATGGTTCAGACAAAGAAAGCCACCCTGACGCGGTAGTTTCGTTAATCAAAGTGATTATTTATTTAATGAGTCAAAAAGAGCACATGGCAAGCACGAAGCAACTCAATCAATATGTGGATTACTCTACCTGATAATACAATTGGTGGATCGCAACATTCCTATCTAATGATTTAAAAGAGCACATAAGCGGGCACGAAGCAAAACGAGCAAGTAGCACATACAACCTTATGCATCAAAGCAGCCGTCTAGGTCTAGAAATAGGGTGTTGATTGCTGAGGTAATAGGTGATGTATCTAATGATGTGTCGGGTGGTATGTCGAGGTTCCTTGTCTCCCCTTTGTTCCAGTTCAGTAGTAAAGTAATGAAGTTCTGTGTCTTCTCATCAAGGTTAAGGTTTGTCTTGTTCAAGTGCAGAAGTAAAGTCGTCTTGTCAAAGTCCAAAAGTAAAGGCTTTTTGTCAAATTTCAAAAGTATAGCCTGTTGCTTGAAGTGCAGAAGGAGAGTCATTTTGTCAAAGTTCAAAAGCAAACTATCATTGCTCATGCCGCAATAATTGTTCAGCTGTTGCGCCTACAAATGTTGACTTTTGAAGCTTCTTCCAGCTTCTCCGATGTTGTCTCGCTAGACTGCTACGATGTCCTATCTTTATATGATTTTTTGGTGATCGGGTGGGCTCCAAATTATGGGAAGGCCCAATTTGTCCGTAGTATTAAGATGGATGGTTGGCTGGACCACTCAAGAACAGTGAGAAACTTCTTCCATGTGAAGCCAGGTGCCCTATCAGTTCTTTGCCCTTTGCATTTTGCCATGAGCATTGAGAAGCTTCTGAAAGCTTCTGTCTTTCGTGCTTATCAGTTGTTATGGAAAACCACAGCTTGTTGATGTTTCTGCACTCTGCTGCTTTTGCAGTTTTAAACTGATGTTCAAATGTCCAGTTTAAACTGACTGCACTTTGCTGTCTTTGTAGTTGTAGTTGTGAATTTATACTGTCCAAATGTCCAAAGGTAATGTCAAGGGGTGAGTTAATCCTCGCTTTCTTAAAAGGCTTAGTTAACCCTTTACTTTCCAGTAGATCTTCCGTGCACATCACTGACCAAATGTCATGTCAAGGCAATGGTTAACCCTTGGTTTCAAATGTACTGTAAATGTACTGTCTAAGTGAATGTCCCAACCCTTAAAGAGACTAGTTAACCCTTTATGTTGAATTGTCCAGTAGTTCAAAAGAGTAAAATGGGGTTTGACCCAATGTGCAAAATCCTTACAGGAGGGAGTAAAGCCAACCAAATTTCCTGCTCCTGATTGCTGTCGAATGAACCAGTAAAGTAAGCACGTGTCAACATCAGGTGAGAATGGTGTTAGGCTCAACTATGACACCCTTAGTGATCAAATTGCCTCCCAACATTCAATGTTGAAGATCACACATGAAAAATTAAATACTTGAGGGCAACCAGCATGAATCAGCTTCTTCACAAGAAAATTGGGGGATTTAAAAAAATTGCTACTAGTTTAACATCCAGTGTTCTAACACAGCAGTAAATTTGGTAATTTAGAGTGTTACTATCCGTAACCATAATAACCTTTGAATAACTTTTATCTGTTTTTTGATCAGGAGGATGTGATCTACACAGCTTGGATCCACAGTGGTTCCGTCAGAAGATTTCGATAGTCAGTCAGGAACCTACATTGTTTGCAACGACGATAAAAAAAAATATCACATATGGAAGAGAGGCTAACATGGAAGAGGTAAGCTTTTACAAATTGTGCTGCAGTCCAATTGTACAACAACGATTTCTACAGTTTGAAAAATGCAGCACTTGTCCTAGCTCTGAAACGTTATAAAGAATGATTTACAATTAGGTGTCTAGATTGTGGAAACTCCTGGCAAATCCTATGTGATTGTTTTGTGTTTCCAAGATGGAAAACATTACAATAGAAAGAAGAAGAAAGAGTTGCATTTATATAGCGCCTTTCATGATCTCAGGAGGTTCCAAAGCGCTTTACAGCCAATATTCATTGAATATGTGCAGTCCTTAGTAATATTTATTTATGGGTACAATGTTAACTTCATTGCTTCAAACTTTGAACCCTCTAGATTTTGGCAGCTACTTCTAATCAAAATGTTGACCTGGAGGGAGAGTGAGTGCCCAAGCCAGAAGAGGGCTTTGAATCTGAATTTTGAGTTTTGATCCCTGCTGTAACCGGGAAAACCCAAAGCTACAAGGCTTCATTTAGAGCCATAATAATTTTTCAGCTTATAAAAAGTTTAAAAATGTGTTCAAGCAGGGGAAACTGTTGACATTATTAGGTTTCTCTTGTGTGAATTCCACTTTCTGTTAGGGCAATCATAAAGCACCACTGACAACTGCTGTGACTTCTCCATGACACAGGCTGTTCTAATCCATTAGTAAGTTTACTAAGGAAAGAGGAGGGGAATAGTAAAAATGAAACCAATATATTAAAGGAATATTGGCTAACAGAAACTGTTTGAAAACTGGAAAAGCTGCATCAAAGAGCTACAAGCAGGCAGTACAGAAGCTGAGTTTGCTTCTACTAAAGAGAGAAGACCTTATTGAGGTATTCAAGATCTTGAGGGTATTAGTAAATTGAACCCTCAACCCAAGAATGACAATGAAGCTCAGAAGAGAATGGACAGAACAGAGATAACTTCACACAGACAGTAGTGAATGTTTGGAATGGACTGCCGAGGGCAGTTATGAGATGATAACGTTAGTAATTTTTAAGGAATTGGACATGCATTTGGTGAGAAATTCAATTTGGAACTATAACTGGTGAAATGTGAGTCCTGGCTTTAAATTCTTAAAGCCCAACAGATGGGTCAAAATGGCCTTTTTTGGTCCTGTACATTCCTATGTTTCCAACCCTACTGCAAGTGCATGAAAAAAATATAAAAGGACTGTCCACTAGGAGTATAGCAGTATATTTTAATTCAGCTTAGTACTAAAGCAGTACTTGGTATCCAGTTCACCACATCATTTTGCATAATTCCTTAGTGTAATACTTCATGATCTGAATATATGAAACAGCTGTTGGTTCAGCAAGAACTTATAGAAACGTATGCAAGTTTGAGCTTGTTTTGCCATAAAGGACTTGCACTTATTGGAGTATTATGAACAAATGAATAATGACAGATAGGATAAGACCCAATGGTACATCCAGCCTGTCCCACACAACTGCGATGCCTTGTACATCACAATATATACAATCCCCACCCCATGAAGCCGTGTAATCTCCTAGGCAAGGTTAAAAACCACATTAAAAACCCAGGGGGGAACAATCTGGAAAATTCCTCTTCCACCTCCTTAGGCGATCAAAACTGGTCCAGGAGACCATTCTGGCCCTGATTAATGATGTACAGTATCTACCTTTTGTATGAGGTGATTTCCATCCCAGCCAGAAACCTGTCCAGCTCTGGCTTGAAGGAATTCAGTGAATCAGCATTCACCGCATGAACCGGCAGCTTATTCCACATGTCCACTATTCTCTGGAAAAAGACCCCCCTCCTAACATCCAATTTAATTCTGGCCTTGTATAACTGGTCCTCCCTATTCTATTTATTTGAAACAAGTTGTCTACACAAACACATCTATTCCCTTCATCATCTTATAAACCTCGATCAAATCACTCCCAAGTCTACGCTTCTCTAAAGTGTAGAGTCCCAGCTCTTTAAGACTACCTTGATAACAAAGATGCTTCAAACTGGGAATTAATCTAGTGGCCCTCTTCTACAGGAGAAATGTGCAGCAAGTAAACCTGAAAGGGAAACCTAGCTTAAAATTTAACATTGCATCCTTTATTAAAACATGTTCCACAATTATTCAAGACATGGAGTGGTTCATTCTTAGTAGTTTCTAGTCCTCCAACCAGTAACAATAATACCCACAATATGTCAGAAATATTGGATCAAAAAATCCCACTATTAGTTGAAGGGTATTAGATTAATCTTTTATTTCCCTTGCCACTTTCACTAATGTATGTTTTGGAAAATTATATCAAGATCAAGACTTTTTCTAGGATACCTAAACTAGATTGATATTAACTTTTTTTCACAACTCGACCTGAAAGATATTGGTTATTAACCAAGCCAGGTAAAACACTGAGTGAAGTGCAGATTAACTTCTAACTTACCAGCGATACTAATGACTCTGTCAGATGCAAAAATGCATTACTAACTCTACTTATTATTTAACTACAGTAACATGACTAGTACAATCAAGATTCAGTATTAGCCATTACAGTAATATTCAACAATCTAAATCATCAAATATTACAGTAAACATGTGCCAATCAGAGGCCAATTTGGCTGTGTGGATCACTTCCTCAAATGTAATTCAAGTAACCATACATACCTTTAAAAAGATTATAAGTGTGTGGGAAATTTAGTATGATAGCGTGCTGCACTGATACTATTGTTGAGAAAGTTCATTGCACAATGCCATTAACCATAAGACTCAGACTAGCTTCTTGTCCAAGGAGAGAAGTTCTCCTTTGTTAGATCGTCAGCACCTGTCCCTCAGTGTGGAGAATTACCATTCTGACTGAACACTGAAATCATGTAAAGGAAATAACCATATGGTTGAACTACAGCTTCCCTTCAAGTCCTACCCCATGTTTTGGAGATTGAGTTAACTTACAGCAAGTCAGCAATGATGCTAAATCTGTACTCTTAGACACTTGATCAAGAAAAGTGCCCAAAAGAGGAGACTATTTTAGATTTTTATTTCTAATTAGTTCACCGATGACTTGATTTAACATTACAGGACCCCGAATTGTTTTATTGCTGGGTCAGACTTTTCAAGCTAATTTGCTGTCAATAGTGGAAATATATTTGTGCATTGCCATTTCCCTGGGAATATATACAGTACTTCCTTGTTCATCTTTAGTGTAAGTAACTTAGGGTTTAATTCTTGAGTCAAGTTCTAGATTTTATGCCTGTTAGCGTATTTGTAATTTGTTCAATAAAGTGATTTTTAGTATTTTAGTTTTCAATTTTAGAGCTTCTCAGAGCTAACAATTAATAGCTAGATGTTCTGAGTCATCACCAGTGGCAAGCACACATCACTATATCATGGGCAGTGAGCTCACAATTTTCTGATGTGCGCTCACTGAAGGTGAAATAACTTGATGAAAAATCTACTCTCATTTGCACACCATCCTGACATGGACATGTATCACCGTTCCTTCATCGTCGCTGGGTCAAAATCTGGAACTTCCTACCTGTCAGCATTGTGGTAGTACCTTCACCACATGGACTGCGGCGGTTAAGAAGGCGACTCACTACCACCTTTTCAAGGGCAACTAGGGATGGGCAATAAATGCCGGCCTTGCCAGCGATGCCCACATCCCGAGAATTAGTTCTTAAAAAATTGAATGAGAGTATTCACATTTATTGGATTTCTTTTATTGTTAAATCCTATTTCATAGGTACGAGTTATTTAGAAGGCTTTTAAGATGTTATTGGAAGAATGGATGAAAGACGTGATTGTTATGAGTGTTTGCTCATTTGGTGTTGAGGAACTTTTTTTGTGATACTGGTATCGTTCTATCAAGATGCAAGAATATAAAGGTTTCTTTTAGTAATCAATTTGGGTGACTGCTCGTTGATTTGGGTGAAGGAATGACATGACCAGCATACATGGCCTATCTGAGCAGTGATGAGGTAGCACTGAAATACACAAATGATAGGGATCAAACAACAATAACTTCTTATTGAGTAGAATATTTAGAGTTTACAAAGCTTTCGAAATAGTGAACCGAGCGGTCTGACTAGTGCACTATCCTTTTGCCACGAGGATTTACTTCAAATATAGTTGATACATTTTTGGGATGAAATATTCTATCTGTGCCATCTGCAAGCATTTTGGACAGTGTCAGCTCAGCTCACATCAACAAAATGCAACTTTCACTGTCAAAAAACCATTGTTAGAACTGAATACTTAATTCAGTTCAAAATGCACACAAAATAACCTTTTGTAAAAATGCCAGTACATATGATAAAAACATATAATGAAGAAATAGTAATGAATGAGCCTGAATTCTGCCATGTTTAGTCTTGTTCCTTCCGTGCATATCTTGTAAATGTTTTCTTGTAACAATTAGAAATTGTGCAATAAGATTCTGTAGTCTTTAACATTCCCGTTCATCTTTGAAATTGGTTGCTAATTAGCATTGCTGCTCAGTATTTTATGCCACCATTTATGAAATTATTTTGTTTTCTAATTCCTTTCTGCTTGTACAATTGTTTCCAGACTCTTTGTTTTTAAAACAATCTGATTGGAATCTGCAGATTTTAAAATGTACAGAAAATTCTTTACACATGTTTACTCCTAAATGTCAATTTGACATCTGGAAAGAATGGCAGTGTACGCCTTTAAACATGAGCTAATAATATAGACAGATAGTTACCAAAACTGATAAATTCAGTTTTTCTTCTAATCAAGATTTTTATATTGATGGAAATGATATAGATCTTGTACTGCTGCTAAATGTATTAGCTCTGGTGCATGCTTGTGTGTACATGTACCCACGTGTGCGCATGTATATGTGCATGTACGCGTGTGCCTGTCTCCAGAACAACACACATTCTTCACATTTTAACCAAAACCTTGTAACTTACCCTCTTCTTTCCATCAAAAACTTTTTTAAAAAAAAAAGCCCTACAAGCTTGTTTGTCTTGTTTGCATGCTGGCAAGAACCAATACGTCACCTAAGCCAAGTTTAAAACATCTTTTATCAAATTTTAATCAAATTTGTTAAATTTTCTATTTTCATCAGATGCTGTGTTTCACTTATACATTCAGCCAGTTCAACAACTGTAAAACAGTTCCTCTGATACCTCTTTTTTCTCTCTCCATGTTTAGCCTTTTTTTTCAAATATTTAACATACTGAAATACATCGACTCCATGTGGCATCATGATGATAAAAATGAGGTGCAACTCATCTATTCCCCAAATAAAAGCTTTCCCCAATAGCACAAAACCCACAAGTGGACAATAGAAAAATGTATTTTATCTTCTTTAAAGCTGGACCCTTTTATAACACATCAGTGGAACTATGCCACAGAGCGAAGGGATTTTTTTCTTATTCATTCTTGGGATGTGGGCGTCGCTGGCAAGGCCAGCATTTATTGCCCATCCCTAGTTGCCCTTGAGAAGGTGGTGGTGAGCCGCCTTCTTGAAACACTGCAGTCCATGTGGTGAAGGTACTCCCACAGTGCTGTTAGGTAGGCAGTTATATGCACAATTCCCTAAATAGTAAGTTGTCAATCTTGATCTGGCCATCTGGCCAAACTACAAATTGTTCTGACATATCAGTATGTTTCCAGCCCAGTGAGGAAGGAGGCATTGCTGGATCTGGTTCTGAGGTGGTCGAGTGTCAATAGGGGAACATTTAGGGAACAGTGATCATAGTATCATAACGTTTAGATTAGCTACGGAAAAGGACAAGGAGCAATCTAGAGTAAAAATACTTAATTGGAGAGGGGCCAATTTCAGTGGGTTGAGAACGGATCTGGCCCGGGTAAATTGGAATCAAAGATTGGCAGGTAAAACTATAATCGAACAATGGACAGCCTTTAAAGAGGAGATGGGTCAGGTACAGTCTAGGTACATTCCCACGAGAGAGAAAGGTAGGGCAACCAAAGTCAGCGTTCCCTGGATGACGAAAGAGATAGAGAATAAGATGAAGCAGAAAAAGGGGGCGTATGAAAAATATCAGATTGATGATACAAGTAAGAACCAGGCTGAATATAGAAAGTTCAGAGCGGAAGTGAAAAAGGAAATAAGAGGGGCAAAGAGAGAGTATGAGAATAGACTGACAACTAACATAAAAGGGAATCCAAAAGTCTTCTATAAGCATATAAATAGTAAACGGTTAGTAAAAGGAGGGGTGGGGCTGATTAGGGACCAAAAAGGAGATCTACTCATGGAGGCAGAGTGCAAGGCTGAGGTACTAAATGAGTACTTTGCATCTGTATTTACCAAGGAAGAAGATGCTCCCAAAGTCACAGTAAAAGAGGACTGGATGGGCTAAAAATTGAAAGGTGGTACTAGAAAGGCTGGCTGTATTAAAGTAGATAAGTCACCAGGTCCGGATGGGATGCATCCTAGGTTGCTGAGGGAAATAAAGGTGGAAATTGCGGAAGTACTGGACGTAATCTTCCAATCGTCCTTAGATATGGGGGTGGTGCCAGAGGACTGGAGAATTGCAAATGTTACACCCTTGTTCGAAAAAGGATGTAAGGATAAACCCAGCAACTACAGGCCAGTCAGTTTAACCTCGGTGGTGGGGAAGCTTTTAGAAATGATAACCTGGGTCAAAATTAATAGTCACTTGGACAAGTGTGGATTAATTAAGGAAAGCCAGCATGGATTTGTTAAAGGCAAATCGTGTTTTTTGATGAGGTAACAGAGAGAGTTGATGAGGGCAATGCGGTTGATGTGGTGTATGTAGACGTCCAAAAGACGTTTGATAAAATGCCACATAATAGGCTTGTCAGAAAAGTTGAAGCCCATGGAATAAAAGGGGCAGTCGCAGCATGGATATGAAATTGACTAAGTGACAGGAAACAGAGTAGTGGTGAACGGTTGTTTTTCGGACTGGAGGAAGGTATGCAGTGGTGTTCCCCAGGGGTTTGTACTAGGACCACTGCTTTTCTTGATATATATTAATGACTTGGACTTGGGTGTACAGAGCACAATTTCCAAATTTGTAGATGACACAAAACTTGGAAGTGTAGTAAACAGTGAGCAGGATAGTGATAGACTTTGAAGACATAGACAGGCTGGTGGAATGGGCGGCAGATGAAATTTAACGCAGAGAAGTGTGAAGTGATACATTTTGGTAGGAAGAGAGAGAACAGGCAATATAAACTAAAGGGTACAATTCTAAAGGGAGTGCAGGAACAGAGAGACCTGGAGGTATATGTGCACAGGTTGTTGAAGGTGGCAGGGCAGATTGAGAAGGCGGTTTTAAAAAAAAGCATACGGGATCCTGGGCTTTATAAATAGAGGCATAGAGTACAAAAGCAAGGAGGTTATGATGAGCCTTTATAAAACACTGGTTCGGCCACAACTGGAGGATTGTGTCCAATTCTGGGCACCGCACTTTAGGAAGGTTGTGAAGGCCTTAGAGATGATACAGAAAAGATTTACTAGAATGGTTCCAGGGATGAGGGACTTCAGTTACGTGGAGAGACTGGAGAAGCTGGTGGTGGTCTCCTTAGAGCAGAGAAGGTTGAGAGGAGATTTGATAGAGGTACACAAAATCATGAAAGGGTCTAGACAGAGTAGATAGAGAGAAACTGTTCCCATTGGCGGAAGGGTTGAGAACCAGAGGACACAGATTTAAGGTGATTGGCAAAAGAACCAAAGACGACATGAGGAAAAACTTTTTTACGCAGCGAGTGGTTATGATCTGGAATGCACTGCCTGAAAGGGTGGTGGAGGCAGAGTCAATCGTGGCTTTCGGAGGGGAATTGGATAAGTACTTGAAGGGGAAAAAATCTGCAGGGTTACGGGGAAAGGGCGGGAGAGTGAGACTAACTGGATTGCTCTTGCAGAGAGTCGGTATGGGCTCGACGGGCCGAATGGCCTCCTTCTGTGTTGTAACCATTCTATGATTACGTGGCAAATAAGGAGCTTCATGGCTGAGTGTCTTGGAATGCATTCTGTCCAGCTGGCTGTAGAGCAATGTTGGTAGAGATCCATCAGCAGGCACATGTCTGGGACCTTAGTGAGGGAATGCATGGTGCAGGGAAAAACTAAAAGGGGAAAGTATCCTTTTTGTAAGGATAAAAAGTGATCTGGGAATGGGATTACTGTTTTACTGTGCCATTTGCCAATCTCATGACATTTAGCTTACGTTTTCAATGAGTCCTGACCTTCTCTATCAACACCTTTTTATAGTTGGATATTTTTGTGAGTATTACTCATGTTTTCAATTATATGCTTGTCAGGAATATACACTTGAGAGGACTAGGTGTAAAGTATGCTGCAGTAAAATGAAGATGTATTTACAGTGGGACAGTTTAAAGTATGCCTATTAAGCTTAGTTATAATTACATTAGCTAGTCATTAGTAAATCAGTGGTAACCTATCCATTGTTCATTTATAATGGATACAATGTAGACTTCAAAACTATACTTTTTAACAAATCTGCATGGATTTTTTTTGAATTGGACATTTAATCGGAGACAGCTGCATAAATTCAAGCTGTTGTTATAAATGCAAGTAGTAGCTGTTGCAAATTAACATACAGGCAGATAAGTAGGAATTAAAAACTCCTTGGTTAATGAATAAATCAAACATAGATCACAGACAAAAGAGCCTTCATTGAAACCACAGAAAAGCTTGGACACTTTTTCTATATATAGGCAGACTCAAAAACGCAGTTGACAGAGTAAATACTTATCTACATTCAGGCTCCTTCACTAACCTGCACAGGTTCATTAATGTCTTCATGCATAAGTATAGGAATAGAATTACATGGCCCCCATCTTTTTCGACATCTCGCTTGGAAGCTGTAGCTCTGTGTCTGAATTTTTAGTCATTAGACATGTTATTTTGCTTCTCTCTGACCATTTTGAATGGAGAAATCACTTCCTGTAGTACTGAAAGTGAACTTATATTTTAAGCACAAACAGATCTCACGTTTGAAATGAGGGCTCTGAAGTTTTTTGACATGTCCATTGAACAATGGAACTAGTAGTACAGGCTTTTATCTGTAGATTAAATGTTCACCGTACAAAGCAGCATTGTTGAATGCTGCTACCATTTAAGAGTGTATTTTGAGCAATCAAAGCTTGTTTAACATTTTTTTTTAATGTTGTACTTGCAGATTTCTGACACAATGACCGGTCACACTGTACTGAGCATTGCAATAAAATGATGCAGATTGGGAAAAGGAGACAAATCATAATAAGGGGCTCCTATCAGCCGGAGAGATTGAGAGGAACTGATTAGGAAAGAGGGGCTATAAGAAAGATTTAGAGATCACACAGAAAGTAGTCTGCAAAAAGTATTGCATTTAAGACTGCTTAATAGAACAGTGACTCAATAGAAAATGTGTTTGTAAGTTCTCTGTAGCTTAGGCCTAAATTTGCACACCCACTGTTCCAATAAGTACCGCTTAGTGACAAACCTACACACTATCCCCTTATCTTTGTCTTTCAATTCCACTCTATATATGGCTCTAAATTTCCCATGTGTTTGGGTCCGAACGCTACTTGACAGTGAGGTACTGTCAACAGCTGTATTATTAGTACAGATTCGGTGACTGTCCAGTTTCCCCAGTACACAGCTGTAGTTTTGCCAGACAGTGCACCTTGTGTTTCACAGAATGCCTTTCTTATTTGTTAAGGACCTTATTACAGAAGTTGTCCCTCGATGTAGCCTGTGGTAATTCTGCGATGCTTCGATGTCACTTGCCTGTCGTCAAATTGACAGGGAATGAATGACAGAATGGTACATTGGAGTTCATGGACCTGTTACCTCCCTACACTCTTTTTTCAAAGCAAAAATATGTCATCTGTCAGAGTTTGCGATGCATTTAATGACCTTAAAACTGTTGTGCTCCTCAAATTTAATTAATTTGAAGTGTTTTTTTTAGAAAAATGGTGCATTCTGATAAAATAATTCCTCTTGAAATTATTCCATTGCATAAAGAGCTGATTCAAAAACACTATCTGAAGAAAAGGAAGATTTGTTTCCAATTTGCAGCAAGTTTTTATAACCCTCCTGCATACATTACAGAATGCCCTTATGCGCCTCTTTCGTTTCGCTTGCCTTAGTAAACCATTTTCCACAGTGCTGTGCAGCGATGGTGTAAATGTTAGACCAGCTCACCTCCGCAATGCAAGATGGAGGAAAGAACAATTGAAGGAGTGGGAAAGTGTCATTCTAAGTTGTACTTGCTGCAAATAGTGACACCATCTTTACTAATGTAAAGCAAATGTTAAAATAAATTGGACACCCAAGATATGTGGGAGAAGGGCTACATTTCAAGAAAAGTAAAAGCTATAAATAGAATTTTGGTTACAATTATAATGTACTTTTTTTCTAATCTAAGCCCCTTTTACAAGAATCATTTAGTAAATAAAGGCTGTTCAGTACTTTTGAAGCCTCTTACTTTATGAGAAGCCAAATATACAACATGGAGTGTCATAATAAAAAAATCAGTTGCACTAACATTTTCAGAGTTCCACTTACACGCTTGTTAATTTTGTAGTGCTTACAGACAACGATTTTCAACTTATTGGCCTGGATTTTTTTCAATGTGTGGTATATTTCTTTTTTTTAAATCACTACTGTGCTATTAAATATTACAAATCACTTTTTTAAAAAAAAATCTGATCAAGGAGCCTTCCTCCAATTGCTCACTGGCTAATTTTGCTATGTGTTGTGGCACTGAGCAGTACAGACAGCAAGGTCCAAGCTGAATTTGCTGATCTGAGCTGGTGGGGTGGAAAGAAGCAGGAGGGCAGCAACAGTTGGCCTGATTGTCCCCAGGGCTAGGAAGAATGATATTGCCCAGAGATCTGGTCTCTGGTTTGCTGTCCAACAACTATTTGCATTTATGTATTTTTTTTTAAGGAGCAAGAGAATCAGCCAGGTGTCTGATCCCTTTATCATGCTTGGGAATCTTTAAATCAAGACTGAGAAGTACAGCCAGGTACCATTTCTGTTTGCCCCTATATAGTGTGACACGACCCATAAACCTAAGGCACAAGTTGGCAAAAGCCAAGGTTTGGGGATCCTTAAGTTTACACAGGGCTACAGCTGGAGTTTAACGGACGAAACCTGCACAGTAGCTTCTCACTGCATGTCCAGTTAGGACCAGCTATTGGTTAGGGCCGTGGCTTGCAATGCTATCTGGAATTGAGTGGGAAAAAACCCCAGGTCCCGAAATGAGCCAGGCTGGCTGGTCAATTGCTGTGATTTTTGGAGACGGTGGACCTAGCTGTCTCATGTCAGATTACTGAATCTGCCATAGAAGGTTCTATTCCAGTTTTATATACCTTGGAACCAATTGAATCCCAAGGAGAGCTCACTTACTTTACCCTTGTCTCTTTGTAACATGGAGACAGGCCATTTGACCCAACCAATCCATGTAGGTGTTCACCCTTCACACCAACACGATCTGCTTAGTGGATGAGTGACTAGCAGGTTCTGACCTTAGTTTTTTTATGCCTTTGACTGGAGAGGCAAGAAAGACATTGATCACATCATCCACCATTTGTGGGGATGAATGTTGGATGGAGACCGAATTAGATTCTACAGTGATGCCCCGTATGGTTGAATTATCCATCAATTTTTGTTATCTAACATCTGAATTGTATTTAGGATATGTCCACGTCATAGAAACATAGGAATTGTTAGACAAAAAAAGACCAAGGTCCATCTAGTTCACTTTCTACCATCCTGGTAGTGGCATGATACAATGATAATGGAGTTGTTGACCAATGATAGCAATCAATCTCTATCAACTAGTCTACAACAGACCCAGACTCAGAAATGATATGTGGAAAACTCCAGTGGAAAGCTTTGGGAATCATAAGTCCAAAGTCGCCTTTTTCCTCCCAAGCATGCTACACTTACCACATTTTTTTATTCATACTTAGGATATGGGAGTCGCTAGCAAGGCCAGCATTTATTGCCCATGCCTAGTTGCCCTTGAGAAGGTGGTGAGCCCCCTTCTTGAACCCTGCAGTCCATGTCATGTCTCAAATTACTCATATACTGGATGGCAATCTTTTCTGAAAGAAATCTATCTAATTTGCTTTTGAAGTTACCCCCATTGTTTCCGCAGATTAGTTTGAATTCCCCCACACTCCCTCCCCTTCAAGCACAGGCTGTGTCCTCTGGATCTACTGTTCTGGACAAGGTGAAATAGCTTGTCATGGTTTACATTATCCAGTCCCTTTAGAATCCTAAGAACAGCAATCATATAGACCCTCAACCATCTCTTTTCCCGTCCTCAGGAGAGAGAGGGGTACGTAGAGAAACTTGAAGGATTAAGAAAAAGGCAAATCAGCTTCGAAG
Source organism: Heptranchias perlo (assembly GCF_035084215.1). Lineage (NCBI taxonomy): Eukaryota > Metazoa > Chordata > Chondrichthyes > Hexanchiformes > Hexanchidae > Heptranchias > Heptranchias perlo. The sequence goes on from NC_090349.1 coordinate 29,091,687, forward strand.
TGTTTTAAATTATTCCGATTTTCACTTTTTTTTTGGCGACAGGACCTTTTAGCTTTTAGCTTTGACTAATGAGATATGCAGCAGAACCCAGTTGTTTGGGGAAACAAATATGTTCCAACTCCATAGATTGGAGTTTGGAGACCCATTTCTCCATTAGCTGCATTCACTACTTGTATTCAGTGACTTATTGCTGAAGTGTTCAGTGAAATGGGACCCATTAGCAGCAAATAGAGGTAGTGGATACTGTGACTCAGACCTCATTGTTACAGACCAAGCCAAGACTATTAACAGTAGTCTCACCAGCAGCTCCTGAAATGTGTCCATATTAGAGCAGAGAATATGTGGGTTTGAAGCTTCACAGGAAACCCAGTTTTTAAAAAAAATCAATTTCCTGCAATTAGCGATAGAACAAGATGTAATTTTGAAGGGCGGGGTGGGGGGGTGGGAGTGATAGTTTATAGGGTCCTCAGAGAAATGAAATACAGACACATTAGATGACTGAAATTTCTTGTAGCTTCCCAAAATTTGAACAATCTAGGTTCTAAATCCACAGCAACTTTTATTTCTCGTTTTCCTCGATAGTTCTACCAGTAGATACCTTTTTTAAATATTTAAATAATAGTTTTAATTAAAATTGAACAGTGAATTCTATTCTGACTCACTTTATGGCAGCAAAACTGCTTTTAAGCATCCCAGCAAAGTCTTAAAGGCAAAGGAATACTCCAGGATAATACCTTGTCCTAGAGTTTCCTTAAGTTATGCCGTAATCGACTCCACAATCAGATGTTTTTAAAAGTTAACTCTATGCCTTAAATAGTTTTTAAGAAGTCATTCACTTGTGACTGCCCTATTACTGATCAACCAGTTTACTGCATGCATAGACAGGATACTGAAACTTGGCATAGCACAGTTTATTCCAGTGCTTTCAATTGGCCCATTGCTCAGCCTGCTTTCGTGCAGCATCTCTGGGTTACCGAGACAGACCGTTTCCACAGCTGGCTTTTATATCGTAATTTATAAGGACTCCCCAAGATTTAATTTTCTCGATAAAAGCATTAAAATAATCGCATTGTGGTTGCTTGGTTAATAAATAAATGTACTGTTTTAATGCTTCATTAGAAACTTTTGGTAATTCAGTGCTATTCAGAGAAACACTTTGAGTGTAGACAAACTTACTTGCAGGTGTCACCAAAAGACCTTGGTAGTGCTGCAGATTGCTACTGGCCTACAACCACTGTGGCCTTTAAAAGCAGAGTGGCTGGTAACCTCATGGCCAGATCCGTGCTCCAAGCTCTCTGCTTTGCTGCAGAATTCATTTTAGAAAACAAATGAACTGCCTTCTTCCTCGGTATCAAAAAAAACCTACCAGCATTGTTTCTGTCCGTCAACGTGAGAACAGTTTCGATTAAGACTCGATTAAGACCCCACAGATAAATTGTAACTGACCTTGACTTTTGGATACCCTGAAGCATTGCAATTTCAAAGTCCATTTCCTTGAAATTGTAATCTGAATGAATGTCTTCCTGAATTAGACAGGCTTGACCAATGGCTCGCGTTGTGTTACTGAGCTATTACCCCTTTTCCTGTCTGTGATATAGCCCATTCTCTTCTTTCCTTCCCGCTCACAAACTTTCCAATCTTGGTCAGTATCTTCAAGGAAAATCCTAAAACCACATCATGTTTATCACAACCATGCGACAAGTGATTAAGTTGTGCATTCTGGGTGCAGGGTGCTAAATTGTTCTTATTCCACTTGTAAAGCTCATTTTTCATTTATTTACACGTTATATCAGTATCCCTTGTAGGATAGAATTTGTTTTTGGCGGGGGGGGGGGGTCACAAGGAACTATTTCCCTCTAAGTATTCTATATTGGTCATATCTTTCTGCTGTTGAGTAGCATTTATATTTGTATATGATTTTTAAAATAGTCTATTCTGTGGTTCTATTGCCCATTCTTTGTATGGTACAGTTTTAAGGACCAAAGCTGCTGCACTGTATTTTTAAAAAATGAGCAAGAAAAAGTACTGTAACCATTTGTTGGAGATGATCTGAACTCCAGGAATAGACTTGCCATCTCACTTAGATAGTTCTTCTGGGAATATAGCCATAATGCTTCATATAATGTTCTTGCCAGTAGGTATGCCTAAAAATAATGTAAAATCTTGCTACTATTTTATACTACTTGTGAAACTTGCATTATGATTCTGAGATAGCTAAGAAATACATATGATAACCATTAAAACATCAGTTGTACTATGTTGACCAAAACAATTTTGTGGTTTAAAAACACATGAACCATATCAATACAAGGCACAAGACACAAAACTCAATGTGCCAGCTATATGTGTTTCTTGTTTAGTTCCGCAAGGCTGTTAAGAGGCTTTATCGGTCAGGAAATAGCTACATTTTGCCAAGGGGGGAAAGAAAGAGAAGGAAAAGACTGTGGAAATAGTACACAGCAACAAAAATGACTTTTTAAAAAAGGTTTACTAGTTGAAAAAACATGCTCAACACTAGAAAACCAGATATTTATTGGTTTAGCCTTGCATTTAAATTGCATGTAGAGGATGCTATTAAAAGTTTCAACAAGAATATCAAATACAGGTCATCTGACAGCATAAGCCGTTAGTTATACTTTTTCCTGCACCCTTCAGCTCAAACAATATTTGTGCCGTAACTTGCTGGAAGCGTGAGCTGATAACGGTGCGGTGAGGACGACAGAGCATGTGGGACCTTAGTGAACGGCGGGACCAACAGTTTATCTCCTTCACCAGTGAGTTTAAGGATTGAGAAAGAAACAGACAAAGACAGAGAAGGAGGGTGAATTAGAGTGGGGGAATTAGTGTCATATCAGGTATAGAAAGAGAAATAAAGAGAGGGAAAGAAAGATTGGTTTAAGAAAGAGAGCAAAGAGACAAAGGAAAAGTAAGAAGAAATGTAACATTTTTAAATTCTCTAACAACTATTTACTACATGAAAGAATGAGTTTGAACAGTTTAAATTGCTCCCTTTCTGGGCCAGAGAGGTTGATTGGCATTGCATTAACAATTATCACATTGTTTAAAAGGTACTTATGCTGTTAAGTTTCAGTCCTAACGTTCTGCGGCGAGTCGAATGGGCAATTAATGTGCAAATCCAGCAAGTTCTTAAAAATAATGGGGAGGCTAAGGGGGCAATGCTGTTTGTGTGAAGCAAACAGCAGAGCCGAGTAAATCGGCCAGCAAATTCTGGAGATTTGCAAATCTCTTGCTCCCCTGAACTTGCTGGCCAACCTGCGCATTAATAACGGTGTGCGTCATTAACACGCTGTTATTTTCCAGAAGATCCGGCCAAATGTAACTGACCTTGACTTTTGGATCTCTGGAAGTATTGCAGTTTCAAAGCCTATTTCCTTGAAATTGTAACCTCAATGATCGAAATATTGCCGCAAGGGATGCAGAATGTTTCCCCAAGAGGAGAAAGGATCAATGGGGAGAGCCGATTCAAGTTACTTTTACCCATGTCCTAGTCTGCCGATTAATTGAGTGGATCTGCACAGACTCACCTTTTAACATACAGGAAAATTGAACTCCCTGTTCGTTTATAAAGCACGGTGTTTACTCTCCCTTAATGATTTCCAAAGTCGCTGCTGTCATTCACCTGACGAAGGAGGAAGCCTCCGAAAGCTTGTGAATTTAAAATAAAATTGCTGGACTATAACTTGGTGTTGTAAAATTGTTTACAATTGTCATTTTCAGGAGGGAGGTTCTGATCTCCTGTTTCTAACCTGTAGCACAATTTCTACAGTCCTATAGAATTGGAATCTACAGCATTTTTATTTAGCCCAGTTCATCCTAGAAATTGATTATAAGCAGTATAAATGTATCGTGGCAAGTATTGCTAAGTTTTAATTGCTCATTTCATTTACTTATAAATCCAATAGGTTTGTTTCCTTGATGTGATCAACAGCCTTGCATCTTTGGTGTGAAAGAAATGGTTTATATCTTTGTGTATATTTGTATATTTGACACAAATATTTAAAAGGTTTGATATCAGTTGGGTGTACATCATTGTATTTGTGCCATTGGTTTTTCTGTTGTTAGTTATATGTAAGTATAAAATATTGACTATGGAAATATATATTTCAAAGGAAACCAATGAATGGCTAGTTTGACACCTGTGAGACTAAAGCTAGAATTTGAAGTGGGGTTGCAGTTTGTCCAAATTCTGGTGATGAATCGGACAAAAGGCTCTGTTTTGTTTCTTAATTGAGGGATTCGATACTCTTATTCAGAAAGCTTTACGTGATGACAAAATTAGCTGAATTCTCCATACCAAAAAGTAGGACTTACACAATTTACAGAGACACTTGTATTTCTTGGGCAGCCATTTATATAAATGCTATTTGACCTGTTACAGACGTTCTCATTGTATGTATGTTTATAATGTATTTGTTTTAGTATTTGCTGTTTTTGTACTTCATATTACTATTATAAATATTTGTTGCTTTCATCTGTATGATATTTACCATTTCAAAAAATTTGCTACTATAGCACAAGACTACATTAAATTCAATACACTCATTACATTGAGGGGAAAATGTTTGCTTACGGGAACCCTTAAATTGGTGAGGGAAAGATGGTGAGAAATTGTAACACTTGTGCTTTATTTTTAAGTTTGAAAACATCACTACACCATTCAGCAGAACATAGCAGCCTCGATACCATGGATAGTGAAGTTAATTATCTTAGACTAATGACTCTCAATAAATAGCATTGATCATCTCTTGATTAATCCACCAAAAGATAATGGACACATCTTCTAAGTCTTTACTGCACACTCCTTTGCCCACCCTATTTTGTCATAGTTCTACTGTTAGCTCTCATTTTAAAATAAATAATTAGAAATGATTCAAATGAGCACTAGCCAAAAGGGCAAAATACTTGAATGATGGGGAAGGAAAGTTGGTTTTGTGTAAGCCAGAGTGTATGTGGATTATTGATGTAAGCTTCAAATACCTTGTCACATGGCCATGCAAAAGATTAGACTTTTTAAATTAAAAACAGAAAATGCTGGAAATGCATGGCAGCTTAGTCAGCATCTGTGAAGAGAAAAGACAGATTATGACATTTTGGGTCTGTTCCCCTTATTGGAATTCAGGCTTATATTTGATAATACAAGATGTCAAATGTACAGTGGTTACTTCAAAGGACCACAGATTAATTTGAATAACCAATATAAGTGATATTGATTATTTTCCCAAATGTACTTGCCAGTAAATCTACAATTTAGTTAACAGTTTAATAAATGTTTTGTTCATTAATGTGTATATTTGTAATCCATTGCAAAAGAAAATATAATGTTTCTTAAAAACTTTTAATGGGCATATTATTTATTGGTGGTACTTATAATAGTTTTTAAAATTCAACACTCGATGAGTTTCTAAAAGAAAATACAAAGACTCTTATTACCGAATACATTCGAGCCCTATTACTGAATACATTGAAGCCTCAGTACTGAATTACCCCAGGATATCAGGTACTTAGTAGCTTTACACCAGTGGGTGTTAGTAAATGAGTCATGGGTAAAAGTTTGGTCAGATTTAGCGTACCAGTTTTTTTCCCTTGTGATTTGGATCTGAGGAAAACAAGTAATATTGCTCCTTGGGATTAATTCGTATACAGTACAAACATTGCTTTCACCCTCCCCAGTACTTAGAGGACTAATTCAAAAAACAGAAAAGGGCTGTAAATCATCTTTCACTTTAAAAATTAAATATAATTGCCTATTTTGAAAAGACATTATCTTTCAGAGGAAACACCTGTCTTCTATTAAAATTTCAACTTTTTTTTGGCTGGAATTGCCAAAGTTTGAAGTTTTTTTTTAATCTAGTTAATGTTTAGACACTTTTGAGTGACTTTTGCTCACAGTTCCCTTGAGCACTGTTAAACTCTGCAGGTGTTATTTCTTAATTACATGCTTTTTAACTTCAAAGCGTATAGAAAGTTGCTCATTTGACTCTTTTTTTAAAACTTCACACTTCACCACATTTTATTCCCTTTGCTAAAGTTTGACAAAAAAAAACCACAATGGTGTAGACTTCTTTGGCTGAATTTAACATTTTTTTTCTCCCCAAACAGGTTGTTGATGCTGCCAAAAAAGCAAATGCTCATGATTTCATTTTGTCATTTGAGGTAAGGATATAAGTGCATGTTATTATACCAGCAATTTGGCTATGAATCCATTTTTGGCATATAGATCAGTAAGTTCACCTTGAAGCAATGTTATATTTGAAGTTCCCTTAATTTGTTCTTTCTTTGGTCTCTAGTCTCCACTCCCATAGTTGGCTTGTTATCCTCCACTTTGTTCTCTGCGTCCATGTCCTTCTTTTGTGATTCCTTCTATTGTTTTTTAAATGTTCACTTGTACAAAATTACAATTATCTTTTGTATTTATTAACTTGCATGAGTATTTTCAAATTGTGATTAAATCTCTGAGCAATTAATATGTTCAATGTATTTTTTAAAAAACAGAGCTTGTGGTCTCATTTGGGACATGGGTGGGGCCTGGAGAGAGGGGTGGAAATGAGCATTAGGGTTTGAGGCTGGCACAGCTAAGATGGGATGGAAAGGTTTAGGATTTAATTTTCTGAATTTTTTTTAATGCGCTAGGTTATAATTATATTTGGGGGATGTGCTGGGATAGTTGTGGAATTATCGTAAAGTCTGTATCTCGATTTTCTTGGAATGTCAACACACAGTTTTTAGATTGTGATCATGTAGAATTTTTTTTTGTAATGTGTTTTTTGGATTGAATGTGGTTGAGAAGAAAATTGAAATTGGAGAGATTTTGTGTAATATAACCTGCATAAGAAAATAACACATTAGGAAAAGGAAAAACTCAAAAAGTTAAACACTTAACCAGCGAGTAAAATGAAAATTGACTTTGATGTAGACAAGATTCAATGGCTTCACAGTCCCAGTCATGGCATACACAGCAGACACACAATTTTACTGCGAAGATTTTCAGTTATTTGAGGCGTAATCTATTCCAGTTAAATTCGCAACTCAACGTTGCAATAAATCTTTGGGGCATAGATTTACTGTGGGAAGTATTGGGAAATGCTGGTGTATAGGTCACACCTTTTGTATGGGAATTTAATGACCTGCAAATGTATGTGTGTAGAGCAGGGGGTGCGGTAGGAGAAAAGTAAGGATATATTTCTCCAGATTGCAGTCATGTGGGCTCTCTATTAGAAGATGACTTCCATATTGTTTGCAGAAATGGTTGATATTCATTAATATAATTAAGATTTCAATGTTGTAATACAATTCCTTTGGAGCAACACTCTTGCCATCAACAGTCATTTTCAAAACCTAATGTTGTTAACCCTAATTCTGTTCATTTAAAAAAAAATTAAACTGTTATGGTGAAGTATAGTGTCTCTTACTGAACCTTGGTCTGCTTTCATGTCACCTTTGCCACCCTCTGACTTTGTCTCAGGGCAACTGACAGTTTCTTCATTTGATTCATTGATCTTGAGCACAGATACTTAATTCTGAGGAGGATGCATTACAGATGTACTGCAAGTGCAATTGTAATTTGAAGCTTGAATTAAATTGCGTGCATGGTATAACTTAAGTTAGTCACCATGTTATACCATAAAGTGCACGTTGTGATTATTACCAGTTTGGTTATTGGTACATTAACATTGAAATTATTGCTTAGTATCTCGACAAAAAGAGCTTGCGATCCACACCCATAGTCTTCCCGAGGGGTCATAGTTTTTCAAAGTAATTACAGATTGCATCTGAAAATGTTCACACCGAAACAAAAGTGCACATTAAGCTGAAATTTGTGCTGTTCACTTGAATGATTAACTATTATGATAGTTTGATAATTAAAAAGGTTTCCATTTTGACATTGTATTAGCCATTTGAAATTAATTGTAAATACTATTTATTTTAGTGTAAATGCAATAAATTCAGCTGGGGAGCTGCATAACGTATTCATTATTCTTTTAGCTGTTGGAAACTAGTATCCACATTAATATTAATAACATGTTTAAAATTGTTTGATTTTGGCAAGTCATTGATGTGAAAATAATATTTCACAATTTCTTAGTAATCTTATAGTCTGGAATGTAAGCCTAATATTATGGTGGTATTCAGTTGGGATGTTTTAATTCTTGTGAAGGCCAACAAAATACACATTTATTGCATATATGATGTACTGCATATTATCTGATTAAACAGTTCAAAGTTTAATTTAGTTAGAAAGATACGCTTTCAGCAAGAAAACATATACCATGATATCAGTGAGTGCATCATCATTATATCAAGTTTGCTTACACAAAAAAAAGTGTTGGTCCAATTGTCCAGCTCATAGTTAATTGAATGATCTACATGTTTTGCTGTACTTACTTTCTAGTATTTGAAGTAATTTTTTTAAAAATCCCTTTCTGAGAAAAGGAAAGGTCTCACTTAATCTGTTCCTCGCACAGTAATTTTCTGTGATATCAGTAAAACCTGTTACAGTGAGATCCAGACATAGTGATTAGCTTGTCAAATAGCACAAATGATCAAACTATCTGACAGCACTATAGCCACAGGCAGGTCTTTCATGATCCTTCATCTCCCTATTCATAAAAAGTCCCATTCTATAATCATGGTGCCCATTCACAAAACCACCATTCAGAAGTTGTGGAAGAGCAAATTATTTAACTATAACTGTTGTTGAGGCAAGTCATGGTAATTAAATGCTAATGTCCCAAGCTTTTCATTAAACCTTTGTGCAAGCTGATTGTTGATAAGTCAGTCCCAATAATCAACATATATTTATCATTTTGTTTTGCAAATACAGTGTTGAAAATTTAATGTCTTAAATGTGCAATTGGTGTGCTGATCAATGATGTGTAACTAAGGGTACATTTACCCTGCAGATACTGGTCTGAAACCAGTGGTTGCACTGTTGGTTCCAGCCAGGAAGTACCTTGTTTATACTGCCTGGATTGAACTGGAATTCTGCTACCCAGGTGACTGCCCTGCACATGCACAGTGTTCCTCCATCAGCAGTTAAAATTGAAATCGTTAAGGAGTATGGGTAGGAGCTTCTTCACTCTCCACACTTCAATTAATTCCAGGTTTAAAAAGTGCCCCAGAGGTCCAAGTTGTCCCACACTCCGCGCAGTGTTGAACCTAAGCAGTGTGAGACTACCTCCATCAGGTACTGCTTTTCTCCAGAGTCAGGATAGACATGGACTTTGTATTTATTCAGGTGTCAGCCTTGGCCGGTAGCATTCTCGCCTCTGAGTCAGAAGGTTTGGGTTCATGCCCCACTCCAGAGACTTAAGCACATAATCCAGCGAGTCTGAAATTCCAGTGCAGTACTTAGGGAGTGTTGCACTATCAGAGGTGCTGTGTTTCAGATGAGACATAAAAGCAAAGCCTCGTCTGCCCCCACAGATGTAAAAAATCCCATGGCATTATTTGAAGAAGAGCAGGGTAATTCTCCTGGTGTCCTGGCCAATATTTAGCGCTCAATCAACATCACTAAAACAGATTATCTGAACATGTATCTTGTTCCTGTTTGTGGGACCTTGCTATATGCAAATTAGCTGCTGTGTTTCCCTACATTACAACAGTGACTACACTTCAAAAGTACTTCATTGGCTGTAAAGTGCTTGAGAACATCCTGTGGTCATGGAAGGTGCTATCTAAATGCAGGTCCTTTCCTTTATACTGCAACTTTAGCATCACTTAAGTAGAAACCACCTTGCATCATGCTAAAATTGCAGTCTCAATGCACCATTACACTTTGTTGCTTGCAGTAACAAAGTATAAGAACAGTTACCTCCAGCTTTCTCTTAGAACAGAGACCGTAGCTTTACATCACGTAATCTACTTTTATAAAGTAGTAGAGGTGGGAATTGGGGGCTATGGTAAACTGGAGCACTGTCTGTTCATTTTGGAAGCATTCTGGTAGGTAGCGTAACTGTCTCCCCTAATGGCCGTGGAATTTTGGGAGCAATCAGAGAGTCTTAAGCTTGACTGGATTGGGGGTAATATTCTGGCATGGGTGGAGGATTGGTTATCTAACAGGAAGCAGAGAGTTGGGATAAATGGTTCATTCTCGGACTGGCAACCAGTAGCCAGTGGTGTTCCACAGGGGTCGGTGCTGGGTCCCCAACTCTTTACAATCTATATTAACGATTTGGAGGAGGGGACCGAGTGTAACATATCAAAGTTTGCAGATGATACAAAGATGGGAGGGAAAGTGGAGAGTGTGGAGGACATAAAAAACCTACAGGGGATATAGACAGGCTGGGTGAGTGGGCAGAGATTTGGCAGATGCAATACAATATTGGAAAATGTGAGGTTATGCACTTTGGCAGGAAAAATCAGAGAGCAAGTTATTATCTTAATGGCGAGAAACTGGAAAGTACTGCAGTACAAAGGGATCTGGGAGTCCTAGTGCAAGAAAATCAAAAAGTTAGTATGCAGGTGCAGCAGGTGATCAAGAAGGCCAACGGAATGTTGGCTTTTATTGCTAGGGGGATAGAATATAAAAACAGGGAGGTATTGCTGCAGTTATATAAGGTATTGGTGAGACCGCACCTGGAATACTGCATACAGTTTTGGTGTCCATACTTAAGAAAAGACATACTTGCTCTCGAGGCAGTACAAAGAAGGTTCACTCGGTTAATCCCGGGGATGAAGGGGCGGACGTATGAGGAGAGGTTGAGTAGATTGGGACTCTACTCATTGGAGTTCAGAAGAATGAGAGGTGATCTTATTGAAACATATAAGATTGTGAAGGGGCTTGATCGGGTGGATGCGGTAAGGATGTTCCCAAGGATGGGTGAAACTAGAACTAGGGGGCATAATCTTAGAATAAGGGGCTGCTCTTTCAAAACTGAGATGAGGAGAAACTTCTTCACTCAGAGGGTAGTAGGTCTGTGGAATTTGCTGCCCCAGGAAGCTGTGGAAGCTACATCATTAAATAAATTTAAAACAGAAATAGACAGTTTCCTAGAAGTAAAGGGAATTAGGGGTTATAGGGAGCGGGCAGGAAATTGGACATGAATTTAGATTTGAAGTTAGGATCAGATCAGCCATGATCTTATTGAATGGCGGAGCAGGCTCGAGGGGCTGATTGGCCTACTCCTGCTCCTATTTCTTATGTTCTTATGTTGTATGTGTGTTTTTTTTCCCCCCTATGTTCCTACTGTCACTTGCTGCAGCATGCATTAGGCTGTGGGAATTCGGGAACTAAACTTTTGGGGGTTGTTTTTAAACCCCGAGAATGGGTGGGTTGGGGGCAGGTGGGAGTTGAAAATAGTTGTTTTTTTGGGTTGCGACCGCAAAATTTTTGGACTTGGCATTCCCACTGGGAAGCCTGTAATTTTACTCGCCAACGTTAAATCCGGAAATAAAGCCAGGTTGCGGTCGTGACCCAAAAAACAACTATTTTCAAGTCCCACCCACCCGTTCTTGGGGTTTAAAATCACCCCCTTGGTAACTTTTTTTTTATTCGTTCATGGGATGTGGGCGTCACTGGCGAGGCCGGCATTTATTGCCCATCCCTAATTGCCCTTGAGAAGGTGGTGGTGAGCCGCCTTCTTGAACCGCTGCAGTCCGTGTGGTGAAGGTTCTCCCACAGTGCTGTTAGGAAGGGTGTTCCAGGATTTTGACCCAGCGACGATGAAGGAACGGCGATATATTTCCAAGTCGGGATGGTGTGTGACTTGGAGGGGAACGTGCAGGTGGTGTTGTTCCCATGCACCTGCTGCTCTTGTCCTTCTAGGTGGTAGAGGTCGCGGGTTTGGGAGGTGCTGTCGAAGAAGCCTTGGCGAGTTGCTGCAGTGCATCCTGTGGATGGTACACACTGCAGCCACTGTGCGCCAGTGGTGAAGGGATTGAATGTTTAGGGTGGTGGATGGGGTGCCAATCAAGCGGGCTGCTTTGCCTGGATGGTGTCGAGCTTCTTGAGTGTTGTTGGAGCTGCACTCATCCAGGCAAGTGGAGAGTATTCCATCACACTCCTGACTTGTGCCTTGTAGATGGTGGAAAGGCTTTGGGGAGTCAGGAGGTGAGTCACTCGTCGCAGAATACCCAGCCTCTGACCTGCTCTTGTAGCCACAACTGCTGCAAGTCTTTCTGTGTTCAAAGAAATCAGTGTTGATTGAGCTTATTAAATGTCTTCAGCTGTTTTAATGCTATCCAGTATGCTAAAAATGTTGTGAAGTGGATAAATTTCTTCAAAGTTGCTCTAATAAGTTAGAAAATTATCTTCCTTTAGGATTTAAGTCCAGATACACATTCACGTGAAGGATCGTGGCCCATTATGCAGGACAGCAGTGAGAATGAAAACAACAACAACTTGCATTAATATAGTGCCTTTTAATGTAAACAAAAACATGCCAAGGCTCTTCAGAGGCATAAGCAAACACTGAGCCATCGAAGGTGATATTAGGAAAGGTGACCAAAAGCTTGGTCAAAAAGATGGGTTTAAAGAGGATAGGGTGGTGGAGAGGCAGAAGGTTTTAGGGAGGAGATTTCAGAGTATGGGGCCTAGGCGGCTGAAGGCATGACCGCTAATGGTGGATCGAAGGTAGGGGTGGGGATACGCAAAAGGCCAAAGCCAGAGCAACAAAGAGTTTATGGGGGGGTTGTAGGGCTGGAGGAGGTTGCAAAGATAGGGAGTGGCTGGGAGATGTGGGTGGTGAGGGATACAAGGAAGTGGTCAGAGATGGCCTCCTCTGTGGTAGAGGCCATGAGAGATGGCAAGGTCAAGGGAGTGGCCGTGAGTATGGGTACAACAGTTTATATAGAGGGACGGGAAGTCCGTGAATTTTGAGGAGAGTGGACAAGGGAGTTGAGATGAAGATTGAAATCACCAAGGATGAGGAGTCGCTCAGTGCAGAGGCTAAGGGAGGATATGTCCAAGAAGCTGATTTGGGGTGGGGGGAGGAGGGAGGTAGAAAATGAGGATTTTACCGGAGAAGTGAGAGGGGTGGAACAAAGTGGTATAGTCTCCTCCTTCAAGGACCTCAAAAGAGTAGGGTGGGAGACCAAGGTGTGCTACGGTGATAAGGGCCACCCTGCCGCCGTGGTGGTTTGGGCGGGACAAGTGGTGGAAAGGATAGCCAAGCTGGGACGTTTCAGTAAGGGCCGAGGTTTTGTAACCCATGAGTTAAGTTTTATTCAAAGCCAGGACTTCAAAGCCATTGTGAGTGGATAATTGCAAGGGCCTTGTTCGTGAGTGAATGGCCATTCTGGAGAGAAATTCAGAGAGAGGTATTGTTGATCCCCTGGCAGAGTCCAAAGGGGCAGTGGTGGGAGAGATGAGTGAGTAGGTAAGGAGGTTAACATGCTGGGTGAGAACATCGGTGGGAGAGGATGAAGGGACAGTTGGGATAAAGAGATGTGGTGAACCCTGAAGTAATGATTAGGTGGCACGGAGATTGGGTTTCAAAAGCCTGAATATTGGAGGAGGAAGGAAAGAAATTAAGGGCGTTCCATAAGTTTGAGATCCTGTGGATTAAAATGAATAGAACTAGAATATCATCCAATGGGTTTTGATTTCAACACAATTGTGATGTAGAGAGGAGGAGGTGTGTGCAAGCTGGTGTATTTGGAATTTGGAAAGAACAAGAAAAAGTTCGAAGGAGTACTGACCAGAGAAGTACTGCCAAATTAGAGAAATACAAGGTTGGCAGGGGGGGAGCAGAGACTAAAGATGAGAGAAGGATTGCTTACATATGCAACAAGCTTTTTCTTGTATTTTGTGCTGGATAAGAGAGGTACTAGAAGAATCACCCCACATAAGGAAGCAGTATTCAAATCTTGAACTTATATGGTTTAGAGAGTTAAACAGAAAGTAAGTAATTGGCATGAAATAAGAAATGGTGTTAGCAATGAAGGAGCTGTGGTTGCAGTCAGAGAGCTAGTGATGTCATGAATAATTGAAGAAGGACTAAGGGTAGAGCCTACAAGCTACAAGTTAATACCTGCTGGTTAGACTTCAGAAGCATGAAGAAACTGTCTTTGAAGAATTTAGTGTGGGTTTTGTGGTTAAGGACAAAATTAAAACAAGCTGTAACTGGTATCAATGAAATATTAATGATGTAAGTTGTAAATTGAAATTTTTAGGGTTTCATTTTAAAAGGAATTTCAAGCAACACTTGGAGAATATCGCCATGCCACCCAGTGCTAAAAGCACAGCAGTTTTTTTTTAAACATAAAAAGCACTGTCTTCACGGAAAAATTTCAGCAAACATCTCTCTAGACAGTGGGAGATTTTCATTATGATGTTCATGCACAAATGGTATGATTATTGTTGATGCAAAAATAAACTCGCTGGTGGTGAAATGTACAAAAAATACACATTTTAATGCCACTAGAGACCTATTGAAAACTTTTCATTTCAGCACTTGTAAGAGTTCTGAAGTTTCAAAAGTTTGTGTATATATTAAGTGTTAGTCATTTAAAAGGTATTATAAAGAAAGAAGGGAACTTGCATTTATTTACTACATTGTCTGCAGTTTACCACCAGCTTGACACTAATGATGTGTAAGTCATTAATGAGCAAAAAAAACTTGCTACGAAATAGAAATTGTTCTCAATGAACATTTGCCATGGAGAGAATTAATTACATCGAAGTTACAACATAGAAACAGGCTGTTAGGACCAACCAGTGCGTGTTGTTTTTTTTTATCCTCCACACAGGCAGGAATCTTAATCCTATGTGTCCTCTCTGTTCCCATATCCTTTTATTCCCCCTTTAACTATTCTTAAAAGTTGACATGACCTCTGCTTGAATCATTAACTCCGGCAGTTCATTCAGCAACCTCACAACTCTGTGTAAAAAGAAATGTTTCTCCCACTCTCTGTCCCAAATCTTTTATTTTTAATCTTGTACCTATATCGCCTTGTTCTAGACCCCTTAATCACTGGAAACCGTCTGTTTCTATCTACTTTGTCCCATGCCTTCATAGTTTTTAGCACCTCTACATAATCGCCCCATGATCTCAAAAAACATTTTTTTTGCTTAAAACAAACTTTAATAAAAAGAATAATTACCAATTTTGTATCTTGCCATACTTTCAAACAGCACATTGTTTATCTTTTTTGTAATTGTGCATTTGGTTTGGATAGGAATCTTAACAAATCCATTCCTTTTGACGTCATGATGTCATGTACAACATTCCCCTTTATCCTTCCAGTGATCATCTATTTTTCCTTTAGATTCCAGACAAAATGAATAGTAAATGGAAACCATGTGTTGTTTTTAAGTACCTACTAGTTAAAAGCAAAACATGTCCGTTGTTATTAAATGAGTACCCGGCAGGCTGAATGAAACACATTTGGCATTCGAAATGCTGATCAACAGGCTAAGTGTAACAAAGAAAATTAAATATATTGTTTTTTAAAAATCCTTACTGGTATGATTTTTACTACCAAATCTCTAATGTATGATTTTTGTGACTCATCTTTTTTATATTCCTCTGCTAAATTTTATCACAAATAGAAAATTATGGTACACAGTGCTTTAACAAATGACATGCTACTGTTTTAACAAAAAAACTTGCATTTATAAAGCGCTTTTCATGACCTCAGGACTTTCATGTCCCAAAGTGCTTTACAGCCAATTAAGTACTTTTGAAGTGTAGTCACTGTTGTAATGTATGTTGCATAAATGTACCTTGCAATATGTACAATGTATGCTATTTCCATGTACTATGCAGTAAAATAAAATCTCAATTGCTGCAGTTCAAATAACACTTCAATTCAAACTGTGATTTGACCATGAGACACAAGCATCCGCTGCTATCAGCCATTGGCATTAAAAAAACATTGAAAATCCAATAAAACAGTCTGAACCCCAACAAACCCACTCATATTATCCAGAATAACCGGGCTGGAATTTATTTCAAAGTTGTAACCTGGGGCCTTCCTGATTTGTATGGCTCAGCTGTTCATTGTCTTAACCAACTGAACCATTGGAAAATTCAGCTGTGCCCACGTTGCCAATCACAGTAATGACCGTCGATAGCAATCTCTTTTATTAATACTGACTGAACAGTCTTTTCAAACAATACTTTGCCATTCATTAGTGTTGGAGTTATGTATGTAATGTAAATTATATTTTCTGCTTATTGTAAACATTAGGGAATGCTCCATGTTATTTTACATGCAATTTTCATTAGGTGCAATGATTTATACTATATTAGATACTAAATTCAGTACTTGGGGCAAGTGTTTCATTGAAAACTGTGAACTTTCTCCTGTGAGTATAACCTGTAGTATCAGTTATGTCTGTAGATGGCACTATAACAGGAGTTTACAGGTATAGTGTCACACCTTGCCTGTTACAGTTTCACCCACAGCTAGTGTCGCACACTGTCGGTGCTAGGTAATAGTGAGAGTACGTGGTTATAAAAAAAAATACCAACTATTATAGTTCCTGTTTACCTTTACATGATGTTTAAAATCATTTAAAATATTTTTAATACTCTTTCCAATTTCTAGGCCTAGCCCCATTGTTCATTGCCACCCCCATACCCCAACCACCACCACCTGTGGCTTCTGGTCACCCAGAATATACAGCAGTTTTATTATTAATAATTTGTTTCACCTAATCCTTGGGCCTACCAGCTCCCCATGCCCATAACGTGTCTCATTTTTTAAATTTTAAAAATGTATTTTTTTCTGACCTCTAGTCTCCCCACTGGCCTCTGATGTCTGCTCACTCCATGCCCACAGGTTGCATTAGCCTATGCCTGAAAATTGCTCGTTTCACTATATAAATTATAGCTGCATAACCTCAAGTGGAAGCACAGCCCCGGATCCTTGTCCACTGCTGAGACCCGTACAACCCGCTCTGCTGTCTGACCAACATCATCTGCCCACTTACCAACCGTTTCCCCATCACTGAATAGGGAAACTTGGAAAATTGAAGCCAAGGGAGCCTTGGGGCTGGAAATGGGAAGGGTGACACCATCCTCACTGCAGCAACAAAGGTTAGTTCCCCCTAGAAGAAAAATGAAGGCTAAAGCAGCCAAGGTCAATCGTCCACCGCATGCCCACCCACCCCCTCCCCCCACAGAGTGCAAAACCAGGACAGTGAAGGGTTTCTTGCCAAACTCCTCCACCATTCCGTTGAGAGCAAAATGCAGGGGAAAGAAAAGCCCTTCCCCTCCCCCCCCCCCCCCCCCCCCTGCCCCGGACTGTATTCTGGGAGACCGGCTGTCCAAGAGAATTTTGTGTTCTAGAATTACTTTTTAGATCATTTATCAGGAACTTATTAGAAACATTTTACATCAATCATAAATTCTAAAAGATTAGACGAGATTTAAAGCGAGGAATTGTAAACCATCAATATTTACGCCACAATAATTTCCAATTAAAAGTAGTGTGCTAGGCTCAATCCCTAAACTGTGTTGGGTTATTAACACCAATCAGAAATTAGCCTACCAGGGTGGCAGTTGACAGCTACAGTTGGTCTCAGCACCCCTCAGACTTCAGAGAGGGCGATAAAAGATCAGTCAATGTTCTTATTCCTTATCGCTCTTCAACTACAGCAGCTTGCATTCATATATTGCCTTTAATGTAATAACATGTGTCAACGCTCTGCACAAATGGAAGAACACACCATGCAAGAATGGAAGTTTTCGGAGAGATAGCAGAGTCAAAAAGACAGGCTTTAAGAAGACATTTTTAAAGACAGCAACTGAAGTACCAAGCCAGAGGTTTTTGGAGGAAATTCTGGAGATTAGGGCCAAAGTGGCTGATGGTTCTGCCACATATGGAGAAGCGGGGGATGTGCAGAAGGCCAGAATCAGAGGACCAAAGAGCAGGTGCTAGGATATAAAACTTGAGGAGGTTGCAGAAGTAGGATGGAGTGAGGCCATGAACAGATTTGTTCACCAGAACAAGGATTTTGAACTCTGTGCGTTGGAGGACAGTACAGCCAGTGGAGGTTGGTTAAAATGGGAGTAATGGGTTAACAGTACTTGGTGTGGGACAGGATGTGGGTGGTCAAGTTTTGGGCAAGTTGGGAGTTTGTGTAGCATGGAACTTGGAAGGGTGTTGGAGATGTGACTCATTTACTGGAAGGTGTGTTTATATGGGCTTTGGATGAGGATATCAACCTTGGCTGTGGTGCCCCTGTGGCTGAGCAGAGCGCAGTAAATTAGTACTGAAAGCATAAAGTTCTTTTGGCTAATAAAATGACTGAGCAGTGTTGATAGGCCAAATGGCCTATTTCTGCTCCTAGATTGCCAACACTCACTCACTAGCTCAAACATGGTCACTTGTCTGAGTACCCATGGAACTATACTTCAAGTTCAGGAGAAGGTGCCAAGCATGTTGATTCAATGCAGCCTGTAAGAAGTTTCATTTGTATGTGTAGTGTTATTTTTCTGTCCTGTCATTATTACTGGAGTTTATGCAGTATATATCAGCAATAATTTTTGTTGTATAACTTTTTTGTTCTGTCCATTTTTACCCCACAGAATGGATATGAGACTATTGTTGGAGAGCGCGGGATCAGACTTTCGGGAGGCCAGAAGCAGAGGATCGCGATCGCCAGGGCTCTTGTTATGGATCCTGTGCTGCTGCTACTTGATGAGGTTAGTTTTAGTATAACTTAACTGATGATGCATTTATTTTCTTAGCTGCCTTAGAATGGCTTTCCTCTTTAGCATTTCTTCTGTGAACCATCCCCAGTGGTGATATTTTACACCAGTTACATTATAATGCTGCAGATGTGTGAAATATAACTGAACAGTTTCTACTGTTTGACATGTTCTGAAATGATTTTAAGCCTTTGAAAAACACAGTAGCAATTCTGCTTTCACATAAAGACAAAAAAGGAGTTCCTATTCAAAAAATACTGTGAGCCAGTAATCTATGTTACATTTATTGAAATCTGTTTTTATGTTTTGGTATTAATATTCAGAATTTTTATTGTGCAGGTCTTTTGAATTTAGAGTTTAATCCAGTTCGAGCTGTCAATTGCACCCATACCTCAAGATTAAATCTATGGTTAATCCCAATTAACACACACACATCAGTATTGGCATGTTGCAGCTTTAGTAGGAGAAATTTGCAGGACTATGGGGAAAGAGTAGGGGAGTGGGAATAATCGGACAGCTCTTTCAAAGAGCTGGCCCAGACACGATGGGCCGAATGGCCTCCTTCTGTACTGTATGATTCTAGGCGCAGGCACTTTCGAGTTTGGTGCTAGTGGGCAGCATCAACATAGAACGCACCTTCAGTGACCTACAACAGCAAATGCCATTTATGTAGCATCTTAAATGTAAGAAAGGTCCCAAGGCACTACACAAAAAGGTGCACGGCAAAGGTACGCTGAGCTAGATGGGAGGGATGTCCAGAAGCTTGGTCAAAGAAATGGGTCTTGAGGTTTTTAAAAATGAGATACATATAATAAATATATATAATGTTCGAAAGTGTAGAGCTGAGGCTGCTGAATGCAATGGTGGGGTGAAGGGTGGAGTTTCACAAGACTGGAGCTAGAGGAGAAGAGCATTAGGAAGGGGTTTCAGGGCTGAAGGAGATTACAAAGATACAGTGAACATGTATCATTTATAAAAGGCTGAATGTAGTTCAATGAGGGCAGAGGCCCTGAGGATGTAGGTAACAATGTACTTCAACTACTTTTAATAATCTACTTTATGAAGACAGCTATAAGCATTTATTTACTTAAAAGTGTTTTAGTTGTTCCTTCCAAAATTATTAAGCTTCATTTGTCCAAGAAATGTATATCTAGCTGCAGGTCAGAAAAATAAAATCTAATTCAGGGAGTAATCATCCTTACGAATGATCCACAAAAGATTCATTGGCAAAGTAATGTTCCATGTTAACTGACAAGGTCAGGGAGAATGCACCAAGATCTTCACCTCTTTCTGCTTCAGTCACAGTTAGAATTCTGCAGCTGCCCAAAATTAGAGCTGAGAAAGTGATGAAAGCATTGAGGTCCTTGCTCAACTACACTTCTGTAATCATTTGCCAAACCTGACAACAGCTTGGCACCAATCAAGGTTCTCATCCCAATCAATACTGATGTATAACAGAGCAAACTAGTCCATCACTAACAAATCCTCCTACCACAGCAGCTCCTGCAAACACCAGAGCAATTTGTCAATCAAATAAATTCTCCAAGATTTGATGAAAGATTTTTTTCAGTACCATGGCTTCCACTATAGTGAGTCTTGTACAGCATTTGTCAGGCTTTGTGCACTTGGCTGCAGAAGCATCATCTCTGGTATCTGCCAGTAATGGATCAGTTTCATATTGTCACCATCAGATGTCACACAGCCTGTGTTACGAACCAACTTGTTTGAAGCTTAGCAGGCTTCAGTTAGAGTATGTGTACGCTGTCTTTTCCATGGATGTAGATGAAGATATGGGCAAGAGTACTGGGATCTTGAGGAACATCAACAGGAAAGGTAACCATCCTTCAGTGGCTCAATGAAGTGGGACATAGTCTCATTTTCATTAGCTGGGAGGCTATTGCAGCGAACCTGGATTCTGGGAGGGATTCCACTAAACAGACAGATATTCCCAGGTTTTATTTTCTCCCACTATCTGGGCATCCATTAGAACAGTACAACAAAACATAGATCTGTTTGTGCCAGTCTCATTCAGTCCTGACAGCCTGTACATAGTTCTTCTCACATTCACGAATCATTGTCACACAATCTGTGGCAGACTGGCCTGGTTTTCTAAGTTCAGGAAATCTTTAGTACAAGGCAGAAATCCAACTTCTCCAGAAAAGGACTCTAAAAGGCTGGATAACTGGGACAGTATTGTAGGGTAAAATGCAAATAAGAATAGCAAACACACTAGGTGAAGTCTATCAGCGTAGATAACTGCAGCTGGAGCCCAAGCTACTGGTCAAGGTACTGATAGTGTCCACACTCTCTGCTAAATGTCTTCAATCAAAATCTATCTCTGCAACTTTCAACCTGACCTGTGGTTAACTCATCATCTCAATTCTGGCAATCTCCTAAATACTTGCAGTTTTCAGTAAAATCCATGCCTTTCTGGCGATTCTCATTGGCTACTATGTAAGAAGGCGCAGGATTTTTTTTTAAAATAGAACTTTGTAACTTTCCAATATTAAAGTCTTTTTGATCAGCTTTGTGTGTCCACAGTACAGGCTTAAAACAAAATTCTGTATACCATTTTAATGACTGTTATATGATCTTCAGTTGTCTGGCAAATTAAAAAAATGATGTAATTTGATTTGTTTTAATACAGTCCTGTTTAATTCAGTGCATTTCAAACTGCTCCAGTTAATCTAAGGACATGGTAGCCCAAGGATTAAATATTTTTAATGTATTTCAAGGAAAAAAGTAAAATAAACCTTGTGCAGTTAAAAATTAGAATTTGGTAATAGTTGTACCTAATGGATAATGGATACCTGTAAGTGAATTACAAGACAGTAATCCAATTTTGGGCTTCAAATGACCTCCTGAACCATAAGAGCAGAGCTGTGTTAATCATCTGAAACCTGAGATTGGATTACTGCCATAAACTTACATGTATCTGTTATAAATTATATTATACATCAAACATAATGATTTTTCATTTAAAGTTGTTGTACTAAAGATTGTGGTGGTCCTTTTCATCTATGTGGAGGTATCCAAATGTTAGAATTTGCCAGTTATTTTTTATAACATCGATCAACAGTTTTTTTTTAAATGATCTGGAACTTGAAGACACGTTTGGTCAAGCAATAAAACCTGCATTATTACTGTTTCTTTCACAGTGTATCATAGGAAAGTTCACTGATCAATGTTAAACAATGATAATGAATAATTATGTCCTTATTTATTGCTCCTTATGTAAACTAGGAGCTTTGCCGACCAATTATTTTGGTAATTAAATCTCTCGGGCTTTTAAAACATTAAATAATTCAGATATGTTAAAATTGTGCTACTTTCCAGTTCAGTGTGCGTTTTTACTGCAGGCACTAATTGGAGGCCAGTTCCAGCTTGGTAGTACAACACTTATACTTTCTTGTTCTGGTTGGAGGGCTCCACTTTCCATTGTTAAATTTTAAATGTTTTAAGAGTACAGATAGGGTATCTCCATGCTCTAAATATTTCAGTCAACTCTAAGTAAGTTTATAAAGTTACCAGGATGTCCATATGGCCCTCTCAACACTTCTGAAGCCAGATTTGATACAGTAGTAGGGTTATACTCCGTGTGGTGTTAAACCCAAACGATGTGAGCCTGCCTGTTCCAGGGTTCTCGCCCCATTTCACTTCAGAGTCAGATTGGGCAGGTTCCAGAATGCTTCACAGTAGCACTAAAGTTGCAGTATAAATGCACCCTTGCTGCCTTCTATAATATGCTACTGTTAAACTAGGTAAGTTCCAACTTGTCCAGAACATGTTTTCAGGCAATGCATTGGTCATTGGCCTACCTGGTTAATAAAATGTCAGAAATAAGTTTTGGGATTTGCTTTGTCTTAATTATATTTTTAGCCTTTTATAGATTAGGATCTGAATGACCAAATGTAAATGATGCTTTAAGGTACTACACTGTTCTTCATGCAGCCTGGTTGAAAAATCAGCTAATTGTTTACATTACAGAAAAATATATTTTGCGTGTGCATATAGTCAACTCCATCGCTTAGTGGCCCTGCAGTGATTGCATTGTAATTGTTGATCCTTTACTGCGACATCATCAAGCATCACCGAAATGGACTGCCCTGTTGCTCACGGTCTGCCATGACATCTTCCACTAGCCAACAAAGGATGTAAAATTGAATAAAGCGGCCCTCAAACTTCTTAGTCCATTTTAATTTTTAATTAAAACTACTTGATCATTCCTAGTTACCTTCTGATCCATGAAGCGTTGTTCTTGCATTGTGCATTTTTACATTTTCTTTTTGGGTATTGCAAATTTTTCCTGTGATCACGGTTACCGTATGTACAAAAGTAAGTCTGTTGCTTTAATCTAGAATAGTGGCATTGAGTTACAATTATTGACGATTAGCTTAATGCAGGATAAATAGTGTTTGGTGGCTTTGGTATATAAAATGTTTTTAATAAAAGAAAATGATTAAAGCTTGATGGCGAATGACCATGGAACCTTGAATTATGCTAATAGCGGTTGGAATCTTTTGTGCTTTAGAATATGTTGAAAGGTGGGAACTACTCCAAAAACGTTTGCCATGTGTAATTATAATGGTGGGGAATGGCTCCAAAATAATTGGAAAGGAGTAAAATACCTTGTTCTTGGTATAAGCACTGAAAGTTTCCCAGGGTAAGAAGAAAACACTTGTCTTGTGTCAGCAATTCCTTCAGGAAAATAGCTAAAGGTTAATAACAGGACTATTCTGAATGGAGGGTGAGAGTTCCCCACAATATTCCCGACAATTATTTCTGTATCTTAAGGGATGTTGTACAATTTCTGTGTTCCTGCTTGGTTGATAATTCCTTTGGCTACAGATCAACTAGAAGTTTTAATTTTATTCTTAACATTAAAGTCAACAAGCTTATTTAAGATTCCTCAAAGTGACTTAGTAGTTTTTGCCGCAATGACCTTCACTAAGCTTGTAAAATGATCATTTGCAAATTGTCTCCACAGTTGGAAGTCATGTGTTGTGCCTGCATGTAGATTTTGAAAGCTTGACAAAGCATTGCCTGTAAAGTAAGGATTTAGTTGTGCCTTGGCTGGACGTAATCATTGTACCATGTAAAGGTTTTATTAAATTCAGCAAATACATTCCAAAATTAATGGGGAGAACTCTGGAGAACCATAATTGCAGTGAGGCGGATGTAGAAATTCTCCAATTACAAAGCATTTAATATCAATACAAATTAAGTGCTTCTATGTGAAGTGGACTTATGGGATTCTAAGGCTGATTTTTTTTTTCTTTAAAGTCATTGAATAGATCTCCAATAGGTAAGAACATCATAATAGCAGCTGCAGTTTCCATGCCATGGTTTCGGATGGCTCATGGTAAAATGACTTCTGAATAAATTAAGATGGTAGTAGCTTTGTTTGGTAATTATTGGCCTCATTAGTCCTCGCATAACTCACAAAACAGAAAAATACTCAGATTACAGATGCCTTATCATGTTAAAGATTGTCGATCTAAACATGATGGACTGAGTAAATTTGATGAGGGCTGCTGAAAAATGTGCATCCGTACTGGGGCTATTTGAAGCTTCGTTCTGATCAGAAGCATCAATAGACATAGACCACTAAATAAAATCAGTGTTTGGAAGGAAATACTCAGATATTCAAACAGTAGAGGATTCCAAGTTAACATGTGCTGTATTTCTTTTAGAGTGAACAAATCTTTCTTAGAAGTCTTACTTAAATCTACTTGTTTTTATGATTTCTGGTTTTGTTCAGATATTTACATCAGGTGTTCACAGACATCCATTTGCTCCTGGTGTAAAAGGTGAACATTTTAAAGTTTGAGAAAAATGTGTTCTGCAAAGCGAATACAAGAGTCCTGAGATTTGAATGATGAACTCATGAAGCTGTTAACTCAATTTTATCAAGTTAGTGATTTACTTATATTTTTACACAGGAATATTGTCATCGTTGGAAAATAGTGAATTAATTTAAAAAGAAAGCTCTGATTTTGTGAGAGGACTAGAATTGCTTTTTCCAATAAAACCCTCCTCCAAATGTGCAGCATAATCCTTTGAACTATTATTTCCAATGTGATGTGAAGTCACAAAACAAAGCTTGTCCACTGTGGTGGTAATAAAGCTACAAACTGCAAAGTCAAATTATAATATGAAGATTTGCATTATAAAGAATGTAAAATGGTTAAGAATCTGTTGAGGTGTCGGACGGTCAAGGTTCATAAATTAACAAGCTACTCAAGTTTCGTGAACTTTGACAGCAGACCCCTTAAAATGTTAGACCTTGTAACACATGTCCAGAAATCAGTTATCCATCATGCAATGCATGCATTCTAAGGTGTAAAGATATTGTGTAATCATTTTTACTGATACTGGGGGAATTATGTTATGGAAGCTGCCTTGAGAGATCTCTGTCATTAATTTAATCTTTAAATTGCTTTCACCTGTTGTAAAATGCAGAATAAAACATGAGTGAGTGAGGCTATAAAATATTTAGGGATGTAAGCTGTATCCGAAATGGGAAGAAAAACTGAATGGAAGGCTGAAATAAAAACAAAAAATGCTGGTCAGTTGGCATCTGAAAATGTTAACGCATCCAAAATGTTAACGCATCCAAAATGTTAACGCATCTTTGTCTTACAGAGGCTGTCTGAGCTGCTGTGCCTTTCCAGCATTTCTGTTTTTATTCCCCTTCTCCCACAGCCCCGTGAACAGTCTCGCAGTAATGCTGTTGCCTACTTTACCTTTGGTTTCATTACATCAGCAAAAGGGGGATGGTTTTCAAAAATAAAAAACTGTATATATTCTTTTTTTTTTAAATGGTGGGATATGATGAAGTGAATCTGTAGTCTCTTAGCACACTGTAGGGCTGCACTACAAAGCAATAAGATATAGGCTCCCCACGAGTTTAATTTGCTATGTTACCATATTACATTATATATACAATTATAATAATATACGCACACATACCTCCTGTACGGCACCCTGGTGTGTGCTTAGGTCATTATATCCCATATTGCTGAACAGCTCATTAATGGAGAATTTTACTGGTTAGAAACGTGTTGCTTTTTACTGGGAATTACCATGTGTGATCGGTATTATAAATTGGCCAGTATTTTAAAACAAACTGCTTATTAACTGCTTGCCTGACCACATTCATAGCCTCATTGTTATGAAAAACTACAGTCTTTTTTATTTAAGACTTATTAACTGTATACTATGAATTTAGATATAAAAACTGGGAAGCCAATGCTACATTTCAGTGCTACAAAACTGCCACACAAAGTTCAAAACATCAAACAGAAAATAACAATGTTTTCCATGTATAAATGGTGTATTGCAAGATGGCTTTAATTTCAGTTTATGTTTGATCAAATCAGTTACTAAAATATGTTGTAAAAATCGTATATTTTTGGATCAGCAAACTTGTTTCCGAAATTATGGCAGATGAGTTTGTGTGTGGGGAGATAAAATTTTAAGCTGAAAATCAATACATCACAAACTTGAGATGAAAAAGAATATTACAGAAAGGAGAGATTAGGTATATGTAAGCTTGTTCATAATTTAACTTTTCAATGGAATTAGTACAATTTTTCTAACAACACTTGACTTTTTTTATACCTAGAATAAAATAGCACCAGTAAGTAAATAGTACTGAGAAAGAGCTGTCTGGGATTTATTTGTGAGCTGTTGTTGGACCGTGTGCAGCTGTGGTACTATCTTACACATTACAGTTAAAATCAGCTGAACTAGCATTTTCCACTGTTGCTATGACAGCAAACAAATAGGGCAGAGACCTGTTTCTTGTTATCTCTTCTCCTCGTATGTAACCCATGTATGTAACAAAACCCTGGTTAGACCGCACATGGAGTACTGTGAGCAGTTCTGGGCACCTCACCTTCAGAAGGACATATTGGCCTTGGAGGGAGTGCAGCGTAGGTTTACTAGAATGATACCCGGACTTCAAGGATTAAGTTACGAGGAGAGATTACACAAATTGGAGTTGTATTCTCTGGAGTTTAGAAGGTTAAGGGGTGATCTGATCGAAGTTTATAAGATATTAAGGGGAACGGATAGGGTGGATAGAGAGAAACTATTTCCGCTGGTTGGGGATTCTAGGAGTAGGGGACACAGTCTAAAAATTAGAGCCAGACCTTTCAGGAGTGAGATTAGAAAACATTTCTACACACAAAGGGTGGTAGAAGTTTGGAACTCTCTTCCGCAAACAGCAATTGATACTAGCTCAATTGCTAAATTTAAATGTGAGATAGATAGCTTTTTGGCAACCAAAGGTATTAAGGGATATGGGCCAAAGGCAGGCATATGGAGCTAGATCACAGATCAGCCATGATCTTATCAAATGGCGGAGAAGGCACGAGGGGCTGAATGGCTCACTCCTGTTCCTATGTTCCTATGACGTGTCCAATGGCAACTTATTTAAAAGCTGGGACACTCAATAATGACTACGTGAACTTCCCAGTCCATGTTTGAATCCATCTCCTTAATTTCAGGATTGCCACACTCAATGGGAATTGATTACTCAGTTATCCAAAATCAGACACAAAATACCTTCACTGAACCCATGTATGTAATTATAGCAATAGTAATGACATGCTGCTTTTACAATACCTCTTAAATCGTACCACTGGCTTAGTGGATTATGTACCAGATGGCGTGATATTGAGCTATACAGACCTGGAGGGTCGAAGGTTTGATCCTAGGTCTTTATTGTCAGCTGATCCCGGCCTGGACATCCGTGGGCCACTACTGGCCTCTGTATCCCTGAACTAGGGAGAGAGATGAAATCAGCTAGATTCCCACTCCAGATCACTATCCAATGATCCTCCTCCTCAAAAGTGAGCAGAGGTGGATAGTAAGCAAGGATAGGATCCGGCTCAGTTGCAATTGCTCCCACTCCCCAACTAATAGCCTGTGACGTTCATTTAGGCTCATGTGAAGAATAACTACGTTCATGAGTTAATAAAAGGGTTCTGGTGGCCATAATACTGCACCTCAGCATGGGTCATCACCTGCAGAATAAGAGGAGGCAAAAGTAGGGGGAAGACAGACTAGTTCTTATTGATCATGCGGCAATCATTAACAAGCAGCAGTCAGTAACATGGAACAGCAAAAGTGTGAACAGCAGTAGGAAAATAATCTGCACAAAATTTCTCTTATCCACCAAGTCAGGAATCTGATCCATTTGCCATCTATATATATCTTGGCGCATATACAGTCTATGCCTGTCAATTTGAAGTCACATAATTCTAGATACGTTGAATTGTGCTTTGGAAACAAAACCTTCAGTGCTGTTTTACTGCAGCTGATTAATTTGATTGCAAGATCATTTGAATTTTTTAGCACTAAAACTTACTTCAAATTAATGGGAGGCGACTGTAATTGTTCCTGCAGTTGGTGGTGGTGGTGGGGGGGGGTGGGTTATGATTTTCCTGGATTTCTGCTAAGGTGTTCAGGAAATCCAGACCCCTCCAGAGATCAGCTCATTTGCTGTGGGGGTGGGGGTCATTACACTGCAATGAGATGCATGTAGGCAGTGAGCAAAATTGGAAGAATTCAGAGCATGGGAGCATTATCTTAAAATTAGGGCTAGGCCAGTTAGGAGCGACATTAGGAAGCATTTTTTCACATAAGGGGTAGTGGAAATATGAACATACGAAAATGACGGGCAGGAAGAAAACAGCTGATTCGTCAAGCCTGCCCCACACTCATGATGGCTGGAGCATCATGACTAGACGTTTCCTGCCCCCCACCCCGGCAGCCATGTCATCCCCTGGGTAAGGCAAAAAAAAGAGAAAATCCCAGGGCCAGTAGGGGAGGGGGGTTGGGGGGAAAGAAAATTCCTTTCCGACCTCCTCAGGCAATCAAATCCAGTCCAGGGCATGACATGGACCACACGTTCATTATCTATTAATCCACTTGCCTTCTATATGATGCGATCTCTGCCCCAGCCAAGAACCGGTCCAGCTGCCTCTTGAAGGCATGCAGAGAGTCAGCACGCACGCATTCCAGAGGCTCAGCCTGGGAAAAGAAGAACTGTCTAACATCTAGCCTATTCCTACTTTTGCATAGTTTAAATACATGTCCCCTGTCCTCCCTAATCTGTCAAACTGGAATAATCTATCAATAGGCATGTAATCTAGCACTTTCATTATTTTCTAAAACTCTATTAGGTTGCCTCTAAGCCTATGCTGCTCTAGAGTAAATAGACCCAGCTCTTCAAGCCTAGTAAATAGACCCAGCTCTTTAAGCCTAATCTGGAGCACTCTTCCCCCAAGATGCTTGGTCAATTGAAATTGTCAAGACTGAGATCAATAGATTTTTGTTGGGTAAGGGTATCAAGAGATGCGGATCAAGGGCGGGTAAATGGAGTTGAGGCACAGATAAACCATGATCTAATAGAATGGTGTAATAGTCTTGAGGGGCTGAATGGCCTACTCCTATTTCTATATGCCTAAAGTGATTTCCCCACATACCAAGTTGGACGATGGGAGATTCCTCAGGAGAAGTGGATGGGAGAGATAGGAAATGGTGAGGGTTGCTTAAAATGGCTAGGGAAAATGTCATCCCTTAGCACGTATTGTGACTACTTATATAGATACAAAATCTGGATAAATGGACTACACCTTCAGAATCATTAGTGTAGTTTGTGATTTTACTGTGAGGTATAGAATTGATATTTTTTTGCTGTAATTTATTATCTTTTTGGGGAAAGGTGAAGGTGTGTGTGTGGTTAATATATAATACAGGTAGTAGGACGTTTAAATAAAGAATATATAATCAAAAGCTTGAAAATGTTATCTTTTAACATTAAAATAAGCTCTTGTTAAAACAAATTTTTGTTCAGCTTCAATATGGGTTTAAGGTTAAAAGGTTCAGTGAACCATTTTTTTTCTATTGTACTCATCAGGATGAGGAATGTTAGTGTTGGGAAATGGAGCAAATTCTATTTGCAGAATCCATTGTCAGCATTAAGCATTCAGATCAGGTCAGTTATTGCACAGATAAATGCTTCCTCTACTCTGCCCCAACACTGTACATCAGCCCCAGCTCAGAAGTGCACCCACTACTCAATCATTGTGACATTTTTTTATTGCCAATTGCTGTCAAATCAGGCATAGTACCCTTAGAGTCAGCAGACAGATTTGAGTTCATGTCCCAGAGGTAAAAGGCCAGTGTCTAGCTGACTTCACCTTCCAGACACTTCTGCATTAAATCCATTGTAAAAATAAAAAAAAGTTCCATCTCTTCCCCAGCTGACAGGCGGCTTCTGTGAAAAGTCACCATGGAGATCGGACCATTGCCTGAAAGATGCAGGCGACGTCCTCACGTAAGATTAAGAGCTCTGAGTGGTTCAACTGCTATTGCATTTATAAATCTTTCTCTCCCCTGTATCACAAAAAAAACACCCTCAGTGGTTAATGTCACTACTTTAAGTTGTATCCCAAGATTATGGGGCAACGTTTAACTTTCTGCTTAAGGTTTTAATCATGAATTGTGAGCCTTAGGCTTTGATCTTTATGGCTACAAGGGATCTATTATCAAACCTAATTTTTCAGGTGCTGGTTCAGGTATTTGCTTGAGGTTTCTGGCTTAGTTCCTTGTTGGGACGTTGTTTCTACTGGTTCTCATTACTCTCGAGTCAGAGAATGAGCACTGCAGTGTTGCAGATACCTCTCCGACCTCTAATCGCTTTGAGTGTGCCTTTTGTAGTCTATTCAGTTGATCCCTGTTCACCCCTACTGTATCTGAAATATATTATCAGATCAATTTCTAGACTTGCTATGGAGTTGAACAGCCAGGTCTAATTGTCCACTCCACCACCACCCCCCTCAGATGGATGCTTGCTTGGCTACATACTGCTTCAGAATACTCTTACCATATTGGATCAGACTAAGAATGATTGTGTTACAAATTTAAATTAGTCAAAATGGTGATTTTTTTTTTAATTTTAAGAGGAATAATATGGGGGGTTGGAAGAATTGCTCTGGTCACGACATGTAATGTCATTGTAAATACATTCAAAAATCAAAAAGAACATTCTTAAGATGCCATGACACTTAGTGGCTAGAACAATTCTTCCCCTACTGTGGACTTTTGTAGAGAACACAGTTGTGTTTGCAATCATGGTAAGGGTTTGTGGGGGGAGAAAAATGCACCACAGAGTTTTGACCGGCTCTTATTTATTGCCTTAAAGTGAAATAACAGTTGCTTCCTTCTGCTATAGATAATGGATATAATACAAATCAGACATAAGTGCTCCATTTAACTCTGGTTCACATTAACCCTGATAAGCTTATGCATTTATCAATTCCCATGGTATTGTGGTGGACATTGAAATGATTTGACTGAATGCTGAGTAGATTACTGAAACATGCCAGGATCGCTAACACATTTTTCTGGTTTACTAGGCTACAAGTGCTTTGGACGCAGAAAGTGAGCACCTAGTACAAGAGGCCATTGATCGGGTTATGCAAGAGAGAACGGTTTTGGTAATTGCGCACAGACTATCAACTGTAAGAAATGCCTCCAAGGTAAGTTGAGAAAGCATTTTGGTTTGGGGGAGAATTGCAAGTCAAATGTCTAAAATATGCTACAGTCATGTCAAATTACTGTCCGCTGTTGGGAATCTCCTCACTGCTGTGAATTCAGCCCACAAATGAGAAATTAAATGTGGCCTGTATATTGTGTAAAGCAAAATATTAAATGATAAAAGTGTTGGTTGGCAAGTTTTGACCGTTACTCGAGATGATCCTGGATTCAAAAAGTTTACAGTACAGAAGGAGGCCTTTTGGCCCATTGAACCTGTGTCAGCTTTCTGAAGGAGCTAACCGCTTAGTCGCATTCCCCGACCCTATTAACTTTTTTTCTTTTTCAAATATTTATCCACTTCCCCTATTTAAAAAAATAATGGATTCTGCTTCCACCATTGTTTCTAGTAGAGTATTCCATGTCCTAACAACCCTTGTATTTTTTTTTAAATCTCCTAAAAGAACCAAGGAGGAGATGAGGAGAAATCTTTTAACGCAATGAGTTATGATCTGGAATGCACTGCCTGAAAGGATGGTGGAAGCAGATTCAATAGTAACTTTCAGAAGGGAATTGGATAAATACTTAAAAAGGAAAAGATTGCAAGGTTATGTGGAAAGAGCAGGGGAGTGGGACCAATTGGATAGCTCTTTCCAAAGAGTTTTCACAATGGGCCGAATGATCTCCTTTGCTTTATGGTTCTTTGGGCTCAATTTTGAAATGGTGGTGGGTTGGCAGCAGGGTGTGGGTGGGTGGGGGGGCGGGGGGGAGGTCCATGTGGCAAACCCGAATAAAGAAATCTTACTGTTTCCGACACGATCACAACGTAATTGATGATGATTAAACTCTCCGGGTTTCGCGCCCGGCAGCCAGCCTGATTGACAGGCTGGCTGCCGTCAGGAGCTGCAACGTGGGGGGGGGTGGTTAGAGAAAGAGAGAGAGTGAGACATCATCCAGTGCTGGAATGGAAGGTCGGTTGGTGGGGGGGGGGGGGCGGGGGGGGGGAAGAGAGGGGAAGGTCGGGCGGGGGGGGGAAGAGAGGGGAAGGTCGGGCGGGGGGGGGGAAGAGAGGGGAAGGTCAGGCGGGGGGGGGGGGGAAGAGAGGGGAAGGTCGGGCGGGGGGGGGGAAGAGAGGGGAAGGTCGGGCGGGGGGGGAAGAGAGGGGAAGGTCGGGCGGGGGGGGGAAGAGAGGGGAAGGTCGGGCGGGGGGGGGAAGAGAGGGGAAGGTCGGGCGGGGGGCGGGAAGAGAGGGGAAGGTCGGGCGGGGGGGGGGGAAGAGAGGGGAAGGTCGGGCGGGGGGGGGGGAAGAGAGGGGAAGGTCGGGCGGGGGGGGGGGAAGAGAGGGGAAGGTCGGGCGGGGGGGGGGGGAAGAGAGGGGAAGGTCGGGCGGGGGGGGGGGGAAGAGAGGGGAAGGTCGGGCGGGGGGGGGGGAAGAGAGGGGAAGGTCGGGCGGGGGGGGGGAAGAGAGGGGAAGGTCGGGCGGTGGTGGGGGGGGGAAGGGCGGGGGGGGAAAGAGAGGGGAAGGTCGGGCGGTGGGGGGGGGGAAGGTCGGGGGGGGAAAGAGAGGGGAAGGTCGGGCGGGTGGGGGGGAAAGAGAGGGGAAGGTCGGGCGGGGGGGGGGGGAAGAGAGGGGAAGGTCGGGCGGGTGGAGGGGAAGGTCGGGCGGGTGGAGGGGAAGGTCGGGCGGTGGGGGGGGGGGAAGGTCGGGCGGGGGGGGGGGGGGAAGGTCGGGCGGGGGGGGGGAAGAGAGGGGAAGGTCGGGCGGGGGGGGAAGAGAGGGGAAGGTCGGGCGGGGGGGGAAGAGAGGGGAAGGTCGGGTGGGGGGGGGAAGAGAGGGGAAGGTCGGGCGTGGGGGGGGAAGAGAGGGGAATATCGGGCGGTGCGGGGGGGGGAGGGAAAGAGAGGGGAAGGTCGGGCGGTGGGGGGGGGTGAAGGTCGGGGGGGGGGAAAGAGAGGGGAAGGTCGGGCGGGGGGGGGAAAGAGAGGGGAAGGTCGGGCGGTGGGGGGGGGAAAGAGAGGGGAAGGTCGGGCGGGGGGGGGGGAAAGAGAGGGGAAGGTCGGGCGGGGGGGGGGAAAGAGAGGGGAAGGTCGGGCGGGGGGGGGGGGGGGAAAGAGAGGGGAAGGTCGGGCGGGGGGGGGGGGAAAGAGAGGGGAAGGTCGGGCGGGGG
The DNA here is from genome assembly GCF_035084215.1 of Heptranchias perlo. Lineage (NCBI taxonomy): Eukaryota > Metazoa > Chordata > Chondrichthyes > Hexanchiformes > Hexanchidae > Heptranchias > Heptranchias perlo. The sequence continues at coordinate 29,125,024 of NC_090349.1, forward strand.
GGGGGGGGAAAGAGAGGGGAAGGTCGGGCGGGGGGGGGAAGAGAGGGGAAGGTCGGGCGGGGGGGAAGAGCGGGGGGGGGGGAAGAGAGGGGAAGGTCGGGCGGGGGGGGGGAAGAGAGGGGAAGGTCGGGCGGGGGGGGGGAAGAGAGGGGAAGGTCGGGCGGGGGGGGGGAGAAGAGAGGGGAAGGTCGGGCGGGGGGGGGAGAAGAGAGGGGAAGGTCGGGCGGGGGGGGGAGAAGAGAGGGGAAGGTCGGGCGGGGGGGGGGGAGAGAGGGGAAGGTCGGGCGGTGGGGGGGGAAGAGAGGGGAAGGTCGGGCGGGGGGGGGGGAAGAGAGGGGAAGGTCGGGCGGGGGGGGGGGAAGAGAGGGGAAGGTCGGGCGGTGGGGGGGGAAGAGAGGGGAAGGTCGGGCGGGGGGGCGGAGAGGGGAAGGTCGGGCGGTGGGGGGGGAAGAGAGGGGAAGGTCGGGCGGTGGGGGGGGAAGAGAGGGGAAGGTCGGGCGGTGGGGGGGGAAGAGAGGGGAAGGTCGGGCGGTGGGGGGGGAAGAGAGGGGAATGTCGGGCGGGGGGGGGAAGAGAGGGGAAGATCAAGGGGACATCGGGCTGAAGAGGGGGAAGATTGGAGAAGGAGACATCGGAGAGGGAGACATCGGACATCGGAGCAGGGTGGAAAAGTGGGTTTTATTTTGTGTTTTCACTTCATGCAATGGTTTTTTTATTTAATTTATTTTGTTTCTTTTTGCTTGATCCGGCCCTTCACGCCTGATTTCACCAGGCGTGAATCAGCGCCCGTGGGAAAGCCGCCCAGGTAAGTTTAAAAATCGATTTAACTACCTAATATGTTACAAGTGCCTCAAGTACCTCAATGAGGTACATTTGGCTCTTTAACTATCATCCCACCGGCTTTAATTGCTGGCAGGACCTCCGGATTCGGGACGCCCGCGCGCACACAGGTCCGTGGGGAACTCTGAAGTCGGCGGGTTGAAGCCGAGCTCCGAACCTGAACGGGACAACCCCGATTTTCGGAGCCTCCCCGCCCCCAAGGCACCCGCAATTTCCCGGGAAAATCAAACCCTATGATTCTAACCTTTGTTCTTCAGTGATTTTAAATTTATACCTCTAGTTACTGACTCAGTGGAAATAATTTTCCTGCTTTTTCTTGTCAAAACTGCTTATAATTTTGAACACCTCAATCAGATCTCTTAATCTTCTTTGTTCTAATGAAATGAACCCACCCCGTAGATGAAAAGTCTTTCATCTACGGTATCATCTTAGTGAATTTTATCTGAACCATCTTCATTACTTACCGCTTTGCTTTCGTACTCTGTATCTTTATTTTTAAAACCTCTGATTTCATGGGCTTTTTTTCTAAAAAGAGCTTTATCAACTTGTCCTCCCACTTTTAAAGATTTGTGTATCTGAACCCCGAAGTGTCTCTGCTCCTCAACTCCTTTTAAAGTTTTGCCATTCAGTCTATATGGTCATACATTTTGGGAGGAACAATATCACTTCACATTACTTCACATTAAATTTCATCCGACATGTATCTACCCTCTTCCTCTTTAATGCTGCATTGAATGTTATCTTAGGAACAGACAGAGTTCAGGTAAAACAGGCAAGTTGACAGAGAATCCCACCCTCCTTTTGCTCCCTGAGGATCATAAGTGCTACCTCAATGGAAGAAACCCTTCGTATTTGATCCTGGCACCGCAGATTTTCTTTCTTCTCCATATTTCTTTTTGCTTTTGCTGAAACAAAACATAAACTTGGCAAAGATGATTTTTTTAAATAAACAAAATTGATCGTGAAACAGACTAAACAAACTGACGCTGATGATAGAAAGCATATGCACTCCGCAGGGATCCTCTTGGTTTAATTCACCAGAGTGTGGCCGCTTTACTTTTTAACCATGGTAAATGGATGCACGCATGATTGTATAATAGGGAAGTCCTTAAAATTTTATGCATACTTTTGAAAAAGACTGGATTTTTTTTTAATTGCAAGAAGTATATATGGAGGTCAGTTCTTAAACCATTTATCTATCTCTAATGTATTTTCCAAGACTAGCTCTTGATTTTCATACAAAATGGTCCTTTTGAGTAAGAATGCTTTCTTGTTGGAAATTAAATGTTCAGCCTCCAGGGTCCTCACATGAAGAGTCTAACAGCAGTCGTCTGCTCTGTATATTGAAACCAGGCCTTCAGCTCTGCCACTGCCCATGTCCCAAGACCTAGACTTAAGATATCGGCCCAGAAATTGAGCTGAGCAGCGAGGAAAAGACCCCGCCCCCCCACTCCCCCACTTGTTGGTTATAAACTCACCCACAAACTTTTTGCGGGCTTCTGGGTGCCAACTTGCTTCAATGGTGAGCTGCAAAAGGTGCAGCGGTCTTTCCCGGGCTTCTGTGAGTTGGGGAAAGATCTCTCTCTCTCCCCTCAATCAATCAGCTTGAAGCATCTTTGACGAGCCGCGCAGTCAGAACCAGGAAGTGAAAGCTACAAAATCAGTTAGGGAAAGTGAAAAAAAGAGAGGGTAAGAAATATCGAATTGAAAGACAGGGATAAAAGAAACAGAAAGAAAAAGTTTTTAAAAATCGTTTTTAAAGAAAAAACATTTTAATAAACGTCGAACAACAATTAAAATCAGAAGTAATGAGGCTCCACATTCTTAAAAGTTAATTTTCAGTGCCAGAGAGGTTGTTTGGCATTCTTTAAGACTTACCACATCGTTAAAAGTTAGTTTAGACCTAAAAAAAATACCAGTGTACCTTTTTTATGGAGAGATTAGCTCATTTCCAGCAGGGTAGTGCAGCAAGTTCGCGCTGGTCCATTGATTCAGCCGGCGAGCTGTTTTTCCCCGCGCAGATTTCAAACGCGCAGGGCAAATGGTCGAGCAATTCCCGCGTTTGACTGTGCGTGTGCACTCGCCAGAACTTGCTCTTCCATTTGCTCTGAAATAACGGTGAGCCCTGTTAGCCTCGCCGTTATTTCATGAGCAATTTCCGGCCATCGTCTCTCTGGAAGGAAATAACAGCTGATGCTTAGATCAAAAGGACTGTGGACATGATACCTTTCACTTTAAAGGGTCATATTGATTGTGCCTTCAGTTATATTGAAGGCGGTAACTACACGGTGTTAGATATTAAAAGAAATGGAAGGTTCCTTACATTATTGAAAAGATGCCCGGAAGTCAGCAGAAACGGTTTTCTTTTTTAATACTACCTACTATTATTTTGGTTCCAAAGAGGACAGGAGAATTCAACCGAAGAAACTTGAGCAACTCTTCAGAAAATGCCTGTCAGTAATAGCTGTATCCCTAAGGATATTATGGCTTGTGCAAGGTTTTGCACAGTTTCTCTGCCACCCAATGAGGTCTTAAATGGTATAGTTGTTCCCTTGAAATAATATTTGCAACTGGGCCAAATCAGATTTTCCTACTGTATTATCCCATCACATTCCACTGCTTTCCCTTCCTTTTTGAAGCCATTTTTTTCTCTCCCTTATTGTCTTCACACCCTTCGTTCCTGAAGACATTGGGCATGATTTTAGCATAGAGCCGGGAACTGAGTGGCTGGGTAGATTATGACGTGGGAAACCCAAAAGTCAAGTGAGCGCACTGGATTCTGCGATCGCAGCTCAGTTGAAGGCAATTGATTTCACTTCCAGGTTTCCCATGCGACAGCCAGCCAGAGTGACAGGCTGTCAGGAGGGAAAACAGCCAGTTATCGGAGAGGAGGGAGGGAGGGAGAAATCGTGGGCCGTGGAGGACATTGGGGAGGGTCTGATGCTGGAGGCGGCCATCGGGGCTGGGGTTTCAACCATGGGGGTTGGGGTCCTTTGGCGGGGTCTTGATCATGGGGGGGGGGGGAAATGGGGAACGGTCCCGGGGGTGAATGTTGGTTTAAATCCTAACCAGCAATTTCTGAGTTGGGGGTGAATGAGATTCTGTGATCCTATGCCAGAATTTCTGCTTGGGGATGGGGAGGAGAAGGTTTCTTGGCCTATCCTGGAATTTCTGTTATGTGTTTGTAGTCCTGTGCTGTGGAGATGCATTTGGGCTTATGGTCATTTTTTGGGGGGTTGTTCTCTGATATATACTCATTCGATTGGTTCCAATCTTTACTCAGTGTTTGGGGTTTGATCTGTTATGTTTTTGCTCAGTTGAGTGGAGGCAACGTTCACTATTCTACCAGGGGATGTAGAAAATGATGCAATGGTGGTGCTGCGGGAGAGAGATTTCTTTTCATTGGTTGCAGTTTTTGCTGGTTGATCTCCCATGGCATTGCACGTGGTGAGTCAAAACCAATGCAACTTTTCACACCAACCAAGGGAGATAATTGAACCAAGACATGGAGGGAAGGGGTGAGAGAAAGGGAGAGGGTGAGAACAATGAAGGTAGACTGAGTGAGGAGGAGAGAGAGGGCGGATAGAGGGTGAGGACAGGGGAGGGGTGAAGGAGAGATGAGGGGAGAGGAAGATGGTAAGGGAGAGGAGAGAGGGAAAATGAAAGAAATGGGGAGGAATAGAGAGGGAACAGGGAGAGAAAAAGGTGAGGTGGAAATGGAGAGAAGTGATTTCATGATCAGTGCAATATAAGTAACACTCATTTTTTGAACTTCCTAACAGTACTCGCATTAGCATTAAAAGATAAAAACCATAACGGATGTCCCTGGCAGTTATATTCCGCTGCATATGAGAAATGTGGTGGATTCAATCAAAGGGCCTTTCAACCACTGTTGAGGGAAGACTCAGCTGAGGAAAAAGAAGGACCTTTAGGAACTCTGGTGTGGAAAGTATATTTTATTAGAGCAGATATGACAGAGAAGGAGGAAATCAGAGAAAGGCATGAAGTATTTACTGGAAGTTGGGTGGGAAGAAACACAATCCAAATAGTTATGGGAGTCCGAGCTTGTAATAAATATCTATGGAAAGCCTATTGCCAAAGATGGAGAGAGAGAAAGCCAGAAAAAGAAGGGAAGAGATGGACCACACAAAGGCAAATAATGGATGAGAATTGGAAACACATTTCGAGTTCTATAATTTTTATTAGCAAAACAGTCAAGTTCTTATAAAATGTTATGATTCTTTCAAGTAACTTGACTGCAGAATATTCCAATATTTCAATTGTTGTTATCATTCTTAAAAAATATATATATAAGCTTGTGCACACACTCAACATTGATTCAGGATGTTAACAATTGATTATTTTCAGTTTATTTAATTTAATTGAGTGATGGCTGGAGGAGTGACTAGAGACCCAACACAAACATCTCTCAGCCAGCCTTTTGCCCGAGAGAACTGAGAGACCAGCTGCAATCCCTGAGCTTTTCTTGAGATGTGTCAATCACAGGTTTAAAGGGCCAAATCATCTTCTGCGTGACTCTCACCCCCGTTTCACTGGCGAGTTTGAGAAGCTAGGGGAAACTCGTGCAGGTAAGGTAAAATCCATTTCAAGTTCATAATCCACAATAAATGACCTACCTTAAGTAATTGAAGTAGGTAAATTGCCCCTTTAACGATCCATCCGCCGGCATTAACGGGATGCGACTTCTGGGTTTCGGATGCGCGCGCATCCAAACATGCCTTGGCTAAACCTGGAAGTGGACGCATTGGAGCCGGGTTGCTATCCCGCTGATGAAATCAACAATTTTTACTGCCTATCTGCTTCCAGCCCTCCCGTTCTTGGGGGTGAAAATTACTCCCATCGATTCCTTGCTGGGGTACAGTTCCTTTGGTGCTGGTCACTGGACTGTGGGTGTTTCACAGCTGAGCCCAATCCTGTCCTTACCTGATGTCCACACTTGCACTTCCAACCGGGTTCACTTGACGGTGATCAAGAATGTGAACCATGGCGCATTTTATCCCTCCTAGCCCAGGGTGCTGATATCAAATGTAGCATAATCTGCTGTTTCATTTGAAACCTCAAAAACCTGCGACCTCTACCACCTAGAAGGACAAGGGCAGCAGGCGCATGGGAACACCACCACCTGCAAGTTCCCCTCTAAGTCACACACCATCCTGACTTGGACATATATCGTTCTTTCATTGGTGCTGGGTCAAAATCCTGGAACTCCCTACCTGACAGCATTGTGCGAGTACCTTCAACACAAGGACTGCAGCGGTTCAAGAAGACAGCCCATCGCCGCCACCACCTTAAGGGCAACTAGGGATGGGCAATAAATGCAGGCCTTGCCAGTGACGCCCATAATATCCAGAATTATTTTTTTTTAACGTTTAGGGCAGACGTTGGAAAGTATTTCTTTACACAGAGCGTGACAAACAGCTGTAACGTTGCCAGGAAGAGTGGTTGAAACCAGGATATTTGGCTCATTTTTTAAAAAGGGCCAGGCACTTTAGTAAGAAGACAGTAGGGATAGTGTGCTGGAAGGATGAGGTCAAATAGGCTGAGGGGACTTCTTCATCCAAGCCAATCTTATGAGGGAATGCAGCTGCACTTGTGTTCACAAGTATAAAACTGCAGAAAGACAGAAACAACAGTGCGTGACAGAGGGAAAATGTGAGCTGTAGAAATAGCTTTGCTATGGAATTGCTCTGATCTAACTTTTTTCTCCCCCATCTGAGTTGCCTCCACCTGCAGCCAGGGGATTTAGATGGCCTATTAATAGATAAATGGGCCCCAATATTAATGCATAGGCGGGTTCCGAGCCGGGGTGGGGGCAGGGTTGCCGAGTGGGCGTGGAGATTGTGCACGCGAAACCCGGAAGTAAAGTTAGCTGGTCGGATTCTGCGATCTCAACTTGATTGAATGATTACATTTTTCCTTCTGGGTTTCGCGACTCCAAGCTGTGCGGCGGACGTGACACGCACCCACATGACGTGATCTGAAGTCCACTATTTAAAGGACCAATGCAAAAAAGAAATTTGGAGGAGCCAGGAGGTATTTACCATGGATTCACGAAGAGCGAGGCCAGCACCCAGATTCAATGATGCTTCCCTTGAAGTATTGCTGGGTGCAGTGAGGAGCTGGAGGGACATAATTTTTCCCAGCAATGGGAGGAAGAAACCTGCTTCTCCTACCAAGAAGGCGTGGCTGAGGAGGTGAGCAGCAGGAGCATTGTGCCCCGGTCTTGGATGCAGTGCTTTAATGACCTAACCTGGTCAGGAAAAGTGAGCACAGTTGCTGATTCATCTACATCTTGTGGTGTACAACACCCACCCCCCCACCTCCCTCACTCTGTCTTGCCAAATGTTCTCCATCACATCACTCCTCACACCCACTTAAGTTTCAGCAGCACCCATCCTTCACTTTCTATGCACTTCCTCACCTCCCCATTTATCCATCCACGGCTGCCACTCACCTTAATCCTCATGCAGTGTGATGCATCTGTCTGATAGTCAGCCTCACCCAATGCACTCTATCCATTGGGTGAATAAATGACCTTCAGTCACTCATGGGTCTGTTCTTTTGCCTCTTGTAGGAGAAGAGAGCGTAAAACACGAGGGAGAGGACTGGAGGTGGCCCACCACAAATTTTGTAGTTCACTGATGCAGAGGATGCCATGGAGATATGTGGCACATCCGCGTTCCCCTCAATCGGAGATGGAGAGACTGGGAACTTGCAGATGGTGACAGAATTTTAAAAATCTCTGACGCACATGCTAACTTTATTTCATCAATGACTGAACTATGAGAAGCCTGAGTATAGCGATTGTCAAGATTGTTGCTTTGCCAGGACTAATTCATATCGCTTTCTTTTGTCTTCCAGGGTCTTCACACGTAGAGCAAGAGTCTGCAGAGATGCATGACGACGATTCTTCAGAGGAGCTCATCCCTTCTGAGGGTGCACCGTCACAGGGACATACACCCATGCACCAGTGCAAATACTCGCACTTCGGTTAGAAAATTAGTTGGGTTTTCACCTGGTGATTCACAAATCACAAGTGAGCATAAGCAGACACTGGTGGCAGGGACAGTTGTGGAGAGTCCATGCAGGGGGCACATTCCTCTCCAAGCACTGCTCAGCTTGACACAGCTTGATGCTGAACCCCAGGGGCCATCGTTGAGAAGGAGAATGATAGAGGTACAGGAAAACGTGCCACATGCACACTCCACAAAAGCGGAGAGGATGGAGGAGTCCAACTGCAACATTAATGGACTGGTGTCACAGGTAATTGGGAGAATGTCTACCATGGAGAGAGTGGCCACCTACGTGGGGCTTCAAGCACGGCTCTCAAATGAGTCTAAGCAGGCCATGCAGGAGATGTCTTCTGCCTTAAACAGGACGACAGATACCTTATCTGTGGCCTTACAATGTGTCACTGATCTGCACCAAGCTGCTCCCCAGCAGAGTGGTGGGGGTGATATGTTCCTGGCCTGGAAGAGGGATGATGGCGAAAGGGGACATGGAAGTGGGAACTCCACTCAAAGCGCTCCCACGTCTCACCCATTGCACCCCCCCCCCCGGCCCAAACCAATACCCACATGCTGCCTCCTCTCCTGATGGCTGAGTCTGCCCCTGCACAGGTGGAGGTGGAGCAATCTTTGGCAGGGCCCTCAGGGGCTCCAAAACCCAGAGATCATAGGCCAAAAGCATCTCAGCAGTGAGGGCAGGGATCTGAGCAGCCTGCCTCTACCTCTGCTGAAGCCACAGGGGATGCACCACGTAGACGTGGTAACAAGCATAAGTTAAAGCAGTTGTAATTCACCGAGGGAGCAGCTTTTCTTGAAGGAGGCTGCAGATGTCTGCGACCACCTGCCGGCTCATTCTGAGCCTGTGTAGGCACTGCTCTTCAGATAGCTCAGCCTCTGTCTGTAGACCCTCTCACATGGGTAATGCCTCCTGCGACCTCAGCCCCTCTATTGCTCTCTCTCTGCTATTCTCCGCTCAGCTCTCCTTTCTGCTAGTCTCCACTCTGCTCTTCTCTCTGTTCTCCAGATCTGTGTTGCGCACCTGCAGATACCACCACAGCGTAATGTCGCTACCGTGGATGGTGATTGTCTTCATCGTCCAATATCCTATTGAATCTATCCGTGGAGCCCCCCCACCCCCACATCCTGATCTTGTCCGTTCGAAAGCCTCCAAACTTCAGAAAAACCTGTATGATCACAAGAAGTCTCTGCCAAACGTTTGCCAGAAGGAACTGAGACACCAGCTGTAAGCACTAAGCTTTTATTTACATTGGGCGATCATAACTTTAAAGACCCCCATGAACTGCTGCTCAATCTCACCTTCGTTTCACTGGCGAACTTCCCGAGCCCTGGGAAACCCGTGCTGGAGATGTTAAATCCAAATGCCTGTTGAATTCAATTTAACATCACCTCATTAACTTTTGCTAATCATCTAAATGGCTGGCCTAGTGATCGACCCACCTCTGGCGAATAGGTTACTCGTCCGCAGCCAAACCCGCCTCCGTTAAACCCGGAAGTGGGCGTGTTGGAGCCGGGTTGCAGTCGCACTTCAAATTTCTACAATTTTTACTTCCTAACCCACCCATTCTTGGGGGTTAACACTTCCCCCGTGATGTCCAATCAAAGATGTTTCTTGGGTAACTGACTAAAGGTTCCTCCTTCCCTTAGGACAATACTGTAAAGTATAAATCCTTAAATCAGAGCTAAGTGATGCTGCTTAGAGGTTGAGATGAAAATCGTTTTAATGAGCTCCCAATGTTTTACCGAGGGCAAGAGATAAATTGGAAATCCCAAAGTTTGTGGTAACGTGGAAATGAGGAAAACAGTTAATTGCATCATTCAATTCGAACTTCATGACCATTTGAGGATTGGAATCGTACTTCTGTGATTTTTTAAAAATCTGCATTACTGTAGTTTCAAGAATACTCTGATTCTTTGTTCCTTGAACAACTATATAAAGTTGTGGATTTGCAGAAATTCTAGTTGTTTGAAAGCATGTCTGCATTTTAAGCCTGGAAAAGTACCCGTCCTGGAAAAGTTAAACCATGTTAAATTACTCATTTTAAATCCAGCAAAAAGTCTGAATACCTAATTGTTGAACCTCAGTATTCCTATGCAATTTAAATGCAAATAATACAGCTCATGTAAAGGAAGATCAAATGTGAAGTATATGTGTAATGTTCTATGTCAGTTTGACTTTATTTAAAATCTAGTGGGAATCAAAGCTACTAATGTGTTTATCTTTTTTCAGCTAAAATAACCCAAGTCAAATTGAGCACTGCCAAAGATACTGAAAATACTGCCTGCTTTGCTGGAAATGATTACTATTGTACTATTTCCTGTTTCTCTGTACTTTGAGAGCTGGGCCATAGAATTCATAATTAAACTTCCTCAAAGGAAAGCTGTGCAGAAATTATGTCAAGCTACTCATGCAGATAAACAAAATGTGGCCTTTTTATAAAAGGCTGCTGGTAAGGATTTGTGTTCATTTAGGCAATATTACTTTTTTTTTTCCAAATTCCAGAATAAGTAAGGATTGCACAATGGCTTTAACGTAAATGATTTAGCAGATTTGGACCAAACTGAATACATGTCCTTTCTTAGCCACTAGATTGCTTTAGAAAATGAACATGATCTGAACTGCCCTCTGTGAATATCTACAAAGCACAACATCTGTCTTTTGGATGAGACTTTAAACCAAGGCCCCCCCTGACCCCTAAGGTGGACGGAATAGATCCCATGGCACTATTAGAAGAGGAGCGGGGGAGTTTGGCCGATGTCCTGGCCAACATTTATTCCTCAACCAACATCACTAAAAGCAGATTTCCTGGTCATTAATCTCATTGCTGTTTGTAGGATCATGCTACACATAAATTGGCTGCCACCTTTCAGTACATTACAACAGTAACTATACTTCAAAAGGCCTTCATTGGCTGTAAAGAGCTTTAGGATGTCCTGAGGTAGTGAAAGGTTCCATATAAATGTAAATTCTTTTTGTTTGTTCTTTCTTTACATGATCTCAATAATTAAGCTATTTGGATATTTCACAAACACTGTGATTTTCTTCTTTGTTTCTTCCAAACCTTAGACATATTAAAACTATGAGTGTGCCAGATTGAGGGTCTAAAGCAGTCTACTTCAATATGAAACTGTTACCACAATGTATTTAAAAAAGCATCAAACTTAAGGAGTGATTTTCTCTAATCAAACTCTTGATTCCAAAAAAATTTGGTTAGCTTAAAATTGTTTTGGTGCCAATAAAATCTTTTCTAACAAAACTATCCCTTGCCAGTAAAAATGTTCCAGTTATCCAATTATTACTGCTGACTAAACACTATTAAAAGCATATGCACTGATCCCAATTGGAAGCAACCTGTTAGGCAAGTGTCTAAGAACATTAGGTAGTGAGAGGAAGTAAAACTAACTCAACTATGCTCTTTAGAATTGTATCTATTATGTGGTAATAGTACCACCTTATATATTCACTGAACTAATTGTTCCAAGTTACTAATTAATTTAAGAAAAACCTAAAGGACACTAACCGCAAGAGCTCCCAGCACTTCAACTGCAAAAGATAAAATTCTGACTTGCTATTGTTTAAATACTTGCATCTAGTAACCCAAATAGTAATACAACTGGTCATTCTCTCTCTCTCTCTGTGCCTTTCGGGTCTCTCTCTCTCTCTTTCTCTCTCTCTCTCTCTCTCTCTCTCTCTCTCTCTGTCTTTGTGATCTGACCGCTTGTGTATTCAGTATTCTTGGATGTAATGTTTCCCTGTCTGAACACCATCCACTCCTTTGATTGCTGTGATTATCTTTCTGCCGAGGTGTGATAACGGGCAGTTGGAAAGATTATCTGTAATCACCAGGCAATGTTCTCTGACTATATATGCTGTGCCTTTATGGAACCCTGCACTCACCTGACGAAGGAGCAAAGCTCCGAAAGCTTGTGATTTCAAATAAAGCTGTTGGACTATAACCTGGTGTTGTACGACTCCTTACAAAAGTAGATCAGTTGTAATGCTAGCTAACAATTGTAATTATAAAGCTATAAGCCCAAACTAAACTGTTCTACAAACCAACAAATTTCCTAATAGAAAATATGCGGAACTAAATAATCCCTGCATACTCCATCTGAAGCAATGTTCCCAATGATGGCCTGCCTATAAACAGTTTTTGCACTATAGTAATTGTGACTCATTATCTGAGCTTTCTAGACTGTATCAGTTTTCAAAATCTAAACTTTGACCAAAGTGGGGAAATTTTTGTGGACGTCCCAGAAGTCAGAAATATATGCACAAAAATAGTAGAAATATTGCTGGTACCATGTATGCGTATAACTGCTGCAGCAAACTGGAAAGAAGATGGCTGGTTTTGTGTATGTGCTTAATTGTGCTGCAGCAAACTGGAAGGAAGGTTGCTGGTACTGCGTATGTATAGAACTGTGCTGCAGTAAACTGGAAGGTGTAAAAGTTCAACTTTTGCTGGCAGTTCTTAAACTATAACGTTTAATTTCCCTGCTTAGTAGAAGCAGATGCCTGCATTCTGAGTTTAAAATGAGTCCCTAAGCTAACAGCATGCTTTATAAATTCTGGCAACTAATGGGGCCCTTGTAGCTCTTATCTGACACCTCATAGTTTCTATTGAACGGGACAGCATCTCGAGACCACTTTCAACATAAAAGCAAGAACTTCCAACTGCCCTTAAACTTATTACAATTCTTTTTAAAGTTGTGTGTGTACATATAATATGCAATCTTGATATAAACACATTCCTAGCAATGTTCTGATGTAGAGATGCCAGTGATGGACTGGGGTTGACAATTGTAAACAATTGTACAACACCAAGTTAGAGTCCAATAAATTTATTTTAAATTCCACAAGCTTTTGGAGGCTTCCTCCTTCCTCAGGTGAATGTGGAAATCACACCATTTCCACACCATTCACCTGAGGAAGGAGGAAGCCTCCGAAAGCTTGTGGAATTTAAAATAAATTTGTTGGACTATAACTTGGTGTTGTAAAATTGTTTACAATTGTTCTGATGTAGTGATACCTAGGAGTGAGTTATAAGAACATAATCAAGAGGATTAGAGGAAGTCATAAACTTTATAAACATCATCCAAAACCTGCAATTAAGTTACAGCCTTTGACTCACTACCAGGTATCTGTTGTTTAAATAGTAATGGAGGACTGTGCTATACCATACTGTACTGGGAAATTGAGGATAAGCAGGTCAATGTAAAAGAATGAGACCACAGCCTGCTTTCCTCAATTCTCCAGTACAGATGAAATCTATTACTAATATTTGATAGCATTTGCTGCTACTGTTGGAGACACTGCCTTCAGTATCTGGTCCTTTGCAGCTTTAAATCAGGCTCACACAGCAGCCAAGAAAACTATAAAGGAGGTAATTGACTGTTCTTGGTGTTCTCAGTCAGGCCTGTCAATTCTGAATTGAATTTGAGTTAAGTGTTGAACCAGTAAGAGTACTGCATTTTAAAATACTATGATTGAATTCAGATGCCTATTATACATTCAATCAACTATTAATCGAAAACTCTTGAGGTCTCATACCCCATTTTTATTACAGGTTTGCTATTAGACAGCACTACTGTAATTGGCAGCAAGTTCTTAATGTAAAAGTAGTGGTGCTTTGGAGGAGGGAGGCAACAAGCAGTGCAAATCCTGGTGATTTCCGGTTGTACATCAAACAGCAGTTCTATTTCTGCTTGCAGTATAACTCGACAGCACTGGCACCAGTGGTAGAGGTGGCAAATAAACATAGCCCCTGCCACCCTGAGCTGCTGAAGTGCTTCTATTCCTCTCTGTGCAGACACTAAAGTGGTTTTACTGTGACACACCTGTTCGTAGCTTTCCCCAACCATTGGGTAAAGTACTAGAGTGAGAAAAAGATTTTAAAACTTTTTCCAAAATGGCTGCAAGATCTTAAACTGTTTCCTGAAATGCCACTACTTCCCCCATAGCTGGAGAAACTCTTTACTGAGATGAATGGTAACAAATCTGCTTTACTAACAAATGGAGGGAATGGGGAGTGCTTTGGGCTGCTGGGCCTGCTGGCAGCCATGTTTTACTGTCATCTCTCACACTCTAACTGCTGTTACAGCCTCCTTGTAAATGGGATGAGGTTAGCAGCAGTAGGCTGTTGGAAGGGCAATTAAAGGGAACTCCCAATATATATTACTAAAGATTACCTATAATGTTAAATTATTTTGAATATATTTAAAATACAGGAGTTATTTGACAGTCATTGCCCTGCTCCAGACTGGAATTGGCCATTTTTGTGCTGTAATTTAATGATGACATCATTGACTTTGTCAGACATCAACAATCAGTGTCTCTTCCTCCCACACATTTTTTTAAAATTCGTTCACGGGATGTGGGCGTCGCTGGCAAGGCCGGCATTTATTGCCCATCCCTAATTGCCCTTGAGAAGACAAGAAGACCAGCTGATTCACTTCATCAACCTACTAAGCAAGCTGCGAAATAGTATTTGGTAAGGTATTGTGATAACATACTATATGTTGCTTTTAAGTTTCTTCTAAGTTTACCTTAGTCCAACATTTTGATGTCTGTTTTTGTATATCTGGCAAAGTGAGTAATGTTTTTAATTTGGTGTCCTTTAGAAATGGAATGCAGTAAAGTTCCCTACATAGGAACAGGAGTAGGCCATTTGGCCTCTCGAGCCTGTTCCGCCATTCAATGAGATCATGGCTGATCTGTGACCTATATACCCGCCTTAGCCCTATATCCCTTAATGGTTGACAAAAATCTATCAATCTCAGATTTAATATCTAACAATTGAGCTAGCATCAAATGCCGTTTGCGGAAGAGAGTTCCAAACTTCTACCACCCTTTGCGTATAGAAGTGTTTCCTAACTTCACTCCTGAAAGTCCTGGCTCTAATTTTTAGGCTATGTCCCCTAGTCCTAGACTCCCCAACCAGCAGAAATATTTTCCCTCTGTCTGCCCTATCAGTTCCCCTTAAAATCTTGAAAAGTACACCTGTACTAAAATGCTTGTAGGAGATGTTGCTTACAAGCTTCCTTTGTGGGTCTCTTTCTTTACATTGAGAGAAGCTGACAAGCTAGTTAATTTGTAGAAATTGTACAGTGCTGTACAGTTAGACTTTTTTAAAAAAAATTAAAAACTGGCTTTTCACCAACAGCAGTTATACTGCTTTTGGTGCAAAACTAATATGAAACAAGATCACCTCCAGTACTGGTCCAAACTGGCAGTTCTATATTGCACAAGCATGCCAAAAATTATGATGTAGCACCAGTATCAAATGTATAAGTACTGCAACACTCCTCGTACTGCACATGTTTTTCAGACTGAATTATCTAGACCGTTCTTAAAAGCATTGTCAACAATTTTCTATTGTATCCATCTGTTCTCATTCAGTCCTTACCATTGTGCTTTAAGTTGACATTTTTTCAGATTTTTTGTTATGATTTTGTACTCTTGAGTCTCCACTTGCAGGGATTGTGTATGAAAAGCAAATTCCTTTCTCAAATATAAATCCATGACTATCCTGGGTCTGAATCTTGGTAGTTAGATTGTTTTCCTTGTAGCTGCCCACAAAACCCTGGGGCACCTGAAATCATCTGGTTTTGGGATATGATAGAGCTGTTCCATGGTGAGTGCTATCTTGGGGCAAGGCTTACCATGCACAAAGGTAGCAGGAAACTTGGGGAACACCTATACCTTCTCTCCCTTCCAGAATGTCAAGGAGCCTTACATTATTCCAAGGTTTCCCATTCTCCAAGCTGTTGTCCTTGGAGCAATTTCTTGATCTTTCTATACAAGGTAAGTGACCTTGCTTTCCAGATCAATGAGCCTCTTGGCTCTAAAGCACATCTTTAATTGCCTTTGAGCAATTGAACTTGCTACCTTTTTGCTTCTTAATATTTTATTAATTTTAGGGCTCTTCAAAATGGAGATTGTTGTGCTGAGAAACAAAATCTCTTCCATCTCTTTGAACCCAGTTTAAACACAACACTTGAATTAGCTGATTTCACCCAGGGTGAAGATCAAATTGACAGACTCCATTCTCCTGGCTAGAGAAAGGAAACATCAGCCAGTATTACTGCTCCTGATAGCTATTTAGTAACTCCTGTTGGAACTTGTGTGTGTGTGTGTGTGTGTGTGTGTATTTTCAAATAGTTATGTGCCTGAAGAATAACCAATTAGATGAGGGACCTGCAGTTGAGGAACTGTGACCCCAGTATGAGTTAGCAACTCTGGGACGAGAGAAGAGAAAATAATTTTTCCCCCTCAAAGAGCACTGCAATGTTAGGTAAGCACATATCGGATGACGGTCGAAGCTCACTTGACCATCCCTCAACAACCTGCCATAATTACAACTTCAGAAGAGTATCCCTTATCGTATCAATGCGGCATTTGCATCTTTAACAGCAGTTGTTCTTTTGAATGAGTGTTCCAAATTATGGCCTGTGATGTCACCCACTAGGAAGTGGATTGAAAGTGCTCAGCCACTTCACTTAAGATATTTACTGCTGGTAGAGAGGGGAAACTTTAATTGTTTCAATCAGGATCCATAAGTGAAAGCATGCGCAGTCTTGATTCATTGCGCTACCCAATCTCTCTTTGTTTCTGCCTTGAAGGTTCTAACTTTTTTTTATTGAGAAACCTAGTTCAAGAGCCAAAGCACATAGTGCAGGACCTCAAAAGAGTAAGAATGAAGATGAGGTAAATCAGGAATTATTGATTAGGTGATACCAAGTTTGGGTTTTAATAGCTTGTAGATTGTGAGAGGAAGTGAAGACTGAGGGAAGTACGGAGTTGCACAGTTTAGCGGTCCTGGGAAAGGCTAGATATGTAGGACGCTGAATTTTGAGTTCACATTGAGGAAGGAGGAAGAATGTGCTTGATGTATCAGCAGCTTGGGAGAACAAGAGAAGAAAGTTCAGAGCGGCACTGTAGTACTGATAAAATAGGCACAAGAAAAATTGTGACAGAGTAAGAATGGCTGGCAGCAAGAGGCAAGAGAAGCATTGTCTGATGACAGGCCTTTCATTGTGCTCTGCGCAGTGTTGGAAGAGTCAGATTTGCCAACTCGTCCATTCCGGTTTCTTGTATTTTGCTAGGAGGGTCCTTTCTTTTCCATTTCTGCATGAGAGGCATGTTGTTGAGATATACAATGTGCCATGTTGTTACTTCTTTTGCCTTCTGTATTTTTTTCTGACAAACTAAGAATTTCATTCTTTGTTAGTTATTTTGGGTGCTGATGTCGTTCCTCTTTCTACCACAAAATAGGCCTTAAGGGAATTAATTTATGAAATGTACCTCAGTTGAATGACAAAGTTGGGCTTGCTAAGTGTCACCCCAGTATTTGAATAGTGCATAACATTCAGTTCATGGGATATTTTAAAGCATTAATTAAAATGTTAAGTTGGCTGAGTAAGTGCAATATGTGATGGAAGTGATTTACAAAAAGCCCTTATACAACTTATCACAGTATCAGTGGAAAATGTTCATAACAAAAACATCCTCGAACTTTTATTTTGTAGGTTGTTCTGCATGTGTTCGACAGAAGGATATGGGAGTACCACTGATTTTTTAATCTATCATGCTTCAAGGATGGATACAAGAAAGAACACTAAATTATATACACATGCAGTACAGAGTTGGATGCCAGTAATATTATCTTGGCATATGTAGTGAATGTCTTTTTTTATTCAATCAGTAAGCATAAATACATCAAACAGGTTCTTGCCACTGTTGGTGTAGATTGTGCCTCATACTGGAGAACACAAGATTAACCACAAAATAATGATGAAAATGCATTTGCTCTCACATAAAGTCAGAAAGGTTTTACTGAAACACTGAAGCAATGTTCATACGACTGATTTGAGTGGAAAAATCAATAAAAGATGCCATTCATCCTTATTTATAAAATACAATATTATTGCATTAAAATGTTTGTGAACTATTTATATAAAGGTAATTGTGATGTTTTTCTTAATCAAGGTGATTGTTGTTGACAAAGGAAGGATAGTGGAATGTGGTACCCATAAGAAGCTTTTAGAGAAGGGAGGAATCTACAAGAAATTGGTTCTCCGCCAACTGACTGCAGGCACAATAGAGTTTGGAGGTGATGATTACAAGGGAGATGGCTCTTTGAATGGTACACAGGTGGAAGATCCCACAAATTCAGAAAAAGAATATTGGAACAACGCAGGTATTGATATAGGAGAACAGTGACATTTTTAAATTATAATGGACACGCTGGGAAGCTTTGAGCATATCTCATGTTGACCAATAAAAAGCAAATTGATGTGACAACCGCTATTTATAACTGTAAACTTGCCTTTGAACATTTGCAGCTCATTTGATTGTAAAATTACACACTTGTGGTTATTTATTTCTATTTTAAAACTAAAACATGGAAGCTTGTTGTAAAAACACTAACTGCTAGATACATGATTGAGTTAAGTCAATTGCAAACCATTGTCATGCTCCAGTGAAAAGTATTTCTGTTCCAAATACTTAATGTCAGTCACCTCATGCATTGCACCAGAATAGAATAGGAAACTTTAGATTATTCCTCTGTGAAATTCTAATTCACATCAAACCGCGTAATGTAAATCGCTTCCTTGTTGTTTGTTTTCTATTAATATGCATGTATCGTAGTGGTAATTTAGGGATGTTGTGCATGAGAACCGAACTTAGGCCAAGAACACTACATTTGTTATCATTATCTTGATGGAATCTTGATACAAACAGGGTAAAACAGCGCTGCAAACAACAAGTAACTGTGCTGCTGTGGTGATGCTTCTTGTTAGCTCCATTGAACTTGCAAGCATGGCCTATAAATTGCTTAAAATGTCATTTTGTTGTTTAATAGGAAACAAGCATTTTGTAAAGAGACTTTAGGGTAATACTCCAAAAAGCAACATTGTAAACACCCGATTTTCTTTAGTATCATTTTATTCTTGCCGATTTCCTCCCCCCTCCACCCTTCTGGGGTACCAATCCATGGGCGCCTCACGTACACGAGCTTTTACGGTGAGTATCAGCAGCCTACTGAACCATGATGGGCATCACAGGAAAACTGATCCTGTCCACGCTTCCAGCAGGGATCACTGGATAGTGATAAAGAGCAGAAACCCCCTACACAATTGTCCCAAAACTGAGGTAAATGGTAGCACTCCTATCGCTATCGCAACTGAGATCAGCTAAATCAATACACAACCAAGAAACAATCCACAACCGACCTGATCTGTTCAGTTCAGCCACTCAGTTGATAGGCTCACTGAGCTGCTTCTCATTTTCATTATAGTTTAGCTGTGTTTTTGTATTACTGTCAGTCTTGCCCGTGAAAAGCTATTTAGGGCTAATTAAAGAATTGGGTCAATAATTTAGAAAAATATATAAAAACTTATAAGCAGCGGGTGCTTTTTTATTTGATTAAATTATCCCTTTCAATTCAGTAGTAGAAATTGTGAAAAGAAACTGCAGAAATAATTTGCAATGAGCATATGACATCTGAATGAACTTCCATGTTTATTTATATAATCTGTGTCAGCACTGAATTGTCTTAACCAAGTTGCACTCCTTTGTGTCGAATTTTCCTCCTGCTGATTATATGTCAAAAATTGCCTGTTTCCATGGCTTTCTCAGCAAGAGTTATACAAATTGGAACAAATCTCACATCGTGATCTGTATCTTATTTATCTTACCTTATATTTAAATCAAAAGGATGTTTTAAAGTTAAATGGTACCTATTGTGTGCGATTATATGATGTGCACTTTATATATCAAAATGCAAAATTGTACTTGTTAATTCTGTGTTGGTATGGTGCAAGTTTTAAATGTTAGTATTTGAAATAGGTATACAATTAACCATAGCTCTGCAGTAATGAAAAACACATTGTTCCAATTTTTCACTAATTATATAAAATTATTGTAAAATGGCTGCAGAGTTGTAAGTTGTTGAATTTAATGGCACTAAAATTAGAAAGTTGTTTTTCACAAAATTAATACTATTCTTTGTTAACTATAAATCAAAAATTACTCTGACTTCTACATGTGAGCAAAATCATTTGAATTTGTATTAAGACTTGTAATGAACTGTGTCTATTTTGAAGAAAGCTGTTCTATATTAATTGTGTAAATATGCCAGAAAATTGGATTGATTCCTTTTTTGTTACCTCAAGTGTATTCTTGTCATACATATTTAAAACGCACAGTGTTTTATTCCTGCTTATAACACATCCATTAGTGTTTTCACACCCTCCCTCCCAATAGTTGTAACTCGGATATTGTGATAATATGTCAAGCACAAAAATAATTTGTAGTCCCTGCCTGGTGCTGCTGTGCAGCTCTTTAGTGTTCATGTGCCATCTATCCTCATAAAGCTGAGTGTCTCTCCCAAAATAAAATGAAGCCAATTGGAAGAAAGGTCATTGTTCTGGGAGTTACATGGCTGTTAGTGTTTTAAAGTACATAACAAAAAAATTACAAATGAGCTAAATTTCTACTTTTTAACACAGTTGTATTTTATGTATATACAATTAAACTGGAGGGAATGCAAACATCACCTGCCTCTATGTGGGTTCCCCATTCATTGTCTTCCCCTCCTCCTCATATCAGACAATAGGAACTAGATGCATATAATAGCCAGCAAATTTGGGACCTTCTTCAACCTCCTAAATTCTCAGCCCCTGGTTAAGTAAATATCTATTCAGTGAGGTTATTTATCTGGGCCGATGAGGCAGGGGGAGGGGGTGGAAAGAGAGGAACTACAGACATTCCCTACCCAATTAGGAAACTGTACATTTTGCTTGCAAGCAAATCCATTCTTGTGCAGATCACAGTAAATCTTTCTGCATACATTAAAAAACCTTTGGGCTGAGTAGCAGTGTACCATTGGATTTATTTCACAAGCAAGAGTGAGCTCTTATTTAAAGATGTAATCCTTTCACAGTTGTAAAATAAATCCAGTCATATATTAACTCTAACATTTATTTTCTGAAAATTGCATCCCTGTGAACATTGTTTCTATGTCTGAATATGCAGATTTCAATTTTATTTACACCTGCAGTGCCTGTTACCCATAATGTTGCACCTATTATTCATTATTAGTGGCTATTTCACTCGTGTGGCAATTTTGATGGGCTGCTGGCAATTTTTCACTAACAAGGAAGAAAACTGCCTTGTGTGTAAATTCTACAAAATAGATGGCCAGATAATTACAAAGCTGTGGAGGTAACTTTTTTTAAAAAAAATTGAGCTTGTACACATGGGCTCTGATATGTACAATCAACGCTAGACTGTTTCCACCTCTATATCATCCATGATCATTTGTTCTTCAATATGTCTATATTCAGACACATGAAATATTTAAATTGTGCAATATCTTATGGGCCATATTTCTACCTACTGAGATTTGTATTTTTCAAAGTTTAGTTATTTTTCAGATGTAAGCTACTGTGACTGTGTAGCGTCATTAATGTCTGTGCACTTAATAAAATGCTAATTATTCTATTACAAAAATAAATGTTACGAAATATGTTTGAAATACACCAACTTCTTTAGTAATTGTGTACAATAAATCACAAGATAGCTGTGGATGAGGAAGGCCTTTCACCCCAACCTACCTCATCCATGCAAAAAGACGCTACAATCTCTTCCCTTCACAGCATCCACCACAGTCCCCATCACTCACACCTGCCCACTTATCCCAGACAGCCACCAATATTGGGTAAATGGTGCTAACCATTTGCCATTACTATGGGCATCAATTAAACCATACAACAGCACTGGGGTATTTAAGCAATAAATGGAGGATGAAGAGTCCCTCCATGGTTTCAGTGCAGCTAAATCTCTTGTCCTGTGTCACGTTGCCTGCCACCTCCAGGATCTCGGCCATCAGGTTACACCAGTCACCATGTATAGCGGGCAAAGTGCATTGACACCAATATCCCCGCTATAAGTAGAGGGGACTGTATTAAATAATTCCAGGGTTTTCGCCTCTATTATCCTATTTAGAAGTCGCATGCCTTGATCGTTCTGTATGAAGATGAGCTTCCTGATATCATTCCTAAATTTGTCTTCTCCTGCTTTGAACTTTTGTCCCTTTTGTCCTTCTGCCATGGTTTAAATTTGTAGTATCCTTGTGACAGAATTCCTGAAATAGTCTACAATATTTATCAGCTGTACAGTGTCCAGGTGGATTGACAATAGTTTTCACCATTCCTGATGCTTTGATCTGCCAACCGTTATTTCTGTGCTGGTCACTGTATAAATCAGAAAAAAAAAATATTTTTGTAGTTTAAAGGGTAACACGAACATACAAACTGACGGACAGGAAAAGACCTTCTGGTCCATCCAGCCTCTCCCACACAATTTTGTGTAACACAATATATACACTCCCCATACCCAAAACCATGTGATCTCCTGGGAGAAGCAAAAAAAATTAAAAACCCAGACCAATTTGGGGGGAAAAAAATTTGGGAAACTCCTCTCCGACCCCTTTGGCAATTGAAACTAGTCCTGCCAGAAATAGGTCCAGCTCTTGCTTGAAGGGATTAAGCAAATCGCCGTCCACCGCATGAGTCAGCAGCCTGTTCTAGAGGCCCACTATTCTCTGGGAAAAGAATCACCTCCTGACATCTAACCTGGATCTGGCCTTATACAACTTAAAATTGTGACCCCGGGTCCTCCCTAACCCATTTAGTTGGAATAATTTATTCTGCAAATTTGCAGATCGTACCTCCAACACCTACATCTAGATCATTAATAAAAATAGTAAAGAGCAACGGTCCCAACACTGATCCATGTGGGACATCACTGGTGACCAGTCTCCAGACAGATCCAAATCCATCTATAACTACCTTCTGCCCACGGCCTTCAGCCAGTTCATAATCCAACTCAAAATATTGCCACTAATACCAGAGGCTTCGATCTTGTAGAAGAGCGTCTTGTGCAGTACCTTGTCAAAAGCTTTTTCGAAGTCTAGGTAGACAATGTCTATGAAGCGAGATTGAGTAGACTAGGCCTGTATTCTCTAGAGTTTAGAAGAATGAGAGTTGATCTCATTGAAACATACAAAGTTCTTACAGGGCTCGACAGGGTAGATGCAAGGAGGATGTGTCCCCTGGCTGGGGAATCTAGAACCAGGGGTCAAAGTCTCAGAATAAAGGGTAGGCCATTTAGGACTGAGATGAGGAGAAATTTCTTCACTCAGAGGTTGGTGAATCTTTGGAATTCTCTACCCCAGCGGGCTGTGGAGGCTCAGTCAATAAGTACATTCAAAACAGAGATCGATAGATTTCTAGATATTAAAGGCATCAAGGGATATGGGGATGGTGCAGGAAAATGGTGTTGAGGTAGACAATCAGCCATGATCTTTTTGAATGGTGGAGCAGGCTCAACGAGCCAGATGGCTTATTCCTGCTCCTATTTCTTATGGTCTTATGTCTAATGGGCCTCCCTCATCCACCATTTTGGTGACTTTTTCAAACAATACAATCAAATTTATAAGACATGATTTTTTTTGAAGCCATGTTGGGTGTCCCTAATATGTCCCTCTCTATCCATGTAATCATATATTACATCCCTAATAATTCCCTCAAGCACCTTTCCTATTACTGATGTCAAACTAATGGGCCTATAGTTACCCGGGTCCATCTTGTCTCCTTTTTTAAAAATGGGGACTATATTAGCCTCCTTCCAGTCTATGAGAACCATCCCAGAGTGCAGTGAGCTATTAAAAATAGGTTCCTGATATTCCTAAATTTGCCTTCTGCTGCTTTGAACTTCTGTCCCTCTTATCCTACTGTCATGGTTTAAATTTGTATCCTTGTGACAAAATCCCTGAAATAGTCTATTTCAATATTTATCAGTAGTACTTGATGTAGAAGATGCCAGAGACTCCAGATGGATTGACAATAGTTTTGACCGTACCTGATACTTTCATCTACTAACTAGTATTACTGTGCTGGTTACTATATAATCGGAAAAAAAGAACTTTACAGAAATCTTTATTTTTGTTAGTTTAAAGTTAAAAACAATATTATTTCACTCTATCTATAGTAGGTGTCATGCTTGGCTCAGTGGTAGCACACTTACCTCTAGATGAGAAAGTTGTAGGTTCAAGCCCCCCTGAGACACTTGAGCTTGCACTTCAGTGCAATACTAAGGGAAGGCTGCACTATTGGAGATCCTGTCTTTCAGATGAGATCTTAAACCAAAGCCCTACCTGCCCTCTCAGGTAGACATAAAAGATCCCCATGTACTATTCGAAGAGCAGGGGAGTGTCTCTATTGTCCTGGCCAGCATTTATCCTTCAACCCACAAAAACAGATTATCTCCCTGCTATTTGTGGGGCATAACTGTGTGAAAATTGGCTGCTACATTTGCTTGTGAACCTCTGACACATGCAGTTTTTAATGGTTTTGTTGAGATTAATTATTATTCTTCAGATGTGATGACAACAGAAACTCTACAACCAATTTTCTTCTTCTGTAATTGATAGAACATTCTCACATATACCACATTATGTACTAGCCAAATCAGCACTCACACAGCTTCCAATTGCATTGGAACTATTCCATTAAAACCATCTTTACTTAAAAGCTCAGTCCATTTATAGAATATAAATCAATCCCAATTGATCTGCATCATGTAACCTCTATATACCAATATAATAAACTGAATACTGAATGCTCCAGATTTTCACTGGAAAATGGAAAAAATGTGCTGCAATCAACATACATATTTGACAGAAAATATGATTGGGTTAACAACAGAACTTGACAGTTGCAAGTAGCTACATACCCGAAACAAATGATATTTGTGATCATATGGATCTCATGCCCTAAATGTGAGACAAGTCTTCCCTCTTGCCTGTATGATGTACTTTCCTCCTCTTGGTCGTGCAGCTCAGGATTCAAAGGAGACACCAGAACAAGTGCAGGAATGAGAGTGCCTGGAGAACGGAGTCTCACTCTACTTCAGAGTCAAATTGGGCCTTCACACCATATTTGCACTCAAGTTTAACATTGGTGCAAAGAGGTTTCGGCTTTGCTCTGTGGAGTGTGACTGCACAGTCATTCGTTGAATCTCTATCCAAAAGCATGAAGGAGTAACCCCATTTCACAGGTCCAAATGGAGTGGGTGGGTATACTTGGATGCACTTCAGAACAAAAGGGGAGGACACTTGAGCACACATCAAGTAGGAGAAATGAAATCGAAGAGATCACATAGTGTGGTGGGCATGTGGACCGTATTACCTGGGTTAGAGGCATTCAGAGAGTGGAGGGGAAAATAATTAGTCAATGAATTAAAACTCGGGGTGGGTTAAGTGCTGCCTCAACAGACCTAATTTTGAATGATGGCGTTTAATTGGGGAAAATTTAATAAGTGATTTCATCCAATAATTAATTTTGGGCAGATAAAACGGGTACTCCAAACTTGTTGCTCACATCGTTTAAGAAAGATTCATGTTTAACCGAGATTACAATGAGTGGTCAGAAAGTGCTTTTAGATTTTCAGTTTGTATACATTTAGCAAAAATATAAACTGATGAGGTAATCACTTATGTTATATTAACTGATCTTAGTTTCTTATTGGCTGCAGGCGAGGAACCCCAATTTCTTCACGCCAATAGGTTAGTGTCAGGCACTCGGTCATTCCACAATTTAGGAGGATGTCACTTTAAAAAAACGGATAGCCTGTCCAAACTAAAAATATACGCCTAGAGTTACATAATTTGCTAATTGGGGTGGATTAGGCAGCAAGAAATCCTGAAGTAGCCACGGTTCGACAAAGCTCCGAGCTAACCAGTGAACAACATGTTCATCCAGGCAGCCGCCCACTGCACTCAGTCTAACACCCAGTAAATTGACAAAGACTCTCTTCCTTTACTAAATACTGCCCTCTAGCTGCCTCTATGCGAAAAAGCCATATGCTTTTAAAATACCAAGAACTTTGAAAGTATTTCCAAGTCTACCAAAACTTCTAGAGGCGAAATCTATGGTTAGGGCGATCTGTTTTGTGCCAAGCATGCGAGGTGTTGCGACAATTTTTTCGTAACGTGTTGTGCTGAAATGCGTGAAATATATTTATATTTACAAAACAAAAGCATGACAGCGGCTTGTCTGTAAAGCATTTTAAGGCGATCCACGTTTTCTGGATGAATAGGAGGGGCGGGAACTGCCGGGAGTGCAAGATCTTTTCAAGGACCTGATTGCGCCGCGTCGTTAATCCAGTGTAAAAAAAAACCCCGTCTGATTCCTCCCTGCCAGCAATCCATCAGCGAGACGTCAATGAGATTCCTCTGGGGAAACTACAAAACACACGCTGCCCTGACCAACAAAAAAAAGAGTGGAGGCACCAGGGTACAACACTCAGTCGAGACTCTTCACACACTGAGCCAAGCAGTCCCCCCAAAAAAAACCCTTTGCAGATTTCATCCTCAATGACAGCTACAGTAAAACGCCAATCGGTAATGACCAAGCAGCCTTAACCCTCGGATATTTGCAGGATTTGCCTTATTTCTATCCAATCTCAGAACCGTGGGGCAGCTGAGATTGCTGGAACACTCGGGACCTGAGGGTGTGCGCTGAAGAGAATCCACTAGATATAAACCTGACTGCGTTGGGAGTCGGACGGCCCGGTGCTTTTACGAAGTACAGGGCTAATTCAGCATCATCTACCAAAGTGTACTGGGAATGGCCGGGAGTGTGGATATTAGCACTTTCAGGAACCCCCAGTGGTGCACAGCATCGCGGAGAGGCTTCCAAGTAACTTTCTTTCTGGTGTACCTAATCCCTCTGGTGTGCACTTCGTGGGGGACTGGATTTCAATACAAGTACCCATCGGGGCTGCAAAACAGCAAGGATCAGCTCGGAGTGGTCAGCAATGGGTTTCTCACTCGAAGGTAACCGGTAGCTCCGCTTCACCCCTTGTAATTATAGAAAATTGGTAACCTTTCTTAAAGAGAGTAAAAAGACTAGTCTTGATAAGGTACAAAAGGCTGATTGTGAGAGTTGCTGATTGTGAGAGTTGCTGCAGACGGGTCCTGGGTCGGTGCTCGTGGTTTGATGTGTCCGGATGTGGGTCACGCAAACAGCTCACTGCGGGGGTAAGGTTAATCGAAGTGAAGCAATTGGGCGGTCAGAATGCTGGATAAACACTTATTAATTCCCCTGATTTAGATATATTTTCTGGACCAGAAATTCGTGACTCACTAAACACACCAACCATCCAGGTGGCTGTCTGTATAACCCTTTAGTCGCTTTACAAGCGTTTAATAACACGAAGGAGTTTATTCTAATTTAAAACTTTTATTTCCGACAATAGCTTCCCGGAACACGTGTTTTGACTGTCAAAACTTTTTTAAAAAGGAGTTGTAGCATTTAACCTTCCATCAGAATTCTTGATATAGTTTCACAAATCCAGATATGTTGGTCCGACAGGCTTCTTTTTATTGTTGTTACTTGGCAAAAGGGTTTGTTTGAAATGGATATTCACACAGTCTGTCAATGGATTTATTGGCTTTCTTACAATGGCCTCGCGAGCAGCCAAAACTTGTGCAAGCATCCCTCTCCAATGTGTAATCGGAGTAGTGTGGGCACGGCCACTTCATCATATGTTCTAAATAATACGCGAACCGACGCAATAAAAGTCCCTTCGTGATCGGGATCCGTGTATGGGTTTAGAGACTCGTGGCTTTAGGCTGTTGCCATAAATTGGCTGCAAATATGAGGGAGCCTGGAATATTAGACTTGTGTATTTAACCCATCCATTCAGAGAATACACGTTTAAAAATGACATTTTTTTCTGCCCTACGTAAAGAAGAATAATGCTAGCAACGTATAACCAGTGGCCAAACCCCAGTTCTTTAACTAACTCACTGCCTTTCGAAGCCTCCCTATATTTGACAGGACGGGGATCCTTCTTGTCAGGCAAAATGTCAATGGCAGACTTTCTTACACAAAACCTTGGTCCAAAATAAGCATCTAATACTTAGGGCAGTGTTTCCGGGACGGCCGAGCAATCCCTTGTGGTTTAAAAATTTGACACGGGCTGTGGTAATCTCCCCCGAGCAATCCAAAACAATTCTTCAGGATGTTGCCTCCTCCGTTCAAAGAAATCTCTAAAGAAAAAAAGTGACCAGACTAGTTCCAGGTTCATTTTGCATTCACATTCACTCACTGTTCTATTGAGAATGATATTTCAGCTCTCTGGGTGACTTTTATAGGACAGTGGGTCTAAGGCGAGAACACGAACAGTAAACTGACATTGTTAATGTGTTGCAGGGCTCAAAGTTTCACTATAAGATCAGTATTAAGGACTAAATCCTTTCTGTGATGTACTGTGTGCCGTTTTGTTTTGTAAGTTCTAAGTTATCCAGCCGATAATCTCTCTGCACCTGCTTGGTGTCATTTTATAGGTTGGTTTCAGTATATTAAGATTAACTAAAATTTTAATAGCCAATTAGTCAAAACTGTAGTCAGTTTTCAAAGGTACCGAACTTCCATTAGTTTCATCTGAGTTAAGCAACCAACTTGACTGGAACCCTCCCCATAAACTGGGTGGGGTTGAACTTAGAAGGGCCAGATATGAGCCTGCTTAAAAGTAGGTCTGCAAGATCAATTGTGGGATTACACGGGGCCGGTTGGGAAGGTGTGCGTTTGTATTTGTTCTGACAAGCTAGCTGGCATATTTTATGGCTGACGAGAACATTGGAAGGGGGATGGACTTCATCTTAACTAAGTAAAGACCAAGGCACGGTCGGTTTTAAAGGAATTCCTCATCAGTCAAGGCAGGCTCGTTCAATTCGGTGCCTGACATTCTCTCTCCAACAGTAATGCGAAGCGAATGTATCTCACCCAAGCGGGAGCTAATGAACTCTTCTGAGGCCTTAACAGATGGGCCTTTTCACGGTGTTGTTGCGTGAAATTAAACTGCAAGGGACTCCTTAATTAAGTAGCTGTACATCCAATCCCAGTCTAATGACCTTTATAATTTCTACTTTCAAAAAGATTTACTTTAACGTAAATGATCAAAGTAGAAGGTGCAATGTCTATTTATTGGAGAGCTATGCATCCCAGAACAGGGCTTACTGTAGGGGCTTGGTTTATTGACCTGTGGCAACTGATAAACGAATAGGCTTTCGGGTCATGCATAGTAATGACAAGGGGTCCTCGTCCCAACCAGCCACAATCTATCAGTAACCACTCTAACCCCTCAGTGTCATTCTTCTATTATGTGAGCATTAGCACTGCTTCAACTGAGCTGACACGGGCATCATACATAGTATTGTCATCAATGGCTGGTTGAAGTTTTATTTCAGATTCTCATTGACCCAGCACCAAGTGCCCCTGCTTTGGAGACTCTGTCTGGAAGTTCCATTTGATTGAATTATTTATGAATGGAATAGTACCTTAACGTCCATTAACAACGACCACGCTCTGAGATGTTAACACGATTCTGATGTTCAAAGGTATCCTCTGAAAACAGCCCTGTGCTTTGCCTCTTCAAAATAAAAGGGGATTTAATGAAGTTGAATACAATTAAATGTCGAGCGCAGAATAACTAACAGTTTTATTCCCAACTCCGATAGAAATAAACGGGTCTGGAGTTTCTATTTTGGGCGGTGAATTTGTTTCGTAACATTTGCTGATCAATCGATATTGAATGGGAAGGTCGACTTTAAACTTTTCTTAAACTGGTGTGTTTATGTTGCTAATGGTACTCGTGATATCGCCGGTCACTAAGTCAAAGCATGAACTTTTGATGTGGTGACTTACTGGAGCAGGATTTACATACTTTTACCGGATGTCAGCCAGTCTCCCCATTTATCTCATCTGTTGGACCATGCCTTGTGAAAAAAGGAAACGGTGAATTGTTGATCATCTGTTAACTGGAAACTCGGATTGACCGTCTGTTTGAGACTGCCTGGAGCAGAGGAGCACAGAACTTCTGTAAATTCACACTTTACATTCCTTTAGTGGGAAAATACACCATAATGCTGCAAATTCCCATAGAGAACAAGTGAAAATAAATCACCCAGTGGCACCGACTGCAAATCCCGAGTTGTGAGCTATGTTAGTCGGGTCGTTAGGGGTTTGTTTTCTGTAAATCACAACTCCCAACTTCTATTCATATACTGGATACATAATATATATGTGACATATGATTAGTCTTAGTATTTGTTTAAGCCATTGGTCTTCATCGATTTCCCAATTTTTAAAAAAAGTTCAAAGTGGTTAAAGTGCCATTTCAAGCACAGTTTTTCGGGAGTGAACTGAGGCTGGAGGGTGAGGGGAAGGTTATGCTATAGAACCGAGTGCACAGGGGCGTTGGAAGATTAACCCAGGGTTTTGCTAGTGGTATCCTGAGTGTAGCTGTGTCACATCAACAACTTGAAACATAACTGTTGTCAGTGTTGTTAATTCTGATGCACTTAGCAGCTCTGTGTATATTTGTGTGATGCCATCATGTCGGAAAAAAATGTTCTGGAGTTATGGTGGCCTACTGCTTAAAAACTAAGCCATTAAGATCAGAAGGTCCAAAGATCTTTTCCTGGTCTATGTTGAGATAACTGATCTCAGCCAGAACAGCAATTGGCACTATAAGTTGCCTCAACGCCCTTGAGCCAGGAAGATTGGATATTCATCCAGGTTTGCTACCCTTATTGCTATCCAGCTACCCATTGAAGTATGCATTTGTAGATGCCATGTTGGTTCAGGATTGGGCTTTATTGTGATGCCCGCCACAGTCAAATAGCTTTTGGACGCTGCCTGATCTCTCACGTGAAAAATGGCCATTTGGGTGGAGGGCTACCAGTGCCAATGCATTTGAGTCTCACCAAGTCGGGAGAAGAGGGGAGAAAAATTGTCCTGGTGGATGCCCATGGGCAAGCATAAACCACTAAGTGCAAATCACTGGTCTAGAGATCATGTTTATTGTATAATGATCTTCATTCCAAAAATAGGTAACATAAACAGAATTCATATAAAGAAAGAACTTGCATTTATATAGCATTTCCCATCCTCAGGGCATCCCAAAGCAATAAAGATATTGGGTGGATAAATCAATATTTAAATAGTGCACTATTGAGTTTTGTCTGAAACATAAAGTGCCCACACATGTGCTCAGGCCCCCAAGTCTGTGAGTTTTGGAGGAAATTGGAACACTCGGTGTAAATGGTTTCCTTCCCAGTCCACATAAAAATCAAACTCATTATTGGTACCAATTTATTAGCCCTAAGGAAGGTTGGACACTCTCTAGTAACGAGCATGACCAAACTCCATTCTCACTGTGTCAGATCCATACTAGTGCCTGGCACTTTCACCTTTTAGGGATGTGTGACAGGCAGTGAAACAGGTGTATTAATTGCCGAGGATGGTTCCAAGTGTCAACTTGGCTCAGTTGGTAGACTCTGGATCAGAAGGTTGTGGATTCAGCCCCATTCTAGGATTTGAGGAAATTCATTAAAAATTTGAAGAAGAGCATTGAGGTTTTTTGGTATTCATGCCAACATTTCTTCCTCAATTAACACCACCAAAAACAGACTAACTGGTCATTCATCTCATGGGTTTGTGGGATCCTGCTGTGCATACAATAATTGCAGTGTAGCCACTGCACCTAAAAGTAATTAATTCCATGTGACGTGCCTTGAGAGTTCCTTAAAGGTCTGATGAGCTACTATATATAAGTGTATGTCTTTTTTTCATGCACCTCTGTTTAATGACCGTTTGGTGCTAGATTTACACCAAAATGACATGAATTCAATGCCAATTTGCCAGTATAACAGCTACTATTAAAAGATAATAAACAGAAAAATCAAGAAGGCTGGAAATTTGAAATAAAGCAGAAAATGCTGGGAATACTCAACTTTAGGGTATGTCGCTTCATCTGAGTAACAATAAAAGATCGGTCAAGAGCATTCACGCATTGCTCATCGGATAGATTAGCTGATTAAAGCAGTAAGTAGATGGGCCATACAGATCATAAACGTCATATTCACAGCTTGTGTCGAGGAAGCTGATCTCACATAGGTTGATGGTAAGGGTGCTACAGTTGGAATCCATGCTCTGCATTAGGGAAGGAAAAATCAATTAGGGTCCCATACCTGATTGCTGTCAACGACATCTGCTGGAAGCACATGAGTAGATGTTAATTAAGAACAGGTTCTGGCTTGGTAATGATGCTCGACACAGATAAGTCACATACTGAGATCACTCTCCAGGCTCACACCTATAAAGAAGGTTAATGAGCAAGATACTGGAGAGTAGCTGATGATCACAGAGCCATCTACCCCAGCAAGAAAACAACACTTTTAGGAGTGGAGGGAAAAAAATCTCCTGAAGGTGACTTTGCTGGGGTTTAGGTCTCTGATGCCAGGGTGTTCGAAGTGATGATTCTTCATGTCTGTACCTAGACAGTAAGTGATTGCAAACCATCACCAGTGGGGTGGGAGAAATCACAGCCGAGTCCAATCCTGTTCTCATTCAACATCCACAGATCTGTACTTTCCAGCAGGGGTCACTCAATAACAATCAGGACTGGGAACCATGGTAAATTTTCCCCTCCCTATCCCAAAGGTGCTAAGGCCAATTGCAGTGCCCCTATTAGCATCCTGGCTACCAGGACAGACCAGAAATCAAAGCCGAGACTTTTTGGTCTATGTAATCCTGTTACACACAATGCTCATTACTGTTGAGCCATTGGGGGAGCCAAATATGCTATTTAAATGTACAGATTTGTTACCTGTACAATCACTTCAACATAAGTCAATTCTTAGGGTTGTGATCCTATTCATCTCTAATGTTAAGAATGTGTTGCCTAAGTACACTTCAAGCTGTGTGGGGAAAATGTCATTTCAGTGTAAAATGGGAAATGGGGCTGGACACGCACAGCAGTTTAGTGAGCCATAGGTTAGCACCTCGGGTGGGTCCCTTGATCAGAGCTCTTATCATTTGATTGCTCAGCAAGTTGAGGTTTTGTCTTTGTAAACTGTATTAGTTTATTCTTTAGCGATTTTGGTTATTTTAATTGGTTACTCATTCAGTTTTGACCATTGTATGTTAAATTATTCACTTTTTTTAAGGAATTGGTGTCCATACACTGTCACGAAAACAGTGTCCTGCCAAGTACAGAATGGAACCTACGTGCAGAGGGTTTATCAGAGCTGCAGATGGCCAATGGGCTGTCCCGGTGGTATCAGGTAAGAATACATTACTATGTTTGACATACAGATCTGACCCCTGCTTGGTCTTCAATAACACTGACATCTCTGCTGTGCAATCTATCTGCCCAAGGTCACTTTTACAGCTGGTGTCTATTTCCCAGGAATCTGACTTAACAATATCAAAGTTATCTTCACTTTGGCACAAGACTAACTGACGGTGTCCTCCACAATGTTACAATTGCATCACACTCCTGACTTGTGCCTTGTAGATGGTGGAGAAGCTTTGGGGAGTCAGGAGGTGAGTCACTCGCTGTGGAATACCCAGCCTCTTACCTGCTTTAGCAATTATGGCATTTATGTGACTGGTCCAGTTGGGTTTCTGGTCAATGACCACCTCCAGGATGTTAATGGTGTGGGATTCGGTGATGGTAAGGCTGATTGATAATGATAATTGATGAAGAGGCTGATTGTGAACCAACAAACTGATGTATGTAAAAGAAAGAACTTACGTTTAGATAGCACCTCTCATGTTCTCAGGATGTCTGGATTTCCCTCCCTAAACCTTTCTGCTCCTCTACCTCTCTCTCTTCCTTTAAGTAGCTCCTTAAAACCTACCTCTTTGACCAACATTTTGGTCACCTGTCTTAATATCTCTTTATGTGGCTCATTGTCAAATTTTGTCTGATATTGCTCCTGTGAAGCGCCTTGGGATGTTTTACTATGTTAAAGATGTTATATAAATGCAAGTTGTTGTCCCAAAGCGTTTCACAGCCAATAAAATACTTTTGAAGTCAAGTCAGTGTTGTAATGTGGGGAAATATTCCATTTATTTTACATGAAATATATGAATGAAAAGAATACTGCTTTTCAGTGACCTGAATCTATTTCTTCCAGCTATTTGCCCTGTATAAAAACAATAAACATGCAACTATGCCACTTTCTAGGCAGAACCCACTTACAGACTACTTGTCCTTGGATATCCTCTGTTACAAATTGTCTGTATTCACACCTAAGCATGGGGGTCTCTCTCTCAATCCCCTCCCTTCTCTATCTCCCCTCTCTTCTCTCTCTCTCTCTCTCTCTCTCTCCCCTCTTTGATTTGAGAGAAGGATTTCTCTGTTGTTCAGTGCCTCAGGCTTCCCTGACTGATGAGAGAGTTCCCTCTCCATGTGTTTGTGTGTGTGTTGTAAACAATTTTACAACACCAAGTTATAGTCCAGCAATTTTATTTTAAATTCACAAGCTTTCGGAGATTTTCTCCTTCCTCAGGCAAATGTTTCCACACACAAATTTAATTAACCCACGATGAGTATTCCATCCACTTTGATTGAAAACAAAGGAGACGATCCATATTGCTGGTTGGAGACATTCTCTTGAGGATCAATCCCTGTAGCTCACTCTATTGTCTCCAAGTTACAGTAATGTGTATAAGAAAGCTGTTTGATGGCTGTCCTGTCTGAGATCCCACCTTAATCATCCTAATCAACATTCTAATTGGCTTGTGTATCTCTGGAATTAATCCTTTGTAAACTGAAATAGACTTTCTATCAATAACATAATAAAATTTAAACCAGAAACTCTTCTAGGCCAAGTAGGTCAAAGTCCCCCCCCCCCCCAACATTGTTACAGTCACCATGAACTGAGGTGAACGATGTGGAAGGAGGAAGCCTCCGAAAGCTTGTGAATTTAAAATAAAATTGCTGGACTATAACTTGGTGTTGTAAAATTGTTTACAATTGTCAACCCCAGTCCATCACCGGCATCTCCACACCATGACCATGAACTGAGGGGAGGAAGGAAAAAAATGAATGCCAGTGTGAACTGAAGAGGGGAGGAGATGGAGGGTGGGGGTGAAGGTGAAGAGAGCAAGGGTTAATAAATAATTTTTTAAAATCTAACATTCAATAAAACAGACTACTGACATACCAGCCTTCAACCTTCAATAGCCTTCAAATTCTCACAAACTAATAGAAACTCCAGGCAATTTTTGACACACTCATCCCTGATATTGCACTCGACACTGGCCTGTCTGATCTCTAATATCCCACTCTACACTGGCCTGTCTGATCTCTAATATCCCACTCTACACTGGCCTGTCTGATCTCTAATATCCCACTTCATGCTGACCTGTCTGATCTCTAATATCCCACTTCATGCTGACCTGTCTGATCTCTAATATCCCACTCTACGCTGGCCTGTCTGATCTCCCGCCGCCATTTGAACTGCCGGGGTTCTAGCAGTGTCAGGGCCACTCACCGCAGGCAAGTGGGAGCCTCGTATATATTTAAATATCAGGGTCCAATAACGTAATTCAGAGCCTGATGTGGTCTTAACTGCCGATCATGGCAATGATGCTCAGTGCCTGGCTTGCCAGTGAAATCAGGCGGCAGGCAGCATTGTGGCCAGAAGAGGCCCAGGTAAGTGTTAATTTTTAATTTTTTTACGGTTTCCTTGTGGGCTAGGTGGAGCAGGAGTGCTTCTCCGGGCCCCATGTAGAAACCTTGGGCCTCCACAG
The DNA here is from genome assembly GCF_035084215.1 of Heptranchias perlo. NCBI lineage: Eukaryota > Metazoa > Chordata > Chondrichthyes > Hexanchiformes > Hexanchidae > Heptranchias > Heptranchias perlo. Next base: position 29,160,591 of record NC_090349.1, read on the forward strand.
CCCCGGGCTCCATTCCCCCTCCCTCCCCCTGACGTCAGTCGCCTCAATAATTTAAATGAGGCCTGGTAGTTAAAATCTCTCAAGCCGCTCACTACACCAATGCCTCAAGTTAAAATCGAGGCATTAGAGCCCGTTAGGCACTGCTCACATGCCGCACGTCAGTTGTGGGGGAAAGTGCGTGCTGGCAGGGTTGAAGGATGGTGGGCGTGGGTGCCCACATCCCTGCCCTCTCCACCGTGCTTCAGAGAAGAATTTTATTTCTTACAGATTTATTTTTTTATGCTTTCCAGTTACAGGGCGGTGATACGACCAACTTACAGGCTGACTTACAAAACGGTGACGGCAGTAGAATGGAAATGTTGTGTCGGCTTCAGAGGGAGCAGCTGTGAAGAAGGTGAGAAGTATCCGTGTCACTCGCTGAGCATGTCACATAATAACATTTGCTTTTGTACACTGCTTAATACTGAGTGAGCCAACCAGTACAACATGATATTTCTTTCTAAAGGTCGCATTTTAATACTGTACTGGATTGTTGAGCAAAACAAATTAGTTCTTAAACAAAACAATAAGAATGTATTAGCATTCAGTTAAAACTGGGCTGAATGAACTTAAGCTTTGAAATGTTATCTCCTATAATTATTAGGGTGCTGGTGAAGACCAGATCAGAATGGCTCAGTTCTGGTACAGATCTAGCCAGACGTATCACATACTGACTACAAGCAGGTTTCTAAGGAAAGACATACTTACCTTGGAGATGGTGCAACAAAGTTTCACTAGATTGATTCCTGGGATGAGAGGGTTGTCCTATGAGGCGAGATTGAGTGGAATGGGCTAATACTTTTCTGGAGTTTAGAAGAATGAGAGGTGATCTCATTGAAACGTATAAGATTATGAGGAGGCTTGACAGGATAGCTGCTGAGAGGCTGTTTCCCCTGGCTGGAGAGTCTAGAACTAGGGGGCATAGTCGCAGGATAAGGGGTCGGCCATTCAAGACTGAGATGAGGAGGAATTTCTCCACGCAGAGGGTTGTGAATCTTTGGAATTCTCTACCCCTGAGGGCTGTGGATGCTCAGTCATTGAATATATTCAAGGCTGACATAGATAGATTTTTGGACTCTAGGGGAATCAAGAGATAAGGGGATTGGGCGGAAAAGTGGAATTGAGGTTGAAGATCAACCATGATCTGATTGAATGGCGGAGCAGACTCGAGGGGCCGTATGGCTACTCCTGTTCCTATTTCTTAATTCTTATGTTCTTGGGTCAGTTCATTTCCATAATTATTCACAGATCCTTCTGTAGCTTTGGCCTTGTACAGGGAGATAGCCTAAGGAAAGTTGTGGTGAAATTTAGAAGAATGCAGCCACCTAAGAGATAAATTGTTGCATGGTAGTGGGGGGCAACATTTTCTTACAGCCTTAAGAAGGATTGAAAAAGCATTTCAACTTGTTGGTAGCCTTTACCAAAGGTAAACAAAAAGACGTGCCAGGCAAAAATGAAGTGAAAGTAAACCTAATGTGGGGCACGATATGGATTCTGGGGCAAGTGACAGAGTGGCACTGCAACCACGCCCATTTCACTCACTGACTAAGTGGGCATTGTGCTGCATTAGGTCAGTGTGAGAAGGGCTGTCCTCTCTGGCACTCTGGGGTACCCACTCCATAGAGCAGCACTACAGCATGCTTGAAATAAGCCTGAAGCATAAAAGGTAAGGGCAGAAGTGACCTCCACAGCTACAGGCCGTGCCGTGCATACGTTGTAAGTAGGCTGCAGAGTCCTTATAACAGATGGCAAAGCTCTGCAACTGCTTCCGACAGACCTGGAGCCTTTAGAGGTAGTTGGTCTCCTTTGTTGGTTGGTAGGTGTGCCAAGGCCTGTAGGTTATGGCTGGTGCCATAATGGCAAATGTGGTGAGTGGAGCTTAGATGTGATGGACTTGATTGTAGGAGGCCATGTATGGGATCTGAGCTTTACTTTTACAAATATACCAAATCTTACACATCTTCTGCTTACCTTTAAACTAGGAAGCAAGAAGTTCTGTTTTAAAAAAAATGATCAGTGCTTCAATTTGTTTATGTATCAGACTCACTTATTTGATAGTAAACAGTTAAGGAAAATGCTGTGCCTTTATTTCAAGATTCCTGACTTTAAAAGCATTAAAAGAGATTGTTCCTTTAAAAACAGATGTGGTGCCATTTTAGTGCAAATCAGTAAAATACAAATGCATAAGTGGGAGTACTTTTCAATAGGAAATAATTCCCCCCCCCCACAATCTGTGTAACTTAAAATAAATCATATTACTAGTTCATACCTTGCAGGCAATAGCTTCAATTTTATAATCCATCTCCCATAAGACAGCAGAATTTGCACAATATTTTGAAATTTGTATAAGTGGGGAGTACATAATATAAAATACTTTCCCTTAGGGCTTCTTTCTCCTTTAAGCTTGATTTCCTCTTTTAATTTGGTTAAGAACATTTGTACCAGCCTTTGTTTCATGTCTTGAAGAACACGATACTGCCTGAATTGTAGTTGTTTGCCAAAAAATGATCTAATTAGAATGAATTACAATACATTAGACAAATATTTGATTTATGGAAGTAAAAGTGTACAGAAAGTGCAGTGTAATGTACACACATTAACTCTACACTTTAACTTCCATGAATCAAATGTTTGTCTAATATATTGTAATTCATTCTAATTTCTTCCAAAGTCATTCCACCCTGCAACCATTGTCAATTATATTTGTCTTTGAAATTACAATCCCTCCATTTTTGTGATACAAATGTCTAGTTTACATATTTTATTAATTTGGTTTGCAATATCTACTTTATTGCGAAATGCACATAGTCAGACACCAACCCCAGTTTCTGAAACGGGGCACAATTGTCCCTTCAGGGTCCAGATATAATTATACTTTTATTTAATTGGCTAAAATTGATCTCTTACTACAGCTTGCAAAATGCCCTTTGTTCTAAAGCTTTGAAAACATTCTTGCTCTTTAAAATAGGGAAAAAATCCACCACATTGTTAATTGCATCATATATCTGCAGTTTAATTGCATTCTTATAGTTGTGTAATTGCATTCTCTGGCTGACGTTGCCTCAGTTTTTCACTCAGTACCAGGATATTTAGCAACATATGTTGGTTTCAATTTTAGTCTCATTTCATTTGAGAAACACGCAGAAAAGCAGTTTTGTTTTTGTGATATGAGCCACTGTATTCTCAGCTGAACCTTAAATCTGGGTCATGAGTAAAGCCATTTAGATGGATTCATGTATGTTCATTGGAAATTGTTTTTGAAATTCATTTGACACAAATCTGTTTTCTTAACTACAAATTTGTGTTGCAGACCTATCTATAGTGAATCTGTATGTTTTTATAACAATTCTTTTCCCTTTATCTGCACAGTTTGCTTTATTAAATGGAGTTCAGAAAGCTATCAAAATAAACAGCAAACTTTGCCAGATGCATTGCCTGAAGTCGAGTGCATTTCTATGATCTGGACACAAATAGACACTAGCTCTAAGACTAGGTCATGTACTGAAACAATTCCATGAATTTTAATCCTGCTTTTTATAAACTGTATCAAACTGTCAGCATATTTGACCAAGCCAGTAGTGACTGGATATGTTTTGATTTATTTGTGACTCATCTTTAGTGTTTAAAATACATACAGGAGCTTTTGCAAAGGACTTTTCCAATAGCTCAGCTACTCACTGCCTTAAACAATTGAATCATATAAACCAGAAACATTCACTTGACACCTTGGATGAGATCAGCTAAGTTAGCCGGGGGTAGTACAATTAGCCTGAGGATCCTTAGCTTGTGGAGATAAAAATCAGGCAGCTTTCACACTCCTGGTCACTATGCGGTGCTGCTCATGGATGTTGGACATTGGGTGATGAAGGGATCAGATTTAGGCTTTGTGCATCTGCTATCCAGGCTGATGCATGAACAATAGATATCTATTGTAAACAATTTTACAACACCAAGTTATAGTCCAACAAATTTATTTTAAATTAAATTCCACAAGCTTTCGGAGGCTTCCTCCTTCGTCGGGCGGATGGTGGAAATGATATTTTCGAATCCTTCGCATTTGAAAAACATAGAACAATGCCTGGTTATTACTGCCCGTTGCCAAAGCAATCACAGTGAGCAGACAGAAAGGTGTCATCTAAAAGGCCACTGAGTATACAACCCCCCAAAAAAAAGAGAGAGAGAGAGAGAGAGAGAGAAGGAAGACAGTCAATGACCCGTTATATTAAAAACAGATAACATTTGTTCGCTGGTGGGGTTACGTGTAGTGTGACATGAACCCAAGATCCCGGTTGAGGCCGTCCTTATGGGTGCGGAACTTGGCTATTAATTTCTGCTCGACGATTTTGCGTTGTCGTGTGTCTCGAAGGCCGCCTTGGAGTATGCTTACCCGAAGGTCGGTGGCTGAATGTCCATGACTGCTGAAGTGTTCCCCGACAGGGAGAGAACCCTCCTGTTTGGCGATTGTTGCGCGGTGTCCGTTCATCCGTTGTCGCAGCGTCTGCATGGTCTCGCCAATGTACCATGCTCTGGGGCATCCTTTCCTGCAACGTATGAGGTAGACAATGTTGGCCGAGTCACAGGAGTATGAACCGTGCACCTGGTGGGTGGTGTCCTCTCGTGTGATGGTGGTATCTGTGTCGATGATCTGGCATGTCTTGCAGAGGTTACCGTGGCAGGGTTGTGTGGTGTCGTGGACGCTGTTCTCCTGAAAGCTGGGTAATTTGCTGCGAACGATGGTTTGTTTGAGGTTGGGTGGCTGTTCAAAGGCGAGTAGTGGAGGTGTGGGGATGGCCATAGCGAGGTGTTCGTCATCATTGATGACATGTTGAAGGCTGCGGAGAACATGGCATAGTTTCTCCGCTCCGGGGAAGTACTGGACGACAAAGGGTACTCTGTTGGTTGCGTCCCGTGTTAGTCTTCTGAGGAGGTCTACGCGATTTTTCGCTGTGGCCCGTCAGAACTGTCGATCGATGAGTCGAGCATCATATCCTGTTCTTACTAGGGCGTCTTTCAGCGTCTGTAGGTGTCCATCGCGTTCCTCCTCGTCTGAGCAGACCCTGTGTATTCGCAGGGCCTGTCCATAGGGGATGGCCTCTTTGACGTGGTTAGGGTGGAAGCTGGAAAAGTGGAGCATCGTGAGGTTGTCTGTGGGCTTGCGGTAGAGTGAGGTGCTGAGGTGCCCGTCTTTGATGGAGATTCGTGTGTCCAAGAAAGAAACTGATTCTGAGGAGTAGTCCATGGTGAGCTTGATGGTGGGATGGAACTTGTTGATGTTATCATGTAGTCTCTTTAGTGATTCCTCACCGTGGGTCCATAGAAAGAAAATGTCGTCGATGTATCTGGTGTATAGTGTTGGTTGGAGGTCCTGTGCAGTGAAGAAGTCCTGCTCGAACTTGTGCATGAAAATGTTGGCGTATTGGGGTGCGAATTTGGTCCCCATGGCTGTTCCGTGTGTTTGGGTAAAGAACTGGTTATTGAAGGTGAAGACATTGTGATCCAGGATGAAGCGGATGAGTTGTAGGATGGCGTCTGGAGATTGGCTGTTGTTGGTGTTGAGTATTGATGCTGTCGCAGCGATGCCGTCATCGTGGGGGATACTGGTGTAGAGTGCCGAGACGTCCATCGTGGTGAGAAGTGTTCCTGGTTCAACAGGTCCGTGGGTACTGAGTTTTTGTAGAAAGTCTGTAGTGTCGCGACAGAAGCTGGGGGTTCCCTGCACGATGGGTTTCAGGATGCCCTCGATGTATCCAGAGAGGTTCTCGCACAGGGTTCCGTTGCCTGATACGATAGGACGTCCGGGTGTGTTGGCTTTGTGTATCTTTGGGAGGCAGTAGAAGTCTCCCACGCGGGGAGTACGTGGGATGAGAGTGCGTAGGATGTTTTGAAGGTCTGGATCGAAGGTCTTGATCAGTTTGTTGAGCTGATGGGTGTGTTCTTTTGTCGGGTCTGTGGGTAACCGTCTGTAGTGTTCCTGGTTGTCCAGTTGTCGGTATGCTTCTTTGCAATAGTCCGTTCTGTTCTGTATGACGGGCAGTAATCACCAGGCATTGTTCTATGTTTTTCAAATGCGAAGGATTCGAAAATATCATTTCCACCATCCGCCCGACGAAGGAGGAAGCCTCCAAAAGCTTGTGGAATTTAATTTAAAATAAATTTGTTGGACTATAACTTGGTGTTGTAAAATTGTTTACAATTGTCAACCCCAGTCCATCACCGGCATCTCCACAATAGATATCTAGACAAGGTACCAGCGGACATACAGTACTTAGAGAAGGGAACCCCAGCAAGATGTCAAAACCTTCATGAGGGGGGATTGAAAATTTTGGTGGAAAAAGGGGAACAAAAAAAGTAAAATTCTAGAAATAGCAAAGCAAAATAAATTTTATATTTTTTATCAAGAACAACATTATTGTGCCACTTCAGATTCTGCACTTACAGTAAAGTACAATTAAATCTATGCTGTCCTTGTGTGATCATTAATGGATAATTTGATTATTATAATTTTATTACCTTGAGCTTTTCATATTTGCACTTTTTATATGTTTTGATATTTTGAATTTGATCTATTCATGTTGTCTGAGTAGAGCATGAAGGTTAGTTTGTGTTTCCTGTATAGACTAGTGACTGGAATAACTTTGCTTCCGCTTCCTCTTCCACTACTGATGTGCATCTGGCATATTCTGGTGCTTCATGTCAGTAATGTCACACATCTGGTCAGCTGTATGAAAGTGAAGTACTGAGAGCAGCATTTATTGTACAGAAGCCAATGATAAATTTGCAAAGATATTTAGCTATTTGCCATTTTGCACACAAATAGTAACTTGAACATTTGGTGAGCTGAAGCTCATTCTCTCCCACTACACCATGAATTTTTCCATTTCCCACATCAATCGTTCTTTTCACCTCTCTGACTGAAAGTGCCAATTTGTGCTTAATTGTGGGCAGTTTTGTGTTTTGGCCCTGTGCTACACCATTAGTAGCTGGGCTGGGACTGTTGCAATTCCATTCACACAGTATTCTTAAGAGTCAGCAGAGAACAGACTGTCACCTCACTAGTCTGGGCTGGATTCAAACACAGGCGCCAAAGGTGAAAGGGCGATATGCTACACCACCCACTGCCCTCTAAACTGCAGTTTTAAAAAGCAGTTGTTATGGTTCAAGTGCAGGGAGGTTGGTCTCCAGACTGCAATTCTTTTGGGGGAAAGAATGCAGTCAGTTTTAGGTCATTCTCATAACCAGCAGTTGTACATTCATTTGGATTGGAATGTGTTTGAATTAGTGTTAACGGAATATTGTAGGATTAGACTCTGTAATAGTCTGTTTCTCAAATATTCTCTTCTCAAAATACTCTCCATATTTTTTAACTCCCAACTTCCATTAGCTTTAAAACATTAAAACTAAAGGGAATCACCAATATGTCAAAACTAATAAGATGAGTGGGAAATGTTCTGCTGGATCAGAGTACTTGTCATTAATAAGCAACATGGTAGCACCGTGGCATACCAGTGCATAGCACCATCTATTGGTAGATATGAATTCCTTGCCTACAACACCAATACTTCTGAATTTCTCATCTCAGCTGTGTTATTGCAAGGCAGTACTTAGCAGAGTGAAAATTGGAGGGATCATTGTCACCAAAATACACTTGTACACCTCACAGAAACTGGCTCAAAGTGGCAATGGTCTAGAGTTTGCAGCAGGTTACATGAACTTCCTGTTGGCTGCAATTGAGGAAACTAGGGAAAAATGGACAGGGATCGGGAGAAAGCAAAAGAGATTCTATGCTCACCATATAAAGTATACTACAACTTATTAGCCTTGGTAGAATGTGGATTGCTTTAAGTTAGTACTAAGTATAAAGGAAATTCCCATCTGGGGATTGCAAATGAAGTATGTGGTGGTACTGATCGGGAGCAATCAGTAAGATGACTTTTCAAATTACAGTTTTAGTACAAAATGCTCAAAGGACAGATTATCCTTTGCTGTTCCTTTTAAGAATTTAGTTATTAATGTGGGAGGAGGATGGATGGTATATTTGGCAGAACCAGTAAGCTACATCTAGTATTTTGCAGTCTGGATAAAACACTGCTTTTATGAAACTGGTACGGATGAATTGTAACATACTGGCAACTTAATAGGGGTGAGTTACAGTGTTACCTGCCCTTATTAAATAAAAGTGACATTTCACTGCCTAATGCCTGTCTTATTGAGGACAGTGTTAATTTTATTTATGTTTACATGTAATGGAAAGATGGAAGTTGTGTTCTGGAAAGCACGAAAGACATTTGGGACTCAACAGTCAAAACAATATCTTCACTTCAAATGTATTTTTATTTCTTTAGCCAGTGCCAACCTTTGCTATGCATCTTTCACCAACACTGAGCAATTTTCCATTTAAGCTCTTTGTACTACAAATAACTACTATTTCTTTTTTGTTACATGATCCTTTCATCCTGAAACTGGGTGCTAAGAAAATAATTCAGCATCGCCCTTGGTGGAATTTCTCTCTGGGAAGTAGGGGAACATTCCTGCCTCAGCTGAAACCAAAACAGTGTATTTGATGCTGCTTTGCATGCACTGTTGGTTGAGAGAGATAAAAGAACAGACCCTTAGCACTGATTGCAAATGTATAGATAAAGCTATGACAGTGTAGATAACTGACCAACCTTGAATTTGTTTTCAATGTTCCTTTGATGGCTAAGTAGGGAACTGAGGGCAGGAATATAAGAAAATTTGCAGGAATATAGGGAAATCTGCATTTATTATATCTTAAAGACTGCTTTGCAGAATTCAGTTCTGCAAATGAGAAATTAAAGGAGCTATTGCTTCAGAGCGAAACGCCTTTAGCTCTTGGCTTGTCTGTTGAGTTAAAGTCTTTATGTAAAGCCTTGTTCTTTCATATAGTTTAAAATATGTGCAAGATATATTTTGCTGTGAAATTTTATGGGAATGTTCTAATATAAGCAAATCGTAACCCATGTTCTAATGTTTATTGTTTATAAAGGAATGTTCTAACTGGTAAGCAGAGTTCACATGCCACCACTTAGCTGAGGAGACGTACAGATGATCTGCTTCCAGGTCTCTGTCAGTGCATTCTGTAGCTGGTCATTAGGCCTATGAGCAATCTGTGTTGTTCCCTCCTCCCAGTGTCCCCTTTTACTTGTGCAGAACTGCCTTGTCTTTCCAGCTTTCCGACAGCATGATTGGAAATTTCCTCTATAGTGAATTTTGGGCATGATTTGTGTTCCACTATTCCTCGGTACAATTCCAAGGAATAATAGACACCTGTTCATGCCCATAAATCTGTAAAAAGGAGCAGGTACTAAATGTGAAGAAATATAAAATTTAATAATACAATTACTTAGCAATATGCTTTAAAAGGTTAGATTTATAGTTGGGATTCTCAGATTTTGAGTTTAACTAATAAAACTCCCAAATGCATTAATACAATTTTGGTTCAGTTTTATTTTGATAAAACTGAAAATATCAAAACTTATGGGAACAAAAGAACAAAACATTCTCATCAAGGGCTTTCTAGAAGTCCACCAGGATGACTTAAGATACCTCTGCTTACCTGATTGTGCCAGGGAACTGATATATTGCCAAGAGGTCCATGCACATATTTTCTTCACAAGGTGTATTGGATGTCTATTGCTACCACTTATTAATGCCACAAAATAAGTAGATGTATTGGGACTATGGCTAATTTTTAAAAATCTGATTTTATGACCATTTTCAGGGTTTTTTAAATGAAAAAATGAAAGCAATTTATTAATTAAAGTGACTAAATTGTATGTTGAATTGGTGAAACCTTAAAATGAATATTGAAACATTAAAATAAAACACAGAAAATTGGAAATGCTTAACTCTGATGTTTACACTTGGTAAACAGTAGTACGTGCAGCTTTGTTAATTATTGATTGACAATTGATAGAATTGAGGAGATGAACTGTAAAACTGCACTTAACATAGATTACTCTGATTTTGTACTTTACAGAATAGGCTTCTGTATAAATAAATTAAGCAAATTTGCCTTTTAACAACAAAAACTTACATTTCTTTAATGCTTCTCACATTTTATGCCATGGATTCCTCAACCTCTCTCCTTTTAAACATTGACTGGGAACTAAATATTGAGTGGGATGTAAAGAAATTTAGGGGGAGGTGACACCACAGGCCGGATCAAAGAGATAGGTTTTAAGGAGGCTTTTGAAGGCATGGAGAGAAATAGCAAGATGAAGTGGTTTTGGAAGAGGGTTCCAGAGGCAGGGTACAGTCACTGAAAGATTAGCTTCTGGTGGTAGAGTGAATGGGCAGCAGATGAGCAGTAATCCAGAGTCAGAGGAACAGAGGGTGTGAACTGGGTCATAATGTGATGAAGAGGATATGGTGTCGGAAGCTCAACTCAGGGTCAAATAGGCTGCTGAGATTGCAAATAGTCTGTTTTAACCTGAGACAGTGGCCGGGGAAGAGCCTGGATTCAGTGGCAAGGGTACGGAGTTTGTTGTGGGGGCCAAAGACTACACTTTCAGTATTCCCACTGTTTAACTGGAGTGCCTGTAAATGTTGCAATTGGTCCCACTGCTAATTGCATCTTCATTATAGTTTCTGTTTTCTTTATTCCCTTGAATAGAGTTTACTTTTATTCAGTGGCTTTTAATGCTGATGCTGCTTGAAGAATTTTTTCCCCTTCTCTCTTCTCCCCCACCCCTGATTCCCTGAAGCATGGTTCCACTAATCAGGCATCTTCCGGTACCTCTCCTAAGTGACAATTATTCATGCGTGAACCTAGATGTGAGCAGTTATTACCATAGGTGCATCATAGTGGAGCCCAATCCTGTACTCACATGACAACAGCAGATTTGCTGGATAACAATCAGAAATGGGATACCTGGCTGATATTTCGCTGCCCATCCAGGTTAGCTGAGGCAATTGTAGCCACCCTGGCTAACTCACCACAGACTGGGAATGGATCCTGGGACTTATTGGTCTGTAAGGCTCAGCTACACATCGATTTATGAACGGAGCCAGTTTGCATTTTAGTGCTCATTGAATGCTTTTCAAAATGCCTTACAGACAATTAATTCCTTTTGAAGAATAATCACTATCACGTAGAAAGTTCACGTAACTGGCCATGTATTGATGCCAATGCTATGGTGAATTAAATATTAATTTAATGAAATGATTATCCACCTAACACATACTGAGAGGCCCAGATCACCAGTCAGTTTGGATAAATGGTGTTCAGATAAATGGCTTTTGATGGTAGTGAAAGAAAATGTATAATTTAATCATTTCCTGATATTTCTTTCCCCCTCTTCCTTTCCACGGGCATTTTTAAGATCAGTTGGTGTTACAGCTCAGAATGTGCAATACTTAAATATGTGGTTAAAACTGATCAAAAGTTGAATACACCAGCAGCAGAACTTTTAATGAATCATCTGGTGGGGAGCCCTATAACCATGTAGGAAATGGAATCACTCTGGCAACATAGTAAATTTCACTCCTGCAGCTTGAACTGCAAATCCTGTCATTAAAAGTAACGAGAGATAAAGAGTAAATAAAACAATTATGAAATAGAAAATGTATAGAACAAAAAAATAAAAAAGTAAAGCAGTGGAAGAGCACTAAAATACAACTGGGGGAAATTAAATCTGAACAGAACCTATGTATGATTTAACTAAAAAGGAGTAAAATGAGGGGGGGGGGATAAAGAATAAAAATAAGGATAGAAAAATGTAACCATCAAGAAAGAAATTGCATAAACATGTTGTAAAAAGTCAGATAGCCCATGGTGAAGGATAGAATACTATAGTCTGGTCTTCAGTTGCTTCCAAGCCTTTATTCGCAGAGATCCCCTTACACACCGTGCACCACCTAGATAAGCTCTCTCCTATAAATGGATACAAGAGAGTCCCCAATTGATACACACCACCTGAATACAATTAACACTAATTGATGTAAATCACATGGATGCAATTAACACGAGACAAAACATAAGAATCCAGTATAATTTTACTAGGGAAAAAAGAAAGCTAATTAAACTCAAATTATGGAAACGTTTTTGAAAAAGGATGTGGGAGCCCACCGTATACCATAAAACCAGTGCATGCAGTCAGTAGTTGAGCTGTGAATGGCCCCTTGCACAAGAGCAAGAATCACAACTTGCTCACCAGTCATAAGACCTGTGTGACAGTGTAAGTCATGTATTGGATTTTATGCTATTTCTTTGCAGAACAATTGTTTTTTTTCTACATATGTCTTGGAGAGGGAGTGAAATTACAAAGATTTTTTTTAAAAATGTAATTATGCATTCATGATCACAATAGAATCTCATTACATAACATACAGAACATTTATTGTATTCTGTTAATAGACATAGGAGAGAGATTTGTTGGCCAGTTATGCTTGTAATTTTTAAACAAGGGTAAAATGGCATTTGAATACTTGTGACACAACAAGATTTTAGTTCTTCAGAAATCTGGCACCACAAGTCAATTAGCTGAGACAGTCCTGGGGGATTCTTTGCTGCTTTGCCCTAATCCAACTGCTGCTATTCTCATCCTTCTATCTGTGCTAATGAAGTAACTGATATTCATACTAGCATGAATGGCTTCAAATCTTCCTCTTCTCCTTCTGTCAGATCTTGTACTCCATCTTGGTTTAATCATGTCTGCTGTTTCTGCTGTCTCATAAAAATTCTGCCTATCATACCTGATGTCTTGATCAATCTGAGGAATACAGTTCCAATTTTATCTCTGCTTGTAACCTCTTTAAATCAACTATTGGAGTTCTAAAATGCAATTTTGTTGAAAAAGCATGTCAGCCGATGTCTTCCCGCTACTCCAGTGTCCACTTCTCCTTTATCCTTTGATAAACTTGTGCTTCAGACATGTGAATGTTCCTTTCTGTCCTAATGGTATGGTTGCCAACTCTCAAAGATAAACCTGGCCTTGTCAGCTCGCTATTCTTGTCCAACTCTGATCTTGTTCCATAGCTCAGTTCTGTCTACCATTATAATCAATATAAAATTTTATCTCCAGAGTACATCTCTGGACTCCATTAAGATCTCTGGTCATGATTCGATGCTCCCTTCTGTCCTCCAGGTATGTCCCTCCAAACTCATTCCTGTCCTACTCCACCTCTTCAATCTCTCTTACTCCCAGTCCACCTTTCCTATTCCTTAGAAATTGGCTTGTTTACAGTATCCCTAAGAAAGGTGTCGCTTGCCTTTTTGAAACTATCACCATGTTGCTCTTGTATTAGTACATTCTAAAGTTATGAAAGCTGCTGTTAACTCTCATTATTCATCATCTTAAAAATTCTGCCCTAATTAATGGCTACAAGTATAGTTTTAGGCATGACTGTCCCACTGGTAATTCTTTTGCCTTTGTTATGTAAGTTTTTGTGAATTATGTCTTTGAAGAATCACCTGTCATTGCCTTGGACATCTCCAAAGGGTTTAGCATCTTGCACTTCTAAGCAAGTTACCATTGTATGACCTCCCACCAAAGCTATTCAGTTTCCCCTCAAATTATCCTGTGCTGTAATTGATAGTGGCTCATCCTCTGACTCCTTCAATTAATTCCAGGATTCCCCAAGGCTTTGTCCTTGCTCCTACTCTTGTTTTTGTTTCATATTGATGACCTCCTCCACTCATTATCCAACCCTATCCATTCTTTTGTTGAAGATTCCTCTCTACACTTCTCAAATGTCCTTCAGACTGTACACCCTCAGAGCACAAAACCTCTAGTTCTCTTAGTGTAACGGTGAATTGGTGCATCTTGACACTCCTTCATGTCCTTTAATGGAGCAAAGAAAGTTTGTTTCATTCATTTTTTTTCAAAGACAGAATTTCTTTTTGTATCTCACAAATCTAGTCAACAGTTACCACCTTTTACAATTGTGTCACCCTTTGTTCAATCAACATTCATACCCTAATTATCTCCTCTAACCTCAAATGGAATTCTCATATCTCAATGGCTAAAGCTGATCCCACGCAGATTGGTTTCTTTTTTTCTACCAAACAATTATTCACTTTCTCCCCTCCCCACCCCTTCAGTCTCAATCATCTCTCTCTCTCTCTCTCTCTCTCTCAAAACTATGTACAATTTCATTGATACTGCTGCGGTCTGGTCTTCTCAACCTCCCTTTCTTCTTCCTTCTTGGCGTTACAACTTCCTGATTTTACCTTGCCTTTTTTATTCTTCTCACCCTTGGTTGGATCATGCAATTTAAGGTTTGGCATTGCATCTTGATTTCTGAATTTAAAAAATGTGGTTGTTCAGAAAAAAAGAGAAAGGCATAGAAGGTGATATTGGCTAATCTTGTTTCAATCCTCCATTAATAGAAGCATAATTATAAATCCTGACAAAAGTCCTTCCAGATCTGGTCACATAGCTAGTCGTCCTTCACCACTAACTTTGGTCATGGGGCATGTTTTTCATCCAACCACTAACTAGACCTGCTCAGCCTGCCTGTAGGCTTAGCAACAGATAGCAATAAAGTCCAACAGTATATTTCCTGTAATTAGGGGCCATCTTGTGCTGTTATTTGTTTGAACTAATAAAACTAAAAGTAAAAATGTTATAAAGCAAGGCTTACTGCATGTTTCACAACCTCTTCAAAATTGTACACTATTTACAGGAATACTGTGTTAGTAAATTTTGAACAGCTGTGGTATTCCGCTGCAAATTTAATGACAAAGAAAACAATGTTCTAGTGTAAGTATTTTGTCCTTTTTAAGAATTTGGAAACACTGCCTCATTGTCTTTATCCATCAGACAGCCTTATACCATCTGTAGCGCAGTGTCGATGAGATCCCTATCTGTTTCCAACTTAGATAATTACAGGCACTGTAAAATTGTCATGCTGGCAAGAAATCTGTTAAATCTGCTGCTATGCACATTTGATATACTTTGGGGCTTGATTGCTAAGATCTTCGTACCAAGTTAACTTGTTATAATCACTGGATCAAGATAAGTTGAAGATGTAGATAGAATTTTACTTGAGTGCAATAATCTTTTGACCCTTTGCAGCTTGTTAAGGTCTAAAAGTATTGATGGATTTTTGCTTTTCATTCTGTATTCAAACTAGCTATTTAAAAGGGCAATATTTTTCATTTAACATTGCATTTATCTAGGATATGTATATAACTTGTAGTGCAAACATATTTTGTGCTAAAGAAATACTTTGAATAGTTTTAAAAGAAAATTCTTCTGTTGTCATTCTATCAAACTGTCTCATGTAACCAAGTTAGACAATTAAATAAAGCTGAAATGCTAGCTATAATACTTTTGCATGTTATTTTGCATTCAGAGGGTCTGAAATTCAAATATTGATATAACTGGATCCAATGCTAATACGCTGATAGCAGTTCTTATTTTTGCTTCTTATCATAGAATGCTACAGCACAAAAACAAGTCATTCCGTTTGTAAAATGCTGTCCCAGTGTTTTTCTCAATGTGAAGCAACTGGTCTAATCTCAATTTTTTTGATTGCTCTAGCTTTTACTGGATATTTGCATTGGTGTGGTGTAGTCTCTTACTGGTTTTGCAAAAGTTGCCAGCTTGGCATTGACTATAGGGGCAATTTTAACCCTGCCTGCCTGGCGGAAACATCACCGGGGCCCGACTGCTATTTTAACTGGTGGCCCGAGCGAAGAAGCCATCAGGTGAAGTTAGCAGGAAGAGGAGATGAGGTCAGAAGGAGCAGGATTGCTCCTCTGGGCCCCACAAGGATAGTTTAGGCCTCCCCTGCCCCAGGCACACCCCCTCTTTGATCAGGAGACTCTCTTTAAACCCCCTCCTCACGACTTACCTGAGTGCTGGGGACCGTTCCTTTGGCCTCCTGCCACCCAACATTGCCACTTCGATCAGTTGCCGTTGCCGGATTCGGGGTAGGCAACTGACCGAAGGCATGAAGAAGCTCTCGCCTTGGCACCTGCCCGCCCCATTCCTGCTCCAATCGTGGCTTATGAGTCCACCTGATACAGGTCCACCATCACACTAGTTAGCAGCACTCAATCTACGTATTTGATTATGCATATATGGAGTCCCTCTTCCTAATTCAACAGCAATTTGAGAGGGCAGTATACCATGACTTCCTATTAACATCGCTACAAAAATACTACACTGTTTGGTGAAGCGTAAATCACATGACTGGGGAATAAGTAAACCCACACTAAGAAAATTGGGTGGTTTCATCTACACTTATAAGCATGTGATAATTGCTGTTCCCATTCTGAGTAGGGGGCAAGGGTGGGATACATTGCCCTATGCGTTTACAGCCCCCTCCACTACTAAAGGTTGGCCAAAAACATTGTGATCGCAGGGTTTCATCTCTAGTCAACCACAACTGACTAAACTACCCATGATGAAAGCAAACTTCCTCAGTGCCTCTGGGACTCGAAAGCCCCACTAGACTGCCAAATGCTGTGTTTTTTCATCTGCAAAGATGACCAGGAATAATAGATTTTTGAAACTTTGTTCAATAACACAATGGGACCTGCTGTCAGAGAAGCAAAATTGTGACATGCTATGAAGGTGCTGAGATAAGAAAGTTAAGATTAAATGATTAATATCTTATTTCCCATTAATCAACTTTAGTAAAAATCTTGTATCTGTCAGTGGTGTCACAGATGTAATCTTTTTGTGAGGCTATGATCACGTGTCAGTGGAAAGGACATCCTGTTTTATATGTCCTATGGTAATCTCTATTAATACCGAGGAAGTACAAAGGAGCAAAAATAAAATTAAACCTCCACAAGCTTGAGTGAACAATTTCAAAAGACGGAAAGGGACAAGCAATCATCACTAAGGAAATGATTCACCCCCCCACCCCACCACCCCCCCCCCACCTCCCCCCCACCTTGTGGTTAGCCAGTTGAACTCATCAGTTAGATTTATTTAATTAGTAATCACTAGTTGCCATCCATTACTCTCATGATTTAAAATATAATAGAAGGGGACATAAACTATTTAGAGAAAAGTTATTGAATTGTGTTTGGAACCTCAAGTAAACTGAAGGAGGCGATTAATCCTTACAATATTGTACAGGTCACATCTGTAAGCAATGCCAAGTCCTGTTTTGTTAATGGTTTATTTTGACATTTTTCTGTAAGTTGATTGCTGTTAAATGGATATATTAATACTAGTTGTTGTTTGAAAATACATTGATAAAGTTAATCTTGCAAGATACCAAAATATTGCACATTTCATGAGTAGAACAATGAGCAATAAATAAGAGGATCCAAATGTAGAGGATCTTGTATATAAGTGCTCTGATAAAACATACTGTGGCTGTGGTATCTATTTAATGTGTCCTGGTAAATTGAAGACTAGTAAGTTTTGAAATTGCTGAGTTGTCTAGCTTTTTACTAAAGAAGAACTTCTAAGAGCATTTTATTGATTGCCAAACCATATTAACACAAATACACAATGAGATGTTATTTCCTTGGACAACATCTACAAGCATGTTATTAGATAAATCAATTGGAAAAAAAAGTACTACTGGAGATGCACAATATCATGGTTTAACAGGCGCAGGAATTATTAACACGAGGGCAGATTGCCAGCATCCATCTGCCAAATTTCTCAATATCTGTGCTGACGAGATAGAATTAGAGGCATTCTGTCAGGGAGTCTGGCAAATACTGTACCTGTCAGGTAATGTGGTTCCAAGAGCAGCTGTAGGCACAACATCTCACAGGTGGGGTGAGAGTTTGCCAGAATTGAAAAGAGTAGTGTTAATTATTTCAATATGATCTCTGACGGGCTCTTAGCATAGTGCGACCGAATTGGTCAATGGGTGATGAATGAGTTGTGAAAGTAGTGGATCTGAGAAATAATTCTAGAGTGTTTCCGATATTGGGGAGATGATGTACAAATGACAAATCAAAGCAATAATTAACCAGACATCTTTCCTCTTCTTCTGGTTCTTTAATATTCAATTTCTGCTGTACCTTACAACTGCTACAAAGTTGGTAAGCAGCCAGTGATATGCGGTTTAATGTGGGAACAGGGAATTAGAAATTTGCAGGCATAGACACCTGGGGCCGTAAAGAAAGTTGGAGAACTTCCAAATATTGCTTTTGGATGTCTGCCAACCTTGACGTGCTCAATTTTACTCCAACTTATTACTGTTCACATTTTTACTTTATTTCTCGAGATGCAAAACCATCAATTTTGTAGTGAATACATTTTATTTTTTGATGTACTAGTGATGTTTTTTTTCCCTGAAGAATATCTTTTTCATTGTTTGAAGCTACCCAATTCTGAACTTGTTTCACTTTAGTGCACTCTTTTTAGGGTATGCAGTAATTGTGATAGATGTTTCCATATGCAACAATTAATTTAATTGTAAATCATAAGCATTCCCCAGAGGTTTATAAAAGGATGACTTCTTGGTAGACGTATGGGGCATGTTTTGATGGAGAGGGGAGTAGAGGAGATAATGTCTAGCTGCAATGCACTCGGAAAGTAAACTCGCTAAACTTGCTGATTATCTGTCACTACATGAAGAACTCTTGCCTTTAAGAATTTTTGAGTCATTACTATACCTGTCTTAATAAACAGACTGCAATGTTGCACAGAGTTTCACACTGCTTTATGGATAGACAACGGTCAGTGATGGAGTACAAAAAAAAACTAATATTGACCTGTAATCATGAACATTGCCACCCAGGATTATTAGTGGGTTATTGCTCAAATAGTACTGCCTTATTATATATTTAGGATTTCTATTCCATTTTTCAGGTTAAACCAATGAAACCTGATTTTTAAAAAAAAATTCTACCCTCTTGGAAAAAATATCTTCTAAAAGGGCAAAGAAAATGGTCAGGTCTGTAATGTGAGGATGGCTTGATTCATTTTTGGCTCATTAAAAGTCTGGAATAAGTCTTTTTAAAAAGTACCATTTCTGACATGCAGTTGAATTCAAAAGAAACACAAAAGATGCTATCTGGAAGCACAGGTATCATATTCTCTCATTGTTGTTGGTTGCTGTTGTCTGGGTTTCAAATAATGGGCCCAGAATAAGAGAAAACAAATGACTCCCCCTCCCCCCCCCCCCCAATCAAATGTCAAGAACAGTCTTTTCATTCCATTTTGGGTTCTGAGCTTGGCCTGATCAGAAAATTAACTTTTTGGCCTCTAAATTTAAAACCATGTTTGTTTTTCACTTGAGTGTGAAAGCAGTGAGCAGACTCTTTTTTTGATTTATAAAACTACCTGGATATCTGTAACAATCATGTATCACTGAAGTTGATAAATATGTGAAAAGTCTGGAAGGCGGTGAAATTGTTGCACAGGCCAAATAATTGCCAATGCTTCACGGTTAATCTGGCTGTAGCACTGCTTTGCGGAATTGACTGAACAGTTAGCATAGATGATGGATATAATTGAATCAGAATCACCTTTTTGCATAAGTATGGCTCTTAATTTCACCAGATTGTCATCAACATCAATCTCTGTTGGCCTATTAATATCAAAATGAGCCATCGTTGTATGATTAGATGATGGTAGCTTGAGCTGAAGGAGGTCATGATCATGCTTGTCTTCCCACTTGAAGATGATACCTTTAGTTGCTAGTTCTCACAATGGTTCTATAATTGTAGCCAAATTGTAATAAAATGGGAATGGTGAGTAACCATGCCTGGAAGATTGCAGATTTTTGATGTTACTTGGAGCTGTGCATTGTGGATTACGTTGACCTTTTTGGGATCTGGTGACATTACCTGTTTTGCGAAGATTAGGCCAAAATAGACTGGTTATCCTTTACCAAATTTATACTTCCAGCATGTGATTATAAGACCATGTCCTGTAAAAACAGTGCAATGGGTCGTGTCATACTCTGCATGGTTGGCTACATGAATCATAATATCATCATTTGCATTTCAAAATGCCTGGAATTCCTTCAGTAACTTGTTGGGTGATATCTTGAAATACCTCTACTACTGAAGGTGTACTGAACATTAGGTTTTGTTTCGTCTCAAACCAACATGGGTTGCAAACATTATATTATAACGCTCGCCTCATTGAGCTCTAGCTAATAATATTCAGATTTCACATCTATCTTTTGAAAAATTTCATTTGTTTCTGTGATAATTTAATCTGGAGTTGGAGTATGTAGTCATTCAAGCTCAATTACTATGCTTTCTGCTTGTATACTGGCACAATTCATGGGCTTGAGGACAATTACTAAAGGGGCTACCCAAGGTGCAGGACTATTTGAGTCTTCAATTATACCACTATCCTCCAACTCATTTAGCTTTACTTCAGTGCAAAAACAAGAGGGTAGTAACAGTAGGGGATTTCAACTACCCTAATATTAACTGGGATACAATCAGTGCAAAAGGTATAGAGGGTGCAGAATTCTTAAATTGCATTCAGGAGAACTTTTTTATCCAGTATGTAGCAAGCCCAACAAGAGGGGGGGCAGTCCTGGATTTAGTTTTAGGGAATGAAGCTGGGCAGGTGGAAGGAGTATCAGTGGGAGAGCATTTTTGGTGGTAGTGATCATAATTCAGTTAGATTTAGCATAGGTATGGGAAAGGACAGAGATAGAACAGAAGTTAAAGTGCTAAATTGGGGAAAGGCCAATTTTATTAAGTTGAAAAGTGATTTGGCAAAAATGGACTGGAAGCAGTTACTTGAAGGTAAATCAGTGTCAAAGCAGTGGGAGGCATTCAAGGGGGAGATTCAAGGGGTTCACAGTAAATATCTTCCCACAAAGAAAAAGGGTGGGATTGCCAAATCTAGAGCCCCCTGGATGACAAGGAGCATACAGGGTAAGATAAGGCAAAAAAGGGAAGTTTATGTCAGACACCAAAAGCTCAATGCTGCAGAAAGTCTAGAGGAACATAGAAAGTGCAGGGGTGAAGTTAAAAAGGAAATTAGGAAAGCAAAGAGAAGGCATGAAAATACACTGGCAAGTAAAATTAAGGAAAACCCAAAAACGTTTTTTATATATATACAAAGAGCAAGAGGATAACTAAAGAAAGAGTAGGGCCAATTAGAGACCAAAAAGGTAACCTTTGTGTGGAGGCAGAAGATGTGGGTATGATTCTTAATGAATACTTTGAGTCTGTCTTCACAAAGGAGGGGGATGATGCAGAGATTGTAGTTAAGGAGGAGTGTGAAATATTGATAGGATAAACATAGTGAGAGAGGAATTATTAAGGGGTTTAGCATCTTTGAAAGTAGATAAATCGCCAGGCTCGGATGAAATGTATCCCAGGCTGCGAAGAGAAGCAAGGGAGGAAATAAAGGAGGCTCTGACCATCATTTTCCAATCCTCCCTGGCTACAGGCCTGGTGCCGGAGGATTGGAGGACTGCTAACTTTGTACCATTGTTTAAAAAGGGAGAAAGAGATAGACTGAGTAATTATAGGCCAGTCAGTCTAACCTCGGTGGTGGGCAAATTATTGGAATCGATTCTGAGGGACAGCATAAATCATCATTTAGAAAGGCACGGGTTAATCAAGGACAGTCAGCATGGATTTGTTAAGGGAAGGTCGTGTCTGACTAACTTGATTGAATTTTTTGAGGCGGTAACAAGGAAAGTCGATGAGGGTAATGCATTTGATGTAGTTTACATGGATTTTAGCAAGGCTTTTGACAAGGTCCTACATGGCAGACTGGTCAAAAAAGTACAAGCCCATGGGATCCAAGGGAAAGTGGCTAGTTGGATCCAAAATTGGCTTAGTGGCAGGAAGCAAAGGGTAATGGTTGAGGGGTGTTTTTGCAATTGGAAGGCTGTTTCCAGTGGGGTCCTGCAAGGCTCAGTACTAGGTCCCTTGCTTTTTATGGTGTGTATGTTAATGATTTGAACTTGAATGTAGGGGGCTTGATCAAGAAGTTTGCAGATGATACAAAAATTGGCCATGTGGTTGATCGTGAGGAGCAATGCTGTAGACTGGGGGAAGATATCAATGGTCAGGTGGGCAGAAAAGCGGCAAATGGAATTCAATCCAGCGAAGTGTGAGGTAATGTGTTTGGGGAGGGCAAACAAGGCAAGGGAGTACACAATAAATGGGAGGATACTGCAAGGTGTAGAGGAACAAAGGGAGTGCATGTCTACAGATCCCTGAAGGTAGCAGGACAGGTAGATAAGGTGGTTAAAAAGGCATACGGGATACTTTCCTTTATTAGCCGAGGCATAGAATATAAGAGTTATGCTAGAGCTGTATAAAACATTGGTTAGGCCACAGCTTGAGTACTGTTTACAGCTCTGGTCACCACATCACAGGAAAGATGTGATTGCACTAGAGAGGGTACAGAGGAGATTTACAAGGATGTTGCTAGGGCTGGAGAATTTTAGCTATGAGAAAAGATTGGATAGGCTAGGCTGGTTTTCTTTGGAACAAAGGAGGCTGAGGGGAGATCTGAATGAAGTATATAAAATTATGACGGGACTAGATAGAGTGGATAGGGAGGACCTACTTCCCTTAGCAGAGGTGTCGGTGACCAGCGGGCATAGATTTAAAGTAATTTGTAGAAGGATTAGAGGGGAGCTGAGGAGAAATTTTTTCACCCAGAGGATGGTGGGGGTCTGGAACTCACTGCCTGAAAGGGCGGTAGAGGCAGAAACCCTCAACTCATTTAAAAAGTACTTGGATGTGCACTTGAAGTGCCGTAACCTACAGGGCTACGGACCAAGTGCTGGAAAGTGGGATTAAGCTGGATAGCTCTTTTTCAGCCGGCAGGGACACGATGGGCCGAATGGCCTCCTTCTGTGCCATAACTTTCTATGATTCCACGATTCAATTTACTTCCATAGAGGAAATGATATCTTGCAACGACTACTTGAGAGAATTCATTGCAAGTAGCATTCTCTGATGTTGGTATATTGATGCTACATATTGCTGCAGGTAAACTAATGAGTTGTAGTGCTTGAGCTATATGTAGCCAAATAGACAACTAGGCTTTCCTTTCAGGATAAACCTATTAGTTGAGATTGCTCGATAGGCCTAATGTAAGTAAAAGTTTCACCAAGCACTGAAAGTGGTGTCTTTGTATCAAATAACTGAATCTGCATTTGGTGTTTCTTCACTTGAGATTCGAACCAGTAACTGGATCGGTTGATATTCTGTGGACAACCAGAATCAGCAATGAATTGAATTGGTGCCCCTAGGAATACACTGTTGTCAATGACTAGTTGCTGATTAGAAAGAACTTGCATTTATATAGCACTTTTCACATCCTCAGGACATCCCAAAGCACTTTAGCCAATGAAACTTTTCTTTTTAAAGTGTAGTCCCTGTTATGTAGGAAAATGTGGCAGCCAAATTAACGCATGGCAATGTCCCTCAAACAGCAATGAGATAAATGACCAGTTAATCTGTTTTGGTGGAGAGACAAATGTAGGCCAGGGCAGCGGGGGAACTCCCTTGCTCTTCTTCAAATAGTGTCATTGAATCTTTTACATCCACCTGAACAGGCAGACAGGGTCTAGGTTTAAAGTCTCAACCGAAAGATGGCATTTCCGACAATGCAGCACTTCCTTAGAACTGCATTGAAGTGTCAGTCTAGAATTCTGCAATACGGCTTGAACCATGATGTTCTGACATAGAAATGAAAGTGCTGCCACTGGTCCAAGGTGGCACTTGCCAAATCGATGGGGTGCTGCTCCAATATAGCAAATATGTAAGCGTCACCATCGCCAGAGTTACATCCAGTAGATTCTGTTTCAGTAACTTGCTGCACATTGTGCTATTTTGACTGGCTATATTTTTGTGGATATGTACCTGAGCCAGTACATTTCATCGTATGTTTTTGTAGGGATCTACAACTGGATAACTGACAGCTCTGGGAGAAGTGATTTTGTTTCCCTCATGCACAACATTCTTTGTCCCTTTGCTGGACAAGCACCAGTATGGGAGTAATTTGCCTGGCAGTAATAACATATGATTAGAGTTGACCTGGCTTGACTGTAGTTTCACCTTGGCGTGATGTGGCTTGTGCTTGGCATTTATCTGGTTGATGGAAACTTCTTTTTAGTGTCCACATCTGGTGCATGACTTTCAGCTCGATCAAGTGTGCTGGCTGGTTTTGAAAGTTCATCTAAGGTGTGTGTTCTTTCTCCAGAGCTCAGCTGCACAAAATTTTAGACAAACATCCTTCATTAATCTGTGTTTTGTCTTCACGACTTGCATCAGAAAAGTTATGTAAGTATGTGCAAAGGCATCTGCAGATTCATTCTTGAGTTGTGCAGCCCACAGAGATACAATTTATATGTTATATTTTGCTTAGGAGTAAAATGATCAGTTTCTTAGCCTTTCTGCATCATTTCCAGTGTCATTTGATGAAAACTATTGGTTACTTGTATTTGATTTTGGTCATCTTTGGGAGAAAGGATATTCACTTATAATTTCGTGTGTGGAGTAGAAGAATCTTAAGGAGGGAAGCCTCCTACTGTGGATTTTAACTTATTTTCTTGTACAACCTGGAATGTTTAAGAAAATTGATACTATTTGATATGTGTTAAATATCTTCAGAATGAGTAGAACCGCAGTGCTTCAGATAGGCCAGATTTCTTGTAAGCAATTAAAAGGATAACCTTAAAAACTCCTTCTACATTTTGCCTAATGTAGATGATGTACATGATGAATTTAGTGGCATTAACTACATAGAAGAAGCATTTACAAGTTAATTTATCACTTTTTAAAAGCAAAAATGTTTTTTTTGTCTTTTTTTATAAAATAAATTCCCAGTTTTCTGCGCTAATGCTCCAAGCCCATTTCTGCAGTAGTAAGTTTACCTTGATTTGATTTGAGTTAGCACAGAAACAGCCACAGTCCCATTTCATTATTGGATTTAGGTTCACGATCCGGTGTTTAAAAGCCCACGGGCATGAATTCCATGTACTTGCATGCTTTTGTAAAGCTTGCAGACTGGAGTATAGGTTTGCTCAGTATTGACAAAAATGAACAGTGTTTCTTTTGTTTGAGTATTCACAAAAACTTTCACATTCTCCATTTGTTATTCTTTGCAAACAATGAGTGAATCAGGAAATCACTTTCCGTACCAAGAAGAGTTTCATTCTAATGTCCCAAATATGTTGCTCCCGCATGATGTTTCTTTGAATGATTTTCCAATGGCTGTCATCAGTTGTATTAGCATTGCTCCCATACATTTTTTAAAAACTTTTGGCTTTGTGGATAAAGGTATCACCTGGTTTAGTACTAAGTCATACAGACTAGATGGTGTAATGTTTGATATCTGAAGTTTGCTAAGTTACCTGATCTCAGGATTCAATCTGGTGAATCAAGCTTGGGAGTTCTGATGGTCACATCCTTACCTTGGTGAAGGGGTTGGTTATGTGCACCTCTGGGCTGCTGGTCATCAAGTACTTCTGCAAATTTATAAGATTTGTGATATTTTTCTGAAGAGGAGGAGGTTTATGTGTGGTATAGCACCAGCGATGACTCTGTAATGTCTCGAGACCTCTGCATGCTTACAACAACAGGATCTAGTGTGGTGACTAATCCCTTCACAGATACCATTTTAAAAAGTTTCTAGGGAAAATCATTTCTCCCTCCAATTTTATTGCTAAATATTGAATTCTGTTTTTTAAAGTTCAATTCTGTTGAGTTTTACAGTTTTCAATGTTAACATTCTACAGAGATAAGTTTTACAGAAGCATGGCGACTCCTATAATGCAAGGTATGATGAAAGTTTCAGGTCAATACCAAACTAATGTTAACCAGAGAGGCTTATCTGGAACAACTTATCTGGAACGTGACTTTTAATTTTACCTATGGGTGACACTTGGAAGTGATTTGTGCTTTTGAAATATTAATGCATTGGTCCAACATTGTCAAGAATTCCTTAATCTCAAGTGACATTTCTGGGGACAATTACAACTTGCATTTATACAGTGCCTTTAACATTTAAAAAAAAGTCCCAAGGCGCTTCACATGAGTGTAATCAGACAAAAATTGACCTGAGCCAAAAAAGGAGAGGTAATGTTATAAATGTTTGGATTTGCTTAACTGCCAAACTTGAGGGTGGAAAGACCACATCCATCAGGATTTTATACTAAACAGTTTCATTGCAAGAACTTAATAAAAACATTTCAAATAATATTATTATTAATATAGTTGCTTAAGAAGTGTGGGCTATAGACTTTACAGGACATGATAGGTAATTATTGACCATTCAGGTTTTAAATTCTGAACTGTTTTGAAATACATCTGACCTTTCATGGCTTGTGCTTCTTACACATTGGTTTCTGGATTTAATGTGCAGATAATTTGGTCCATGAATAACTCTTTACATTTCGATTCCACATGACAAAAGCAAACCAAGGCAAATCTTGAAAACCCTCATGGAGTTTCTTATTTATTCAAATCCTTATAAAAAGCTTTAACCAAAAGACCTGTTCTTCATTTTAGCTGGTGTCTAGGTGCATTGCAGAGTTAATTCTAGACTTCATTTTAATTTAGATTAATTTTCTTAAACAAAACCATGCAAAAATCTACAATTTAGCTTCCCCAAAATTCTTCATATTTAAGCAAATAGGCAGGCAATGCATTTATAGGCAAATTTCTACAAGATAAAAAAAGAATAGTGGAAAAAGAGCAGGGTAATAGTACAGTTCTTTTGGGTATAATTTTACAGTTGCACAAAGAATAATTTGTTTATACTGGATGCTTTTGGTAGAAGAAACATGTTTGCATTTGAAAAAAATTCTGTTCCGTTACCCATGAATAAACTACTTCTAATTATGAAGAATGGTGGTATTTCAGTCTGGAGAGAAAGAAGCTCTAAGTCCAGAGACAGATGCTCGTGTTTAAACCATTAATGCATTATCTGCAGTCTCAGGGGTACGTGATCTCTTGGTGTCTTGGCTGGTTTACTTATCATCCGTACACTGGTTTCTTTAAAGACCCAACTACAGTAACATAATTTAGTTGGTTGGGACCGTAGCCAACTTTCAATACAATTACTAATGTTCATTTTCCTGTGTTTTAATTTTCATTTCATATGTATGTTGTTTTTTGTTAAATGCTGTGTTTACATTTCTTGCAGAAAAATGTGTATTTTTTGAGGGAAGCTATGTTACATTTTCCTTCCAGGATTGTTTAGTGTTCTTTTCTGCGTGAAAACAAATCTGTGCTGAAAGGCATAATATGATGCGGCTAAGTACTATACTGCATGGTGTGTAAGTATTTATTGGTAGTAGTCAGCTTGAGGTCTATAAAACTGTACATCTGGCCAAAATACTTGTGCAAGTCTTTTCCATCTTTATATAAAAATACATTCTGACTTAATCAGATTGTTATTTGTGTCAGGTAGTATTACATTAAAAGAGTGAGCCCCCCCACAATTAAAATCAGCCACCAAAACGTTTAGCATAATTTTTGTTCGTTCAGTTTTTGTTTAAACAGCAAGGGATGATGATATTAGAGACGATTCTGGATCGGAGAAGTTACTGGGCCTGAACAGTTTTAAAGAGCTGAATTATCAGAAGATGCATGCATCAGCTGTCAAAACATTTCAGCTGTGTGTTAATTCATCTCCTTTGCAAAAGTCTGGCTTAGTAACTCTTTCAAGCTAGCCCCCTGAGTTTACATCAACACTACTCATTATTTAAACAAATATAAATCAATGTGGTAGATAAAACAAGAGGATGTTCCAGCTAATCATAATTTTTTTTAAAGTTGTACTCATAGACTCCTTTTAATCTTGTAATCAACATCTGGTTATGTTCATATGAGGAATAAGCCTTAAAGTTTTTGTTTTTTTTTGTTTTATCATGATCAGTTTTTAAATCTTTTTTTAAACCACCCCTCATGCCACGCCACACTGGCTATACATGGGCAGAAAGCCAACCTTCTTCCAGGCATATGCCACTTGAACTGGTTTATAACAACTGTGCAAGAGCAGCTCAGGATGACTTCTGCTATGAGTTTTTCCCTCCATGTAGGGAAGTATAGGGCCTGCATTCACTGTCTCCTGTTAACAGCTCAGCATAAATTTGGACATTGTCAGGTATATGCTAAATATGTAGTAGTTGTCTTTTAGATCGTGATGGGACAGTTATGGATATTAGAGTGGTCATTGAACTCACTGCTCCATTAGCATTAAACATCAAAACACGGGCTTAAACTCAGTTTCTGTTCAGCATCCACAAGGCTTAATGCTCCTTTGACATTTTATTTTAATTGAAGGCGGATTAGTGATAACCACTAACCAGTGCTGATTTGAAGAAACATTTTTTTTAAACGAAAGGATCTAGAGCTTTGTCCCCAGTGTTTTTGATAGGCAAGGTTACAGAACCAAGATGGGTAGATGGATGGTAATAATCGACTTGCTCGTGCCTGTTTAATTTCCATGAGACTTTTTACTGCAAGTTGCTGTAAGTGGTAGATGGAAATGGCACGGCACCCTCTACAGGGCATCTGAAATCTGTGTGAACAGGGCAAGCAACTGTGTATCTCCTTAACCAATCAGATTGAAGGATTGTGACATGAACAGCGCAGAGTCTGAACCTGGTGGTGTCAGTTAGAATAGTGAATTCAATCTCAAATCAGGTACAGAAAGCGAAATAAAGAGAGGGAAAGAAAGATTGGATTAAGAGAGAGAAAAAGTTTTTTTTAAAAAAAGTAATTTAAATTTTTAATAAATCTCCAACAATTAAAACACGAAGGAATGAGACGCCATGCTTGTAATAGTTAATTTTCAGTGCCAGAGAGTTTGTTTGGCAGTAATTAAGGCTTACCACGGCGTTAAAAAGGGTACTTAGACTGAAAAAGACAAACCCTAACTTTCTGTTCATATCTAACATGCAAGTACAGGAACTTCACGCCGTTCAGTGCATTTGAATGGTGAGTCAGACAGCGAGATGCCATTTTTGCGAATCTAATGGCGGAGTGGACAGCAACATCCGGATTTTCGCCTTTAACCATGCATCTGCCTTCGCCTGAAGTTGCAAATAAATAACGGTGAGCGCTGTTTGCCTCACCATTATTCTGACAGCAAATTCTGGGCCAATATTCTAACTGTGGCCCAGTCAATGATTTGTATGGGTTCAGCATTAACTCTTTGCCTTTGTACTCTGTGGGCTCAATTTTCAAATGAAAAAACATGTGGGTTGGGGGTGGAGGCATTGAAAATTGCCACCATTTCAGACCTGCCTCCAACCCGCCCATTTCCGGTTTTCACCGGGCGGGTGACCAACCCGCTCCCAGGAGGCGGGTCGGGCCTTGAAACCTTTCAAGGAGGCTTCAGGCCTCCTTTTATCACCAAGTCCCAATTTCATTCCTGGGCCCGGGATTCCCGGGCCTTCTGTTTTACGCCTCGTGAAAGGAGGTGAGAAGGCCCGAGACTAAGAGGTAGGTGCCTAGAAAGGCATAGCTTTTGGGCCCGGAGGAGCAGGAGTGCTTCCCCCAGGCCCAACAAGCCTACCTGCACCAAACCCCTAATGATTGCGGACCCCAGTTCCCCCGACTCCCGATCCTCCCACCCCCATCTCCGATCCCTGACCCTCCCCCTCAACGATCACAGACCCCCCGCTATGACCCCCGATCCTGACACCCCCCCATGACTTGCGACCCCTTGCCAACCTGTGCCCACCCATGCCCTGTGCCCATCGATGCAACCCCGTGCATCCCCCCCCTCCCCAATCCATCCATACAAACAAAGACTTACCTGAACATGTCCTCTCACTGGCTGGTCTCCCGTCCGACTGAGACCAGCCTGTCAAACAGACCGGTCAGTCGGACGGGAAACTGACAAAAAAGAATAAACGATGTCCTTAAGTCAGAATCGTAAGGAAGTCCGGGAAACCTGTACTAATGGGTTTCCCGAACTCGATTTGACCCACCTGCCCCCTTCCTGGCTCCATTTTAAAATCACCCCCCATGTCCCTATTAATAAAACCTAGCCACCCATTTACTTTTTTTAACCACTTTATCAACTTGTCCTCCCATTTTTAAAGCTAAGTATCTGAGGGAGAAGGGAAGAGAGGGATATGCGGGCAGGGTGGGAAGAGGTAATTAGAGTGGGAGAAGGCTTTTGTGGAGTATAAACACCGGCATAGACCAGCTGGGCCAAATGGCCTGTGACAGTGCTGTCGATTCTATGTAATTCTATGAAGCTCTACATCTCTTTGCTCCTCTACTCTTTTGAAATTTGCACCATTTAGTATATATTTCCTCTCCTATTCTTCCTCCTAAAATGTATCACCTCATACTTCTCTGTATTAAATTCCATCTGACATCTTTCTGCCCAATCTGGTAACCTGCCTAAGTGTCTTCCTGAAATTGCTAACTGTCCACTTCAGTTTAACCTCACTCTCTATTTTTGGGTTGTCCATAAAGTTTGACATTTTTTCCCTTTATAGCCAAATCCAGATAAATATAGAAGAGCAATGATCCCAACACCGCACCCCCCACCCTCCGATGAGACACACTCTTTACATTAGTCTGAAAAATATCCATTAGCCGCTATTCTGTTTTCTCTCCTTTAACTAAGTTACTGTCCATTCCCTTTAACACAGTGTGCCTTCATTTTATCTACAAGATCCCTATGCAACACCTTATCAAATACCTTTTTGAAAATCCATATACACAACATCTACTGCATTTCCGTTACCCTATCTCAAAAAATTCTGTTAAGTTTGTCAGACGCTACTTGCCTTTTAGAAATCTGTACTAGATGTCCTTAGTTAACCAATGTCTTTCTAAGTGAGTATTAATTTTATCCAGTATTATGGCCTCTAGAAGCTTAAGCAGTACAGATGATGGCCCGACTGGGTTTATCCCTTAATCCTTTGTTCAGCTGTGGTGTTACATCAGCGACCTTCAGTCCTCTGGCACAACTTCCATATCCAAGGATGTTTGAACAATTGTGGTCAGTGCTTCTCCTATTTCCTTCAACATTCTAGGATGCGTGCCATCGGGGCCCAGTTCCTTCTCCACTTTGAATTCTACCAAGTTTTTCAGTACTACTTCCTTATCTATCATTAACCTTTCTAATTGCTCAACCTCCTCCTCCTGTACCCTTTCATTCCCACTACCACACTCTTTGGTGAAAACAAAGACCAAGTACTCCTTTGGAATCTGTGCCATTACTTCATCCCCCTTAAGAAAATTTCCTGTTTCATTTCTATCCTACCGTTTATTTAAGCATAGGAAAAAGGAAGAGGGTGCTCTCTGCTCTGCACCTAGCCAGCTCCACCTGCCTCTGTGCAGATTTAGTTGTGGAATCTTAATTCCCTATTCTACCACCGGCACATTCTATTCCTGGCAAAATAACCCGTTTCAATTCATAACTTGCAGCTAATCTCTCCGTGGTGACAAAATCTGTCACTGAGCTTATTGTGCCCAATCCTCTTCCGCCCAAACCTGTAAAATGGAACTTCAAAGCAATGACTTTCTTACACTGCGGTGTGTACAATGCCTTGGATCCATTCATATTGTGTTTCATGAAAGGGTTGATTTGTGCGCTCGTGATTGTCTAGATTTCTAAGTTACCATTTTAAAACCAAAATAAAGTCTATAGTTTACTTTTGCAATGAAATTGTTAGTGCATTGCAATCTGTAACTGAACCCATAAACCCTGTATTTGTGTTATACAAACCTTCTGAATAAACAGCATTGGACATTTTGCTTCTTTAGTTCACTCTTCACTCCATGATGAGATGATGATGGAGGCAAGTTTTACTTAAAACTCAAGGAATCCTAAATAATTTATTTTTCAATTTTAAACCCCTTTCTCCCCTCTTTCTAAAGTCACAGATGCCTGCTCCTTCCTCATGTGCTGGCAGTCTTCTCGTACTTTATTATTAATAAAGGGAAAATTAAAATTCAAAAACTAAGGGAAATGTTTTGCTGCAAGACTGAGAGATTGAAAACTAACTGCAGATTAGGCCCTGACACCATGGGGATGATTTTAAAACCCCCAAAACGGGTGGGTTGGGGCAGTGGGAGTTGAAAATAGTTGGTTTTTTTGGGTCGCAACCGCAAAATCTTCAGACTTTGCATTCCCAGTGGGAAGCCTGTATTTTTCCGCGCCGATGTTAAACCCGGAAATAAAGCCGGGTTGCGGTCGCGACCCAAAAAAACCAACTATTTTCAACTCCCACCCACCCCCAACCCACCCGTTCTTGGGGTTTAAAATCACCCCCCATGAGTTGGTGAGAAAGGAAAGGAAAAAATCAAAAGCAAAGAGTAAAAATTCAGAGATAATGAAATGAAGAGACAGTGGGAAAAGAAAAAGAAACTTTAAAATTCAAATGGCCTGAGACCACCAAGGTAAATGAGAAATGAAAGGTGGGAGAGAAGAAGGAGGGGATAGCAGTAGTGAGTTTTGGAGCTGACATTGAGATTCCAATGGCAAAGTAGAACTAGCGGAGCCAATGATAGAGAAGAAATCCAGTGAGAGGTACATGGAGTGCGTGAGCTAGAGCGATTCTGCCAGGATGAAGTACCACAATGGCAGCAGCAGAAGATCCACCACTCTGTATGTGTGTTTCACATAATAATCCTGCAATTCTGAGTTACATTGTGTGACGAATAATAAAATGAAAGCCATTAATCCATTATATCAGTTTACGTAATTGATGCTTTTAAGTATTACTGTGTATGGAAAAATAGATGTTTGCATTCACCATGTGGTGTGCATGATTGAATGTCTGTAACAAATTGAATATGTTGCGGTAGTTACAGAGACATGATGAGACCTACCAGAATTGTAACATTCTGTGGTAATTGCTAGTAACTCTCTTTCTAAGCAATGAAGATTATAAAGCAGTTTATCAGAATTGTACAGACATCAATCCATTTGTTTGGTTTAAAAACAAAAATGAAACCCTTAATCCAGTGGAATTCTGGCGGATTTAGTGCATTGTCTAATGCTACACACCCTGTAATCTACAAGCTGCCTTTAGCAGTTTTAAAACAACAGTAATCTGATACTGAAACTATTCTCTTGTATCTGCTTTTAAGGATCAGGGGGTTCTGTTAATACCAGCCTCTTAACTCTCCTTATATACTGAAAAGAAATATAACTGCTAAAGCAAACGACTGTTACTCAAATCTTCCAGTGTGCCCTTATAGTTCCATTAGAGAATTGGAAACTCACTGAGAATCAATAGTTTAGTATTGCCTCTTCACTGAGTAAATACGCTTTCATTTCTCGGAAGCTTTTTAAAAAATAAATAAATATAAACACAAATGGTGTTGAGGCATACTTTGTGCAATGAGGGCAATTAAAAAGTCGAGAACAATTTTCTGTCTTGGTTTGGTGTACTCCAAATTAAGTTGAACATTGAGATATTTAGTGACAGTGTGGAAATGTTACTGAAGTCTTCAAAAGATTTTTTAGTATTTCCTCATTGGGGGCTCCATGACGATCTGTGCTACAAATTCAGCCATTCAACATACTTGACTTACAAGTCAGCTTAGCTTTACCGGAAATGGAACAGCAATATTGGCTGATGTGAAACTGGCTGTTTAATGAGAGTTACATGAGAGAACAACTCAGGAGGGGTCGATTTACTTCAGCCAAGTGTCTGCGGGGCTTTGATGGCGCTCGCTACAAATTAGATCATTATTAGAATGTTAACAGATGGAAAGATTTAATTATCTCTGTAAATTCCTTGTTTAGGCAATTTTTATTTTTCTCACTCAGTGCAGAAAGCATTGGTGGCCTCTTGTTTTTGATCACTGAAGTGTGAATGGAGCCTTGTGCATTCTCTGGATCTTATCAGAAGCATATTGTCAGGGAGAATAGGGGCAAAGGGCAGCTTGGAGTCTCCCATATCTAGATTCTGCAGTCTGTACAGAGGAAACTTGAACCAATAGAGTCGGTTATGGTTGTCAAGAAAATATATGAAGTATTTCTGAATCTAGGTTTTATGCTTGATAACAGTTGCAGGTCAACGGGTACGGTAGCATAGTGGTTATGTTACTGGGCTAGTAATCCAGAGGCCTGGACGAAATCCAGAGTCATGAGTTCAAATAAATTCAATTAATT
Organism: Heptranchias perlo; assembly: GCF_035084215.1. Classification (NCBI taxonomy): domain Eukaryota; kingdom Metazoa; phylum Chordata; class Chondrichthyes; order Hexanchiformes; family Hexanchidae; genus Heptranchias; species Heptranchias perlo. Next base: position 29,194,613 of record NC_090349.1, read on the forward strand.
AAATAAAAATCTGGAATTAAAATACTAGTATCAGTAATGACGGCCATGAAACTACCGGATTGTCGTAAAAACCCATCTGGTTCACTAATGTCCTTTAGGGAAGGAAGCCTGCCGCCCTTACCCGGTCTGGCCTATATGTGACTCCAGACCCACAGCAATGTGGTTGATTCTTAATTGCCCTCTGAAATGGCCGAGCAAGCCACTCAGTTGTAAAATCTCGCTACGAAAAGTCATAATAAGAATAAAACCGGACGGACCACCCGGCATCGGACCACTAGGCACCGGACACGACAACGGCAAAACACCAAGCCCAGTCGACCCTGCAAGTTCCTCCTTACTAACATCTGGGGACTTGTGCCAAAATTGGGAGAGCTGTCCCACAGACTAGTCAAGCAACAGCCTCACAGAATCATATCTTTCAGCCAACGTCCCAGACTCTTCCATCACCATCCCTGGGTATGTCCTGTCCCACCGGCAGGACAGACCCACCAGAGGTGGCGGTACAGTGGTATACAGTCAGGAGGGAGTGGCCCTGGGAGTCCTCTACATTGACTCTGGACCCCATGAAATCTCATGGCATCAGGTCAAACATGGGCAAGGAAACCTCCTGCTGATTACCACCTACCGTCCTCCCTCAGCTGATGAATCAGTCCTCCTCCATGTTGAACACCACTTGGAGGAAGCACTGAGGGTAGCAAGGGCACAAAATGTACTCTGGGTGGGGGACTTCAATGTCCATCACCAAGAGTGGCTCAGTAGCACCACTACTGACCGAACTGGCCGAGTCCTGAAGGACGTAGCTGCTAGACTGGGCCTGCGGCAGGTGGTGAGCGAACCAACACGAGGGAAAAACTTACTTGACCTCGTCCTCACCAATCTACCTGTCGCAAATGCATCTGTCCATGACAGTATTGGTAGGAGTGACCACCGCACAGTCCTCGTGGAGATGAAATCCCGTCTTCGCACTGAGGACACCATCCAACGTGTTGTGTGGCACTACCACCGTGCTAAATGGGATAGATTCAGAACAGATCTAGCAGCTCAAAACTGGGCATCCATGAGGCGCTGTGGGCCATCAGCAGCAGCAGAATTGTATTCCAGCACAATCTGTAACCTCATGGCCCGGCATATTCCTCACTCTACCATTACCAACAAGCCAGGGGATCAACCCTGGTTCAATGAGGAGTGTAGAAGAGAGCAGCACCAGGAGCAGCACCAGGCGTACCTAAAAACGAGGTGCCAACCTGGTGAAGCTACAACTCAGGACTACATGCATGCTAAACAGCGGAAGCAACATGCTATAGACAGAGCTAAGCGATTCCACAACCAACGGATCAGATCAAAGCTCTGCAGTCCTGCCACATCCAGTCGTGAATGGTGGTGGACAATTAAACAACTAACGGGAGGAGGAGGCTCTGCAAACATCCCCATTCTCAATGATGGCGGAGTCCAGCACGTGAGTGCAAAAGACAAGGCTGAAGCGTTTGCAACCATCTTCAGCCAGAAGTGCCGAGTGGATAATCCATCTCAGCCTCCTCCCGATATCCCCACCATCACGGAAGCCAGTCTTCGGCCAATTCGATTCACTCCACGTGATATCAAGAAACGGCTGAGTGCACTGGATACAGCAAAGGCTATGGGCCCCGACAACATCCCAGCTGTAGTGCTGAAGACTTGTGCTCCAGAACTAGCTGCGCCTCTAGCCAAGCTGTTCCAGTACAGCTACAACACTGGCATCCACCCGACAATGTGGAAAATTGCCCAGGTATGTCCTGTCCACAAAAAGCAGGACAAATCCAATCCGGCCAATTACCGCCCCATCAGTCTACTCTCAATCATCAGCAAAGTGATGGAAGGTGTCGTCGACAGTGCTATCAAGCGGCACTTACTCACCAATAACCTGCTCACCGATGCTCAGTTTGGGTTCCGCCAGGACCACTCGGCTCCAGACCTCATTACAGCCTTGGTCCAAACATGGACAAAAGAGCTGAATTCCAGAGGTGAGGTGAGAGTGACTGTCTTTGACATCAAGGCAGCATTTGACCGAGTGTGGCACCAAGGAGCCCTAGTAAAATTGAAGTCAATGGGAATCAGGGGGAAAACTCTCCAGTGGCTGGAGTCATACCTAGCACAAAGGAAGATGGTAGTGGTTGTTGGAGGTCAATCATCTCAGCCCCAAGGCATTGCTGCAGGAGTTCCTCAGGGCAGTGTCGTAGGCCCAACCATCTTCAGCTGCTTCATCAATGACCTTCCCTCCATCATAAGGTCAGAAATGGGGATGTTCGCTGATGACTGCACAGTGTTCAGTTCCATTCGCAACCCCTCAGATAATGAAGCAGTCTGAGCCTGCATGCAGCAAGACCTGGACAACATCCAGGCTTGGGCTCATAAGTGGCAAGTAACATTCGCGCCAGATAAGTGCCAGGCAAAGACCATCTCCAACAAGAGAGAGTCTAACCACCTCCCCTTGACATTCAACGGCATTACCATCGCCGAATCCCCCACCATCAACATCCTGGGGGTCACCATTGACCAGAAACTTAACTGGACCAGCCATATAAATACTGTGGCTACAAGAGCAGGTCAGAGGCTGGGTATTCTGCGGCGAGTGACTCACCTCCTGACTCCCCAAAGCCTTTCCACCATCTACAAGGCACAAGTCAGGAGTGTGATGGAATACTCTCCACTTGCCTGGATGAGTGCAGCTCCAACAACACTCAAGAAGCTCGACATCATCCAAGATAAAGCAGCCCGCTTGATTGGCACCCCATCCACCACCCTAAACATTCACTCCCTTCACCACCGGCGCACTGTGGCTGCAGTGTGCACCATCCACAGGATGCACTGCAGCAACTCGCCAAGGCTTCTTCGCCAGCACTTCCCAAACCCGCGACCTCTACAACCTAGAAGGACAAGGGCAGCAGGCGCATGGGAACAACACCATCTGCACGTTCCCCTCCAAGTCACACACCATCCCGACTTGGAAATATATCGCCGTTCCTTCATTGTCGCTGGGTCAAAATCCTGGAACTCCCTTCCTAACAGCACTGTGGGAGAACTGTCACCACACGGACTGCAGCGGTTCAAGAAGGCGGCTCACCACCACCTTCTCGAGGGCAATTAGGGATGGGCAATAAATGCCGGCCTTGCCAGCGACGCCCACATCCCGTGAACGAATAAAAAAAAATACCTAAATCCAGTATGTCCTATATCTTGTTTGCCTGAATTTTATTTGTATGTATGAAAGGTGATGTTTCTTTAACATCATCTTCGACAGCAAAATTCATCAAGCTAGTTGAGGATTAAAGCATGATAAACAGGATGCTGATATTTATACTTCGTTAGTTAACTAGTAATGGCTTATAGTTTGATGAGCACTCCTAAATCAGATGTAGCATAGAGTTGATGCAGAATGAAACTTCCTCCACTCTGCAGTAATAACAATTCAGTCCAAGCTCATGATGAGTACCCCCTACCCACCCAAACCATCCTTACAGCTTCTCTGAGTAAGACTGTCAATTTATACATCTTTGTTATATCGTGAACCTGTATGCAATGGAAACTGGGCTGTTATTGCCTCAACTAATTCACTGGGATCCTGATAGCAGGAAGAGACCACTTTCATCATCTTAGACTGGAACTGCAGTCAATGCAACCTCTTGGCTAACCAAATGCACGTCTGAACCTCATCGATTCATCCACAGACCTACAAGATAATATATCTCTCTGTTTCTCTCTCTTTTTTCAAATTAGTTAACAAGGTGCAAAATCGTAGAGGGAAAATGCTCTGCAATAATTTTCCCTTTACTTTTATTACAAAGAAGCCTAATAAAAGCATCGCCTACCCACCCCTCGCAGTGGTATGTATTTAAAAAGTTGCATTTTTCTGGGAAATTATTCGTGCTTTCAGCTGATTAGCAACATTCAGTTCATAGTTTCAGATTCTGCAACGTTGTTGAGTTTGCTTGTGAATCTGGAAGTAATTTCCTTCCAGTTGGTCAGAGGATGTAATAGCTTATAATAATGGCCCAGAAAATGATTTTAAAATAACGGTCAGCCTAAGTGCTCACCATTATTAGTGGCAAAATCGAAGAGCAAGTACCGGCGATCGCATGTGCGCAGTTAAACGCGGAAATCTGGAACTTGCTCTTCCTGGTTCGCTGGCAATGTGACAGCTTCGCTTTAAAGGGATATCACCGGCTGCAATCAATGGAATCAACAGACCAGCGGCAAATTACTCTCCTGTCCAGCTGGAAACTAACTTATCTCACCATAAAACTGATACGCTCAGTTTTTAAATGTGGTAAGACATAATGACTGCCAACAACCTCCCTGGGACTAAAAATTAACTTTTAAAAATGTGGTGTCTCATTACTCCTGATTTTAATAGTTTTTGGACATTAAAAAAAAGTAATTAAAAATGTAAATTTTTTTTTACCTTTTCCTTCTGTCTCTTTTATCTCAGTCTTTTAATCTTCTTCTCTCTTTATTTCACTTTCTCTGTCATTTTATGTTAACTTTATCGGGCGCATCCGGGTTTTTAGTTTGCGCAGTTTGTCTATGAACTGCACTCCCTGGTTCTCACAGCGTGGCTTGCTTCGGGCTGATTGGGCAAAGGGGTCTTAGAAATCCTTTCACCACTCACACAGCCCGGGAAAAAACGCTGATCTTCAACTCACAGTTCAAGGAAGTTGGTGCCAAAAAATACGCGGTAAATTAGTGGGTGAATTTAAATCTAATGAGTGGCAATCACTGCTGGTTCTAAATTTGTAGATTTATCAACATAACATAAATTCTGTTCTATAGTCCAAGTTCTATGGGCCCGATTTTAGCACCCGCTATCGGGTGCGTTCTCGGCGGGGGGGGGGGCCTCGAAAATTGCGAAATCCAGGATCCCGACCAGATCCCGCCCCGATCCTGCCCACTTCCGGGTTCCCCGCTGACGCGCCGGCGTGCGCGCGCAGCCCCCGCTGGTGGGAATCCCGCAGGCAATTAAAGCCAGGGGGATGCCACTTGAGAGTATTTACTCAGCTATTTCAGGTCATTGACTGACCTGATTAAGGGACTGTGTGATTTTGGATCAACATGGGACTGTTTCCCACACTGGGGGAAACACTCCCAGATCGAATGGACGTGTTGCAGCTGTCAGCCTGTGGCAGCTGCAAAGGTCCATTTGACAGGTGGGGGGGGCGGGGGGGGAGAGACCCTCACCCATTGCAGGAGGCCACTCTGTCACTTGGGACAAAGTTTGGCCTCCACCACCCTCCTCCTGACGGTCAAAGTCACCAACCTGCACACTTACCCCGGGGTCCGGAGACATGTACCTACCTTGCGGACCCCCTCAGATGTACATCTTGCGGATGGGGGCCGCCGTAGCTGCAGTCATGACCTCCTCGGAGGGCGAACAGCATCACCAGCCTCACCAGCCTCGCCATCCACACCGTCCACCTCTGACACGTGGAGTTCCACAACAGAGTGCTGTGACACATCCACCTGTACAGCAGGAGGGAGGGCTACCGCAGAGAGAGATGCGTCGCAGAGGGCACTACCCTCGCCACAGGGTTCACAGACCGAGGCTCAGCCTCCTGGACCTCTCTGAGCAGCAGTGCACACGGAGGCTCAGAGTCACTCAACATGTAGCCGTGGACATCTGCAGCCTCTTTCATGCCGAACTGCTCCTGGCTGGCCCGTGCACCATCTTCCTACCTGTCGCTGTCAAAGTCACCACTGCCCTCCCGAACTTCTCCTCCACAGCCTTCCAGGGTGCAACCAGGGACATCGCCGATGTCTCTCAGTCGTCTGCGCAGAAGAGCCCTGCAAATACACCTACACCCACTCTGCAGTGACACAATGGGTGGCATCAGTGGTGTGTCCTCATAGTGATACCCAGGAGCGGGCATTATTGCACAAACTGGACAGGATTGGCGAAGACATGGCAGTAGTGGTGCCAATATAATGTGTGATGTGAGTTGTTCTGAAATTCAATATAAGTAACAACCATGACAAACCCTCAAACACCCTTGTGCATCCCCTTCATGCTCACGACACGTTTGCCTTACGCTGCCTACTGCACATATGTGATGCATGCCCTGTGGCTGCAGCACAGGTGGTGGCAGGTTGAGTGAGGCTGGCCGTGAGAGAGATGCACGAGAGGGTGAGTATGGGATAGAGCCATGAGATTGTATGAGGATTGGGTTGCGTGGTAGTGGCGGGGTGAGTACTGGCGAGGTGAGTAAGTGCAGGTAAGATGAGGATGGGGTTTGAGTGGTTATGAGGGGTGATGTGACAGAGTAGTGTTGGCAGTGCCGAAGGAGATGAGTGGTGGGGGCAGTGATGTGGCAGACGGAGTGTAGGGGAAAGACTACGTGTACTCACTTTGGCTGACCTACTGAGGTCATTGGACTGCCTCCTGCACTGTGTGCAGGTGGACGATATGTTGGTGGCGCAGGTGACCCCCTCTGCCACCTCGAGCCAGGCCTTCCTGGTGGTGGCGCAGGTGACCCCCTCTGCCACCTCGAGCCAGGCCTTCCTGGTGGCGGAGGCGGGCCGCTTCCTCCCACCCGCCGGGTGGAAGATCTCTGTCCTCCCCCTCCTCCTCACCCCATGTATTGATACCTGGGGTGAGGCATCATTAAACTGGGAGCAGCCTTCCCCCTGGGCTGCTCCATGCAGTCATCTTTGCTATTGGTTGCAGCATCTGTCAGTGGAGGACTGCCCCTTTAAATAGAGCGCCTCCAGCTGACAGATCTTACTGCGCATGCGCAGCCCGCCCGACGCGCAGATCAGCTGCGGGGAACCCGGAGGAGCAGGTAAGTGAATCCAATTAGTGCGTTGCCTGCTACGATAGCGTGGGAAACCCACTAATTTCACCGCGCCCGCTTGCCCATCCGCTGGGAACCCGCAACCCTGGTAAAATCGGGCCCTATGTGTCTGTAGTTAATACTTTGTTTTTGTCTTTTTCAAGATGCTGTATGATGGAGGGGGAAAGGGGGGGAAATGCTGTAGGTACAGATTTCTCAACAAACCCCATTCCTTGGAGATAGCATTTCCAGCACTTGGAATGTCAGTTGTATTTTAGTCAAAACTTCTGAGACAGGCTATTAGCTATTTTTGGACTAGGCAGAAATGCTTGGTGCTATTACAAGGCCCAGTTGTAATTTTGTGGAAGAGAACTTTCCTTCTCACTCCATGTAAAGTAACATTATATTAAGGTGAAATAGTGGCATTTTGTACATTTTCTTTTCAGCATCAGAAGTCTGAAGATGCAGCTCTTATCAGTTGTTTACTACAGGTGTGCTGCCTTTCAGGAGCCCAAGTTCCATAAAAACTCTTCAGCAAAGAAGCAGATATTCGCATTAGGGCAACGGCATAACTGAGTATGTCTGGAACAGAGTGTATTAGGGACTGTTTCTTAGACCAATACATCGGGGAACCAACCAGGGAACAGGCCATTTTGGACCTGGTAATGGATAACGAAACAGGATTAATTAATGATCTCAAAGTAAAGGATCCCTTGGGAAGCAGTGATCATAACATGATACAATTTCACATCCCATTTGAGAGCAAGGATCTTGGGTCTGAAACTACTGTATTAAACTTAAATAAGGGCAATTATAAAGGAATGAGGGCAGAATTGGCTAAAGTGGACAGGTTAAACAGATTAGATGGTATGATGGTGGATGAGCAGTGGCAAACATTTAAAAAGATATTTTTGTTGTGAGTCATAAGATATATCCCTGTGAGGAGGAAAGACTCCACAAAAAGGGTGAACCAACCATGGCTAACTAAGGAAGCCAAGGATGGTATCAGATTAAAAGAAAAAGCATACAACATGGCAAAGAATACTGGTAAGCCCGAAGATTGGGAAAACTTTAAAAACCAGCAAAGGATGACTAAAAGAATAATAAAGAGGGAGAATATAAATTATGAGAGTAAACTAGCAAGAAATATAAAAACTGACAGTAAAAGATTCTACAAGTATATAAAAAGGAAGAGGGTAGCTAAAGCAAACATTGGTCCCTTCGAGGATGAGACTGGGGAAATAATAATGGAAAACAAGGAAATGGCAGAGGAACTGAACAGATATTTTGTATCTGTCTTCACAATAGAAGACACTAATAACATACCAATAATAGTAGAAAATCAAGGGGCAAAGGGGAGGGAGGAACTAAAAACAATCACTATCACTAGAGAAAAAGTACTAGGTAAACTAATGGGTCTAAAGGCTGACAAGTCCCCTGGGCCTGATGGCTTGCATCCGAGGGTCTTGAAGTGGCTATAGAGATAGTGGATGAACTTTGAGTGGGAGTGATAGAGTAGTGTTGGCAGTGCAGAAGGAGATGTGGGGTGCGGGCGGTGATGTGGCAGACGGAGTGTAGGGGAATGAGTAAGTGTACTCACTTCGGCTGACCTACTTAGGTCATTGGAGCGCCTCCTGCACTGTATGCAGGTGTGTGATACGTTGCTGCTGCTGGTGACCTCCTCTGCCACCTCAAGCCAGACCTTCGTGGTGGCAGAGGCAGACCACTTCCTCCCGTCCGCTGGGGAGAAGATCTCTGTCCTCCTCCTCCTCCTCACCCCATCTAGTAGGACCTGGAGTGAGGCATCATTAAACCTGGGAGCAGCAGTCCCCCTGGGCTTCTCCATGCTGTAATATTGGCTCCTTTCTGCAGCATCAGTCAGTGGAGGACTGCCCCTTTCAATAGGGCTCCTCCAGCTGACAGCCTATGATGCGGCTGCGCAGTCTGCCTGCTTTCCAGCGCAAATCCTGGAAGCCAAGGTAAGTACCTTCAATTAGGCTGCGATCGCCTGCGGAGCACTCCGAATTCACTGGGCGCGCTACCCACGCGCCCAGTCGACCCCCCGCTGCCAACCCGCCTCCCTCCTAATATCGAGTCCAAAGTGTCTGCAAAGGGATATTGACAGGTTAAGCGAATGGGCAAAAATTTGGCAGATGGAATATAATGTGGGAAAATGTGAATCATCCACTTTGGGAGGAAAAATAAAAAAGCAAAATATTATTTGAATGGAGAAATACTACAAAATGCTACGGTACAGAGGGATCTGGGTGTCCTCGTACATGAAACACAAAAAGTCAACATACAGGTGCAGCAGGTAATCCGGAAGGCAAATGGAATATTGGCCTTTATTTCTAGGGGGATGGAGTATAAAAGCAGGTAAGTCATGCTACAACAGTACAGGGTGCTGGTGAGACCACACCTGGAGTACTGCGTACAGTTCTGGTGCCCTTATTTAAGGAAGGACATACTTGCATTGGAGGCAGTTCAGAGAAGGTTCACTAGGTTGATTCCGGGTATGGAAGGGTTGTCTTATGAGGAAAGATTGAACAGGTTGGGTCTACACTCATTGGAGTTTAGAAGAATGAGAGGAGATCTTATTGAAACATACAAGATTCTGAGGGGACTCGATAGGGTAGATGCTGAGAGGATGTTATCCCTCATGGAGGAATCTAAAACTAGGGACATAGTCTCAGAATAAGGGGTCGCCCATTTAAGACAGAAATAAGGAGGAATTTCTTCTCCCAGAGGGTTGTGAATCTTTTGAATTCTTTACCCCAAAAAGCTGTGGAGGCTGAGTCATTGAATACATTCAAGGCTGAGTTAGACAAATTTTTGATCAGCAAGGGAGTCAAAGAATATGGGGAAAAGGCGGGAAAGTGGAGTTGAGGTAAAAATCAGATCAGCCATGATCTCATTAAAGGCGGAGCAGGCTCGAGGGGCCAAATGGCCTACTCCTGTTCCTATCTCTTATGGTCTTATAACAGAAACAATTTGTTGGATAACTACATTGTCGATATTTTCTCTTTCATGTTCTTGATTCGATGCATTTGTTTCAGTGAAGATGATCAGTGTATGAGTTTAGAGCTTTGTTTGAAATGTTAAACTATAGTTGTTATAGAACCTAGACCAATCAAAGGAATTAGTGTTTTTTATAATGCCAAAAGACCCTTTTGATCTTCAAGACACTTTTTGACTATTGGTGAGTTGTTTTCTTTACAACCTCCTCTTAACTGTTCCTACGGTCCTCTTTCATAATAATATGACCAGGCTCCACTGAAGAAAGAACCTCACAGAGGAAACCCATTTTGCTATTATGAAATCTCACCACACACTGTGTGACAGTGGTATCATGGCAATTGGATTACTGACAGAATCCATATTCTTTCCTATGTGCCAGAAATTCTTTGTTCAGTCCTTTTCAATGAACAGTGGAGTGAAAGAAAGCAGAGATGTAACAACATCCATTTTCATGCCAAAAACGTCTTGAAAATGGTTCCAATTGATGGGTGGGAGGGAGAGGCAACCACCTGATGACAAGCTAAATTTAGTTTCATGCTGTACTTGTCAGTTGAATACTTGATGATGGGGTCATTGTAGAGCTACAGCCTGGAGTATTTATTCCTTTAAAGATGTAACTTTTATTTTTGTTACACATAAGCTGCTTTGTCTTCAGAGAGTTCGGACTGTGTAGGTGTGGAATTGTACACTGATTTTTAAGTATCTCTATACTAGTTAATCTCCCATGGTGTTTCTAACAAAGAAAAACATTACCTCTCTTACTGTCTCTGCTACTGTCTGTGCTTGTCGCCCACTGTGTTTGTTTTTGTCTCTTTTTTTTTTCTATTGCTTTTTTTCGACATCACTGTGTCTCTGACTTTTTCTCCCTCTTTCCTCACTTTTTTTTCTCTCTTGCTCATAGGAAGAAAAACAAGGGCAAATACTTGTGTATCGAGATAGCTAATGATGAAGTTGAAAGAGATCTAGGGGTCGTGGTAGACTTGACATTCAACACGTCCAACCACTGCACAGCAGTATCAGCAAAGCAAATAAAATGTTGAACTACATAGCCAAAACAGGAGAGCATATGTCAGAAGAAGCCATGCTTGTGCTCAGACTGTATAATGCTCTGGTCAGACCAACCTCGAGTACTGTGTCCAGTTCTGATCACCCAGACACAAAGAAGATATTCCAGCACTTAGCGACAGTTCTGAGAAGAGCCACAAAGCCAATCCTTAGTGTTAGCAGATTGAGATATGAGGGAATGTTGGCGAAATTGGGCTTTTCATGCTCAAGATGAGGTAATTGAGGACTGATCTTCTGGAAATATATGAGGATAAATGATATGGAAAAGATGGATCTGAAAAATTACTTTAGACTAAATTGTGAGTCAGGCAAGAAGATAACAATTCAACATAGTTGAAGACAAATATCGGCCTGAAGTCAGAAATTCTTCTTCACGCAGAAAGTGATCAACTAATGGAATGGACTTCCGGGTAGAATAATGGAAGCGAAAACCCAAGGATTATTTAAGAAAAAGTCACAATGGAAAGACTGTAGGTTCTTTCCGGATGGGTGAACTAAAATGGGCCAAATGGCCTTCCTCATCCGTATTTATCTTGTGATCTTTCTGTAGGTCTTTAATTCCCTCTTCTGAATATCTGCCATTCTCATTTGTACGCCTCCCACACTTTCTCTCGCCTTTTTCCTGTATGTCTCCTAATCTGAATGTCTCATGCACCCAAGTCAGATAATGAATTATTCTTATATTTAATGTCCCCATCAATTAGATATTGAATTATTCCACACAAATGTACCAGACGAGGTCCAACCTGGAGCAGGTGAGGCTCCAGATGAATTAGCCAGAGATTAGGTGAGGAGCAGGTGAGTGTGTCCCTCCCACACAGGTGACATTTCTAGACCATTTTCTTCCTTGGGCAGTAGATAGGAACAGAAGAATTGCTGGGGATCCATGTGGCGTTGGTTCTGGAAGGCCTGGAAATCATCTGGGTCTGACCAAGGCTTGGTGTAACTGAAGCATAACTTCCTCCTCTTGAGATAAAGGCCAACATTCCATTACTTTTTTGTGACTGTTCACTAGCTTTTAGTGATTTGTGTTCATGGACACCCAAATTTCTTTGCTCCTCCACAGTTCCTAGTTTCTCACCATTAAGAAAATATTCCAATTTGTCTTTCTTAGATCCAAAGTGGACCACCTCACACTTGCTCACATTAAATTCCATTTGCCATAGTTTTTCCCACCCACTTAGTCTGTCTATGTCCCTTTTGTAACTTCCTGCTCCCATCTGCACAACTTACTGTGCCTCCCAACTTAGCGTCATCTGGAAACTTGGATTTACAACTCTCTATTCCTTCATTCAAGTCATTGATATATATGATGAAAAGCTGAGGCCCCAGTACAGATCCCTGGGGAACACCACTTGTTACATCTTGCCACTCAGAGTATGTTTCCTTTATCACTATTCTCTGTCTCCTACCTCCCAATCAATTTCCAACCCATGTCGCAACATTGCTTCCAATTCCGTGCACTTTCATTTTTGCTAATAATCTCTTGTGCGGAACCTTAAAAAATGCCTTCTGGAAGTCCATATAGGTAAAATTCATAGAGACTCCCTTATCCACCATGTTAGTCACCTCCTCAAAAAATTCTACTAGATTAGTCAGATATGACTTACCCTTTACAAATCCATACTGACTCTCTCTGATCAGCTCATACTTGTCCAAGTGCTTTGTCACTGATAACAGATTCCAGTGACTTCCCCACAACTGACTGATGTCTGTAGTTAAAAGATTTCTCTCTCCATCCCTTCTTAAATAATGGAATGACATTTGCAATATTCCAATCCAGCGGCACAGTTCCTGAATCAAGAGAGCTTTGGAAAATTATGACTAACTCATTTGCAATTTGCTCACCTATTTCCTTTAATACCTGGAGTGGAAATCCATCAAGTCCTGGAGATTTGTTTATCTTCAGTCCCATTTTTTTTACTTGTAGTAACTCCAATAAATTCCTCCCTTTTAACTTATTTTTAGTTTCCCTTGTACCACTGGTATTTTATCCTTCCTTTACTGTGAAGACAGATACAAAGTATTCATTTAGCAAGTCTGCATTTCATTATTTTCAATTACAGTATCACCTATGTCTGTCTTTAATGGGCGTAAATTCTCCTTTATCGTTCTCTTTCTTAATATATTTATAAATACATTTACTATTAGCTTTGAAATCCCTCGCAATGTATTTTTCATATTTCCTTTTTGTACCTCTTCGTACTTTCTTTGTATCCCTTTTTGTTGCTTTTTATTGCTCTCCCAGTCCACTGGATTTCGACTTTTCCTTGCATATGTGTAAGTCTTTTTGTTTAGCTTGATACTGTATCTTGCCTCATTTGTTGACCATGCTTAACTACACAGTGGAGCTTTTACCTTTTAGGGGTATGTACTGGTTTGGCATTACACTAACTATTTATTTGAATACCTCCACTGTTTGTTTGTAGGTTTACCCATTAACAGTTCAGCCCAGTTTACTGTGATCAATTTATGTTTCATCCCTTCAAAGTCTGCCTTACTTAAATTTAAAACCTTGGTTTGTGAATCTCCCTTCTCCCTCTCAAACTCAATATCAAATTTGATCATGTTATGGTCACTGTTTGCAAGATGTTCCCTTACCGTCAGATTGTTAACTAATTCTGGCTCGTCACTATTCATGGTAGATTTTGGAAAAGATTCAACTTGCACATCAAAAGGGACAGGGTCCACTTGCAAGAACCACTGTTGAGTGAGAAAATGGTTTAATAAAAATCTGAAGTTGTAACAATATCCTATATTCAAAGTTAAGCTTGTCTCCAAATACTTTTTTATATTTGAAAGTCCGAGAATAAATCCCAACAGTAGCCATTCTTTTTGTTGTTTTAAAAAAAATGGTTGGAGCTGGAATTGGCCGGCAAAGGACAATTCCAAATGTTTTTCATCAGACACATCTCTGGCTGAATATCATCCAAAAAAAAAATCCAAAGAGCACAATAACAGTTGGCAAAAGCTGACAAAGGATAATTTTGCAAGGGTATTCTTAAGAATTCGATTTCCCGCTGTCAGTGATAATTAGAGAGTTAGATATCTAGCAAATTTGCATGTAATGGCAAACTAGAGCTGATGCCAGGGCACTGAGTATTTGGCAGCTGTACCAGTGGCTATACTTTCATTACTTGAAGTTCTGATTTTTTTTTCAGCTACTTAGTCTCTGCAGACCAGTGTTTATTTATCCCAGCTTTTGTTCTTGAAATGTAATATTGCATTATTTGATTTGTTTATTAGATTGTGTTTTCACTTTTTATAGTTCAGTATGCAAATATAATAGAAAATGTTAAATCCGTACTTGTGATTGCAATAATTATCCAATGAGCTATTTAAACGCAAAGGGAAACAATGATTTTTCTTGTGATGGCTCTCTAATATGCAAGATTACACTGGGTGTTAAAAAAAATGCACAAGAATTCACAGCAATGAAACCACATTTATATCCTCTGATGTATGACCTTGTTCACCTGTAGATGTAAGTGTCACAGAAGAATAGAATAAAGCACAGAACTGACTTAATTATGTTTTCTACGTTTTGTTGGATGTAATGCAAAAATGTTACAATGGAACTGTTTGTTCCAGGCTGAAAACAATGATGTCAAGACTTGATTAAGCTCTTTAGTAAGACCATGTTGCTGTTATTATATAGTTATTTAACTCTTTATCAAACTCCTCTAAATGATGAATTGTTGTTTTGTAAAAACTACAAGGCATGTATTCATACACAAGAGGGACAGCTGAAAGGCAAATCGTTTTCTGGAAATTCTGCCTTTGGAGACTTGAACTAAAAGATTGACACTGATCTACCACAGGCTACATCTAAGGGGATCTGCCAAAATGTAGAAGATAATGTACAAAGGTCATTGCATCAATACTGTTGGATTGGGACAGCTCAAATTACAGACATGTTAGACATTCCTTACAACGATCATTCTTTACACTACCCCTCCCCCGTCCGCGGTCTCCGCGCGCCCCCCTCCCCCGTCCCCCGTCCGCGGTCTCCGCGCGCCCCCCTCCCCCGTCCGCGGTCACCGCGCGCCCCCCTCCCCCGTCCGCGGTCACCGCGCGCCCCCCTCCCCCGTCCGCGGTCTCCGCGCGCCCCCCTCCCCCGTCCGCGGTCTCCGCGCGCCCCCTCCCCCGTCCGTGGTCACCGCGCGCCCACTCCCCCGTCCGCGGTCACCGCGCGCCCCCTCCCCCGTCCGCGGTCTCCGCGCGCCCCCCTCCCCCGTCCGCGGTCTCCGCGCGCCCCCCTCCCCCGTCCGCGGTCTCCGCGCGCCCCCCCTCCCCCGTCCGCGGTCTCCGCGCGCCCCCCTCCCCCGTCCGCGGTCACCGCGCGCCCCCCTCCCCCGTCCGCGGTCTCCGCGCGCCCCCCTCCCCCGTCCGCGTTCTCCGCGCGCCCCCCTCCCCGTCCGCGGTCACCGCGCGCCCCCCCTCCCCCGTCCGCGGTCACCGCGCGCCCCCCTCCCCCGTCCGCGGTCACCGCGCGCCCCCTCCCCCGTCCGCGGTCACCGCGCGCCCCCTCCCCCGTCCGCGGTCACCGCGCGCCCCCCTCCCCCGTCCGCGGTCACCGCGCGCCCCCCTCCCCCGTCCGCGGTCACCGCCTCTCCGCCGCCGCACATCCGCGGTTTCCGCCCTCCGCCCCCCCCGTCCGCGGTCTCCGCCTCTCTGCCCCCCCCCGTCCGTGGTCTCCGCCTCTCTGCCCCCTCCCCATCCGCGGTCTCTGCCTGCTCCCCCCCCCGTCCGCGGTCTCTGCCCGCACCCCCCCCCCCGTCCGCGGTCTCCGCCCGCCCCCCTCCCCCGTCCGCGGTCTCCGCCCCCCCAGTCCGCGGTCTCCCCCAGTCAGTTAGCCTGTCAATCTGGCTGGCTGTCAGGCGGGAAACCTACAGAAAAAGAATGAAAGATGTCCTTACGTCAAAAACGTAAGGACTTCCGGGAAACCCGCGCTTCCGGGTTTCCTGTCAGGAAATCCCCCCCCCCCCCCAACCCCCCCCAACCCCGGTCCTCTTCCTAGCTCCCCGTTAAAATTTACCCAGTAGACTGCAGGGCGGACAACCAGAATGCTAACCATGGCAGCGTGGAGCAGGAGGCAGTCCAAGGAGTGGGGGGGAAAGCAGATTATAAAGGTTGTAGTTATAGGGATTCTACAATTAGGGGGATAGAAAGCATCCTCTGCTGTCATGACTGAGAGTCCAGAAGGGTGTGTTGCCTACCTGATGTAAGGATAAAGGATCCAGTTGTCATAGTCCATGTTGGGACCAATGACATAGGGAAGAAAAGGGAGGAGGTCCTGCTAAGGGAATATCAGAAGTTAGGGACTAAATTAAAAAAACAGGACCTCACAGGTGGTAATCTAGGGATTACTACCCAAACCACGTACTAATTGGCTTAGGGATAAATAGATCAGGAAAGTGATTGCAAGACTGAAAGAGTGAAATGGGAAGTCCGGGTTCCATTTCATGTGACACAGGTACCGGTACTGGGACAGGAAGGAGCTGAACTGCTGGATCGGGCTTCACCTGTGGAATGGGACCAGTGTCCTGGCAGAAAGGATAAATAGGGCTGTCAATAGGACTTTAAGCTTGTAAAACAGAGGGACGGATCTGGGGAAGAATACATAAGTCTGAAGAAAAAAGAAATAGGAAATGAGAGTACAGGTCAGACCAAGTTAAGGAATAAGGGTAACATAAACGGTCAGGGAACAAATATAGTTATAGAATATGAGTACAAAATGACTGTTAAAAATAAAGGGAGGGGAACAATTACTAAAAAAACAAATTAAATTGCCTGTAGAGCAATGTACACAGCATCTGAAACAAAACAGGGGAACTGGAGGCAATAATTTATAGCAAGGAGCCAGATGTGGTAGGGATAACTGAAACATGGGCTACATAAGGAACAGAACTGGCAGTTAAATATTGCAGGATATAATGTATTTAGAAAAGATAGGGAAGGAAGAAGTGGGTGGGGTAGCTGTATTAATAAGAGTCAACATAATGTCAATAGAAAAAAGGGACATAATAAAATTAAGATAGAAACAGAATCCAGAGAAAAAGGATAAGAAGGGATCAAACATGTTAATAGGTATATTCTACAGACCGCCTAATAGTGGAAGGGAAGTGGAGGATGAAATATGTAGACAAATTTATGAAATGAGTAAAAAACATAGAATAATATACATCGGAGATTTCAACTACCCCCAAATAAACTGGCAAGAAGAGGTAGGGAATGGAGTTTTTACAGTGCGTACATGACTCCTTTCTTACCCAGTATGTGAGAAGCCCAACAAGAGAGCAATCACTGCTGAATCTAGTAATGGGAAATGAACCGGAACATATTAGAGAAGTAAGCATGGGGGAGCATCTAGGCAATAGCAATCATAACATCATGAGGTTTAAAATAACAATTGAGAAAGACATAAGTAAGACAAAGACCAAAGTAATGGATTGGAAAAAAGCCAATTTTAGGGGCTGAGAATGGACCTAAGGAAGGTAAACTGAAAAAAAAATGTCGACAGACAAAGAGATCAAACAGCAGTGGATAATATTTAAAACAGTGATCAACAGAGTTCAGGAGAAATATATTCCTCGAAAAAGCAAGAACAAACTAGCCAATAATAAAACACCATGGATGAATAAAGAGATAATGGTAAAATTGAAACTAAAGAAAAAGGCATACTATAAGTACATAGACAACAAAGGAGAGGATGACAAAAGGGAATACGAAGAGGTTAGAAAAGAAGTCAAAAAAACAATTAGGAAAGCAAAGAGGAACTACGAGATTAAATTATCAAGGAATATAAAAAGAAATAGTAAAGTATTTTACAGACACATAAATAACAAAAGAAAAATCAGAATAGGGAAAGGGCCACTAAAAGATGCACAAGATAAACTCACAGTTAACGACAGCGAAATGGCAGGAAAATTAATTAGTTACACTGCCTCCATATTTACCAGGGAGACAAAAAAGGTGGGAAGGACATTAGAAGAAGAGATCGAAAAAGATATTAAAACATTTAAGATAGAAAAGGGGCAGATAATTGATAAACTAATCAAACTTAGGGAGGAAATGACCCCTGGTGCAGATGGATTGCATCTGAGAGGTTGAACTTCAGTCAAATTTTGCTTGATAATTGCTCCTGTGAATTGCCTTGGAATGTTTTACTATGCTAGGCACTATATAAGTGCAAGTTTTTGTTGTTGTTATGCCTGGACTGTGAGTGCAAGCAAAGCACTTGACCATGAGAGTACCATAGCTAAGTCCAATCCTGTCATTGCCTGATTTCCACAAGTGCTGTACCCTAAGAATGGAATCTTGGCCGATTTTCTAATTTTTCTTTGCTGGCCCAGGAATGATGAGGCCAATTTTAATGCCCTGACCCCCACCCAAACTGACGTTAATAAACTCAACACAAACGGGGAGTTGAACCTTGAACTTTCTTGACTAATTCTGATAGTACCACACCACATGGTGCAAGTATCTGCCAAGACATCCAGAGTTACCCAAAAGCTAGAGGTATATCCACAATTTTTGGAAAATGGGCTATAAAACTTCTTGATAGCATTAAAATGCAGAAACTAATTATATTGAGGAGTCACAATATGATTTACTTGATTGAGCAGGCCTGATAATTAAATAAAATGTAATCTGTTTTGCAACGGCACAGATTCTCTCGGTCACCTATTTAAAGATGTACAGAGCACTCACTAAATAGTGAATCAAATATAAAACTTATTTATGAGGAACTTGGAATAATCATTAAAAGTGATTTCTATGTATATGCTCCGGGAGCTTTCTTTCAAGACCAGCATGAATTTAATATGAAGTAGACATTGCTTAAAATATTGGCCTTTAGGGGTTATATCATTCAAGGAACACAGCAAAAAACAAAATGTTAGTTTATTACCTGCGGTTGGCTTCATTTCTCTAAATTTACATTGGAATATTTAACCAGTTCTATCTGTCTGCTTTAACTAAGCCTTGGGTGGCATTTAGGCAGAGGCTGACCGTATCCATTTTATTAAAGGCTTTCTTTCATCAATTAAACCATCCTTCAGGCATGTAATATAAACTTGGTGTTATCCAAGCAAACTTTAAGTCCATTTGAACTAGTAGTGATATGTGATGGAACATCTCTTTCATTAGAAATGGCATTGTTTCTAACCATCGCATCAGCTGGACACATTAGTATGCTTCAGGCCTTAAACAAGGATTTTCTAGTTAAATGGATAACAATCGAGTGTCCCAGCCCTAAATTTCTCTCCAAATTTATCTTTGATTTTCTTGCATCCACAATTATACCAAATTACTGTGCATGTCTTCACTGAGTGTAAAATTCATTGGTAGGACTGTTCATTTCCACAAGGGTCATGTATAATTATCATAGACTTTGGGTCCATTATATTGAAGATAAATTGATGGCTTAGTTTTGTTGGGCATCATACATGGATTTTCTCAACAGCTATTTTACAATCATTAAGACTCTAAGCTTAAATTACATTGCAGAGACAGTATTAAAATGGCTGTAGCTGTGGTGTACTGGCATAGTGCACTGGAGTATCATCGTTATAGTGGAATGCAGGCCCACGCCAGCAAGCTCTTGATCTTAGCTGTTGGGGTTGCTGAGTTGCTATAAAAGAAGATCATCTTCAAGGGGGAGTCATCCCAGGATACATTTGTGCACCAATATGTGCACAAGACCATGGGGTAATTTTTAACATCCCGGTGGAATCTCAGCAGGGGGGCGGTCAATGAGCACGTGGGAAACCCGGAAAAAATTTTCACGCTTTTTCTCGAGCGATCATGACATAATTGAGGGCCCTTAATGTGGCTTCTTGGTTTGGCATCTGCAGGCTGCGCAGCGGACGCACTGCGCACCCGAATGACGTGCTGGGACCTGGATTATTTAAACGGCCATTGCAACCATGGGTTTTCAGGAAGAAAGGAGTAATTTAACAAGAAGGAGCAGAGGAGGAGGCTAGCACCCAGGTTCAGTGACACCTCACCGGAGTTGCTGCAAGTCGCTGTAAGGAGTAGGTGGCAAATATTGTACCCGGCAGACAGGAGGAAGCGCCCCCATGTCTCACCAGTTGCTCACCCCCCTCAACCAGTACCCACAATGCTGACTCCCCTCCAGATGTCCAACTCTTCCCCTGCACGGGTGCAGGTGCAGCAGTCTTGGCGGAGCCCAAAACCCAGAGGTCGTAGGCCGAAAGCATCTAAGCAGTCAGGGCGTGAATCTGAGCAACCTGCTACTACCTCTGCTGAAGCCACGGGGGATGCACCACGTAGAAGCGCTAGAAAGACGAAGTCTAAGGTTTTATAATCACCAAGGATATGCACAAGGGTGTCTGACGGAATGACATTTAGCAATTTAATTTGCTAAATGCACATTAAATGTTATAATTCTCACCACCACTGCCACGTCTTGCCCATTCTTGAGTCCCTTTTGTGAAAGCGTCCTTTTGTGTGCTTCATCATGAATGGCAAGACTTGATGCCACCCAGTGGGTGTGTTTACAATGGGTGTATGTGTGGTTATAGGAATGTTTTGTGTAAGGGGGTTGTGGGGGGTGGGGGAGACTGGTGTAGGTGGTGGTGCTCATCCAGGTGGTCTGAGTACTTGACTATCTTCACTTAGATTCTCATCAGGAGATCTGCAATCAAATATGAGTGAATCCCTGGCATCACAAGCAGACGGGTGAGCCACTGCTCTGCCGATGGGTTGCCCATGGTCGTCCTCCTCCTCCTCCTCCTCTTCAATGTTGATGGCAGATGCAGTTGCTTCATGAGCGCTTGGGACCTCATCCGCCTGTAACCCTCTCTGTTAAACGATGTTGTGCAGGATGCAACACACGACTATTATTCTACACACCCTCGCCGGTGAGTACTGAAGGGATCCTCCAGATCGATCCAGGCACCTGAAGCGCATCTTGAGCATTCCTATGGCTTTTTCAATGACAGACCTGGTGGTGATATGACTGTCATTGTACCGCTGCTGTGCCTCGGCAGTGGGGTTTCTCAGAGGTGTCATGAGTCACGTCTGCAGGGGGTATCCCTTGTCTCCAGGGAGCCAGCCCTTACGTATGTTTTGTGCATGGAAGAGGGTCGGGATGTTGGATTCGTACAGAATGAAGGAATCACGACAGCTGCCAGGGAATTTGACACACACCTGCAGAAACCTCTTCTCGTGGTCGCAAACCAGCTGAGCATTGATGGAGTGACATCCCTTTCTGTTGATGAACAGTCCTGGCTCACACGCAGGTCCTCGGATTGCTACATTTGTGCAATCAATTTGCACCCTATACCCGTGGGAAGTCAGCTAGAGAATGGAAACCCATCGCCCTTTCAGTCTGGCTGATGTCATCGATGGGGATGTTGACGTAGTCGGATGACCTGGGAAACAAGCCACCTGTGACCTGTCATATACACTTGCGCATTCGACTGAGAGATCCTGGTGATGTCACCGGTGGCGCCCTGGAAGGATTTGGAGGTGAAGAAGTTGAGGGCAGTGGTGACTTTAACTGTGACGGGCAATGCATGGCCACCAGGCCCAGCCAAGAGCAGCTTTGCACAAAGAAGCAAGCAGATGTCTGCGACCACCTGGCGACCCAATCTGAGCCTCCGTAGGCACTGCTCCTCAGAGAGATCCAGGAAGCTCAGCTTCTGCCCGTAGACCCTCCCACGCGGCTCGTGCTTCCTGCGACCTCGGCCCCTCCGTTGGTTCCCCTCTCTGCTATTCTGCTGGTTCTTGTGGCGCACCTCTGTCTTGTGGAGCTGCAAGTCCCGGAACTTTATGCTGTGCCTGCCGCAGATGGTGATGTGACTCCTCCTCAGATGCGCTGCTGAATAAATCCATTGCACTCCCCCACCCCCCATCCTGATGGTGTCAGTTTGAGGGGGTCCAAACTGTAGGTAAATATGTGTGAACACAAGAATTCTGAATGTGAACAAAGACATCTCAGTCTAAACAGAATTCCCAGCCAAAGGTTTGTCTGAGAGAACTGATTGCCCTGCTGCAAAAACTCACCTTTTATTCACATGTGAATAAATCACTGGTTTAAAGGTCCAAATGGCTGCCAACTGCAACTCGCCTCTGTTTTCATGGCGTCTTTCAGAGACCACAGGAGACACTTTAAGGTAGAGTTAAAATTGTTTGCCTGCCTCAATACACTAAAATTTAATGGCCTTAACTACTTCAGCTACCTTAATTGCACCTTTAAATATCGACTTTGGGTTCCAAAAGTGCGCGCGCACCCAGATACGTCTGGGTCAAACGCGGAACTCGGCGGCTTGGAGCGTTCGGGATTCGTTCCCACTCTAAAATTCAACAATTTTCATTGACTCCCCGCCCCCAACCCACCCACTCTTTGAGGTTAAAATTTATCCCCATATGTGGAAAAAGATGTGTGTAATGGGACAGACATATGACACTTGCTTAATGGAAATCACACTAGTAAATATAATGGAGGAAGATCAGAAGGAGATGATCAGAGTGAGTACATTGAAGCTTGCGATGGAACTGGAGGAGCTATGTTTATATTAGATTTTACACAAAAAGATTAATAACTTGCAATGCATAATTAAATTGGTGTCATCCTTGACTCAGCACTAGCAGCCTCGCCTCTGAGTCAGAAGGCCGTGAGTTCAAGCCCCATGCTGGAGACCTGTGTACGTAATCTATGCTGACACTTCTGTGCAGTACTGAGGGAGCACTTCACTGCCAGAGATGCCGTCTTTCGGATGAGACGTTAAACTGAGGCCCGTCTGCCCTATCAGGCAGGCCTAAAAGATCCCACAGCACTATTCGAAAAAGAGCAGGGCAGTTCTCCTAGTGTCCTGGTCAACATTTATCCTTCAACCAATATTACTTTAAAAAAAAGGCTATCTAGTCATTTATCCTATTGGTGTTTGTGGGACCTTACTGTGTGCAAATTGACTGCCACGTTTCCCTACATTACAACAGTGACTACACTTCACAAGTTCTTCATTGACTACGAAGTGCTTTGGAACATCCTGAGATCATGAAAGATGCCATATAAATGTAAATTAATTCTTTTTTCTTTTTATTAGCTTTTTCTTTTTTCTCTTTTTTTTCATTTTCTTTCTTGCCAGAGGTTCTTCCATTCAGCTGATTTTTTTTTTACATTGATGGTGTATTTTACATTGATACTGTTCCATGCTACAGAATCACTCAGTTTATACTGCAGTCATATAGTACAGGAGAAGGTCTTGACAATACAGACTAAACTGCTTCCATGTTGGTGAGATCTTCAGGCATGATAAATTTGCACAACAAATGCTTAGATTACTGCTACAGAGGTTAAAATGCACAGAAAAACCCCACTGGGCTTTGTGAAGAAACCGATCAAGTTTTACAGGCTGTAATGTTAATTTATCTCCCGAATTCACTATTGTTATTATCTGTTATAATTTAAAGTAGCCGGACAAAAAGTTTTAAACTTTTATTTTGTCTGGTCACTTAATTAAAGAATTACAAGGAAAATAAATGTCTTGATTATGGAAAAACAAAATTTAATAATGCAATTCTCTAAGGAACTGCTGTTGCTTAAGCTTCAAGAATCAAGTGCCTAATGTTCACAGCAACCATTTGTTCTGGGTCTCATTTGACAAATAGAATTTCTAACACCATCTAAGGAATAAAACCTGCTTGCAGCACAAGCCCTCAGGAACACTAAATTATACTTTGAGCTGGCACTTATACAGCTGAAGTAGTTAATTCAGGATTAGACTTTGGATAGATCATTACCCAAGTCCTATATTGTTTCATTCCTCAGCGTATTATACTGCTGCCACTGACCTTCACAATGAGGTGTGTCAATAAATTCTCTGGTGTGTCAATGACTTACTACCCAGCACCAAAAAGCAGGCCCTTAAATCTGTTGCCGTGGCGACGTGCTGTTGGTAAAGGTCAGGGAGATTTTGTCCTGGGCTTTTTGGATTTTTTTTCAAAGCACTTTATACTTGGCTTTTGTTTACAAAGCCGAAATGTACTCCTCTTAGGGGACCATTTATAGACCATTTGCATTTCAGAAGTAAGTTACTCTGACCTGCTAGCACCTCCCTGGGGGCCACTGGAATGAACAGTTAATGCACGTTTTTACATGCCTGGTGTTCATATGCTAACTGCCATTTCCATGCTATTTTGTTGAGAAATGAAGCAGTTCCAGAAATCATATGGTTCAACATATGTTCTATGTTTGCAGAAAAGTAAAATGACATGCATGATCGTTTTTGAATATTCCTCTATGCATTGGAATTTGGGCTGCTTTATTTATAGGAAAAATGGATTTCTGTGGGAACTGTAACTGTAACATAAATGTTGACATCTTAATGTGCTCAAAAGATCAATGAGTATATCTAGTAACTCACTGAGCCATACTTACCAGAAAGGTCCCAGGTTTGATACCAAGTCTGTGCTGAGTTAGCTGATATTCGCTAAGATGTGGAGATGCCGGTGATGGACTGGGGTTAACAATTGTAAACAATTTTACAACACCAAGTTATAGTCCAACGATTTTATTTTTAATCCCACAAGCTTTTGGGGGCTTTCCCCTTCCACACCGCCTGAGGAAGGGGAAAGCCCCCAAAAGCTTGTGGGATTAAAAATAAAATCGTTGGACTATAACTTGGTGTTGTAAAATTGTTTACAATCGATATTCGCTAAGGCAGCGTTAGTGCCGCTACAGTTGATCTCAGTGCCCCTAGGTTAGGTAGGAGAAAATAGGCTGGTATTCCTGTTCCTGATCATTACCCAGTGCACCCTGCTGGAAGTCTACATGTGTGGATGTTGGACCAGGATGGAATCTGGCTCAAGTAGCCTGATGATGTTCACTGCCTAGGCTCACCCATAACAGCCACTTGAGCCGGTTCCAGAGGGCATTCAATGCTTATGGAGCCGTACCTCAGTGAGGAGTCAACATATTCAGGAGAAGAAAACAACAACAATCTGCATTTATATAGTGCCTTTAACAAAGGAAAACATCCCATGGCACTTCACAGAAGCAAAATCAGACACAGATTGATGTTGGGCCAAAGGGGGAGCTATTGGGAGGGGTGACTAAAAGCTTGGTGAAAGAGGTGGGCCTAAAGAGGTGGGCCTTAAAGGTGGAGAGATAGAAAGGTTTAAGGAGGGAATTCCAGAGCTCAGGGATGAAGGCCTCCAATGGTGAGTCAAAGGGAGGCGAGGATCCACAAGGCCAGAGGAATGAGATTCCTGGGGGAGTTGTCGGGCTGTGGGAGGTTATAGATATAGGGATGGGTGAGGCCATAAGGGGATTTAAACATGAGGATTAGAATTTTAAATTTGAGGCATTGGGGGATGGGGAGCCAATGTGCGGCAATGTGAGACTTTGTGCGGGATAGGATATGGGCAGCAAAGTTTTGGATGAGCTGAAGTTTAAGGAAGGGTGGAGGCTGGGAGACTGGCCAGGAGAGCATTGGAGGAGTTAAGTCTGGAGGTGATGAGGATTTCGGCAGCAGATGGAATGAGGCAGGGCGGAAATGGGTGTTATGGAGGTGGACTTCTGCGCTCCTCCAATTCTGGCCTCTTGTGCATCCTCAATTTTCATTGCTCCACCATTGGCAGCTGTGCCTTCAGTTGCCTTGGCCCTAAGCTCTGGAATTCCCTCCCTAACCTTCTCCGCCTCTCTACCTCTCTCTCCTCCTATAAGGCGCTCCTTAAAACCTACCTTTTTGACCAAGCTTTTGGTCACATGTCCTAATATCTCCTTATGTGGTTCGGTATCAAATTTTGTTTGATAACGCTCCTGTGAAGCGCCTTGGGACGTTTCAGTACATGAAAGGCGCTATATAAATGCAAGTTGTTGTTGTGAATATAAAAGGTGTATGAGTAGAAATTCAGGGCCCTGTGGAAGTGATAGTGGTGGGGTTAACTTGTCCGTGAGTCTTCCACCTTTTTCTCTTTCACGCCCCCCCCCCCCACCCCCTCCATCACATTCCTACTCTAAGGTTTCCCTTTGCATCTTTCTTTCCCTTCCAGCTCCTGGTTCTTTCTGATCAGCTGCTCCTCAGTTTTCTTAATGAAGTGGAGGCAGTATTCGAACATTAAAATCAAATTCCCCACTCTCAGTGAAGCCATCCCATAAGCTGCTGTGACTCTGAAAGAGAGTGAGTAATTTGATTTTAATGAATACGCTGATTCTTCCCAGCTTTGCTGCCACATGGCACCAAGACAATTGTAGACCAGGAACAGGAAGTGGGAGGGCAGGGGAGAGTGTAGTGTTGCAATAAAAGCTTGTGCAAAAAGCTGAATCCACTGATGTTTGAAAGTAGGGCTGGTGCAATTTGTTTTTTGGCTTGAAATTGGGGTGCGGGGGGGGGGGGAGGTCACAGGTCATTTTCATAGGTGAGTATACGTACACTAGTTGGGCGCTCAGACGCAGCTAGTACATTGAATCAGTACTTCAGTTATCACGAACAGCCATAATTCTTGTACACAAACATATAGACATTACAGTTGTCATCTGTGTGCATCAGGACTCACAATCACCACAGTTCTGGTACTGTTAGACCAAAATCAATAGCAGCTTAATGTCTCTTTATGATATTCGTCACAGCACTTCAAAGAGTCAACTACCATAAAAATACAAAGCCTTGAAGAGAAATGAATGTACAAATCCATCTTGTATAACAAACTCTGCAGCTAGGTGGCACATTAATTTGTCCCTTTCTATAGTTCAAGGTTGTATTCTTTTGTCATGATAAATTGGCTGCTTGCCTAAGCATAAGAAGCTGGGTTTGTGTAACCTAAAAAATAATAATTGAGGGAAAAAGTTGTCTTTTGGAGATCTGTGAATACTCATTCTGACAAGTGATTAGTTAGCACTTGGGTAATGCAGTGCAGCTGGGTGTGTGAAATAGAATTGAAACAGCTCTGCTTCATTCATACTTAATACTAAATTTATACTTGGCACACTTGGATTTTTTTCCCAAACCCACATTACCACTGCACACGCTCAGGCTTCTGTGTCTTGGTGTATGAACAGACACTGCATGTTTTGGAGGAAACCAGGATATACAGTTTGTTGTCCAAGGTCACACACATCAACCTAATTAATAGTGGAAGGAAAGAGGTCAGATTTATATGATAATCTTAAGATTAGAGCAAGGCCATTTTGGAGTGAAATCAGGAAGCACTTCGTCACACAAAGGGCAGAGGAAATCTGGAACTCTCTTCTCCCAAAATGCTGAGGATGCTGGGTCAGTTGAAATGTTCAAGACTGAGATTGATCGATTTTTGTTAGGTAAGGGTATCAAGGAAAGGCAGTTAAATGGAGTTGAGGTACAGATCAGCCATGATCTCATAGAATGGCGGAACAGGCTTGAGGGGTTGAATGGTGTACTCCTGTTCCTATGATAGTGTGTGACAGGCAGTGAAAGAAAGATTTCAGTGAAATCCATGCACCCTTTGTCTATACCTTGTTGTCACACTATCAGTAACGTGTTAAATTTTCACCAAAACCGGAGTGAATTTGTTACCAAATTAATTGGAGCACTGTGCACAGTTATGCTTTCCACACTATAGAAAGGATGTAGAGGCATTGGAGAGGGTGCAGGAAAGATTCACAAGGATGATACCAGAACTGAGAGGATATACGTATCAGGAAAGGCTGAACAGGCTGGAGCTCTTTTCTCTAGAAAAGAGAAGGCTGAGGGGAGACCTGATAGACATCTTTAAGATAATGAAAGTGTTTGATAGGGTTGACACAGAGAAAATGTTTCCACTTGTGGAGGAGTCCAAAACTAGAGGTCAAAAATATAAAATAGTCGCTAATAAATCCAATAGGGAATTCAGGAAAGCCGTCTTTACCCAAAGAGTGGTAAGAATGTGGAACGTGCTACCACAAGGAGTAGTTGAGGCAAATAGTATAGTTACATTTAAGGGGAAGCTAGATAAGCACATGACGGAGAAAGGAATAGAAGGGTATCCTGATAGGATTAAATGTAAGGAATCTTACAACACCAGGTTATAGTCCAACAGTTTTTGGACTATACGATTAGATGAAGTAGGGAGGGAGGAGGATAAACTCTGGCATCGACCAGTTCGGCTGAATGGCCTGTTTCTGTGCTGTAGTTTTGATGTAACTTGATATAATTGTCAGTATAACAATGGTACAAAATACTCCAAAAGAGGGCTGTGATGAATTCTGCCTCCATCTGAGCTATTGTGGACATGTAAATTTTTATAGAAAGAGTGAAAATGAATTGTTGCATTTTACAAAAATCAATGAAACTAGGGCTAAAAGAATTCTTTTTTCAGTCCTAGTTTAATTGATTTTTGCAAAATGCAAACAATTCATCTTCATGTAATAGGGAACTGGGTTGATCATTGAGAAATCCATGTGTGGAGGGTAAATGA
Source organism: Heptranchias perlo (assembly GCF_035084215.1). Lineage (NCBI taxonomy): Eukaryota > Metazoa > Chordata > Chondrichthyes > Hexanchiformes > Hexanchidae > Heptranchias > Heptranchias perlo. Next base: position 29,222,902 of record NC_090349.1, read on the forward strand.
GGAATGATGCAGTTCTCTGAATTTGAGTATAGTGGGGTCAACAGTATATGGTTTGGAAGATTGAGAATAGATGGGACGGGAGTTTCTGTCGTTATCAGTGCACCATTGTTACTTTCCAGATTGTATACTGTAAATATACTTTGTTAAGTATTATAATGCTAGCTGTTAAAACATTTTAGAGGGTTATCAAAGTGAAAGTATTTTACCAAAGTTGTAAATTACACACAGATTCAACTTTTAAAAATTGGGCTGCAGATGAATTAACCGTTTGAAATTAAAAGTTTGGCTGCTTCAGAAATGAATAATGTCTGATATGCATGAGATGCACACAATGACAATGTCCACAGAATTTGGATTCTAGCCGGTTGATGATGTATGGAAAAAGATTAGTGCAGTTAGCCATTATATAACCATGTTGTTTGAGCTAAAACTCTAATTAAAGTGTTCAGGTCTGGGTCACAAAGGCCTAGATTTTCCTCTGAACGGCAGTGGAATTACTGCCAGTAATAAATCTGCCTAGTTTACATATAGATTATTTTCCACTATTGAGAGCAGCAGGCAGATGGAATATTCAAATAGCTGGAGGCAGTAAGAAGAAAGCAATAAGTCAAGCTGAGCAGTTCAGTCAGTGGTTCTCAAGCTTTTTTGGCCTGAGCCCATTTTAAAATTCTCCAAGCCTGTCGCATCCCATTAACTATGGCTGTAGATATTGCATAATTTTTACACTGAAGACATCATTTTCACGGTTATATACTTATTGTTTTGTCTTGGTATGAACTTAAATACAAGCCCTTCCACTGGCAGACAGCAGCTTAAGTATTTTTCATTATTCAGATAGTTATAACTATTTTAAAGGTTAGTCACAATGATCGTTATCTTGCAATTGTACAAAATAAAATTAAATGTAAGAAATAAATAACAAACTTGCATTGTGAGAGCATCTTTCAAGTTCTCAGGACATCTCAAAGTGCGTCACAGCCATTGAATTAATTTCTTGAGGTATAATCTCTGTTGTTATGTAGACAAACATGGCAGCCAAATTGTGCATAGCAAGGTCCCATAGACAGCAATGAGGTAAATAACTAATGAATCTGTTTTGGCGACGTTGGTTGAGGGATGAATGATGGCCAGGACACACTTGCTCTTCTTTGAAGAGTGCCATCAAATATTTTGTGTCCACCTGAACAGGTTGATGAGGCCTTGGTTTAACTTCTCATCCATAAGATGGCACTTCCGACAATGCAGCATTCCCTCTACTGCACTGAAGCGTCAGCCTAAATTATGTGCTGATGTACTGCAGTGGGGATTGAACCCACAATGTTCTGTCAGAGATAAGAGCGCAATTACTGAGGCAAGATGACAATCCATGTGTATACAAAATATTAAACCTGTCACCAAATAACTCTTGGTGATATGCACTTATTCACTTCTTTCAAATTTACGTTTTTGGGGGATCGGGGGAGAGAGAGTGGGAGATAGAAGACTCAATGTTACATAAGATTATATTGATGTAAAGACTCCTAACCACCTCATGATGAATCAGAACTTTAGTAATGATTCCCCATTGCATCTCTGGGGAGGGGGCTTCAAGCAACTTTTTAAAGACACCCATAATTACCAGGGAGTCTTTCTGTTTTCACTTGCCCTCCTTTCCAGGATTCCCTTAACCAACAAAATGCACAAATTAATTTAATAAGTGAGTGAGATGGGCAGAATTGCAGTGGAAGCTGCTCACTTCTATATTTACAGCCTCTTCCCCCCGCTCTGCCTTTGCTGTTTGTGTAGCACAGTAAAGTGCAATAATGTTCTATTTGAACCTGCTGCCATGGGTGTAGGCAGCAAGTTCAAATAGAAGCTGATCGCACATTACACACTTCCTGCGTAGTATGCTAACACACAAACTGCTGGGGGCCAGAAGATCTTTTCTCATTTCATGATTTCTTAAGTTCATGCTGTATTATATTTATGGCGGCTAATATGCGGATTTCTGAAAACTCAGCCTAAAAGATCCTAATGCAGCAAAAATGCCAATGGAAAATCTATAATATTCGCATCATGTACGATGAAAAAATCCACACCTATGCAATTTGCTGATAGCCTTTTTTAACCTAAGCAAATGAGCTGTTGCAAGTGAAAACCATGACATTTGTTTGTACTCATGGAGTTCCAGACCATTTAGCATCTCCTATAACTTTTGTTCAGGTTGATCTGAATATATCTGCTAACTATTTTTGATTGCATTCAAAGTATTTCTTTGTGTTTTCTGCTTCACTTAGTATAAAAAGATCTAATAACAAGTCGTCATTGAACTCTAAATTGAAGGAAAATTGCCTCTCAAATTTTGAGAATACCTAAAGCTTTTTTCATCTCGGTGCTGTTGGGTTATTTTTAAGTTCAGACAACACCTGGAAAGAACAAAGGCCTTTTCTATAAAACAGTGGTTTTCAGGAAGGCGAAACAATTTGAGCAAAATCCCATTTTTCCACAAAAGTCAGGGATTGTTGCCATTGCTCAGCTGGGTTGCATGGTTTCCTGGGAACAAGCTATTCCGCAATGGCTCTCAGGCCTGTCTGAAGCTGTGATTGTGCTGTTTGCTGTGAAGCCTTTCCATGGGACATTCCATCAGTAACATCAATGGAGCAGCCTAGTAACAAGGGAGACCCATCTTGACCGCCTCCATGCTATTGAGAAACTTGACATTTTTACCAAAATGTCAAAAAAAATCTGCTCACACTATTATTTTCTTCATTAAATTTGAACAAAAAGTACTCTTTCCCCCGATCCTTTTAATACTGAATGTTACAAAAAACATTTATGTGAATGTAACTACAGCTATATGTAAGGCAAACTTGGCATCTATTTTATTCATTTATAAGTGAAAGAAATCTGATTATTATGAATAATGACTGGGCACTATTGAATAGTTGTGTACATGATCTCAGAAATTAGACCATCAGTTCAGAGAAATAATAATATAGGTGCCAGCCAGCGCATGCAAGGTACTAAGCTATTCAGAACTCAAATGAACTGCATGTGCCCAAAGACCAACATTGATGTTTACGTCAACTAACCTTGCGGGGTCACCAGCTACTGGAGGAACACGGTCTGCACACAAGGGTTTCAAAAATGTTTATTATTTTACTGGCTTACACAAATGCCTACACATTAGTTATTACCCAAGTGTGAGCTCATGGTGCCTGTCTTAAGTGCTTTCTTTCCTCCTCTAGTGCTCCTAAGAAGTGCTCCCCCATGGCTTCAGCATGGGAGGTGGAATGCTGCTGTGGCTCAGATAAGGGCTCTTGAGCTGCCCGTGGTCAGTGACCTCTAGGAGCTCAGACCTGAGAGGACTCAGCTGCAGACTGCAATGCCGTGGTAGCTATTTTTTTTTATTCATTCATGAGATGTGAGCGTCGCTGGCAAGGCCAGCATTTATCGCCCATCCCTAATTGCTCTTGAGAAGGTGGTGGTGAGCCGCCTTCTTAAACTGCTGCAGTCCATGTAGTGCCAGGACAGTTTGGCTCAGCTGTTTTTCTGTTATCAGGGTGGGCTTTGGTTGAGGGGGTGGAGAGCGACCTGACGTTTTGACATCTTGAGATATGGCAACTGGTTCCATCCCATTGCACGACTGTCCCTACTATCGGGCAGCGGCTCAGTACTCCCACTGATCTGCGGGAGAGCAGACTGTAAGATATCTGTGATGCGACTGAAGCCCCAACTCATTCGGTCTCCCAGCCTATACAAGGTGGAGGAGACTGTGCAACCCAGAGCCTGCATGGCCCCAGCATGAGCATCCCTGAGAGATGTCACTATTGTGCCTGCAGGTAGGGCCCAGCTGCAGCATTTACTGACGTAACCACACACTCCATGGTTGACTGCAATGTGTCAATGCCATGCACCGGTACCCCACACAAGTTGGTAGTGGACTCCTCCACAATTTGTAACATGTTGCGGAAGCTCCCTGGCAGACAATCCAATACATTCAGCAATTGCTGGTGCACAGAAAGCATTTTTATTTTCAAGGCTGGGTCCCCAGTCTGTATCTCTGTCCTCTTTAAAATAGCTAGGATGTGAGCTTGGCCCTCCTTCATGGCCTGTCCTTTCCACCTACCCCTGCTACTCCTCACTTGCGCTCTGTGAATCACCCAGTGCAGATGAAAATTGCACAACCTATTCTAAAGAGAAAAAAATGGAAACGTTTCCTTAATGTTGTGCAGGAAGGAGGCAGTCTCCTGACTTCTGCCAGGGAGTCGCACCAGGGAGCGGAGACTTGCTACACAGGGCCCATAGGCTTGCGGCTGCCGGGTGTTCTCCCTGGGAAATGAGGGGAGGCCGGGATGCGGAATTTCCAAGCGAGTTTCTACCTCATCCGCCCCAGATCCAATGCGAAATCGGTGGGAGTTCAGGTAAAAAAAAATCGAGCCCATAGTATTCATCTATGGTTTAAATTCCTAATAAACATATTCTTGATTTTGCCACTGTCATGAGCTATGGGATCTTTTGGAATAAAGCATGTGTCTGATACTTGCCCTTCTGTACCCTCTGTCATAAACTAGAACACAGCGTATGAAAACTGATTCACCAAAGTGGCAACTACAACCTTTGTCTAACAAAGTGTAATACAACTGACAGTTCAGTAGACCAGAAGACATTGCCAGTGGCTTCCAACTAATCCTTTCTATAAAGCTCACATTTCAAAAGATTGCAAAGCAGCATTAAATTTCCATTCTCCTTTTTCATTTTGGGTCTTGCGACATTTTATATAATGCGTTGTTTATGTTGTCTTGCACCTCATTGTCAGTAGAACATCCCAGTGGCATAAAAGTACCTTTATTCCTCTTATAAATGGGATTGTGGCCAAAGCTTTACTCCTCCAACACTTGAACGAGCATGTTGTGGATATACAGAACCTTCTGGCTTATGTTTTAATTAGTTTTAGATTTGTTTTCAGTGGTGTCATTGCAATATCCTGTTCAGTTGTCATCGTGCCAATAAATAACCATTTTTTTGTACAAAACCAACTTTTTATCTTCTGTATTTTAACACGTGGATATCATAATTGCACTAAATCACAATTTATTGAACGAGCACTAAAATATTTACCCAATTGCCTGGAACTTTTACCAGCATAAATTTAACAAGATGGATCTTGATCTACCATCAATATAAGTTTGGTATATGATGAATAGAGCAATATATGGCCTGCCATGTACTGTAAATGTTTTGAGTGAAAATCCAATTCAAATGACAACCAAGTATGGAATCTATTTCTGAGTGAATCCCACAGAATCCCATTCGTATTTGTTTAAATTAATGACTGCAGTATAATACATGCAGATTTTTCTCTACAATTGATGTACCTTATTCAAAGTTACCCATCGTTGCTGACCTGTTGGGGAGCACATACATGTAATTTATTTTAATCCCAACTGATTAAACATAGAAGTAACAACTGCTTTTCACTGACAAGTGTTACAGCCTGAAATGAGTGACTATTCAAACCACTCTCAAAGAGAAGTGAACCTCGTAAGATTTCAATGCCCACATTAAGGGTCATTTCCTGACTTTGTGTTCCCAGTGAGGATTATTTCCTGCTGGGGAAGTTTATCAGAAGTTTGGGTGCACACTGCATGTGACTTTCTGACCATTCATTTAAATGGTTATAAAATCATGCACCATGCACATCCATATTTTCCGATAGACCCTCCCAGCAGACGAGGTTTCCCACCAGGAACACAAAGTTGGGAAATTGAGAAATAGAATAGTAATAGGCCGGTCTTAAAAAAATAAATGAGAAGTCCATATCAATTATTGTTATTAACAAATATTACATAAAACTACCTGTGGCAGTTGAGCTGTCTGCAGACAGCAAAGCTGCTTACAGACTTTTACCAGTGGTTGCTAGGAGATGTGTGTCAGTGACAGTGATGGTTTTTTTCAGTTTTTTTTGTTCCCCCTGTGAAAACTATCTAACTTCCAGGATGGTATATCCCCACAGTATGGTGCCAGAGACTAGCAATCACGGTTCTGGATCACCGTGTTGCCCATGAATTACAATATTATTAATGCAGTAAGTTTTTAAGGAGGTTTTCATTTTATTTCTCAATCTGAAAGAAATAACTTGCATTTATATAGCGCCTTTCACTACCTGGACATCCCAAAGTGCTTCATAGCCAATGAAGTACTTTAAAGTGTAGTCACTATGATAATGTAAGAAAAGTGGAGATCAAATTTTGGTTGATTTCAGGCTATCTATGGCTAAAATGGTTTATTTCTATATGTGTGTACATGAGAAAAAAAAGAATTATTTCAGTGAGTTGAAGCATTAATAATCTGAATTCACTTACCTAAAGAAAGTTCAACTATATGCCATGTTGAGTTCCTAACTGTATTATTTAGACCGTGCAAAACCTGAAGTTATAATATCCTTTTTTATGGCTGAAATCCATAAAAGTGGAAGTATCCTGCACATGATAGGGTCATAAATATGGGTTAGAGGTATAAATGAGTGTCACTAGCACACTGACCTAGTATATAATGTATTTCTGTAATTTGTTTCTTTCCTCCTTTTGGAGGGAGGGGCCAGGAAGGCTATTTTCCTGTTTCTTTGTTATTCATTACACCCAATCTTGTCTTTTAAATTACGGCACTCTTGACATTCTCCCAGTGTCCTGGCTATCAATCTTTCCTCAAATATCACCACCAAAAATAGATCAACTGGTCATTCATCTCATCGCTGTTCGCGGGTTATAGCTGCGCACAAAATGGCTGCCACATTCACCCAATGTGACTGCACTTTTAAGTAATTTATTGCACGAAGCCTTTTGGGACTCCAAGCCCCCTGGTCGAATCTCTGGACTGTGCTGACATGGCTGGGGCAGTTGTTAGGCTGCTACAATTGGCCTTGGTATCGTTGGTTAGGGAGGGGCAATCAGCCAGGGCCCCTATTCCTGATTTGTTCCTTAGTGATCCTCGCTACCAAATGTGCTTGTGTGGATACCAGATAAAGACAGGATCGGGCTCGGCTGTAATGCCTTTTGAAGATCAAATAGCCTGTCAACACTCACCACGTAGACACGCTCAGCAAGGATGGCTATTAGGGCAAGCTGGTGGAAAGGTGCAGTGGCCAATGAAATAACTACACTCCAGTAACAGCACAATTGAGCAAGGAGGGAAGAAAATTAGGGAAAATCCATGGAGCTGCTCTGCATATTGAAGGGTAGATCCACTCAATTTATTGATCCCAAAATAAGTAAGGTATAAATTACTGATGATCATGGGGGTGATTTTAGGAGGCAAATGCAGGAGCTTTGGGGCGGGGAGCTCTGAAAATCCCGCAAATCCCGTTCGGGTTCGGAAGCCGGCTCCAACCCGCCAGCTTGCGAGTTTCCCAGGGACCCACCTGTGTGCGCGCGGGCGACCCGAAAACGGAAGTCCCGCCGGCAATTAAAGCTGACGGGATGACAGTTAAAGAGCCAAATATACCTAAGGCACTTTACCTGTGACAGATGAAGGGATTAGAAAGATTTTTAACTTACCTGGGCGGCTTGCCCACCGCTTCTGATTCACGCCTGGTGAAACCAGGGAACAAGAAACCAAATAAATAAAATAAAAAAAACATACAATGAAGTGAAAACACTAAATGCCTTTTGAAACCTGCTCCGATGCCCGATGTCTCCTGCTCCGATGTTCCCCTCTTCACCCTCCCAATGTCTCCCCATCTCACCCTCCCGATCTTCCCCTTCCACCACCCACCACCCCCCCCCCCAATCTTCCAGTCCAGCGCCAGATCTTCCATTCCCTGTGCCCCCCCAGGTCTTCCAGTCCAACGCCGGATGACGTCTGGCTCTCTCTCTTTCCCGCTCTCCCCTTGCATTGCAGTTCTTGATGTCAATCAGGCTAGTGCCGGGCGCGAAACCCGGAGAAGATGTTAACCGCTATCAATCAACCTGCGATTGCATTGGAAACGTTAAGTTTGGTTCATGCAGGTTTGCCACGTGCCCAATTGCCCCCACCCTGCTGCCATCCCGCCTCCCCGCTAACATCGGGACCCATTGGCTCAAGTACACAAAATATAGGGGGTGATTTTAACCCCCAAGAATGGGTGGATTGGGGGCGGGTGAGAGTTGAAAATAGTTGTTTTTTTGGGTCGCAACTGCAAAATATTTGGACTTTGCATTCCCAGTGGGAAGCCTGTACTTTTACACGCCCAAGTTAAACCCAGAAATAAAGCTGGGTTGCGGTCGTGACCCAAAAAACAACTATTTTCAACTCCCACCCACCCCCCCCAACCCACCTGTTCTTGGGGGTTAAAATCACCCCCATAGCGTTTGGCTAGGAATAGTTATCTGAGATTGAAAAGATTATAATTTACGATCACAAGGAATACTATAGTTTAAGCTGAAGAACCTGTGTGCCTCATTTCTTACAAAGCAGCTTTTAGGTGGTTTTGCTCCACCAGTGGGGATTTTTTTAAAATATGTACATTTTTAAATTTAGAGGATTAGGTAATTGATACCCTTATTGCATCTTTTCTGCCTCCTCACACCCTGACTCCAGGTCAAATAAAGCAATAGACACAATAGTGAGCCTATTATATCTGTCACTGTATCGCCCTGGGAAACGGATCAAGCATTTACAGCTCCTTCAGTCCTGGCCATGGTGCTTCTTCACTTGTACTTTCAAAACATTGTTTTATTACCAAGTTGTTGATGATGTGGAGATGCCGGTGATGGACTGGGGTTGACAATTGTAAACAATTTTACAACACCAAGTTATAGTCCAGCAATTTTATTTTAAATTCACAAGCTTTCGGAGATTTTCTCCTTCCTCAGGCAAATGTTTTTCTCCTTCCTCAGGCAAACATTTGCCTGAGGAAGGAGAAAATCTCCGAAAGCTTGTGAATTTAAAATAAAATTGCTGGACTATAACTTGGTGTTGTAAAATTGTTTACAAGTTGTTGATAGAATTGCTAATGATGTGATTCTGTGACTAACAATGCCTAATTGAAGATTACAACCACTTTGTGTTAGATTGGCTCAGTTGGTAGCCCACCTGCAGACAGTTGCAACGGGACAGTGATAGATTGAGTGAGTGGGCAAAACTGTGGCAGGTGGAGTTCAATGCGGAAAAATGTGAGGTCATCCACTTTGGAGGAAGGATAGATCAGAGTATTTTCGAAATGGCAAGAAGCTAGGGGATGAGCAGAGAGGTTTAGGGGTCCAAGTACAGAAATCACTTAAAGCTAATGGACAGGTACAGAAAATAATTTAAAAGGCTAATGGAATGTAGGCCTTTATCTCAAGAGGGCTGGAATACAAAAGGGTGGAAGTTATGTTACAGCTGTGCAGAGCTCTGGTTGGACCCCATTTAGAGTACTGCATTCAGTTCTGGGCACTGCACCTCAGGAAGGATATATTGGCCTTGGAGGGGGTACAGCGCCATTTCACCAGAATAATACCGGGGCTAAAAGGGTTAAGTTATGAGGCCAGGTTGCATATGCTAAACTTGTATTCCCTTGACTATAGAAGATTAAGTGGTGATTAATTAAGGGGTGATCTAATTGAAGTGTTTAAGGTGATTAAAGGATTTGATAGGGTAGATAGAGAGAAACTATTTCCTCTGGTGGGAGAGTCCAGAACAAGGGGGCATAACCTTAAAATTAGAGCTAGGCCATTCAGGGGTGATGTCAGAAAGCAGTTTTTCATGCAAAGGGTAGTGGAAATCTGGAAAAGTCTCCCCCAAAAAGCTGTGGAGGCTAGGTCAATTGAAAATTTTAAAACTGAGATTGATAGATTTTTGTTAGGCATGGGTATTAAGGGTTCTGGAACCAAGGCAGGTAGATGGAGTTAAGATACAGATCAGCCATGATCTAATTGAATGGCAGAACAGGCTCGAGGGGCTGAATGGCCTACTCCTGTTTAAATGTACCACTTAGAAGGCTGTATGTTTAAGCCCCAGTCCAGGACTTGAATTCATTCTTTAGGGTAACATGTCAGTGCAGTTACTGTGGGAGCGCTACATTGATGAAGACGCATCCTTCAGATGAGATATTAAACTGAGGTCCCGGCTGTCTGTACTGGTGGTTCAGGGTGGGCGCCCATTGAAGATCCCACAGCACTTTTCAAAGAAGAGCAGTGTCCCGGTCAACATTATTCCATTCACCAACACCACCAAAATCCTCGTGATCGTCTACAAATTAGAACAATGTCCTTTGCAAATTTATGTATGATGTGATGTTGTGATTTTTTTTTCTCCTCCAGATGAGGGCTATTATTTGTGGAGAATTTCTACTGCTGACACCAGGCCCCTTCACATTTAGGTATAGCACAGTGGTGTTGTGGACTAAAAAAAAACTTTATCGGAATTGAATTTGAACTGTCCGAATTCATTTCACTTAGGATTTCTATCTATGACTTTCAATCAGGGCCCCTACTGCTCTGCAAGCACAGAAATCACCGTAGAATTTGGTGCTCAAAATTTATGACCTGCCATTTTTTCCCTTGTTTTTCCTTCCCCAAATAATTTTTGTTGTTTTAATTGTGTTGGAACTAATGCCTGGATACCACTTCCGGTACATCAATTCCAAATTTCTAATCTCCATTGATATGCCATCCCTTAATCTACATGTACATAAGAAACATAAGAAATAGGAGCAGGAGTAGGCCAATCGGCCCCTTGAGCCTGCTCCGCCATTCAATAAGATCATGGCTGATCTGATCCTAACCTCAAATCTAAATTCATGTCCAATTTCCTGCCCGCTCCCCGTAACCCCTAATTCCCTTTACTTCTAGGAAACTGTCTATTTCTGTTTTAAATTTATTTAATGATGTAGCTTCCACAGCTTCCTGGGGCAGCAAATTCCACAGACCTACTACCCTCTGAGTGAAGAAGTTTCTCCTCATCTCAGTTTTGAAAGAGCAGCCCCTTATTCTAAGATTATGCCCCTAGTTCTAGTTTCACCCATCCTTGGGAACATCCTTACCGCATCCACCCGATCAAGCCCCTTCACAATCTTATATGTTTCAATAAGATCGCCTCTCATTCTTCTGAACTCCAATGAGTAGAGTCCCAATCTACTCAACCTCTCCTCATATGTCCACCCCCTCATCCCCGGGATTAGCCGAGTGAACCTTCTTTGTACTGCCTCGAGAGCAAGTATGCCTTTTCTTAAGTATGGACACCAAAACTGTATGCAGTATTCCAGGTGCGGTCTCACCAATACTTCGCACCTCGTACATTTCAGCTGAAACTAAAGTGTACACACAGTGTGAAATGTGTGGGGATTATATAACGCCATTGAACTGCCTTTGCAGAAGCTGAGTAAAAAGCAAAATACTGCAGAGGCTGGAAATCTGAAAGAAAAACAAAAAATACTAGACCCACACCAGGTCAGTCAGAAAGAATGGACTTTTTCTGATTGAATCAATACACCTATTGGCCTCTTAATTTTCAGTTTCAAAGAGGGTGCAGATCCTTTTTTGAAACTGAAAAATAAGAGGCCAATAGGTGTATTGATACAATCAGAAAAAGTTAAGTTAATTAGAATCTCCTGTGTCGAGTTGTTCATGAGGCAAACCATTTCTTCCACTGCTGTCTTTCCGGAGCAAGATATTTGACTCCCATCAGAATATTATCTTGCTTTACATCTAGCAGATTGTGATTTTTCACAGTTGATGTTTATATTGGCAAGAAAAAGGGGAAAACGGACATATATATTTTTTAAAAAGGCAAACCCAGAGAGGAATCATTGGTGGAATGATGTAACAGATCCATCTCAGGCAAGTAATAGACAGAAGCGCTGAGCCATTAAAGCAACAAAGGTTGTGTAAATAGCGAAGGAAGGGTGCGACCTGGGGAAATGTGAGAAAATGAGAGATTTGGAAAACCTATTGGTCATGTGTCAAAATTAGGATATAGCTAAAATCTAAAGGGTGCCAAGAAGGAGGAGATATTGGTGTTGAAGATGACATTGAGGAGAAATTGAATCCAGTTTGGTAGGTAAATATGCAAGATGTGAAATTTGGGCGGTTCCAATAATTAGGAATTAATTGGCATTAAGTTGGTAATTTCACTTGGTCAAGGCATAAGGGATGGCCAGTGTTGGAAACAGAAATGTCACATTGGAGCAACACAAAAAAAAATGCAGTTCTGAGCTTGTGGTTAAGCTGCATTACATGGGGACAGAGTAAAGGGAGCATATCCCCCGTTGTAGGAATACTTGATGACATTGGGCTCATAGTAGGTGTCAGCTGTGGCTCAGTTGGTAGCATGCTTGCCTCTGAGTTAGAAGGTTCTAGGTTCAAGTCTCACTCCAGAGATGTGAGCACAAAATTTCGGCTGGCACTCCAGTGCAGTGCTGAGGGAGCATTGCTCTGTTGGAGGTGTCATCTATCAGATAAATTGTTAAACCATGGCCTCAGGTGGATGTAAAAGATTCCATGGCTCTGTTTCAAAGAAGAGTAGGGGACTTCTCCCCAGTTTCCTGGCCAATATTTGTCCCTCAACCAACATCACTAAAAACAGATTATCTGGTCATTATCACATTGCTGTTTGTGGGATCTTGCTGTGTACAATTTGGCTGCCACGTTTCCTACATAAACAACAGTGACGACACTTCAACAAGTACTTCATTGGCTGCAAAGCGCTTTGGGAGGTTGTGAATAAATACAAGTCTGTTTTTCTTTTCATTAAGTAGAGAATGCTCCACTGCCAAGCACTGACATGCCTCAAATTGATGAGCACAAAACAAAAATTTGCAAAAAAAAAACTTAAGCATTAAGTAGTGTAACCTATGGGTCCCATTAAATGCTGATTGTGGTGCTACAGACATTGAGTGATAAGGTAATAAAGAGGTGCATATTCCTCTGACATTTTGGGCAAAGTAAAGCTTAAACTCTACAGTTAAGTCTGTAAACGTTCTTAATGCAACTGGAATTATTCCAATAAGCCTGCACGAGTTTTAAACATATTTAAGAATATGACACACTTTAATGATCTATTTGACAGAATGTAATGTGTTCCCAAAGGAAGGCTCTTACTGATTATTTTTTTAAAATGCCTTTTGATGTTGTTAAATGGATGTTTATCAAATGCTGCTAGCTGTTTTGGGAGTGAGCCACTGATGTATTGGGAGTTGCTATGAAAACATCTGCATTCTAAGAGACTTGACTTAAAAGCAAATGGGAAAAATCATTCAGTGTGGCATCGTGGAAAAAAAAGGAATGCCACTTGAAATTATTCAGATGAATGATTCCACAAACCTAATATGGAAACAGATGTTGAGTAGGCTTTCTTCATTTGTTCTGATTAATCCTAGATTATGAATGGGTCTGATGATCTATAAATATGTTAATATGCTGATTGAAGGAGAATGATTTCATTTGTCATGTTTTTTTCCAACTACTTTGCTCAAATTCACTTTAGACAGTGAAAACAGAGTAATTCCATTCCTTAATACCTTTACTGACAGCTGTGACTGTATTTGCATATAGAGGAAAGCTTTCTACATACTAGTAGTCATACCTACACCATTCTCTTTCCAGACAGCAGAAATAGCAAGCATCTTAATCCCTGAATGGGTCAATAATGTCCTTGAAAGTAGAGTCTGCACAGGAAATAGCACAAGTTATAAACTAAACAAACAGACCTTTCCCACTATACCAGCACCCTTCTGTCGACTTTTTACTTCCAAGATATTCCTTCGGTACTCACAGTGTAAGCCAGTGACTCTATAAAAGTAGTGAACAAACAACAATTGTGTGAGGGATGTAATGCCAATATTTATACTTCAACTTTTTGCAGGTTGTAGTTTGCAAAGTACTTTGTAAGTGAGATGCTCATTTAGTCCTTAAAAATGTAGGAATCTAGAAGGGCAGAAGTCAGAGGACTGTCTTCAGCCTTTCAACCCTGAAAATGTTTGTTCAGCTGAAGAGATGCACACAGGGTCATTGTGTACTGCAGCTTCAATAAAATGATGCACTTTGAACAGGTGCTGGAAAACAACCTTTTTGGCCAATTATATATTTAATCCTTTATTTATTGGATTTTCTTCTTAAATATTGAATTAGACTATTTAACTTTTTAGTGACCTTTTCAGGCAAGTTACTAAAACTTAAATCAATGTTAAGAACGTACGTCTTTTTGTTTTAACATTATTCATCTTTTTATCCTTTCTCATTATCTTCAGCAAGTGGAAGGAAATAGGCTCCAGACTCCTGCACAGCACTTGACACTAATGCAAAGTTATCTGGCAGACAGCGTGATAAAGATGAAGAGGCAATTTTGTGGGGTGGGGGGGGTGGTGGGATGCGGGGAGACTGCTTTAATTACTAGAGTGGATAGTAACTGATAAAGCTCATCGCATATATAATAAATAGGAGAAATAGTGTAGTGCTGGTATTTGGCATTGGAACCTGCAAGCTTGGAATCGTCAAGTGAGTGCCTTCATTGCATTCTTTCAAGATGAACCTGATTTAATACAGTGGTTCTCTTCGCAGCAAACACTTCAAATTTTCTAAAATAACGTGCTTTGTTTATGTTTTTGAAAAGTAAAACTATTTTTCCTTGCGCCTCGGGACTTTTTTTGCATTAAAGGTGCTATACAAACGTGAGTTGTATTGTGCAGTGCTAGCTGCAGTGATCAGCTGTTGGAGTATTTTTTAAAGCCACTATTTGTGTGATTATTTATGTGTGTGTGCACATGTTATATGTGCTACTACCGGGCAGACGTAAGTAATATTTATCGGCACATTGTCTGCTCAGTTGCAAGTCAGACTTGTGCCAGTAAGTGAAAATAATAGCAGTGCTGATGGGTGTCATGGTGCACAATGGATTCTGAGGTGTTGTGTCTGCCCCTCCCAATAAGAGCCAAGACTAGAGCCAACACAACCTAAATCTGTAACCCGTGCTTTAACAATGGTGGTGCACAGGAAAGTCTCCATTCAACACATTTACACTTGAAACATGAGTGTATCAACATCAAGTACAAGGGTATCATCAACCAACTTGTTACAATTGTCATCTTACAGTAATTTTACACATGTGCAGAATGTGTATTAAAGAGCCTTTATTATGAAAATGTATTTTATTGATTATATATGAACCAAGGAGGGGAGAAAACAAATGTGTATGAATTGAAGACATGTTTCCTGGAGCTGCACCTGAATTCACCTTTGACCTACATGTAAGTTGTGCCATTACATTGGCAGTAATCATTGATAGCCTGTTTGGTGCCAATCATTAGCTGCTTTTATATTTAAGAGGAAATGATAATTGGCCTTTTAGTTAGTACAACAGTGGTTACACTTCAAAAGTACTTAATTGGCTATAAAGCGCTTTGGGACATCCTGAGGTCACGAAAAGCGCTATGTAAATGCAAGGCTTTCTTTCTTTTCATTATAGGAGAAAATAATTGCTGCAACTGTCTGGATTTGAAGCTTGGTCAGATGTTTCCCAACATTCATTTTAAGATTGTTAGCTAACAACCTGCCTTATCCGATCAGCTGCCCTGTTTTCTTTTGTTTTGTAGTTCTTTTGATTTTACATAGGGTTTCATTGTAAGATTGCCCCTAGCCCCTAGCTTCTCTCTCTCTCTCTGGCTCCCTTTCCTGGTTTTCTCTATTTCATCGATATTACTATGGTTTGTGCTGCTTTAAGCTGTCCTCTCTTGTTCCCTGATGGCTTCAAATATGTCTATCCATTCTTCCTCCTCTTAAATCCCCAATGTGTTGAAAATGAAGATTCATCTTATTGTGTCCTTCTCTAACTTTTCCTTTTCCAGTCTCAAAACTGAAAACTGTATCCAAATATTCTGCAGTCTTTCACTTCTGTTACAATTTTCAGGCTTTTAAAACCCAAGATGGCACTTAATCACTACTTGCTATTTACCACATCTTACTCTTTCCATCCTTGGAGATGTTTCTCGATATGGGCCATGGTTCTTCATGTTGGTTTCTGAATTTAGAAAAAAATCACTTCTTATAGTATTTGTGATGCTTTTAATGACCGTTAGGTACCTAGTAACTGTGAATGCTTTTGTACTCTGACCAAATTTTTGAAACCCTGCATATTTCTTGTGGAAAATTGTTTCTAGCATCTAAACTCTAATTTTCCACTCTTGCGTAGGAGACAAGGTGGGACTGTGCTACACTTCGGAAAGCAAATCTAAAGGAACTGTTTCATGTGAAATACAGGAATTGAAGAATGAATCTTGTTGACAGGGAGAGCTAGAATGTTTAATCTTAGTATTTATTATTACACAGAAATCAAACTCCCACACATAGAATTTTTGTGTGAAAATTGTACTGCTGAATTTTGCATCCAGCTTACAGGAAGAATCAAAAGTTTTAAGCCCCTTACAGTTGCAGTATTGCTGCCACTGGTGGCAGTTTTTAATTTGGCTGTAACGATCCTCTCCTCTGGAGAGGTAGCGCCAGCAACGACCAATGCAAACATCTGGCGGCAGTGGCAGCACAGGATGCTGCTGACTGCCAGCCTAATGGCTGCAGACGGGTTGAGCACTGTGGATTTTGCATTTCTGGCTGGTACCAATATCCCCTCAACATCCGGAAAGTTCCATTTTCCAGACATGGACGTTGTTTCAATTCTCAAACGGCAGTGAGTAAGTCGCCGGGTCTTGGCGTCATGTACCTTGGACTGTTGAAGGAAGTCAGAGAGGAGATAGTAGAGGCTCTGGCCACAATTTTGTCAATCCTCCTGAGAGATGTGAATTGCAGGGGATTGGAGGGTAGTCAATGCAATAACTTGCCAAGAAAGGAGAAGGATAAACTGGATAACTGTAGGCCAGTTCGTGTGGTAAACTTCAATTGTGGGCAAACTTGGAATTCATAATTCGAGGCCATGTTAATGAGCATTTAGAGACGGAGAGGACAATTTTGAAGGGTTTTCATAGGGTGAATAGGAAAAGACTATTTCCTTTGTTTTGGGGAATCAATTTAAGATAGTCACTGAGAACAAGGAGAGAGGTTAGGATAAATTTCTTTACAGAGAAACTTGTATTGCATGGAATGTTTTCCATAGGGAATAGTTGAGGCAGAGGCCATTGCTTCTTTTTAAGGAAAGAGTAGATAAACATTGGAAGCAGAGGAAGATATAAGACTACTGGATGAGAGCAGGGCAGTGAGATTAGTTCTGGATTTCACTAGCAAAGAGCCACTAAATATATGAGGGAGTGTAAATTTGAATGTTTCTAACAGCACAAATGCACATTTGCGCATCCACAGTTATTTCTCTGTGCCTTCATTTGGTGTGTGATGTAAATGAGCAGCTTCCAGAGATTCTGAAACCCCACTACATTGAATAAATGCTTCATGTAAATGTGGTGCAGTAACTTAGAAGAGAAATAAATCATTCCAGTTGTTTGCACTGTTGCTCAAGATAGAGTTCTTATCAGGGTGGGAAATCAGCTCTGATCAGTTTGGAACTGACAGCTGAACATTTTGGCTTTTTCTAAAGAATCTCAGCTGCCATATTGTAATTACCTTCTCCTCTGTCCCTCCAGGTATCTCTGATTAAAGAACAGACTTAGCAGTACACATGCGGGTCATGGCCCAACGCTTAATGGGTGCTGTTGCCTACAATCTTCTAATTGTTTGTAGTAATCTCATCAGTCATTTGATATGTTTGGAAGGAGGAAGGGGAGGGAAAAGCAAAGCAGATAGGCTGGAAACTTACTATTAGTTACAAATGGTGCACAGACTAGACAAATGTTTGAGGCAAAATTTGTAACGGAGGCAATTTTTAACCCTTAACCACATAGATGATACCAAAACAAGAAACATTTAATTCCCTAAAGCATACCTGGTAAACCTTCAGATTTACTAAATTCTCTCTAAATTGGGTAATCTAGTCCCTTAGGTAGCTTATTCATTCTTGATGAATAAATAAGGATAAAAAGAAACCGAACAATGAAAGGAAGATAAGAGGATAAAGCAAAGAGAACGAGATCAGAAAAGACAACAGAAGAAAAAAGGAGTAAATGGGATTATATATTTTTCAATGTTTTCCAGAAGTTTTTTTTAAAAAACCTTCCAGATTTGAATTTCAGTGGGTATGAAAAATATTGACTTTGCACCTTTCACATTTTAAATATTGGACTAAATTAAATTAATTTCTGGACTATGTGATATCTGAATCAGTTGTATAATCATTAAATCTCTTTATAGTAGTTTTTGCAACTAAATATAGTCATTACATTTGAGCACATTTTATTACTTTAACATTGGACCGAGCTCATCAGTCCTTGAAACTAGGAAAACTATGGAGGATATTTTCTGCGCTTGCTTAATGGCAACAATAGTAGAAATGGGCATTAAAACGGGTGGAAAAGCTCGGAGATGAGCTTATGCTGTTTTTTTCCATTTCTACACAACTCTGTGTTTTCTGCCTTATGAATGTGCTTCTAGAGAAAGATGCAGCAGTTTTCTGTGGGAGGGAAAATTAAAATGACCAGTTTAGTTGAAGTTAATTCAACAATGCATCAGTTAAAGTTTTTTTGGGCAGTGTAATTTTCCAGCATAGATTTTTGCTGCATTGGTTATATTAGCTGGCTCAACAGTTGTCATTAGTGAGAGGGGGCTGTCCAGGAGTGCAAGCTCCAGTGGTGACTTGAGTTCTTAAACTGCACTGCTCCCCATCATTTAATCAGCTTAGCTCAGAGGCACTTGAGCAATAAACTGTTCAAAAATTGCGATGAGCTGCTCAGATGAATGTTCCATTTTCCCTTTTGGGAAATCAACAATCTCAAGGTTTGGATGTTTAAATTATCATTACAGGAACAAAGAAGATCAGAACTAACCAATACATTGATTTAAATAAGAATTTTCAATACAACTTAGAGAAGACACTGCTTTTTTTTAACTTTTTGTTTCTGGCTTCAAAAGTTGGAGTCTTGCGTAAGAGAAAATACTTTGATTCATTTTTCACAAGCTGTATCTGGCTGTGAAAGTGAATCGAGCTGTACAAGTTCCCTTCTCTGTTTGATTTCTTACAATTTTCTATGTTCCAGATCTCGATTCACATTGTTTACTAGTTAATTGGCTGATTGTCCAGGTTTCTGCTGGTAAGGATAATGAAATCCTAATGAACAAACCCACTCAGTGGAAAACTGAATTAGTATTTTATTTGCTGCCATTAAATAAAAATAAGTGGTATTGGCATTGAATAATGTATTGAGCTATTGAAAAATAATTTTGCGCAAAGAAAATTACAGCATTTTGGCTTCGAGACATAACACAGTACATATTCAGTACAAACGCTGCAGATGCTGGAAATAAAAATGACTGACAGCAGGTTAATCAGCATCTGTGGAAAGAACAGACAATCAATGTTTCGGATTTGTGCCCTTCTTCAGAGCTGTATGTACTGGCCCCGCTGTGGCTCTACCAGAGTCCTGCTGTGGATGGGGTTTGAACGTTGCTGCATACTTGACAGGAATTTCTGCAGATCAGGAATTCCCGCCCACAGAATGCAATCCCATTCAATCATTTTAGCTTTTAAAGCAGCCGCAACAGGACTTGGATAGGAGTCTTGGTGGGGGATGAAGAGAGGAAAGCCTGGGAGTGGGGGCACAATGGGAGTGGAGTGGGGCAGAGGGCAGACAGGGCCAATGTGGGGAACATAGTGCAAATGTGGAGTAGGGGAGGAAGGGAAACAGAGTACCAGCATGGACATAGGGCAAGGAAGAAACAGGCTGCCAGCATAGGCCGGGATGGAAACATGCTTGTGTTTTCTCACTTGGTGCTTGTACCCTCATTTTGCAGTGCTTCTTTCCAGCTTTGTTGGCCACATTTACCTGGTGGTGCATACATGCCCTGCATGTATTCCACACTTGCGCTCGACAACAGTTCAGTAATACTCCCGGCTGTTTCCTGCAATCCTGGTAAGCAGTAATGATTCCAGCAATTAATTTTTTGTGGTCTGTTCTTCAATCTCTTCATATCAGGATCCCAAATTCTTATCTAGGCCTCCAGCTTTCAACCTTTCTCTCTGTTCCCCCACCCCCATCCCATTCTCTCCAGATCTCCATCTCCCTTCCTTTCTCTTTCTTTGTCTTCCCTCCACACTTTCAGCAATCGTTATCTCTTGCCCCCTCCCCCCAAGTCACCCGCTCCATCCAAGTGGCTAAATACAAACTGGCTCCTGGTCACCAGCTGCAGACCGGTGGCAAGTGGCTGGTTGCTAGTAGCTGACTGCAGACTGACGATTGTTGGTGGATGGCTGACTGGCTGAGGTATGACCAACAGCTGGTAGTGGATGGATGGCTTCTAGGGACTGGCTGACTTCTACTGGTGGATGTTAGCTGGCTGGCTATGGTTTAGTGGGCTCCAATAGTGACTTCTAGTAGCTGGCTGGCTGCAGGCTCGTGTGCTGGCAGTTTGGCTTCCTGGTCTGTATTGCACAGCTATTTGCCAGATAAAATGATCAAGAGGAAATGTATTAATTGTATAGTGTATTTTACACATCATAAATTATTTATGTGTGTTAGTGAATCTCCTGTGGCCTTGCTCACAGTTAGCCAGAGGAAATGTGTCTTTTAGCTGTGTTTGTTGTAAGAGGCTGAGAGAGGCTACAGTACCATCTCTGGAGCAAGTAGGAATTACAGACATCTGTGGCATGTGTTTTCAGAGGTTGCAAGGCCACCTCTGCAGGAAGTAACAATATCTGCCGTTGCTTTTTACTGTATCCTTACAGCATTACCTACTGATCTCGATGGTCTGGAAGCAATACCAACTCAATCTTACATTTGCATGCACTCCCTGTTAATTTTTTTCCATGATAAATGCTATAATGGAAACTGTCTATGCAAACTTGTCATGGTGCAATTACATTCTCCCACTTGTGGAAGAGCTGCAGCGTTGCCACTGGCAAGAGGGTGTAATTAGTGTGAGAAGTTTACATGGGCAGCTCCAATTGTATGGCTTGCTAAGCCACTTCAGATGGCAGTTAAGAGTCAACCACGTTGGTGTGGGACTGGAGTCACATCTAGGCCAGACTGGATAAGGGAGTCAGGTTTCCTTGCTGTATGAAATGCCGCAGGAAATCGACAAGTTTTGATACGAGATCCCTAGAACATGATGTACACTATACCTACTTCTAACATTGCCACACCACCAATAATAACTGTAATCTCTGGGCCAGTTTTCAGTGGTTGAGGCAGCAATGCGAGTTATAAACTCACCCGCTTGTTCCAGAAATTAGGCCGGTGGTATTTTAACTCCTGGGCCTCGTTTAGAAACGTAGAAACATCGGAGCAGGAGTACACCAGTCAACTTGCTGGGAAGTGGCAGAAAATTGTGTGGCCTGGAGGCTATCGGCCGACAGAAGGTAAGTGGCAGGATTGATTGCCGGGCCGGCCCTCTGGAATCCTGCTACCAGGAAGAGGTAGTTCACAGCAGGGGAGAGGGCTAAGCTCCTCCTGGCCTCACAAGGAAAGTTTTTAAAAAATTTAAAACTTGCCTCTTTCAGCCTCAATCATCCCCGTCGCTGGGTTGCCAGATGGGAAACTCACTGCCGCTTCCCGCTCAGGCCGCCGAATGATGATTGCAGTCATCAGAACCTGACATGCATATGTTAAAAAGAACCTTGCCGGCTTTGGGTGGATGTCCTTGCTGCCAGCTTGGGAGCTGAGGAGAGCAGGTGAAAATCCAAGCTTGGCAGCTGCACGCCGGATAAGTAACTTGGGTGAATTTAACTGCACGTCCGCTGGGTCGGTAGGATTAAAATCATCCAATTCTCTATGTGCTCACTTGCTAATCTCAGCCATATTGATATGGGAGGTGCCCTTTGAAGGCAGGGTACTTCCATTCTCCCTCTACTGCACCCCCCGCCCCCTCCCCACCAACCCCCAAGCAGGAAGGAGGGAAAATTGGGGGATGATTCATCCATCTGCTTTTGCTGGTATTAAATCTTAACATTATCAAGGAGAAGTCAGATGTCATGTGTTCCAACAAAGTAGACTTTATTTGGAAAAGCCTTGTGCACTCCTGTTCTCTCAGTAGCTTGTGCTTTATCATAAAGGTATAGGTAATTGCTCATTTGTTTGGACTTTAATAAATCAACTTGGAGTTCAACTTTCAAGATCTGAATTTTTCAAGGCTAATTGTTTTAAGATACTGGCATAGCAATTACTGTATGATGATGTGAATAACATATGCTTTAAAGTTGGTTTTGACCTGTATACTTTGTAATCTGAGCAAAGAAATGAATGACCCACCTCACATCCACTGGTAACTTAAAGTGTACAGAGAGGGTGATCGTCATTAGTGAATGCCCTCAGGGTAATGAGATGCTTTGCAAGGACATGTTGCCTCTCCCAAGTGTTTTGCCTGTACTACCTTGCAGAATGATTTAAAATTCTTCTGATGTGTCATTTATTCTGTCCTTGGTTTGTTTGCTTCATAATTCATAAGAAATGTGCCTTAGCTTGTGGCTAAGTCTGCATTCTCCTGTTTTTGCAATGAATAGGTTTTAGTAACCCCTTTGAGAACAATGAGGTATAACTGAATCAATTTTTTTAAATCAGTTTTTTCAGGTTTTAAAGAACCCAGATGTTCTTTTCTGTGGGTTTATTCACATGTCTGATTTCAGTTTACTTAATTTGAAAAGTATAAAGTTGTATTCAAGTTAAGAAGCAAAATCATGTGTTGTTCTGGTTCAGTGGCTAAAAGGTTCGGTGTGATGCAGTACAAACCCAGGGAGGTCCCAGGTTCAATGCCTACTGTGTGCTGATTTTTGGGGGCACTACAATTTTTACTCAGTATTCGTAGGGTAGGAAGGAAAATAGCCAGCCTGACTCCTGAACACTATCCAATGACCCCAGCTAGAAAGATAATGGCAGACTCAACTGTGATTGCTGACCCCCTCTCCCCATTCCATTGGTTGAATACCTCACTGACGCTCACTGTATAAGCGAGAATGGGTAGGGTTATACAGGTTTCTGGTACCCATGAACCTGTGCCTCTGTGTGAGAGGGAAAGGGGGAAGATTGGGAACAAGAAAACTACTTTAGATGAATTGTTCTTGTGTTACTCTTAAAAGTGACTAGTAATGGACTTTTTTTCTATTTTGAGAATAAGTTGAGTGAGATACTGAACAGTATTGTTGTTATAGGTAACGTTCAGGCAGAGGGTTTAATGCAATATTTCTCACTATTAATATTTTATGGGTTTGCTTGTAGATGCATGAATTGTAATATTGGTAGAAAGTCCCCCATACTAATAAAGGTTATAAAAGTGAAAAGAACAAACATCAATTATTAACTCTCAAAACATGTAGACATCGAGTTGCCTACTGGTTTTGGAAACAAGTTTAGTCCTGATTTAATTGTTTACTGAAATATGTTGGCCAATATTGCAGCCTGGGTGCAATAGTCCTGGACTGCTGCCCTTTGGGCGCCGTGTACACCTGCAGTTGCACTAAAGTTACCTCATGGCATAATGCAAGGTCCAGCTCATTACAGACAGGGAGGAGAAATTTCTGGAGAAAGACACAGAAGTGGGACAAACAAAAGCAAAAAATGCTGGAAACACTTAGCAGATCAATCAGCATCTGTGGCGGGAACTGACAAGTTAACATTTCAGATGTAAACCTTCATTAGAACTAAAGTCCAGCACTTACCTATGCAGCTTAAGAATTAAAGTCCAGTTTTAATGATGGGTTACTTCAGGGTGCCGAAGGTCCACTAAAGCAACTTGCACTTCATTATATCACTCTTCAGGTCTTGCGTTTGGGTGTCTCAAAAGCTAAGCAACCCATGGCTGCATTGGATAGCCTTGTTAACCCCAAGCAATCAACCATCCATTCTTACTGCCATTGAAATAATGATGGCACTGTGGATTGGCATAGCATGAATGAATCATGGCAACTGCCAGCATAGTGGGCGTTCACATGCAATATTCTGTACCTATGGTCATAGACCTGTTACACATTCGTGGTGTTCAACTTCCTCCTGCTCACGAGGGAGATGGCATTGGGTGTTGGGGCTGTATGGCCACGTGTGTGCTAACAATAATGCCAAAATGGTAAAAGTGCTGGGTGGTCTGATAATGCTGCATGGTTTCCTTGGGGCTACAGATGAATTGATTGGCCTGGTCAAACAAGGTATCTGTAACTTGTATGATGCCACTATGCATTGCAAGTTGGGAGATTTTGCAGATACCTCCTGCCATCCTTGGGGGATTTCCGAGGTGATGGTGCAGAGGTGGAAAGAGAAGCCATTGCAGGACATGCTATGGCTGTGCTCAAAAAGACGAGAGTCGAACCAAGGGCAGTTTCACCAATCTGGACAACAGAGGAGTGGCACTGGAAGAGAATGATGTAGTCGACGTTATCAAAGGCTGCAGAGAGGGCAAGGTGGAAAAAACACACTATGGTCACAGTCGCTGAGAATGTCATTCATAACTTTGGTTAGGGTTGTGGGAGGGTGATTGGAAAGGGACATATAGGGAGGGCATTTATCTGGGACGTGGCAGTATCCTCAGGGGCTTTGGAGAGGAAAAGGAAGTTGGAGATGGGATGGTAGTTTGCAAGGACTTGAGTGTTGAGGTTCGTTTTTCTTGAGGAGAGGGGATGATGGTGGTTTTGAAAGAGGGGGAACAATGCCTAAAGAAGAGGGAACTATTTACAATGTCAGCTAGCATTGGACCAGGAACTTAAATTGGATGGTCAACAATTTAGTGGGAATTGGGTGGAGGGAGCAGGAGACAGGTCTCTTGGATGCGATGAGCTCGGAGAAGACATGGGGAAGATGGGAGAGAAACTAGAGAGAGCTTGGGGGCTTAGCAATACTGTAGCAGATGCCTGAGGAGAGGTTTGGGATGCCTTGGAACGTTTCACTACATTAAAGGTGCTATATAAATGCAAGTTGATGTTGGTGTTGTTTGGCTTGGTGGTCATGGGGAAGGGGGAGACAGTTGAATGGATGGTCTCTATCTTGGTGACAAAAAAATTCCATGAGCTCTGTGCACTTGTTGTTAGAGGTGAGCGTGGAGGAGGCAGGGGAGAGGAGTTTAAGGAGGCAGTTGATAATGGAGCAAATAAGCTAGTTGGATGGACTTTACTTAATTTTTGTTGTGGTAGATGTGGCATTTAAATTAGCTACAAGATTAATGTATTGTGATGTCTACTTTTACAATCTAATGTTAGTTTAGTCTGTTAATAATACTTGAAAATCTTACTATAGCTTTGACCAGAATGATGATGAGGGTAGCAAATTTAATTTGATGCACAGATAATCTCTCTGAGCCTGTTCTGTTTGTATTACCTCATTTTTCTCAAGGTGTCAACCTTGGCTTACTAGCAGTACTCTCGCCTGGGTCAAAAGGTCATGAGTTCAAGCCCCACTCCGAAGACTTGAGCACATAATCTAAGTTGAGACTTCAATGCAGTATTGAGAGGGTGCTGCACCGTCTGAGATGCTATCTTTCGGATGAGATGTTAAACCAAGGCCTCGTCTGCCCTCTCAGGTGAATGTAAAAGATCCCATGGCACTATTCGAAGCAGAGCAGGAGAATTCTCCCCGGTGTCCTGGCCAATATTTATCCTTCAACCAACATCACTAAAGCAGATTATCTGGTCATTTGTCTCATTGGTGTTTGTTGGACCTGGCTGCTGTGTTTCCCTACATTATAACTTCATTGGCAGTGAAGTACTTTGGGACATCTTGGGGTGATGAAAGGTGCTATATAAATACAGGTTCGTTCTTTTTTCTTACTGTATCAAAAGGTTAGGTGTTTAGTGTGAATGGGTGCTAAAAGATTCGAGAGAAGATTATTTTAGCCAGATCTGAAATTCATTACCTTCTGTCTTTCTTTCATCAGGAAGGTGTTAGTTACTGTGGTTGCTGATTGCTAAACTGTAATCTTCACAAATCGTACTTTGACCTGCTGTTGTAACCACTGAGTTCAGCACTTGGATCTATGGGACAGGATTTTAAAAGGGAAAAATGGGTGGGTTGGGGGCGGGCGGGGCAATTATAATCGCTGTTTTTGGGAGCGGGCAGACAACCCAGCTGGAACCCGCACATTTTTGAATCTGTGTGCATCAGTCAACAGGAAGTCCAACCCCCACTTAAATCCAGCAGGCCGATAATTAAAGGGGCAAATTTTAGTTTATCTTTTGTAAATTGGACACTTAAAAAGATTTTAATGCTCCTTGGGCAGG
The DNA here is from genome assembly GCF_035084215.1 of Heptranchias perlo. Lineage (NCBI taxonomy): Eukaryota > Metazoa > Chordata > Chondrichthyes > Hexanchiformes > Hexanchidae > Heptranchias > Heptranchias perlo. Next base: position 29,249,080 of record NC_090349.1, read on the forward strand.
TTTCCCATGGCTTCCGATTCACGCCTGTTGAAACCAGACGGGAAGGGCCAGATCAAGGATAAAGAGACTAAATAAATTAAATAAAATTACATTCCCCATTGTAAAAAAAGTAAATAAACATACCTTTTAAAAATGATGTTGCCTGGACCCCCCCCCACCTCCCACTGATCTCCGACGTCCCGCGTCTCCGCCCTGATCTCCGACGTCCCTCGTCTCCACCCTGATCTCCGACGTCCCGCGTCTCCACCCTGATCTCCGACGTCCCTCGTCTCCACCCTGATCTCCGACGTCCCTCGTCTCCACCCTGATCTCCGACGTCCCTTGTCTCCACCCTGATCTCCGACGTCCCTTGTCTCCACCCTGATCTCCGACGTCCCTCGTCTCCACCCTGATCTCCGACGTCCCGCGTCTCCACCCTGTTCTCCGACGTCCCTCGTCTCCACCCTGATCTCCGACGTCCCGCGTCTCCACCCTGATCTCCGACGTCCCGCGTCTCCACCCTGATCTCCGACGTCCCTCGTCTCCACCCTGATCTCCGACGTCCCGCGTCTCCACCCTGATCTCCGACGTCCCTCGTCTCCACCCTGATCTCCGACGTCCCGCGTCTCCACCCTGATCTCCGACGTCCCGCGTCTCCACCCTGATCTCCGACGTCCCGCGTCTCCACCCTGATCTCCGACGTCCCGCGTCTCCACCCTGATCTCCGACGTCCTGCGTCTCCACCCTGATCTCCGACGTCCCTCGTCTCCACCCTGATCTCTGACGTCCCTCGTCTCCACCCTGATCTCCGACGCCCCGCGTCTCCACCCTGATCTCCGACGTCCTGCGTCTCCACCCTGATCTTTGTCCCCCGCCCCCCCCCCCACCATATCTTTATTCTAACTGCTGATGAGGTCTCTCTTTCTCCACCCCCCCCCCCCTACCCCCCACCTCTCTGATGTGCAACTCCTATCGGCAGCCAGCCTGTCAATTGACTGCCGGACCAAAACCTGGAAGAGGCTTTGATTGGCCTCATTAAGGTTGGGATCGCCTACTTCCCTTCCGGGTTTCACACCCGCAGATCACCACCCCCCTCACCCGGACTCTTCCTGCCGGCATATTAAAATCCTGCCCCATGATGCTGCATAGTTTCTTTCCCAAACACAAAGCTTTGTCACTGCAATTTTGTTATGTTGCAGAATGAAAAAGTACGAACTGAAATTGGCAGTTCAATATTCCAAAAAATCCCTCAAAATGATGTATCGTAATGCTTTTCTTTATTGTTTCTAATTTTCTTTTTCAAATGTAATCTCCTTTCCTCAGAGCACTGGCAGCCCTGTGATACCTCATTTGAATGGTCATTCTTCATGTGTACACTTGTATTGAGGAGAGCATGTGAGATCATCGGGATGAAAATCGGGTGGGTTCTACAATAGGAGACTGATCCACTCCACCAGATTACCATCCAGGTGATGACGGTGAAAATCACCCCCTTAGACACAGGACTTCCCCTACATTGAAAATGTCTGTAATAGCACCTGCATTTGGAAGAAGCACCCATCTCCCTCAGCAGACACTTCCTATGGGCCTCTGATGATGGGCTCTGAATCCTCGCCCACCCCCCCGTTCCAGCAGTGATATCACTGTTGAAAGGCCCATGTGTTCATCAGCGTTGACTTTGTGCGCTACGTGTAGTGAAATCATAAACACATTTGTTAGGAATAGATTTACAATTACATTACACACAACACACAGAGGAAATCTCCCCCAAATTACTCAACGATAGAAATTCACTTTTTGTAAAGCAAAATACGGCAGATGCCAGAAATCTGAACCAAAAACAGAAAATGCTGGAAACACACAGAAGGTCAAGTCAGTACCCGTGGAGGTTAGAAGGGCCAGCACCCAAACATTAACTGCCTATTCTCTTCCCAGATGCTGACTGACCGTTGTGTTTCCAGCATTTTCTGCAATTTGCTTTTACTCAGCCTTGAACACTAAACTTGCCCTTTTGCACGATGGTCTATCCTACAAAATATAGGAAAAGACCATTAAGCCCACCAAGCCTGTCACTTTTTCAATCCTTCACACTCTTATCATTCAATCTCTTCTCTCTCCAGAATCAGTTCTACTTGTTTATTGAAGCTGCACATATTATGAACTTACTCTTCCAATCCTCCATAAGCTCACAACTTGCACAGTAGCCTTATTCTGGAGGGTTATTAATATCACAACATTGTAGCTAGCTATAAATTGAGCAATATTAAACTTGTGCATTTCTAACTGAGGAAAAATGACACAAGTGCATTAGACCATCTGACTGTATGGAGTCGATTTTAACTTGGGATGGGATCGGTGCGAGAGGGGCCTGATGTGGGTGGCGCATCTGGAAAAAGAGAACGTAGCAAAGTCCAGCCGATTTAACTGCCAGGCTTCAATTTAATATTTCACATCTGTCTCCTGCTCGAAGTCAGCGGAATGATGTCAAGACCAGCAGGTGGGAAAGGGAATTAGGTCAGGAGCTGGACGCTGTTGGTGACCCAAGGGAATGGTCCCTGGCACGAGGTAAGTGCTGGTGAGGTGGGATTCCCATACAGATGCCGGTGAGGTGAGGGATAGGGAGGGTGGGGGCAGAGGCAGCCCTAGGAATCCTTCCGGGGCCCCAAAGCATCACACCTGCTTCTTCGAGCCCCCAAGAAATCCTCGCAACATTAAAAAAATTAAACTTAACATGGCCTCTTCTAGCCAATCTGCTGCCTCCCGCCAGGTTTCTGTGCCGGGTTTGCAATGAGGCAGCCTTCCCGCCCCCCCCCCCAGAATCTTAGTTGGAATAGTGCCAGGGCGTCGATGACGTCATTGGTCCACAACTTTACATTTCAATTAAGCCCTCGTCTGCCTGTAGCGGGAGCCTCAATCGGTGAAGAAAAAAGCGCCGGGCAGAAATTTTGTGACCTCGGGCTGGTAAGTCAACTTGTCCGATTTTAGCCTCTCCTCACCTGCCTGGTGGGCCGGGGTTAAAATCCACCCCCCCCCCCCCCACATCTTTGGACTGTATTGTTATAAAACCCATCATAAAACTGTCTGACTGTTGTTCTGCGGTGTGACATTGTAATAGACATTTTTTGTGCAGGGCTGGAACAGAAAGGTTTGGGAACTTTTTTTCAAAATTACCTTATATAATCATTTTTTTCACTGTAAGCATTAGTTTTCATCATACTGTGTACATTGGCAGTGATTTCTTCATATAATCTGGATCTTAGTTCCTGCTGATTACAAGAAATTGGAATACATGAATTTGGTGCCAAAAACCTATAAACCTCTCTTGTTAACTAAATGTCCTTATATCACCTTTGACATTTTTTTTAAAAAGTAAAATCAGATTCATTCTACTCTTCTGCTTACCACAGGTCCATTTGTTGAAAAGCTAAACTAGCTCATTTTACCCATGTAAGGGGCAAAGCAAATCTCATTGTGTATCAGTAATGATTAAACTGGAACCAGACATGGCTCTGCCAGTTTGAGTGAATAGGAACTAAATCCCTGCCCTCCGGTGCCTTTGTTCTTAATACCATTAATTGTTAAGCAGGCACATGAGCCCAGTGATGTATAAACCATGTAATCTGCATGCCTTTATGTGTGTTCCTTATGGACCGAGGGCAGCTAGACAAGCTTTTGGAGCACCAAGGTCACCCTTTCTTACTTAACTGCCCTAATCTATCATTTAATTCCACTGTTTACTGCCTGCGTTCTTTCACCGCCACAGTTTACTGACTATGAATTGCACATTCAGGTATCACGAGAAAAGGAGATTTGAGGTGAGCCCTGCTAAATGGTCTGTGGGTGGTGTAAAGACCTCCTTCAAAATGGGGGAGGGAAAATGATTCCACAACTCCATTCACAACGAGCACAGTGTACTGCCAATTCTTCTTTCCCTAAACCTTAGGGGAAATCAAGCACCTGTAAAACGTAAGCTTGGCTTTATCTTAAATTTCTAAATTTATAACCAACATCTCATGTTTGTGTCAGAGCTTTGTTAAAGCATGCAGTTCAACAGAGTACGTATTATTTCAGTAATATAAAAAAAAGGTTCGTTCAAAATGTTGACACCACAGCTGTTTGAATTCTACGCCACCACAGCTGTTCTGCCTGTTTTTACTTGTCCAAAAATAAACAAATGCTTTTACTGTTTCCACAGAGTTAAAATGCCCGACAATCAATCATTTTATCTTCCCTGATGGCCCAGCGGCTTTAGTTAGTGAGTAGCTGAGCCGTATAGATCCTGAAGGCCATAGATTAAATTCCCAGTCCATGCTGACGCCAGTTGGAGCAGTGATAGGGTCAATACAATGGGCATCAGCACCCTGAGCTAGGGAGGGCAAAATTATCCAGGATTCCCACTCTTGTTCGCTATCCAACAGCCTTCCCTGGAAATGCTTGTGTGGATGTCAGTTGAGGACATGAGGGGGTTTGGCTGCGATCATATAGCTGTCTCACACTCACCATCAAAACTTGTGCATGAATAATGAATACTAGGCCAATGGACTGGAAGGCACCCAGCTCTAGCAAGAAGCGAAAGCCTCTAGGAGAGATGGGGAGGAAAAAGAGAAATGTGGCAAGAGGGAATTTAAAAACAAAATCAATCATTATCTTTAAATCAAATGTGACTATTTGGAGAAAGCAAAGCCAAACATTCTTTACTGTTCTAATAGACCAAAGAAGAGATGCTAGCTTTCCTTTTCATCCTGGCAATGGTGGGGGGGGACGACACAATATCTCATAATTTATTGGCAAACTAATAGCAATTTTGAATGGCTTTAATTATTTTTCTTGGCCTGTTGTTTCTGTGCACATCTCCATTCTTACTCTTAAGGGAATCAAAGTAGTTTAGTCCTTTTTAAATGTATCTATTTTTTGCACTCCATGTTCTTACCACCTCATGTGCCGATATGGTTCTATGAGCGATGGATAGCAGTGGCCCTCCATGATACTTTGCTCAACTTATTATTCTTTGAGTGCAAACCAGGACGGTAAGGCTATTTTGCCAGGGTTTGGAGGGGAGACATCACAGCTAAGTTTGACTCAGACTTCATCCATATGCATGTTCTAATGGCAGGTGTTGCTGGATAGTGGTCACAACTGGGAACTTTGGTCTTTGCATCGCATCAATTAGTTAGCATATACAGATAAATGAAATAGTATTGTACCATTAAGTGTGTGATATAGTTTTCAAGTGTGTCTATTTTCAACAAAATGAGACAATTTGGACAATGCAAAGACTCTGCCATGTGCTAGGTTTAGATTTCATTGTATGTGACAACGTAAGAATGTCAGGGAGTTCTCGAATTAGTCATGCATAGCTGATTTAATTTGGAAGCAGAAAATATTTAACATTTTAAAATATAACTTTCTCTGTGCCAATTTTTTCCTCTCTTCCCTTACCTGAAGGCATTGACTCATTGCTGGGGAATAGTTCCATGGTGGAAAGTGGCCATTCTCTTTTAAAAACATGCTAACCTAGAAAACTAGCACAAAATGACCAACCGCTTCAAGAAAGTTAACACACCTTTTAAAAAAAAAGTGACAACTCAGGAATGATCTGATGATAAGCCTGTGACATGTGAAAACAAATAGCTTACACAGGCTGTGTAATTTAAGATGTAGGTATATCCAACATTCCTTCTGTTGTATTGGAGAGAAAAAAGCATAAATACATGAAAAGGGGAATTGCAAATGTTGATGGGACAAAATTGATGGTGGCACGCTTCCCAGAAAAGTTTGAATTTTTGCTTTAAAATGCTGCATACTGACTCATTTTAAGCAGTTTTATACTTTACAATTGATAGAAATTGGTAACCTAGAAAAGAAAAAGCAAAGTGACATTTGGATTGTAAACAGACGAACCCGATCACTTCCCCAAAGGTTACTTCAACAACTACACTCCCACATGCAACCCCTGTCCCAGTTCACAGAGGCACTCTATCCCTTCCAGACCCAGTTCACAAAGACACTGTACTCCATCCAACTCCCCAGCCTTTCATCAAGACACTCTCTCCTATTCCAACTCTTCCACCCCCTCAATTCAACCTGGCACTCATTCCTATGTCAACCCAGTTCAAGAAGGTATCCTCCCTACTCATTTAAAGTGGCAGTCTTCTCCCACCTCAGTTTATGTTGGCACTCTCCTTCCTCCTCTGTCCCAGCTTTTACCCCTTCCCTCATCCCTTTGTTTCTCCACTTGGTTGTCATCTATTTCCTTCCCCTTCTTTCTCCTCTTTACTGTCATCTATTTGTTCTACTCTCTCCCCTTCATTGCCATCTATTTCCCTCTCATTCCACCTTTCCCTTTATTGCCATCCATTTGTCCCTTGTTTCTTCATTCTCTGCTTCATAGCTATCCATTACCCCCTTCCCTCTCCTCTCAATGCCACTCTTATCCAAGTGCTGCTGCTAATAGAAGTGATTGTGGCAATTCCTGTTCACAGGAGAATTCCCACCTACAGTATGCGGTGCTCAGAATCTGTTCAAATAGCAGCAGGAGCAGCACCAAGGAGGGAAAGGCAAGGGCCTGTGGTGATTGCTATTAGCAAACACTGTCATCAGGGGCAGACAATCTCCTCTGCAAAGGCGTGGAATTCTCATGGAAAAAAGGGGTGCCTATACAAAACGCTATGGAACCATTCCTGGGGGCGCTCGGGAAGTCTCCCGATTTCCTATATAGCCATTCTGCCCCTGGCTGACATATGGACTGGGATTCCAGAATGCTGGCAGTCAATGTGAAAGATTGACAGTTGGCATGTATGCTTTTAGATCCTTTTTCCACCAACTTTCTCCCCTCCCCCTACTCCTTGCTGGGATTGATTTCCACAGAAGCCTTCTCGTACTTTGCCCAAATGACCATTAATAATGTGTGAGCCTTCACAGTGAGCCTTCATAGGCTGCTCACAGGGTGTATCACAGTGGAGCCCAGTTCTGACTTTACTCAGCATCCATATATACATACTCATAGTAGGGATTGTTGGATAGTAATCTGGAGTGAAAGGCAAGGGCCTGTGGTGATTGCTATTAGCAAACACTGTCATCAGGGCTGGCTTATTTTTTCCCCTTCCTTAACCCAGAGACACTGTGGGTGAATGTACCCCCCATACTACTGTTTTAGTTGAGCAGAGGTAACTAAGTATACATTGGCAATCAAACCGTAGACCTTCCTGGTATGCATGGCTCAGCTGCTCACTCGCTTAAGCAGCTGAACTATTGGGGGAGCCAGCTAAATATTTATATTTGACAACCTTGGAATTAAAATATTGAAAAAATCATAAAATGTTATTTCTTCAGAAGAACAGTGTAGAATGTTCTTCTATTACTTTCTATTAGTCAATTGTTAATGTTCAAATAGTTTGAAATCATGTTGATATCGGGTGTACAGCATTACTTTTACATCATGCAAGTGCTAAACATCTTACCTGCATTGTATCTGCATGCAATAGATCATAGATATGATTCAAGAAGTGACCTGCTACGTAGATTTTTTTTGTTGTATTCTATGCTGAACATATAGGCCTTTTCTGTTACTGGATCTAATTTAAGAGGTCACTAATCCTCAAAAATTCAAACCGATCTAGAAAGGAATGTGGGAATACTGGGAAGAATTTTAACTCGGATTAAATGAAGACAAGGTTTAAAGAAAATCATCACAATGGACCCATCTATCAATTCTAGCTAAGAGTCTAAAGCTTAGGGTGGACCCCATTACAAAACTATGCAGCACTTTACCAGGCATGCTGCAATGTGAGAGCAAACTTTTTGCTTCTCTTAAAATTGCAAACATATTCACTTCTTCGAGGGTGGGAAAACCGTCACTCCAGGCCACTCTACTGGTGGTTGGTTGTAGAGCAGCATCCTTTGGGAATATGGAACACGATTATCACCTCCCCTCTGACAGAGGTGGACACCATAAGAAACCCAAGAAAGGGATGAACCTACGTTTGTTTTGCTAAAATTAGCAGGCAGGAATTTCTGTCCCAATGTACGTCAACCTCAACCTCAACTTCACCACCTACAGCATTCCTTACAGTCCACACTGCCCGTCCTTGTGGACTGTCTGAGTACGATAATTTATTATAGGCATTTTTGTGCTGTCAGCTTGCCAATGAGGAATTGGGTTGAGATCCCCTCGAATAAATTTCATGTACGATCCTCACACATGGGCAGAAAAACAGTTTTCATTCTATTAGTTTTGACTGAATTCAAACGCAGATGGCAGAGGTGAAAGGGTAGTGTGCTTACCCACTACACCACACACCCTGTAAGGAGAAGCACTTGGCAATGTGCCATGATGAACAAAATAGCCTCCCTTTATCATATACATGGCTAATTATCTACACCTCTTGCTGCAAGGGTGTTTGCTGGAAGGAATAGGAGCTCTATACGGCTGTCTGCCTACTGGTTGGTACAACTACAAATTGGTAAAGGAAGTATGGCAGTAATGGTAGGTTGTCAGGCAGCATGGACCTAGGTTGTGACACTTCAGTGTACTAATATGCGTTAGAGGATATGAGACACTTAGCGTAAGTGCTGCCAATTGGCTTTGCCTACGGGACAAGGGACATGATGCTATGTGATACCCTAAAGGGCAATGCTTGACGATTGTGTTTAGGGGATATGCACGTGCTTCTCTGTGATTCAGTTTTCTGCTGTTATTCATCTGAAAACACTGTTATTCTTTTGGATGAGACATGAAACTGAAGCCCCATCTGCCTTCCCAGGTGGATGTAAAAGATCCCACCACACTATTCGAAGAAGGGCAGGGAGGTCTCCTGGTATCCTGAATTTAGCCCTCAATCAACATCACTTTTTCTTTTAAAAAGTAGGCTATCGTGTCATTTTTCTCATTGCTGTTTATGGGATCTTGCTGTGCACAAATTGGCTGCTGCGTTTTCCAACATTATAACAGTGACCACATCATAGGCTGTGATGTACTTTGGGAAATCCCAGGTGTTATATAAATGCTGTTCCTTTTTCTCTTCTTTCTCCTCCTTTTCCTACTTTTCTTCTTCATTCCACATGGGCCATGCTCTAACATCCACCTTGGTATTCAGACAATGGTATTCTTCTGTTTTCAAATTTGTGCCAGCAGCACTTCCACATCAGCCTCTGAAAAATTAAATGCTCATCCTTTTCCCTCTTTATCTCCAGCTATTTCAGTCCCACTTCCAAGAGCCTGCTGAGCCCTTTAACAGCATGGAGTTCTTTAAACAGAGAAATTGTCCCCTCACTCTGCCCCCTTTATGGATTTTCCGGGCTCCCCTCGCACAGTTACCCCCCTGATGGCAGGATCTGCTCCTGTCCCACCACCATTATTTAAATTAGCTGACCCCAGCATTTCTGATATTGTCAACCTCCTCTGATTCTGGTGGCATATGTTCCACTCTGATGCTGGCAGAGCAGGGCCCCAGGAATTCCTAAGTAAATGTATTATTCTTTTGTTAAAAGTGTAGTTGTTTTTTTCCTTTAAGGTTATAAAGTTAACGGAGTGAATATTGATACCACCGTGTCAGTCAATGAGTTGGAGGCAGGGCGGGACTTGAGGTTTTAATTTACGGGAGTCTGCGAACTCATGACCGAAACTACAGCAGAGTCTCCCGAGTACAGCAGGATTATTTCTCCAGAAAAACGCAATGAGCGGAGGATAGTTACGTAACACAAATTATGTGCGTAAAAAAAATCCCAGTTACTTACAGCAGTGATTGACGGGGGAATTACCCAATCATCTGCATTCTGGCCAGGACTTGTGGCGTCACTATCTGCAGCCTAAAATTAATCGATGTTCAGTAAACATTGGGCGAGCCTATTGCTATTTAGTCTGACGATCAAACCTTAGCTTTGTTTGTGGAAGTCAATTAAAAGCCTGCAGACATTCTGTTCCTGGAGAGTTTTTCTGTATATTGCAAATAACTGCCTTTATTTATCCTTTCTTGTAAGTGTGATACAGAAATTTGCATTCGACAGTGTGATGAATGTCTGAAATGTGACTGACAGTAAGTGCATGTAAAGTTTTAATAGTTGAAACTCTGTTGATGATAAATCAGAAGATGCATTGTTTTATAAAGACCAGGAACATTATAATGTCAAACCCAAACTATTATTCTTCTGTTGAAGTGTAGGTGTCTGTTCCCTTAAGGCTATGTCTAATTGCTTTTAAGTAAACACTAAGTTTATATACAGGTCAATTAAGAGGTTTCTGCTGTTACGTAAACACTGGGTGAGTTCATACCAGATGCCAATTAAGATTCTGGAGACATTCTGGCTCCAGTATTGTGTGTGCCTGGAGAGTTCCTTGTTTCTTTATGCTTTTCTTTTGAAGTGTAACATTGACACTGGAAGTGGGACAAAGAAGTTTGTCGGACCGGAAATGTGTATTAGATTAGTGTCCTGGCCAATATTTATCCCTCAACCAACATCGCTAAAAATACATTATCTGGTCATTATCTCATTGCTGTTTGTGGGAGCTTGCTGTGTGCAAATTGGCTGCCGTGTTTCCTACATTACACAGTGACTACATTTCAAAAGTACTTAATTGGCTGTGAAGCACTTTGGGACGTCCTAAGGTCGTAAAGGCGCTTGTATAAATGCAAGTTTTTCTTTAGGTGTACGATAATTATAATAGATTAGTTGATCTCCTGTGGTGTTGATCACGATGAGTGAGAGAATACGCTCTAGTCATTTTGGTGATTTATCTCATTGCTATTTACGGGACTTAGCTGCGTGCAAACTGGCTACTGCATTTGCTTACAAAACAACAGTGACCACTTCAAAAGCGATTAATTAGTTTTGAAGTATTTTGTGATGTTCTGAGGACATGCAGACTTTTTTAAAATAAGGAAGTGGATCATTTGTGAGATTGTCCCACCTACCATAACCAGTGTGGTTTGTGGGAGCAAGTTATTTAGTTTAAAAGGATTTGGGATGGGTGTGGAAGTGATCAACGGCATTGGGGGAAGTAAGTGTTGGAAAGGAAAGTATTGAGGATCGTTAGTACGTAAATTGATAACAACTATTCTTCCATGACCAATCAGGAGAACCTACCAATAAAAAAGAACAATTTTAAAAGAAAATGAAAAGGTGAATCAATTGAATCACTCAAAATGATGGTTGCCCACACTGTGTCTCTCACCTTTTCTGACCTGAACCTGAGGTGCCTAATCCCCCTCTCAAATATCTGACTCTGGACTATGGCACTGATGTTAGCTGTTCATTATGCTGTACTATAGAGTGGTAATACAAGACACAGAGTGATAGTACAAGAATGTGGGCAAGTGTGAGGTCATCCACTTTGGACCTAAGAAAAATAAATCTCAGTCTTTTCTAAATGGCGAGATACTAGGAACTGTAGAGGAGCAAAGAGATTTGGGAGTCCAAGTACACAAATCATTTAACGCTAGTAGATGGATACAAAAAGCAATCAAAAAGACTAATGGAATGTTGGCCTTTATCTCAAGGGGACTGGATTACAAAGGGGAGGAAGTTAGGCTTCAGTTGTACAGCGTCTTGGTCAGACCCCATCAGCAGTACTGGGTTCAGTTCAGGGCACCGCACATCAGGAAGAATATATTGGCCTGGGAGGGGGTGCAGTGCAGATTCACCAGAATGATACCAGGGCTTACAGGATTAAATTATGAGGACAGGTTGCATAAACTTGGCTTGTATTCTGTTGAGTAAAGAAGGTTGAGGGGTGATCTGATCAAGGCGTTTAAAATGTTAAAAGGATTCGATAGGGTCGATACAGAGAAACTATTTCTTCTGAGGAGGGAATCAAGAATGAGTGGACATAATATTATTAGAGCTAGGCCATTTAGGAGGGAAATCAGGAAGCACTTTTTCACATAAAGGGTAGTAGAAATCTGAAATTCTCTGCCTAAATGGCCGTGGATGCTGGGATAATTGAGCTTTCAAGACTGAGATCAATAGGTTTTTGTTAGGTAAGGGTATCAAGGGATATAGAGCTAAGGTGGGTAAATGGAGTTGGGGTACAGATTAACCATGATCTAACTGGCGGAGCAGTATCGAGGGGCTGAGTGGCCTACTCCTGTTCCTATGTTCCTAACCATGAACCCTAGATTTCGTTCATGCAATCAGGGAGAGGCAAGTTGTTTCATGGGGAGAAAAACTCGGCAGAAGAGTGTCCTCAGGTCATTTTGGTATCTCTCCTAACTGCTGAATTACTACATTTGCAGAGAGTGAGAAGCAGGTTGTTGGCAAGGGAGGTCTTCAGAGATTTTAAACAGATTGGTGTCAAAATATTGAAATATTGTAAAACATTTGAGCTTTGCTTTGGGTGATTATAGCAATGCCTGAAACAACTGTCTTTTCAATACTCAGCTATCCAATTCTGAATTGAAAATAATCCACTCCAGTGTGCCTGTCAATTTGTTACAGAATTGCAAATTTATTACCCCATAGTACCCCAGAATAGTATTTGTGTAGTGAAGAGGCTTGAATAAAGAGAGTTGATCCGTTCCTGTTCTCACTCCAACTGCTGTTACCTTTTTTGCTATCCCACTCTGGAGCCCACAAGGAATCTAAAGGGCCACTTAAATCACTCAAAGTACAGTGAAACTCTATGATGGTTTACATAAATTATGTAAAATAACAGGCCTAAGGGGAGAGTTGCAAGCCAATATGATGATCTCATCGTTCTGATGCACCTTGATTTGTTACATTATATATACACCAAATGCTATTTGCCAGCAATCAGCTCAAGATTGAATTGAGACCTTGAAGGGGGAGGGAGGAGGATGGGGAGAGAGGGAATGATTAGTGGACAGGAGGGGGAAGAAGGGGGATGGGGAAATAATTACATTAAGTTTATAACATTTATCCATATATACATATATAGAATATATATGTCCCAATATAAGTTCTCTTCACCTCACTGACAATGTTTTGCCCACAAAGGGGAGGGAATGAGATAGTTGCTGAGAGTGGACTACAGGGCCACAAGACTGGTGAGGGTGGGTGCACTTGTACATAGCAGTGGCAGTGAATAAAGGCCTGGTGACTGAGAACCGGCTACAAGGCAGCTGACCAGCAAGATTGGAAGTGGCAGTGGCCGAGTATGTGCTGCATGACTGATGGGAGAGGAAAGCATCCCTGTTTAAGCAAGGGGAGAGACGAATACTGGCTTAAACAATAAGGAGACGGCAGAGTGGGGCCTGAATCGGAGCGGCCATACTGGGCTCAAAACAGCAGGGAGGCAGGCAACGCATCCAAAGCAGGAGTGTTATTCACACAAAACAGCAGCGGGAAAAGACGAAAAACTAAGGAAAAGAAGAAAGATTAAAAATCACATATATAACATTTAAAAGTTTCATTTTAATATGAAAGTTCCTTACCTGAGGGGGAAAAGTGACTTATCAAAAACAAAATCAAGATTGTGCCCGAATTAGGACGAACAGATCATAAATTTCCTCTCAATTATGCAACAGACATGACTAGTTTAAATAGGCGAAACCCATTATAAATGCGGACATAGGAATTCATAATCATAGAATCTTACCGCACAGGGGGCCATTCGGCCCATCGTGCCTGTGCCAGCTCTTTGAAAGAGCTATCCAATTAGTCCCACTTCCCTGCTATAATGAGAAAAGTTGACACAGCAAGAATGATAAAAACACAGCAACATGCTGTGGAGCATGCTGACTTAATATTTTTCATATCCTCACTATTGGCTAAGTTAACTCAACACATATCAGATCTGTGTTGCTCACTACCGTACCAAATGGCATGTTCACCCATTAAATGATGATGATAGTCAGGAGTAACAATTTTGGCATAATTGATATAAGTTTATCCAGTGACATTAGTTCTTTACCAGGAAATTCAATAAAATGTATTTCTATTAAATCAATTAAACCACACTCCGCTTACAAACTTGATTTAGCACCACAATTTTAAACATTGTTTTTACATGTAATGCCAATGACAGCACTGACTAAACTGTTGTTTTAAGGTTTACAATAACATTGCATCGTCCCCGCTGCCACATTAAAATGTAAATCCCCAGAATCGCCATAGAAAGGTACTTATAAAATACTTTACCTTGTGATGGTGCACATATTGTGACACAAAAGCAAATTAGTACTGTCACATTAAAACACCTGCCTCCTCAAATGAAGGTTATTTGAATCTGTGTAGATAGGCACCTACACTGGGGAAAAGTTTGGAAATTGTTGATATGTACATATGTTGTCCTTCAAAGTATAGTGGGACACATGTGGAAGGATTTACTAAAACATTCCCACAGCCATTTACAGTGAATGGTGAATGAACAAGCCACTTCTGTTGGGAGTTTGAAATTATATTTCATTCTTTTAAGTCAATGAAATGGGCAAGTTGGGTTTCAGAGACTTGTTTCCCAGCTGTGCACACATGTTCTTTCAATTAATAGAAGGATACTTTTTTTTTGCAAAAAAGAGAGGCTTACATTTAGGCTGCGATGCATTCCATTAGTTGTAAAATGCGTTTTCCAAGAACCATAACGCTGTGGAAGTCATGCTGTTATAGATTTGTAGCGCTTTCAGTAATGGACAGGAAAGCAAATCTGTGGTAGATGGATTTAGATTGCTTTGAATATGATGGCTGCTGTACTTGTAGGACCAGTAAAAGAAAAGTCCTGACTGGTGCAGATTTAGCACTTAACAAATCTTTAGAGTTTCTTACATAGGGCTATCAAAGGAATCCTACTTTGAGTTATAAATGAGCACAATAAACCTGCCATCTTTTATAGCAGTGGTACAGATTGTTGATTACTTATTATCTGTTAGTAATTTACATTAGAGGTTCCAGCTATAGCTTCCAAAGTAAGGCCAGAATATCACCATCACCAAAACCCAGCTGTTACTAGGAAATCATTCCTCCAAACAGTAGAAACCGTTACCTCAGACCATGTTAGCTGATCGCAGCTAGGAAGCTGGGATGCTACAGTTGGCTTCAGCACCCTTCTATTGGTGGTGAAAACCAACCAGGGTTCCCACTTCTAATGGGTACCTAGCGACCATGCCGGAAATGCATATCTGTGGTCTTCAAATGAGAACAGGATTGGGCCTAATCTGATGTCTTCCATGGGTGAATAGTTTATCAACACTCACCATCTAGACTCGCACATGAAGAGGTGCTTTTCTACTTCTACTGCAAGCAGTTACGGGAGATTGACATCCATGTGCTGTTTTCCCATTGTTACAATCAGGCTGGATGGTCACTCTCCATAGATGTGTTTGGTTCTATTTTTATGTGGATGCTCACAGAGAGCCAACATGTGTGGTCAGCTAGCCAGATTTACATTGCTAAAACCAATTCCCTTATTCTTAGTTTAAAGGCTCTACAATGTTGTCAGTTCCCGGAACCCACTATGAAGTGCGGCTGACTGAGACAGACCTGCACATCTGCAGTCAATTGTATTCTTATATACTGCAAAAGTGCCTAAGGATGGTCATTTGGGGAACATACCATAGGATTGCTGGCATCAATGGAACCGTAGCTCAGCAAGAGTAAGTACCTTCCAGAGAGGGGAGAAAATCTGGAATAAGTAAGAAAAACAACTGCCTTGAACTAAGCACTTTGGAAGGTCCTGAGGTCAGGAGAGGCGCTTATGTAAATGTAAGTCCTTTCTTTACTGGCTCTTGTCATGAACAGCTTCCATACACAATACCAATGACTTTATATTCTTAACTTCACCCCCTCCCACTTAAGTACCAAATACTGTTAAAGTCCTCTTTTTCCTAAAAACATGTGTTTTCCATAAAAGACATTTATGATTCTCAATTGAACAGATAGCCCTCTTTAACTTTGATGTTACAACACAGCCTTCACATTCTCAATACTGTACTATAGCACCATTCACCAGAAATTGTAGTCGCACTGTGTACTATCGACTACCTCAGGTGTACAGAGGTTGTTTCACATTAATATCACGAAACACATTTCTGTACAAAACTGTATTTGGATTCACACTGACAATAATCCATGATATTATATAACATATACCCATTTTAGGCTTTTTAAAAAAATGATTTGGTTTTCCTCCCCATATTATTCCTTTCTTCTCTACTCCCCACTGAAGGCACTGACTCTTTTTGGGATATGGTTCCACAAGTGCCAGCAACTCTTCATATTTAAGTCTAGACAGTGAATGTTAAAATGAAGCCCATCATGTCCTCGCTAACATCCAAACGTGCACTTTCCAGCAAGGGTCAATGGATAGCAATCAGGAGTGGGAGCTCTGGCTGACTTGGTTTCCCTGTTGTTGTTGCCACTTTCAAGTCCAGTGTTAGTTTTGACCACCACTGTGATCAGCAACTCTGTATACACCCCTGCTGGAAAGTGTGCATGTGGATAACAGGTAAGAAGAGTGATTGAGCTCAGCTGTGATGTCATTGACAGTCAAATACCCTGCTGTTGCTCACTGTCTAAGGGAATGGGGACTGAACTGACTACAAGAGAACTACCAGTACCTACAAAACAGTGTCCCAGCAGAAGTCAATGCCGTCCCAGTTATTTGTAATGTTGCCTTACACTAGGGAGTACTCTGCTCCAGGAAAAGATAATCCAGCCGGTTTGGATTTATTCTGATGCTTTTTATGGCAAAAGTGAGTCTAGTTTGAGTCTGAAACTTTGAACCATAGAATCATACAGCACTGAAGGAGGCCATTTGGCCCATCGTGCCAATGCCAGCTCTTTGAAAGAACTATCCAATTAGTCTCATTCACCTGCCCTTTCCCCATAGCCCTGTAAATTTTAACCATTCAAGTATTTATCCAATTCTATTTTGAAAGTTACTACTGAATCTGCTTCCACCAACGTTTCAGGCAGTGCATTCCAGATCATAACACTCGCTGCGTAAAAAAATTTCACCTCACCTCGCCTCTGATTCTATTGCCAGTTACATTAAATCTGTGTCCTCTGGTTACTGACCCTTCATAAACAGAAATATTTGCTGAAAAAGCAGAGGAAGTTTAATTTGAATCATTGAGATGTAAGCTGCAGGAGTGCACACTAACAGCAGAGAGAAAGAGGATGGAAGTTGTTGTTAAGTGAAGGTAGATTAACTTTCACCCCTCTCCGTACTCGGATTTCTGTTTAATGAAGGGCACTGATTGAGTTGTAATCTTGTGGCTTTAAAATAGCTCAATGATGGACTTGTAATCTGTTCCCACACAGGGAAGAGTTGTGGTGAAAATGTGACAAATGTGTGTGTTGTAGTTGCTGAGTGTAGTTCATGTATGGAAAATCTTTTGAGAAATGACATTTTTCGCACTAATCCAGAAGGATGAATAATATTTAATCATTTATATCGGGAGTAATTCTGGTCGGCTTGTTCTGTATACTGACCCAAAGGCTACAGCGTTTACTCTGATGACCCTTAAATTTAGTGCAACAGACACTGAACAAGGATAACAGTGCAAAGATGGCATTAAAAGGGTCAATTTCCAATCTTGCGCACCCAGGTCGCAGCCTCGCCCGCTGATGGTGCATATTGAAAGTTCAGGCGCATGGTTTTTAGATCATTATTTGGAAATTTGTGCACACTTTTGTTGCTACTAAATTGTTAATAGGTTTCTAAAGCCCTTGCAGTGCGCAAGGTTCCCTACCAGAACTGCAAAGTTGAAGTGTGAAGCCTCGAAAGTCACCATAATAGCAAAACTTTTTTTGCCCCGACCCCCCCTCCCATATAGTGATATCCTATACTATTTCTGGTGTGTATCATTAAATTGTTTGCCCTGGGGCATGTTATGCCAGTCTTACAAAAAAGAATAAGTTTTGGTTTATAGAAGCTATGGCTTGCTGGTGGAAACTGATTTTTGTGTTGAGCACGAGGAGAGTATTGAGAGCCAGTCTGAATTGTAACAACAGTTCTTTGTCAAGCCCTGAACAGCACTGTGAAGCCCAATTTACCTGGCTTATTTCAACTTTTATTCGGATTGTGAAAAGCCTGTAGCTTTTCAAATTGAAACCAGTATTTAATAAAACCTAAGAGGCAGGTATCTTTTACCCTACTTTAATTTATTTATAATTTCATTCTGCTACAATAAATAGTGTCACAGATGTTTGTATGAATTAGAGTTCCACATCTTTGTGTGTACCTTTTTTATTTTATTTGCCACTGTATAAATGGTAACTGATCTACCATACGAACAGCAGTCAATTCAGTAATCTGTTCCAAGTTAATTCAGACCATGATGATCAAAATAACTTGATCTTTTTGTATACAATAGGCTTAAGTTAGCAAGGCATATGGAAGCCTTGTGATGTTATCATCAGATGTAGGTCTGTGGACCACCCCTGTAGTGTAATTTTAGTACGTTAGGTCTTTACCCTCAACAGGGAAGTGAAGCTGTCAGCATGGGAAACGTAATGTTGGTGTTACACTGCCAACATAGGGCTGAATTCATACTGTTGCTAATGTGGCACCAAACCAGTGTCCCATACATCTTCTGGCTAGATCCTTGGACAGTACATAAATGTTGTGTTGGTGCCAGTAACAGCTACAGCTGATGTATTGCTTCAGGAGCTAACGTGCATTATGTCAACACGGCACGAGAGGCAAAGATAATGGTCAGCCTACTTGCCAATGCATATCTGACATACCACTCAGCGGGGGTGAAATTTGTCTTGGACGGCGATGCAAAAACAGGCCATAGCAAATCGTCTGCCTATTTTACACTCTGCCCATGAAGTAGTATGGTACGGAACCATATAGGCCAGGATGGCCCCAGTTTTGATCGCAAGTATATACTGAGTCAACTGATCTTGGCTGTTTAGCATCTAGACCTTCATCTGGAGAAAATGCACGCTAATAAGAACATAAGAATAATAAGAAATAGGAGCAGGAGTAGGCCAATCGGCCCCTCGAGCCTGCTCCGCCATTCAATAAGATCATGGCTGATCTGATCCTAACCTCAAATCTAAATTCATGTCCAATTTCCTGCCCGCTCCCCGTAACCCCTAATTCCCCTAATGACTGTGTTTCTGCCTGGTATTGAACCAGGAACCTTTCACGTGTTAGGGGAATGTGATAACCACAACACACCACAGAAACGCTTGCTGAAGTATCAAATTGGCGGTCCCCAGTTCGGTGGTGGTGCGGCAATTTGTCACAGCTTTCTTGGAATAGGTTGGGGGAAAAGTTCTCCCAAGGTTCCCACTTCGAGATGCTATCCAAAGACCCTTCCCATCTCCCCCCCCCCCCCCCCAAACTAGAAGAAAGTCCACATGTGGGCGTCACGTGAGGACATGGTTTAACACTTCTCTGTGGTTGAAAAGCCTACCACCATTTGTTGTCCAAAATCACAAATGAAGAACGGCCATTTAGGAAAGATACTGAAGGGCAGCCTGCACCTACGAATTTGAAACAAACCATATGTCTTCCACCTTTGAGAGAAAAAAGGGAAAGGGCAACTGTGTGTGCTACATTATAATAGTGACTATACTTTGAAAGTACTTCATTGGCTGTAAAACGCTTTGGGATGTCCTGAGGTTGTGAAAGGTGCTATATAAATGCAAGTTCGTTCTTTCTTAAAATTGGAATAAAGAAAATTGTCTTGTTAGCATAATCTTATATCAGGCATCCACTGACAACTTGTGTTTCTGTTGTTTTGTAGTATTTCTCAATTCTCTAATAAAGCAGCTTAACAATTTGCACTGGGCTTCGTCTCATTGTTGGGCACCCTGTCAGATGCTTGCATTGCTTATGGGAGCAACCACTCTACCCAAGGAAACACCTAAAACAGACTTAAAACTTGTAACAGCTAAATTATAGTACTGGGAGAAACCTGTGACTATCAAATTTACCTGATAAACAGGGCATTAAAATAACTTCATTTCTGTGGTGGCAACTAAATAAACATTGTCATGTGATAAAAGGATTGCAATGATTCTGGAAGTGCAGAAAGTCTGGTACACTGCAACCTCTCGTATCAATAATTCCTGCAAAAATGTCCTAAATCGCAACCAAAAAGCATTTTATTTTTTCATTACCTTTTTCACAGATAACGGCAGCCTGACAAATACCAGATCAGCTTTTTTAGCACCAGTGACCCAGTTTTTCCCTTTTCTGGGGCAAAGTTGTGTAGCACCAACTACAGAAATTCTGGTGTAGCAAAGTACAACAGTTAGAATGCAATCTGTTGCAGAAACTCTCAAATTTAACATGCTTCAACACATTGATGAATAAATTCATTGGCACCTGGTTTTGGGCACGAAGGCGGTGATGTGGTCGCACAAGCATCTGAACTGGGAGGCACGAGGCCCGCCCGAAATTGGGCCTTCAGCCTCATTAACAGGCACAGGGGTGGGTGGACTGGAGCAGCAAGGTGGGGTGGGGAGGGAGGATCGGAATACTCTGGAGTCCAAGAATTGGCAGGTAAGTCACTCCAGACCACAGTCTTGCATCCCCTGGTGGTCTGCTTAGTATGGCCTTGATTGAGGCTGGAGAACATTTTACTTTCCTGGCAAATACAGATGAAATGCTCCACTTTGCAATATCAATGAAACAGTACTAAACACTAAAAGAAGCAAAAATACAGTACATTACAATAAAAGCATATGAGGTTGCAAACTTGGTTCTAGTGGCTAACACAGGTTGTCTCAGGGTTTAACTCTGATTGATCTCCAGTTGCAGCACAAGCACAAATAAGGGTATCAGAGAAAAAATGGCTGACCTGGAGGCACTTCAATGGACGTAATCTGTCATTCTCTGATACAACTTCTGTTGTTTGTTGCTTTATTCTGTGAGTGACACATTTTTTTCTTCCATCACATGTATTTTTGTTGGAATAGCTTTAAAGGTATTGTATAGGAATGTTGATTAACTTAAATGTTTAGTATAGTGGATTGATAAGCATTGTAAATGATTACCAGTCTGATTACTGAACTCTTCTGTGTAAGACAAGACTTGTTTACTTGATGAAATCTGCAGGATCAAAGAAAGTGATCAAAGCAACTGTTACTTTGCCTATTTTCCCAAAGCTCCAGGGTTGCTTGTTTAATGGGGAAAGAACCACTCCATTGTGGTAGATCAGACTTTTAATTATAATTCAAAGCTGATAGCTGAAGCAAAATAGCAAACATCATGTTAAAGACTAAAGACATTTCTATAATCTTAAAGAGAGGGTCTCAACAGCTCTACCATTGTCTTAACTAAAGCATTCAAATGGGTATCATGTTTAGATATCAATTGTGTTCAAATTTATTGCCATGTATGACCAGTATTTAAAAAGTAGCCAGTTAGGTAAATATGAAGCTGACCTTGTCAATCGTATCATCAAAGCAACCTGTATAAAGCTGTCTGATGTTGAGCTCTCAATCTAACATTCTTTTCAGTGCGTCTGACTCACCAAGTGATTCATTTCTGATACAGTTCAAAAAGAGTTATATGTAGATCCAGAATAAACATTTCCCAGTTTATCAGGTAAATTTGATAGTCACAGGTTTCTCCCAGTACTATAATTTAGCTGTTACAAGTTTTAAGTCTGTTTTAGGTGTTTCCTTGGGTAGAGTGGTTGCTCCCATAAGCAATGCAAGCATCTGACAGGGTGCCCAACAATGAGACGAAGCCCAGTGCAAATTGTTAAGCTGCTTTATTTGACAGACAGCAAGTGAACATACAAAGTAACAATTAAAGCAAATCCCACTTCCTTTACTAAATCACACATCTATCATTGAAAAAGTTATAAACCATGTGCCATGTCCCTTTTTGTGGGCTGACTTACTTGTTTTTGGTATTACCTTTTTATCTAGACAATTTCTAACTACAGTGCGAAAACTGACCACCAACATCTTAGCTTCCAGCTTCAGGTTCAGGCCTCCATCTCACAGTCTTCTCTTTAGTTTCCCTACATTACGACAGTGACTACATTTCAAAAATAATTCATTGATTGTGAAGTGCTTTGAAACGTCCTGAGGTTGTGAAAAGTGCTATATCTTTGTACCTGACTGCCTATCCCTGTGTCTTTCTCTTTTTCTCTCTTGTGTTCAGCAGGCTTTCCCTCTGATTTCTTCCCTGTTCAGTAATTCGCCAGCAGATAATAAAACTGTCTTGAACTAGAACTGGGTTCTTGGTGATTACCCAGCACTTATATGGCACGTCTGTTACCCTGCTAGGTTTTTTGTGTCCCTGTTATGTGTGTTCTGGTTACCGTGAGGACACGAAAGCATTGTTTAAAGTACATTTTATGGTTCCACTGATTGCTCTGTGGGTTTAGCTAGTGAACTGAGCCATACAGACCAGGAAGATTCTAGGTTCAGTCCTGCTATGGTTTTTTTTATTCGTTCATGGGATGTGGGTGTCGCTGGCGAGGCCAGCATTTATTGCCCATCCCTAATTGCCGTTGGGAAGGTGGTGGTGAGCTGCCTTCTTGAACCGCTGCAGTCCGTGTGGTGAAGGTTCTCCCACTGTGCTGTTAGGAAGGGAGTTTCAGGATTTTGACCCAGTGACGGTGAAGGAACGGCGATATATTTCCAAGTTGGGATGATGTGTGACTTGGAGGGGAACATGCAGGTGGTCTTGTTCCCATGTGCCTGCTGCTCTTGTCCTTCTAGGTGGTAGAGGTTGCGGGTTTGGGAGGTGCTGTCGAAGAAGCCTTGGCGAGTTGCTGCAGTGCATCCTGTGGATGGTACACACTGCAGCCACAGTGCGCCGGTGGTGAAGGGAGTGAATGTTTAGGGTGGTGGATGGGGCGCCAATCAAGCAGGCTGCTTTGTGATGAATGGTGTCAAACTTCTTGAGTGTTGTTGGAGCTGCACTCATCCAGGCAAGTGGAAAGTATTCCATCACACTCCTGACTTGTGCCTTTTAGATGGTGGAAAGGCTTTGGGGAGTCAGGAGGTGAGTCACTCGCCACAGAATACCCAGCCTCTGACCTGCTCTTGTAGCCACAGTATTTATATGGCTGGTCCAGTTAAGTTTCTGGTCAATGGTGACCCCCAGGATGTTGATGGTGGGGGATTCGACGATAGTAATGCTGTTGAAGGTCAAGGGGAGGTGCTGAGCTAATTCTTGGGTTGTGGGTGACATTGACAAGGCAGCATTTATTGTCCAAGCCAAGTATACGGTGTGGGACTGGAACCATGTGTAGGCCAGACCAGGTAAGGTGGCAGGTTCCCTCCCCCGAAGAACATTAGTGAACCAGTTTATTTTTATGACAATATAGCAGTTTTCATGAACATTTTCTGGTGCTATTCTACAAATTACCAGATTTATTTAATTCAGTTTTATAAACTTGCCATGATGGGTTTTGAACTCATAACCTCTGTGTTGTTAGTCCAGTACCATAACCATTAGGTTATCTTACCTAAATGTCAGTAGAGGTGTCTCAGTTGGCGTTAGTGGCCCTGGGATATGGACTGGGTTCCTGCTCTTCACTGCTATCCAGCGACTTCTACTGAAAGTGGGGTATGCAGATGTCCAGTGAGGACAAGATTGGGCTTGGTTAGATTGCCCCTCCTCTTCCCCACCACAGTTGAAAAGCCCACACTCACTGCCAAGGCGCACACATGACTTGTCACTCAGGTGAGCAGTATGGCCCAAGGCACTGTGCCACAGCGAGGAGTCAATGCATTCAAGCTTATTGTATTTATGAAACTCTATATTGCATTGAAGTGTCAGCTTGTCCAGTCGTAGCATTCTCACCTTTTGAGTCAGAGGCCCGCTTAAGGGACTTCAATCTAGGCTAACACCAGTGCAGCACTGTGGGAGTGCTGCAATGAGGCGTTAATGAGTCTCTATCTGCCCGTTCAGGTGGATGTAAAAAATCCCATAGCGCTATTTGAAGAGGAGGAGGTGAATTCTCAGTGTTCTGGCCAACACATCTCTCTATAAACACTACCAAAATAAACTAACTGGGCATTTATCTCATTACTATTTGTGGGATCTTGCTGTGCACATATTAGCTGCTGCATTTACCTACAAAACAACCATGATTATGCTTCAAAAGTTATTAAGTGATTGTAAAGCACTGGGACATCTTGAGGATGTCAAAGGTCACCTTTAAAAACTTGTTCCCCTATTTGCCCCATTCACTCTTTTCTATTATCATTTTTACATTACTTCCAGTTGATAATCTATATTTCAAATCTTTTTAAGTTTGAACTTTAAACTGGAGAATTCTCCAGTGCCTCTAGGTCTGTCCATTATGATATGTCGTTTATTGCAAGGGGAATGGAAAATAAAAGTAGAGATGTTTTGCTACAGTTGTACAGGGCATTGCTGAGACCACATCTAGAATACTGTGTGCAGTTTTGGTCTCCTTATTTAAGAAAGGACATAATTGCTTTGGAGGTGGTTCAGAGAAGGTTCACTCGACTGATTCCTGGGATGAGGGGGTTATCTTTTGAGGAAAGGTTGGACAAGTTGGGCCTGTATACACTGGAGTTTAGAAGAATGAGAGGTGATCTTATTGAAACATATAAGATCCTGAGGGGACTAGAAGGGGTAGATGCTGAGGGGATGTTTCCCCTTGTGGGAGAGACGAAAACTAGGGGCCACAGTTTATAAATAAGGGGTCTCCTATTTAAGACGGAAATGAGGAGAAATTTTTTCTCTGAGGGTCGTGAGTCTGTGGAACTCCCTTCCCCAGAGAGTGGTGGAGGCAGGGTCATGGAATATTTTTAAGGCTGTGTTACATAGATTCCTGATTAACAAGGGAATCAAAGGTTATAGTAGGTAGACGGGAAAGTAGGGTTGAGGTCACAATCTTGTCAAATGGCAGAGAAGGCTCGAGGGTCCAAATGGTCTACTCCTGCTCTTAATTCGTATGTTCGTATTCTTTTAAGACACTTGGGCCTGGATTATTCCTGCCAGAGAAGGGTGAGACCAAGACTTCCTGCTTGCCGCTATAATCCCACTGGAATCCTGGTCCAGTTTCCTCCTTGGGCCTTGGCGGGATCTCCACCACCAAGAGGGAGCTTGCCACTGCTGACAAAGGAATGTGATGATGCATTTGCTGCATTACCAGAAGGGAAGAGAGCCACAATTAAAGGGGCAGTAGCGTTCCAAAAACTCCATCAAATCTGTTACTGAGGGCCTCGGACTGGACAGAATTCAATGGGTTAATGTTTAGGGCCATTATGAAAGGAAAGGAGGCCACGTCTAGGCCTCCTCACTCTACTGGTGACCCCATGGCCGTCCACCACCCAACTTCTGGTAGTCCCTAGCGTTGGCAGTATCACTGGCAACAAGAAGGGAAATTGGGTAGCTTGTTGGCCCCTGCTGCCCCGCCTTCATTTACCGTTCTGCCATGGCTAGTGAAGGGTTGGCCAGCGGCCTTCCTGGCTGAGGCGAGGAGGAGGAACGTTTAAGTCAGGGCAAGGATGCGGCAGTCAGCTTCATCTCCCGCTTTTCCCCTGTTTTCCGCCACTATCCAGCCTGAGTTGGGGGCGGGATAGTGGAGGAAATTCCAGGCCTCTGATTTCATTCTGTCACAACTAAGCCATGTGAAAATAAGTTGGAAACAATTGATGGCAATTAAAATAAATGTAAATAAGTAACCTTAGAAAATGGATCCATTTATTTGATTTAAAATTGGATTGCTTTTGGTGTAAGTTTGTAATATCACAGTACATAATATGTGCCGAGAAGTACAGTTTTATGATTAATGGGTAGAATTTCAGGAAGTCTAGATTTAATTCATTTTGGCTTTTTCTGTAAACAGCTGTATTGAATTTCCACAGTGGGAGATTTTGCAGGACTTGAGGACTATATTTTGCACGGGTCACTTTAGCTTGAAACTGGATGCATGGGTAAGAATTGGTGTAATATCGGTAGACAGTGCTTACCTCATCAGTGCTGCTCTGAGGATTGCTATTCCTCCAAAAATGAATTAATGAACACTTGCCGAAAAATGCGAGGAGGAAGCCAAGTTTCTGTTTTACTTCTTAATGTGTTAAAATCCTTATCTCGTACAGTATTCCGCAGCTGCACAGCCAAATTGAAAAGTAAGGGGTGAAATTGGACTATCCCAGTTGCGCGACAAATGTTCGTAGCGAATCGGCAGTCCGTTTTACACCGCGCCCGATTTTATTTTCCATTGAAATGACTAATATCTTGATTGCCAAACTATTGTGGAGAATCTCTTTGATTTTCAAATGTCAGCGTAGACTTAAAAGAAAGGGCAGCAATATATAAGTGGGCAGAGTCTATTCCATGGGTTATTCACTCACATATCTTTTCATCAGAGGGACTCGGTCAAACATGACTAAAAATTACTGCTAAGATTTTGTATTTTTTATTGTTTTGGAGCAGCGTATGCATGGTCTAAATCAAGTATTATAATGCTGATCTCTTGTCATTTCTGCTTCGATGTAATTATCTTGTAATTAAATCTGATTATTACTTAAATCCTGAGTGTAATGGTCTGGCGATATGATAGTTACCAGATTTTGAGGTGGTTCGGAGAGAACGGTATGGTTTCTGGTTAGCAATTCCGTAGCAAAAGGATAGTTGTCAGCCCTGCAGTATACTATCTCATTCATGCTAGATCCTAAAGGATGCAAGATTTAGTTTTTCAGAGGTGCTTTTTCCTTTAGAAACTGCATTTTTCTATGAACACAAGTTTGAAGTTCTGGGAGAGAGCCCAAATTGTAACACTTGTCAGTAATAATTCAATCCAGATCATTTCATCACAATAAAACATAAATAGATTACAGGTGATTGTTTATTGGAGCAAAAAGAGATGCATATTGTGCAGTTATGATGGAAATGCACAGAAGATGGTCTCTGAATAATTGGTTTGCTTTTTGTCAGTAACTGCAGAAATCAGGCAAGTAAGAGTTGAGGTTATTTGTTTCAACTTTCATTTATAGAACTTGTTTCCTCAGGAGGTATTTTGAATGTCTTGATATATGCTGAGAGATGTTTGGATAACTTCACACAGATCTAAGGAATTGTTTAGCTTTCTTGTAGGAAATTGTTGGGAATGCCAGAAACCAGCAGTAGAGTTCCCTGCAGGACTGTCAGAACTGACCTTGTGTCAAGTTAGTGGAGTTAGCTGATCCGTGTTTCATTTCTTAAGGCCACAAATGTGAATTCTTAAAATCTAATGTATCAGTATTAGAGCAGCCATATGATATGCTGCCTCTGGTTCCCTTGGTGTTATAGTGACTGTGAAATATACTTCTCAAGGCCAGAAAAATTTCTGTTTCTAGCCAACTAACTGGCACCTTGTGAAGGTCACAGCAAGAATTTATACTTCCCTTTTTATTTGAGAACAATGCTATAATCTGTTTTAAAAATTTTACTTCTTTGATGCTGAGATTAATATTTAAGTAAAAACAAGAAATGCTGGAAATACACCAGGACATACATTATCTGAAAAGAAAGGATAGCTTTGGAAATTTTGCGTATGGAAGTTTTACAATGTCAATCATGGTTCAGTTGGTAGCACTCTCACCTTTGATTCAGAAGATTGTGGGTTCATAGTCCCACTCCAGAGACTTGAGCACAAAATCTAGGCTGACACTCCAGTGCAAAACTGAGGGAATACTGAGGTGCTGCCTTTCAGATGAGATGTTAAACCAAGGCCCTTCGTAGATGCTGACTGACCAACTGTGTAATTCCAGTAGTTTCCCTTTTTGTTTCAGATTTGCAGCTTTTCCTTTGTAATATTTATTTAGCAAGATCTTTTTACAATAACGTAATACATTACTCATTGCTTTATGATGTAAACTAAATTATACGTCTTTTTGAAAAACTAGTTTTCATTGAACTTTGTGCACTTTTTTGTACATTTGCTTTGTAACCAGAGCATGCTCTGTATATACAGAGAGGACTGTTGACACTTCCACCTGCCTCATCGGGCATTGTTCACTGGATTCAAGATCACAAGATCAACATGGATAAGGAATCCCTATCCACATGTCCATTCAATATGTTAATATGAAGAATTTCCTGATAGCAATCTAAATTTGCCGTTCACTAGTTTAAATCTATGCTTCCTCGTTTACTGTCATGGCTTAATTTGAAGTAGTGATTTGGATGTACCTTTTCTATACTGTTTTGTATCTTTTATATATCTCTGCGAAGTTCCCTCTCCTCCTTTCAAGGCTGAAAAGTCCAACTTTCTCTAATCTTTGACTCAGTTACCAGACGCTAGCAATCAGTCATGTGGTTCTTCTCTGAATTGCCTCCAGGGATTGAATGTCACCCTTGTGTCTTGTTGATCAGAACTAGATCCAGTACTTGAGATGTGGCCATGACCAGCAGTGCACAGTTTAAGCATGACTTCCTCATGTTTTATATTTGCCTTTATATTTCGACATTCTATAATCAGTCAATAATTATTGCTTCAAACCAATCATTTTGTTTGGTGTCATCTTTTCCAGCACAATTGATAGACAGTGGTATATAAACGGCCACAAACACGTATTATAATTAAAACTCCAGTGTGATATGTTGTTTCATATTCCATTGCAATTAGATCTACATCTTCCCTCTATGTTGGTCGTCTGACTTGATTAGCGGTTCAGACTGCCACAGATCAGCTGATTTGTATAAATGTTTAAGCTTCTTTTATTGCTCTGTGTTATAGGTCAGTCTTTATTGTTCAGATGGCCCTTCAATTGTATTGCTATATAAAAAAAAACAGACTAAATATTTTTCTTAAATTTTCAAGAGCGATTTTCTTGAAGATATCATTTCCTCCAGATGTTTGCAGATAGAACTATTCACACAATGGATTTAATTGGACTGCTGGCTAATCGCTTTAAAATACTTTTCAGAATACAGTATTGAATGGTAGGCAGCTGAAATTCATTGAAGTGTTACAGTGCAGCCAGGTTTTTAAAATGATCTGAAAACATTCCATATTAATGTGTTTATTTCAAATTACTCTCAGCTACACCTTTTCAATTGAAAAAATGCTTTTCTATTAACTCTCTAGAGCAGTTAATACACATAACTGTTCTCTGGAAATTTATTTTTTCAAGGTGATTGCCTCTTAGGTTAAGAATTAATCATTACAATAGACTTTCATGTGGCACGAGTGAAATTTAATAGGATGGTGATAATTAGAGGGGGTGGAAAACATTGGAGCTCATTATCTTCCACAGCATTTCTTGTTTTAATACCTGGTGTTACTTTTGGAAATGTTTTGTTTCCTACCTAAAGGGATGGTTTGACTTTGAGACACTGACGTAATAAACACATCAGCAAGAATAGAAGGAAAGCACTTCACCTCCATAAAGTTTAATAGAAACATGCTGGCTTTTTCAAAAATGCAGGAGGGAAGCTACTTGTGTGGCTTACTGCTATAGCAGAAAAACTGTCCAACAGAATTGATAAGTTTTTTCCCACCTTCTGGACAACAAAGGACCTTAAAGGACAGACAATGCTTTTTAAACTAGCTCCAAAAATTGCTCCCAAACGAACAATGTTATAGATTGAATTAATTGAGGGAAGATTTCCTGGCAAGATATTTTTTCTCTTCGATTCCACAGATTCTTTAGGTCAGAAAGTCTGACAGTTGATAGGGCTGTTTAGATATTGTCCTGCTTCCCATGAACAACCCTACACATTTATGGTATAGCTTCTATGTTGTACTGATTGGGATCAGGGCCTTGATATTGCACACATGAAGGGTTAAACCATCCATTCTGCTTTTAACCCCCTGGCCTCATCTGTGGCCTCTTGTCCAAACTCGGCAGGAAGTACTAGCAGGCCGGCAGACAGGAGCAGGATGTTGGGTGGCAGCAGGCCACTGCCAGGGACTGAAGGAACAGTCTCCGGCATTCAGGTAAGTGGTTGGGAGAGGGATTAGGGAGGCTGTCGCGTTCGGGAGAGGGGGAGGGAAACCCAAGTCAGAGGAGGCCCACCGTTTCCTTGTGGGGCCCAGAGAAGCACGCCTGCTCCCATTCACTCATCCTTCTGGCCAAGGCTCCTTTTGCCACGAGGTTGGCTGGGAGAGGTAAACCACGACAGCTTCCCCGCACAGTCCATGGGTTAAAATTGAACCCTGGCCCCGATAACATCATGAGAGCCTGATCTGCATATTTAAAGAAGAATCCTGTTGCCTTCCGGCAGGTGTCCCCCTCTCCTGCTTAAAAGGTCAGGTTAAAATTGCAACCCACGGGGAAGGTTGCGGGATCGGTGGATGTTAGTCACTGTGGCCATTTTAACTGCTGCCTGCCTGGTTTCTGCTGGGCCAGCAAGGTTCAAAGCAGCCCTCAAGTGTAATGGGAAGTTTTTTTTCTCAATTTGGTATGGAAAATGATCAATTAGTGCGTAGTTTTCAACCTCTCAAAAAGCAGTTCAGAGACACAAAGGTTCTCTATACAATGTTCCACCGCCCCAATTTTCTCCCCTCTTCCCCTGTATGTAATGGCTCCTGCCGAGATATGACTAAACATGTAGCAGGTCTGTCTTTATGTTGGAGATTAGACATTTGAGTTTTAGCAGGCTATTTGACTATGGAAGGCATTAGAGTTGAGCCCAGTCCTGCCTCAACCAACGTCCACTTACCACACTAAGTGATCGAATGGAAGCTCTGTCTGATATCGCCTCTCACCAGCACCCTGGGGATACTGAGGCCAATTTAATAACCCTTGGTACCTTCCTTACCTGTATGACTCAGTACAAATACCACATTGTACATTAATCCACTGAGCCTTGGGGAGGCAAAATGGGGGCGGCCCTATTCAATATGGCATCTAGCAAGACCGAGGATATATAACCTTCAGGCCTCTTCTCCCCCACCCCCCAATCTGTGTCGTATAACAAACAAGGATGAAGACTTGCACCCCTCACTCTGATTTCATTGTTAGAAACATAGAAGCACAGAAGTAAGCCATTCAGCTATCATGTCTTTGTTAAAACAATCAAAAACGAATCCCACTGCCCTGCTCTCTCTCTCCCAATGGCCATGTACCTCTGTTTCAAATGTTATCTACTCTTCCCTTAAATGGTTGCAGCCTCAACTACACCCGGTGGTAAAATATTCCATGCTCCAACAACTTTCTATAAGAAATTTCTTCTAACCTCTCTCCTCACTCTCTTAGTGAAGACTTGAAATTGATGATCCCTTAGCACCGACTGCCCAAACAGAGAAAATTCTCTTTTCCTATGGACCATAGGTCTTTGCTGTACCCCCAGGATGTCTTGAGATGTGGTCTTCTGGTGGGGGAGGAAGGGGAGAGAACAAATGTTCCTCCACCCCGGTTATTGCTGTTCTAGAGCCTCCTCGCCTCTCAATCTTATGGTGATGGATGGAGCTCAGTTATAATGCTACTCAACAACCTTGGTGGTACTTGAAACTGAAGCTCTCTATATTCCCAAAACAATGGGGAAGAGGAGTACCGATATTCCCAAAACAATGGGGAAGAGGATTGCCGATATTCCCAAAATAATGGTGGAGAGGAGTGTCATTGGGAAAACCAACAAAGAGGTGAAAATGAGTGACTTTCATAAAGTACTGGAATTATGACACTATGTGCTTTTATACAGGGACAGAATTTGCACAGTAAGGTGCGAGGATGGATTTCCACTGCAATATTCTATCAGTAATGAGCTGTGTATTTTTCATGTACTAAGCAAACTAAAAAAATATATTTTTAAGTACACTTTGGCAAACTAATTTACAATTTTATAATTAGAGATCAGTGAATATTGTACATTACCTCATCTTTTTATAATTTCAGATTGTGTAATAGATTGTATTTTAGAATAGAGATTAAGCAATAACAATACTAATCATAAGGGTAATGACATTGGAACTTTGGCAATTAAACAGGACAAGAAGTTCGATCCAATAAAAAAAAATCAAATTACCGATCAGTGTAATCTTAACAAAAGTGCCTTGATAGAATTTAAAATCTAGTTAGTTACTTCCACAGTGGAAATGTTTTTTAGGTGTGCTTGGAATCAATATTTCAGCTAATCCAGGGTTGCTAACTGTATCCCTGTGATAGGATTGCCCCTATTGTATATAGTTGATGCACAATTTCTACTATACCTAAGTATATGCAGCTGCTTCTGGCTGCTATATTCTGCCCACAGAGATCACATTAAAATAAAGACTTATATATTATCTTTGACTGTAGCAATTGGACCAACTCCTTTCAGTGTAAATCCTGAAGCACAGTGAAGGATGCACCATAACTGGATGGTGTAACTGTTGTATGTTGTTAATTGGAACGAACATCTTTCAGAAGCGAGAATGCGTTTTGTACAAATTCTGCTACCATTTGTCCATGTCAGGAATTTTTTGCAAGATTCTGTATCTCGCTGTTGGGAATCGCACAATGGTGCTGTCCCTGATGCAAAGCATTTTGTCTTCACTTACTGCCTACCTGACAGTCTGACTAACAACTGAAACAGTGGTGAGATTAGAAGCATGAACAAGTGTGTCAGTGTGCTGGTCAATCTTGCTGGTAAAAGTTAATGAAGTAATATTCTATAGTCGTAAAAGTATACTGTAACAGCTTTCCCCGTGGCTCTGAGTTTATCCAGTGAGTAGCTGAACCATACAAACCAAGAAGGTCCCAGGTTAGCCTGTGCTGTATTAGTTGATCTGAGCTAGACCAGTTAAGAGTCCTCAGTGCTCCTGGGTTAAGGTGGGGGACAATTAGCTAAATATCACACAAATCAAACAATCTTCCAATATGCAAAAGTCGGATTACTGCAATAAATACACAGAGTGTGACGGTCTTGGCTCAAGATTGAGAGTAGCTGTGCCTCACACCCCAAGGACCTGCACAGGACTGCCAGACCCAGACAAGTTCACAGTGTTTGTTTACCTGTGGAGCTGATCAATTCTTAGACATGAGGAACCAATCAGGCAAAGGACGTGCTGCTAGTACTTACTCACTCGGCACTGACATTGAATTCAACGAGTAGGATGGGCTGTCATCAAGATTCATTAACACAGTAACAGCCGTAGATGCTATCTTGATTGCTATCCAGCAACCCACTTTGGAAGTGAACACGAGGACAGGATTGAAGTTTGCTGTGATGTCTCCATCCCATCCGTGGACAACACTTGCTGTAAATGGATACCTGGTTGAAGTGCAGAGGCACCTGATACCAAAGAATCATACCCCATTGAAAAGCCAAAAGCGAAAAAGATTAGTTGAGCAATCTGGCAACATAATTTCAGTTACTAAATGGACTGGACAACAAACCAGGCCAGGAAATCCTTTATTGGGTTTGTAATCTGATTACTTTTTAATAGTGCATTTATAATTATTGAATAAGAAAAGTCGAGAATTAATCTGAATTAGTTAATTTTTTTTAAACTGTTGAAGGAACCGTACAAAATCCAGAAATATATGAAACATTATTCTAAGCAAAAATAAGAACAGACTTAATTGAGTTTAATGAGACTGGCTCATGCTTGTGGAAGCCTTCCAAAATACGCCTTTCATAATGCACCTGTTTGCTTAAGAAGCCGAACTGAGTATCTTAAGAAAAACAGATTGGCAAACGCCAAGGTTTCTGGCAATGTGTTTCTCATATTTAAGCCTACAGTTAAAGTCATATGCCAGCATGCGTTCATAATTAACATGTTACAGGGATGGAATTCTACCAAGAATTGCAAAGATAAATCTTAATGTTTGGTCTTTATACTGTATCGAACAGGGCTCGGGTTACTTTCTTCATCTAAATTGCACTGTTTAGAGAGTCTCACAGGAAGTCAACCAGGACATCAATAGTACTTAGATCTTGTGTAAAATTTGTGTAATTTGTTCTTCCAGTGCAGGATTTACACGATGGCCTTTTACGTACCTAAATTAACTAAATTGAGTTTTTAAGATAATTTCTACCATATGTAGCAACGCGGGGGGAGAAAAGATGATTCATTTGTTCAGTGTAATATTAGCTCAATCGTAATAGTCCATCTTGAGACAGCTTTAACCTTTTAAGTCCCAAATCAGCTAGAATTGGAATTCAGTTCTCAAAGTATTAGCTGGTAGTTATCCAACATATTTTGTACATTATTCCCACATGTGGCATATTCTGTGTTTGTTGAAGTTTGTTCTGTGAACTCCCATTTGCTACAAACAATAAAACAAAGTTTGCCACTAAACAAACTGGAAGGAGTGGCACTGCTCAAAGTTGTCCCCACGTCATTCTTTCAAAATTCTACCGACGTCATCTTCTCAGTTACTGGAGCTCTGTCCTCGACCATTTCCTCCCCCAGTTAGATAATGGTTGTGGCCTTTTGTAGGTATGTATATATGCTTTATTTTTTTAAAATCTGCATTTCTTTGAGACTGCAGCTTGGCTTTTGTTCAGATTCTTCTTGGGCTGCAACTTCCAACTTTATGCCTTTTACTTTTGAGATTTGATTTCAAGTTGGAGAGTGTTCCATGTGAAATTCCTATTTCACTAATGTTGCATTACATTGGCTCCTGAGGTTGTGGAAACTGCCCCATTTATAATGCAGGTTGGAGGCAACAACAACTCCACAGGAGCAAACTTGTTTAAAATTGTTGAAACAGTGAAAAATTCTATTTTTATAGTGTTTTACCACATAGAATCTTACAGCAATGAAGGAGGCAATTCGGCCTATTGTGCCTGTGCTTGCTTTTTGAAAGCTATCCAATTAGTACCACTCTCCTGCTCTTTCCCCATAGCCCTGCAATTTTTTTTCCTTTTCAAGTATATTATCCAATTCCCTTTTGAATTTACTGTTGAATCTGCTTCCACCACCTTTTCTGGCAGTGCATTCCAGATCATAACAACTCGCTGCGTTAAAAAAATTCACCTAATCTTCCCTCTGGTTCTTTTCCTAACATCTCTCAATTGTTTCTATGCTTCATATAATTAATTACTTTTGTG
Organism: Heptranchias perlo; assembly: GCF_035084215.1. Taxonomy (NCBI): domain Eukaryota; kingdom Metazoa; phylum Chordata; class Chondrichthyes; order Hexanchiformes; family Hexanchidae; genus Heptranchias; species Heptranchias perlo. The sequence continues at coordinate 29,283,878 of NC_090349.1, forward strand.
ACTTAAGTAGGAAAACACAGCAGCCATTTTGCAAACTAATAGTAATGAGGTGAATGACCAGCTGAGGGTGGAATATTGGCTGGAACACCAGGAGCATTCCCTGCTCTCCTTTGAGTAGTGTCATGGTAGCTTTAATGTCCACCTGAACCACTGGAACCAGTAGATGGGTTCTTGGTTTCATATCTCATCCAAAAAATGACAATGCAGCACATCTTCAATATTGCATCAGTTGTCAACCTAGATTATGTGGTCAACTCCCAGTGTGGGTCCTAAACTCACAACCTTGTGACTCAGAGGTAAGACTGCTATTAACTGAACCCACTGATACATAGTCACAGTTGCCACTTTATTTCTGGCCATTAGACTTTCACTGGAGAATGTCTGTGCAAGTCAGCAGTCACTAGCCCGCAGCTGACTGAGTACTCTGATCGCAAGTGGTCAGAAAAAAAGGATAGCCTGTGCCCTCAGGCATTATTTATAGTGCTGCTGTACTGTTGCTTTCAACGATGCCAGTAAAGCTACATCTTTAGGTGGATCTCGAAACCTCTGGATTGCACTTTCCTTGCAATCTACTCATTTGCACAGGATTTGAACATTGAAGTACCATAAATAATTCAAATTCTAACGCTCACCGGTGATGTCAGTGGAATACAAATAACTCATTCACATATTTAAAGGGAAATGCAGCCCCTAGACTTTCCTTCCTCTTCAAACACATGAAAACTAAGGGGGGTGTGGAAACATTTCTACCAACTAATGCACAACTGATTACCCTCCATAACTGAAAGCAAAATCTAAGGACCTCCGTGTGCAAAATAATCACCATCACCAACACCAAGTAATTTAGCAAAAGAACATATTTATCTTTAATTGGGTTTAACCAAAACTTTTTTCACATAGAAGTATTAGAAATAATATTAGCTTGACTCAGTTGGTAGTACTCTTACCATTGAATCAGTTGGCAGTTGGTTTAAGCCATATCCTGGATTTACAATGCTATACCTGCAATCAACTCAGGATAATCTGGATCAGACACAAGACTATACGTGCAATCAACTGAGAACCAATCCGGATCAGACACAGGTCTGTGCATTTTATATGTTTCATTAAGATCACCTCTCATACTTCTAAACTCCAGAGAGTATAGGCCCATTTTACTCAATCTCTCCTCATAGGACAACCCTCTCATCCTAGGAATCAATCTAGTGAACCTTTGTTGCACCCCCTCTAGGGCAAGTATATCCTTCCTTGGATAAGGAGTTCAAAACTGTACACAGTACACCAGGTGTGGTCTCACCTTACAGCAAGACCTCCTTACTCTTATACTCCAACCCCTTTGCAATAAAGGCTAACTTATCATTTGCCTTCCTAATTGCTTGCTGGACCTGCATGTTAACTTTCTGTGATTTGTGTACAAGGATATCCAAATCCCTCTGGATACCAACCTTTCTTAGTCTCTCACCTTTTAAAAAATATTCTGCTTTTCTATTCTTCCTACCAAAGTGGATAATGTCACATTTCCCCACATTATACTCCACCTGCCACCTTCTTGCCCAGTCACTTAACCTATCTATATCCCTTTGCAGCCTCTTGGCGTCCTCCTCACAGCTTACTTTCCCACCTAGCTTTGTATCGTCAGCAAACTTGGATACATTACACTCAGTCCCCTCATCTAAGTCATTGATATAGATTGTAAATTGCTGAGGCCCAGGCACTGATCAAGACTGAGATCACCAGATTTTTGGACAATAAGGGAATCAAGGGATATGGCAATAGGGCAGGAAAGTGGAGTTGAGGTAGACGATGAGTCATGATCTGATTGAATGGCAGAGCCGGCTCGAGGGGCCGTGTGGCCCACTCCTGCTCCTATTTCTTATGTTCTTAAGCACATAATTGTACACACCGACCATCAGTTTATTAAAGCTGACTAAGATTTTCAACCCATGTGTCAGATTGTTCGTGTTTCACAAGAAAAAACAGCTCTTTCTCACTAGGATTGGAGGGTGTCAATATGAAACAATCAGATCAGTCAAAATGCACAAGTGGAAGCTGTTGGAACCAATCAGATCAGTTGCCGGGCGAAACTGAATGTGGTTAGCACCATTTTTTTTTCTCCATTTGTTGATTGCCCACAAACTTGAGGTAAAAATAGTTTTAGTGAAATGAGCCAATGGTTTTTGAGAATCGCAGTTACAGGTATTTTTATTCAGTGTTTGTCCCTAAAGAAGTTATATAGAACTAAAAAGCAGCTTTTAAGAACTTTTAATTTTCCTCAAATGAACTTTTTGGGGTTTGTCTGGCTGTTGTCTTTATATGAAAGTTTATGTTCCGCAAGACTAGTAGCAGCTGTTTATTTGAGATAAAGAAAATGTTCATTAGCGTAAATGCATTACCTGGCTTTATTGAGCATGACTGTCATTGCACTGATGGAATTGCTAGGCTTTGGAAGTAGAGTGGGGTAGAAGTAATGAGCTTTACTTAATTTAAATCAATTACAATGAGATTCCCATATTTAGGATTTTACTACAGGACACTGCTGTGATATGTGGTGCGACCATTGACTCATTTATCTGAGAAGCATGGTACCCAGTTATGTTTTATAACTTAACTGTATTCAGTTTGTTTACAGACACATGGTTGAGGTCTCTTTGTTCCAGTAGAGTAACTGGCAAGAGATCCCGTTTTTGTGCACTTCACTTTTTTTTTTAAACGATTGCTGTGTGCAATGATTTTTATTTTCAATTTGCCAGGTACAAAAGAGCAACAGAGGCCAGAAGTTGTTGTTGGCTATAATAACGGACAAATGCTTAATGTGTTTCTTTGACATTCCTCTAACTGTTTTAATGGAAGGGCATTAGCCCATTTATTTTAACTGTACCTGTCAAGTTATGTTGAAGTCCATACCACCACTTTTATTTTCATACTTAAAATATCTCTAACCCTTCCAGGAGAAACAAGTTTTGGCTTGAAAGTCAGAATTCTAGAGGGTCCAAAGTGAATCAAAACCTCTTGTGGCATGACCCAGATTCTCTGAGAAAATAAATCTCACAATTTATGTACTTAGATTTGCCTTCAGTAATTTCTTTTTTAGACATTGCTGCAAACTGTGCTTGTATGTACTTTAGGATTTTTCCACTACAATAGAAGTCATCAAATGTTGGGTATAACCAAAGTTTAAGTTATGACCTTTGCATGTGCCTCTGCACTATTAGTGCATTCCCTCATCTGCCATCTGTCGCATGGAGAGTAGTAAACAGTGAGGAGGATAGTAATAGACTTAAGGAGGACAAAGAAGGCTGGTGGAATGGGCGAACATAGAGAAGTGCGAAGTGATACATTTTGGTAGGAAGAACGAGGAGAGGCAATTTAATCTAAATGGTAAAATTCTAAAGGGGGTGCAGGAACAGAGAGACCTGGAGGCATAGGCGCACAAATCTTTGAAGGTTGAGAAAGTGGTTAAAAAAGCATACGGGATCTTGGGCTTTAAATAGAGGCATAGAGTACAAAAGCAAGGAAGTTATGTTCAACCTTTATAAAACACTGGTTTGACCACAACTGGAGTATTGTGTCCAATTCCGGGCACCGCACTTTAGGAAGGACGTGAAGGTCTTAGAGACAGTGCAGAAAAGATTTACTAGAATGGTTCCAGGAATGAGGGACTTCAGTGACGTTTCTAGACTGGAGAAGCTGGGGTTGTTCTTCTCAGGGCGGAGAAGATTGAGAGGAGATTTGATAGAAGTGTTCAAAATCATGACGGTTTAGATAAAGTAAATAAAGAGAAACTGTTCCCATTGGCGGAAGGGTTGAGAACCAGAGGACACAGATTTAAGGTGATTGGCAAAAGAACCAAAGGCGACATGAGGAAAAACTTTTTTACGCAGCAAGTAGTTATGATCTGGAATGTGCTGCCTGAAAGGGTGGTGGAAGCAGATTCAATCGTGGCTTTCAAAAAAGAATTGGATAAATATTTGAAGGGAAAAAATTTGCAGGGCTATGGGGAAAGAGCGGGGGAATGGGACTAACTGGATTGCTCTTACAAAGAGCCGGCACAGGCTCAATGGGCCGAATGGCCTCCTTCTATGCTGTAACGATTCTATGATTCTATATGCAGGGCTGTTTTTCAGCTGTCAGCTTTTGCCAGTGTTCTAGTTTGACATGTGTGCAAAACCTAGGCTGCAATGGTCAACCAGCATCTTGAGCCGCATTTGACTTTCTGTGGCTGAAATGCTATTCTTTGCTCAGCTGCAGCTCCATAATGATCTCCATAAACTGGAAGCATTGCTGGGTCTATTATCACAAACACATACCTTAAGCTACAGCCTTTCAATCTGTCTGCAGCAGAAAACAAGCCAAAGGAATAGGAGGAACCACTGCCAGTTTGCATGAGATCATTAATGATAATATGAAGCTCACTGGCATTGCAATTTCATTTTGATGAAATAGTGGAGCTCCATGATACTCAGCAGATCCTGGGGATCCTAAGTAACCTGGTCTACAAAATGCAGATGCTGAATGAAAAGTGATGGAACTGAAGGATAACGGGAGACATGCAGGCATTCAGCCTCTGAAGCTCAGGTGCAACTTTATCCACATCAGCAGCTCCCCTGCATTAAGAACAATGGTTTCTGATAATGAATTAGTTGCATCACCCTAACTTTGAGTGAATATGATGTCCTAAATAGAAACAAAGATGGAAGGAGAGAGGTGCATGAAAAGCTAGGAGAGTGAATGAGAGAATGTGAGATGGGAAAAGAGTGAGTGAGAGAGAGAGAAGAAGGCTGAGGGAAGGGGAGAGGGGGAATGAGAAAGATGAGGAGAAAGGGAATGAAAGAAAGAGACCAGAAGAGGGAGGGAAAAGTGGAATAAGAGAGACGAGGAGAGGGAATGAGAGACAGAAACAGCTGAGAGAGGGAGGGAAAGAGGGAATAATAGGGCCAAAGAGAAGGAATGAAAGAAAGATATAAGAAAGGTAAAAGCCCATGGGATACAGGGAAATGTGGCGAATTGGATCCAAAACTGGCTCAGTAACAGGAAACAAAGGGTAAAAGTTGATGGATGTCTTTGTGAATGGAAATCCGTTTCCAGTGGTGTGCCACAGGGCTCAGTGTTGGGTCCCTTGCTATTTGTGGTATATATTAATGATTTGGACTTGAATGTAGGGGGCATGATTGGCAAATTTGCAGACGACACAAAAATTGGCCATGTAGTTGATAGTGAAGAGGATAGCTGCAGACTCCAAGAAGTAAACGGGAATATATTGAGAGGGGTAGAGGAAGTGAGAGACCTTGGAGCGCATGTGCACAGGTCCCTGAAGGTGGCAGTACAGGTAGATAAGATTGTGAAGAAGGCATACGGAATGCTCTCCATTTTTAGCTGAGGTATAGAATACAAAAGCAGGGATGTAATGATGGAACTGTATAAAACGCTGGTAAGGCCACAGCTGGAGTATTGGGCGCAGTTCTGGTCACCACATTACAGGAAGGACGTAATTGCTCTGGAGAGAGTGCAGAGAAGATTTTCAAGAATGTTGCCAGGGCTTGAAAATTGCGGCTAAGAGGAGAGATTGGATAGGCTGGGGTTGTTTTCCTTGGAGCAGAGAAGGCTGAGGGGTGACTTGATTGAGGTGTACAAAATTATGAGAGGCCCAGATAGAGTAGAGGAAGTAACTGTTTCCCCTAGCAGAGAGTTCAAGAACTAGAGGACATAGATTTAAGCTGATTGACGGAAGGATCAGAGGGGACATGAGGAAAAGCTTTTTTACCCAGAGGGTGGTGGGTGTATGGAATTCGCTGCCCGAATTGGTGGTAGAGGCAGGGACACTCAACTCTTTTTAAAAAGTACTTGGACCTGCACCTAAAGTGCTGTAAGCTGCAGGGCTGGACCGGATGCTGGAAGGTGGGATTAGAATGGGCACCTGGTTGTTCTTTGAGCCGGCGTGGACACGATGGGCCGAATGGACCCCTTCGGTGCTGTATCTTCTCTATGGTTCCATGGACATGCAATGGTTGAGCTGGAAATAGGTAATGAGAAAAGATTAAAGAAGGAATAAAAGAAGAGAGAGCAGGAATGGCATTGGCAGAAAAAGGAAATGTCAGAGAGACAGATGATATTTGAGAGCGGGACAAGAGATGGTACAATCCAAATTTCAAATTCATAGGTCTGCTTATAGAAACTGCCTTGCACTCTGAACACAATCAATTAGCTTTTTTCCAAAATTACTCGGATATATACTTTCATTACAATAAGACTATCGGTGAGCAAACTAGTACACTATATTTAAGGCTTGCAGCACTGTTTCGCTATTCAATTTCTTTTTCCACCTCTTGAGCTTTGAAAAGTTGGACCTGGCTGATCTAGGGTTACACTGCAGTTCAGTACTGAGGGACTGCTGTATTGTTGGAAATGCTGTACTTTGGATGAGGTACTAAACCTGGGTCCCATCTGCCTGTTCCAGCGAATGTGGATGTTCAGGTAGACATGGCATTACCTGAAAAAGAGCAGGGAGTTCTTCCAGTGTCCTGGCTGATATCCTTCCCTCAACCAATACCTCAAACAAAAACAGGTCAATTGGTCATTCTACACCAGCAATAGTTAATGGCTTAAAAAAAAATCAATTGATCAGTTTAGTGACTGATTCCACCATTCGTTGACATTGTGTAAACACAAGCAGCCATTTTGTAAGCGACAAATTCTAATCACCAGCACAGGCACAATGGGCCAAACGGCCTCCTTCTGTGCTGTAAGGCTCTATGATAATGGCTAGCTTTTTGAATTAGCCGACTAACATGAACTAGATTCCCTGTTCTGCACATCCAAGCAACAGATAAACTGGGTTTGCCATTATTCAGTGAGCTGGTTAATTAACATTTCTTTTAAAAACTAGGCAAATTTAAACTAGCAAACTTACCACCACATAACAACTTCATGTAAAGCCATTGTGTTCAATGAATCCATAGAGTGCAAATAGGCCAACAATTTTCACAGAATTCGGTCTGCTTTTAATTTTGAAGCCCAGCACAAAGGCTCCTGCTTGTATATAGTATGGATTTCCAATCAGCGGTCTTTTTAAACACTGGCATTAACCATTTGTTTTAAACAGATAACGCTGGCTTTAAAATAACGACAATCAGAACATTTAGGCTACGATGTGCCTATTCAGCACTTTTTACCCAGACCTCCCTCATTTGAATGCTGGTACAGTTCCTCCAGGCGCCCCCTCCTTTACATTAACCCTTTCTCTGCTGCTTTTTGTGTTCTCTCTCTGATACACATCAATAAGAGATTCAACTCAGAACATATTATAAGATAAGCAAACAACCCAAAATTTCAAATGCAAAGTTTTCTTGTCACATGCTGTGTTTTATGTAAATTATTAACATAGTTAAAATAAAGATGATAAAAATAGCCAAGACTGATAAAATAACTCTATCCATTTCTCTATATTTAATTCCATCAACAAGTCCTTTTGGGGGATGAAGTTACTCATAAAGAAAAATATTAACCTTCCGCAATTATTTTTGCAAACATTGTACACTTAATTCAATGTGTCACAGCTCTGTTTCAATGTAAGTTTCTTATCATGGTAGCCAGGCTGGTAGATTATAAGACACTGTTTAAAATATTTGGGAGAATAGTTCCTTGAGGTTTATATTGCCAGCTGTGTCTTCATATTGTTGGATGATTGACTTTTGTTATATTGAACTCTTTCAGAGACTGAGGTCTAAAGTGGTGTTTGAACTTTGATGTGGAGTGACAAGCAGAACTGATGGAACTCACTTCAATCTTTTTTCCCCTCATTTTGGCTGAGTGATGGACTTTAATACAAAATCGTCCTCAGTCAAACTTCTGAAGAAACTCTTGCAATTGCCCTTCTATTGAATATGGGCCAAGTCATTGTCAAATCTAAACTGCTCAAATAACTAGTCCTTACTCTAAAGCAGGGATGGAGAGGAATCCTTAGTCAACACCAAGTTTCTGTTTTAATAGAAAAACAATCTTAGAGAAACTCTGGGAAATAATCTCACGTGCACATGAACTAGGAATTCATGTGCTAGTTTATGCTTATCTGTGGAATAACTCAGGATTTCCTATGCATCCAGAAAAACACTGCAATAAACCACTGAGCTGAATTATTTTCCCATATTATGCCATTCCCAATTCCGTTACTTTACTTCTGAAAATCTGTAGGACAGTAATGAAACTAATATAATGCGTTATAATTAAAAATACTGACTAGTGACTTAAATAGTGACTTAAGTTTATTGAATGTCGCTAACATTACTTCCATGTTACAAATAAATATGCAAATCATATTTTGCTTCTGTGATTTTGAGAGTAAAACAACAGCCAAAAGTAGCAGCAACATTGACCTGAAGGGGAAAAAAGTATTTCTATTAGTAGACTATGAAATGACTTGAACATAAAATCCACATAAATGTTATGGGTGGGCGGTAATCATCTTTAAAAAAAAATGGTAAAAGTTGGTGAGCATTGCGTATTTTCCAGGCCAGTATAGTAAGACTGAAGAGAAAGATAATCCTAGAAAAATATAGTTTCCATAGAAATAAATGAGGGAGGGAAACTGGTATTTAATTTTATTTATTTTTTTAACTTCAGTCTTGTTGAGTAATTTTTTTTCTTCCTTTGCCAGGCACTACTTCTACACTATGAGGGCAGGTCTTCCTTGCCCCCGCCCCCACCCCCCTCCCCTGGCTCTCTTGTTTTGATCCGGGAGGCAAGAAGTACTTAAATGGACACATGCTAACACGCCCTCCCTTTTCCCATCTCTGTTCATTGTCTTCCCAGAGAGCTCTAGCTGACAGGAACTCATGAGAGAGGAGAGAATCGTCGGGCATGAACCAGAGTTCTGCTACTCAGTGATGCAGTACTGTAGATGAGATATATCACTAGTGATAACTCTCTATTGCCTGAATCCTAACTCGCACCAAGTCAAGTTCACCCAGTACTATTGTGCTCGCTGATCCACATTGGCTCCTGGTCTGGCAATGCCTCAGTTTTAATATTTTCATCCTTGTTTTTAAATCCTTCCATGGCCTCGCCCCTCCCTATTTCTGTAACCACCTCCAGCCCTACAATCCTAGGAGATGTCTGCACTCCTTCAATTCTGGCCTCTTGCACATCCTCAATTTTCATCACTCCACCATTGGCAGCTGTGCCTTCAGCTGCTTTGTCCCTAAGCTCTGGTATTCCCTCCCTAAACCTCTCCGCCTCTCTACCTCTCTCTCCTCCTTTAAGACGCTCCTTAAAACCTACCTCTTTGACCAAGTCTGTCCTAATATCTCCTTATGTGGCTTGGTGTCAAATCCTGTTTGATAATCGCTCCTGTGAAGCACCTTGGAATGTTTTACTATGTTAAAGGCGCTATATAAATGCAAGTTGTTACTGTAGTGATAACACTATTGCATTTTATTTTTGTGAATGCAAAAATGTAAAACTGTAGCAAAAATTAATAGGTCTGGAAATGTTGTGGATGTTCTCCTGCTGTAACTTTGGCGGGAGATCGGCCGAACTCCCAGGGAAATGGTGTGAATGGCTATTTTCTGCCGTTTACAAAGCTTCGCTTGAGGTTCCACTGATCGACAGCCAAAATGCCAGTGCTAGATGAGAAGAACCCCATAGAATTTCAGAACCAAATATTCTTTACATCTATCAGAACATGGAGCAACTTTTTAAAAGTAGTTATGATTCTACCAACTACAAAAGACCAGAGCTGTTTCTTATGTTAACTCCTACGAGATCATCTCCAGCACCGATTTTTATTTTTTATTTTAAACTTCAATGAATTGGCATTTGATGAAAATAAAAGTCACATGATGTGGAATGTCGGTTCTACCTACTGAAGTCAGACAGTGGCAGGATAAAGGTTTGTGTCTGGAATTCCACATGTGCCAAGTTTCCATTGTTAACCAACACCATCAGGGAAAAGCAGAATTTCCACATATGGAAGGAAAATTCCAGGGTAAGGTACCCCAAGTGCTCTCATTCACCAGAGTACCATTGGGAGAGATCTATGTGCAACTTGCCAACTATATCCACCTAGAGGTGGTGGGGTGTTGAGTAAAATTAAGGGTGAACAGCAAAGGGATATGATGGAAAAACTCAGTCTTGTAAAATTAACGCATTGTGTAAGATTAGGACTTCATTACAGTGTATGTATAGGAAAGAGTCAGGGCAGTATTAATATCTAGTTACATAATTTTCAGTTTGCTGAATGTAAAATTAAAAGGTCCTTAACTGTATCAAAGATAGAATTTTCTCCGTATCCAATTGCTAGTGCATCATTTTGAAACTCCAAGGTGCTGTGCTGTAGCTCTGTAGGACATAAATTCCCATTCTTTAATGGACCACTGTAGGGACAGATCAATTGCTGTCTGACAGGGGAAAGGATAATTGTTGAACCTACCAACCTATGGTCATTTGCGTACCTCCTAGCAGCCAGTTCTACAAGTTACTGTTGTAGGCCTAGGACAACCAGGACCTTGAAAAAAGCAAGTGAACTGCATGTAAGGATTTTTCCTAATTATTTCAATCAGATCAGAGCAAGGAATTTGTATTATGTAATCAATTTTTGACCTCACTTCCAGTGCATATACTAATGTCAAGGGAGCAAGAATGGTTTGAGTGAAGTATTGAACTTCAAACTATCTAATAGATTGTGCTGTAACTTTTAGACAGTTACTTACATTTGGCCATAGCATGTGAGCGATGCTAGCAAGCTGCTTTTATTGCCCATCCCTAGATGCCCTGAAAAGGTGGTGGTGGGTTTTCTCCTTGAACCACTGCAGTCCTTTGGTGATGGTACTCCCACAACGGTGACGATAAAAGAATGGCAAGGTATGTCCAAGTCAGGATGGTGTGTGACTTGGGGGAGAACCTGGAAGTGATGGTGTTCCCATAATATTGCAGCTCTTGTTCTTCTTGGTAGTAGAAGTCAATGGTGGGAGGTTTTGTCGAAGTAAGCTTGGTGAGTTGCTATGGTTCATCCTGTGGATCGTACATACAGTAACTACAATAAACTGGTAATGGAGGGGACAGATATTGTTTCCAGTAGTGGGGTGCAGATCAAACAAACTGCTCTGTTGTGGTCGGTGTCGAACTTCTTGAGTGTTGTTGTTGCTGCACCCATCCAGGCAAGTGGTGAGTATTTCATCACACTCCTAACTTGAGCCTTGTAGATGGTGTATGTGTAAGCTTTGAGGGTCTCGAGCTGAGTCAATCATTGCAAGTACCCAGCCACTGCCCTACTCTTGCAGCCACTGTGTTGATGTGGCTGGTCTAGTTAAGCTTTTGGTCATTGGTGACTCCAAGGCATTGATGGTGGGGGACTTGCTGATGGTGGTGCCATTGAAGATCAGAGGTTGGTGGTTGGGCCTTTTCTTCTTCAAGATATTGATTACCTGGCACTTTTGTGCTATGACTGTTACCTACCACTTGTCAGCCCAAGCCTGGATGTTATGCAGGTCCTCCTGTAGGCTGACATGGACTGCTTCATTACTGTAGGAGTTGTGAATGTAATCGAATACTGAGGAATCATCAGCAAACAGCCCCACTCCTGACCTTATGACAAAGGGAAGGTCATTGATGAAGCAACTGAAGATGATGGCACTTCCCTGAGGAACTCTTGCCTTTTTCCTTTGTGTCAGATATGACTCCAAGCACTGGATGGTTTTTCCTTTGATCCCTATTGGCCTCGGATTTGCTCTGGCTCCTTGGTGCCATACTTGGTCAAATGCTACCTTGATGTTGAGGGTAGCTACAGTCCCTGCTGTCTCATGCTGTACAGATTTCTCTACTTACAAACATATGGTTTAGATGCACTGCACCTCAAGACAATATGCCAGGTCTGTGATCAATTAATAACAGAGCAAAGGTGAATTCCACTGGGATATATAAAAAAAAATCCTGGCAAATATATGTAGCCTTTAGCAGGAATCAACATTCATTATTTAAGAGGAGCTGACTTGGAGAAATGGGAATGCCATAATGTTGATTCTTCCCACCTTTAATATATTTTACGTCCTTCGGTTTTCTTGGCGCTCAAAAAAAAAATTTCCAATCAACAGCAAGCTTACCAACCCTTGCATATTTTTCAGGAATCTTCAGCTTTGGAGATGAAGTTCCTAAGCTCCCTTTCACTGTGCATGATATCCCAGATCCTCAAAACAATTGGGGCAACATGGGAATTTTTGGAAGAATATTGCAGCTGGAAACATTGCTGGATGTGGAAAGCATTGTGTGGACATGGAAGTGGCCAGTAAGGTGCTCCAACCAGTCTTGAGATTTGCAGAGATTCCTGCAGAATTTGACGTGCTAAAGAACCAAGTAATGGTTCATGACATTTTGTGCATGTTTAGTTTTGGTTAAGGTGCTGAGAATACCAGCTCAGCTCATACAAGTGCTGATTTTGATAGTAGCAAGGCACGCATGGATGCTGATGAAGGAAGCTGAAGGAGAGGGAGAAAAATAAGATCAGAATTTTGAATAGAGTGAGAAGAGAGAGAGTGCGAGAGCAATATAATATTAAGTTGCTGTTTCTCTGCATTTCTCAATAAGAGAATATTATATTCATTTATGATGCACCTTCCCTGGTCAAGACAAGGTCCCATTGGACAGGGCAAGTCAGGAGGTATCCAACATGGTAATACAATCTTTCAAACTCTCAGAACCATTATGGCAGTGAATGTTTTGATTGAACCTATTGGCATCAACATATTTGATATCCCCTCTGGTTTTATAGCTGTCTATTTCTGTCTTACAACATGGACACTGACGAGAAGACTGTCTGTTTCAATGGGGAAGCAGATTATTGGTCAGTGATCACATGCAAACACTTGAAATATTTATTACCAAAGTGAAACAATATAATTTGCTATGAAAGCCATTGGGAGTTTATACCTTAAACATATATTTTCATTGGCCCAAAGTAAATTCTTGCAATAATGATACAGCGATCGGATGCAAATCTTATCCCTTGGGAAAGCGCCCTCCTGCTATGTAACATGGATTCTCTACAGAATCATTTCGGCCAGTTTCACATTTTCCAGCTCTTCGCTCCATCTGCTGCATGAAATCAAGAAAACTCTTGCTGTTTGACCCTGATGTGTATTCACCACGGGAGCGCTAATGGATTACCCTTTTCTGTAAAGCTTTTATCTTATTTCTAGCAATTTTCTCAGGATTCCCTCTAGTTGCTTATGAGAATATCTGATATACAGTACTCCAATTGTTTTCTAACCAGATGATTTGAAGGAGGGAAAAAACACATTGTACTGCAGACAAATGGGAGCGTGTTTGGCATTTATACTTCCAGAAGTAATTTAGACCACATTTTGCCAGTAGTTTGCTAGATTTGCTTAGAGCTGATTTATGCATCATAATGCATTAAATTTGATTCATGCATTGTAGAATACAAGACATCCCACATTTAAATTCCTTTTGTGTATTGTAGGCTGCTGTAGAGCTTTTTAATTGCAATAGCCAATAACGCTGTTATGAAATCTGAGGATGTTCTCCAGATTTGCGATAGTCTCTAGTATGGGAATACTAATAAGCATGGGTAAGTGAATTTAAAGTATTGTGTTCATTTGCAAACTCTTAAAGGAGTCGGTTTCATTGAAGTCCCTTGATATTTAAATGTAGACTTGTACAAAACAGTAATTGGATGAGTGAGATTTACTTTGAGCTTTAGAAACACTCTGAGCTGTTAACATTGAGTTTCTGTAACCTAATAAGAATCTGATGTTGTCAGAAACTCTTGTGATAACCGACTATTAAACAAAGAACTGCCTAATTTATTGAAAAAGATTTGGCACACTTTGGATGCTTTCAATTCTTTTAATGCATTTTTCACTGCTAGTTCGAGGGGTTTTCACATACTTTCTCATCATTAACCAACTACAGTTTAATGAATTTTGGGTTTGGCTTCCTTTTGTGCTATGTGTTCAATTAATGTGTTTTTTGTTTGATTCTAGGACAGTAGGTGCTCTATTCATTTTGAACCCGTGGTATAATACAAGTATACGTCTTCAATGGGGGCTGTTGAATGAAAATGTTGCCAAATGTTCTTAATGTATAGTCATCTTAAAATTCCTCTGCAAACAAAAGATTTATTGTGATTATAATTATTTCCTGTGATTTTCTCCGTGTCGTTATAAATTTTTACCTTCCTACCTGTGGGGCGATGTTTTGTTTTGACTGGCCCAAGTTTGGAAGGCTGATGAAAAAGTTTTGAAGTTGAACAATTTAGTATTTTCAAAACAGGCAGAGTCACATTGGTCGCCCGTTATAGGATACCCGTGATATTCAGTTCCATTGACTTCAATTAACTGAATATCAGGCGTGATATAATGGTAGATAAATGTGATTCCACCTGTTTTGCTCCCCACCCATGTCCGATTTCATCCCCTTACAGTTTTAATAATTTAGACAATTTGTGGTATGCAAGTCTGGTTTTCTTGCTGCCTCCACATGAGAAACCGTGCCCAAGGGTAGTTGTAGCCCATTGCTGCCTTTCAGTTTCCAAACATGTGCAGTATCCTCCTTGCAAAGAACATAACAAGCACCATCCTTTCACTGACAAAACAGAGCTGCTCACTCTAACAATAGAACAGGCCACAAGCCTATTCAAACTCCTAGGTCATTTCATCCAGCTCAGTGCTTTAATGGGAAAGGTTACTTTGCCCAGGATTTACTATACTGCAAAACAAAAGTACTAGGTTTGGAACAGAAGAAAAGCAATCTGGATGATGTTATCCATAATGTCCCTTTGTGAAATCTGTGCTGCCAAAGTGAATCTCAAAGTTTTAAATAAAGGTATACGTTGATACATTCACATTTTAGTTCCTTTATTGCTTACAAAATACTGTTTATCATCTGAACAGATTTTAATCAGGAGTAAGAGTGTGATGGCAAGTATTCTATTTAGATGCTAAATTTGTTGTTAGATTTTTAAAATTATTTAAATCAAACAACATTTGTGCAGTGCCTTTAACATAGAGAAATATCCCAACATACTTTGAAGAAGCACAAGGAGAAAAGATGCAGAGACAAAGAAGGTGATATTAGGAGGAGTGACCAAAAGCTTGGTCAAATAGATGGGTTTTAAAGAAGATCTTAAAGGAGGGCAGGGAGGTGGAGGGGTATAGGGAGGGAACTCTAGAGAGTGGGATCTAAGCGGCTGAAGTTGGGCGGGGCCGGGAGGGGGTTGCAGATGCACAAGAGTTAAAGGAACAGAGAGTTCGAGGGGAGATGTAGGGCTGGAGGAATAAATGTGACTTTAAATATCCTTGACAAAATACATCAAGATTCTTTAGGTACATATTGTTCAAGGGGCCTTTAAATTTGTTTTCTATTACATTGAATGTATGTAGTGAAACACTTCAAAAGCTAATCAGCTTTGGGCTCATATTTCTCTGATTTAATCAGTCCACTGAATAGCTAAAGTAAATTTCCATTCAATCAACAGAATCAGCTCTTGATACAATTTATGCATTAAGAAAAACCTTAAAAGATTTCAAAGCCTACAAAAGACTCTTCAAAGAACATTTTATGCTCAATGCAAGATTCTTTTATAAGGAGGAAAAAAAGCTACTTTGAACAACATGCCAATTTGTTTCAAATCTCGTGTGTCTACTTGGCTCTTTGATTCTTTGTATTACCAGGAAAATTATGGAAAAAGAAAATGCAACCACTCCTGGTAGGATTCGAGCAATAAAGGACCTTGACATAATGACTGCCCCTTTCTCTATTTACCGCAACTTAAGCTTGTGCTTTAAACCTCCTTTTTGCTGGTGTCCAGATGGGGAGATCCATTTTGTAGTCTACATTTCAGATCTAGTAGAGCTTAAAAGAAGATATGTAGATAGTGTAGTAATTCCATAGATACTGAAGCAAGATAGAATGCCTAGGTGAGTGTCAGAAATCGTGGGGGAAAAAAACTTCCCCTCTCTAGTTTTCCTCCTCTTCTGTCTCATACTGGAGTATAGTTTCACAGACACTGACAACTGTCTGGTACAACAACAACTTGTATTTATCTAGCATCCTGAACATAGAAAAACACCCAAGGTGCTTCACAGAAGTGTAATCACAAAAAAGGGATGTTAAGCTAAATAAGGTGATATTAGGAGAGGTGACCAAAAGCTTGGTCAAAGAGGTGGGTTTTAAGGAAGGTCTTAAAGGAGGAGACAAAGGTGGAGAAGTGGAGCTGTTTACAGTGGAGGGGGAGCCTAGGCAGCTGAAGGTACAGCGGCCAATGGTGGGATGAAGGGAGGGGTGGGATGCACAAAAGGCCAAAGTTAGAGGAATAGAGATGGGGTTGTAGGGCTGCAGGAGGTTACAGGGAGGGGCGAGGCCATGAAGGGATTTAAACACAAGGATGAGAATTTTAAATTGGAGACATTGGAGGACCAGGAGTCAATGTAAGTCAACAAAGGCAGGGGTAATGAGACTTGGTGTGGAGAAGGATACGGGCAGCAGAGTTTTGGATAAGCTGAAGTTTACGGAGCGTGGACGATGTGAGGTTGGCAAGGAGAGCATTGGAATAGTTGAGTCTAGAGGCAGTAAAGGCATGGATGAGGGTTTCAGCAGCAGATGGGAGGAGGTAGGGTCAGAGGCAGGCAATGTTACAGAAGTGGAAAAGGTGGCCTTTGTGCTGGAGATGATTTGGGGTCGGAAGCTCAGTTCAGGGTCAAATATTACGCCAATATGGCGAACAGTTTGGTTCAGCCTGAGACAGTGGCCAGGGTGGGGGATGGAGGTGAGGATACGGAATTTGTGGCAGTGACTGAAAATGATAGCTTAGGTCTTCTCAATGTTACAGCTCATCCAAGACTGGATGTCAGGTCAGTAGACTGACAGCACCGAGGCAGTGGAGGAGTCCAGAGCGGTGGTGAAGAGGTTGAACTGGGTGTCAGCGTACATGTAGAAGCTGCCCCCATGTCTGTGGATGATGTCACCAAGGGGCAGTGTGTAGATGAGGAAGAGGAAGGGGCAAAGCCTGATCCTGTCCCCACCTGATTTCCACACACACATGCTTCCAGCACCATACATATGCTCTTCCAACAGAGCCCACTCGATAGCAATTAGGAGAAAGAACCTTGGCTGATTATTTTCACCTCTTTCCCCTCATCCCTCTCCTCTCACCCCTCTTCTGTCACCTCTCCTCTCCCCATTTCCTCTGCCCCTTCTCTCTACCTCCATCTCCTCTTCCTCTGCTTGCCCTCCCTCTCCTCCTCCACCAACGCAAGGCCACTGAAACCAATTGCAGCACCCTCCCAGAAACCTGGCTGAAATCAGCAAACTCAAGAAAGGCTGGGGATAAAGTGTAGGACCTTCTTGATCTCTAGAGCTTAACTACTCACTAGACAAACTTGCTGAGCCATCCAGGGACCTCTGAGAGGCGTTTTACCATTTATTGTCATCATGTGTCCCTTCTTTTGATCTTATTCAAAAATCAAGGGTGCTTTATCTTACTTGTAAGTTGCAAGTGTGCTCCTGAGCCCCAGATGGAACAACCAGGTTGGCTGAATAGATTAATAATTAGCAGTAGAAATCATTCCAAGCACATCAAAAGAGCATTAGTGCAGAGTCATATTTTGGTGACACTGTTGATTTGCCATTGTTTACTCCTTTTTGTACTTCTTGATGATTTCTGTGCCCATGGAGCTCAAGTATACTGGTGCTGAGACCTTGAGAGTGTCATTTGTGGAATGTTTCTGCCTGTTTCAGGTGGGAGTGCAGACCATCTAAATCAAGGCTAAATCCAAAATCAAATTGGACAGGCCTCGGATGGCAAGTGAGCAGCAGATTTTTTAAAATATAAGTTTGTCTCATTACCAACTCATTCACGCTGAAAAGCAGTGTGGTAATGAGTCAAAAATCGGCCCAGAATCTCGAGTCTCTCATCATAACGATAGATGCTCTTTGCTGGCATTATCCTGGTGTATCTATGCTGAACACCGCTTTATGGCTTTACTGTCCTTTCTATAATGGGATGCCCAAAATCTTAACTGTACCCTAACCAATGTTTTGTACCTATTCATCATTACTTATTAGGAGGGAGCCTTTGGCTTAGTGGTAACATTCAGCTCACCGTATAGGTTGTGGGGACCATCCCGCTGTATAGGACTAACCTCCCTATCGGCCGGTATAAAGATGGTTATGGCCATGGAAGGAGCGTTCAAGTTGTGGCCTGTCGGACTGTTAATCAGCCTGTGAATCCTTCCACTACTTCACATTATTCTCCAATGGAAGAGTCTGAAGATACAAAAATGACATTTATTAATTATTTACTCTTGTATTCTGTGCCCCTATTTATAAAATGCAAAATTTTATTGGCATTTATAATGGCCTTACCTATCTGCACTCGTACTATCAGGGAATTATGTCTTTTAACCCCTCTATCTCTCTCTGTTCATCCACACAATTCACTGTCTTTCCATTAAATGTTTTTCTTTCTTTGTTTCTTCTCCGAAGACATATTCTTATCCACATTAAATTCAATATGTCACCTGTCTGCCCATTCTGCCAATCTTTCTGTCTTCCTGAAGTCTTTTACAATCCTCCTCACTGTTTGCCAAAGCTCCAATAACATTAGATTGATATCCTTGAGATTGATTTACTTTTGGAAATCAGAGTGAGTCCACAAAAGTTGTCTTCTTGGAAATTTACCCAAGGGTTAACGGAGATTGAATAACTTGAGGAGAATTTTGACAGCTAAATGATGTGTGGTTTGATAGAAATGGCAGGCTCAATGGGCATATAACTTTTCTCAATCTTCCTTGTCTTATTTTGTAAATCTGATGGGGTATGCTAGAGGAATTGCTATAACCATAGTATTCATCATTGATTATTGCAATGCTTAATTTGCAGCCACTAAATCATAATAAAAAGGTCTGATTTCTTGTTTAATGTCTGTACCATGTTGGTATCACGTTTAGTGAATCCTCTCTCAAATTATATTTTTCATTTGATACACACTTACTGGCCAACAAATGAACTAGGCTCCCCTCTACAACAAAAAGCAAAAATATATTTGGTGTAAGTAATATATGTATTTTAAATTTCACAGATAAAAAATATTCTAAAAATCAAATATATGAAACTTTAAAAAAACAAACTGCAAGTGCAAGTTAGGCGGGAAATGTTTTTTTCCCAGAATGGAGAGACAGCGCAATATGCCAAAAATGAATGGCTTACATTGAGTTGAAACAATGATGCAGAGAGATCTGGGTGAACAAACTTTAAACTTGAGTTCTTTGATCAAACTTTGATACACTGAAGATCAAGGTCACGTTGTTGACCCAGCATCACAAACTACAGAAGGAGCTGAAACAGAAACTTCCACAGTGGCAGAAACATTCAGCATTTTTCATTACATGGTCAATGACATAGCTGATATCGCTTAAGTGGGAAGTGGCATTTAAAGTCTGAGTTTTCTAAAGTCATAATGCAAAAGTCTTGGAAACTGTAAAACCATTTTACTGACATTTGTGGAATTTATATCAGTAGATTCAATTGACTTACTGCAGAAACTTCAATCCATCAATGTCGTAAAATTGAGTCATTATTTTATTGGTGCCAGATATGATGAGTGAAATTTTGGGCTCGATTTTCAAATCAAAGTGCAGATGCGTTGGGGGCGAGGGGGCTGGGAAAATTGGAAAAATCCCGAATGGGTAAGGAAACTGGCTCCAACCCACCAACTTCCACCTCTCACATCTGTGTGTGTACGCACTTCTGGAATGCGGAAGTCCTGCCGGCAATTAAAGCCGGAGGGCTGATATTTAAAGCACTTATTAACGTTGTTGAAGTTGTTCATTTCATGGTGATTGAGGAAGGGGAGCGATTTTCATTCAACCTCAGCGTTTTTCCCGTGCTGTGGGAAATACTCCATGTTGTAGGAGACGTGTAGCCATTTGAACGTTTAAATGCCTGTTTGACAGATGGGGATAAAATGTAAGTTATTGCAGCAAGGCACTCAGTTCTCTCAGACAAACGTTTGGCTGAGTGTTCTTTGTGTTTAGACTGAAAATTCTTGGTTTCCACTCAGAATTCATCTGCTAACGCATATTTACCAACTTTTCGGACCCCCACAAAATGACACCATCAGGCTGGGGGGCGCGATGGCTGCATTCACCATCCGAGGACGAGCAACATCACCGTCCTCGCCAGGCATGACGTGCACCTCCGCCACTTGGAGCTCCACAACACAGTGCTGCACCACAGGCACCTGCACAAGAGCACAGAGGGGAACAACAGAGACAGCGACGTCGCAGGAGGCACCACCCTCGTCAGAGGGTCTACAGACCGAGGCTCAACTTCCTGGATCTCTGAGGAGCAGTGCATACAGAGGCTTAGAGTGAGTTGCTCGGTGGTCACAGACATCTGCAGCCTCCTTCATGCCAAGCTGCTCCCGGCTGGGCCGAGCGGCACCTCATTACCCGTCGCAGTTAAAGTGATCACTACCCTCAACTTCTTTGCCTCCGGATCATTGCCACCGGAGACATCGCCAGGGTGTCTCAGTCGTCTGCCCGCAAGTGCACATGGCAGGTCACCGACAGCTTGTTTCGCAGGGCCTCACAATACGTCAACTTCCCCATGGACAACCTCAGGCAGACGGAGAGGGCAGTGGGATTCCACTCTGTGGCTGGCTTCCCACGCGCACAAGGTGCAATCGATTGCTTTCATACAGCAATCCAAGCACCTTCACACGAGCCAGGACTGTTCATCAACAGAAAGAGGTATCACTTCAACAACACTCAGCTCGTTTGTGACCACCGCAAAAGATTCCTTCACGTGTGCGTCAGATTCCCTGGCAGCTGCCATGATTCGTTCATTCTGAGGGAATCCAACATCTCAGACCTCTTCCACGCACCAAACACCCTCAAGGGCTGGCTCCTCGGGGTCAAGGGATACCCCCTGCGCACGTGGCTCATGACACCTCTGAGGAACCCCCATCAGCAAGCAACAGCATTGATACAACAATAGCCACATCGCCACCAGGTCTATAATTGAACATGCGATAGGGCTGCTCAAGATGCGATTTCGATGCCTCGATCGTTCTGGGGGAACTCTTCAATACGCACCAGCGAGAGTGGGCTGCATTATAGTAGGTGTGTTGTGTCCTGCACAACATGGTGCATGTTGTGAGAGGTACGGGTTGAGGAGGCCCCATCCCCTCATCCACTATCCACATCTGCCATTCCCATTGAGGAGGAGCAGAAGCAGGAGGAGGAGGACGAACCCGTGGGCAGAGCAGTGACTCACCTGCTGCTTGAGAGGCCAGGGAGTCACTCAAATGTGAACGGTTCTTGTAAGATCAGGAAGTGAGAGGAGTCCATTCCTCACACCACCTGGAAAGACCAGCACCAACACCATCACGCCAACACCAGCAACCCCCCCCCACCACCCCCACCCCCCCGCACAAATCAGTCCTGCAACTACACATACACCCACTGTAAAGTGACCCGCTGGTTGGCATCAAGTGTCGCCGTTCATGGTGAAGCACATGAAAAGGCCCTATCACAAAAGCCAGTCAAGAATGGGCAAGACGTGGCAGTAGTGGTGAGAATGATAACATTTAATGTGACTTTAACAAAAACCAAATATAAATGAAAAACATGACAGTCTGTCAGACACCCTTGTGCATTCCCTTCATGATTACAAAACCTTTGCCTTTCGCATCCAACTACTTCTACATGGTGCATCCCCTGTGGCTGCAGCAGAGGTAGTGGCAGGTTGCTCATGTTCATGCCCTGGCTGCCTAGATGCTTTCAGCCAATGCCCTCTGGGTTTTGGAGCCCTTGAAGGCTTCTCCAAAGACTGGTCCACCTGCACCTGAACAGGGGCTGACTCGGCCACCTGGAGAGGAGGCAGCATTATGGGTACTGGTTGAGAGGGGGCAACGGGTGAGAGGTGGGAGCGCTTTGAGTGGTGTCCCCAATTCCATGTCCCCTTTTGCCATCATCCCTCTCCTGGACCAGGCCCACATCACTCCTACCACCCTGCTGGAGAACAGTTTGGAGGACATGTATGATGCCTTGGAAGGCCACTTCTAAATTATCTGTCAGCCTGTGTAAGGCGGCAGAATTTTGTTCACGCTGAGTCCGAATGGCTGTTGTCAGGGCCTGAATGGACTAATTTGTGAGCCCTGCTTGAAGCTCAACGGAAGCTAGCCTTCTCTCCATCGCAGACATTCCTGCGCTTACTTGGGACACTATCTCGGACAGTTACATACGTCCCTGTGACAGTATCTTAGAGATTCCCTCCTGTACCTGTGCCACCATTCCAAGCATGCAGGAGTTGGACTCCTCCATCCTCTGCGCTATTGTGGAGAGTGTGTGTGGTATCTGTTCCAGTACCTCGCAAATGTGCTGCTGTTCGTTGATCATTCTCCTTTTAAAGGATGGCCCACGGGGTTCAGCATCTGCGTCCAGCTAAGCAGAGCCTGGAGAGAAGTGCACCCACTGACGCAGACTCTCCACAGCTGCCCCTGCCACCAGTGCCTGCTTGTGCTCACTTGTGTGTGGTGACTCACCAGGTGACAACCCAACAAATTCACTACCAGGACACTGAGGGGTGAGTATCTGCGCTGGTGGATGGCTTGCTAAGATGTGACGGTGCGCCTTCAGAGGCCTGGAGCCTTTTCTGAGGAATCGCCTTCTGCCGTCACTGCGGCAATATTCAGCATCGTCACAGATGTTGCAATGAGCATACTGAGGTGTTGAACATGCCAAGCATTGTTAACATCAATTCATGTTGTGTGTGATGAATGTTAAAGTTGTGTCACCAGACATTTGTAGGGTGCCAGTCTCTGCGTCCCTGAGGGTACGGCTGATCTTCAGGGCCTCCTCCTCAGCGTGTGTGAGGACCACTGTTTGTTGTGGCCCCCCTCCAGTCCTCACCCTCTCGTGTGCATTTTGCACTCTCTTCTCCTAGAAGGGGAGAAAGTACAGACGTGTGAGTGAGTGATAGTAAAGTGGCTAACCGATGAATGCATTGCTTTGGGTGAGGCTGACTGTGAAAGAGGGTGAGTATGAGACAGAGACATCACATTGGATCAGGATTGGGGTGAGTGGCGGTGGTGGGGTCACAAATGGGGAGGTGAGGAAGTGCGGGTAAGTTGAGGATGAGGCTTAAGTGAGTGTGAGGAGTGATGTGATGGAGTAGTCTTGGCAGAGCAGAATGAGTTTGAGGGGGTGGAGGGGGGTTGATGTGCAACATGGAATGCAGGAGAATCAGTAAGTGTACTCACTTTTGCTGACCTAGTTAGGTCATTGAAATACTTCCTGCGCTGGATCCAAGTGCGGCAGATGTTGCTACTGTTGGTGACCTCCTCTGCTACCTCGAGCCAGGCCTTCTTGTTGCAGAAGTAGGGCACGTCCTCCTATCGGCCGGGTAAAACAGTTCCCTCCTCCTCCTCACCCTGGCCAGTAGCAGCTGAAGTGAGGCATCATTGAATCTTCGAGCAGCCTTGCCCCTGTGCTGCTCCATTGTGTCGTTTTGGTCTTTGCTCCAGCAAAATCCATTGGAGCAAAGGCCCTTTAAATGGAGATGCTCCAGCTGACAGCCTGTGATGTGGGTGCACAGTCCGCCCACTGTGCAGCTTTCGGACGGCAAACCCGGAAGCCACATTAAGGGCCACTAATTAACTCACGATTGCGTAGGGAACGGTAAGATTTTCTTATCCGGGTTTGCTGTTTGCTGCACACCCATTGACCCCCCCACCCTGCTGCCATCCTGCCGCCATTTGAAAATCGAGCCCTTTAAGTCAAGGACATTAGGGTTTGAATACTAAGCTAGGTTAGTTGAAGTGCCAGAGAGGTGAGCTTCAATGAGCTAAATGGCTTTTTTTAATCCTCTTTTATTCCTTGTGTTTCTTCTGATTTTTCAGTACTGGAAACACACAGATTTGCTGAAGTCCAGCACTATAAATGCACAGCCCCAGTGCCATTCCAATTTCCATCCTACCAGCAGAAGAGACCTAGTGGCAGTGTCATTGCAGTCCATCATTGTATTCATTAAAGTATATTTACAATTTGACAAAATTCATCTTTTAAATCCATTGTTTTGAAGGCAAAAGAGGACTCCGTATCCTTGAATAAGAATGCAAGGTGACTCCCCTCTGTTGTACTTGTTACACTTGTCTGTCTCCACGATTGTCATGGTTGTACATGTATCTGAAGAGGTATGCGTGTCTGGTGCTGTTCAGCAAATTTGCAGATGCCAGGGGCTTCTCCTTCACACAGATTTGCTGTTACGAACAGGCACTTACCTGGTTTCCAAGATATAATCAGCATTAATGAATTCCGAGCAATTCTTCAACATTAAAACGAAGGGAAAGGGATTGTGCACCTTTTTGCTGCAGGGTTATTATGCTGCAACTAAATAAGGCCACTAAATCTTTATCTTTAGTTAACACAAACAATATTTTTTTGTGAACTTAACTATTATTGGATGTCACTTTTGTTTAATTTGGAACAATATCAGAACCATATAATTGATGCTAATTATAAGGCACAAAAGCACTAATTTAGTTTGTTGTAAAGTGGAAGCCAGTGATGTGGAGAACTGGTACAGTAATAGCTTGTCTGCAGCAGATCTGAAAACAGAATGTGAATGTTCTACAAACTGCACAGTGGCTGTGTTTGGTCAGTCAGCTGTGAACCTGCAGCTTATTAGAACCACCTTTTTACTTCCACTATGGTTCCACTCACAACTGGTACCTGAATGGTTCACAGACATTCTACACATATGCACAGCTGGGTGCCTCATTTAGACTAAATATAAATTGCAGATGTGTTTCTGTAGCTGTGTTATTTCAGCTTAGAACAAATAGTTTTTAGGGTTTTTAGGTTCAAACACCTAGGTTCAGAGAGTTGCGTTTTTCTTTAAATTAAACTTTTTTTCTGGCACATACCAGTAATCAATTTAGATTGCCTCATGACCATCTTCAAATTTTTCTTTGACAACATCTCCCCCACCTGAATTTTTTTTAAAACCCCGACACCCCTCTCCCCAACCCCAGGTTCCCATTTCTTAGCTCTGAAGACTGCTGGGGAACCTGGCTGTGTAACGAGCAATTAGGAGGTGAATAATGATGAGCTGGAGTGACTGGCTGGTCCTCTGCTTCTCTGCTCAGTGCCCCTTGACAGCCCGGCTGAAATCAGTCTCTTCCTGCATGGGGAACTGCAGGCCCAAGCCTGCTCCTTCCAGTTTTGCGGCACAGCATATTGATTCACAGCGAACACAATGTGCTACTGTGCTTTTCATTTCCAACTTGCAAATCTGATCACTCAGGCAAGATTGCCAAATAATGTCATGCGCTTTCTTCAACCATAGCCTAATTCAACATCTCCTTTAGTCTTTGGCAAAATGTGAAAAGTTAAACAAAATGCTAGTTGATTTCCTGTGGCATTGCTCCTCATGGACAAACATTTTTATTTGAATCCATCTCTGTCTCTCTTTCTCTTCCCACCCATCAGAAAGCACAGGACTGGAAATGACTCTGCAGTGCCTCTGGCCAGTCCCAAAAACTCAATTGCCTGCCCCTCATTTTTACACACTATCCATTCTACACATTCACCATTAGTTGAATCTAACCTGTGCGCCTTCTTTCTTCTAAGTTTTGAGCCTGTGCTTTCTGGTTCTAAAGTTTGTGGCAGTCTTGAACATATTGGGCCAGATTTTGCCGGAGAGGAGCATCTCGCAGCATGCCCCGTTAGTTAGACTTTACAATTGCATGTTTGAATTTTAAAATTTTTTGCCGACAAAGTTGCCGCAAGTGCGAGCTGATATTGAGGGTAACAGGTCACCTGGGACCTTAGTGAACAACGGGACAAACAATGAGTTTAAAGGATTGAGAAATAAACAGCGGAAGGACTGAGAAGAAGGGTGAATTAGAGTGGGTGAATTCAATGTCAAATCAGGTACAGAAAGAGAAATAAAGAGAGGGAAAGAAAGATTGGATTAAGAGAGAGGAAAAGTAAGAAAAAAAAATTTAAACATTTGAAATTTGACATTTTTAAAATCTCTTAAAACAGTTCACAAACTGAAGGAATGAGACTCCACACTCTTAATTGTTCACTTTCTGGGCCAGAGAAGTAGTTTGGCAGTCATTAACAATTATCACGTTGTTAAAAGGGTCCATCTCCCCATGCCAGATCATGGAGTATAACAGTTTTAGAGGCATATTGTCTGATTATTCCTCTGTGAAGTGCCTTAGGATGTTTGTCCTGGTTAAAGGCGCTGTATAAATGCATGTTGTTGTCTGTAGCTCAAACTGGTTTGAACTCCCTGGTTAAAGAATAAAGTGTAACTGAGAGAGATTATAGCAACTGATCCAAATAGTAGGAAAACAGGAAAAACTTAATGATACTGTATTTAAATGTTCTTTAATAGCATTTGACAGGTAACTTTTCTTGAAAACAATATTGATTGTTGAGTGTTTCAATGGGAAAATTACATGGTTTAGCACTTTTTGAGATTAAATCACAAAAGTATTCCAATATATTATGGGTATTGCTTAGGCCAAAGTCAGAATTACCCTAATTTCCAAACTACAGTCACAATGGGGCAACTCCAATGGGGGGAAAAAAGCAGCATTTGGTCTCTTGGATTATCGAAAAGCATCACCGAACCTTCATGCTGACAATGCACAGTGCTCAATATTACATACAGGTAGTGAGAACAAAGCCAAGACATGTGGATCATATTTGTATTGATAATTCAGTCTGCAGAAAAATGGAAAGGCCAAATCTTAGATATGTTGCAGGAATGCCCCTAGCGTGGCTGTCACAGTCGTTGATGAGCCAAGTAGCTCACAGATAGTTATATCCTATTATCTGTAACTTCAAAGTACTGCTCTTCCAAGCCCTGAAGCAGATGCTTGTCTGCTGCTGCTAATGCTGCTGATTTTCTTTTTCTGGGGAGGGGCGTACTTTGGCACACTGTCGAGGCGGTGCCTGTTAGGTGGGTGAATGTGCCGTGTCAAGTTCCAGTCCATTTTTATGGGTGACAGATGTTCCGTGATATTTGAATACTGATTTGCTGAAGGCATTTTTGGCCAGCTCCTGACAAAGCCTGCAGTTTGGAAAGAGGAATCCTAAGAAACAACTTCTTCAACTTTATCAAAAAAAAAACTCTTGTGGTATCGGGTTTTCTAGTTTTCAAGCCAGACTAAAGGTATTTATAATGTCTGGAGCGATCAGTCTTGACTGTTGGCATGTTTATGTCTTCCCTCATGAATATACATTTGTCTAACTTTCTAGGAGAAAACTTCTGCACTTGATTTTTGTGATGCCACATAGGCACCATTATTACTATGACAACAATCTTGATTATTTCAGACTGAGGCATAATTTGCCTTCTCTGCTTCCTGGGGGCAATTTTAACCTAACCCAGGAAACTGATGAGATCGGATGCAACGCTGGTTTTACACTCCGTCCGATTTTATACTCTACTAAAGTCAATGGAAAGTAATATTAGGCAGGATGTAAAACTAGTGTTCCACCTGATCCTATGGGTTTCCCACCCGATGATTTAGTTTAAAATTACCTCCCTTGTTTCTGTTTTAAAAATACAGTAGAGCATATAGACTTCACTATACTGCCTACATAGCGGAAGAAGAAATTTAGTACTTCAAAGTTCTTGGTAATAACCACCCCCCTGTTTTCTCCCACGATGAGTCTTGCTTCCCCTCTTCCCTGAAACGCACTCCTGAAGACATCGGCCTGAGGCTTGCTCCAAATTGGGCTTCGGGGCTCGTCTTCATAAAACCGGTGAGCTGCGGACGCCAATTTGACATCCCGATGCAGCTCGCCGGTCGGGTCCTTTGCAAAATTGGCCAGCTCAGACACTGAGCTGGCCCACAGGTTGGTCCTGGGTAGGGAGAGGCTGCCGACCAGGAAGAGTTGAGGGGGGCCAACCCTGACCAACAGAAGCCCCGCAGAACTGTTACGGAGCTCCTCCTGGTTCCACATTAAGCTAAGTTTTTTTAAAAATTGCTTGCCTCTTAGCGACTCCTAGCAGTCCATTTAGGGATGGCTGATTAGGTGGCAGTAGACCCAGATTCTGCCAAATTTAGAGCAGGGTCCTGAAATAGGCGTTAGGACCCTGATTAGCATATTCAAGTGGCCAATGCCTGCTTGAGGTGGGTGCCCTGGACTCTCGGGAGTCACAGGCTTCTAATTTGGCAGCCAGCCCACTTCTGGGAGGCATCAAGCATAGGTTACCATTGGTCAAGATTCTCCTCGCTCCCCCCCACCCCCAAAACACTAATTTAATACCCAGAAATCAGCGGCGACCCAGGCCAATTTCTCCCCCAATTATCTTTTTTCATCCTTTCAACTGTGTCAGGCAGATGTGAGTGACTATGGAATTAAAATTGTGATTCTAGTAATAACAATAAACTGGTGCATATTGACTGAATAATGCCAGTATTGAGTTGCTTAGAAAATTGTTATCTCTTAATATTTACAGTAACATAGCATTTCGTACATCTGATATTGAAATGAACTGTTTAAAAGTGGCAATTTTGGGAAAGGTAGTACTTTCCACTACAAAATTTTAGTGTTGTTCATTTTAATGCAAACCGTAGAAAAACCTTTAATTTCTAACAGGAGACACCGGGATGTTTATACCTATCACTTGTTTTATTTCAGAAACTGGAAATTTCCTGGAAGCTTTGGATGGTGGACGGCAGATCTCTCACATTCGCAGGTTACATACAAAACAAGGAGACCTTTCAAGTAAGAATTTAATGTAACTTCAGGTTGGAGATACTGGACGCAACTAGATTGGTGACTGCACCAAGTTGTTTGATTTCTGGAGGGGGTGGGAAGGAATGCTTGTTTAATTATAAACAAAACTGTTTTTGTTACAGTGCTGTTTGGTCTTGACTGAAAATATGTTATGGAGATAACATAGTCACATGGTATAAAACCAATTACAGAGTGCAAAATTCAACGGGAGAAATAACTCCTCCTTTGAAATCTGAAAATTTCAGGGGATTAGCTTGTGAAGTGGGTATACTGGGGTGCACTGGGCAAGGGAATCACTCATGAAACTTGGGGAGAAGCACAAAACTCAACCCTGCCAATGAAGCTTATTTTAAAAAGGGTTGGAAAAAAAGCATGATAGGAAGGAACTCTGTGAGAAAGTATCTGGGTTCTTTCATTTGTATTTACCTACTCTGAAATCTTCGTTTACACACTGGTTTAGTAGAAACATGTACTGGGCATCATTTCAATTCTGGAATATAGTCTGTGGGAAATCTGCACATCCTTGTCACATTAGAACAAAGACTCAGTCATTGATCCAATTTCACTTCGATATTCTGTAGTGAGGTAAGCCCATTAATGTGGATTTATTAAATTCTATTTTTGGTGAAAATTTCAAGGTGAGAGATGAAACGTTTTTCCACTATCGGTACCCAATGGCTGCATCAAGCAGTCCCAGATAAAGCTTAGCCCAAGTCTGATGTGGAATAAAGTTCCCTACACTGTGTCCAAGAACAGGCCTTATTCCCAATCTCAGCAGCACACTACCTACAATAACAGCTTATATTTATATAGCACCTTTAAAGTAGTAAAACACCCCAAGGCGCTTACTGCATTACTGCAGTTTTTTCTTAATGAAATTGCCAATTTGTACCCAATTGAGGGCAACAACAATTTATGTAGCAGCTTTAAGGTAGTGAAATGTTACAAGGCACTTCACAAAGTTTGTGGATTAAACATAGAGCAAAAAAGGATAAAGTCTGGTGGCACCAGAGGTAGGTTTCAAGGAGGCTTTTAAAGGTGGGGAGAGATTCGGAATGGCAGCAAGATTTAGAAATAGAATTCCAGAGTGCAGGGCCATGATGGCTTGAAGACCTTACCAACAACGTGGAATAAAAGGAGAAAAATGTACAGTAGTCCATACTCAAGAGTAGGGGGTGTAAGCTAAGATATAGGGCTGGAGGTGACTGCAGAGACGGGGTGGAATAAGGCCACAGAGAAATTTTCAAACCAGGACGAGAATTTTGAAGTCAATGCATTGGAGAGTGGGAGCCAGTGGAGATTGGTGAGGACTGGGGTGATGGGTGGGTGGGACTTTGTATGGCATAGATGCATTAGAGCTGTATGTTTTATGGGCTCTTGCCTTCTAGGAACTTTTTTGTTTATTCATTCATGGGATGTGGGTATCGCTGACAAGGCCAGTATTTTTTGCCCATCCCTAATTGCCCTTGAGATGGTGGTGATGAGCCACCTTCTTGAACCGCTGCAGTCTGTGTGGTGAAGGTTCTCCCACAATGCTTTTAGGTAGGGAGTTCCAGGATTTTGACCCAGTGACGATGAAGGAACGGCAGTATATTTCCAAGTCGGGATGGTGTGTGACTTGGAGGGGAACGTGCAGGTGGTGTTGTTCCCATGTGCCTGCTGCCCTTGTCCTTCTAGGTGGTAGAGGTCGCGGGTTTGGGAGGTGCTGTCGAAGAAGCCTTGGCGAGTTGCTGCAGTGCATCCTGTAGATGGTACACACTGCAGCCACAGTGCGCCAGTGGTGAAGAGAGTGAATGTTTAAGGTGGTGGATGGGGTGCCAATCAACTGGCCTGCTTTGTCCTGTATGGTGTGGAGCTTCTTGAGTGTTGTTGGAGATGTACTCATTCAGGCAAGTGGAGAGTATTCCATCACATTCCTGACTTGTGCCTTGTAGATGGTGGAAAGGCTTTGGGGAGTCAGGAGGTGAGTCACTCGTCGCAGAATACCGAGCCTCTGACCTGCTCTAGTAGCCACAGTATTTATATGGCTGGTCCAGTTAAGTTTCTGGTCAATGGTGACCCCCAGGATGTTGATAGTGGGGGATTTGGTGATGGTAATGCTGTTGAATGTCAAGGGGAGGTGGTTAGACTCTCTCTTGGAGAACTGGATCAAGACTGCCCAAATCATTCCATACGAGACCTCATCCCATCACTCTGGGCTATATTCAAGCCAACATCTCACAAATGAAAAGAAATTCTATTAAGCAAGGGGGTGATGTTGAATTTGTAAAATACATTAGTTAAGTCACAGTGGAGTATTGTGAATAGTTCTGGACACAACATTGAAAAACTTACAACAAAGTTTCACCATGAATGAAAGGTTATAGGTATAAAGAAAGGCTATAAAATGTGATGTGATTCTGGTGTTAAGAGTAATTCTTCAATGAGCAATTAAATTCTCAAGCAACTAAATTATTGATAAAATAGCAAAGTAGCATAAAACTGAAACCCTCCAACCAAGCACATACCTGATTTATTAACAATTCGAGTCAGGAATACTGATCAAGGTACTTCAGTAGGCCTCAGCATCTCCCGTCTAGGGAGAAGGGAACAAAGCAATTGGGGTTATCACTCCTGATCACTACCTAGTGACCTCTGCTGGAAGTGTGTTTGTGTGTTGTGTGTGTGTGCGCAAACCTGGTAGACTAGGTTTGGACTCAACTATTATGCCCCAACAATTAAATAAGTTCTTGCTCAAAAAACACTTATTGTACTTGCTGACATGAAGAATCATCACATGGGCCAGGAAACCAGACATCAAAACCTTCGGTCTGTATAAGTGCCGCCCACTCGAAAATTACACCAAAATTTCTTTTTTATCAGCAGAAATCTTGTTATTTTAATTTTGCGGTACCTGTATCTCAGTTTTATATTGTGTAACACAAGTACTGTAATAGCTTTCTGTTACCACACATTTGTCTTCAGCAATAAAATTGACAGTGTAATCCTTATGTTGAAACATGCCCATTTATATGGTGCTGAAAATGAAACCATGAGATTTTCACAGAGTGACTGAATCAGCCTATCCTGTTTTCATAGTGATACAATATATTGTAAATGTATACATGTATTTCTCATAATTCCTGTTGTTTTATTGCTCTTGCAGCTCAGTTACATAAATCTCAGCAGTAACGTTCAGTGTGCCATTTAAATCTAACTGAGTGGCTTCCAGCACATCAGATTGTTCACAAATACGATGAAAGGTCTTAATTCCTTGTAAGCCAGTTTAAAAAAAAAGCTGCATGCTCTCCATCGCAGGTCTGCAAAAGTCATGGAAATCGACAGAAAAAGACAGCAAAAGAGTTCCGTTCTTCCCATTTAAATTCTTTCTAACTAACACCATCCATATGATTTGTGATTTGCTATATAAATGCAAGTTGTTGTCACTGGTAACTGTATCTACTTCAATTAATGTAAAATATAATATGGGAGCACGGTCTGATTACTATTTACATTTCTGATTGCAACAGAGTCAGTTAGTGGAGAAAAATAGCTGATGTGGCTTTACTGCGAAAACAATTGCAAGAAACCGTGGCCTGGGATTTTCATGCTGGTAGCACATGTTAATCCAACAACTTTCAGCAACTTCTACCACAAGGGTGGAATAAAGTAGATGACCCAAATAAAGAAATAAAAATTCACATTTATACCATATCTTGTCGTATGTCTCTGGATTTCCTATAGTGCTTCATATCCAATTCGTGCTTTTCTTTAAAAACGCAGTCACTGTTGTTCTGCAACAGCCAGTTTGTGCTTAATCCAAATCTTACTGACAGCTAATTCCATAAATAACCAGTTAATTTGTTTTTGGGTGGTGTTAGTTGAGGGGGAGTGTTGAATCAAGTGCCAGGAACATTCTTCTTAGAAAAGTGTGCCGGAGATATTTTTATTGTCATCTCAACCACTGGAACAAGCAGATGGATCCTTGGTTTAATATCTCACCCAAAAGATAGCATGTCAGACAATGCAGCACTCCCTCAGTACCACACTAGATTGTACTCAGGTCTTGGACTGGTGCTTAAACCCAGAAACCTCTGACTTGATAGGATGACAACAACAACCATCTGCATTCATATAACACCTTTAGTAAAAGGTCCCAAGGTGCTTCACAGGAGCATTATCAAACAAAGTTTGACACTGAGCCATAAAAGCAGATATTAAGACGGGTGACCAAAAGCTTGGTCAAAGAAGTAGGTTTTAAGGAGCATCTTAAAGGAGGAGAGAGTGGTGGAGAGGGAAAGGGAGGGAATTCCAGAGCTTAGGTGGAATTTCTGCCCAAAGTTACTAGTTTTCAATATATGTGGTGATAAGGGCAAATCGAAGTAGACCATATCACTGCACCATCAATTTGTATTTTTAGTAAAGCCCTTTCTTTTTGCAGACAGTCACATGAGGTCCGAGCCCATGTTGTCTGACAAAGTTTTGACATATAATTGAATATGTCCTATGTGGATAAATAAAGAACTGAAAAACCTCCAGTAGAATAAATACTAAATTTAACATTGATGAACTATATAAAATTAGGTAAAGCTACAAAATGATCCATAATCTAGTAATGAGACAACCCATTTAATAGAAATAGTTGCGGTGCCATCAGGCCAAAAGATAGCTGGTTATACAGTACCAGGGAAAGTAATCCATCTTTGACCACTTAACTAACCCCTTCCTGAGCTGACCAGTTTTATGAACAGAGCAATCAACAACTGGAAAATATAGACCTGTAACTGTAGGGCACTTGTGGAAATGTTGCTCTTTCCCTCCGTAGTTCTTCCCCCCCCCCCCCCCCAACCGCTTTATAATGTCATTCATGCCATTACTGTAAATAAGCAAGACGGGTTGTTGGAGGCCAATCATCTCAGCCCCAGGACACTGCTGCAGGAGTTCCTCAGGGCAATGTCCTAGGCCCAACTATTTCCAGCGGCTACATCAATGACCTTCCCTCCATCATGAGGTCGGAAATGGGGATGTTCGCTGATGATTGCACAGTGTTCAGTTCCATTCGCAACCCCTCAGATAATGAAGCAGTCCATGCCCACATGCGGCAAGACCTGGACAACATCCAGGCTTGGGCTCATAAGTGGCAAGTAACATTCGCGCCAGACAAGTGCCAGGCAATGACCATCTCCAACAAGAGAGAGTCTAACCACCTCCCCTTGACATTCAACAGCATTACCATTGCCGAATCCCCCACCATCAACATCCTGGGGGTCACCATTGACCAGAAACTTAACTGGACCAGCCATATAAATACTGTGGCTGCAAAAGCAGGTCAGAGGCTGGGTATTCTGCGGCGAGTGACTCACTTGCTGACTCCCCAAAGCTTTTACACCATCTACAAGGCACAAGTCAGGAGTTTGATGGAATACTCTCCACTTGCCTGGATGAGTGCAGCTCCAACAACACTCAAGAAGCTCGACACCATCCAGGACAAAGCAGCTCACTTGATTGGCACCCCATCCACCACCTTAAACATTCACTCCCTTCACCACCGGCGCACTGTGGCTGCAGTGTGTACCATCCACAGGATGCACTGCAGCAACTCGCCAAGGCTTCTTCGACAGCACCTCCCAAACCCGCGACCTCTACCACCTAGAAGGACAAGAGCAGCAGATACATGGGAACAACATTACCTGCACATTCCCCTCCAAGTCACACACCATCCCGACTTGGAAATATATCGCCGTTCCTTCATCGTCACTGGGTCAAAATCCTGGAATTCCCTTCCTAACAGCACTGTGGGAGAACCTTCACCACATGGACTGCAGCGGTTCAAGAAGGTGGCTCACCACCACCTTCTCAAGGGCAATTAGGGATGGGCAATAAATGCTGGCCTTGCCAGCGACGCCCACATCCCATGAACGAATAAAAAAATTATAAATGTACAGCACGTGGCTCAACTTCACAAAGGTACAGCGCTGTATACTGTCATAAAACCCTGAAAGTCCAGTTCCAGTAGAGATGAAATGTATTTTCCATCATTCATGATTAATGGCAGATGGAATACAAGACTGTCTCCCATAGAATTTGTGTGCGGGACGCTTGCTGCTTTAAATACTCGCAGAAAAATTGCATTAGGAGTTACATTGTACTTAGCGTATATTTAATATTTTGTACCATTAAATAGTAATTCATTAATTTTTGTGGTTTATTTAACTCTTTTGGAGAATTTTATTTCTCTCAGAAATTATCTATAAGTCGGGTGGTTTAGTTTGGATGTTAGGCTCATTTGTCCAAATTTAAAGCAAATATTTATATGAGAACGTGAGGCAGCAGGAGAGGAAAGGTTTCCTGTCTTGATGGCGTCCAACTCTTGCAGCAGTTGTTAGTTCCTCCCTTCCCTGCTGATTCATAGCTGCTGATGATCGATTGCTGCTCCATTGCAAATAAAGAGGTCAAGTCACACACCGTGTGAGCGAAAAGCTGTAACATTTTTCCACCTTGAGAGGTATATTTCATTAACTGCAGTTTCCAAGTCGTGTAGGTTAAACCTCATCTGCTGATGTACTGTGTTAGCAGGTAAAATAACAGTGTGGGAAATAGTTTCCAACACAAAACTTTTAATTTGATGGATAAGTTACTCACCAGGTAAAGTTTATTCTGTAAACAGTGCTTGAAGTAGAAAATGAACTTTGCTCTGCTACTATAGATTCAGTACAATCAGAGATTTCAGAAGTGACTATCAGGGCTTCAAACAATACTGTATTTTTTGGATATTGGTAATTATTTAACCAGACAACCATCTTTCCTTATTTTTCCAAAAGTACTTTTCCTTCCTGATGCTGGTTTCCTCAGGTCTGATCTTTTACAAGAATAGCAAATGCCTCCACTGCTGAGTTCATCGCCCACCGTTCGAAATCTGCTTCCCCATTCATATACTGCCCTTCCTTTTGACAGTCAATTGCTTTTGTCAGGCTCCAACCTTGGTGACTGAGCAGCCAGGACTTTCCTGCTGTGCATAGCATCCTTTTCCTTGTTCTCCAGGCCTCTTATGAACCCTGTTCAAGCCAGGTTTTAACGCGTGGTTGAATAATTATTCAATGCAATAGATCTGACCTCGGAATTAAGACCATAACAGTTTTTGAGGGCCAAAAGTGAGGAGAAGGAACAATCTTTGTCTTCTCTTATGGGCAAGTGCCATATTAACCTTTTTAAGTACAAATCTTTCTAATTAAAGAACAGTTTGAGCAACTTGTTTTCTGAACTTTATTACTACATGTTTGCCCAGCAGACACCTTTGTTATATTTCTTCTTAATAGTTATCTCATTATAAAAAGACAACACACTGAAACTCATAAAATCTGTTCACGGTGATGTGAGGAATACTTAAAAAAACTGTAAATACATCCGGAAATACGACAGCTCAAAAATCATTAATTTTCATGAATCATGAGTTACTGCCTCACCTGTCACAAGGTTTTTTTTATAATACAGTAATGTGTCTGATAATGGAGCAGCAACTTTAGAATGAAACATCATAATTTCTCTCACAGTTCTGTCGCATAAAAGAATAATCTGTCTGCATTAACTGGTCACTTATCTCGTTGCTGTTTGTGGGACCTTG
This sequence comes from Heptranchias perlo, assembly GCF_035084215.1. Taxonomy (NCBI): domain Eukaryota; kingdom Metazoa; phylum Chordata; class Chondrichthyes; order Hexanchiformes; family Hexanchidae; genus Heptranchias; species Heptranchias perlo. The sequence continues at coordinate 29,320,256 of NC_090349.1, forward strand.
CTGTGCGTGAATTGGCTGCTGTATTTGATTACACTTTAGAAGTACATCATTGGCCGTGACATGCTTTGGGATGTCCTGAGGATGTGAAAGATGCTATAAAAATGCAAACTCTTTCCTGTTTTTTTTTTACATCCCGTGCGTGCAGGCGCTTCCTGTTAAAATAATTCCATCACGTTCATTCTGTCACACTGCTAAACTGACCTGTATTATACTTGCCCCCACTGAATCCTCCCAATTTTGTCTCCGAGGCAAGTGATACTGCGGTGGTGTTTTCCACAGCTTCACCTACCTGAGGAATATTAACAATGGGCTGCCTCCCATGCTGCCCTAATGTGAGCTCCAAGGAAGCCTTTTCCTTCCTCTTGTCCCAGTCTACAGCTCCCAGAGCATCCAAGGCTGGTCTTTTCTCTGCTGCTCCCTAACCTGGCTAAGCCCCACCTGACCCATGACTCCAAGGAGCCCCAAAGTAGCATTTTGGCTGCCTTACCCAACTGACAGCATGGACATGATGGGCCAAACGGCCTCCTTCTGTACCGTGACTTTCTATGATTCTATGAAAGCAGCCCAGTCCATGGCCTTATACAGCCCCCGAAGGTAGCCTTTTACCCATTTCACCTGACCCAATCCAGCCTGGTCCAATAGAGCCCGGAGGTGGACTTGTTATTCCAGAAATGAGGCCAGGATATTTTAACTCCTGGGCCTCATTTAAATCCTGTCAGACAACTTCCCACCTGTTCCAGCCGGGAAGTCATTGGGAAGCGGCGGAAAGTCAGGTGGCCCAGTGGTCACCCATCGAGACCAGGTAGGTGGCGGGATTAACTGCTGGGGCAATCCCACAGGGGTCTTGCAATCGGCAAGGGGGTGAGTCCACCACAAGGGAGGCCTAAGTTTTCCATGTGGGGCCCAGAGGAGCAGTCCTGCTCCCAGTGGCACCACAAGGAAAGTTTTTTAAAAAGTTACCTTTTTGGGCCTCTTCTGGCTCCGATCCTCTTTCCCACTAGGTTGGTCTGGTGGGAAACTCATTGCGGCCACCCGTTCAGGCTGCTGAGTTAAAATTGCAGTCCGGTCCCAATGATGACATTGCTGGAAAATGGGGAGGTGATGAATGGAAACTGAAGACAAAGTAGCAACAGGAAAATAATGTTTTATTACCAATCATCGTATTTTTGTTCTTTTTGGACCTGCCATGCAAATGTAAAAAAGGATCCCGCCCACTTTGGGCAGGTGTCCATGCCGCCTGCTCAGATGAGCAAGTTAAAATCAAGAGCGGTCAGCTTCCAGCATCTCCAGAGTGCGTAAATAATCTGGGTGATTTTAACTGCCCACCCGCACGTTTTCTGACAGGCGGGTGGGGTTAAAATTGCCTCCTATATTTTCATGCAGTAATATGTTTTTTGATGATAAAATAATTAAACGGGATATATATTGAGGTTGTGATGCAAAGTATATGCAATGGTTCATTTTACCAGCTGCCTGTGAAAGTTTGTGGTATAATAATACATCTGTCATTGTTTGTTAAAGAAGGAAGATACTCTACAGGTACAAGCTGGAAATGATGAGCAGGCCATTGATTTATGGGTGAAATCACAGATAATTAATGATTTCAATAGGATGAAAATTCGGTGGGTTCTATAATGGGGAGGGGGGGTGTGGTCGATTCTGCCAGGTTACGACCCATACAGTGAAGAGGAAAGTTTACTCCATGGTGTCTTGGGGATTGTATTACACACCATGTCTCCAACTATTTTCTGAGAACTGCGAATCAGTGGCCTTGATGATAAGTGCTTTTCCTCCTTAGTATTTAAGTTTACATACTGGGCCGGAAATTGTTCTGAGCAATGAACCAACAGCGGTCACCGCTCGTTAGATTTATATTCACCCACTAAGTTACCGCGTTCTTTTTGGCGGCAGCTTCCTTCAAATGGGACTTCAAATAAGATCAGCATTCTTTCCCGGGCTGTGTGAGTGGTGAAAGGATCTCCAAGGCCCCTCAACCACTCAGCTTGAAGCAAGCCACGCCGTGAGAACCAGGAAGTGCAGTTCATAGGCAAACCACACAAACTAAAAACCTGGATGTGCCCGATAAGGTATTATAAAATGACATAGAGAAAGCGAAATAAAGAGCGGATAAGATTAAAAGATGGAGATAAAAGAGACAGAAGGCAAAAGTTAAAAAAATTTTAAATGTCCAAAAACTATTAAAATCAGGAGTAATGAGACTTCACATTTTTAAAAGTTAATTTTCAGTGCCAGAGAGGATGTCATTAAGACTTGTCACACTGTTAAAACTTAGTTTAGACCTAAAAAACGGAGTGTACCTGTATTGTGGCGAGATTAATTCATTTCCAGCTGCGCAGGAGAGCAAGTTGGCACTGGTCCGTTGATTCCATTGATTGCAGCCAACGAGCTCCCTTTAAGACAAAGCTGTCACATCGCCAGCAAACCAGGAAGAGCAAGTTCTGGTCGCCGGGGCTTGCTCTTCGATTTCGCCATTAATAACGGTGAACACTGTAAGGCTCACTGTTATTTTAAAAGCAATTTCTGGGCCATTGATTCTGAAAACATTCACATTTACAACCCTCTATGGTGGAGCATTGTACTCCCTCTGTGTTCAGCCAGTTTTAGTGTTCTTGATTTTATTGAACTTGTCTTATCTTTTAGCTCCTTTTGATATTATTCCATTGCGTCTATTTCATTTTCATTGGTGAAAATGAAGCACATATTGGATCCCATGGATAATCCTCACACATGTGATTATTTTAGCGGTCTGGGAGAGGGAAAAATGGAGGGTGAATCATCCCAGGCCATTCTTATGTTCCTCAATGTGGCCAGCTTTATGGAATTGGCAAAAAGTTGGGAACAATTTGTCTCCCTTGACCTCTTAGGCTGGAAACAATGGTTAGTACAGTAGGCTGGAAGAAGGGAGCCTTCCAATGCATGCCGCAGGGTCAATAGCTTATTGTTTCTTTATAGCTGTTAAAGGAATTCTGTCCTCATTAATGTCGATATCTAGAAGATCATACAAAATATTTGGGCAGCTTTTTTCTAATATTATTAGCTTGGAAGGAATTCTTATGAGGATGATCAGGTGACTTCCTCACTATTGCATCAAATACAGCGTAACTAGATTCTGTTGCATTTGACCTTAGAAAAACTGAGTCTGATAGAAGTTGTAATATCACTAGTTAAAAGGTCAATTTTAACACCACGAGGAAAGTTCAATTAGCAGGTTGACTCACAACTATCAAAAATGATCACTTATTGATCAGTAGGCTCAAGTATCAACTGTGGAACCCCTGACTGCAAATGTGTGTCATGAGTTTCTAAATCTCCAAAGTACTGGACAATCAGGTTTCCACGTGTCTAATACCTGTGCATAGATTTTATAGAATTTTTCATGTATTCTGGACGTGAGATAATTTCACACAAACAATAACAACTTGCATTTAAATAGCACCTTTAACTTAGAAAAACACTTCACAGAAGTGCAATCAGACAAAATGGATGCCCAGCGAAAGAAGGAAATAGGAGGAGAGGTAACCAAAAGCTTGGTCAAAGTGGTGGGTTTTAATGAGGGTCTTAAAGGAGGAGGAAGTGGAGAGATTTAGGAAGGGAATTCCAGAGGATAAGGCCTAGATGGCTGAAGGCATGGCCACTAATGGTGGTGTGAAGGGATGGGGAGATGCACAAAAGGCCAGTGTTGGAGGAACACAGGGTTCTCAGTGTTTTTTAGGGCTGAAGGAGGTTACAGAACTGGGGGGTTGAGAGGGAGGGTAGGGGTGGCGAGGTGAAGAAATTTAAACATGAGGATGAGAATCTTTAATTTTAGGCATTGAGGGACCGGGAGCTAATATAGGTCAGCAAGGACAGAGTGATGGGTGAGTGGGACTTGATGCGGGATAGGAGATGGGCAGCAGGGTTTTCGGATGAGCTGAAGTTTACGGAGGATCAAGGATAGGAAGCCAGCCAGGAGAACATGAGAATAGTCGAGCCTGGAGGTGATGGAGAGGATAGGGGTTGGAAGCTCAGCCAGGGGTTAAATAGGACATTGAGGCTGCGAACAGTCTGGTTCAACCTGGACACTGGCTGGGGACAGAAATGGAATCAGTGGTTAGGTTACGCAGTTTGTGCTAAAATCATATAATGAGCCATTTACAGCAACTCGGAAATTTTTTTGCTTTGCACACAGTGCCAACTGAAATTTTCTACATCTGCATTTTGGTATGGGCCTTCATAACTTTCGGGGGAGTGGACTGCTTTGTTTTCATTCATAGCACTACATACTCGGCTTAAATAAAGTGAATGATGACCTAAAAATCTAAAAAGCAGACTTGAAACAGATTTTGCCCAATTATAACGAATCAATAATAGATTTTTATTCCTATTGACTTACCTAATATGTTGCGGACACAACATCATTTCACAAAAACTACTGTTTTTTTCTCTCTATGTTCTTGATCTCCTAACAGTTGAAAAAGTAGTTAACAGTAGTTGGATTGGATTGGATTTCTGGATATATTTTCAACTTTTGTGGTTCACTGACAAAGGAAACTGTGCAGACTACATTTGTCTGCAAGCCCTTGACCTGGGCAAGACCTCGGCACTAAGAAGGAGATTTAGTCCAATCGGAAGAAAGTATTTCATTAAACACTTCAACCTGGTGCACTCTGGTTTCCTCAGTAATGCATGTCAACGAACACAAACTGTAGAGAAAGGAAAGAGAGTCACATACATGGTTGCACTTCTGACTACTACCTTTTCTTTTGGTCTTTTTTATTTTATTCCTATTTGCTTCTTCTAGATATACCCTTGTCCCTCTGATCTTTTTTTTTAGACTGTAACTAAGCTACTGGTCTCAAGACAGTATCTGTATACTGCAGTACACAACCAGCACATCAAAGTTATGCTGCAGACAACACCTCTTAGCCACAACAGAACAGAACTCCGTGCGTATGAGCTTAAATATATGCGCAGAGCCCCGCTCTCTGGGTGGCTCATATTTAATGTATGAGAGAGCAGGCAGTTGCTTGGCAATCTCCTAACATTACAAAAAAGTTCCAAAAGTAAATGTAGAAAAGTGCCCAGAAGATTCAATGGATTGTCTGGGCACTTCTGAAATGTAGATTTGGAACAGTCTGGGAGTGTCCTGCACTCGGTGCAAAATCCAAGAGACTACCTGCTGGAGGTCGTCTAACAAAACTTGCTTTAGCGCGCTCAGGAATCAGATTTCTGGCATGGCCCTGAGTTATATTGTGATGTGCGATGATACGCATTTGAAATCGCTTCTCACTGATGCAAAAGTGGTGGTATAACTGCAGTTTTGACTTGTGGCATCAGACAGCAGGGTGGACTGCAGAATGGTCAACAGCTGAGTTGACTGTATTGCTCTGACTGGTCTTTGGTAGGCCTGGAACCATCTTCTGATTTGCTGCTTTTATATTTTAATTTGGATTCCCATTCCTGCATTTGTGCAGTTAAATCCATTTTCTGTAGTACAGCAGCCAACTCATAGACCCAGGGACACCAGAGTCCCAGGGTATGCATTAAAAGAACAATATAAAAGCAGCTGCGAGCTGATACAACGGAGACCACTGGGGTCACGTTTTCCAGATGATATCGCCATGTTTGGAACACTTACTGGAATCCTACGTAGCAGTTGCCTCTGAAGGTTAATGTGAACACTCCACATGTCTGTATATTTCAGATGAAATATTTACATAGCTATCACATGTTTGTATAGACATTTCTGAGCTGCGTGCCGCAGAGACAGTACAGTGCTCAAACTAAACACTGGCAAGATTATTGGTAATATTTGTAAAACCTTTGCCAGTACGCTTTCCAGCCACTAGCAGACTTCAACCAGAAACTTGAGTCGAGGCACAAGCTGGGCTCTTACACTTGTTTCCAGCCTCCTATTTACTTTTCTAAATCCTGCTGTAGCACTTGAATATTTACATATGAGTAAAGGAAGAAGGTATGTCATTGCAAAATAAAGCAGATTAATGCAAAGTGTGCAGCAATTTATGATTTTTGGCTCTCTAGAATGTCTAAATACAGATATAAATGAGATCAAGGAAAATCCTTTGCACAGCCAGAACTATTTAACACGCGATATCTGTTTCCATACTAGTTTGCTCTGCCTTTTTAAAAAGCCACTTAAGTGGTTGCTCCAGAGTGCCATTGCCTCCACATATTGCGAGTAAATATTTAAACCCTGTTTACATTAGGTATCTCACTGATAACATTAGAACAGCACTGTTTACATTGTTGAGAGCTGAACTGATGTCTTTAATTCAGACTGTACATGATGATAGAGCCTGTCAAGTTTGGGAGTTTGTGTCCTGATGTGTACATATACGGGGATGGGCTTCTGTCAAAAATTTGCTTTATTTTTGCAATTCAAAGTGACCTGAGGACGAGTGCCCTTCAACATGAACAACTTGGATTTATATAGTGCCTTTAACGTAGAAAAACATCCCAAGGTGCTTTCAGAAGCGTAATCAGATACAAATCAATGCTGAGCTAAAGAAGGAGATATTAGGATGGGTGACTAAAAGCTAGGCTCCTATGTTCCTATGGTCATCTCTACTAATTCCAATACCTTCTACAGCCACTGTCTCAGGTTGAACCAGACTGTTCTCACCCTTGGTGTCCCACTTGACCCCCCAGCCGGGCTTCTAGCCTCTCCATCACAAAGACCGCCTTCCAGAGATAGGGAGCAATGAGGCCATGAAAGGATGTAAATATGAAGATGAGAATTTTAAATTTGAGCCCTTGGGGTATCAGGAGCCAATGTAGGTCAGTGAGCACAGGGATGATGAGTGAGCGGGACTTGGTGTGGGATATGATACAGGCAGCAGAGTAACATTGCCCGTCTCCACCCCTGCCTCAGTCCATCTGTTGCCGAAACCCATATCCGTGCCTTTGTCATCTCCAGACTCATCTATTCCAATGCGCTCTTGGCTGGCCTCCCATACTATTTATTCATAAACTTCAGCTCATCCAAAACTCTGCTGCCTGTATCATATCCCACACCAAGTCCTGCTCACTCATCATCCCTGTGCTCACTGACCTACATTGGCTCCTGGTACCCCAATGGCTCAAATTTAAAATTCTCATCTTCATGTTTACATCCTTTCATGGCCTCATTGCTCCCTATCTCTGTAACCCCTCTCCCCCCCCAAATCCTGTTGAGGCTGGATCAATTGACAATTTCAAAACTGAGATAGATAGATTTTTGTTAGGTAAGGGTATTAAGGGATATAGAAACAAGACGGGTAAATGGAGTTAAGATACAGATCAGCCACAATCTAATTGAATGGTGGAACAGGCTCGAGAGGCTGAAAGACCTACTCCTATTCCTATGTTCCTTCCTATGTTTCTAATGTAAACAAGGTACTGCTGGCAGTGAAGTAATACTGTAGTTACCAATGTGAGAGCAGCTGTAGAATAGCCACAGCTTCAATCCATCCAGCCTATTCCTCCCTGACCATGTACTATCTTCCTTATCATTGGCTCAACCCAGCATATTTAATCTCCTGAGGGAAAGTTCTCTGTGACCTCCAAAGATAATCGATCAAAACTCCAGAACAGCTATCGGAATCAAATGCAAACAGCACACAACGACCTTTAGAGGAACCCAGCGATCTAAGCATTTTTCAGCTCTTGGACCCCCATTGAGATCTTTTTCCTGCCAAGGTTAACTCTGCCAATTGCCTTTTGACTATATCCTGTAAAAACACCGAAGTTAATTTCATTGTTGAGTTTTTCAGTACATTAAACTATACTGAGACAAGATCCTTTACAAATGTCTGAAAGTAATTCGAAGTAGATCATTGGCATTGTTTTCTAAACCAATAGGATCTGATCTAGTTTAAAACCAGCTGTCAAAAAGTCATAATATTCTGAAAACTGTGCCCAGTCTCATCATCCCAGTAATGTGTCCATTCACTTTACCAGCCTGTTTACAAAATCACTTGTGTTGTCATAAATCTGCTTCATTATTTTTATTGTACAACTGTGATTAGTTTAAATTTGTTTGCAGCTGATTTCCTTTACCCTCACTATGGTTCTTCCAAGTATCCAGGAATGACTCCATCAAGTACAGCATTGCTTTATCATAAGCTGTTTATGCCTGAGAGAGGAGGGAGCAGGGCGAGGGCGGGAATGGCATATGGTGAGGGAAAGCCTGAGAGAGGACGGAGCAGCCCGGGGGTGGAAATGGGAAAGTCGGCACCATTTGGAAGCAGAGTTCAGGGCCAAGCAGGATGCCATCCAGTCAGTTACACCAAATATTCTACTCAGGGAGTCAATACCTTTACCAACAGTTGGGAATGACTTGAAAAGTAACTTTCCATTACTTTTCCTTTAGTTTTCAGGTAAGAGATTTTTAAGTACCTCTGTCTCTGTATCATGCTGTTAATTCTAACATGTGTAATGCTCCTTGTAATAATTTACCCAGTTTATTATCAATCATTGTCCTAGCAGACAAATCACCCCCTCATAACAGTAAAGACCAGGCTAACATATTGGCATATAGGCCAAAACAGACACCAATGTAACCAACATAGCAGCCAGAAACAAAGCTGGCATATAAATGCATAGCAACACCGGTGACAACGGGATCAATTAAATATGCAATTAAAACCAAGATTAAAATTTCTAATTGCGATTAATTTTTTGAATCGGTTGACAGCCTTACTAAGATTTTATTAAAACGGCCAATCCGGTCAGGAGAACCTGAAAGAAATTTGAATCCACCATTTTCATCTCTAACTAACATTTTTAATGTCCAAGGTTTGTTACATATAAGACATTAAATAATTACATATTTTAGAATAACTGAACTATGAAGTGAGTAACTTCATTAAAATGTTTACTTGTAAAGATTAGCTGGGCTTAAAGTTGATGCTTTTGCCCAGAGCTGTAACTTTGTTAGCTTCAGGCAGACCATGGAGCCTGAATAAGTCCAGTGCGTGCGATTTTCTAGGATGTCTCAGTAGCATTCATCAGACCTAGGAAAATATTTTTTCCCCAGTGGAAGAGTCAAATTGCGTCTTTCTGTATAATAATATTTCAGTTTGTATACTTGAAAATGATTTTAATGCAACACGTACAATGAATTTGAGTAGATTTTCAACTAAACCTTTAAACTATTAATTTTTACTTCAGAAAGCAGATCAAGCTGAGACAGACACAGGCAGATAAGTGAGGGTAATGCTATGGCAACCAGCGGAGGAACAAAGCACAGATATCATCGTGTAATTGTGAAATACTTTTTCCTTTTATCCTAGAAGGCTTATATCAGAGAGGACTATTTCTTAAAAGACAAACAAATTAATTTTGAAAACTTTGGAGTAATCAGAGTAGATTTTTTGTCACCTGTGTTTCTTTATATTTAGCCTTGTCTTTGAGAATCTAATTACATCACCTGTGTCATTCAATTGTAACCATTCAAATTAATTAGAGCTTGGTTAGTTTTATAATAAGGAATAAGTCAGCAGCTAAAAGAGGCCATTTTAACTGAATCCGCCCGCCGGAAAACTGACAGGATCGGATCGCCAGCCCGTTTTACACCCCGTGATTTCAATAGAAAGTAAAATGGGCGGCCATTCCGATTCCATTAGATTCCTGCCAGATGGGTTAGGTTAAAGTTACACTTAAAAATGGCATTTGACTGAGAACTGGGCTGATAGTGTAGGGGTGCTTGACAGCCCAGAATAGTCCAGGGTGGGTCAGCTCAGGTTCTCCTGGCCCTCCCCCCATGATATGGATTTCATTGCCCGGTCCCCCACTCCCTCCAGCCCCCAGACCATAGGACCACCTTTGCAGATTCTGGTATTTCCCTCTCATGCCCGATATCTCCTCACCCATGTCGTTCGATGCAAGGACACACGTCCAAGTGCTCCCAGAACCTGGGACCTGACGCTCAGTGCTTCCAGACTCTGTTCTCCTCCCAATGTTGCTAGACCTAAGAAGTCTCCTGCCTAGTGTTCCCTCACCAATTGTCCTAGACCCAGCCAGCTCCCAGTAATATCAGACTTGGGACTTCCTCTCCAGTGCTACCAGATCCGAAGACCAACCACCTTGACTCCTGTCAGAACCTTGTACTTTCCCACATTCAGTGATCTAAGATCCAGAGACTCCATCCCTCCCCCTACTGCCCACACACACACCCCACCCTACACACAGTGCTATCAGATCCCACCCCACCAGTTCTGAAACACCCTAGGATCCCCTCTATTTCCTTCAACTAATGATGAGGCAAAGTTTGTTTCGATTGTCAATTGCTTTATTCCACAATAAGGTGGAACGCACAGAGTAACAGATGTGATCAGATTCACTTAGTCCAATCAGTACAGCTTAAATTCACAATGAACACGTGACACTATGCCTCTTTGGTCGGTCATCTTATTTATCTTCAACAGGATAACCTCCCTGCATTCTATCCTACCTTCCCAAGGCAGAACCACTCTCCCTTCACAGCCTTTTGCTGCCTGACTTCCTGTGCAACCCTATTTCTGAAAACCAGCCTGCCTTCATTGGTGCCTGTGTTCTGCTTTTTGCTGAATGTTCACAGTCAGGGAGAGATCAAAACCCTCCCAACACAATGGGTGCAAGATGTTGTCGTCTTACAGAGATGAGCCACTGAATTGCTTTTCGTTTGATCTCTGTGAAAAACAACCTGAAAGCAAGCTTCAACTCAAAACACATTCTAAAATAACTTGTATCTAGATCCTTTCCATGGAAAAATGGCCAAATAATCCTGAAATCCACAACCCAGTCCACACGATAGCTAACCTCCACATACGTGAGCTTTAAAAAAGGTTAAGAAGTGAAAATCAGATACATAGCTAAAGGAAAATCTACAATTAATCAAGGCCACACATTTATGATTTTCACGAAGAATTGCAAAATTCAATCTCCAAAGCACAAGTAAAAATCCGAGAATGCCATGTAATAAAAGTGGAATTTGTCTTCGGTTACCATGAATCAGGACCCCGATAATATGTTGTACCTGAAATGATGTAACAGCACGATTTTTAGAAAATAGTTTATCCCCCCCAACTCACTATGAGCAATGCCAAGAGAGATCTGCTAGTAATTAATAAAAAATCTACATTTACCATGTGTTCCAAAATATATAGTTAGTTGATATTTTGTGTTTTTCTAAAAAAAATTCCTAAACTGAAAGACAAACATCAGGACTTGGCTGTAGTTATAATTGGAACAGAGCAGTTTATTTCAGATGATGTAGAAATACTGGCCTAGAAATTGGATTGTGTTAAAACGGGCGCCCAAGGGTCCAATATGGCGGGCATCATGAGCGTGCTCATTCTGCACCAGAAGTGTGCCGCTTGCCACATTGCTTAGGCACCCAGGAAGCTAGCATGGAACAGGCATTAGGCCCTTTGCAAAATTCGATTTCGAATGACCGCAGCATTCACCGTGCATGCTGCCGTCAGTTTCTTCAGGCTCTTAGCAGCCAAAGCAGTGGTCCTTATAGGGCTGCTGGAGGCTGCCACCCGAAAGGTAAATTTTGCCTTTTTTATTTGCCTAACTGTGGAGCTGGGAGGAGCAGGAGTGCTTCTCCCGACTCCACATTAAATCCGTAGGCCACTGCTAGCCACCGCTAAGCCCACCTCCCAGACATTACTGAGGACCTTGCCCGTCATCTGACCGGGACCGCGACAGGTGCCCGCAGATTGTCGGTGTTAAACAAATGAGGCCAGCAGATCAATCTGCCTTGGTCCTGGCTCATTTTGCGCATGCAGCATGCGTAGCACCGGGATGGCGCCCCAATTCTGGCGTAATCCAATTACTAGGCCACGGTATCCAGAATATTGACAGTCACTCTTGCCTCTCTTTACTGTGAAAGCATGGCCAAGTTTATGCACCAAACTGTAACACTTCTATAACTAGTTTGTCTGTGGTGTATTCAGAAAATGCTGTGAATCACATTGTGGTATTATTCTGTGCACTTTTAAAATTCTATTCTGCAATAATTACAGAAATAATAATTTGAAGATGCATGCTTGGAATCTGCATGTGGTTTGAAAACTGCGGTGGGTGTTCACTTCCAGTGCCCAAAAAGGGTTTTTGTAAACTAAAACTTGGAAATGATGCTTTACAATATCATTGTGTGAATGCCTAATGCATCCTAACAAATTCTTGTGCTGTTTTAACATATATGTTAACCCTTTACTTCAAATGGGTTAAGGCCTTTGTTGAAGTAGCAGAGGAATTTGAATGAAATAGTTTAGTGGTGTTATGATATTAATGTTCAACATAATTCTGAGGTGATGGAAGATCTATATTAATCTCTATGTGCACTGAATGTACAGTTATGTAATAATGAAAGGAGTTGCTACAAAATTTGGAGGTCAGGTATCTTTTTATATATATTTTCCTTGTCTGGAAACCAAAGCCAGAGAATCATGCAAATAAAAAGCAGTTTATTATTGCATACTGGGAAACTATTTTTCCATGATCGTTACCGATTGTAATTTGCCAACTGTGGAAACTGTAGAACAATGACATGCTTTAGTTCCGAAGACAAAATGCTGTAAGTGTAGTTCTTCCAAAAATTAATACTTATTAGCCAGACGTCAATTGCCAAACAATGAGAGTGTTTCCCCGCCTACATAAAACCATTATTAGTCTCTGCCAGTATACTTTTCTTACAATTTTGATTAGCTTGTTGGACAGTAATACCCATATGTATAATTTTATGTCAGAGATTTTTGAATACTTTTTCATCTGGCTAACTATAAACATTGTACACACACTCCACCCACAAGAGATTGTGTAATATTTAACCAATTTGACTAGTTTTTGCAATTGTGCTCAGAGATCCTTTCCACAGCTGTTCACATCCATCAACAAAACTCTTCGAATTACAAGGAGAAATCACACACTTTGCTTTCATGGGAGAAAAGAACATTGAGTGAAGTTGTATTCCAACATTTAAAAAAAAATATGCAGAAGGACCTCAGCATCTCTGAGCTAGGGAGGCAAAAAATTCACCTTGGGATTCTAGTCCTGATTGTTGTCCGATGATCCCCTTTGGAAAGTGTGCGTATGTTGATGTCAGGAGAGAGCGGGATTGGGATTGATTGTGATGCCCCAATGGTCGATTAACCTGCCAACTCTCTGTCTAGGTTTACACATGAATAATGGCCACTTGGTCAGCTGGTGCCCTTGGAACTGTACTTCAGCTTAAGTCAGCCGTTTGCAGAGAAAATTGAAAGATAAATAAGCAGAAAGAACATATGAAAGGCTGTAGAAGACATTGATGTTTGCAGGTTATTTAACGTAAACTGTGATTGCAGAATTAGATAATATAACTAGAAAATTTGAAAACAAGTGGCACGTGACACTAGAGGCGAGAAGATTGTTTTTTGCTTCACACAGAGCAATAGATTTGTGAAACAGCCTCCTGGCAAAAGCAGTTAGTGTGACGCTGATATACTCCTTTCAAGAAGCTGAATGAGTTTTCTGGTTACGGACTGGATTGAAGGTTTTAAATATAAATATCAATTATATATTCAGCACTCTATGGGATCATGATGGTTACAATCCTACCAGGCTCGTGGACATGTCATCTGTGAAATTCAATGGTTGAATAATATAGATTGTAATGTGAGGTATTTATCCTTGGGATTACCAGATTGCAGTTGATGCTGCAGGGAAATTTCAGCAAAGTTCCTCTTGGAAGTTCTATATGCAAATATTCACCCCCCTCTGGATATTAAATAAGTTGAGAAGAACCCATAATGCTGCATATTGTACATGGGGTATTGGAAGGAGAAGGTTTGGTGGCCGCATGGCATTTTTTCGTTCCAAATTTCTTTGTTCTGATGTGATGACAACAAAAGTAGGTTTTGTGGTGAACAATACTTTTATGCACGGATTATTCTTTCTGCTTTTTTCAGTGGGAGAAGGGAATCCAGTACTGAAGTGAGCCTCTTCTACTTCAGATTCTAGCAGTCATTGGCCCCAGATTTACTCATGTTTTGTAATTGGACAGTGAGTATCGCATAGTGACATTTTTTGGAACGCAATTTGGAGTGGAACTTATTTCCGCTGGGTTACTGTACTGTAACAGCTGTTCTGGCTTTCTGTTTGGGTCTGGCGCCTTCCATGTGTGTGTGCGATGCTGTTGGGAGATCACTGAATTATATGTAAATGAGGATGACCGATTTGGTAGTGTCCAAAAATCAGTGACTTGCACCCCCATTTACCAAGAGAAGCTTAGAACATATGTAAAAAGACGTTCCTGTTGTTGGCATCAACTGACGCTAGTGATTTACTTGGAAGCCAGCAGCTCAGAGAAGCTTTGAAGAGTCATTCCTTGAGTTACAGGAGAGATTTTGGAACAATCTTTTTTTGGAGTTGCACATGGACAGAGCTGATCTTGTCTCTGACAGCTTGAAGTCATGTGAAACCATCTGGATACTTTTCCGTCCCACCCTCTAAGAGGTTCTGAGTAACAGTTATGGGTTTCCCAGTGACCATTGCCTTGTTCTCTATTTTAATGGAGGTGGGCAAGCTGTATAGGATGGAGGAAAGGAGACTGAGGCAGCATTTGAGGAGGATATGTCCTACATGATATTATCCATCCCAAAGAATTTACAGACCATGAGGAGCTCTGTATGAGAAAAGTGGATTTGACCAAAGAGGCTATAGGAGAACGTACCAGCTATTACATCATCTGCCTGTACAGCTCTGCCTGTGGCTGTAAATTTACCACTGCACTCAATTTCTATGCTACTGATCAGCCGTAGGCGATCTGTGTAGTATCACTCAGGATGCTGTCCAGACATACATTTGTGAAGTAACTGATGCCACTTTTAGGAGAGCTGCGGAATTCATCCAATTTGGCATAACAGCAAGGCAGTGGTCTAAGCCATGTGGCTTTATCATGCTGGCTTACCCAAAGTCAGGATGCAATTGATTGCACATTGCATTGTGAGCCCCTACAGATTTCTTGCCAACTTTCTTAGCAGGAAGGGTTCCACTCCCTGAATATCCATATTTTGCAAGCCCACATGCAAAGATTTATCCGTGGAAGATGTGTTGCAAGTGCTACGTCTTTGACCTCAGGAATTCTCCCCTCGGTGAACTCTTTGAGGAAGATAGCGAAGTGACATGATGGCTTGTGAGTGTCAAAGCATACCCCTTGTTACCATGGATAGTGGTATCATTAGTCTATCAAAACTATAGTAGAAGCCAAGCCAGCCCTGCACCCCCTTCCCCCCCACAGCCCCCACCAATTTTCTCTGGCTCTGCACTTGCTTGAAAGCTGTACGTCTGCAACATCTTCCAGTTCTGATGAAAGGTCATCGACCTGAAACGATAACTCTGGTTCTCTCTCTCCACGGATGCTACCTGACCTGCTGAGTGTTTCCGGCATTTTCTCTTTTTAAATGAGAATGCATATTTTGGCTGCGTCTGACTGGTAACATGTCTGGGTCTTTAGATTGGGGAGGAAGAAGGGAAACAGACAGACAGACAGCTTAAACAGAAAGTTTATTGCTGCTCTTAAAAATTTACAGCTGTTGTGATCTGGCATCTTTCACCTGGATGCTGTGAACATGACCAACTCTTTTGATGTTTAAGTGAATTGCTGCACAAAATTGCCTTAAGCTTAATGTGTTCCCAGATGGCATTTTGGCCAGTTTGAGCCAACATTAAAAATCATGTCAGAGCCAGGAATGAAAGATTTCTCAATAAAAAAAAATGTGCACGGGAGGGATATTGTTATCAAAGGAAAATGATGTTATGTGCAGGATATTGCATTGGTTAGATATAGTATTTTGCATCGGTTATAGATGCACTAACGGCCTTGAAAACTTATTTAATTATAGGTGGCTAGTTGGTGCAATCAGTTAAACCTTGCCTATTCAAGTAAAATGAAAACGCTTTCTCTCTCTTGCCTACTGAATCAGTACAATCCAGAATTGATTCGGAGTCACTTAATTCAAATTACCAGATAATTCAAATTTTCTCAGTCCAAAAAACAACTCTGGAGAAGTCGACTGTAATGAGATTTACTTGGCCGGTCGTAGTCCATTGATCATGACCTCATAGCACAAAACTGCTTCTTTTTAAAGAAGTGATTTACCATGAGCTTTGAATAAATTGAACTCTTAATTTTGACATCGTCTTGTTTCCACTAATGTATCCGTGATAGATATGACAATGTACATTTATTTTAAGGTTCTGAACTTTGGCAGATTTCACTGCATAAGCTGAGATTGCTACTCAGCAACATGACCTGTTGCATCTGATAATTCATTTGGTGGTTAAATTTTCACCCTCTGTGACTGTATTTAAGTTGCTTCGAAAGGAGTAGAAATGGAACCAAAAAGCCCATCTGTGTGCAGAGCGTTATTGCCCCCTCCCCCAACAGTTGCATACTTGTCCATAGTCTTTTAATTAAATGTTGTATTTTTAGAACATAACTTCCTTTGAGTGCAGATGTTTGGCATTGGTTTATAGCAGTGCAGATTGCCAGTATTAATAATACTGTTCAGGTGAAACTATGTGATATCTTTTTATGAAACTGATGCAAATGCTTCTCTGATACAAAGCAATAACGATTAACCCTGATTTATTTTGAGAAGCACATTTGGCCAATGTGGAAATGTGTGCTTATATAATTGTAATGACACAGCTAAGGAAATGGTAGCAGATGTGGTATTTTTTTTTTAAAGTGAGCTTTTCTGGGTCATTACAGTTCTACAGTGGCTCCCTTCATATTTTAGTTTTAGTACTGGTGGCTTTACCAAGTTGAGGAATGTTTAATTTTGCAGCTAGTGCTTGTCAAGGAGTGATATCTTGTTTAAGTTGGATGTACTATTGGAAGTTGGGTAACCTTTTATATCATGGTTACACTGAGATTCAGTATTGTAGCAGTGTTTGAATAAGCAGAGTCACCCTGTTTTTATTGTTTCTCTTGCACTACAGTGGCTGCAACCTTTTATACTTTTTTCACATTTCCACAAATGTGTGCCGACGTCAGCAATTTGCTCGTGGTTTGGTGACAATTCGGTCCATAGTTTATACTGCAAAGTAACCAAATTTATCCCAGCGTAAAACCTTCTCCTGGGTGGGTCGGGTGTAGGCCAGCACTGATTCAGGAAGTATCGTTTGGCTGATCATCGTTGCCAAGTATAGATATAATTTCAGCTCCATTTTGACCTCCATTTGACAATGTTAACAGGCTATAATTGTGTTCTCTATCATACTTTACACTTCCAATGAAATTAGAAGTGACAAGTATCCACCTAATAGGAGAATGTTTAAGGGCCATTTACATTAGCTTAGTAGGGATGACTTGTTCCTTGATTTAATTGATCTGAGTGAACACTGGTCGCAATCACATCCATATTTGAAACTTGGGAGGCTGATTTTCTTGTTCCCTACACCTCAATTTTGGTTGCAAATGGGGGATAATGGGCTGTGAAATTGGGCGGCAATCATTTCCGCCTGCTTTGCATCCCACTTGATTCTCTAAGAGGCTTTAGGGCCAGCGGTTGAAACTCCCATCTCAAACAGGCAGAAACTTTGTCAATATATGTAAATACGGCCAAAGTGATGTCAAAGGACGTCGACATGATTTCCCGTCCTTCATGTCCATATTTTCATTGTTATGTTTCTGCCCCCAAATCATGGATGGTAGGTGAAGGCAGGTCCTTCTTTCAAATGAGAAATATTTAAAGAGCCCAGCAGCTGGTACAAGGTACAGTTTAAAATCACTTTTTTTGGCTGCAGCAAGTGATTTGTTGATCATTTAAGACACACTCTGCTTGAAAAGGTTTTGCAGAAGGGATTTTAGTGGTCCGTTGTTGCAATTAGCTTACTCCTTTGCTCTAAGTGGGTCTCTCCAGGAATCCCATTATATTTCGTGTCCTGAAGGAGGAGGAGAAGGAAGGCAACAGGCATGCTGCTCATGGGCAAGGATGTGGGAGGAGGAATGCTCACACTTGCCCTTATTCCCCAACTGAGCATGTAGGCCAAGGAGAACATTAATGCAGACTGGTCAGCAAACTTGCTCCATTTCCTCCTTTGACCAGGGAAAGTATCCCTTTAAGTTGCCGGCTTCAAGACCTTAGATTTCCCCAAGTCTTTTTCACGCCTGCAGTTTGCCCAAAAAATGTAAATGAAAATAAGCTTGGAAACTCAGACAGGTTCTCCCCTGGTTCAGTTGGCCGACTGTTAATCTTGCTCTGCCCTGCCTACCTCCTGCCAATTTTACACTTTATAACTGAAATCAGCCTGTTGGAGTCCTCTGGCTATAGAATGATCTTCTGGATATCTACAGGCTTTTGCAAATATTTTCCAACAAGTACAGGTGTCTTTTGGTTTAGGTATTGTCATGGCATCCTACAAGCCAGCTGACTATACAAACCTCTGTAATTCAATCATCGTCTTACTGTCTTGACAATGACCTCAGTTAAGCTACCATATCACACTTGTAAACAATTTTACAACACCAAGTTATAGTCCAGCAATTTTATTTTAAATTCACAAGCTTTCGGAGGCTTCCCCCTTCGTCAGGTGAACGATGTTCACCTGACGAAGGGGGAAGCCTCCGAAAGCTTGTGAATTTAAAATAAAATTGCTGGACTATAACTTGGTGTTGTAAAATTGTTTACAATTGTCAACCCCAGTCCATCACCGGCATCTCCACATCATATCACACTTAACCTGGGTGCTAATTGACTCTCTTCTTATCTATGTCATCCATCATAGATGTCTTTCTTGCATTCCTGGATCAATATTGAATTGTAGTGACACAATGGAGGTGAAATTGGTCTACACCAGTAACACAAAATGGACTCATAGCAAATCGGCAGCCCATTTTACATCACGTTCAATTTTCTTTTCCAATGAAGTCAGTGACTCTCGTTGTAATGTCTAGAATATCCTACATGGGAATTAAACACATATAAAAGGTAATAAGGTCACACCTTAAATGTTAAAGAATCCTAAATATTTTTCATGGTTTTGTCACCATAATACTTGTACAGGTTATTGTTGTAATACTTTAATAGCACTGCAGGAATAATAGAAGAAATACTGATGCACACTGATAGTTTGCACTTTTAATGGACATGTTGACTTAATTTGATTTTTTTTCAAAAGTTTCTCATTGACCAAATTTTGTTGCAACTCGCTGTACATTTCACTTTCTTTGTAATGTTCTTTTGAGTACTTTTTGTGATCGCTGTGTCTTTGTCTCTCATCCCTGAAAACACTCCTGAAGACCATATGAAGATGGAGTGTTTTTCAACATCTGCAATTTCATGCCTTAGTAGGCTAAAGTGGGCCACATAACTCTGTGTTGCACAAATAATGAAAAACGGATTAAGAGACATATGCTTTAAGACTGTTAACATTCACATTAGTTTTGAAAAAGAGTTTTAATTAATGCTTTCTAATACAAATTTTTTTCCACATTGAACGTGATGTAAAATGGGCTGCCGATTTGCTATGAGTCCATTTTGATCAGCTTTATAATAGGAAGCTATTAGGATTTCCTACCAGTTGACTTGTTCTAAATTCCAAAATATTAATGTAAACTAGAATGGCATCATCTCTGGATCTGATCCAAAAATAAAGGGCAATTATTTGTCTCTTGAAAACTGTTTTGTATTGTCATTCTCCATTAATCTTTGTCATCAAAGTAAAAAGACTTTTTTTCAAGAGTTTGGACATTACTTCTAACAGACATTGGTCTGAATGGATGAAAAGTAAGTTAAGCTGTTTCCTGCAATATCACTTGTCTGATGATAAAAATGGAAACATATGAAAAATAGTCAATATCATTCACGACAGGAAATGTGCACTGAGCTATACAGCTGAAGCCCTTTTGGAGAATGCTGCTTCGTATCCTGTCCTGCAAAGAAGTTAATTTAATGTTTCAATAAAGTTTACAAACAATTGAAGTTTCATTTAATTGAAAGTATTTTTATTACTTTGGGAATCAATTATGTGATTTATGAATAAAATGCAAGAAATGTTGCCTGTATATAAATCTTACAAAATTAATTAAATTTAATGCATAGAATGTTCTGCAGTCTTATTTTACTAAATGTTGTACAATCTGTTACATTTAAGGGGAACATCACTGTTGAGAAAATCATTTTCAATTTGAATTATTTACCCTCACACCCTACGCAGTTTCAGGAAAAAATCATTAAAGATCATTAAGTTCCTCTATCTAATAGGAGGAAACCTGAGATCCCTTCTCTCATTGACAGCCTGCTGGAGATCCACCATGTCAGTTTGTAAAGCTGGAATAGAACTATCCATTTGATTTGTTATCTGCTTGATTAAGCAGCCACACAAAATCCCACACAAAGAACTATCACACGTTCGCCAGTGCCTCATGGTCATGTTTTATATACAAATTGGACCACCATATACAGTCCAGTTACAGTTGTGGCTCCGAGAGCTGATCCAGGTTCTATCTGACCTGGAGTCTGGCTGACCTGGAAACTTTCTGGCTCAACTTCCTTTCTTTATCAAAATCATTGATAGCTGTACCCTGCAAGCTAGTTTATTTTAAAATGCTCAGATGTAAAGTAAAGAATTCATGTGCATTTTTGATACAAACTGTTCAATTGTCCTTTATAATATAATTGGTTACAAACTTAAAGCACCTGCAGCTTCTTATCCTGAAAAAGCCCCCCCACAATGACCCTGCTGAATTATCACATGTTAAAATCTGTACATCTAACATTAGAATACATAGTGAAACTTGGTTCTCTTTATACTGGTCATACTCTGGATAAATGTGTGGTAATGGTTGCAGTAATAAGTAAAAGGAAATACTGTAGCTGTAACCTGTTGCTGAATATCTAAACAGTAACACCCTTGACTCTCTCTATTTCAAATTTCAATTGTGTAAAATTATTTATGCACAAATAGAATGAAATGGTATCTAAGTATTTGTCGACAATTGGAAGGAGTTTAGCAAATATTAGACTTCTGTACATTTGACAATTATTATAAATAATCCACGTAGTAAATTTTTTTTTAAAGTCAGGCTGACATCGATCTAAAAATCTGCTTTTAATAAACAGCAAGCAACTGTAATATTGAAGAAATGTTCCTGACCTGTAAACCAGTATCTTGGATACGCAGGAGTACTTTGTTCTATCTGATGTACCTGATTAAGGTCTGAAACTGAAAAAGCTAAATCAAGGTACATGTCAAATGCAACTTGGAAGATTATCGAATGTCTTTCTTATTTTATATCTTCCCTAGTATAAGAAAACTGAATATGTGCCTTAAATTTTTATTCTCCCGCTCCGCTGCCAGAAATTCAGTACAAACCCCATTTACGCTTGTTAACGGATTTCTGCTAAAGTTACCTGGGCAGAACAGGAGAAGTTCCAAGGAAATTCCAGCCGTATGGAGCATCGAAGCATGGGGGTAGATTAATTGGTCACTCTGCTATCTTAATTTGCAACGTTAACCATACATAGTGCCCAATGGCTGTATCCAAGCTATGGTAATATTATACATTGCTGTGTTAAATTCTGTTGTAATCTGCTGGTGACTTAACTAAAAGAACCAGCAGGAATGTTGGCTAGAAATAAATTCCAAAGTAATCTGGACCCATCTGGAGTTACTGCAACTTGTTCTTTTCCAACGAATTGGATTGTATTCCAGGTAAATGCAGTTCAGATGTTTGAACGCAAAGACTGCATTCAGAATTGTGGTGTGAATTATTCCAAATGTAAAACTTGGATTCAGATATCGTAAAAAGGAAGATGAAGTTCTATTTTGTAAATTCAGAGTTGGATTTGCACAGCAGCCTTCCTGGTGATTTGATGCCTCCGTTTAAGGAGCAGCCATACCTGTAGAATGTGATGCAGACCTGAGTTGCATGGTTGGCTCTTTGCCCACCATCACTGGAGCTTTGCATGTGCATGCTTGCTTATCCGCACAGAGTTCTACTCAACATCATATGAATGCAGTTAAAATTTAATATTAGGAGATAGCCAATCCATGATTTGTGATTTACGCCACTTTTGTTTCAAAGGGTTACAATTGAACCAGAAATCAGAGTGGCTAATTAACCTATTTGGCATTGGCTCTCTAAAACATTGAAAGACTTTAAGTAGCTCCCCCAGTGGCTCAGCTGGTCAGTGCAGTGAGGCACGAATCCACACACAACAGTAAGGTTCCACATTTGATCCCTGCATCGGCTGACCTCAGCCAGGGTGAGAGAAGGGGTGGTGCAGTTTGGCTTGGGGTTGGGCGGGTCGGGGTTAGACCTGACACCACACTCCTGACTATTATCCAGAAATCCCCTACTGGAAGTGTGCATGTGTGTATGTCAGAAGAGGATATGATCAGGCCTGGCTGTGAGCCCTCTATTATTAAATAGCCAGTTGGACGAGTGCCCTCAGAATTGTACCACAGCGAATGCCTTCGGGAGAAAAGCGGGGGGAAGGGGAGCTGGTAGAAGCAAATTAAGTTTTAATTGACCCAATTAGGAACTTTTTAAACTTGGCTATACTGAACCTATTGTGAAGCTGAAGTGGTGCGACACTGCCGTCTGGCCTGATGGTCAGATCACTGACTCTCTCAAAGTTTTACGGTGTTCATTTGTATATTTAAGCTGTAGGGCTACGGACCGGGTGCTGGAAGTTGGGATTAGAATGGGCACCTGGTTGTTCTTCGAGCCGGCGCAGACACGATGGGCCGAATGGCCCCTTCTGTGCTGTATCTTTTCTATGGTATCAGAAATAGCTTGATTAAATAAAATAACTGACTGCACACTCAGTTGTCAGATACCATTGTGAAAGTTCAATGTTTGCTTCCCACATTGTAACTGTGGATAAGGAATGTAATGTTGAGACATATAGTTCAGGAAGATGCAAGTTTTAATCCCTGGTCTTTACTGAATTAGCTGGTCTCAGCGGTTGCATATAGTGACACCACTATTCCCGGCCAGAATGGAGATGATTGGGTAATTCCCCTGTCAATCACGCCTGGAAACCGCACTGCAATAAGTGACTGGGATTGAATTTTATGCACATATTTTGTTTGTAACTATCTTCCATTCACTGCATTTTGCTGAAGAAATAATCAGTTTGTGTTATGTTATTATCCTTCACTCACTCCATTTTGCTGGAGAAAGCACTTTTTATCAGGGGATGTTGCTGTAGTTTCGGTCATGAGTTCTGTATTCTGTAGTTCATGGAGACTCTATTTAAATAGACTCTGTAGACTGTTTGTTGTAGTGTGCTGTTTAAATAGACTCTGTTTGCTGAGTAAATGGACTTTGTTTGCTGTAAAATAGACTGTTTGCTGTGAGTCCTGCCGTAAGTCCCGCCCTACCTCCAACTCATTGGCTGACACAGTGGTGTCAATGGGCAATGGGCAATCTCAGCCAGGACAGAATTTGTGGCACAATTGGCCTCAATGCACCCAGGCCAGCTAGAGGAAAAATTGTTGAGGATTCCCACTCTTAAATCTCTAGGGACACCCACTGGAAAGAGCACATATGAGAAGAGAAATTGGGCTGAGCTGCGATGGCCCATAGAGAATATCCTACTGACACTCACTGTAGAGACTCAACTGTGAGGAATGGCCATTCTCGATGAGATTCTGGAGGTCTGCCTATTCCTGTGAAGGCACGCACAGCTCATGTCAGCGCTGTAAATGGGTCCAAGCTGCCCTGTAGTGCACTACTGAGGGACTGCTGCATTGTCGGAGGTACTGTCTTACATATGCGACATTAAACTGGCGCCCTGTCTGCCTGTTCAGGGGGGTGTAAAAGATCCCTTGGTACTATTCAAAGAAGAGCAGAGGATGTCCTGGCCAGCAATGATCCACAACCAAAACAAATTAACAGGTGATTTACCTCATTATTGTTCGTGGGCTTTGCTGTGTGCAAATTGGCTGCCACGTTTGCCTACAAAATAATAATGACTGCAGTTCAATAATAATTAATTGGCTGTGAAGCACTTTGGGATGATCTGAGGACATGCAAGATGTTAACTCAAAGCAAGTTCTTTTTTTATTGGTTTCTTTCATTCATGAGAGGAGAAATTTGGGGGAACAACTAAATGTGGGGAATAAAGTTGAAGGAACAAACATGAATTTATATAGCAGTGCGACAGGCAGTCCAAAATGAAGAAAGTTGCTAATCATTTTCCCTATTTAATGTTTAGATAAGGTAAAATGACCAATATATTGGGTCCAATTAAATAGTTTACTCCAATCATCAAATGTTAAACGTGTGTAATTAAATGACCCGATCCTCCAATGCATTTTACCAATGATCTGCCTGTTGCTTTAAACAGCTCACCGGCTCCATGGAAATATGGCCCGGGACCCAATATCGGGGGCTCCTCGGGCCTCACCATGCAGGCGCAGTGATTGATTCCTGCACCCCCCCCCCCCCCCTCGTCCAACACCCAAAAATGGGCATGTCTGAATTTCTAGGCCTGTATGCGTGCACAGTGGGCATGTTTGCGCTTGGAACTTGAGAAAGAAAAATTAAACTTCGCAATCTCTGCTGGTTAAGGCAAAAAGTAATTGAAACATACACTCCAGAGCCGAGTTTGATCCAGTTAGCTGATCTGAGCTGATGCCGTATTGGAGAGGTTACCTTTACCTCAATGCCCTTGGTTACAGAGGAGAAAACTGTTCAGGGCTTCTCTGTTGGAAGTGCATCCGTGTGAGTGTTGAGCGAAGGCACAGTTTTAAGCATCGTGGGATGTTTTACTGTGTTAAAGGCGTTATATAAATGCAAGTAGTTGTTGTTGTTTTTGATGGCTGTACAGTTGAATAACCTGTCAACACTCCTTTACTCACATATGAAGTGAAACCACTTGGGGATTAACAAAAGGTGCCTGGCAGCTAAGGAACGATGTTCCAATAAGGAGTCAATGTCTTCAGGGGAAAAGGAGAAACCTGGGAGAAATAGAAAAAGACAAATTGCACTATTGTCTGACAACAGTAGTGGTAGGGAGTGAGCAACAGGCAGTATGGCAAGGTGGAGAAGAGAACTACAGCTGGTCAGAGGAAAGCAGCGGAAGATCTGTTGCCAGTTTATACTGGCAAGTTTTCACATGTATCTGATTCAGTACCAGCGCGAGTCCTGCCTCTGAAGGAGGTCTCATTAATGCCACTTTTGATTCAGAACTCGGAAATTGGATTTACAATGACAAATCGAGGTCAAAACTCAAGCTGAATCCAACCTCCGCCACCAAAAACATGCTGGAAGTGATTTTCCCATTGGCGTCTATGGAGTTCTTGAATTGGGGAAAAGTTTGTTTGTGATTGAAAAAAATCGAGGGATAAGGAATTTGGAATTCTGGAAGCTCAGTGGATAAATGTTCTGCCCAATGTCTTACTGAGCATACAGGCTAGGAAGGTTCAAATTTTGATCCCTCTTTTGTGCTGAATTAGCTGATCTTAGCCAAGGTTGAGATGGCAGATCTGCAGTTGGCCAGTGGGGATATGATCAGGCTTGCCTTTGATGTTCCTACCCATATATTCCCCACCTCCCCATGATTGAATGACTGACTGACCCTCGCAGTCCAAACTTACTCAAGCAGAAGGACCACTTGGGCATGGTACTAGTGGCTTGCCAACACCTGTAGAATCACACCAAGCATGGATCACTGCCTTATGGAAACTATCTACAAGTAATACATTTACAATACAATGAAATCCTCGTGCATACAAATGCTTAGGATCAGAAAAAGAAACCATGAGCCCCGATACTTTCGGGGAGGGAATGGGGGCGCGTGTTTGCTGCCGGGAAGGCGGAGGCCCTGCCGAATTTAACAGCAGGATCTCATCAGCATTTCTTTACTCAGTTTCCCGTCCACCATCTGGCCAGATTGAAGTCTGGCCTGCTGCCCAGCGGGAAAGCCTGCAGTAGAAGGCAGCAGCCGGGGACCGTTTGGGACATTCCCTGGCAATCAGGGAAGATTGAGGGTTGGTGGGAGTGGGGGAAGGGGTTGGAGCGTGGCAGCGAGGAGAGTGGGAGGGCAAGATCGGGGCATAGTGTGGTGGTCGGCAGATCGCGAGTGGATCAGCTGATCGCAGGGAGGGAGAGATCGCAGCAGAAGATTTGCTTGAGGGACGAGGGGGAGCACTCCCGCTCCTCCTGGCCCACAAACAGTGATGGAAAAGCACCGATCTGCTGGATCTGGCGACTCCCGCCTCCCTTTAGCTGCCGGGTCTCCCGAGCCCTGGGAAACCCGGCCCGCAGCCGTTAAATTCAAATGGCTCACAAAATCTGAGGAAAGGAGCCTTATTTAAATATTATAATCACTGACACGCCTCTCCAGAGTGGGTTACTCAGACGTCCCCAAACTGCCGAGGGTATAAACCGGAGGTAGGTGCAAGCTGGCCGGTTTGGGATCAGGTTTCACATATTTACCAATTTAACCCATCCCCAACCCTCTCCCGCCCATCGTGGAGGGTTTAAAATTCCCCTCCCCCCATATTTCTTCACCTTGTATAAAAATTTCAATTTGTAACCTCACATACAAGTTGCGTGAACAAGAAAGAAAATTCTCAAAATGGATGATGAAATGAGATTGTCTTTTTAATAATATGAATTTGTTTGAAGTGCTGTGGTTTCCTTTGCTGCATTTAAAGTCGGATTCCCAATCTGACTTGTGTAGCTCATTGAAATTGTTTGGCTTGTACATGAGCAGTCACTACCCATGTGTTCTTTTTCTTTGCAAATATCTGAAATTTGCATGAAATGACCTAAATTACTATTGAGAATGGGAATAAATTGGGGGTTGTTAAATTTAAGTAATTTGAATATACCTGTAGGGTTTGACTGTCTAGAGCTATTTATCACAACTGACTGGAACAGTGGGTTAGACAAATATCCTTCACCTCCGGGAGCTGGGTTCGAATCCAGCCCAGACTGATGAGCTGAATGTCTCCTCTGTCCGCTGGTTGTAAATCCAAGTCCTAGTGGGCATGGCCTACAGCACAATGTGCCCCTCATTCGGAGAGGCCACAGGATGAATGTTGTATGGAAATGGAAAAAAATCATGCCACACTGGTCCTGTTCTGAGGCTGAGGTTGAGGCATGTTGTTGAGACAGAGTAGAGGGAACTTTACATCTTGGTGCTCTGCCTGACCTGGAAGTACTTGATACTGACAGAGGTTGCCTGAAAATGGAAGCATTAATATCCCTCACTATGATAAAAGCATAAAAACAACTATTTATCATTCTACTATAACTTTTTCAATGAAAGAAGCATAAAGTAGTAGGTGTCTATTTTTGAAGCATGTGCAGAATACATGAGAAGTTTGCAAGAATAAACTGTATAGTTGGCTATGACCAGTTCATTCAATCCGATGATATCTCTCTTTGATAACAGTAAAAGCTGGCTGATTTTTGCACTATTGTAGTCATTTTGTTTCATGACAATCATATAAAATACCTTAGATGTTATTAAAAAAAGAGGGATTTAGAAGAAACAGTTTTCTGATAATTTTAAAATTTAGCCCACGCAGGCCAACAAAGTACACCTAGATTTTAAAAGGGGGGGGGAACGGGATCAATGTGCGCGAGCCCCAAAGCGGGAGGCACACCCGGAGAGTTCGGGGACGTGGAGACTCTTCCGATCTTAACGGCAGGGCCTCATTTAAATAAAAGTCCCCATGGTCCCGCCAGACACCCGGTCAGATTCACTACCTGGCCGCCAGGCGGGAGCAGGAATTTGGCAGCAGGAGGCCGCAGCCGGGGACCCGTGGTCTTGAAGGCAACCAGAGATCGAGGGGAGGTTAGGGTTGGTGAGGCCCAAGGACTCCTGGACTGCAAAGAGTTTTCAAAGAAGCAAATTTACCCTGGCCTCTTCTGACCAGTCGGTGCCTCCCGCTATTGCTCTGCTGTCGAGCTGCAGACAGGTTGATATTAGGTTAACTTCAGTTTATTATTACATCATGGTGCTGATGAAGACATCAGGCCGTGACTTTTGCATGTTAAGTAGGCCCCCACCTGCCTTTAGCGGGAGTCTCGCTGATGGCATGATTCGCCGTCATAAAAATCACAGTGGCTGGGAACACGGCGGGTTGGAGCCAGGAGCTAGAATTTTCAAATTTAGCCTGTCCCATGCACCATTCCTCCTAGGTGTGGGGGATTAAAATCCCGGCCCTTGTCTCTATAAGTTAATTGCTACAGTATAATTTTTCCAATGCTTCTATTCAATTCCATATAATCTAAATGACTATCTAGAGATAGCTTTGCCAGATCTGGTTGGATGTATTCTACAAGGTTTCATCACATGAACTGTGACCTCCCACCTCGCCCCCCCCTCCCCCTTTCCAAGTTCCCACCATCGGTCACCCGACACATCCATCCTCAGGGTGTACCGCCTTCCCTGTTAGAAAGCAAACACACTCTTCGGCGCCTTATTTCCCCATCTCCAATACTTTTATAACCAATAGACAAAAGTGTTCAAAGAAAATGGGGGGAAAAAGTCATTTTTTATGCCCGTTTGCAACAGTGTCCTGGAGATTAATCTTTAATTCCTGGAGACTCCAGGGCAATCCTGGAGGGCTGGCCACTCTATCTAGAGATGAATTTAGTAAACACAGAAGTGGAACATTCGGAAGGGAGAGAATATTTCAAAACATTGGACAACAAAGTACTCATGACTAATGGAGCATTGTGAGCATCCATTTCAGAAAGCAGAGATCAAATACGTGCGTTGGGATGACACCAGGTAGGGTTCCAGATAGCTTTCACTTACAGGACAGGGATTCCTGTTTTATCAGTTCTGTAGAGAATAATTGAGCTTGAATTTACTGGTCTTTTCCCAAGTCTCTAACTCTCCTTTACGGTGAATCTCACATGAGGTCAGATCAGTAGCTTAAGCTGGTGGGTACTTTTCTGTTTATTAAAAGGTAACGGACCAGTTGAGTTTTAAGGTTACTTGTTTCGCAAACTGAATTTATTGAGGTAGCTACATCTCATCAGTCCTTAGCCAAGCTGCTGGTTGTAGCAATGTGTTATCACAAATAACGTCCAGATCACCTCTGTTAATTTTAGAAATGATCATTGATCATACTCCCTAAACATCTGGTTAGTGTGAATCAATTGTTAATATGGCAAATCAGGTACGGTGTGCATCTGAAGAATAATCTTGCATGGTGAGGCCATTACTGGAGTACAACACGTGATTTTGTACTTTGAAAAGGATTTCGATGCATTAGAAAGGGTTCAGAGAAGAATGACAAGGATAATTCCAGGCATTTAGGAATATAAGGTCTGAAAAAAGGCTCAAGCAAGTAAACTTATTTTTCCTGGAGAAAAGAAAACTTCTGGTGAACATGATACAGATCTTTAAAATCATGAATGTTATAGGCAAGCAAACTATTTAATTTGGACATTGAGCATAGGGCTAAAGGCTAGAGGACACGAGTGCAAATTTCAGGATCCTTTGGAGCAAACTCCCAGAGAACGTAGTTGATTCAGGATCAATTGACACCTTTAAAAGGGAGTTGGAGCAGTAGATGTGTTGAGAAGAGGAATTGAGGATCACAGAGACATTAATCATTCTGCTTGATCTTTTTTGAAGGAAGGTGGGTAAGGAATCTTAGCTTTCTTCAAAATTGGAGATTAACGGGTGCTTTGAAAGAAAAGTTCATGGTCAAATAATCATACACGCACTCTAGATGAGGTGGGCCTATTAGGCTGAATTGCCCTTTCCTCTCTCTGGATTTTCTTACGTTCTTATTATTGTAAATTGCATCAGATGATCCCCTTTGATTTTTTTTTAAAATTTGTCCTCGAGAGGTGGGTGATACTGGCAAGGCCACATTTATTGCCCATCCCTATTACAGTTGATTGGCTTGTTATGCCATTCCAGAGGGCATTTAAGAGTCAACCATGTAGTGTGGGACTGTAGTCATCGGACCAGGCAGGGGTGACCGGTTCCTTTGCCTGAAGGATATTAAGTGTTGGCTTTTTTACAGCAGTACGGCAGTTTTCCTGATAATTTATTTTTTCTGGTGTCTCACAAATAACCAGATGAATTGTTCGCTTAATATTGATAATATTTGCAAAGAAACTACTGTCCAGAGTCTCTACTTCATCTTTCTTCCCTATCTCCAGCCTCGGGGCAGATGCACAGGAGTATCCTGCAGGAAGTGATCTGTTGAAGATAAAACCTCATGTAAAGAAGTGAAGATTAATGGATCCAAATCTGTTTATAGTGAATTCTAATATAGTGAAAATAATTCATTATCCCACTGCACATATAACTGAATGGAATAACATTCCTGTAATAGTGAACATGCTATAAGTGTACAGTAAAACTTGGGTACTAATCTTACATGTCTTATTCCACAAGGAGTAGTAGAGTGAAAATCAGTGGAGACTTATGCTTCCAATCATAAAGTGCTTAATCTCTGTGGACTGACTGAATCTCTTCATTATATATTTTTCTCAGATAAGCTGTAGGAAGAGTTAATGTGCTCTTTAAATCAGTGTTGAGAATGCAGCAATTTTAAGTTGATTGGACTGTTTACTGTAACTGAACTTGAACTTGCTGCTGCTTCCTCTGTTTCAACTAAACTGTTAGCTCATCACACTCAGTTGACTCCTGTTACAGGGAAATGTCTTCGCAAATCGCTTGCTTGTTTGTATGATGGGCGATAAGATTTTGCAGTCAGATCCTAGTTTGGGTGCCTGATTAGAAAGAAAAAAAATCAGCCTATCTTGCTCCGTGAATGCATAATTTCAACTGTAATAACATTACATGCAGCTTTTGTGTTATAAATCATGAAGCAATTAATATCCAGCTTAGGTTCTTTATTTCTTAGCTGGAGTAGTGAACTTAAGTAAAACTCTAGGCATCCCCAATGGCTCAGTTGGTAAGTATATTTCATGGAGTGGAACTAAGGTTATACAGAACAGAACAGCCATACATTGTTTGATCCCTGATCTATGTTGAGTTAGCAAAAGTTGTTATGATCTTCAGTAATTTGTGCAAGATTTTTCTTTGTGTTTTTCACAATGATCAGTGATCACAAAATAAAATGTCCATAACTTTGCTTTAGAGCTTCAGTTTTGAGGTGGGTTTGCAATTGGAATTTAAAATGAGCAAGAAAAGATAATTCTAGATATTATTCATTACTACGTAGCAAATCACAGCTTGTATTTTATTTTCTCAGAATAATCCACTTCCTTTATTTACTTCTTCCTTTATTTAAAAAAACCTCTTGAAATTCTGATAAAAGCTTTTCTTTTACAGATTGTTTGAACTGCAGTAAAATTTCCCAGCTGACAGATCGTTTGGGTACACTGGAGGCCAAGGTACATTGAGCTGATTCTGATTGAAATGTGCTGTCTTTACTGAATTCTAGGATGTTTTATTCTGTTCTGATTAAATTTGAATTCTGTCAACAGAAGAGGAAGAATTCTATATCCCGTTGAACAATGTAAAAAATCTCTTTTTAGCAAAGTAACTTGAGACAATAATGCAATACGTAAATTGTATGCACTGCCAGCTGGTTGCAACAAACCAGTAAACAACAATGAAGGTTTTTGACATTGCGAAATGATTACAAAATTCCTTCTGAAAATCTGCTCAATAGAAAAATGCAGAAACAGATCTTTTCCATGTAGGATCCTGTTTGGTTCATGTGTAAAGGGTTCGGAATATTTTACACAGGTGTTAGATGTTCTTTCAAATGAGTTGAAATAAACTTGCTTTAAAAAAGCCTGAGGTAATTTTTAGCATTAATTGCTTCATTTTTTATCCAGGTGAAAATTCCCCTACTTTTTGTTGCTGTAGGCAAGTGAATTAATGTTGCCACATTTCAGGTGAAGGTCAATGACCATTAAGATACCAAGGGTCATCAAGGAAGTAGACAACCTTCCCACCTTTTATTCATTCAGAAATCTAATCTAGAGAAATATTAGTTGTGGGTTGAGATTGGATTTAGATGATAAAATTATGTCCCTAGTTCTACTATTGATCACTTTTGATCTACCAAAGGACAGTTCAGTTCAAGTTGGCCTCCAATCACAATGTGGACTCAAGAAGAGTGACATAATTGTATGTTTGATCATTGTTTTCTAGATGTTCCTTGATTTTTTTTAACACCAAAATCTTGAAGGAATCTGTGCTATATTAAATAATCATTTTCTTTAATTTATAAAGAAGTTATACACTCATGGGGCGGGTGCTAGGTCAAATAATCCACTCTCCTGTATTTTCTTCCATGTAAAAAAGTTCACTTTGGCTTTCCCTAGTCCAGAAAAATTAATACCTCTTCCTCCCTGGGCTAGGGAAAGAAAAAGTCAGCTAGGTTCCGTGCTCTTTATTCTGACCTCATGACACTTCTGCAAAGTGCATGTATGTAGATGGCAAATGAGGGCAGGAATGGGCTCAGCTGTGATGTCCTGCCAATTGGTCAGGTAAAGTATCCTGACAAACAACGGTTGTGCTCAACGTATGAAGAATAACTATTTGGATGAGGTATTGGGGAGCTGCCCAATCCTGTCTTATCCTAGACATGTTTTTGTGTGACATCTAAGCAGGTGAATTGAAGAAATCAATTTGTAGATTAATAAAGCTCAAGGTCTCAGAATTAGTGCGGGCGGGGTTGGAAAAAAATCTTTACACAAGCTGGTTAGAATATGAAATTCTCTGCCATGAATAATTTATGAAGCAGAGTCCATAAATTATTTTGAAAGGGATTCAGGCAGTTGCTTGAAAAAGATGAATGTTAAAAGGAGAGTGAAATTAGACTCGATGGCTCTAATGGAGAAATATATCGGTACAAACATGTTAGACTGAATGTCCAGTGCTTTTTCTATAGTTCATCTTGGGTTGGCTGGTTGATTTTTCATTTCACATTTTTACCCCATGTAATTCAACAGTAAGTGATTCGAACCCGATTTGCTGTGTCTCAATTTTTGTTCCTAGACCAAAAGATTAACGATCTATGTATACATATATTACAAGCCCTGACATTTAATCTGATCCTGGTTTCCTTTTTAAGCCTTCCCCATGATAGGGATTTTACAACTAGTACTTGTAAACACAGTGCTTGTCCTCACAAAAGTCACCAAAATACCTTGAACTCTTTGTCCTTGCACTATAGGTGGCTTTACTGGCAGCTGCAGAGCCGGTCAGCTCTCTGTTGACAAACCATGGACACCTGATGGTTAAAGGAGCACCTGAAGATACTTTTAAACTCCGAGGCGCCCCAGCTGCACGAGGCATGCCTGGAGCTCGGGGACCAAAAGGTTAGCAATAACAAAACACATTCATATTTTCTTTTAAAAAGGAAACAACATATATTTTGTGGACTTGATTTCCCACATGCTTCATTTAGATGAACTGTTTTCAGGTCAGTCATTTATTGGACAAAGCTCTCCCAGTCATACTTGGCACAATCTGATTCAGTGAAAGAAAATGTTGTCTTTGGGAATAATCTTTGGTTTATTAATATAAATATTTGCTATAGCTAATTTTAGATTCTATGGCAGTGAAATGTTTGAGCTGCATACATGACCAACTTATTTTAGACCATCCAATTTATGGACCATCTTTGGGGAAATCACCATTCTAAACTATTTTTATCCCTTACCCCTGTTCATACTGTTTCTTGAAAATTAGAATGCCATACGTTTGCCACATTTTTGCCATATTGGACGTCCTGCTTCAGAAAGAATGTCCAAGAGGGTGCAGAAGGTCTTCACCAAGGTGGTACCAAGGATGAGATGCTGTAGTTATGAGGCGAGACAAAAGAAACTAAGGTCTTTTCAATAGAACAGAGAAGGATAAAAGGACATTTGAAGGAAAGCTTTCAAAATTATGATGGGGTTTGATAAGGTAAATAGGGTAAAACTATTTCCATTGTTTGGTGAGTCAGTTACCAGGGGGCAAATGTAAGATCATCACTAAAAGAATAAAGGGAGGGGGTTCAGAGATTTTTTTAAGTAGAGTGTTCTTGGGACATGGAATACCATACCAGAAACAATGACGGAAACAGAATCCATGTTAGTTTTTGAAAGGGAAGTGTTTTTATATTTGAAAAGAAAAGAATTGAAAGAATATGGGGATAGGGCAGGGGAATGGAAAAAAGTAGATAGTTCTTTAGAAGAACCAGCACAGGCACAATGGAATGAATTCTATAATGCTGCCTTTGAAGTTAACATAACTAGGTCAATCCAAAATGTTTTCTGTTAAGCAGCTTCTTCAATCATCCATACCAGTATATGGGAAAATTGGGTAAATCCACTATCGAATTTCTACATATTGGTTTGTATCGCAAAATACTTGCAGGCCTGTGATTTGAAACTCTGGGATAACTGGAAGTTAAAGGAAATACCATTGATACAGAGGAAAATTGGCTTCCAGTTTCAAACAATTCCATTAACATAGACATATGTGTAGCTCACAAAATAGTGATTGTATCATTTATGGCATTTTTGTGGTCTGTGTACGTATGTTATCCATTTAAAGAAGGAGTCATTCTGAACGAGTTTGGAGAAAGTACAACTAGAATGAATTGTGTAAACTACTCCCAAGTGAGAATGAGAATCAGATGCTTCTGGAGACAGTGTAACAATGGTATTCGTATGGACAGATATTGATAGTATGCGACCATCCGACTTTTAACAGCCGTAAGAGAGAAAAGACTTTTGTGTTTTTCTTAAGATTTAACCCCATGAAGTAAAGGAGGACAGCGGAGGATACAATTCTAGTTGTGTCATGTTGCCATGTCTTTTGATTTTTGGGTCAAGTAGTTTAGGCTTGTCTGTAGTTAGTGCACCCTAGCATCATGCTGCAACCACATTCTTGAAAATTCAGCCTGTCATCTTTTGCTTTTATTGTGAAAAATCAAGTTACAGCGATTCGTATTGTAGCAAAAATGTTAATTGATATGCAGAAAACCCAAACCTGTTCTGATTAGCATTGCAGACCAGGTCTTGTCATCAAGAACTTAGAAAATACCCTGTAGGATGTTTTATTGAAACAGCCAATGGATCAAATAACTTATGGAAGCAGATATCACAGAATCCTATAGGGCCGATATGTTTTGTCAGGATAAGTAGGACCCAACTGAATGAATGGAAAATATTCAGCTTTTTAGTTCAAAAATTATGCAACCACCTAAAAGGCCAGAACAGTACCAAGTATTCTTATTTTACACTGGTTTTATTTCAGCAAAGAAGACCAAGGTACTAAACATGTAGTTGAGTCTGCTTTCAGTTTGTTTGTAGCAATTTGCCAATTCAAGTTCCAGACATGCTCAAAGGAGATGCCTGCAGCACAGTGTTATGCATTTTAATGAAAGGACAACACAGTTCCTTAATCTGTCATAAATTTAAAATCATTTGTATTGTAGCTTTCACAAGAACTGACAGGGTTGAGTTTGTATTGTGAACCAGTCTGATTAATGCACCAACTGAAATATTTGCCCCAGCAGACTGATGTCTTTCTTGGGTTTAATGGATGCTTTTATGCTGCTTTTTAAAATTTGTTGCTTGCTTTAGTTTTTGCCAGGAATCATTAGATAGAACCCACAAGATAATTCAGATTTGTGTCACCAAATCTTGTCGTCAGAACCAAAAATCCAACCATCTAATTGGAATTTTTGAATCTTAAAGATGTTCTACTAGCAGCAAAACTGGTAGAATGCATCTACAAAGTATAAT
This sequence comes from Heptranchias perlo, assembly GCF_035084215.1. Taxonomy (NCBI): domain Eukaryota; kingdom Metazoa; phylum Chordata; class Chondrichthyes; order Hexanchiformes; family Hexanchidae; genus Heptranchias; species Heptranchias perlo. The sequence goes on from NC_090349.1 coordinate 29,355,945, forward strand.
ATTGCCCCCAACATCTTTCCAGGGACCCTGTTTTAGGCAGTCATACAGATGATTAGACTTAAACTTATTTAGGTAGTTTTACAACTTTACGGCTTAGTGATTTCAAAATTTTTTTTGGATAAAGGTTATAACACAGTTTGCTCTGGAGGACCATCTCTGAGAATATAGTGATTTACAATGGGCCAGAATTTACTGTGAACAGTGAACGAATGGCGGGACTTGCCCTTGCCTGTAGATTTTCTATGGGGATTTGGATGGCAAGTTGCCGTCAGCGGGACATCCAAACAACGCGGTGCCCTCTACAGGGCATCTGGGACCTGTGTGAACAGGGCAAGCAACTGTGTATCTCCTTAATCAATCAGATTGAAGAATTGTTAATAACAGCGCAGTTTGAAACAGGAAGTGTAAGTTAGAGTAGTGAATTCAATGTCAAATCAGGTACAGAAAGCGAAATAAAGAGAGGGAAAGAAAGATCGGATTAAGTGCGAGAAGTAAGAGACAGAAAGAAAAAGTAAACAAAAAAATTTTATTTACATTTTAAAAAAAATCTCCAACAATAATTAAAAGCTGAAGGAATGAGACTCCACCCTTGTAAAAGTTAATTTTCAGTGCCAGAGAGGTTGTTTGGCAGTAATTATGGCTTACCACACCGTTAAAAGAGTACTTAGACTGGAGTGGACAAGCCGTAACTTTTTGTGGCACGTTTAGTCCGTATCTGCAATGTCAGTGCAGGAACTTCACACTGTTCAATACATTTGAATGGGGAGCCAGACGGTGAGGTGCCGCTTTTGCGCAGTTTACGGAGGGACAGTGTATCTCGGACAGCAACTTCCGGATTTTCACGTTTAACTGTGCATCACCGCTTGCCGGAAGTTGCTGTCCGATTTGCTCTGTTAGCCTCACAGTTATTTTCACAGCAATATCTGGGCCATTATATGTAATGATGTCATGAATTTTCAATGAATAATAGTCCTTATAATTAGAGGTGATCTAATCTCCATAGAATAATTAATGAAGATTACATCATATCACATTCTAATTACTGGGGCTATTTTTCTGTTGAAAACCTTTTCGAAGAGAATGTTCAAAGTATAAGGTTCAAAGTACATTCCACACAATAGCTAAATCGGCTCTTGCCTTGCCACTAATCCATTTGGGGCTTGGAGAGGATACATCGGTTTCACACTGCCTTTGTGTTCTGCCCTCAATTCCGGAAGTGAACGAGGGGGTAAGATGTGCCCACTCTAGCTAAGGCTCAGCTGTGCAAATGATGGATTTAGACCAGGATGATATCCTGGCCAACATTTATCCCTCAACCAAAACCACTAAAACAAAACGCAGATTACCTTTCATTTATCTCATTGCTGTTTGGAGGTCATTGCTGTGTGAAAATTGGCTGATGGACTTGCCTACATTGCAACAGTGACTATATTTCAAAGGTACGTCATTGGCTGTGAAGCACTTTGGGACATACTGAGGCTGTGAAAGGCACTATATAAATGCAAGTTCTTTCTTTCTTTATTGTGATATTTACACTCCATGATCCACTGATCTAACTTATGCTATTATAAAACAGGGCTAACTTAGACGAGCAGCTGAGGAAGGCTGATGCTGGGATCTTAAAGGTGAATTGTTATGTTTCATTGTGCTGTTAGTGGCTCATTACATTATTTTGGATTGATCTTTTGTCAAAAAAACGTTCTGCTCTTTATTTTGGAGGCATCCAGCTACATTTGGAAGACTGTTCCTTGTTTGTGGAATTTCCCTAAAATGAAGGGGAAGGCTGCAAAATGCTTTTCCCTATGGTGATTCCCATTTTTATCATTTATTTATTGGTGGGGAAAGAAGAGGATGAACAGCAGGCAATCCAGGAAGCGAGGCTTGTAAAGGAGCACCACAAGAGATCTAGACCAGATAGCAGCAGGGTGCATAGCTCCAGGAGATCATTCTTCAATATATGCATTGAGTCATGTGCCATTTGGCTTTTGTGTTCTGTGGGGTGTGCAGAAGTTCCTGGAGATGCCTCTCGCTCCAGGTTGCTCTGCACTGTAGAGAAGGCCTTTCTGATAGTGCCGCATTGGACTTGAGCCATCCCTGCCATCTACCAGACATTTTCAGAGAGTCTTTGCAGGGCCTTCATATGGTTCTGATGTTGAGCAAGTACTTGTCTTTTCATGGCAGGACCCCTGATCATCACTTGAATGTGCATTAGCCAGAGACTGACATCTTCTAAGCCTCCACTTAGAAACATCATGCACCACCTCCAATACCTCATCCTCTGGTATCCTTGTGAGTTGTGAATCACCCTATTTCAATTCCTCATCTCAGCTATCTGTATCAAGCTAACCCATCTGAGCTGGTTAGTGCAGTGATAGGGTTCATGATGGAGTGGGCCAGTTTCTGCTGGCAATGCCAGATGCTGAAGGTTCTAGCCTTGGTTCCTTCTCTCTCTGCAGCATTTTTCTATGGAGTTATGAAGAATGAGTTTTCTGGTTTCCACTTTTTCCTTCCTGATAGGCTCATATAAAGGTTTCTTCAGGGTTTGTGCATGAAAAATAGAAACCATTTCTGTACTTTGACCATTAGCACTTAGTCAGCACAAATCATCTGTGGATGCAGGCCGCCTCACATCTCCATCCCCTCCAGCATCTGCTGAGCGAGTTTCCAGGATTAGCTTTACTTCCTCTTCCTGCTGTCCCTCCTCCTATAGCATGTCCTTCTCAGGAATTGTGCACAGTCTTTTCCAAAAGAATGCTTGCTATTATCAGTCGCAGACCATTTAAGAATTTGCATTACTTCTCTTATGGAATTCCTACAGAAGCTGAGAGGCTTCAACAGTTTCCGTATGCATTGCAAAATGTTTTTTCATTTAATTAAATCTTCCATGTGCAAATGCCACTACAGATCATTTAGTGCACAGGGTGATACCCCTTGATTTGTGAAAGCACTTTTAGGGTAAATATAGGTCTACTTTCTAAAATGTACAAAATATACATTAAGGGCAGCTCGCATACTTTGTGAGGTCATTAAACTTAATCCTGCAATGGAGAGGGGTCCTGCGGATTAGAGTTGAACAAAATTAATTGGCACTTGGAAAATTAAGGGTTAATAAATGAAAGCCGGCACGGACTTGTTAAAACCAAATCGTGTTTGACGAACTTGATTGAGTTTTTTGATGAAGTAACAGAGAGGGTTAATGAGAGTAGTGCAGTTGATGTTATGTAAATGGACTTTCAAAAGGCATTTGATAAAGTTTGTTAGTAAAATTGAAGCCCATGGGATTAAGGGGGCAGTGGCTGCATGGATACAAAATTGGCTAAGGGACAGAAAACAGAGAGTAGTGGTGAACAGTTGTTTTTCAGACTGGAGGGAATTGTGCAGTGGTGCCTCCCAAGGGTTGGTATTGGGACCAATGCTTCTTTGATATATATTAATGACCTGGACTTGGGTATACAGTGCAGATGACACAGAACTCAGAAATGCAATAAACAGTGAGGAGGATAGTAACAGATTTCAGGGGAATATAGACAGACTGGTGAAATGGACAGACATGTGGCAGACAAAATTGAATGCAGACAAAGTGTGAAGTGATTCACTTTGGTAGGGAGAATGAGGAGAGGCAATATAAACTAAATGGTACAATTTTAAAGGGGGTGCAAGAACAGAGAGACCTGGGGGTGTACATACACAAGTCTTTGAAGGTGGCAGGATAAGTTGAAAAGGTGTTAAAAATGCATATGGAATCCTTGGCTTTATAAATAGAGTACAAAAGCAAGGAAGTTATGCTAGACCTTTATAAACCACTGGTGAGGCCCCAGCTGGAGTATTATGGTCATTTATGGGCACCACACTTAGGAAAGATGTCAAAGCCTTACAGAGGGTGCAGAAGAGATTTACTAGAATGGTGCTAGGGATGAGGGACTTCAGTTATGTGGAGAGTCTGGAGAAGCTGGGGTTCTTCTTAGAGCAGAGACGATTAAGGAGAGATTTGATAGAGATGTTCAAATTCATGAACGGTTTTGATAGAGTAAATAAGGAGAAACTGTTTCCAGTGGCAGAAAGGTTGGTAACCAGAGGAGACACATTTACGGTAATTAGCCAAAGGAACCAGAGGCGGTGTGAAGAAAACATTTTTTACGCAGCAAGTTGTTATGCTCTGGAATGCACTGCCTGAAAGGGTGGTGGAAGCAGATTCAGTAGTAACTTTCAAAAGGGAATTGGATAAATACTTGAAGGAGAAACATCTTCAGGCCAAAGGGAAAGAGCAGGAAGTGGGACTAATTGGATAGGTCTTTCAAAAAGCTGGCACAGTGGGCCGAATGGCCTCCTTCTGTGCTGTATCATTCTATGATTCTAAGGGTCGCTTGCCACCCACTACCACTATTCCAATCCCCCCATCTAATTTCAGTTAGAATAATATTTACATCACTTGCCGAGAACTTTCAGGCTCTCTTCTTGGTTCCTTTTTGATCTATGGTTTCAAATTGCTGTCTACTGATAACAACATAAGAACGTAAGAAATAGACCCCTCGAGCCTGCTCCGCCATTCAATAAGATCAAGGCTGATTTTCTACCTAAACTCCACTTTCCCGCCATATCCCCATATCCCTTGATTCTCTTTGGTGTCCAAAAATCTATCGATCTCAGTCTTGAATATACTCAACGACTGAGCATCCACAGCCCTTTGGGGTTGAGAATTCCAAAGATTCACAACCCTCTGAGTGAAGAAATTTCACTATGAAACTGAGACTATGCCCCCTAGTTCTAGACTCTCCAGCCAGGGGAAACAGCCTCTCAGCATCTGCCCTGTCAAGCCCTCTCAAAATCTTATATGTTTCAATGAGATCACCTCTCATTCTTCTAAACTCCAGAGAGTATAAGCCCATTCTGCTCAATCTCTTCTCACAGGCCAACCCTTTCATCCCAGGAATTAATCCAGTGAACCTTTGTTGCACCCCTTCCAAGGCAAGTATATCCTTCCTCAGGTAAGGAGACCAAAACTGCACACAGTACTCCAGGTGTGGTCTCACCAGAGCTCTATATAATTGCAGCAAGACCTCCTTACTCTCATACTCCAACCCCCTTGCAATAAAGGCTAACATACCATTTGCCTTCCTAGTTGCTTGCTGTACCTGCATGTTAACTTTCAATTTGTCCTTGATTCGTGTAAATGGACACCCAAATCCCTCTGAATACCAACGTTTCTTAGTCTCTCACCTTTTCTATTCTTCCTACCAAAGTGAATAATTTCACATTTCCCCACATTATACTCCATCTGCCACCTTCTCACCCACTCACTTAACCTCTACCACCTAGAAGGACAAGAGCAGCAGGCACATGGGAACAACACCACCTGCACGTTCCCCTCCAAGTCACACACCATCCCGACTTGGAAATATATCGCCGTTCCTTCATTGTCGCTGGGTCAAAATCCTGGAACTCCCTTCCTAACAGCACTGTGGGAGAACTGTCACCACACGGACTGCAGCGGTTCAAGAAGGCGGCTCACCACCACCTTCTCGAGGGCAATTAGGGATGGGCAATAAATGCTGGCCTCGCCAGCGACGCCCACATCCCGTGAACGAATAAAAAAAACCTGTCTATATTCCTTTTGCAGCCTATTTAATGCTGATGCTGTGTTAACAGCAGTTCAGCTTTAAGGGCAGCACTTCTGCCCTTACAAAGCCTTCCTCTGCACACCTCCCCCCCATGAATTTTCCAGGCTCCCCCCAGAGTAAGTCGGCAATGTTGCAGGACATGTGAAATTTGGACCATCCAGCAACATTCAAAATTGCCAACCCTGGGATTTCTGACGGGGTGAGTATCAGGCTGATTGGGTGGGCAGAAGTCCCATTCTGCTGCACTTAATGGCAGTGGATCATAGGATTCAGAAATTTGGAGCCTATATAGATCTCGCTCATGGCACTAACCATAATTCATTTTCAGCTTCATTAATCATGACTTATCAGGTTAGCTCACAAGTGGAATAAAAATTTTATTCCAAGGGTCATAATGTATCTTCTGCTTAATAAATGGTGAAGTTGTAAATAGCTGAACAATTCCCTTTCAACTGTCTTTGTAAGTCTTTGCGGAATACCTAGCTTCTCCCCTGATATTTAGATTTATAAATTCAGTACCATTCCCCAAATTTTCAAGTAGCACAGGGCGATATATGTTCCTTTATTTGCTAATTAAAGTAAAATATAGACGTGAAATAAAGTGGTATTCGCTGCCTTAAATCCACATCTACCTTCCTGTCAAAATTAGTGAATGGAAATAAATACAAGCCATGTTTTTTTTTTAGCCATCTTTCAGGGTTATAGGTATGGAGCTGTGATACACTTAAACAAGCTTAAATTAGCATTACTTTCCAAGGTGCTGTAATTAGGTTTTCATTGGGGCACATGGAATATCTTTAAGTGTTTGGAAACAAAACCAAATGGGAAAGAGTTAAGCAGTTTACCAATTAAGAGAGAAAGGCAGTCATTTTAAAACAAAACAAAAAAGGAGCCTCAGACTCTCTTGCTTTCATGGGAGGGTAAGGGTGTAAAAGCTAAAGCAAGAGCTTCTGTTTGTCTTACCCGGGAAGAATTACTACATATTCCATTAATCGGAAGGAAATGTATTAACACAATTACCAAAGTAAACTATTACATAGAATATAGAACAGCAATTACATAGCACAGAAACAGGTCATTTTTTTTTATTCATTCATGAGATGTGGGCATCGCTGGCGAGGCCAGATTTATTGCCCATCCCTAATTACCCCTGAGAAGGTGGTGGTGAGCCGCCTTCTTGAACCGCTGCAGTCCGTGTGGTGAAGGTTCTCCCACAGTGCTGTTAGGAAGGGAGTTCCAGGATTTTAACCCAGCGACAATGAAGGAACGGCGATATATTTCCAAGTCGGGATGGTGTGTGACTTGGAGGGCAAAGTGCAGGTGGTGTTGTTCCCATGTGCCTGCGGCCCCTCTCCTTCTAGGTGGTAGAGGTCGCGGGTTTGGGAGGTGCTGTCAAAGAAGCCTTGGCGAGTTGCTGCAGTGCATCCTGTGGATGGTACACACTGCAGCTGCAGTGCGCTGGTGGTGAAGGGAGTGGATGTTTAGGGTGGTGGATGGGGTGCCAATCAAGTGGGCTGCTTTGTCCTGGATGGTGTCAAGCTTCTTGAGTGTTGTTGGAGCTGCACTCATCCACGCCAGTGGAGAATATTCCATCACACTCCTGACTTGTGCCTTATAGATGGTGGAAAGGCTTTGGGGAGTCAGGAGGTGAGTCACTCGCCCAGAATACCCAGCCTCTGACCTGCTCTTGTAGCCACAGTATTTATGTGGCTGGTCCAGTTAAGTTTCTGGTCAATGGTGACCCCCAGGATGTGGGGGATTCGGCGGTGGTAATGCCGTTGAATGTCAAGGGGAGGTGGTTAGACTTTCTCTTGTTGGAGATGGTCATTGCCTGGCACTTGTCTGGCGCGAATGTTACTTGCCACTTATGAGCCCAAGCCTGGATGTTGTCCAGGTCTTGCTGCATGCGGACTCGGACTGCTTCATTTTTTGAGGGGTTGCGAATGGAAGTGAACACTGTGCAGTCATCAGCGAACATCCCCATTTTTGACCTTATGAAGCAGCTGAAGATGGTTGGGCCTAGGACACTGCCCTGAGGAACTCCTGCAGCAATGTCCTGGGGCTGAGATGATTGGCCTCCAACAACCACTACAATCTTCCTTTGTGCTAGGTATGACTCCAGCCACTGGATTCCCATTGACTTCAATTTTACTAGGGCCCCTTGGTGTCACACTCAGTCAAATGCTGCCTTGATGTCAAGGGCAGTCACTCTCACCTCACCTCTGGAATTCAGCTCTTTTCTCCATGTTTGGACCAAGGCTGTAATGAGGTCTGGAGCCGAGTGGTCCAACAGGTCCATGCCGGTGTTTATGCTCCACACCAGCCTCCTCCCTCCCTCCCTCCCTACTTCATCTAACCCTATCTGCATATCCTTCTATTCCTTTCTCCCTCATAATGTGGTTGAGTTTAGTACTGATGTTATTTAAATTCACAGTACTCTGCCCCAGAAGTTCTGAGCAGGTTTCAGCCATCAGTTAAAATCCCAATTGATAGGGTGGCATAGTGATGAAGTAGATTGGCTCTCTGACGTATGGTGGGAGCGCAGTTAGGGAGCAATGAAAACTGCTAGATTCCTGATCCCAACTGCAATGGCGTTGGAGCATATGGAGCAGCAGATGCTTTTTCGTGAAGGGGGAGGGAGAGAAAATCATTTTACAGAAAAGACTGCCAGCTGCTAATGAAGGTCTTACTTCTGAACGAGAATCTATGAATGTATAGAACGAATACACTCATCCTCGGGTCCTACATTATGTCTGTTACTCATCTCATTATGCACACAATCTGCATTGTTTCCAGGGTTCTCCTGTAATGAGAGTGAACTGTAGCTCCATCCACATGTCAAAGACTTTTAAGTGCAGCCAATGAAAAAGTCACTGCTGGACCATTCCCACCATGAATTAGTTGAATAACTTTGGCAAGTCTCTGAGTATAATTTGCCTTACCTTATAAGAGTGGGACTTGGTTATTTTTTTGAATGAATTTATCGATTCCATGTGATTTTTTTTTTGAAAGTGCACCCAGTGATTCTAATTAATTTATTCATTCCTTCAAATAAAAAAACACAGTTGTGTAGAGTGAGGCATCAACAGGGAGTAGAACAGTGTTTACTCCGCTAAGTGGATCTGGCATTGCTGTAGAACTGCAGAAGGATAGAATGGGCTCAGTCTAGTCCCTGCATTGAGTTTCGATTTCATTGCAGACTGCTACTACACTTTTGGCCTAATTTCATTTGGCTGCCTCTTTGCTTTGCAAGCACAAACTATAATATTACTGCTGATCAAAGCCATTTTCTAGTTTTTTTGTAAACAGGCCACGAGTGCTTGATTAAATAGTCTCAGTAAATCTTATCTGTAATAGATCTTTCATAAACATGTGCATTTATTGTAGAATTACCCCAGTCATTACTAATAAATGTCTGGAAATTGTCTCACTCCATAAGAAATGTCCTCTTTAAATTTAGTTTCTTTATATAAATAGGAAATCACTTTTTGCTGATTTTTGAGAATTAAGCTTAAACATTCTGGTTGAATAATTTAAGTGACATATCTAGTTTAATATTAGGATAAATACAATAATTACCAGGCAATTTTGCCAGGATCGTTTTCAAGTCTATCATTATGATAAGAATTATGAAGCTGACATATTTTACTGGAACTTTTAAAGTGATCATTTAAGATTAATATTTACCTGCTGCCGATGCCTGTTGTGCCTCCACAGGCATCCTAATGATAGCGATGACTATGGAGTCGGGGGCAGCTCTCCTGCTCCTCCTGGCTCCACAGGAAAAAAAATTAACTTTATTTTTCAAAAAACTCTCCATGTTAACAGCCGCAGCAGCCACTGAAGAATCCTGAGCTGGGCAAGCACGGCACCTGTACCGATCGTCAGAAATGAATTTCCCAAAGGGGTCCTTAAACAACTGTCAGGCACATAAGTAAGGGGCCTTAATGCCTGTTTTAGGCGGGCACCCAAGCCTGACGAATTTAGCAGTGGCCCGAGCGCATGCGCAGATTGGGCACAGACCGTCCCACTGGTAAAACTGCCAGAAACCTGCCTAGTTTACACCCAGAAAACGGGCTCAACGCATATCAATTTCTACCCCAATAACATTTCACCCATTCCACCGCCAATGTTATAACTTCATTCATCCGCCACCACTGACAGAAATGTGCTGCACACAACCATTCAATAATATGGCACTTTTTGAGTAGTAACCAATCTGCTACTAACATAATGAGGGAGAGATGTATTGAAAATCACCCATTTGTTCTTCCAAATTGTAAGCAGATGATTGTAGAATAATGTAAGTAACATAGAAGGAAACCAATTCCAATGAATTTTAAGGTACTGAATGCGTTTGCAATTATAATAACTCTGAAACGGTTTGTAATCATTGCAAGCATAATTGATATTTACCAGTTAGGAGAACAATATTCAGGTCTTGAGCCGATGAAGGTCGACATCTAAGCCCAGGAAGCTGCTGATCCAAACTCTGCTCAATGAAACTGGCCAAACATGTCTCTTCCAATATGTGGAATCTCCAGTAGTGTATTCTCCCTTTCCTTTTCCCCTTCCATTTTTCTCCCTTTTTCTCTTCTGAAAGCAATGACTCATGCTGGGGTAGGGTTCTACATATGTAATCTATATAACTCAATAACACATCACATGATTTGCTTACTATGGGTGGCTGACTATTTTTTGCCTGATAAAATAGGGGACTATCCAATTTCCAGCAAAAGATACTTGGACAAATTTCCTTTGCATTCTTTCTGGGTCATAGGGAAAGTAAAAGAGACAAAAATATTAGAAACATTCAAAATGTAGATGAGTTTCATTGGGCTGAATGGCATTTTCCATCCTTGACTTTCCTTTTGTTCTCATGTACTTAAATTCCTCCCATCCCCACATCCCCACAGTATTCCCCTTTCTCATTGCAGCAGTCACAGCATTGTTTCTAAATGCTTTTGCCCTGCATGTTTCCACATTCCTGACATAGGGTTTGGTTCAAGGATTGCACATATGTGGATTTTATTAAAAATATACAATTACAGTCTCTCACAGAGACGTGACAAATGACTTTGAATAACAATTGCAATGTTAAATTTCTATTACTGCTAATCTTTAGAGTCTATTAAAAAAAAATAATACTAAAATTGCAGTAATCTCTCAAGAAGCTATGTAAACTTGAATGAGTATAAAGTATGGTAGGTTTTGCAAAGCAAACACGATACAGAATGTGTGGGAGTTCCACTTGGCTGTTGCATTCTCCCAACTGCAGATGTAGCAGTGTATTACCAGGACATGAATGGCAACTTTCCATCCTAAAGAACTACATTAATTTAAAAATCTTTCTTTAATTAGTACACCAAATGAAAATGAGGTTTTGATTAGTTTGTAATAGTTCATAGCTTGTACTTTTTTCTCGATTAAACTCAAAATCCAACACAACTAAAGGGGGTAATTTTAACTTAATCCACCCAGTGGGACACTGACAGGATTGGATTGGGTCGAGTCGGGTGCCAGTTTTACATTCCATCTGATGAGTATAAAACGGGTGCACGATTTGATATTAGCTTCCCTCTGGGCGGGTGAGGTTAAAATTACTTCCTCAAGTTCAGTCAACTGGTTAACAGAAAATATTAAGAATTTTTTAAAACATGGATTGAGGGACCAAATTAGCCAACCGTTGCCTTGTGGATTTTCCCAATATTTCTTGGGCAGAATCTCTCTCCTTTCCACACCCATCGATTGTCATTTTCACAGTCGAGGTCAGTTTTGGGTTTGGACATGAAATCATATTTGATCCCGTCCAGTCGTTGCAGGCATTCCTCCAGAAACGTTTAGCTCACTGGTGTTAGTTGCGTTGCATACTTTCATCCTTGCATGTGTTTCTACACTACTGAAATACATAAAGGGCTTGATTTTAAAAGGGCTGCGGGATGGCGGCGGGGGAGGGGGTGTCAATGGGCACGCAGCAAACCCAACTAATAAAGACTTAGGTCGCATTCACGTGAGGGACACTAATTGGTGGCCATTAAACTTGTTTCCCGGTTTGCCGTCCAAAAGCTGCGCAGTGGGTGGACTGCACCCTCGCATGCCAGGCTTTCAGCTGGAGCATCTAGATTTAAAGGGCCATTGCTCCAATGGATTTTACTGGAGCAAAGAGCAAGAAGACCTAAAGGAGCAGCACAGGGGCAAGGCTGCTCCAAGATTCAGTGATGCTTCACTTCAGCTGCTACTGGCCGGGGTGAGGAGGAGGAGGGAACTATTTTACCCAGTCGACAGAAGGAAGTGCCCTGCCTCTACCACGAAGAAGGCCTGGCTCGAGGTGGCAGAGGAGGTCACCAGCAGGAGCAATATATCCCGCACTTGGGTCCAGTGCAGGAAGCGTTTCAATGACCTAACTAGGTCAGTAAAAGTGAGTACACTTACTGATTCCCCAGCATCACCACCAACAGCTCTTCCCCCGCCCCCCCCCAACTCATTCTGCACTGCCATGACTACTCCATCACATCACTCCTCACACCCACTTAACCCTCATCCTCAACTTACCTGCACTTCCTCAGCACTTCCTCACCTCCCCATTTGTGACCCCACCACCACCACTCACCACAATCCTGATCCAATGTGATGTCTCTGTCTCATACTCACCCTCTGATGCACCTCTTTCACAGTCAGCCTCACCCAAAGCAATGCATTCATCGGCTGACCACTTCACCCTCACTCACTCACACGTCTGTACTTTCTCCCTTTCTAGGGGGAGAGTGCAAAATGCATGCGAGAGGGCGAGGACTGGAGGGGGGCCACAACAAGCAGTGGTCCTCACAGACGCAGAGGAGGAGGCCCTGCAGATGAGCCGCACCCTCGAGTGCCTGTCCATCTGGGACGCTGAGACTGGCACCCCACAAATGTCTGGTGACACAACTTTAACATTCATCACGCAAAACATGCATTGATGTTAACAATGCTTGGCAGGTTGAACACCTCAGTATGCTCATCGCAACATGACACATCTGTGAGGATACTTAATATTGCCATCTGTTCTCTTACAGGCCCTTTAACAACCGAAGTGACGGCAGAGGGTGATTCCTCAGAGGACCTGCCGGCCTCTGAGGGTGCACCGTCACATCTTAGCGAGCCATCCACCAGCGCAGATCCTCACACCTCGGTGGGTCGTAATACTCAGTTAGTTGGTTGGCACCTGGTGAGTCATCACACACAAGCGAGCACGAGCAGACATTGGTGGCAGGGGCAGTTGTGGAGAGTCTGCGTTGATGGGCACACTCCTCTTCAGGCTCTGCTTAGCTGGACGCAGATGCTGAACCCCGGGGGCCATCCTTTAAAAGGAGAATGATCGAGGGACAGCAGCACATTTGCGAGGTACTGGAACAGATGCCACACACACTCTCCACAATAGCCAAGAGGATGGAGGAGACCAACTCCTGTGTTAGTGGAATAGTAGCACAGGTACGGGAGGGAATCTCTGAGATAGTGTTGCAGGTACGTGAGCAACTATCTGAGGTAGTGCCACACGTAACTGTTGAAATGTCTGAGATAGTGTCGCAGGTAAGTGCGGGAATGCCTGCAATAGAGAGACGGCTAGCCTCCATTGAGCTTCAAGCGTGGCTCATAAATGAGTCCATTCAGGCCCTGACAACGACCGTTCGGACTCACGGTGAACAACATTGTGCCGCCTTAAACAGACAGACAGAAACTTTACAACTGGGCTTCCAAGGCACCATACATGTCCTCCAAACTGTTCTCCAGCAGGGTGGTAGGAGTGATGTGGGCCTGGTCCAGGAGAGGGATGATGGCGAAAGGGGACATGGAAGTGGGGATGCCACTCTAAGGGCTCCCATGTCTCACTCGTTGCCCCCCTCTCAACCAGTACCCATAATGCTGCCTCCTCTCCAGGTGGCTGACTCCGCCCCTGCACAGGTGCAGGTGGAGCAGTCATTGGCGGGGCCCTCACAGGCTCCAAAACCCAGGGGCATAGGCCAAAAGCATCTAAGCAGTCCAGCCATGGACATGAGCAACCTGCCACTACCTCTGCTGCAACCACAGGGGATGCACCACGTAGAAGTGGTAGGAAGAGAAAGGCTGAGGATTTGTGAGCACGAAGAGTGTGCACAAGGGTGTCTGACAGACTGTCATGTTTTTCATTTATATTTGTTTTTTGTTAAAGTCACATTAAATGTTATCAGTCTCACCACTACTCCCATGTCTTGTCCATTCTTGACTGGCTTTTGTGATAGGGCCCTTTCATGTGCTTCACCATGAACAGCGACACTTGATGCCACCCAGTGGGTCACTTTACAGTGGATGTATGTGTAGTTGCAGGACTGTTTGTGCAGGGGTTTGCGGGGGGCTGGTGTTGGCGCGATGGTGTTGGTGCTGGTCTTTCCACATGGTGTCAGGACTGGACTTTTCTCACTTTCTGACCTTATGAGAACCGTTCACATATGTGTGACTCCCTGGCCTCACGAGCAGCCAGGTGAGCCGCTGCTCTGCCCATGGGTTCATCCTCCTCCTCCTCCTCCTCAATGTGGATGGCAGATGTGGATGGCGGATGAGGGCATGGGGCCTCCTCAACAGGTACCTCTCACAACATGCACCATGTTGTGCAGGACACAACACGCTATTACAATGTGACCCACTCTCACTGGTGTGTATTGAAGAGTTCCCCCAGAACGATCGAGGCACCAAAATTGCATCTTGAACAGCCCTATCACATGTTCAATTATAGACCTGGTGGCGATGTGGCTGTCGTATCGACGCTGTTGCTCGCTGATGGGGGTTCCTCAGAGGTATCATGAGCCTCGTGAGCAGAGGGTATCCCTTGTCTCCGAGGAGCCAGCCCTTAAGGTTGTTCAGTGCATGGAAGAGGCCCGGGATGTTGGATTCCCTCAGAATGAAGGAATTGTGGCAGCTGCCAGGGAATCTGGTGCTCACGTGAAGGAATCTTTTGCCGTGGTCACAAACGAGCTGAGCGTTGATGGAGTGATACCCCTTTCTGTTGATGAACTGTCCTGGCTCCTGTGGAGGTGCTCGTATTGCTATATGAATGCAACCAATTGCACCCTGTTCACGTGGGAAGCCAGCCACAGAGTGGAATCCCACTGCCCTCTCCTTCTGGCTGAGGTCGTCCATGGGGAAGTTGACGTATTGCGAGGCCATGTGAAACAAGCCGTCGGTGACCTGCCTTATGCACTTGTGTGCGGATGACTGAGAGACCCTGGCGATGACACCAGTGGCACCCTGGAATGATCCGGAGGCGAAGGAGTTGAGGGCAGTGGTGACTTTAACTGCGATGGGTAATGAGATGCCGCCAGGCCCAGTTCAGCATGAAGGAGGCTGCAGATGTCTGCGACCACCTGGCGACTCACTCTCTGCCTCTGTATGTACTGCTCCTCAGAGAGGTCCAGGAAGCTGAGCCTCTGTAGACCCTGTAATGAGGGTAGTGCTGCCTGTGATGTCGCTCCCTCTGTTGCTCCCCTCTGTGCTCTTGTGGCGATGCCTGTGGTGCAGCATTGTGTTGTGGAGCTCCAAGTGGCTGAAGTGCATGCCATGCCTGGCGGGATGGTGATGTTCCTCGATCTTGGATGTACTGGTGAATGCAGCCATTGCACCCCCCAATCCTGATAGTGTCAGTTTGAGGGGGTGCTAAAAGTTGGTAAATATATGTAAAGAGAACAATTCTGAGGGGAAACCAAGAATTTTCAGTCTAAACACAAAGATCTCCCAGCCAAAAGTTTCTGTGAGAGAACTGAGTGCCCTGCTGCAATAACTGACCTTTTATCCCCATCTGTCAAACAGGCATTTAAATGTCCAAATGGCTGCCGGCTGAAACCCGACTCCTTCACCATGGCATGTTTCACACAGCACGGGAAACACTCTGAGGCAGCGTTGAAATCACTTGCTTTCAAACCTAATTGTATTTTTGGATTTTTAAACGAGGTTAACTAGTTGAATTGATGTTTTAAATACCGTCCCGAAAGCTTTAATTGCTGGCAGGACTTCCGGGTTCAGGATGGCGCGGGCACTCAGATGGCTTTGGGTCTTGAGCATTCTTAGGCGTGTTGGAGCCGTCATTTCTGCCCCCTCCTCAAAAACACCATTTTCTTTGCCCCCAACGCACTTGCAGTTTTCTTTTAAAATCATGCCCAAAGAGTTTGTTTAAAGTTTAGCTTGCAACCATTTGGCAGCTCTCGGATCTGATTAGGAACAAATGTATTAATTATGTACGCTCAGTGTGGGTCCTGGCCCACATTAAGACATAAAGAGAGAACATATGAACGGTAATTCTCTGTTCCTCCACTCCCAGCGAGGAGCCACACTCAACAGGAGGGGGGATAGAAGAATCGGGGTTACAGTGTTGTAACCCTGTCTCTGTTCTGCATTCCCTTCAAGTGCGGCACTCCACTGGAAATGCAGATTGCGCTATGACCCCTACTATTCTCCCTATATTTATACAGTCAAAAATAATCAATGACCTCAACATTCCTAATTTCCTCTGGCCAAACTTGGACGATGAGGCTCAACCTTTCATATTTAGCAGGGTTTGAATTGAGGAGGTGGAGCTTGGGTTCGTGGTGTCTGTTGGATCCTCAGTATTTTTATTGGGTTTGTTAAGACGTAACACAGATAGATAATATATAGAAATTAACTCCAATTACGTTTGAAAGTAAGGGATAGATTTCCCCTCAGAGTGGTATCCATGCACTTGCCCGCCTAGGGGCCCGGTTGAGTTTGAGGACTAGGCCTCATTTATATTGGGCCGGTGGATTGTGGCCCAAAAAAGCCCGCCAGCTCTGGGCCAAAGCATCAGGTGCCTCAGCCGGCCTCCGGGCCTGAATATAGGTTCGTGGTTGGAATGGGGGGGTGGGCAATCTCCGGGGAGGAGTCGGAGATCTCCTGCTCCTCCAGATCCCACAAAAATGATGAGGTAATTAATTACCTTTCAGATCCTCTTTGGTTCCACCGCCATCTGAAGCTGGTCAGAGCTTCCACAGTGTACACTTCGGCCAGTTTAGGATAAAAATGGCAGTCGGGGTCCTGTTGACATCACAGGAGCGCGGTTTTCATTTTAAATGGGCCTACCACCTGATGCCGGGGGCTGCTCCAGCCGCCCAGTGACACGACCGGTGAGCATTGCCGTGGCCACAGCGGCAGTGGCAATGGGGCAGTAGGTCATTGCCCGCCATTTTCGGGCACTACTGCTCCATTTCCACCAGGCGGAAGGGGTGAAAATTCAGCCCTAGCTGTCTTGTTCAACTTTTCTGCCAGTCATATCACCTGTAGTTGGTATTCATTGAAAGCAAAAGGTGTCACAAAATTGACAAAAGGCCTCATGTGGGCACCTGCTTACATCCCTTTGGTAATTTAACTTTACAGGAAAGGGGGGAATGGACAAGATAACAAATATGTTTTAAATCAAGGTAGCGGCATAAATGTTTTAGAAATGTCTGAACCCCAAGTGTTAGCGATACTTTGATTCATGCTTTGATTTTCCAGAGTTATCAGAGATGAGTACAACAGGCAGAAAAATCAGTGTACAGTTGGCCTTTGGTTTTACTGTCAGGTACAATTCCTTTACGTTTTGTTGATATGATAAGGATGGCAGAATAACACAGCCACCCCTCCAGTACCATAACCCCAATGTGTGCTATAAAATGCCTAATTACTGGTGATAATTGCTAACTAGTCAGAAGCGTGCAAACAGAACAATCCCCAACACATTACCCTCAGTCAGAACTGACCGTTATGGCCTGGAAATTCTCTGGGGCCTCTCCCAATCTCCCACTGTAACTTTGGGGGGAGACAAGCAGAACGGCGAGGGAAATGGTGCACAGATGGATGTTTTCAGCCATTCTCACCATTTCTCTGGGAGGTCCACCGATCTGCCGTTGAAGTTACAGCCGAGAATTTGGAGAACGCCTGCAGAATTTTGGTTTTTACTTCAGGCCCCATCACCAGAGCAGATCTTTTGTAATGTGGCAGATTACCAGCAGGCCATCTTTTGATTAACAAAACAAATTTATCTGAGGGAAGTACTTCTAGCCCTTTTTTCTCTCTTTCCCTTCCCACCAAAAATATCTTCCTTCCTCACTGTACCAGCCTCGATATTATTTGTAAATGCTTGTTTGTGGCCCATCTGTTTCCACACACTCCACGTACAGGATTTCTATGGGGACCCTGTCATAATCATCGATTGTTTATTGCATTTTAAATAAACTATTTTCTGATTGTGATACAGTTTTAATCTTTTCAACATTTATAAATATAAACCATTCAGTTACAGTTTTATACTTGTAGATCATAACAAAAGTGCAGGTCACTATTTAAATAAGTTCTACAGCTCTTTACATTTTCAGTTCATTCCCATTATTAAAAAGATTTCCCCCTCCAGTGTCATTCACTGTAGCCAGGTCCAAATCTCAGTAGTAGTGCTCTGCACCAATGAACTGCTGTGCAAGACATTCAACAGTGGTTTATCCACCAAATTTCCCTTTGTCCTTGTCAGGAAGTGCTTGGTACCTGCTCTGTACCTTTTCCCGATGGGCCAGCCAGGATTGGAAGCTTGGCTGCAAGAGGATTCCAAGTCCTACTGTTCGATGGCGTGCGGTTTTAATAAATCAACCCACTGGAACCACCAGTTTGTTTTATTTTAGCAAGAAATATAATTTTCCTTTTGATTAAATGTAACCTTGTCATGGTTTAATGGGAAGTTATTTTTACAAAGATAGATGTTTGCGGGTTTCTCCTTGAGGGAGAAAACGTAAAGCACAACAAATGAACACAGGAATTTGGCAGGAAGCATAAAATCAGTTGGTCTTCCCAAAGCAAATTACAGACCCTGTCAGTTGGTGTACAGGAAAGGGTTTTAATTTTGCTATGTTTTCATAGAAGATTTTGCAGTTGTACAACAAACAGTAACCCTTCATGTAATAATTACAGTGTCACCATTTGATATCTCTTGGCTGTTAATTATCATCTTGACATCACCATAGTATATTTTGTACTATTTTCAATCTAAAAAAATATACACTTTGTCGTAAGATCAAACAAACCAAGTTTCTGTTTACTTTTGGCTTTTATGGCTCTATCGGTAAAATGATATTGAAGTAATGAAGAAATGGGAATTACATCTTCTTCATTGAAATGTTTTGAAAATTTTTTAATGAATTAATCTGATAGCTTCTCCTTGATGTACAGGTCAAGAAACAGCTACCTGCCCTAACAACAACACCAACAACCACTTGCATTTATATAGTGCCTTTAACGTAATAAAATGTCCCAAGGCGCTTCACAGGTGCGTAATCAGACAAAAATTGACACGAAGCCATAGAAGGAGATATTAGGACAGATGACCAAAAGCTTGGTCAAAGAGGTAGGTTTTAAGGAGCATCTTAAAGGAGGAGAAAGATGTGGAGAGGCAGAGAGCTTTAGGGAGGGAATTCCCGTGCCCAGGGTCCAGGCGACTGAAGGTGCGGCCGCCAATTGTGAGGCGAAGGAAGTGGGGGTGTATCAGCAGCCAGAGTTGAAGGAACATGCGGGAAATTCCTGTGTTCGTTTGTTGTGCTTTACGTTTTGTCCCTCAAGAAAAAACCCACAAACATCTATCTTTGTAGAAATAACTTCCCATTAAACCATGACAAGTTACATTTAATCAAAAGGAAAATTATATTTCTTGCTAAAGCAAAACAAACTGGTGGTCCAGTGGGTTGATTTATTTAAACTGCACGCCATTGAACAGTAGGACTTGGAATCCTCCTGCAGCCAAGTTTCCAATCCTGGCTGGCCCGTCAGGAGAAGGTACAGAGCAGGTACCAAGCACTCGGAAAGACCATGGAGGGATTTGAACACAAGGCACAGAAGAAGCAGCACATGTGGCGATCCAGAGAGTTGGTTACCTGAATGGTGAGCTGCAGAGGTGGTCTTTAGTCAGCGATACCTTCCCTGTGGCAACTGAGATAACATCTGCTCTTGGTCTCTATCCCATTGGCTGCTTCCAAGCTCAATGGGAGAAATCACAGGAATGAAATGCTAAATGGTCACAGAGCCATAAGACAGATGACAAATGAGCTGCTTGGCCATGTCCCCCTCAATCCTGGCATGGAGCACCATGTCCAATTCCACAGGCAGCAGTACTTGAAAAGGGATTTCACTTTGATGTGCAGACTGTATGTGAATCATGATTTAAGATTTATGTACGTTAATGGCTCTGTCCTCAGAAATACCCATGATTCATACATTCTCTGTCAATCCAACATTCCCGAGCGATCGCAATCAGGGTAAGAGGAGTGGGAAGCCCAGGGCAACAGAGGTTTCCTTGTGGAACACTCCTGCTTCTCCTGGCCCACAAGGAAACCTTAAAAAAAATTAAAATCACCTCTCTTCTGGGCCTGCTGTTCCTTGGCGCCTGGCATTCTTGGCAAAGCTGAATGCACAACACGAAGTAAAAATAAGGTCTGGGTCTGAATGACGTCATCAGACCCCAACTTTTACGTCTCAGTGAGGACCTTGCAGGGGCGGGGAGGGGGGTGGATGGAGGAGGGAGGCTTGAAGGGCCTGACAACTGTCCAAAACACGCCTGTTAAAATGACGTGAGGCCGGCGACAAGACGGTGAGTGGCATGTTGTCGTGATTTTAAACCCTTGCGTGTCCCATTCTCAACAGGGTTAAAATAGGGACTAATTCTCTCGTCCAACATGATTCTAGTCTAATTATTCTATCTTGATTGGGATAGGATTTTACAGCTGCTCTTCCTGATATTGACCCCTCCCCCCCCCCCACCCCCACCCAAATGAAGAAACAAAAACTATCTGGAGAATATTCAGCACTTATTTGTGACTGTGATATAAGTGCCTTTGGTGGTGATGTGTTGTTTTATACGTTTTGTACATTAAGAATTTGAACAATTGGAACCATTGTCTCTTCAGCAAAGGTAAGAAACTTTTATATTAAATTAATAAAGTTCCAATTCCTGAGTCATTCAAAGAAGTAATCTTTTTCTCTCTGAATGCCAACGTGTATTTTGTTTAAAAGATAGCAAATGCTCAGATTAATGAAGGGCACATTTCTCTTTTTTTACTTACAAAAATTCTGTGTAATAATAAGAAAAAAAACACTTGGGGCAGAACAACAAAATCCAGTATGATTAGCTGTGAACTAATACTGTAACAATGTTAGGAGCTGGAGTTACAGCATGTGCATGTAATAAATGTGATCTGGTGGCACACTTCCTTATAAAAAGATGGCTCACTTGGGATTAGGATTGCATTCTTTGGCATGCTTGTGACTCTTGGATGCTTCCTAGCAGATTAACTTTTTTTTTGTGACTTTTTGGCAAAGGATATGACTTGTGACTTTTGTTTCCAATAAAAATGATCTTCAAAGCTGAGCTGGGTTTTATGACTCCTTTATTTATTTTTTATTGCAGCAGGAGTAGTAAAATGTGATGCTAAAAAATAACTACAGCTAAAAGATTGGATTTAATAGTTGAATGGAAACTAATGTTTTATACCTGCACTGCTATATTAGTTATGCTGCCGTGCTGTGGCAAATATCCAGATATGCTGTGTTGTGTTTGCTGAAGTATCTCGTTTTTACAGGGATCTTTAGGGAGGAATGTATATAAGTTAAATTGATTTCATCTGTAGTAAGAATGCTGGTGAACAAGCTTGTCCAACTATTTGTGGGTAGCATGAGACTGAAAGATATATTCACGTATGCTTCTGTTTGACATGGGAACGACATTTAGCATCAGATTTCTGTAGATAATTGATATAGTGCACCCAAGTTAATAAAGTGGGGAGTGCTTTTACGTGAGAGAAATGCAGCATTAATTTAGACTGAAGAATGGTCTGTCCCGGCTGTGCTTTGCTATAGGTTAAGACACGAAACCCTGTTGAGGCAAACACTGTGGATAAGTTGATCGAGTGATTCAGTGCATTGAACAGTTTGTGCGCTGGTGTGCAGTCTCCTCGTTTAGATATGTCAGACAGATGCAACAAAGTTAGGGCACTTTCTCTGAAGGACGGAGAGCAAATTTGAGGAAAAGTCACGTTGTAGTAGGTGCTTCATAGTAGCTGATTCAATAATGAAGTAGACATAGGTTTGATGAGGTGTTGTCCGTCCAATTCTTCAATGGAGGATTAGTATATGACTGAAGAAATGGGAGAATTTATGAATTAAAAAGTGAACAGTTTTTTAAAAATTCAGATAAGCTATTGCTGATGACCTGTTTTACATTCCCCATTGGTTGCAGTTTTAGATCCTTAGACAACACACATGAGCTGCATGTGCGGAATATTAAAAGTCCCAGAAGTGATTTTCCTTTCATCCTTGCACTACATTAAAACAGAAGCTAAACAACAAATACTCCATGAACAGCCACACTATCACTAATTAGCTCTAAGGCTAAAGTAATCCCTATACAACAACAACTACTTGCATTAATAGGCACCCTTAATGTAGAAAAAACATTCCTAGGCGCTTCACAGAGGCATAAGCAAAAAATGATTACTGAACCAAAGAAGGACTTGGTCGATGAGGTGAGGTTTAATGAGGGTCTTAATGGAGGAGAGGGAGGTGGAGAGGTTTAGGGAGAGAATTACAGAGGTTGGGGCCGGGGCAGCTGAAGGCACCGCCACCAATGTAGAGCGAAGGGAGGAGGGATACACAAAAGCCAGAGTCAGAAGTATGGAGAATTTGGGGGATGAGGAGGTTTGTAGGGCTGGAGAAGGTTTACAGACATAGGGAGGGGCAAGGCCATGAAGGGATTTAAACACAAGGTTAAGAATTTTAAATTTAGGGCGTTGGAGGACCAACAGCCAATGTAGTTCAGTGAGGATGGGGTAATGGATGAACGGGGCTTGGTGCGAGGTAGGATAGGGACATCAGAGTTCTGGATGAGCTGAAGTTTATGGATGGTGGAGGACCCAGGGCTAGACAGGATAGAATTGGAATAGTCGAGCCTGGAGGTGACAAAGGAATGGATGAGGATTTGCGCAGCAGATGGGCTGAGAAAGGGAGGAGGCAGAAATGTTAGAGGCCCGAGGCTCACCATTTACTAGGCCGCATCCATGTCAGGAAAACCTGAGCAGAGCAGGCCCGACACCTTGGGGCAGCCCAATTTGACAGAGGGTTCCTAAAACAGGCGTTAGGCCTCCATTAATATATACAAGGGACCTAATGCCCGTTTTAGGCAGCTGCCACGGATGCCTGAGAAATGGCCTGATCCAATATCAGGTTGGACATCTTTCAGGTGTCCTTGGGCCGCAGGATATTGATCCCCGAAATTGGCCAGTAAAACTGGCGCAACGAGGTCCAATTTCTAACCCACTATTCTCATCACTTCAACTACTACAGAGGGAATCATTAACAAAAACTGGAAATTAGGTCTCTTGGTAACTCAGTGAATAAATGTATTATGTAATACTGCTTTGAGCTGTACAGAGTAAGAAGGTTCTAGGTTTGATCCTAGGCTTGTGCTGAATTGGCTAATTTTAGCTGAGGGGGTTATGGGGATCGCTGTAATTGGTCTCAGTGCTTCTAGATTAGAAGCAACAAAAATAAGTCTGGGTTCCTGTTCGTAATTGACGTTGAAATACTCCTGCAATTACAAATTGTTTTATAATAAACTTCCTACATTACAACAGTGACTACACTTCAAAAGTACTTCATTGGCTGTAAAAACACTTTGGGATGTTCTGAGGTTGTGAAAGGCGCTATATAAATGCAAGCTTTTTTTTCCTTTCTTTTTACATTTTGCACTGTCCTACTGGGATGAAAGATCCATTTTATTCTTTCATACTTTAAAGTGCACTGATTATTTTATCACCATTTTAGATCTTGAAATTCAGAGTTCCTGTGTAGTACTCATTGGGACAGGAATCGGCAAATCAACAGTGCGTGCCACTCCATAGATTTATACTAACCTACTAACTCGGGCACTTCCTCAAATAGGAAGCGGAGAAGAGCCCAACGTCAGTTCAAGGGAAGCTAGGACCCTGGGAGAAATGAGAGGATTGATCTCTCCCATCGACCAATCAGATTGCAGCATTTTTGATAAGCTGCGTTAACTGACTCGGCAGGCTTGGAGCGTGAAACCAGGAAGTGAAAGGTACAATATTAAAATCAATGTAAAAACAGTTATAGATGGCGAAAAAAAAGGGTAAGAAATAATTGAATTAAAGAAAAGAGACAGAAAGGAAAAGTTTTTTAAAAAGTTTAATTTTTTAATTTTTAGAAAAACATTTTTTAATGACCAAAAACTATTAAAATAACGAGTAATGAGACTCCACATTTTTAAAAATTAATTTTTAGTTGTTTGGAAGTCATTAAGACTTACCGCACTGTTAAAACTTAGTTTAGACCTGGTATTTTTAAGCTTACCTATTTTGAGGCAATATTAATTACTTTCCAGTTGGACAGATGAGCAAGTTGGCGCTTTTTCAATGATTTCATTAATTGCAGTGGGCGATAACCCTTTAATTCGAAGCTGTCCAATCCCCGGCGAACCAGTAGGAGCAAGTTCCAGATTTCCGGTTTCACGACGCATGTTTGAACGCTGGAACTTGCTCCTCCATTTTGCCATGAACAATGGTGAGTGCTGTTGAGCTCACTGTTATTTTGCAAGCAATTTCTGCCCCATTAAAATTGAATAGTGAAGTCAACCTATACATTTTATAAAACAACTTTTACCAATATTCTGTGACCGTACCTTTTTTTCTCCCTGCTTTTTTCCCCCAATTTTCCGCTCCCTAATCCTCTTCTAAAAGTGCTGACTCTTTGCTGCCGTTCCACAGGCATCTTCCAGTATCTTGTCCAAATGGGCATTTTTATATGTGAGCCTTGGTGGCTTCCCGATTGTGGAGACATCACAGCTGAGCTCGATCCTGATTTCACCTGGCCTCCACACACGAGCATTTCTAGCAGGGATTGCTGGATAGTGACCAGGAGTAGAAACCTTGACTGATTTTTTTTCCCTCCTTTAATCCAAGGTTGCTGAGGTCACTTGTAGTGCTCTACCAGCCTCTGGGGGAAGATCAGCTGATGCAGCACAGGTCAGGGCTTGATTTTGAGAGCCTCCTGCTCTGTATGAGTTCAGGTACTCAATTGTCTTAACTGTGGGGAGGCTAGGTCACAACATCATGTGTTATGATTTCTTACGAGAAATACACCAAATATAGTGAATCTTCCATGATGGTACCCACAGTGCGTCACAGAATAAACTGTTTTATTGTATGTAATGCCCAATGTGTAATTACATAATATGAATCACTGAAAAGCTTAGAAGTAACATGGACAATTTACCAACTCTGCAGCAAAATGAATGAACTCATTTCAAGATCCCTGGGGAGGCTGATTCATTTTGGGGTCAGGCCAAAGATCAAACAGGACATAACAAGCACACATTGTGCAAGGGAGGGAGTTGTTGTTGAAGTAACCTTGGTGAGTTGCTACAGTGCATCTGGTAGATTATACATACTGCAGATACAGTGCACCGATGGTGGAGGGGGTGGATATTGAGTCCATTGGCAAGAGCACCGATCAAGAAAAAACTGCTCTATTCTGGATGGTGTCGAGCTCTTGACTTTTGACCCATTGGGCAAGTGATAAATATTCCATCACACTCTTTACTTGAGCCTTGTTGATGTTGGATAGGCTTTGATGGGTCAGGAGGTGAGCTACTTATCAAGAATACCCAATCTCTGCATTATTATTGTAGCCATATTGTTGATATGTCCAGCTTCTGGTCAATGGCAACCCCTAAGACATTGATGGCAAGGGAATTGGCAATGGTGATGCCATAGAAGGTCCTGGGGAAATGGCTGGGTTCAAGATGGTCATTAACTGGCAATTATGTGGTGCAAATGTTACCTGCCACTTGTCAGTCCAAGACTGGATGCTATTCAGGCCCTCCCATATGTTGGCATGGGCTGCTTCATTACTAGAGAAGTAATGAATCGAGCTGAAATCTGTAGAATCATCAGCAAACAGCCTTCCTTCTGACCTTGTGATAGAGCAACTGAAGATGATAGGGCTGAGAACGCATCCCTGAGGAACTCCTGCAGTGATGTCCTGGTGCTGTGACAATTGATCTCTGACAATCATAACCTTCTTCCTGTGTGTCAGGTATGACTCCAGCCACTGGAGCATTTTCCCATTGACCGTAGTTTTGCTAGAACTCCTCAGTGCTGTACTCGGCGAAAACAAATTGAGTGACTTGATTGGGCGGTTTAGTGCGGATTCCTTATTCCTAATTGGTAATATTGTCCTTTGATATGTGTCTGGATATTTGAGCAAATCAATGTGGCTAATTTAAAATAAAGTGGTTATTTAAGCCAATCATTAAGGTGTGAAGTACAACATTAAAATGTATTGTACACATTAAAGCTGTGATGCATAACAGACAAAAGACTTTTCATTATGTAAATCTATTTTTGCATACGGTAACTTATGTGGATTTTTCTAAAATACGTGCCCTTGAAAAACATATTAGGATGTATTGAAACAGTTAATACATTTAATTGAAGTGCAGGTTCTATAAGGCAGATGGGACAGGATTATTTACTTTTGTACATTTTGTGTCATTTAAAAACTTTCTGCGAGGTACTGCATTTGTTTAAATAGCAAAGAACTGCAATTTTCGATGATTGATTACTACATTAGCTTTTTAGGATGGATGTCATCTTAGTAGAGTGATGTTTTCAGCCTATCCCCATCCCATGCCCCATCACTTTGTACAACATACCTAATATAGTCCCACATGGTTACATTATATATGCTAGCCTTGTGGCAACACTTGTGGGAAGATTACTCCATTGGCATCTGAGACATCTAATTGAAGGGGTGAAAAACTTAAAATGGTGCACGCCTAATGTGACTTAACATCACCATTAACTGGCCGTTGTTCAGGCAAAGGTCAATCATACTGTCGTGCAGAAATGTCAACATGCAGCTGGGAGGAAAGCTATTTTATTAAAGGAAGGGAGGAAAGGTGCTTTCATTACAAAGCAATTCTCCCATTTCAGGCCCTCCTTATAATTTTATTTTGTTTAAGTAGTCCTTATCCCGGTTAGTACACATTTTTTTCCCAAAAAATATACTTTATTCATAAAATTTGCAACAATACATACAATGCAGTTCTCATATCACATTCCAAAAGTACACAATACAAATTATACAATTTGCAGGTTACATTAAGTACAGTTCAATGAACACATTGTACATAATCACAGTTTACCTCATTGCATCACAGTCAATACAGATTATTGATTACAGATTCATTACAGGTACATTACATCAATTTGAATTTTAAATTCTGCCTGAGGTGGTTTTTCCTGATTGCAGCCCCTCGGTATACAATGGCGGGAAGGCTGTAAACGGTTGCCTTTCCCCACGGAGCCTTTGCGGTGGCCGCACCCAGCTTCAGTGCATCCCTGAGCACGTAGTTCTGGACCTTGGAATGTGCCAGTCTGCAACACTCGGTCGAGGACAGCTCCTTGCACTGGAAGACCAGCAAGTTTCGGGCAGACCAAAGGGCGTCTTTCACCGAGTTGATGGTCTTCCAGCAGCAGTTGATGTCTGTCTCGGTGTGCGTCCCTGGGAACAGCCCGTAGAGCACAGAATCCTGTGTTACGGAACTGCTCGGGACGAACTTGGACAGATACCACTGCATCTCTCTCCAGACCTTCTTTGCAAAGGCACGTGATGGATGTGCTCTCCAAAATGGGGTTTGGGGAGAGAATCCGCAAATGGATCCAACTGCTCTACACAGACATCAGTAGTGCAGTTTCAATCAACAGGTGGGAATCAGAAAGCTTTCCGATCAAATCTGGAGTCAGGCAGGGCTGTCCTCTCTCCTCTGTCTTGTTCGTGTGTTGCATCGAATCCTTTGTTGAGTCCATCAGGAGGGATGCAGGCATAAGAGGGGTGACGATCCCAGGCAGTGGAGGCACTCAGGTCAAGGCCTCCCTGTACATGGACGACGTCGCCGTCTTTTGCTCGGACCAGCTGTCGGTCCGCAGATTGATGAGCATCTGCGACCAGTTCGAACTGGTCTCGGGGGCCAGGATAAATCGTACCAGGAGCAAGGCCATGTTCTTTGGGAACTTGTCCAACCGATCCTTTGTCCCCTTCACCGTCAGGTCGGATTACCTGAAGGTGCTGGGTATCTGGTTCAGGGGGGCTGGGGCGTGCACCAAGAACTGGGAGAAGCGTATTGCCAAGGTCAAGCAGAAACTGGGACTGTGGGATCGACGATCCCTCTAGATCGTGGGCAAGAACCTGATCATCAGGTGCGAGGTGCTCTCGGTGTTGTTGTACATGGCGCAGGTCTAGCCCATACCTCGCTCCTGCGCCGCGACAGTCACCTGAGCCATCTTCCGCTTTATCTGGAGATCAAAAATGGACGATGTACAAATCTCTGGAGAAAGGGGGGAAAGGCGTGCCCAACATGGCCCTCATCCTGATGGCCACCTTTGTGTGCGGCTGCATCAGCTGTGCGTAGACCCTCGGTACGCAAACACAAAGTGTCACTACATGCTGAGGTTCTACCTGTCCCCAGTGTTGAGAAGGATGGGCCTGGCCACGCTGCCACGGAACGCTCCATCCAGTTGGACCGTTCCGCCCCACCTGTCCTTCGTGGAAAGGTTTGTGCAGAGAAACACCTTTGACCACAAGGCGATCAGCAAGTGGTCCGCACGTAACGTCCTCGAGACCCTGCGGGAAAAGGAGATGGTGGATCCTGTCGGTTGGTTCCCCGAGCAGACTATCAATGTCATTTGGCAGAACGCCTCATCACCAGAACTGTCAAACAAGCACCAAGACCTAGCTTGGCTGGTGGTGAGAAGGGCCCTTCCCATCAGATCCTTCATGCACTCCCAGAGTCTCAGCGCCACCGTGCGCTGTCCCCGAGGAGGCTGCGGTGGAGACGAGACCGTCACCCATCTCCTTCTGGAAAATAATTGCAGTACAATGCTCATGGAGAGCTGGCAGTTTGGGTCTGCTCTCCTGGGACTTCCTTTCAGCTCCGTTGAATGAATGTGGGTCAGTATCCTCCCTCTTCCTGCATACCAATCATGTATTCCAATCCAGAGATGCTAATTATTTTGTGGTTCATTATCACCTAAGCAAAGAATTACAGAACATGAACAATTATATTCATATACATCAGTGAGTCACGGCCGAGCACATTAGATACAGATTAGTTCACAGTGTGTAAATACAAAGAATATTCTACAACCTTTCCGTGTTTGAGCAGAGACTCCTCAGGGAGTCAGTTATCAGCAGCAGCTGATAATGTGTACATTAAAATCAACTGATTTAAATTGTCTATACTCAGGAATCATCCCATCAGTTATTGGAGCATGGTAAATTAGAACAGATTGATCTTTATGGGCCAGAATTTACTGTCAAAATAACAGTGAGGTTAACGGCGCTCACCATTATTCATGCACAAATCGCACAGCAACTTCAGGCGAGGGCAGATGCGCCAAACACGAAAGTCCGGAAATTGCTGTCCGAGTTGCGCCGTTCCACCGTTAGCTTTGCTAAAAAGGCATCTCGCTGTCTGACTCACCATTCATATACATTGAACGGCGTAAAGTTCCTGTACTTGTATGGTAGACACAAACTAAACTCGCCACAGAAAGTTAGGGCTTGTCCATTTCAGTCTAAGTACCCTTTTTAACAGTGTGATAAGTGTAAATTACTGCCAAACAACCTCTCTGGCACTGAAAATTAACTATTACAAGTGTGGAGTCTCATTCCTTTAGCTTTTAACTGTTGTTGGAGATTTTTTAGAAAACATTTAAATCTAATTTTTTTTACTTTTTGTTTCTGTCCCATTTTTCTCTCACTCTTAATCCAATCTTTCTTACCCTCTCTCTATTTTGCATTCTGTACCTGATTTGACATTGAATTCACTATTCTAACTTACAGCTTCTAGTTCAGACTCGGTGACATTCCTTCAAACTGATTGGTTAAGGAGATACGCGGTTGCTTGCCCTGTTCACTCAGGTCCCAGATGCCCTGTAGAGGGCGCCGAATCATTTCCCTCTCCCACACCCAGTAACATCCAGTGCAAGGTCGCATGGAAATTAAACGGGCAGGGGCAAGTCTAACTAATGTCGGGTGCTGCTCGGTGACCAGCTGCAGCAGATTCTGGCCCAATGTGTTTAAGAATCTGCCATTGATTGACTCCCTGAAGAGTCCCACTAAATCACTCTGTCCAATATTGCACTCTCCCAGGCTCTCAGTGTTATTTTTACTGGAACAACACACACTTCCAACTTAATGAGAGGCTGCAGCACAAGAATTCCAGTTTCAGCCCTCTAGGAGATAAATGACCATTGAATACAGCTGATCATATGGATACTCCAGGGTTATAATGTTTTGTGAAGTCATTGGGAACCAAATATTTTGATTTTATATTAATCAACAAACTGGGTTTGAGGGATAGTTGTAGCAAGAAAATAAAAGGATGAGCATGAGAAAATTGAACACGGGATGCAAAGAACATGCAGTTTGGTTGAGTGTGTGAATGTGTGCGCGTCTGCGAGCGACAGAGAGATTGAGAGATACATTTTGAGCAGTCTTGCTCCTCCAATGTTTAATTTAAGTCAATGCCTGTGCTCTTACCTCCATATAAGTCTATGCCTGACCTGGGAGTTCTTGGTGGTGTTACTGTTTACAAAGAGGGGGAATGTTAATTCTTAAGCATTACATAGGACAAAATTCACCATTTGATGGCAACCCTTCAAATTTATTAAACTTTCCTCAGATATTTATCAAATATTTAGCGAGAACAAGTTATTTGCTTGTGCTGAAAGGGTCAGCGATGCTTTGAACTTGATTTGTATTCAAAAGTTTATATTAAGTTCACTATTTTTGTCTAAGTGATTTTCTATATTAAAACTGAATTCAAATGTTGCACAGGTCCTCCTGGTGAAAGAGGAAACGATGGATCTCCTGGCCAGGATGGTATGTAAACACATACATGAAAAAAAGCAAATATCAGAATTCCCTGTCTGAGGATATATTTAAGAAAAATAAATAGTAATAACATGCTAATCTAATTTTACTTTTCAATTCATTGTGTTTTCTGTCCAAATTTCCATAAATACCTCCAGCTGTGAGAGAAGCAAGTTGTCCTCAGGCCCCTCTGCAGTGTCCTGTACCTAGATTTCTCTACAGCTTCGTTAGTGACACAAATACTTTCATTGGCTAAAGTTTTTGTCTATGTTTGCAAAGCTTCAAAAAATGTTTAAGTGCTTCCTTGGAGAAGGAGCAGTGGGCTCTGCAGGGACTTTTACATCAAATATTTCTGCAAATGCCTCATTGCAGAGAAATGGCTTCATTGCCACATTTTTAATCGGAGATTTGTAGTTAATGTCGTGGTTTTATTTCCTGGCATGTTGCATAGTGTTTTATAGCATGTGAGTTACATCTCTTTTCCTATTGTGCGATTTTAAGAATTGCTTTCACCTTTCAAGTCACAGTCTTGCATGATCAAATCTTTAACTGTTTAATTTAGAGACATCTAGAAGGGTTAGCTCCCATGGTGGCTTAATAAGTAACTATTACACCCAGTTTGGTACTGAGCCATACGCTCTAAGAAAGTCTTGAGTTCAATCACTGGTCTGCTGAGTTAGCTGATTTTAGCCAAGGTGATATTGAGGTGCTACAATCGTCTCTGGACTAGGGAAGAAAAAAATGAGTCCAGGTTCCTGCTTCCCACTCACTGTCCAGTGAACCCTGCTGGAAAGTGTTTGTGTGGTGCGCTACTTAAGGAGAGGCCTTAGGTGCCTCACACAGTCAGAGTCTAGGCTCACACATTAAGAATGCTCCCTTTGGTGAAGCAGCAGAGAGGGAGAAAAGGGTAAGACAAAAAAAATGATATTTACAGGAT
This sequence comes from Heptranchias perlo, assembly GCF_035084215.1. Taxonomy (NCBI): domain Eukaryota; kingdom Metazoa; phylum Chordata; class Chondrichthyes; order Hexanchiformes; family Hexanchidae; genus Heptranchias; species Heptranchias perlo. The sequence goes on from NC_090349.1 coordinate 29,387,484, forward strand.
GGTAATTGACAGAGCACTATAGGGCTCATTGAGACTCATAATTCAAAGGCTGACTGAATATATGTAAAATAAAATACCCTACATGATTAAATTTGTATATTACAATTTAAATTACATACATTATATTCTGAGACTGAATGTGCAGCATCTACCCCAAAATTAGTAGTCCTCCAACCACAATGCTGGGACTAGGGAAGTGAATTATCTCAGAAAAGTATCTAATTTCTGTATAAAGTAGAATATTAAAATTCAAAATTCAAATCTTGCACCCCGATAACAGAGATTTTGTGATTAAATACAAAAATGGTTCCTCCAAAGTGGGAATTGGAATTTAGTTGGGATAAATGCACATACAATAAGAGCTGGGGTGCAGTTTTTACATGGGTATGACTAATGAACCAGATCTTATGGAAAGGCATAAGTGGTAGTTACCCGGATAAATCAATGGGCTGACAAAATAAGCTCGCAGTGTGTAGAGTTATCAGCTCACTTCCTCTTCCAAATATTACTTATTTCTTTGTCCCTATTGTTAGGTCTTTCATATTCCTGTTTTGACTTCCTATTTTGTGCACCATATCCAGATAAGGGGGGATGCCAATAACCTTGCTTTTGTGACAACTACTGAGAAGAGTGGTCAAAAGTAATTATCCTCCAGTTCTTCCTCCTTTGCTGTGTAGGGCACCTGGCCTTCACTCTGCCACTCTCTTATGGCAGAGTCAAGATCAAGAAGACTGTGGAGAATCGTAGACACAAACCAACATCCTACTACTATCCAGTGGTCATTTGGAGCACTATGCACTGCATTACCTACAAAGTTTCACTAATGGCAGTAATAATTATTCTCCTCTCCAAAATGTTCCTCTTCAAAAATACCTTTTAAATATTCAGTTTTCTCCACTCCAATTGCTATGGCATCGTTAATCTCAGTATATGTTGCTGTGTATATGTAATCATGGTATACAATATATGCACTATTCAGTCCATATGGAACTTTGATAATCTCCTATGATGAAGGAAACTCCCCTGGCAAATAATCAAGAGTCCCATTTAATTAAATTGTAATGGAATAAAGGATGAATTCTGCTACCTAAATAACAATAATGTGCAACCTGTGCTTACGGTCATGCACAGGACAGGCCCAATTAGCCATAATACATAGATGGCTGCTCTGTGCGGGATCCTGGGAAAATAAACACATTTTTATAAAACGGGATTCCGTTAAGTTCCTTACTGTAAATCCTGCAGTGGTATTTTGTTACATTTATTGTCTGTTGATTGCCATCCAAATCTAAAGAAAATGTTTTGTCAGTACAGTACCTGTATGTTGACAGAGTTCAGGGAGAGCAATACTCTTCAGTGTGTTCTTGGCCACAATGTGTGACATTGAAATAAGTCAGCTGTTTAAGTTTCCCACAAAAACAGGGAGCCACCACATAGCTCGTGAGTCGGCTAGTGCAGGATATTTGAATCGCATATTTTAATGACGTGATGTGACTGAGAACTCACTGCAGAGCCCTGTTCCCCAGATATTTTGTCAATATACGGGTACTGTACTGACAACATTTTATGTAGATTTCAATGACACTTCAGAGACCAAAGATGTTACATAATGTCACTGGTCATTTTCAATAAAGAACTAACTTTACCACTAATGTCCTGAGTCAACCTCAACTCACACAGAAATCTTTGCGCATAATGAATGTGCAAACAATGAAGGTTGTAATGTATGTACTTTACTATGTAATGAATAAATTTTCTGTGTGTATATATATTCAGCATGTGATTATGCATAATTCATTGTATAGCATGGGAGAGAGCCTTGCTTAGCCTTTGGGAATTTGACATATGCCGCCCAGGGAAGATTCCACAGACATTTTTCATCTGCTTTCTTCCAAATCAATTGCAATTCCTGGACATATGATGGTTTTGCCGCATTTCCTTGCAGTTGAGTGTTGTTTCAGATTGTGTTTGTTCACTGCCGGATTCATGACTTTTCAGCAAGCACCTTGAAAATATCCGACTTTTGAATATTCTAGACACTTACATATCGGGCCCTTCAAACCTGTGGTACCAGTGAAACTCAAGATTACCAACTCATTAGAAGTTTTGATCTTGCTGGTCTTCTATTTTATTATATTCACCCCATAATCCTCTTCTCCAGGAGGTTTATGTTGAACTACAGTTCAACAGTGACCAAGTACAGATTAATTTAGATTGCTTTAGTGGGATTAATTTTGGATTTCTGTAGCAAAGAGCCAGCACCTGCATGATAGGTTGAATGGCCTCCTTCTGTGCTGTAACTGTCATTGGTTCTGCAGTATTACGTACTGTTCCTTACCCAAGTCGCCATTTGTGAGTTGTAAATAATACAATCTCAGATTTTTAGAACCGTTTTCTCTAGGTGATGTCACAGTAGTTCCTGTAAACTGACCTTCAAATGGAAACTACGCCTTTTCAAAAATTGTCCCTCAGCAGAGGTGTGTAGAGCAAGGATTAAATCACATTACTTCCAGTAATCTGCTTACTCAGTAAAACAGTCTTTTTCTACATTACCAAACTCATTTCATAATGGCAGATATTAAACTCAGGCCAGTTTAAAGATTGCAATCACTAATGTATTTATACAATTGAAGCAAGATATGAATCACAAAAGTTCAACAATTACTGAAAGTACAAGGCCCACATACAATAACAAGGTTCAAAGGGGCTCAACTGCCTTTAGTAAGGAAGTTCTGGTGGAAAAATAAAATCTCTGATACTTGTTGAATAATGTACTAGAAAGCCAAATTCTACAATGCCTTCATTTTCTCATATTAGATTCAAAGTATTGGCATATTGTTTTGTGTCAAAATGTTACTTTCTACATTGTGACATACGTTCATAGAACAAAACAGAGTATACCAGGACACTGGCTTTTAACCACTGAAATCTTTTGAAGTAGAGATTTTCTGACAGGCTTCATAATATTACATGCAGTGGACTAGAGACAAAAACATGAATAATTAGATTATGCCACCATGTAGCTCAAGAAAATTCACACAATCCAATCAGAACATTACACAAACTTGACTATTGTGATGCCATAAGGCATCAATGAGAGCCACTTTAAAGTTTTGAAAAATAGACATTGTCTGCTCTTTAAATATAAAAGAAAATAATTCCAAATGTGTGATAGCGAGCCTAGAAAGTGATTCTGGAGAGTGTCACAGGCAGACCTGATTCTTTCTGATGTTCAAGTACACGAATATCCAGCAGGGCTCATTGAGCAGTGATTTAGAAGTGGGAACATCAGCTGATCCCCTCTTTTCCCCCCCTCCCCCTTATCTTGGGAATGCTTGGGTCAATATTATCAATGAACCGCTGCCCTGGGTTGAGGTCAGCATAGACCAGGGATCAAACCTTTGTTGTCTACATGGTTCAGCAGCAAACTACTTGGCGCATTTACCCACTTGGCAGGGAAGCTGCAATCCTAGGCATTTATACTAGTGAACTGATGGGGGGGGGGGTGGGGAGTTCACCCATTTACCCAGTTAACATTGCATTTATTGATGAGCATGATGGAGTCTTTCTTTCACATCTACTCAATCAGGTCAAAATGCAAGTTTCTTAACTGATATAAAATATGACTTCCATTGTTTTAATAAACAATAAAGTAGAACATTTTTACAACTTCAGTAACGTATTATCCCTTTTTAATTCTCATAAATATTTGCATTCTTCTATTGTCTTGTGTTTTTTTTTAATTTCTTCTTTACTCATTAATTATTCCAGGTCCAAGGGGTGAGCCAGGCATTCGCGGTCCATCTGGAATCCCAGGAACAAAAGGACCTGTGGGGCCACCAGGTCAGTGTTTTCTCCACTACATTTAAAGCCAAACAACAAATTTGCACGTTTTAGGTGTCCGTTTTGATACATTATTAACTAAGTCAATGTAGGAAGGTAATAATAAGCTTTAAGCAAATACAGATGTAAAAAAAATACTTGAGTGAAATATAGAAAGTTGTGGAAAGACAAACTGAAATGATTAATCTGTTTTTTATTTTTCATGCTCAGCTGTGAGGAGCAGTTGAAAGCCAGGCTTGTGCCTAGTGCTCTGCTGACAGATCTCACAGATCTAAGCACTATGAACTTGACAAATCGCTGCTACAGCTTTTTAAACCATTAGATTTGTAGTATGTTCCCAGCTGACACAGAGTAACCACGGTAAAAATAACATTCCTGACTGGAAGTTGAGGTGAAATTATCGCGCTAAAAACATTGGGAGAGATGTATAATGGGCGGATGATCCGATATCACCCATCTTACACTATCACTCAAAGTCAAAGTTACCCTCATTGAGTACAAAACCACTCTCCTGATCAACCCTATGCCCTCTTTTTCAATCAGCTATCTAATTCATTCTACTTACCTTTTCTCCTCTAATGATTTTCTTTCTTTTAAACTCAAATAGTTTTTTTTCCCTCATTTCTTCTATTTATTTTCTTCTGCTTTCCTTTTTAACTTGTTGTTCGTTTCATTGTGCATTTTCTCACATTCACAGTTCCAGTTTTCGGTTTGAATGTTCTTTGCTTTTCTTGATCTGCGTTTTTTGCGTTTCTCTAAACTACTCTTCTATTTTTTTGCTCTCTCTCTCTTGTTTAGGTTACCATTTTTCTTTCTGTAAGTCCACTGTTTTTCTTTGTCTATTTCAGCGGTGTTGGAGATTTACAGGGCTGTATGTGGGAAGACTGTATGCAGTAGGGCTCACTGTAATGTAAGCCTTGCTGCTCCAAAATGGCAGTAATGGACAACTACAGAAAAAGGCTACTTACAATTAAAGTTTAGAGTTATGGAGCATGCATATTAAACAAACCAGAGTGTACTAAGGCCGCAAGTGCCTGAGAACCAGTGCAAAGGCATCAATAAGAGTCATGAAGGGGCTGAGTTTCCACTTCAATGCACCAGCAGCAGAGAGAACAGAAAACTGGGATCAGAGCATTGGCCTAGAAATTGGATGGCACCGTGCCCATTTATTGGACTCGAAACAGGCACCTAAGCCTCCAGTATGGTGGGCAGGAAGTGCACGTTCATTACGAGCTGGAGGTACACCACCTGCCATATTGGTGTCAGCAAAAGAAAGGTATCCAAGGCCCACACCTGAAACAGGCGTTAGGCCCTTTGCATATTCAAATAAGGGGCCAACACCTGTTTGAGGCCCCCTCTGCAATATTGGGTTGCCTTGAACGCAGCTGGCACAAGGCACCACAATTGTGTGGGACAGGCTAGATGGACCAGAAGGCCTTTTCCTATCCGTCATTGTTTGTATGTACCAGGTCTACATGCTTAAAGGATCGATGCAGAATGCAACCAACAAGGTAAGTGTTTAAAATATACTTACCTGAATATGGAGTCAGGAGGAGCTCCTCCCAGCTCCATGTTCAAACCACACGGGTCACTGCCGGCCACTGCTCCCCTCGTTCCTCCCCTCCACCTCCAATTGTGACCTCAATCTCCCCCCACCCCTTGATGGCGACCCACCTTTCCCGATCCCAACCACCGCCACCCTCCCTTCAAGCTACCGCAACCCTCCATCCCGATTGCCCCCCGCCCATATCGCCCCCTGTCCCAGTCCCCTTTAAGCTCTTACCTGAGGGCCGCTGCTGGCGATACAGAGGACTGATCTTTGAGTCCACTTCTCCGGCGAGCTGCCTGGGGACGCCCATCAGGTGTCGGCAACTCTTTGGCTCGATGATAATGAGACCCAATGTTACGTGTGCCTCGGGCCTATCCATTCTGGCCCACTTTAAGCAGCAGCACCAGCACAGTTCTGCTTCTGTTCAGGAAATCCTGACCTCTGTGTCCCCTGGGCTTGATGCAAATCACACTGGGGGCACACCAACTGCATGTAGATGAGGAGACAGCAGAAAACCGTAGGGAATTCCCCTCTGTGCACCCACAGCAGAAAACACCAGATCATCGATATCAGGCCCAAAAAAAATTAAAGGGGAAATTACAACATTTTTCTTCACACAGATCGTGGTTGGAATGTGGAATTCTCTGCTACAAATCATTGCTGAAGCAGAATCCATAAATTCTTTTGAAAGGGAATTGGATAGATTTTTGAAAAACAACTACTTGCATTTATATAGCACCTTTAACTTAGTGAAACATCCCAAGGCGCTTCGTAGGATCGTAATCAGAGAAAAATTGACACCGAGCAAAGAAAGGAGACATTAGGATAGTTGACTTGGTCAAAGATGTAAGTTTTAAGGAGCGTTTTAAAGGAGGAGAAGTGAGGCAGAGAGGTTTGGTAGTGAATCCCAGAATTCAGGGCCTAGACAGCTGAAGGCAAGGCCGCCAATAGTATGGCGAAGTAATTTGGAAAAGAGAGATATTCAACAATATCGAGAATGAGCAGGAATGTGGGACTACACTGGGTGATTCATGTGGAGTAAAAACACCAGTATTGACTTGATGGGATAAATGGCCAGTTTCTGTGCTGTCACATTCCACGATTCCATATTATTCTTAATCCTGGTTCTTACGTTGCAGAAATGAAAAGCCACATGGGCACATGATGGTTTTTTTTAAACACAGACTTGAACCTCGTTCAGCATTGTGCTGGTACTGCTGCTGATACCTCCAACTGGGAGGTTAGGGTGTTCTTAGTCACATACTATGTCATGATGCTATCCACACTGTTCCCGGACAGTCAGCTCAGGTGGAATAAGCTTCTTTGCAGTCACATGCTGTTGTATCCAGCAGCCCATCCTACCACTGACTCAGATGAGGCAAATGAGTGTGAGTGACAGGCAACACTGGGACTTAAATTCATAATCTTTTGCATAAGGGTTAAGCAGTCAGACCTATTGACAGTGGTGTTTTGAAATTTAATGCACCCAGACTGGGCTGCTTGAGTTGATGGAATAGCTGGAATATGGTCTTGTGTTTTTCGCAGTGATGTGATGTGTAAAACATGAAATTTAAATGACATTGTAATATCATTAGACGATGATGTTTAATATACAAATTCATAGAAGCCCCCATTATGAAACATTTTTAAAAAATTTTTTAGAGAAAACCACAAAAACAGGTCTCCTTTGTAATTCTTTTGACAGAATAATGAATGTGCTTTCAGGGAAGTAAGCATTTCTGGATATGTAAATTTTACTCAGCTCCCCATCTAGTATTTTTTTCACTGTGAGCCAGTTTATCTATATTTCCATCTTAACAGAACTGGATCCCATCCAATTCTGCTACTTGTAGATGAGTGTTCTGTTTTGACATTTTTAGGTTAGACCCCACAGTCTTATAAATTAAACCTTTTAGATGAACAAAACCAAACTTCAGTCATAAGTGTACTGAATGTGCTTTTAATTTAACAAAAAATGTGTATAAATACCACTCCTTTAAAAATGACATTAATGCACATAACCATTTCTGTCTGTTGCCTATTTGCAAGAGGATTGATTTATGCTTGTTGGTCGTTGGCAAGCAAGCTTGCTACTACAGACATGTGCTGTCTCCTAACTAGGGTGAGTGTCATAAAAACGTGGTGTGATTGAAGTTATTACAGCTGGGGACCTGATGTTGTAGGGTTTACAAAACAATGCACCATGTTCTTATCTGGTGTACCTGGTTAGTTGTAGTTAGATGCAGGTCAGAGTTGAGGCTGCAACAACATGAATGACTTGACATTAAAATGAATATCTCCCTTTGCTTACATAAATGTTAATTCAGGAGTTTCAAATCCAGTTCGACATGTTAATCTCTGCCAATCTCCTGTCAACTTGGAATTTCCAAGCCATCATTCTTTAATGAACATTGATTTCCAGATGATATAATGTAATTATGAAATCTTTACTAATCAGAAAACATACACAGAGAAACATTATGTATCCAGTCATTAAGCGGTTTAAAATGAGTGGACATAGATGTAAGATTAAATGCAAGAGATTTCGGAGAGCAGGCAGGAGAAACCTTTTCACACAGAGGGTTGTGAGGCTGTGGAACGCACCACCAGAGTTACTGGTTGCAGCAGAGACCAAGTCAAGAATAGGTTAGATAGATGGTTCAAGGAAAGAAGAATAAAGGGATATGGGCACATGGGATTAGGACTACTGCTCGTGTGGAGGATAAACACCAACACGAACTGGTTGGGCCAAACTGCCTATTTCTGTGTAGTAATTTATATGTAATTCTATGTATGTAGGTGTGTCACATCTATAAGGATTATCTCAATAGTTTTCTAAGGCACCTAACATTAAATATTGTGGAATATATATTTGAAGCTGACTTTTTGATTGAGATTCAGTTAAAATGAATTGTATCATAGAGAATGAACTTGTGTTTTAAATAAATATTAGTTCCAATTACATGCTTCTTGGCTCGTGGATAATGCATCATATTTTTGTGATATTGAGTAATACAAGCCAGGAAAGTATTAGTCCCTCGTTTGATTCCTAGTCTGTGCTGAGTTGACAAATCTCCACTGGGGTAGCTTTGTGCGTGCAGCAACTGGCTTCTCCGGGCTAGAAACAGATAAAATTAGCCATGGTTCTGCTACTTATCATTATCTGGTAACCCTTGCTGAAAAATTGTGTTACTGATGAGTTAAGCACAGGATCAAGTTCACCTGTGGTACTTCCCGACAGTCAAATGTCTTGCCAGCATTCATTATCCAGGCTCATACATGAAGGATAACCACTTGGGTGATTGGGAGAGTTGCTGACACCTATTGAGCCATATCAAACCATGAGTTACCACCTTCAGTACAGGAGTGGTAAGAGGACAAATCAGAGGGAAAATTGGAGGGAAAGAAGTTACTAATTATGTAGAGGACAAATGGACCAAGAAAGAATATTGTGCATATAAATTCATCCTTTCAACCATTAACCACCACTTCTCCCCAACCCTCTACCCCTCCTCTCCCCCAGTATGTCCAGTGGACACTTCACAAACTGAATGTTCATATTTTACGGTAAATTTTGGATTCCACCTCTTCAAAAATGTTGAAGGTCCAATCTGGGAGTATTTAACAATTGTCTAGAATTCCACCGATTTCAATTATATGTTCATTTTTTTTAAAGAAAGCAACAGGATGTGAGCCAAAGCATTAAGATTGCAAGTATTTTGGTGACAGAGTGCATGTTGAAAAGAAATGATTAAATCTGTGCACAGTACATTAGTTTTGTGTACTTTGGAATAATGTTGCCAATTCTTGTCACAGGGAGATTGCTATAGGTTTTAATTAAATGCTACATTTATTTCATTCATGGCATTCTGTTTTCAAGATTCACAGTAATTCTCACTCCAGAACCCTTGTATGTAGACAAATCTACTGCTTCTTTGAATATAGATTTATCCCCTATCTTTAAGTTGTCAAAGCAACCACTGGGTTATGCACTTTTCAGATGGTGCTGATATTTGAAGAAAGTTTCGTGATTTCTTCTTCAACCATACATTCAATTAAAATAAAGAAGGCTTTGGATTAATTGTCAGATAATTGTGTCTCTGTGTACGGACTTGCTAATGGGTTGATTATCTTTTGGGGTTCTCTATAGTTTTGAAGTATTTGTTAAATTACTGACACCGTGTTTGCAAATGACTTCACTGAAAATGTTTTAAATCCTAATTTTGATTTGTTTGGTATGGTATCTGCCTCAAGCTGCAGAAAACTCATTAAACATAGCCAATTCAGGCAAATTAATGTAGAATCTTCTATATTAGCTTAAAAGTGCAATCCACCTGCTGCCATGTTTTATTAAGCACGTTTTAATGAGTTTGCTTATATACCCAAGTGACCCTGTGAATAAATAACAAGTTCACAGATCCGTTTATAAACGCTGAACAAAGCTAAGAACCAATACAATGAAAAATGTTTCAAAGAAAGTTGGTACAACCTATTAATATAGATTATTTATCACATACTGGAATATGAGAAATATAAGGTAATAAATAATCGCTAATAATAGATTTTATATCATGGGCCGGAAATTGCTCTGAGCGGCAAACCAGCAGTGCTTGCCACTCATTAGATTTAAAATCGCCCACTAAGTTACTGTGTTCTTTTTGGCGGCAACTTTCTTGAACTGAGAGTTCAAATAAGATCAGCGTTCTTTCCCGGGCTGTGTGAGTAGTGAAAGGATCGCTAAAGCCCCTCAACCACTCAGCTTGAAGCAAGCCATGCTGTGAGAACCAGGAAGCAGTTCATAGACAAACCGCGCAAACTAAAAACCAGGAAGTGCCCGATAAGGTATTATAAAATGACATAGAGAAAGTGAAATAAAGAGCTGATAAGATTAAAAGACTGAGATTAAAGAGACAGAAGGAAAGTAAAAAAAAATTAAGATCTTTTAATTTTTAAAAAAATGTTAAATGTCCAAAATCTATTAAAATCAGGAGAAATGAGAGTCCACATTTTTAAAAGTTAATTTTTAGTTGTTTGGCAGTCATCGAGACTTACCACACCGTTAAAATTTAGATTAGACCTGATATAACTGAGCGTAACTGTTTTGTGGTGAGATTAGTTTGGTTCCAGCTGGGCAGGAGAGCAAGTTAACGCTGGTCTGTTGAATGCAGCCGGCGAGGTCCCTTTAACACGAAATTTTCAGATCACCAGCGAACCAGGAAGAGCAAGTTCTGGATTTCCGTGTTTGACTGCACATGGGCAGTTGCCAAAACTTGCTCTTCGATTTTGCCACTAATAACGGTGAGCGCTGTTAGGCTTATTTTAAAAGCAATTTCCGGCCGCATTAATCTATTTTTTTCCTTCACTGATTTTCTTTTCCTACCCCTTCTCTCAGTAGTAACTCCCTTTTTTTTTTGAAAGAAAAATAGCATGAAGAAGTTGTCTGAATACCATTTTCTCCCCATCTCTCATGAAGTGCTGATTCATGTTGACATATAATTGCATGGCACACATTGCTCCCGCCTGCCATGCTGAAGAGGGCACTCTTCATACAAGAGCCTAAGCAGTGAATGTCTGCAGATTAGGTGATGATGCAGCTACCACAGCTAAGCCTGATTCTTGCCTTGCTCAGTACCCACTCTCTTTACTTCCCCCATACACACAAGCAGACACTTTCAATAGGAATAGCTAGAAAATTGGTAAGAGTGGAACCCTGGCTTTTTTTGCCCCTACCTAACCCAGGAGGGCTACTTGATGCCAATTGCAATGTCTCCATTGTCAATGGCTGAGACCAACTAATTGAGTACTGACCAATTCAGGCAAATTAATGTCGAATCTTCTGTGTTTATATTCACTTGAAAAATTAGTTAAATGTTAGCTGTGTTGTTTGAAAATAAACATAAAAGTTCATGTGTACTTGCAGATTCATGTGCGGCCATGTTTTATTAAGCGCTTTTTAATGAGTTTGCTTATTTTTTTTATTCGTTCATGGGATATGGGCATCGCTGGCAAGGCCAGCATTTATTGCCCATCCCTAATTGCCCTTGAGAAGGTGGTGGTGAGCCGCCTTCTTGAACCGCTGCAGTCCGTGTGGTGAAGGTTCTCCCACAGTGCTGTTAGGAAGGGAGTTCCAGGATTTTGACCCAGCGACAATGAAGGAACAGCGATATATTTCCAAGTCGGGATGGTATGTGACTTGGAGGGGAACATGCAGGTGGTGTTGTTCCCATGTGCCTGCTGCCCTTGTCCTTCTAGGTGGTAGAGGTCGTGGGTTTGGGAGGTGCTGTCGAAGAAGCCTTGGCGAGTTGCTGCAGTGCATCCTGTGGATGGTACACACTGCAGCCACTGTGCACCGGTGGTGAAGGGAGTGAATGTTTAGGGTGGTGGATGGGGTGCCAATCAAGCGGGCTTTTTTGTCCTGGATGGTGTCAAGCTTCTTGGGTGTTGTTGGAGCTGCACTCATCTAGGCAAGTGAAGAGTATTCCATCACACTACTGACTTGTGCCTTGTAGATGGTGGAAAGGATTTGGGGAGTCAAAGCTTATTTACCCTGCTAGATTTAATTCTCCAGGCCTTCCAGGTTTGTCTGGAATTTCTTTTTAAGGTATTTTAGCATCTTTCTTCTCCCAGCCCCCGTTGTCCTGGCCCTTTTCATTTCACAGTACTGTACATCATCTCCAGCTGAGTGGCTGGGCTTGGGTTCTGCTCCCAAACCTCTTGCATGCCATAGCTGGTCATGGGATGATGTACAAGTGTGGACTGAAGTGACTTTTCTTCCAGTTTCCACCCTTCACCTAAAGGCAGTGTTTGACCTTCTCTCCCTGAGATTGTGCAACTGAAATCAGTAACTCGCTGTGTTTAAATTTGCTGACATGAACCCATATCCTAGTACGGGGTGATGGTTTACATTATAGCTTGGATTGCATTATAGCTTCAGTGGACCCCAACAATGTACAGTCTTCATATGAGCAATTTCACTATTTTCACTCTGCTGACACCGAGTATATATTGGTTATTACAGTACTGTACATATTAGAATTGTCACTAAGGTCAAAATTGATACAGAAATTAGCCACTCTGATTTGATCTCTGTACCAGAAAGGATTTCAACAAAAGGATTTTAAAAGGTACTTCCATTTGATAAATCTGGTGATAAAATTTAACGTTGGAAATTTTAATTTCCATTACACTTAATGAAAGTAAAGCAAGATGAAAATTACAAGCAAAGAATAGTATTTTTGTGAACAAGCTTTGATTGAGTTACATATTCTGATGAATCATGTTACATAGCACTTGCAAATAACATTGAGGTTCTTGTACATTCGCATAAATTTGACTAGCACGACACACTAGTAGGGCAAGATTTCATTGCCTCAAGGTTTAGGTCAAGCAGAGGAAGCTTGTTGGACACTAGGTTCGGGTGTATTTCCTATTGATGTTTCGGTGGGATTGTTGGGACTTCAGTATTTGCTTGTTGAGCCTAATTCCCCTTTAGCCATGAGGGGAGTGAAGAATACGTTTAATAGTTGAACAGAGGAGAATGCAGGAACTACAACACTGTGGTCAGTGTATTATGAAGAGCTTTACTTATTAAATGTTGTTAGAAAAGAGCTTGAGACAAATAGAGGATTTTGCCCATGGTTTTTTGTCTCTTGATTTAAAATAAAGATAAAAAATACTTACAGAGTTAAATATTGTGTTAAAAGTCAGCAAGTTGGAAGGCAACAGTGTATGTTGACATGCAAATATTTTGATTGTAAAGTTGTTAGAGCTGATGTCCCAGAACAGTCCCTGTTAACTGTTTGCATAAGTCACCCATCAATTCAATTATAGATTGATGCTTGTTGCTTTGTTGGATTGTTTTGTTAAATGGCGTATTCACCCGGTGGGGCTGATTTTAACTTTCGGCGATGGTGGAATACACCCAGTATTGGATCGGCTGCCGTTAAACATCCCGCCTGATCGGGCAGAGTCTATAATGGGTGGCTGCTCTGCTACTGGCCGTTTTCCGCTACTGCCAAAAGTAGTAATCGGCCGAAATCAGCCCTTTTAAATTTTTTCAAATTGGTCCACTGAGAATTACCTGAATGGAAATTCCTTTTAGATAAAAGGCGAATCCTGGCCATATTTGTTACAGGAGTGGTAAATTTTACTCAGTATGGCTTTGTCTTGCTGTGAAGATCAGGGCTAGGGCAGAGTTCCGTAAACACGAACCTGTGTTATTCCTGCAAAGACCATATTCTATTTTTGCTGAGGAACAAAACTGAGCATTTCCTTCTGACAAGTGCACTATCTCAAGTTCTGCAAATGTAAGGAATCTTACAACACCAGGTTATAGTCCAACAATTTTATTTTAAAATCACAAGCTTTCGGAGATTATCTCCTTCATCAGGTGAGTAGTGAATGAGAACTTCTCAAATCGCATATCTTATATTAGGCTGGGACACCATCACACCAATCAAAGGTGTCGTTGGTGTTCAGACAGGTTAGCCACGGAAAACAGTAGGTCCCAGTATGCTGAATACACATTGTGTCAAATTACACAGACAGAGAGAACACACGGAACAGCCATGGGGACCAAATTCGCACCCCAATACGCCAACATTTTCATGCACAAGTTCGAGCACGACTTCTTCACTGCACAGGACCTCCAACCAACGCTATACACCAGATACATCGACGACATTTTCTTCCTATGGACCCACGGCGAAGAATCACTGAAGAGACTACACGATAACATCAACAAGTTCCATCCCACCATCAAACTCACCATGGACTACTCCTCAGAATCGGTTTCTTTCTTGGACACACAAATCTCCATCAAAGACGGGCACCTCAGCACCTCACTCTACCGCAAGCCCACGGACAACCTCACGATGCTCCATTTTTCCAGCTTCCACCCTAACCACGTCAAAGAGGCCATCCCCTATGGACAGGCCCTGCGAATACACAGGATCTGCTCAGACGAGGAGGAACGCGATGGACACCTACAGACGCTGAAAGACGCCCTCATAAGAACGGGATATGCTGCTCGACTTGTCGATCGACAGTTCCGACGGGCCACAGCAAAGAATCGCATAGACCTCCTCAGAAGACAAACACGGGACGCAACCAACAGAGTACCCTTCGTCGTCCAGTACTTCCCCGGAGCGGAGAAACTCCGCCATGTTCTCCACAGCCTTCAACATGTCATCGATGACGACGAACACCTCGCTAAGGCCATCCCCACGCCTCCACTACTTGCCTTCAAACAGCCACCCAACCTCAAACAGACCATCGTTCGCAGCAAATTACCCAGCTTTCAGGAGAACGGCGTCCACGACACCACACAACCCTGCCACGGCAACCTCTGCAAGACATGCCAGATCATCGACACAGATACCACCATCACACGAGAGGACACCACCCACCAAGTACATGGTTCATACTCCTGTGACTCGGCCAACGTTGTCTTACCTCATACGTTGCAGGAAAGGATGAACGGACACCACGCAACAATCGCCAGACGGAGGGTTCCCTCCCAGTCGGGGAACACTTTAGCAGTCAAGGACATTCAGCCACCGATCTTCGGGTAAACATTCTCCAAGGCGGCCTTCGAGACACACGACAACGCAAAATCGTCGAGCAGAAATTGATAGCCAAGTTCCGCACCCATGAGGACGGCCTCAACCGGGATCTTGGGTTCATGTCACGCTACACATAACCCCACCAGCAAGGGAGAAAAAAGTTATCTGTTTTTATTACAACTGAAAATTCTCTCTCTCTCTCTCTCTCTCTGCCTTTCAGGTCTCTTTCTCTCTGTCTGTGTAATTTGACACAATGTGTATTCAGCATACTGGGACCTACTATTTTCCGTGGCTAACCTGTCTGAACACCAACGACACCTTTGATTGGTGTGATGGTGTCCCAGCCTAATATAAGATATGCGATTTGAGAAGCTCTCATTCACTACTCACCTGACGAAGGAGATAATCTCCGAAAGCTTGTGATTTTAAAATAAAATTGTTGGACTATAACCTGGTGTTGTAAGATTCCTTACATTTGTCCACCCCAGTCCATCACTGGCATCTCCACATCAAGTTCTGCAAGGCAGTTTACAAAGGATCTCATCCCCTTGTAAACTGAACTAAGATGGCTGCATTTGTACTTGTCTCTGTGACTCTACTCTTATATAAACTGTAACAGTTTAGCCTTTTTCCAGAAAATGCCTACATAGCTAATATTATCAGTGTTCTAAAACAATGAGAGTGCTGCTCCAATAGCGAATTTACAATGAAGGTAGGCTATCATGTCCGAAGGCACACTGTTACCCCATATACTAAACACATTAGGTTACGTTTCTGACCATAGGGAGAATGGGCTCACCGATGGAAGCTGCCATTTATCAGTGAGAGCTTAGAATTTGGGAGCGAACATGAATTGTGATACATAATGTAAACAAACAATTACACTACTGATGGAATTTGATAACTCTTGCAGCCTCTGTTATAGAAGCCATACTTTGAGCCTTATTGGACTGAATCCAATGATCCAGCATTACTTGTAATCCAACCCTCCCTGATAGTGCTTAATCGGACTTCTTTCTAATGAACTGCAGAGAAGTACAATGTTTTCTATTCTTGTGCTACATATTGTTTTCATTGTTAACAGAGTTACTTTTGACCCAGGGAATTATGTTATTAGCACAAATATGTTTTTCTAGGACAGATAGCACATTTCAGATGTACCCAATAAAAGTAAAACAAGACTCCCTTCCTTTGCTTAATTATTGCTGCTGTTTATCTTAAATTAGACATTTGCTATTGAAATATAGTCATTGACCCCCAAAGAGTTATGAAGAGCAAGTGTTTCAGATTATGTTGGCAGTAGGGACTGGATCCGAAAGCTTTGGGCCAGATATTGTGACACCTCCAACAGCTGTGATAACACAAAATAAAAACAGTTTCCCAATAGTCTCGTCTCCCTCAGCAGCTGCCTGACAGTGAAAAAAAAAATGACTATCTACTGGTCCCTGCTGTTTTGGTGCGAGAGACTTTGAATGGTTTCCATTGCTTATTTAATATAGAGTTGCAGATGTAAATAGCTTCAAATAGATCATTTGTCCCACAGAACTGAAAAATGATACCTATATAAATATTTTGTTTTAACAGGTGTAGCATGTACTAGTGAAATGATGTCAGTCAATGGAAATAAATGTTAATTTATTTTCCCTTTTTTTCTGTTGGAAATTTGTGCTGCTTTGATCCTTTAATATAACATTAAAAATTTCCTGCTGCTATAAGTATCTTTTGCTGCACGTGATATATAAGTAACAGTAGAATGGATTCAATTGGATAATTCTAATCATCATGGGCTATATTTTTTACAACACGCTAATGATAAAGAAATTGTTTCCCTGCTCTGTACCCCGCTGACTTTTTCACTGACATTAGCAAATGGAGAGGCCATACCTCATTATGTTTATCCTAAAGGTAAAGTACTAAGTGTATAAATGTAAATGAAGGACATTGTGTGCTGCCATTAAAAAGATCCATCTTGCCTGATGAACTTTATCATCAAATCTGGAGAATGTTGGATGTGTGAACACGTGGGAAATCCTTCTTCAGAAAGTTGTATTCCCACAGGTGGAGCGAAGTCTGTGGGCATGATTTTAGCATGGTGAAGGGATCTCAGCAGTCGGAGGGTTAATGTGCTCGTGGGAAACCCGGAAAAAAATTTCCTACCTTTTCTCGAGCGATCGCGACTTAATTGAAGGCTCTTAATGTGGCTTCCAGGTTTGGCATCCCCACGCTGCACAGCGGGCGCACTGCGCACCCGAATGGCATGCTGATGAGGTGGATTATTTAAAGGGCCATTGCAAGTATGGCTTTTGAGGGAAAAAGATTAAATTTAAAGGGATTGGGCAGCACAGGACCAAGCCAGCACCCCAGTTCATGTGATTCCTCACTTGAGTTGCTACTGACCGGGGTGAGGATGAGGGGGGACGAGCTGTACCTGGGGGATAGGAGGAAGTGCCCTGACTCTGCCACCAAGAAGGCCTGGCTCGAGGTGGCAGAGGAGGTGACCAGCAGTGGTAACGTATCCCGGACTTGGGTGCAGTGCAGGAAGCACTTCAATGACCTAACCAGGTCAGGAAAAGTAAGTACAGTTACTGATTCACCTGCATTCTGTGGTGCACATTATCCCTCCCCCCCACACACACTCTGCCCTGCAAAGCGTACTCCATCACATCACACCTCACACCCACTTAAGGCTCAGCATCAACTTACCTTCATTTTCTGTGCACTTCATTTGTGCACCCAGCACTCCCACTCACCCCAATGCTGATGCAATGTGATCAATCTGTCGTGTAGTCACCCTCTGATGCATCTCTTTCTTTGTCAGCCTACCCAAAGCAATCCATCCATCCATCAGGTGACCCCGTCACCCTCACTCACTCACGCATCTCTACTTACTCCCCTTGTAGGAGAAGAGAGTGCAAAATGGAAGGGAGAGGAGTCAGACTGGAGGGGGGACACCACAAATAATGGCCCTCACAGAGGTGGAGGAGGTGGCCTTGGAAATCAGCCGAATGGTGGAGTGCCTGGCCATTGGGGGTGCTGAGACTGACAACCCACAAACGTCTGATGACGGAACTTTAACATCCCCCACACACAACATGAATTGATGTTAACAATGATTGACCTGTTGCACACCTCAGTATGCTCATCGCAACATCACTTCTGCGATGATTCTTAATATTGCTGTATGTTCTCTTCCAGGGCCTTCAACGAGTGAAGGCATGGATGAGGGCGATTCCTCAGAGGATCTCCCGGCCTCTGAGGGCGCACCGTCACATCTTAGTGAGCCATGCACCAGCGCAGATACTCATACCTTGGTGGGTCCTAATAGAGAATTAGTTGGGTTGTCACCTGGTGATGCACCACACGCAAGTGAGCGCGAGCAGACACTGGTGGCAGGGCAGCTGTGGAGAGTCCACGTTAGTGCGTGCACTCCTCTCCAAGCTCTGCTCAGCTGGACACAGATGTTGAACCCCGGGGGCCATCCCTGAAAAGGAGAATGATTGAGGTACAGCAGCATCTTTGCGACATACTGGAAGAGTTGCCACACTCAGTCTCCACATTAGCAAAGAGGATGGAGGAGTCCACCTCCAGCATTAGTGGACTAGTGGTGTAGGTAACTGTGTAATGGAGAGAATGGCAGCCTCCATGGCACTTCATGCACGGCTTACAAATGAGTCCATTCAGGCCCTGGCAACGGTCGTGCGGACTCAGGGTGAACAACATTCTGCCGCCTTAAACAGGCAGACAGATACATTAGAAGTGGTCTTACAGGGCATCACACATGTCCTCCAAGCTGTTGTCCATCAGAGTGGTAGGAGTGATGTGGCCCTGGCCCAGGAGAGGGATGATGGCAAAAGGGGGCATGGAAGTGGGGACTCCACTCAAAGCGCCCCCACGTCTCACCCGTTGCTCACCCCCCTCACCGGTACCCGCAATGATGACTCCTCTCCAGATGGCCGAGTCCGGCCCTGCACAGGTGCAGATAGAGCAGTCTTTGGAGGGGCCCTCACGGGCTCCACAACCCAGAGGTCGTAGGCCGAAAGCATCTGAGCAGTCAGGGCATGAATCTGAGCAACCTCTGCTGAAGGCACAGGGGATGCACCACGTAGAAGTGCTAGGAAGAGGAAGTCTAAGGTTTTATAATCACCAAGGGAATGCACAAGTGTGTCTGACAGAATGTCATGTTTTTCATTTATATTTGGTTTTTGTTAACTGCACATTAAATGTTATAATTCTCAGCAGTAATGCCACGTCTTGCCCATTCTTGAGTCCCTTTTGTGAAAGCGCACTTTCATGTGCTTCATCATGAATGGCAAGACTTGATGCCACCCATCGGGTGTGTTTACAATGGGTGAATGTGTGGTTGTAGGAATGTTTTGTGCAACATGTGGGGGAGACTGGTGTTGGTGGTGGTGCTCATTCCAGGTGGTCTGAGTACTTGACTATCATCACTTTGCAGATCTCCTTTATGAGAATCTATCAAATATGAGTGACTCCCTGGCATCACGAGCAGCCAGATAAGCCGCTGGTCTGCCGATGGGTTGCCCATCGTCATCCGCCCCCCTCCTCCTCTTCAATGTCGATGGCAGATGCAGTTGCTTCATGAGCACTTGGGACCTCATCCACCGGTAACTCTGTTGAGCGATATTGTTCAGGACGCAACACACGACTATTATTCTACACACCCTCGTCGGTGAGTACTGAAGGGATCCCCCAGATCGATCCAGGCACCTGAAGCGCATCTTGAGCATTCCTATGGCTTGTTCAATGACAGACCTGGTGGTGATGTGACTGTCATTGTACCGCTGCTGTGCCTCGCCGGTGGGGTTTCTCAGAGGTGTCATGAGTCACGTCTGCAGGGGGTATCCCTTGTCTCCAAGAAGCCAGCCCTTAAGTCTGTCTTGTGCGTGAAAGAGGGCCGGGATAATGGATTCGCACAGAATGAAGGAATCACGGCAGCTGCAAGGGAAATTGGCACACACCTGCAGAAACCTCTTCCGGTGGTCGCAAACCAGCTGCGCATTGATGGAGTGATGTCCCTTTCTGTTGATGAACAGTCCTGGCTCACGTGCAGGTCCTCGGATTGTTACATGCGTGCAATCAATTGCACCCTGTACCCGTGGAAAGTCAGCCAGAGAGTTGAAACCCATTGCCCTCTCAATCTGGTTGACATCATCGATGGGGAAGTTGACATAGTTGGATGCCCTGGCAAACAAGCCATCAGTGACCTGTCGTATACACTTATGTGCTGAAAACTGAGGTCCTGGCAATGTCACCGGTGGTGCCCTGGAAGGATCCAGAGGCGAAGAAATTGAGGGCGTTGGTGACTTTAACTGTGTCGGGCAATGCATTGCCACCAGGCTCAGCCAGGAGCAACTCTGCATTAAGGAGCCTGCAGATGTCATAACTACCTGGCGACTCAATCTGAGCCTTGGTACACACTGCTTCTCAGAGAGATCCAGGAAGCTCAGCCTCTGCCTGTAGACCCTCTCACAGGGGTAGTGCCTCCTGCAACCTCGGCCCCCCGTTGTTCCCTTGTCTGCTCTTCTGCAGGTCCTTGTGGCGCACCTCTGTCTTGTGGAGCTGCAAGTCCCAGAACTGCAGCCGTGCCTGCCGCAGATGGTGATGTGCCTCCTCCTCAGATGTACTGCTGAATAAATCCATTGCACCCCCCGTCCTGATGGTGTCAGTTTGAGGGGGTCCAAACTGTAGGTAAATATGTGTGAACGCAAGAATTCTGAATGTGAACAAAGAAATCTCAGCCAAAGGTTCGTCTGAGAGGACTGATTGCCCTGCTGCAAAAACTCACCTTTTATTCACGTGTCAATCCCTGGTTTAAAGGTACAAATGGCTGCCGGCTGCAACTCGCCTCTGTTTCCATGGCGCCTTTCAGAGGCCACGGAAGACATGTTGAGGCAGAGTTAAAATGGTTTCTCTGCCTCAGTACACTAAAAATTAAACCCCTTAACAAGTTTAAGTCTCTTAATTGTCATTTTAAATATCGAAGGCCAGTGGGACTTTTGGCTTCCTGAAACGCCCGCTCACTCAGATGCGTCTGGGTCAAACGCGAAAGTCGGCGGCTTGGAGCCAAGATTTGTTCCCGCTCCTAAAATCATCTATTTTCACTGCCCCCCTTCCCCCAACCCACCCCCGAACTTGAGGCTAAAATCATGCCCTGTATCTCTGTTTGTATGAAGCAGCTGAAGCCCTTGTTAGTGAAATGAGAAAAAAAGACATTTGAATGCCTGACGATTAATTCTATCCAAAAACCATGCACATTCTGGCCCTCAATTGCTATGGGGATTCTTCCAATTTCCTGCTGTAACTTCAGTGGGAGATCGGCAGAATCCTAGAAGAAATGGCTGTCTGTTTACACCGTTTCTCTGGCAATTCCACTGATCTCTCTGAAGTTACAGCAGAAGATTAGGAGAACACCCGCAGAAATTCAGGACCACTGTGTGTTTAGAACTCTAATTCGTCTTGATGTGCTTCAAAATTATTCTTCTTATTTTGGACCTTTCTCCCATTTTATGGTGAGAGAGAAAGAATTTACATTTATATGGCCTCATGTTGTGTCCTCAGGACATCCCAAAGCACTTTACAAAAATGAATTACTGTTGATGTCTAAGCAAACGCAGCAACCAATCTCTGCACAGCGAATCCCACAGACAGCAAATGAATGAATGAGCAGGTAATCTGTTTTGGTTGCGCTGGTTTTGTACAAAAGGTTTCAGTTCCTACAGGTATCTATGAGAAGATACGACTAACTGCAATTAGATATTTTTGTGAGTTAGGGGTCTTGGAGTTGTACATGGTGACTGAGAGAGGGGTGAATAAAAGTACTGCGTTTAGAATTTATTATCTGTTAACTAGCTATTACAGGTCTCACAGCTGCTTACTGCTGTGTGCATTCACCAGTACAACATTCAGAAATGTTTACGGTTGCTCTCCAAATTGTTGGTGGTTCCAATATGTATGGAGCTTGCAACTTAATTTGTCATTGTGTTGTCAGATGGCAGAAGTTAAGATGTAATATTGAGCTAGCCCTTTATACCCATCAACCTAACGCAAGTTATTATTTTGATTTGTCAGGTCCACCAGGGCTTCCGGGTCCGACTGGTGCAGCAGGCATTCCTGGTGGGAGAGGTTTACCAGGTCCACCAGGACCTCCAGGACCTGCAGGACCTGCAGGACCATCACGTGCTGACATTCCTTATCCAGGATCAACTGACCTTGGATACACATCGACTAACAATGGCAAGTACACGTTATCATTCTTCACAGTAGCCACATTTTAGCCTTGCATGAAATCTGAATATCTCGACTTATAGAAAATCCATGTATAATTTCATTTGATTTATTAAAGATATGGCTAAACATTTTCTGGTGATTGAATACAGGAGTTGGGATGTCTTGTTGAAGTTGTACAAGACATTAGAAAGGCCACACTTGGAATACTGTGTACAGTTCTGGTCACCCTATTATAGAAAGGATATTATTAAACTAGAAAGAGTGCAGAAAAGATTTACTAGGATGCTACCGGGACTTGATGGTTTGACTTATAGGGAGGGGTTGGATAGACTGAGACTTTTTTCCCTGGAGAGTAGGAGGTTTAGGGGTGATCTTATAGAAGTCTATAAAATAATGAGGGGCATAGATAAGGTAGATAGTCAAAATCTTTTCCCAAAGGTAGGGGAGTCTATAACGAGGGGGCATAGATTTAAGGTGAGAGGGGAGAGATACAAAGGGGTCCAGGGGGGCAATTTTTTCACTCAAAGGGTGGTGAGTGTCTGGAACGAGCTGCCAGAGGCAGTAGTAGAGGCGGGTACAATTTTGTCTTTTAAAAAGCATTTGGACAGTTACATGGGTAAGATGGGTATAGAGGGATATGGGCCAAGTGCAGGCAACTGGGACTAGCTTAGTGGTATAAACTGGGCGACATGGACATGTTGGGCCAAAGGGCCTGTTTCCATGTTGTAAACTTCTATGATTCTATGATTCTATATGATTTATAGAGAACCTAAAACAGTACAAAGTGATTTTTTTGTGATTAAGTATTCTGTATTTAGCCTAGAGCCTATTTACCCACCTGCTGTGCATTGCCAGCTGTATGCTGACTCATCCATATCAGCTCCATGTTCTTTGCAAATGTCTTGGCTCCTCCCTCTGCCTGTTTTAAAGGGTCCTACATGACATGAATTTGATAGTCTCAACTCAGTTCCCAGTAGGCATCAATCCCAATACAAAACTATACAAATTTCAGCATCTCTTTGTACAAAAAAGGCAATCATTCAAAAAACCTGCAATGACGATTGAGTAGAAAGTGGAAAAATGTATAATGGTGCAGTAACGGAGGACTTCTGAGGATGAGATTGTTGGACAAAGTAGAGTGCGTTTTATTCTGCACTCGGTTGTTTTCTGTCTGATCTGGGAGTTCTTGATGGTGATACTGAGTGACAAAAGTGATTAACATCCTTCGCCTTGATGATTACAAAAATTCAACAAATATATATATATATCAAATAAAATTCATATTCTCTGTATTTGATATTTCAATTTCAAATTGGCTGGTGAATGAGTATGAAAACACCCATTACATAGCTATGAACTAAAAGACATATTTGCAGTGAAGATAACTAGTGAAGTAGATAAAGTCTAACTGCTACAAGATTCAATGGCCCAGAATTTGCTGCCAAAATAACAGCGAGTTTAATGGCACAATAAGGGAAAAGTTCCATCCCTCCTCCTCCCATTCCTCCTCCTCTTCCTCCTCCTTCTCATCCTATCCCCTGTTGGTGTTTGTGTAAGGATGTGCTGTTGATAGTAAAGAAATTATTCTCACGCTACACTTGCTGGCTTCTGTTACAATTACACGGCGAAATTATTTGAGTTCAGCTCAATTTCTTGGTGGTCCCTAGAAAGGTAAAATGAAACCTCACTTGTGTGTAATTTTAAACCAATGGATGATTGAGACACTCTGTATCTAAAAGGTTAGAAGACTGTTGTAATCTGTTCTTGCTGGAGTACCATATGGTTTCTCTTTCCTTTTCTTTTCCCTTAATGCGAGACTGTATGCTAAGGACAGAGTGATTTTGCTTAGTGTGGGATGGATAGTTAATGTTGAATGATTCTTGGATCATAATTCATGAATTTGGCCAGGTGGTAAAGTGCTCCTTGGTATATGTTTTGGGAAAAAGTCAAAGGTTTCTTATCCATCACTCCAGGGATGCACTCCTCCGTCAGCCTACAAGCTAATTTGGTATCATGGACATATTGATGTTCTGAAACTTTCAAAACGTGGCATTAAGCCAGCAACTCCTTCCCTCTTACAGATGCCATCTCACCTGGCTATACTGTTCATCACCAACCCCCCACCTCCAAACCATTGTATTAGCATTGTATTGACATGTCTCAGCTTGACCTCTCCCCCTATTCCTCTGGCACCTTCTCCTCCTTGAAGCATCTCACCCTCTTCCATCCCTCACAGTCTCTTTTACAATTTTCACCACCCTCCCCCAAACCTCACAAGAAATTCCTTACCGAGGTGTCCTCTCTTCCATCAGCCTCTGCACCAAGCAACTCCTTATCCTTGGTCATTTTAACCTAAATCTAAAACCCCGTTGTGATGTGAACCAGATATTCCCGTCCCTTGCATTTGCCCTTATATCATCTCTGCAATCTTTTCGACGGTAGACTGAGAAAGCATTCTGTAGGATAAGGCCAGAAACATGTCATTAAACTGCTTTGTTTCATAGCAAATGAACATACAGGGTAACAGTTATGATCAAACTCACTAAATTCAATC
The DNA here is from genome assembly GCF_035084215.1 of Heptranchias perlo. Lineage (NCBI taxonomy): Eukaryota > Metazoa > Chordata > Chondrichthyes > Hexanchiformes > Hexanchidae > Heptranchias > Heptranchias perlo. The sequence continues at coordinate 29,412,241 of NC_090349.1, forward strand.
AGTACAACTTGTCTTCACATAATAATGCAAAATAATGAATACTCTGCACGTTCCCAACATCTTGCTTGATTTAAACAAAAAGCCTATTCTAACCTCCCGAGCCTGGTAAAAACTTGATCTCGCAGCTTTCCAGCTCTGTTTTAATTTCCCCGTGTTCACAACCTATGGTGATGGTCTATGTCAGACAACACTCGCTGAGTGTCTGGGGCCAGGGACTTCCCAAGACAAGGGTGTGAGATGTTCATCGATTACTGAAACAGGCTAATGAATTGCTTATTGTTTAGTCTTTGTGGAAATTACTTCAGTACCAAGCCCATTAGCATTTTAACTGTATTTTTTAAAGTAGATTTTAAAAAAAAATTTGTGTGAAAAGGCTGTGTATTAAAAACTCAATGGCCCAGACTGTGCTGGAGTGGGGCATCTCCCGGCATGCCCCATTAGTTAGACTTGTTCGTGCATGTTTAGGTTTCTACAATTTTTGCCCACAAAGTTGCTGGAAGTACGAGCTGATAACAGCGCAGTGAGGGAAACAGGGCATCTGGGACCTTAGTGAACAACGGGACAAACTGTGTATCTCCTTAAGCAATGAGATGAAAGGATTGAGAAATAAACAGCGGAAGGACTGAGAGGGAGGGTGAATTAGAGTGGGTGAATTCATTGTCAAATCAGGTACAGAAAGAGCAATAAAGAGAGGGAAAGAAAGATTGGATTTAGAGAGAGGTTAAAAAGAAAACAAAGGGAAAAGGAAGAAAAAAATTTAAAATTTAAAATTTGACATTTTTTAAATCTCCCAACAACAATTCACAACCTGAAGGAATGGGACGCCACACTTTTAATTGTTCACTTTCTGGTTGAGAGAAGTCGATTGGCAGTCATTAACAATTATCACGTTGTTAGAAGAGTACTTACGCTGATAATTACTAGACTTAACTTTTGTGGTGAGTTTAATGGGCAATTAATGTGCAAATGCAGCAATTTCATGAAACTCAAGGGGAGGTTACGGGTGAGATACCGTTTTCACAAAGCTAACGTCGGAGTGGCGCCAATCGGCCAGCAGCTTGTGGCGATTTGCAATTCATGGGTATCTCTTCCTCGCCTCAAGTTGCTGGACGATTTGCACCTTAATAATGATGTGTGTCACACACCTTTATTTGTTCAGCAAATTCTGGACTAATATTTAAATGTTTCTCAAAATCTTTCTGTGGAGAAATGGTCAAAAAATCTCAAAACCTGACACCAGGCTTTTCTTATATAGAATGACGTGATCCATGCATGTGAGTTTTTAGTTTTCAAACTGGTTCCAAGAGGTGTGTATGGTGATGCTTATGTGTATCAGTCAGAGCCTAACATCTCCAACCTGCATAGTAGGCCCCTGAATGATGCAGGCGACGTCATTAGCTGCAGTCACACACCCACACACCCACCTCCGCAGACACACACACACCACACACACCTCCGCAGACCCACACACACCACACACACCTCCGCAGACCCACACACACCACACACACCTCCGCTACACACACACACACCTCCGCAGACACACACACCACACACACACCTCCGCAGACACACACACCACACACACACACACCTCCGCAGACACACACACCACACACACACCTCCGCAGACACACACACACCTCCGCAGACACACACACACCTCCGCGACACACACACACACACCTCCGCGACACACACACACCTCCGCGACACACACACACACACCTCCGCGACACACACACACACCTCCGCGACACACACACACACACCTCCGCGACACACACACCACACACACACCTCCGCGACACACACACACCTCCGCGACACACACACACACCTCCGCAGACACACACACACACCTCCGCAGACACACACACACACCTCCGCAGACACACACACACACAGCTCCGCAGTCACACACACACAGCTCTTCGTCCGCAGTCTCACTCACACACACACACACACACACAGCTCTTGGATCTAGTTTTAGGATGACATTTTCAGAATTACACCTCACTCCTACAAAAAAAAGATGCCGGTTGCATAATCCCTGCATACATGCATTCAGTTGTCACTTTGGGGAATGTTGCAATGTAGTTAATGACATTTAAAGCAATTAACCAGAGTAACTCTATATAATCTAAAAATATATGTGGTTAATGCTGTGACTGAATAAGTTCATGTTATTGCCAGTGCAGTTGAGATCAAAGCATGTTGAAAAAATACATTGGTCAGCAGGGTGCATTTGTCTTGAACTTAATAATGACCACACTGTATTGCTAACAACCACTATAACTCCAGCTATTTTCTAAGGGTGCTCTTACAGTGCGGCTACTGATCTGAGACAGATAACTGTAGTTCAAGCTGTAGCTTGGCTCCGAGCTGGTTGGTAATTTAATTGGCCTGCTTAGGAGATTGACCTACACATGCCTGGATTCATGCCTGCGTAGAACTGTCTGCAAAAAGTTAGAAATCTAAATGTTCCGATAGTGGGGAAGGAAGATTCCCTGCTCTCCAAACATTTAAATTAAGGCCAGGGACGGTTAGCAAGTATTCAGAGTCTAATAGACCCCTCCCCCTCCCCCTCCCCCAAGCACTTTGCAAACCAAAGTTGACTCGGCACTGAATTTATACTCCACTCCAGAATCGGGTTAGGCCCTGACTCCAGATTTACACTGCCAGTCTAGAATCAAGGTGAAGTGGATGTTGCTTTGCACTGTAAATGCATTCTAAACTTGTACTCGAGTTGTAATTATGACGTGGTGCTAATAACACTTGCTACACAGTCTTGGAGGTGTGGGTTTACATCGTAGGGCTGACTGCATCTACTGAGTGTGATGAATTGTGTCAGTATTTATTGTTAGATAATTTCAGTAGCACCTACCTCAGCACCTTGTACAAGCGAGCCTGGTACAAAATACAGAAGATTACTCACTGCACAATTGATTTTGCTTTTATAAATCTCATTTAAACCCAAGATGAAACCTTGCTATTTTGTTTAGGACTGAACCAGTTATCATTCCTCTGATTTGTACTTTACCAAATCATTAGGTGGAGTTAATAGTAATAAATGTAAGGAATCTTACAACACCAGGTTATAGTCCAACAGTTTTATTTGAAAATCACAAGCTTTCGGAGCTTACCTCCTTCGTCACTCACCTGATGAAGGAGGTAAGCTCCGAAAGCTTGTGATTTTCAAATAAAACTGTTGGACTATAACCTGGTGTTGTAAGATTCCTTACATTAGTCCACCCCAGTCCATCACCGGTATCTCCACATCATTAATAGTAATAGGTCTGAGACAAGTAGGAACAGATACTCCAGGCTTATTGTGATGCATCTTGAAATTCACTAACGCTTGCCTTGGGTAGATTATCTCATATCCATGAAAAAAGATTGAGCGCTCCAGCTATCCGTTATCTATTTTCATATAGTACACATGCTATTAGATTTATTATTTATGTGGGATGAGGATTTTGATTTTGAGACTTTGAACTTTACGTCATGAAAGCTTTGAAGTTTTGTGCACCCTTGTATTTAAGGTCAAAGTTGACTACATCAATGGATAAAGAACCAAGATCACAGCTGCAATCAGTGAGAACTGAACCTTTCCATGTTTAACTACTTAAAAGCTATTAAATGAGTAGTTATAACTGTTCATTTAAATGCACGTGCCTGCTGCAATCCAAAGTAATAGTCCTGACCTATCACCTCGATAACTTTTACTTGTCCCTTGCATTTGTCTCCCATTTCTGCAATTATTTCTAGATCTGCACCATCTTAGTTCTTTTTCTTCCATTATTATTTAAACATTTAAATAGATATAAAAGGCAATGTTTCAATATTTAAATTGAAATCTATTAACTTGAACTAATGAATGAAAGGCTGAACAGGCTGGGGCTCTTTTCTCTTGAAAAGAGCAGGCTGAGAGGTGACCTGATAGAGGTCTTTAAGATAATGAAAGGGTTTGATAGGTTAGGAATGGAGAAAATGTTTTCACTTGTGGGGGAGACCAAAACTAAAGGTCATAAATATAAAATAGTCGCTAACAAATCCAATAGGGAATTCAGAAAAAACCTCTTTACCCAAAGAGTGGTAAGAATGTGGAATGTGCTACCACAAGGAGTAGTTGAGGCAAAGGCATAGATGCATTTATGGGGAAGCTAGATAAGCACACGAGGGAATAGATGGGTAAGCTGATAGTTATGAATTAGGGAGGGAGGAGGCGCGCGTGGAGCATAAACGCCAGCATCGACCAGATGGGCCAAATGGCCTGTTTCTGTGCTGTAGATTCGATGTAACTAATGTATTTATATAGCACCCACATCCCTCAGCACTTCCCAGCCAATTAATTACTTTTTTGGAAGTGTAGTCACTGTTGTTATGAGGCAAACATGGCAGCCAATTTCTTCTCACCAAGGTATCACAAACAGCAAGGAGATATACATGACTAAATAATCTGTTTTAATGGTGTTGGTTGAGGGATAAATGTTGGCCAAGACATCGGGGTGAACGCCCCTGCTCTTCTTCAAAAGTGCTATTGCATCTTTTACGTCCACCTGAGTAGGCAGACAGGGCCTCGGTTTAACATCTCATCTGAAAGACATCACCTCCAACAGTGCAATGCTCCCTCAACAACATCTCGCATTTGTATAGGCCTTTAATGTAGTGAAAGATCTCAAGGCGCTTCACAGGAATGTAATCAGAGAAAAAATTGACACCAAGCCAAAGAAGGAGGCATTTGGACATGTGACCAAAAGCTTGGTCAAAGAGGTAGGTTTTAAGGAGCATCTTAAAGGAGGAGAGAGGTGTGGTGAGGCAGAGAGCTTTAGGGAGGAAATTCCAGATCTTAGGGCCGTGGTAGCTGAGTGACAGCCTAGATTATATACTTAAGTCTCTGGAGTGGGACTTCAATCCACAACCTTCTGACTCAGAGTTGAGAGTACAACTGTTGAAGTAAGAATCAGATAGAATGGAGAACAATTATGATCTGGGGTTGGAAGAGAAACATCGAATGCAAGCAAGATAACAAACACTTCTTCAGGGTTTTATTATATCCCTTACAGTTAATTGAGCTGTTAAACAGCGCTATTATTGAAGGTGTGAAGGAGTTAACGTCTAGTAAACCCATTGCTGTATTAGGTTGAGGGATATGATGCATTGACAACCCAGTTGTTGTTGCCATAATGGGATAGAGTTTTCCTCTAAAATGAATGCAACGTGTCCGTTTTTTCTTTTCTGTTACACCAAGAGGGTTTAGAGATAACGTTAGATTCTTTACTTGTGATATGAAGTCTCTTTGAACATTGTCTATTGTGATTTAATTTGGTTTTGACTGCAGTAGGCAAAAGAAGTAAAAAATGAAGGATATAAAAAAATCAAGGTTAAGAAAATTACAAATACAATAGGATTTATTAACAAAATTTATTTTGGTTGTGAATTATTTTCTAAATGTACTCTTGATTGTTTTTTGGTTTCTATAGTAAGTCAGCATTGAGTATTGCAATATATTCAGTGTGATATAAAGAGTTTGGGGTAGAAATTGGTTAAGGCCTGTTTTTGGGCACATAAGCAACAGCATGCAGACAGCGCGGGCCCTAACTAGGAGGCCTGAGGCTCATCCGAAATTGGGTCTCCAGCCTCATTCCTATTGATCAATTTTGGGCCACTCGCCTTGCCGGCAATGGCCCTCGGGTAAGTTCAGAAGCGGAAAGGAGAATGGGAGAGGGATCGATCTTGGGGTGGCAATGGTGATCAGGAGTGCTGTGGAGCCGGGAGTAGCACTCCTGCTCCTCCTGGCTCCACGTCAAAATTTAAAACACATTAACTTACTAGGTCACATCCATGCCAGGAAAACCTGAACGGAGCAGCCCAGTTTCTCAGAGAGGTCCTAAAACTGGCAGCTGGGCCCCTCATTATCATATGGAAGGAGCCTAACATTTGTTTTAGGTGGCTGCCTCATCCACGGCCAATATGGTGTTGGACGATTCTTAGGTGCCCATGAGGTGCAGGGCATTGACCTGCTGCAAAAGTCGTCATCTTTGCCCTTGTTCTTCGACTGGAAAACGGGAGCAACGAGGACCAATTTCTACCCCTTTATGTTCTATTTCACACTTAATTCTTTACTGCTGTATCGTCAAGCTACCTAGAGTTAATGTGTACTGTGTTTTTAATCAATGGATGATGGTGTACTGTCCAATCTTCAGCACTGTTACAAATCTTCTCATGCCCTCTGGTGGTCAAGTTGTGACTGAAAAAAATAAGTGATGAAGAGAAAAGGAACTGCACTGATTTCACACAGTGCACTGCAATTAAAAAACAGTGGGTGCTAAATTGGGCCGTGTAGCACCCGTTGTTTCGGCGCTACACGGCCTCTCCGACATTCAAGATGGCGTCTTGGATGCGCATACACGTTTCCAGTGTGATGTGCGCCAGGCACCATCTTAGTATAGGAGTTAGCGCAGGCGCAGATATCGAACACTGGAATCATGTAAACAATTTTACAACACCAAGTTATAGTCCAGCAATTTTATTTTAAATTAACAAGCTTTCGGAGGCTTCCTGACGAAGGAGGAAGCCTCCGAAAGCTTGTAAAGTAGGGAGAAAATGGCTTTAATCAGTGTGCAACGCTGATTTAAAGTGATAGACACCATTTTGGCACTTAACACTCAACTCAACGCACAGTCTTAACCCCGACCATCTGAACGTGTCTTAGAGTGCCTGGAGGACCCCCACCAGCGCTATTTAAAGGGACCATGCAGGATTTACAGGTTGGTGGCTGGATTATTGCTTCTGGCTGCTGAGACATTTGTAACTGTTTTTGGAGGTCTCCTAGACTTCAATACTAGGACGCAGGGACATAGCATAACATTTAGATCCGGGTCGTGCGGGAGTGAAGTTGGGAAATGCTTCTACACGCAAAGGGTGGGAGATGTTTGGAACGCTCTTCTGCAGACGGCAGTTGATGCTAGCTCACTTGTGAATATTAAATCTGAGATTGATAGATTTCTATGAACCAAGAGTATGAAGGGATATGGGGCTAAGGCGGGTATATGGAGTTAGGTCACAGGTCCACCATGATCTCATTGAATGGCGGAACAGGCTTGAGGGGCTAAATGCCACTTGCTGCCTCCTGATATGCGCCACCTTCTCCTACAAGAAAGTGGGTCGCGTGTCTGGGCGATGTGCCTGTCGTGGTTGAATAGCTGCCAGTGTGTGTGGCCTGTGAGTTGTGGGTGGGCGGCTTGAAACCATGGTAATATATAAGGGAGAGAGGAAGCATCTGGTTGAAATAGTTGAGTACTGACGGAAAGAGTGAGTTTGTTGGTATGTGGGGGATGGGGGGGTGTAGTGTGTGGTGCAGTTGGTCGGAGACGCCACTTGACAGTTGACCTCACTCACCTTGACCACTCATGTCAAAGCATTGAACGTCTTCCTGCACTGCATCCATGTTCATGATGCTGTGCGCTTAGCATTGACTTCGTCCCCACTGTCTTTTGGATATATGTCTGGAGGGCCTCTTGCCCCCCCTGCAGATATTGGATGTCCCTCCTTCTGTCCACCTCTTGCACCAAGGTCTCTAGTGCATCAGCAGAGAACCTTGGTGCACGCACTCTCGCAGGCCTGGTATCAACTCAGATTGTTAAATTGGTGAGGTCTGGCGTGCAGATTGGAGGATGTGGGATTTAGTAGTGCGCAACCTTTATTCAATGTTTTAACATAACTCATCAGTGTGTAAACATAGGGATGGGATCTGCATCTGTGTTTTACATGTGCAATGTCTGATCTCTGTTCAGACTCCATGCAGACAGTAGACTGTTATTTTCAGCAAATAACAGGTACCAGCTACCTTTAAGAGATTTCTAAGAAACATCCTCCCTTTAAGAGATTGAGCTCCCCTGGTGGTGGAAAGTGCGAATTGCATTGATTCTACGTGCAAGGCCTGGAATGGAACGCTGATTGCAGGCGAGTCCTCGGGTGGGCCGAAACTTGCGTCCTGCCTGCGTAGGGGCCATTGGGCGCGGAGTAATAGCACATCACGCTACCCGCGCCCAAAAACGGCCCTTATCCAATTTTTCTCCCCCGGTACATCTAGACCTGTAATAGACACGTTTTGAAATGTTAATCTGTATATGTTCAATGTGCCCTCAATTACTTTTTTAAAAATTAAAAGCAACATTCCAGTTCCCCAATATCTCGGTTAAAGAAAGTGTGTAATTCAGCCATGCAGACCAGGTCCAAGCTTAGAAAATTACAACACCAAAATAAGGCATCTGGACCATCGAGTCTATCCAGGTGTTTTTCTCCACTTGAGCCACCTGGGCTAACCCCACTCTCCTACTTGCTCCCCATACCCATTAGTAGTTCTCTTTTTCATTCAACTATCTAATTCCCTTTTAAAAGAATTTATGGACTCTGCTTCAACAATGGTTTGTGGTTGAAAATTTCACATTCTAACCACCCTCTATAAGGATTAGGACAGGACAGGCTTGGCAGCACTAACTCTGGCCTCTCCAGTTCAATAGACATCTGATGCTCACTGCCCAGGCTCACACATGAAGAATAGCTGCTTGGGTAAGGTATCATGCCTTCGAATGAGTCAGCTAGAAAGGAGGGGAGAATTTTTTTTTAATCAATTAGCTACTTTTCCAGGAATCATAGATTTGTGGTAATTTAGTATTAGGCTTTAGAGTAAGTTGTGAGTCAGAAGAGCAATATTTTAGAATCATACAGTACAGAAGGAGACCATTCGGCCCATAATGCCCATGCTGGCTCATTGGTTGAGCTATCCATTAGTCCCTCTCCCCTGCTCTTTCTCCATAGCCCTGCGAATTTTTTCCCTTCAAGTATTTATCCAGTTCCCTTTTGAAAGTTATTATTGAATCTGCTTCCACCACCCTTTCAGGCAGTGCATTCCAGATCACAACAACTCGCTGCGTAAAAAAATGTTTCCTGATGTCACCTCTGGTTCTTTTGCCAATCACCTTAAATCTGCGTCCTCTGATAGAGAATCATAGAATGATACAGCACAGAAGGAATGATACAGCACACTTTAAATCACAGAGTCAAACAGAAGTTAGTATTGCAGTGCCATTTTAAAAAGTTGCATTTGTTTGATTTTCAATTGTCATCCAGAATGCTACTAATACACAGCTCAGTCTTGGCTTGTAAAATAAAGAATGATTTTGGATGAAACCACCTTTTCCTCCTCCTCACCACCACCAAATACAGTGGTTAATCGTGTCCAGCTTTAATAATAATTAAGGCGATGCACTCACTAGCCCTGATTTTAACCCAGGGAGGCAGTTGTCCAGGTGAGGGGCCAAGATGGGTGGCAAATTGTCCCGACCTCAGCAGCGTGAGGCCCGGGGGTTTTTAACTCCCCGGTCTCATCTGCATAGGCCCAGTCAGGATCCCTCCCAAAACCATCAGGAAGCAACAGCTGGGTGGCGGGAGGGAGTTGAATGTCAGGTGGTAGGAGGTTGGGAAGTGGGAAGTGGCTGGTAGGTGAGGGGGTAAGACTGGGACAGGGGAGGTCTAAACTTTCTTTGTGGGGTCCAGAGGAGAATTTCAGCCACTCCTGGCCCCACAAGAAAAGTATTTTTTTAAAAAAAGGAAAACCAGGTACCTTTTTGAGCCTCTTTTGGCACCCACTCCTCTTCCTGCAAGGTTGGCCTGATGGGAAAGCCACAAGTGCTTTTCCACACAGGCCTCTGGTTAAAATAGCAGTCGGGCCCTGATGACATCATTGGTGCCTGATCTGCATATTTAAAGAAGGAACCCTCTGTTTTCCAGTAGGTGTCTCTCTTGCCTGCTCAGAAGAGCAGGTTAAAATCCAAACCTGTGGGACAACAGTGGGACTTTGACAGAAAAGTGGCGCGGGTGATTTTAAATGCTGGCTGAGTAGGGTTAAAATCGTCCCTATGGGCTCAATTTTACCATGGTGGCGGGTTGGCAGCGGGGCGGGGGGGGGGGGGGTGAAGGTACATGTGGCAAACCCGCATGAACCAAATTTACCGCTTTCAACGCGATCACACGTTAATTGATAGTGATTAACATCCTCTCCGGGTTTCGCACCCGGCAGCTAGCCTGATTGACAGGCTGGCTGCCGTCAGGAGCTGCAACCCGATGTGGGGGGGGGCGGGGGGCAAGAAAGAGAGAGAGCCAGACGTCATCCGGCGCTGAACTGGAAGACCGGGTGGGGGGGGGAGAATGGAAGATCCAGCGCTGGACTGGAAGACCGGGGTGGGGGGGAGGGAGAGGCGAAGATCGGCAGGGGAAGAGGGGAAGATCGAAGGGGGAGAGGGGAAGATCATGGGGGGGAAGATTGGGGGGGGAGAAGGGAAGATTGCGGGGGAGGGGGGACATCGAAGGGGTGAAGAGGGGGACATCGGGAGGATGAAAAGGGGGGGCATCGGAGCAGGAGACATCGGACATCGGAGCAGGTTTCAGAGGCAGGTTCATTTAGTGTTTTCACTTCCTTGCATGGTTTTTTATTTAATTTATTTAGTTTTTGTTCCCTGATCCGGCCCTTCATGCCTGGTTTCACCAGGAGTCAATCAGAAGCGGTGGGCAAGCCGCCCAGGTAAGTTTTAAAAATCTTTCTAATCCCTTCACCAGTCACAGGTAAAATGCCTTAAGTACCTCAGTGAGGTACATTTAGCTCTTTAACTATCATCCCACAGGCTTTAATTGCTGGCGGGACTTCTGTTTTCGGGTCGCCCGCGCGCATACAGGTGGGTCCCTGGGAAACTCTAAACTCGGCGGGTTGGAGCCAGCTTCCGAACCCTAACGGGATTTCCGTGATTTTTGGAGCCCCCCTTCCCCCAACCCACCCGCAATTGCCTCCTAAAATCACCCTCTTTGTGTTTGTAAGCTGACTAGTGCACTGGATCAACCATACAAATAAAGCAGCTGCAGGCTGTTAGCAAAGTAACTTTACAGTAATAAATATTTAAAAATAGAACTGACAAAATTTGGAACAAACGTCTTTTGCATGATAGCGATTCGAATTCAAGGTTGTAGCAGTGAGGAATAGGAAATAATCACTGTCAACAGTCTGATTTTAATCCATCTATTTTAGTTTAAGAAAGAGCAGGGGAACTAGAACTTGGTACTACCACCTGAAAGGAAGAAATTTGTAAATATAGCTTTGGCACTTGCTATATATATTGTATTTAATAGAAGGGAATATGTGGGTCAGTGTGTGCAGTCCAGTGATGTGAGTCCTTTGGACACTGGAGGCCACAGTATAATATTTTGCACATTAAACAAAAGTGCATAGCCTGGTGAATCCATTAATTCTGAATAAGTATTACACATTGAAAACTAATAACATTCTGGTAGGCGAATTTTTCAGTAACATTTCTTTGTCAGTCAAAGCAAATAGAACTGAGAGCTTTACTCCCTAAAGAGAACAATAGCGCTTAAGGCATGATTTCAGAACTGTAACAATAAACAAATAATGCTGACTCTTGTCAATAAGGAAAAGGCAATCATTTATCTGGAGTCGGCACAGTGGGTTGGCAGTAGCTGAATTTGTGAGAGTAAAACGAAGCTTTCTATATAATGCCACTGTGAGCGGAAAGGAATCTGACTTGCTGTCATGGAGGGATTGCTGTTAGCCAAGTCTGTGGGTGGTATGGTGTTATTGCCAAACAAGTCAGTTCAGCTGACACTCAGCTGTTCAAAAAAAAGTCCTGGCTTATTGTATGGTAGCCAGTGGATTTAATTACATTTGAAGCTGATTAAACTAAACAGGAAGGAAATTGTTTTCCTCACCCTTCTTATTTATCACATAAAAAGCTAGCTGAAAAACTCCTTTAAAATCCCAAAAGTAAAGATAAGCCTGATTTGGCTTGGATGAACATTCGTTTTGCCAAAATGCTTCAGAACCTTAAATGTTCTTGTACATTTTTGAAAGCATGGCTTTATTTATCTTCAATCCACTTTTTTTACCATTTAGCTTTGTTAGTCTATATAGCAAGCTTTCAAATCAGAAAATTAGTAATAGCGTGGCCAAATGTAGGGGAACTGAAAAAGAGGTCACTCCAAGTCAGCCTTGGTATGTGTCTAAATGTACAGAAGAATGCGGTTTATTCGTTTATGTTTGTGTGTCTGCCATCGTCAGTAAAATTGCTTACATTGCTTTCCATCAAGTGCTGATGAACAGTGTCACTAAGTGCTTATCAGTCGCTATAGAATCTGGTGATTATTAGAACTTTCCGTGTACAGAAAATATCTGCAAATATCATTTACTCACTACTCAAAATTCCATTATTGACAAGAGTGTGCCTATTTCAAGCAAGAAATTTCAGGAATTAGACTACTAAATGCTATATGGATATACATTGTACTGGTTTTATTTAAATATTTTAATACAAGTTCGAGAATGACAAAACTTGGAACAAAAGCCTTTTGGTATGAGATTGATTCAAATTTAAGATCATAGCAGCGTGAAATAGGAAATAACTCCACCAATTTTGTGATTTTAATCCATCTCTCCTGCTTAAGAAGAGGGGAACTATCACAGTGCTACCCACTGCCATGTAAAAGGGAGAAATTTGTACTATTTTTGCTCAGTTTAATTATTTTTGTGGTTGGGTTGTAGACTTAGGAATGAGCAATGCAAGGCTTATCCACTATCTACCTTAAATTGCACTAGGGCATGTGAGTTTTTGTTATATGCTGGTGAACAATGTGTCTATGCAATATTTAATTTATCTCAGTCAGTACTGGGATTGTGCCTTATCCATAATATAAATTGAAACCTCATTGATTCTTTTACATGGAAGGATGCCATTTCCCCTCATTCGTAAATGCATTCTGGGTAATAGTCAATAATTAGGTCATGAAGGTATGTTATCTGCAGTTTTACTTAATAACTTTCCTTGTAATATTGGTGAAATAAAAATGCATATTTTAAAGAAAGGAGCAACATGTAAGTGAGTCATATTTATCAAAGTTGTAAATGCAGCTCAATGTTTCCATGTTAAAAACTAAACTTTCTTCTTTCTATGGTCTTTAAATGACCCATTCATGGTATTCATTTTCTTTTTGCCTATTTGCAGGCCATAGAAGGCTCCCTCTGCCTTTTTGTTACTAGGCTAGTTCTATTTTGGAAGGAAAGCTTTCCTCCATGTGCTTTTATACTGGTTAGAGTTTTTAAATGCTAGAAATAACCTTAAAGGAATAGTCAATGACAAGACCATACAATGAGTGTATTCAAGAGGTCTGGAGTCACTGCACATTGCTCAACTAAAGCTCTGCTTCCTCTCCACATCTGATTAGCTGCCAAGACCACTTTCATTCACCTTCACAACATTGGCAGCTGCTGCTCCTAACTCTCCCCTCCTTATTCACCTTACTGGCTTGCCCTTTTCTATCATTCATACACTACAAGTCATCCAGAATGCTATGGCCATGTCCTAATTCACACTAAGGCCCTTATCCCTATCACCCCTGTTCTCATCAAGCTCCAATGACTTCTCTTGTCTTGTTCTCACCTTCAAATGCCTCGACGGCTCTGCCCCCTTCCTAACTATTGTGATCTTCTCCAACTATGGGCTCAATATTACCAGGGCTGTGGGTTCGCGGCGGGGGGGCTATTGGGCACGTGGGTAACGCACCCGGCAAAATCAGTCTGCACCCGCGCGATCGCAGGCTAATTGGATCCACTTACCTGGTCTTCCGGGTTCCCCACTGCTGATCTGCACGTCGGGCGGACTGCGCATGCGCAGTAAGGTCTGTCAGCTGGAGGAGCTCTATTTAAAGGGGCAGTCCTCCACTGACAGATGCTGCAAGAAATAGGAAAAATTACAGCATGGAGCAGCCCAGGGGGAAGGCTGCTCCCAGTTTAATGATGCCTCACTCCAGGTATCATTAGATGGGGTGAGGAGGAGGGGGAGGACAGAGATCTTCCCCCCGGCGGGCGGGAGGAAGCGGCCTGGCTCGAGGTGGCAGAGGAGGTCACCTGCACCACCAACATATCGCCCACCTTGCATACAGTGCAGGAGGCGCTCCAATGACCTAAGTAGGTCAGCCAAAGTGAGTACACTTACTCATTCCCCTACACTCTGTCTTCCACATCACCGCCCCTACCCCACATCTCCTTCTGCACTGCCAACACTACTCTGTCACATCACCCCTCATACCCACTCAAAGCTCATCCTCATCTTACCTGCACTTACTCACCTCGCCAGTACTCATCCCGCCACTATCACTCAACCCAATCCTCATACAATCTCATGGCTCTATCTCATACTCACCCTCTCGTGCATCTCTTTCACGGTCAGCCTCACTCAACCTGCCACTACCTGTGCTGCAGCCACAGGGCATGCATCACATATGTGCAGTAGGCAGCATAAGGCAAACGTGTCGTGAGCATGAAGGGGATGCACAAGGGTGTTTGAGGGTTTGTCATGGTTTTTACTTATATTGAATTTCTGACCAACTCACATTACATATTATATTGGCACCACTACTGCCACGTCTTTGCGAATCTTGTCTGGTTTGTGCAATAATGCCCTTTCCTGAGGATGACAATGAAGACCCACAACTGATGACACCCATTGTGTCACTGCAGAGTGGGTGTAGGTGTATTTGCAGGGCTCTTTTGTGCAGACGACTGAGAGACGTCGGCGATGTCCCCGGTGGCACCCTGGAAGGATGCGGAGGAGAAGTTGTTGAGGGCAGTGGTGACTTTGACAGTGACAGGTAAGAAGATGGTGCTCGGGCCAGCCAGGAGCAGCTCGGCATGAAGGAGGCTGCAGATGTCCACGACTACATGTCAAGTGACTCTGAGCCTCCGTGTGCACTGCTGCTCAGAGAGGTCCAGGAAGCTGAGCCTCGGTCTGTGGACCCTGTGGCGAGGGTAGTGCCCTCTGCGACGCATCTCTCTCTGCGGTAGCCCTCCCTCCTGCTGTGCAGGTGGATGTGTCACAGCACTCTGTTGTGGAGCTCCACGTGTCAGAGGTGGACAGCGTGGATGGCGAGGCTGGTGATGCTGTTCGTCCTCCGAGGAGGTCGTGACTGCAGCTACGGCGGCCCCCATCCGGAAGATGTACATCTGAGGGGGTCCGCAAGGTAGGTACATGTCTCTGGACCCCGGGTTAAGTGTGCAAGTTGGTGAATTTTCTTGTCAGGAGGAGGGTGGTGGTGGCCAAACTTTGTCCCAAGTGACAGAGTGGCCTCCTACAATGGGTGAGGGTCTCCCCCCCCCCCCACCACCTGTCAAATGGACCTTCCCTCCCTGCCAAAAGCCCCCTTGAGACCCATTGGACCAGATATTGCTGTAGGGAAGAATCTTAATGGCCTCTGCCATTACTTAGACTTGCTCTTGCACCTTTAGATTTTAAAATTTTTTGTGTGGCAAGTTGCTGAAAGTGCAAGGTGATAACATCGCAGTGAGGGAAACAGGGCATCTGGGACCTGAGTGAACATTAACCAATCAGATTGAAGGATTGTGAAACTAATCTCTTAATAGATTAAATGAATGGGCAAAACTGTGGCAAATGGATTTCAATGTGGGCAAGTGTGAGGTCATCCATTTTGGACCTCAAAAGGATAGATCAGAGTACTTTCTAAATAGTGAATAGCTCAAAACAGTGGAGGTCCAAAGGGACTTAAGGGCCCATGTACATAGATCATTAAAATGTCATGGACAGGTGCAGAAAATAATCAAAAAGACTAATGGAATGCTGGCCTTTATATCTAGTGGACTAGAATACAAGGGGGTAGAAGTTATGCTACAGCTATACAAAGCCCTGGTTAGATCACACCTGGAGCACTGTGTTCAGTTCTGGGCACTGCACCTTAGGAAGGATATATTGGCCTGGGAGAAAATGCAACGTAGATTTACTAGAATGCTACCTGGACTCCAAGGGTTAAATTACGAGGAGAGATTACACAAACTAGGGTTGTATTCCCTGAAATTTAGAAGAATAGGGATGATTTGATTGAAGTTTTCAAGATATTAAGGGGAACTGATAGGGTAGATAGAGAGAAACTATTTCCACTGGTTGGGGAGTCTAGGACTAGGGGACATAGCTTAAAAATTAGAGCCACGACTTTCAGGAGTGAAGTTAGGAAACACTTATACACGCAAAGAGTGGTAGAAGTTTGGAACTCTCTTCCGCAAATGGCAGTTGATGCTAGCTCAATTGTAATTTTAAATCTGAGATTGATTTTTGTTAACCAAAGGTATTAAGGGATATGGAGCTAAGGCGGGTATATGGAGTTAGGTCACAGATCAGCCATGATCTCATTGAATGGTGGAACAGGCTCGAGGGGCGATATTGCATTTTTTATTTTAAAATTTACATGTTCTCCTGATGAGAGTCATTACTTACAAAGTATGGGAGAAAATAAATAGGGAAAATAAATAAAGAGACGTATAGAACAAAAATGTGTCATTTCCAAGAAAGCCCTGATCATGATCTGAAAGCACTGTGTCTCAGATCCAAGTCCAGGACTGTTAGCACCACCTGCTGCCCAGTTCAATCAGTGAAGCAGCTGAAACCCACTAAGATAAGTCTCTGACCATTTTCTAAGGTTGTTTTATATATACTTGGACAATTCATCAGAAACATAATGGGAATTCCCTCCACAAGTAAATGATCCTGATCCCAAGAACTGAACAGTGATGAGTTATATGAGTGAACAGTGAGGTATATTCTGATCCAAGTGTGCCAAACAAAGCAATGTTACCAGAGCCAGGTTTGTTCAGTATTAATAAAGTGAGCAATAAAGCAGCTGTGCCATGTATTTTCTGAAGTGGAGACAAATTCCTTTTGCCATTTATTTTTAATTTTTAACCTGTAAGCAGAAAAAGTTTATTTTGGATCATTCAAAGTGAATTTCTTTATAACACAAAAAAGCGGATTTGCTTGTGGGTCAAATTTAAGATTTCCTAACTATTGGTTAATATCTGCAACTTGGCAAATTCATGTATACATTGAAAAGAACATATATTGAGCTTGAGAATTATTCATTACATTTCATAAGAAAATAACGTATTTGAAGAGCTTGCAAGGGAGGGTGTCGACTAGTTTGCTTTTTCTTCTTTTGGTGTGGGTGAAACCTCCTCTATTTCAAGCTATTTATCCTTCCCTTTTTATCATCATCTCCCTAAGCCAAATCCAAATGCAGACAAAAGGGTGATACAAGTCTAGTGACAACTCTCCCTCCAGTATCCCTCCCACCCTGTGAGAAAATGCCTGATCCACACTTATTGCTACTTCACAGGTGACATAACTAAAATCAATAATACACACAGCGTCACGAGATGCACTATCATATCACCTGAAAATGATTTCAAATTAATTCCGATAGAAAGTTGGCCCCTACTTGTCTACAGCTTGTTTGTGTGTGTTGTTGAAGGTGGATCTCAGGGACTGTGTGTATCTAGATTTATCCTATGGCCTGAAGATAACTGATAATTGACTCCTCAGGGGAAAAGTTTTTTTAAAAGGCAAAGCTCCTCCTAGTGGCTTTGCTAGCCCTCTGCTGTCTAAGCCAAGGAACAGCTGAGCTTCAATGGACCAGGAAGGACTTGGGTTCGGTCCCCAGAACCTTTAAGGACCGCTGATTAGGCCACTCACTGCCCGGTATAAATACACATTTATACCTGAATATTGCAAACAGGGTCCAGTGTGGTACCCTGATTTGCATATTTAAGCAGCTTAACTCCCAAAACAGGCCGGCAAAATGCCTGCCTATTTACAGGCCCATTTGAAAATTGCATAACGCAGGCCTTCAGCGTCAGTGGGGCTGCCGAGGTCCCGTCCAGCCCCCAATCTTCAAATGCTGGCCACCTTTTCTTCAGGCAAGAAACAGGTGGGCGGCAGTTGAAAATTGCATCCCTGGACTTTGCTGAAATAATGGGCTTACCATCCTGAATTAGACTATGCCAGTTTATCCACTAATCTTTATTGTGCTTATTCCCTGACTTCAATCAAGTCTTTAGATGCCTGTTTTTGAATACATTATATATACAAAATCAAAAGCAAAATACTGCGGATGCTGAAAATCTGAAATAAAAACAGAAAATGCTGGAAATGCTCCGCAGATCAGGCGACATCTGTGGACAAAGCAACAGAGTTAACGTTTCAGGTCGAAGACCTTTCGTCAGAACTGGAAGAAGTTGAAGATTTAACAGTTTTTAAGCAAGTTCAGAGTCAGGCAAAGGGGTGGGGGAGGAAGAGGAGGGGAGGAAAGAACAAAAGGGAAGGTCCATGATAGGGTGGAGGGCAGGAATAATTAAATGACAAAAGGGATGATGGTGCAAGGCAAGGAGGGTGGTAATGGGATAAGTGAAGAAACAAAAGATAGGTCCAGAGGAGCTGTAAATGGCAACATCAGAATCATTACCAGCACCTGCTGTCCGAAAAAATGGGAGCAGTGGTTACGTTCGGAAGTTATTGAAATCAATGTTGAGTCCAGAAGTTTGTAAAGTGCCTAATCGAAAGATGAGGTGCTGTTCCTCGAGCTTCCATTGAGCTTCATTGGAGCAATGTAAGAGGCCGAGGACAGAGAGGTCAGAGTGGGAGTGGGACGGAGAATTAAAATGGCAAGAGACCGGCATGTTAGGGCCTTGCTTACGGACTGAGCGGAGGTGTTCAGCAAAGCGATCACCCAATTTGCATTTGGCCTCCCCAATGTAGAGGTGGCTGCATCGTGAGCAGTGAATACAGTATGCTAAATTGAAAGAAGTACAAGTGAATTGATGTTTCACCTGGAAGGAGTGTTTGGGTCCCTGGACGGTGGGAAGGGGGGAGGTGAAAGGGCAGGTGTTGCATCTCCTCACCTTCCACCCCACCAGCCTCCACATTCAACGTATTATCCTCCGCCACCTCCAGCGCGATGCCACCACCATACACCTCTCCCCACCACTTTCAGCTTTCCAAAGGGACTGTTCCCTCCGCGAGACTCTGGTCCACTGTTCCATCACCCCCAACACCCACTCTACTCCTCATGGCACCTTCTCGTGCGAGCACAGGAGATGCAACACCTGCCCTTTCACCTCCTCCCTTCCCACCGTCCAGGGCCCCAAACACTCCTTCCAGGTGAAACAGCAATTTACTTGTACTTCATTCAATTTAGTACACTGTATTCACCGCTCACGTCACGGTGGTCTCTACACTGGGGAGACCAAATGCAGATTGGGTGATTGCTTTGCTGAACACCTCCACTCAGTCCGCAAGCGTGACCCTGACCTTCCAGTCGCTTGCCATTTTTATTCTCCATCCCACTCTGACCTCTCTGTCCTCGGCCTCTTACATTGTTCCAATGAAGCTCAACAGAAGCTCGAGGGACAGCACCTCATCTTTCAATTAGGCACATTATAACCTTCTGGACTCAATGTTGATTTTAATAACTTCAGATCATAACCACTGCTCCCATTTTTTCGGACAGCAGGTGCTGGTAATGGTTCTGATGTTGCCATTCACAGCTCCTCTGGACCCATCTTTTGTTTCTTTACTTGTGCCATTACCACCCTCCTTGCCTTGCACCATCATTCCTTTTGTCATTTAATCAATCCTGCCCTCTACCCTATCAGAGGCCTTCCCTTTTGTTGTATCCTCCCTTCTCCTTCCTCCCCGTACCCTTTTGCCTGACTCTGAACTTGCTTAAGAACGGTTAAATCTTCAACATCTTCCAGTTCTGACGAAAGGTCATCGACCTGAAACGTTAACTCTGTTTCTTTCTCCACAGATGCTGTCTGACTTGCTGAGTATTTCCAGCATTTTCTGTTTTTATTTTATATTATATACACAAAACATACTTTAAATATTTTTAATTTAACATCCCTAGTTTTGGGACTATTAGTGTGATGCTTCCCCCATTTCTTTCTGAATTGTAACCTCATTTATTTTATTAAATGTTTTTAACCTTCTACAACTTCAGAACAGGGCATGTGCTGGTCTATGGTGAACAGCAGTGGCCTTAACAGCACCATAAGTCAGTCACTATAATGTGCAGCCACCCGTCAGCTGGCTTATATCTCATTGATTGGATGACCTCTTTATCTAAAACATTTCTATTCAAGTGTTTAAAATATATTTAGTCAATACAGAACACATGTTTGAGTAACAGATTGATTTAACAATGCATTTTGGAAGTAAGAATACGAAAAAGACATACACTTTAAATGGTAAAATTTTAAGTTTACTCAGAGTGGTGAGAATATGGAATTCTCTACCACATGGAGTGGTTGAGGCGAATAGCATAGATGCATTTAAGGGAAAGCTAAATAAGTACATGAGGGAGAAAGGAATAGAAGGATATGTTGATAGTGAGATAAAGTAAGGTGGGAGGGGGGCCCGTATGGAGCATAAACACTGGCATAGACCATTTGGGTCAAATGGCCTGTTTTTGTGCTGTGAATTCTATATAAATGGAGTGGAGGAGCAGAGGAACCTTGTTGCGCAGACGCAGGTCATTAAAGGTGACAGCGCACGTGTTACAAGTTTGGAGTCTTGCTGTAGATTTTCTGTCGGAGACAGCGGCTCTGGTCACTCCTGTGAGCAATTTGAGCTTTTTATGTTTTGGAGGTGTGCCCGTACTGCCCAATATCTAGCTGTTCTATTGCATGACCCAGTGGTATAACAACAGGGCCCCCTTGTGATCTGAAATGGGCTCAATTTTGAAATGGTGGCGGGATGGCAACAGGGGGGTGAAGGTGCGCGTGGCAAACCCGAATAAAAAAAAAATTACCGTTTCCGACGCGATCGCAATTTATGGTGATTGAAGTTGTTTCCAGGTTTCGCGCCTGGCAGCCAGCCTGATTGACAGGAGCTGCAACACTGAGTGGGGGAGGGGGAGAGAAAGAGAAAGACATCATCTGGCGCTGGAACAGAGAGTGGAGGGTGCTGAAGATTGAGAGGGGAGAGGGGGGAAATTGGGGGTGGGGGAGACATTGGAGGCTGAGAGGGACATCGGAGAAGGAGATATTGGGGGGAGAGGGGGACATCAGATGGGGGGACATCGGAGCAGGGGGTTGCAGGTGACATCGTTCGAAAGGTAGGTTTATTTTGTTTTTTAACTTTGTGCAGTGGTTTTTGAATTTAATTTATTTAGTTTATTTTTGCCTGATCCAGCCCAGGCATGAATCGGAAGCAGTGAGAAAGCCTCACAGTTAAGTTTAAAATCAGTTTAACTATCTACTATGTCAGAAATAAGGTACTTAAATACCTCAATGAAGTACATTTGGTTCTTTAACTATCATCCCGCTGGCTTTAATTGCCAGTGGGACTTCCACATTCGGGAAGTGCGTGCACACACAGGCGCATCTATGGGAAACCCGGAAGTCGGCGGGTTGGGGCCGGCTTCCTACCCGCTCAGGAATTTCCTGATTTTCGCAGCCCCAATGCACCCGCAATTTTATTTGAAAATCGGGGCCCATGTATTTTGCATGTGCTCCCTGTGTGCTTCCATCATTTTGGAGGCAGACCAAGGAAATTCTGGGTAAGATGAGGCCAGAACAAAACGTGAAGCTTTTTTACTTTTCAGAAAGTAAGTGAACACAGAGCAACAGCTATGATCAAACTCACTTATTTCAATTCTTACAACTTAGGAACATTGGAACTGCTAGATGAAAAAAAGATCTAGTTTGCCTTCTACCATCCTGGTAGTCGCACAATACAACGATAATAGAGTTGTTGACTAATCATAGAAATCAATCTCTATCAATTAGTCTGCAACAGAGCCAGTCATAATGCAAGGAAAACCCCAGTGGTGGAAAGTTTTGGGAACCATAGGTCCAAAGCCACCTGTTCCTCCCAAGCACGCTACACTTACCGTATTTCATGTGATATTGCATAATGTAAAATAATGAACACACTAAGTTCCCCACATCAGTGGGTCGTCTTGTTGACTTAAACAAAATAACTTATAGCTATACTCCTGCAACCCAACCTTATGAGACTGGATTGAAGCCTTTTCTGTTTAAAATATCATTTTAGAGTATGTTTATGTCCCTATTTTTATCTTTCTATGCTCACAACCAGAGGGAAGGTCCTAGTCCAGACAACATTGCTGAGGGACTAGGGACCTCCCAGCACAATGGGGGGTGAAATCAGTCTTAGTGTAAAACAGGCAATAGTGAATTGGCAGTCTGTCTTACACCCCACCTGATTTTCTTTTCCATTTAAGCCAATTAATTATCACCTATTTTGTGCTACCACCAAAGACCAGTTTCACCCACAGTATGATTGGGGTGTTTATGAATTCTAAGACAGGCGAATGAATTGCTTATTATCTTTGGGGAAACAACTGCAATGCCTAGCTTATTAACATTTTAACCATCTTTCATTTCAATGCTTTTTTTAAAAACTGATATGAATACTTTTTTGCTTTAAAATTCCAACATTTAAATATTCTGCAAACATCATTGAGATAAGTGGCCAGTTAATCTGTTTTGGTAGTTTTGGTCAAGGGAAGAATGTTGACCAGGAAACTGGGAGAACTACTTGCTCTTCGAATAAGTGCCATAGATCTCTTACATCCATCAGAACAGGTAGACGGAAGATGTAGTTTCTTAGATTGGACTTTGGGCCTTCTTGTAGGGCTCTGTCTGGCTCAGCCATTTCCTTTACTAACTGAGTTATTGGGAAATATTGGGTACCCTATTACAGAAAAGATATTTAAAAAATGGAAAAGGTGCTGCAGAGATTCACTAGGATGTTGCCGATATAAAGAGAGAACTTGGGGATTTTTTTAAAAACTAGAGCTGAGAAAGTTAAGGATGACCTGATGGAGAGCTTCAAGATTATGAAGGGTTATGATAGGGTAAATATGGATTGATTGTTTCCACTGGTCAGTGAGACAGTAGCAAGAGGGTGCAATTTCAAGGTAATCACCAGTAATTTTCGTTGGGTTCTCAAATTCTCCTGCTTTAACTTTGGCACGAGATCAGTAGAACCTCGGAGGAACAACGTAATGTGTAGTTTATACTGTTTCTCTGGGATTTCTGCCGATCTTCCACTGAAGTTACAGTAGGTCATTGGGGGACCCCTGTAGAAATTCTACCCCACTGAACAGAAAAAGGAATTAAAGAATAGGTTAGAAAAAAAATCTTTATACAGAGGCAGGTTAGAATGTGGAATAATGTGCCTTAAGTTTTGTTGAAGCAGAGTCCGTACGTACCTTTGAAAGGGAATTAGATAGTTGCTTGACAAAAGGGAATATTGAAGAGTATAAGGAGTGAGCAGAAGGTGACTCCTGTGGAGAAAAATACTGTGTGTTAACTTCATGGGCAAAATGTGCTGTAATATTCTATGATTCTATGAAATGCAGACTTATGTCATTGCTTTTCATTATATTGTGCAGTGCACATAGTTTTAGCAGTAAATGTTCTTACAAATTTAATTTATTTTAAAGTATCTCATCACGCAATAGATGACCACTCTGCCACATCGTGTCCTAAGATGAAACTTATTAAAATAGATCCAGCATTAGACGAAGCATGTTGTCCTCTTGTGGCAAGTCAATATTTGGCTATAATTATGTCATTCACAGAAAGAATGCTGAACATAATAAGTGTACTGTTTTGTGACTCATCAGTTCATGTGTTTGCTCCTGGCACATTAAGAAATCTTGTAGAC
This sequence comes from Heptranchias perlo, assembly GCF_035084215.1. Classification (NCBI taxonomy): domain Eukaryota; kingdom Metazoa; phylum Chordata; class Chondrichthyes; order Hexanchiformes; family Hexanchidae; genus Heptranchias; species Heptranchias perlo. The sequence goes on from NC_090349.1 coordinate 29,435,847, forward strand.
TGTTCTGTGCTACCTTAACATTGTGGGGTAGAAATTCTATGGAGGCTCTCCTGCTCTGCTTCCATAACTTCGGTGGAAGATCATTAGGCTTACACAGCCATTTACACCGTTTCTCCAGGGTTTCCGCTGAAGTTACAGTGGGAGATTAGGACAGCCCTCTGCCCTTCTATGTCTATATAATTGGTCAGCTGCCTTAATGGCTCAGTTGGTAAGTTTACTCCTCAACAATCTGGAACTGCTACAATCTGACATCAGTAGTAGGGAAAATGCTGGCATCTATTATTTAGGACGTAGTAACAAGACACTTAGAAAATCATAATATGATTAGGCAGAGTCGATGCAGTTTTATGAAAGAGAAATCGTGTTTGCAAATCTATTGGAGTTTTTTCAGGGTGTAACTAGCAGGGTAGATAAGAGGGAGCTCAGTGGATGTGGTATATTTAGATTTTCAAAAGGCATTCGATAAGGTGCCACATAAGGTTGTTACACAGTATTGGGGCTCATGGGATTGGGGGTAATATATTAGCATGGATTGAGGATTGGTTAATGGACAGAAAACAAAGAGTAGGAATTAACGGGTCATTTTGGGTTGGCAGGTTGTAACTAACTAGTGGGGTGCCGCAGGGATCAGTGCTTGGGCCTCAACTATTTACAATCTATATTAATGACTTAGATGAAGGGACTGAGTGTAATGTATCCAAGCTTGCTGACGATACAAAGCTAATTATAAACAATTTTACAACACCAAGTTATAGTCCAACAAATTTATTTTAAATTCCACAAGCTTTCGGAGGCTTCCTCCTTCCTCAGGTGAATGGTGTGGAAAGGCACCTGAGGAAGGAGGAAGCCTCCGAAAGCTTGTGGAATTTAAAATAAATTTGTTGGACTATAACTTGGTGTTGTAAAATTGTTTACAATTGTCAACCCCAGTCCATCACCGGCATCTCCACATCATGGATACAAAGCTAGGTGGGAAAGTAAGCTGTCAGGAGGACACAGAGTCTGCAAAGGGATATAAACAGGTTAAGTGAGTGGGCAAGAAGGTGGCAGATGGAGTATAGTGTGGGGAAATGTGAGGTTATTCACTTTGGTAAGAAAATTGAAAAATGGAATATTTTCTAAATGGTGAGAAATTATTAAATGTTGGTGTTCAGAAGGATTTGGGTGTCCTTGTACATGAAACACAGAAAGTTAACATGCGGGTACAACAAGCAATTAGGAAGGCAAATGGTATGTTGGCCTTTATTGCAAGGGGGTTGGAGTACAAGAGTAAGGAAGCCTTGCTGCAACTGTACAGGGCTTTGGTGAGACCACACCTGGAGTACTGTGTACAGTTTTGGTCTCCTTACCTAAGGAAGAATATACTTACCTTAGAGGCGTGCAACAAAGGTTCACTGGATTGATTCCTGGGATGAGAGGGTTGTCCTATGAGGAAAGATTGAGTAGAATGGGCCTATAATCTCTGGAGTTTAGAAGAATGAGAAGTGATCTCATTGAAACTTATAAGATTCTGAGAGGGCTTGACAGGGTAGATGCTGAGAGAATGTTTCCCCTGGCTGGAGAGTCTAGAACTAGGGGACATAGTCTCAGGATAAAGGATCGGACATTTAGGGCTGAGATGAGGTGGAATTTCTTCACTCAGAGGGTCGTGAATATTTGGAATTCTCTACCTCAGAGGGCTGTGGATGCTCAGTCGTTGAATGTATTCAACACTGAGATCGATAGAATTTTGAACTCTAAGGGAATCAAGGGATATGGGGATCTGGCGGGAAAGTGGAGTTGAGGTCGAAAATCAGCCATGGATCTTAATGAATACGGAGCAGGCTCGAGGGGCCGTATGGCCTACTCCTGCCCCTGCTTCGTATGTAACAAACTAGGAAGACCTAAGATTCAATCCATTGTTTGTGCTGAGTTAGCTGATCTCAGCCACTCTAAAATGGTCTCAGTGCCTCTGGCTAGAGAAGGAAAAAATCTGCCAGAAATATTTTTGCTCATGATTGCTGCCCAGTGACTCCTCCTGGAAGGTGCACAGGGTGAGGACAAAATTGGGCTTGGCTCTAATACCCTAATAATGAAATCATGTACCAGCACTTGCTGTCTAGACCTGTAATGAAGGATGGCCTCTTGGGCAAGGAACCGGAGGATGGCTAGTGCCCATGGACCCATATCCCCGTGTCTTCAACAAAAACATTAACAATAACTTGCATTTATATAGCACCTTTAACATAGTAAAACATCCCAAGGTGCTTCAGAGGAGTATTATCAAACAGAATTTGACTCCGAGTCACATGAGAAGATATCAGGACAGGTGACCAAAAGCTTGGTCAAAGAGGTAGGTTTTAAGGAGTGTCTTAAAGGAGAAGTGATAGGTAGAGAGTTGGAGGGAATTTCAGAGCTTAGGGCCTGGGCAGCTGAAGACATGGCCACCAATGGTGGAACGATGAAAATCAGGGATGCGCAAGAGGCCATAATTGGAGGAGCTCAAAGAAGGGGAGAAATTTAGAAAGGCAAAAAAACATGTTGGCTATTTTCACAATCTCCGAACCAAACATTTAGGTTGAGACGCATAAGATTTTAGCAAAACACATTTATATTTGTGTGAAAAATAAGTTGTCCAAACTGTATTGTCTGTAATAGTAATGGTACCTTTCTTTGCAGCAGGTGACTCCGTCTTGTCAAATACCTTCACAGATACAGTTGTAACTGGTGTTCGTGGGCCTCCAGGACCACCTGGACCAGTGGGACCTGTTGGTAAGTTTTACACTCTGAGACATTTAATTTTAGATTTTTTTAATTGAACAATCCACCATATCCATGAAATTCTATCACTTCATCCATAATTGTCCAGGAATGAAAGAAGGTGAGGGTGGTAGGACAGGACACTGCCATGGTAACAGTTATGGGTCAGTTCCGTCATTTCACTGTGCAGCAAGTCTCTAATGCTGGCTGTGTCTTTCAGTGGATGCTTGAGACTTCCCTGCAGGGAAACTGGAGGAGGATGGTCAATCTGAGCAGCCTTTGTACACTTTCTAATGGCTAGCTTAGTTAGCAGAACCTTGGGCAGGAGGCTTCTTGTCTGCCAATGCAAGAGGGGCAATAGTGAAGAAAAATAAAATTGGAGGTAAAGAGGAAAATGGATCCTTTTTTAAAAAATTGTAACATTATATGCATAATATTTATCTATGGATTTTAATTTTAATTTTCACATCAGGTAGAATAAAAATTAAATTTATGTGAATGTGAAAATATCAACTGCCATGCATAGCACTCCAGTGACATTAAAATAATTGCAAAATATTGGGACCTTACATCCTTACCTTCTTAAACTTTATCATCTACAGCTGTGGATCACTGGAAAGATCTAATAATATTTTTTTATATTGGAAAAGAAACAAATTAAATAAAAATTCTACATTTAATAATGAAGTTCATTTTACAATCTACTCATGAAAAATATATTTATGATACGCATGCCCTTTAGCACTTCGTAATTATACTGCTTCATACTTGTGAAATAAACCCAATTGTGCACTGCTACCAATGGGACCAATTTTCAGTTTCAGCAGACGTTGGTTGGGGGGGGGTGGTGGTGGGTTAGGTAGGTGGGTAGGTGGAGCGTGCCCAATGTCACTGGAGAAAGGCACGCCCAATTTTCATCACCAAGCCCCAATACTATTCTGTCGGCCAGCTACTTGTGCATTTCGAAGAGCTCACTGAGCAGAGAGGTCCAGAAATCCAACAGCTCTGGTGGAGAGCCCAGCCAGTGCAGGTAGGATAAAGGCGGGTGGGTGGGGGGGAGCAATCCCAGAGGAGGGCCATGGCGTGGCATGTGTATGCACTGATACTTCAGCAATTTTGGAGGAAGGATATAAAGAACATTGCTTCTGATTGCTGTGCCTGCTCCTTCTCTGGGATATAATTTGCATTTTATCTTTATCTAGTAGTCAATAATATTTCGAAAGTTTGAATATGATGTCTGATTTAGGCATTGGCACATATTAAACATACACTTTTGTTGAAAATGTTTAGGTTCACCTGGACGACAAGGACCCATTGGACCTCCTGGGCCTCCTGGGAAAGATGTAAGTCATTGCAAAAATGGAGTGGAAATAATTCATGTTATTTTAGTGGACAAATAATTTAAATTTCACATTATACCCATTCGTGTCCACATTGTTTTAGTTGGTGTTCTTATTGGCTTTACTTTCACAGACTCAAAAAATATAATTGGAACTTGCATGAAGGGACTTTGCCTTCATAAATCAGAAGCTATTAATGCCGAATATGATAACTTCATAGTGAGAGAAATGTAGGTTACAAATACAGTATTTGAAACCAATTTTTTCTGGCCTTGCTTTTCTAAAAAAAAACATACTTTGTTTTGCTTAGGGATTGACTGGTCGGTCAGGTTTACCAGGACCAGAAGGACCTAAAGGTGAAAAAGGAGACAGAGTAAGTTGCAGACATGTTCATGAGGTTGGAGTAGGACATGTGTGATGTACTAGAATGTACTTATAAGCCCACAAAGTAATTTATTTTATAGCTACTTCTATGAGATAAGAAACAAGATTCCAGGGAAGTAAATAGTATAAATGGTTCATGAGAAATATTGTGGGAAGATGGGATTGTCATCAACTAAAACAAACTGTAGACATGCATTTCTAGGAATGACATATCTTCCCACACCTGCACCATCACCTGAGGAGTCCCACAAGGATCTATCCTTGGCCCACTTCTCTTTTGAATCTACATGCTACCTATTGGCAACATCATCCACAGACATGGGGTCAGCTTCCACATGTATGCAGAGCTAAGCGATCCCATGACCAAGGAATCGGGTCAAAGCTCAACCCAAAACATCAGATCAGGTCAAAGCTCTGCAACCCTGCCACATGCAGTTGTCCAGAGAGGAGGAAGTTCCACAAATATCCGCATTCTCAATGATGGTAGAGCCCAGCACGTGAGTGCAAAAGACAAGGCTGAAACGTTTGCAACCATCTTCAGCCAGAAGTGCCGAATAGATGATCCTTCTCGGCCTCCTCCTAAAGTCCTTGCCGTCACAGATGCCAGTTTTCAGCCAATTTGATTCAGTCCACATTGCATCAAGAAACGGCTGAGTACACTGGACACAGCAAAGGCTACGGGCCCCGACAACATCCCGGCTATAGTGCTGAAAACCTGTGCTCCAGAACTAGCCGTGCCCTTAGCTAAGCTGTTCTAATACAGCTATAACACTGGCATCTACCCGACAATGTGGAAAATTGTCCAGGCATGTCTTGTCCACAAAAAACAGGACAAATCCAACCCAGTCAAAATCCTGGAACTCCCTTCCTAACAGCATTTTGCGAGTACTTTCACCATAGGGACTTCAGCGATTCAAGTACGACCATCACCACCGTCTCAACAGCAACTAGGGATGGGCACTAAATGCCAGCATTACTAGCGATGCCCACATCCTAAAGAATGATTTTTTAAAAAGGGCCGGGGACAATTAAAGAGGAGTGTTGCAATGGAGGGACAAAATTAATGAAAGCCCTTAAAGGCTCCAAAAGGTATCTCTACCCACCAAGCAGCTTTTTCCAATACTGAAATGGCAGCGATTGAGAAGTGACCACCAAAATTGAACTCCCTACCTGCAGTCTTGAGGCCACAGCTGACTGGTTCTATTACTGGCTGTGGCAGCTTTATGGTGTATGTTAGCAGCAGGTGTTGTTACAGAAGAAGGCATCTGACTCTGCTGACCCAGGTCCTGTGGAGACATTTCTCCACAGCAGTTGACCAGTAAGTGAAACAATGCCTAGCACAAAGGAAGATGGTAGTGGTTGTTGGAGGCCAATCATCTCAGCCCCAGGGCATTGCTGCAGGAGTTCCTCAGGGCAGTGTCCTAGGCCCAACCATCTTCAGCTGCTTCATCAATGACCTTCCCTCCATCATAAGGTCAGAAATGGGGATATCCGCTGATGATTGCACAGTGTTCAGTCCCATTCGCAACCCCTCAAATAATGAAGCAGTCCGAGCCCGCATGCAAGATCTGGACAACATCCAGGCTTGGGCTCATAAGTGGCAAGTAACATTCGCGCCAGACAAGTGCCAGGCAATGACCATCTCCAACAAGAGAGAGTCTAACCACCTCCCATTGACATTCAACGGCATTACCATCGCCGAATCCCCCACCATCAACATCCTGGGGGTCACCATTGAAACTTAACTGGACCAGCCATATAAATACTGTGGCTACAAGAGCATGTCAGAGGCTGGGTATTCTGCGGCAAGTGACTCACCTCCTGACTCCCCAAAGCCTTTCCACCATCTACAAGGCACAAGTCAGGATTGTGATGGAATACTCTCCACTTGCCTGGATGAGTGCAGCTCCAATAATACTCAAGAAGCTCAACACCATCCAGGACAAAGCAGCCCACTTGATTGGCACCCCATCCACCACCCTAAACGTTCACTCCCTTCACCACCGGCACACAGTGGCTGCAGTGTGTACCATCCACAGGATGCACTGCAGCAACTCACCAAGGCTTCTTCAACAGCACCTCCCAAACCCGTGACCTCTACCACTTAGAAGGACAAGAGCAGCAGGCACATGGGAACAACACCACCTGCACGTTCCCCTCCAAGTCACGCACTATCCCGACTTGGGAATATATCGCCGTTCCTTCATCGTCGCTGGGTCAAAATCCTGGAACTCCCTTCCTAACAGCACTGTGGGAGAACCTTCACCACACGGACTGCAGCGATTCAAGAAGGCGGCTCACCACCACCTTCTCAAGGGCAATTAGGGATGGGCAATAAATGCCAGCCTTGCCAGCGACGCCCACATCCCATGAATGAATTTTAAAAAACATGATTTGTAGCATCTTGGCGGGTGCAGCCAATTGCCTTTTCTAGATAAACCAATAAGGAGACATTGGGTTGCCCCAATGTCATAAAACAAGAAACAAACAAAAGTGCCCCCTTTTTAGAAGGGCACAATTAATAAAGAACTAAACCATTACGAAGAAAACAAAGAAAACTTATAAACTTAAATAATAATGTTGTTGCAGGTATCCTAGTATTCACTCCAGTCCCTACGGTGCCCACCGGTCGCGGAAGGCCTCAAGCACACTGGCGAACACCGCATTCTCCTTCTCCAGGGCCACCCTGGTGCGGACAAGACCGTGGAAGAGAGGCAGGCAGCCAGAGCGACCACCCCCATGGGCCGCATCCAACCTGGACCTGTAGATAGCACCTTGGCCAGGCCCAGGAGCAGACCCACGAGGAGGTCCTTCGACTTGCCAGCCCCCCACCGCGCTGATTATCATCCCAGCATATCTTCTTTCATGTAGTACCCTGTAAAACATGATTTGCTGTGATTGGAATGCCTCTGTCAAATTATCCAGTTCCACATTATTTAAATATTCCAATAAAGATCCCTCCAGTTTCAGACAGGAGCTTCACGCGTGTGTGTGTGGAGTTGAAAATCACATGTCATCAATGCCACACATTCCCACAAATTTGTTAGGTTGCCGCTTGCAGAGAAAAAGAGTCATTTTTTTTTAATAAAAGACAAGTTTCCAGTCCTAAAAGTTGACTTAGCTTTTCTCTTTCTTGTCAAACAGTCACATATTTCCAAATCTAATTTGTGTCATCGGCTGTTGCAAGAACTAATTTTAAAATAACAAATTTTAACTCTGTAGCTGTTTGATTAATGGCTTCAATATGAACAAAATTTGTGTTTTTAACTCAATCAGGGCATGTCTGGATATCCTGGAGAAAGAGGTTTCAGCGGAGAAACAGTAAGTTGTGCTGCCAGTTTTCACACATCTCAAATCTTCATGACTGACTGATACATTTATTTCATCTATTTTTTAACCCAGTTAATATATTTATATATGTTGACTTGTAAAGGTACTGTTATCTGAAACATATCGGGGGGAAATATTCATTCGCGCCTAAAAACGGGCCTGCAGGGAATGATCCCTGAATCACCTGAGTGGATAGACCTGAGATGTACCCAATCGGGCCTCATTCTCATCGAATTGGCAAACTGTAGATACCTAATGGGTGTCCCCAAGCAGCTCGCTGGAGCAGAGGCCTCGAAGATTGGGCCGCTTCAGCTCCACGTTCAGGTGAATATTTTTAACAAACATACCTTTTTGATGGCAGCCTGCAGCGGTCCCCTTAAGGATGTCCTGTTGGGCCACATGTAGACCCAATACTTCTGAATGGTACTGATACCAGTACTGGCTGCGTCAGGGCAAACCAATATTGCAGAACGGGCTTCAAGTAGGCAAAAAAATTTATTGAAGGGTGTAAATTTATGCAGAAAAAAAACAAATCAGCAGATAATGAGCAATACACCACGTAACTTTACCAGTAAAATAAACCATTTTGTGAGACCAAAACAACAAAGCACTTCAAAAGTCTGAGAGCCCTTTCAACTCATACTTGGATGACTGTAACAAAGGTACTTAACTCCATGTCTCACCGCTGCAATGTAGAATTCTGTCTCACCACTGCGCTGTAGAGTTATACAGTTAAAACAAGTGAGCTGCTTTCACCTCAGAATAAAGAGACAATGAAGTGGGATGCTCACAATCCCGTGTTAGTGATCACTGACAATTAGGGCTATAAATTGGGCCACGTAGCACCTGTTTTGTAGGCGCTACATGGCCAGTGTGACGTGCGCTGGACGCCATCTTGGTAAAGGCATTTGCGCACGCGCAGATAACGAAGGCCAGCAGCATGTAAAGTAGGGAGAATGTGCGGTAGATCAGTATACAATACTGATTTAAAGCGGCAGATGTGATTTTGGAACTCAACACTCCACCTTGGAACTTAACCTCGCACAGCTGAACAGATCGTAAACCGCATGGAGAACCCCCCACCAGCACTATTTAAAGGGACCATGCAAGATTTACAGGTTAGTTGCTGGATTATTGATTCTGGCTGCTGATGCATTCGTACCTGTTTTTGGAGGTCTCCTATGCTTGAATACTAGGACTAGGAGACATAGCCTAAAAATTAGAACCAGAACTTGCATGAGTGAAGTTAGGAAATGCTTCCACACATAAAGGATGGTAGAAGTTTGGAACGCTCTTTTGTAAATGGCAGTTGATGCTAGCTCAATTGTGAATTTTAAATCTGAGATTGATAAATTTTTGTTAACCAAAGGTATTAAGGGATATGGGGCTAAGGCAGGCATATGGAGTTAGGTCACAGATCAGCCATGATCTCATTGAATGGCGGAACAGGCTTAAGAGGCTAAATGACCTATTCTTGTTCCTATTTTCCTATGCTAATAATAAAGTTTCAATACTCTACAGGGTGTGGGCTGGCTAGCTGACAGGCAACAGCAAGGCCACGGGCAAAGCTGCCAGTGTGTCTGAACTGTGAGTTGTGGGTGTGCAGCTTGCAACAGTGGTAATGTGTAATGGTGAGAGGAAGCATTTGATTGGAAGAGTTGAGTACTGATGGAAAGAGTTTGTTGGTATGTGGGTGATGGGGGGGTGTAGTGCATGGAGCAGTGGATGCAGCTAGTGGTGCAGTTGGTAGGAGACGCCATTTGACAGTTGACCTCATTCACCTTGACCACTCGTGTCAAAGCATTGAACTTCTTCCTGCACTGAATCCATGTTCCTGATGCTATGTGCCTGGCATTGACTTCGTCCACTACTGCCTCCCGCTGCCTCTTGAGCATATGCCTCTTGTCCCCCTGCGGATGTAGGATACCCCTCCTTCTGTCCACCTGTTGCACCCAGGCCACTAGTCCATCAGCAGAGAACCTTGGTCCATGCTCTCTCACAAACTCAGATCGGCAGATTAGTGAGGTCTGTCATGCAGATTGGAGGATGTGGGATTTAGTAGTGCGCAACCTTTATTCAATGTTTTAACATAACTCAACAGTTTGTAATCATAAGGATGGGACCTGCGTCTGTGTTTTACATGTGCGATGTCTGATCTCCATTCAGACTCCGTGCGGACCCATATCTTATATTTTGCAAATAAGAGGTGCAGTCTGCCTTTACGTCATGCAGGCTGCCTTTATGTGATGCTAGCCACTCGCGTGATATCGGGGCCCCCCTGCTGGTGAGCAGCCACTCAACAGCGTAGCTAAGCCTGGCTGTTCACAGATATGAGGTAAACGAATGTTATGTGCTGCCTGCATCTCAACGACCGGGCATGGGTTAATCGCACACCATGACTCCTGCGCCTGGTTTCGGGTGTTATCCAATTTAAACACCCCCCCCCCCTCCCAGTGTCTACATTACGCAAGAATTACTAATGTTGGCGCAATATGCACCCAGACAACTATTGTGAAACAAAGCTTATTTTTGATGGCTCCATCATTAGGGATAACGACTAAGTCTGTAAGTTTGCATTCTATGACATCAGTCTGACAGGCATCTACAAACAAAATCACCACTATCCTTGAAAGGATCCATAATTTGGTAAGTATAGTTACATTTTCAATGAGATGAAAATCAGGCAGGTTCTAAAGTAGATGGGCAATCTGATCCTCAAGATTATCACTCAGGCAGTGAAAGTAAAAATGACCCCCATTTTCTTTTAGCAGCCTTGTACTCAAACTCTTTCTTCTATTTCATATGTTTGTTTATTTTTTGCTTTATAAGAAAAGGTCAATCGCCCTCTTGTGGATTATCTCTCCCATCGTGCTATCTAATCTGAATTTACTTTGTGTTCCTTTTTTTTCTCACTTATTTTGCTCCTTCCTGTTTTTCTAGAAATTGTGTTTTTTTTTTAGTTTCCTCTTTTTATTAAGAAGCAAAATACTGTGGTTGCTGGAAATCTCAAATAAAAACAGAAAATACTGGAAATACTCAGCAGGTCAGGCAGCATCTGTGGAGAATGAAACTGTGTTAACATTTCAGGTCAAAACCTTTCATCAGAACTGGAAGAAGTGAAAGAGTTAAGAGTTTTTAAGCATGATGTGTAGATGCCGGTGATGGACTGGGGTGGACAAATGTAAGGAATCTTACAACACCAGGTTATAGTCCAACAATTTTATTTTAAAATCACAAGCTTTTGGAGATTATCCCCTTCGTCAGGTGAGTGACGAAGGGGGTAATCACCTGACGAAGGGGATAATCTCCGAAAGCTTGTGATTTTAAAATAAAATTGTTGGACTATAACCTGGTGTTGTAAGTTTTTAAGCAAGTACAGAGTCAGGGAAAGGGGTTGGGGGGAGGGAGAGGAAGGGAAGAAAGAACAAAAGAGAAGGTCTGTGATAGGGTGAAGGCAAGAGTGATTAAATGACAAAAGGGATGATGGTGCAAGGCAAGGAGGGTGGTAATGGGACATGTAAAGAAAAAAAGATGGGTCTAGATGGGTCAAGACCCATCTTTTGTTTCTTAACCTGTCCCATTACCACCCTCCTTGCCTTGTACCATCATCCCTTTTGTCACTTAATCACTCCTGCCTTCCACCCTATCGGAGACCTTCCCTTCTGTTCTTTCCTCCCTACCCCCCTTTCCCTGGCTCTGTATTTGCTTAAAAACTGTTAAATCTTTAACTTCTCCCAGTTCTGACGAAAGGTCATCGACCTGAAACGTTAACTCTGTTTCCTTCTCCAAAGATGCTGCTGATTATTTCCAGCATTTTCTGTTTTTATTTCCTCTTTTTTTAAATCTTTCTAGGTCTGATCAAGATGAGGGATATTTGGGATCAGAACATTAATTCCACTCTTTGCACCCAAGCATTCTCAGGTCAGGTATAGCGCAGGTTAAATGTAGAGTAAAGTTCCTCCTACTCTGCCTCAACGTCAACCTCAGAAAAATACACAGGTGTAACATCTCTATTTCCTTCCAGCCAGCTCGATCATCTCAACGTCCTCGCTGATTGACTCAATTCACTCACGATGCTTTCAAATGGCAGAAGATTGTGCTTGAGCCAGATTGCAGGGGTGAAAGGACATAGAAGGATATTCAGATAGGGTTAGATAACGTAGGGTGGGAGGAGGCTCGTGTGGAGCATAAACACTGGCACAGATCAGTTGGGCTGAATGGCCTGTTTCTGTGCTGTAAATTGTATGTAATGTATAATCCCACAATGCGCTCTACGTTTCCTCCATTCTAGAGTAGCCTATTTTTGTTTAGATGGAATAGAAATTTTCTTTTGCACTTTTTAGCACCGTTTCCTTCCTTCCTGCTGCCTATGGGGTGTTAACAGATTCAGTTATTACTTTCCACTTCCTCTTTTGTTGTATTTTTCTCTTACATTCTGCAATTCTTGTTAAATAAAAATTCTGCTGCTTTATTTCCTGTGGAAGCTTATTACTCCAATGTTTGACTTTCCCTGGCCTCAGTGAAAGCTCTTATATACTCGGGAAATGTTTTATTCATGTATTTTACATAATAACAATTAGATTGTGGAAGTTGGCAGTGGTTCACTATAGTTTGTGTGCTGAGCATTCAAACCAGATCACTGTATATATCTTTGAACCAGGATTTCATATCATAGAATCATACAGCACAAAAGGAGACCATTCGGCCCATCATGCTTGTGCCGTCTCTTTGAAAGAGCTATTCAATTAGTCCCACTCCCCTGCTCTATCCCCATAGCCCTGCAAATGTTTCTTTTTCTAGTATGTATTCAGTTTCCTTTTGGAGTGGTATGGATGCATCAGGAATGGGATTGAATGCAAAGTAGCTTGCCACATTGCCCTGGATCATGTATAATTTACCTGAAGTTTGCTGTATTTATTTTTACTATTCTTTTTCTCATTAATTTTGTCCACTTCTTGCTGTTTTATTCCAGATTCCCATCATTTGTAGTTTTTATTATATAAAAGATATAGCTGCATTAGAAGGGGTACAGAAAAGAGCAACAGGATTGATCCCAAGTGTAAAAGGGAGAGCCTTGAGGAGAGATTGGAGAAGTTTAAGGTGTACAGTCGAAAGGAAAGGATGGTTTTGGGGTAGCCTTATCAAGCTACATAAAATATTATTGAACGATGTGTATAAGGTAAACCAGAATGTTAATTCAAAGTACACCAAAAAATGTAGGCTATCAAGGACAAAAATAGAAATTTAGAACAGACTGCAAGAAAAACATCTTTACACAAATGTTTGGAATTTTCTACCAAACAAAGTAACAGGAGAAGAAATTTTGGGGTCATTTAAAGTGCAATCAAATGCCATGATGGGAGAGCTAATGTAGTGGAGGGATGTGCATTGAGGAGCTGAATCATCCTAGACTTTTCTTGCATTCTCCTAAAAGTGTTGACATTTTGGTGTGGTATAATTTTATGGTCATCGATCACCCTCTAGTAGGGCCATTATTTATGGGTGAGTCCTGACAGTGAGTGCCAGCAGGTTACTTGACCATGCGTGGGAATCACAGCCCAGCAACTATCCTGTCCTTACCTGAACTTTCAACAGTGGTATTTGGATAGTGACCCAAGTGTGGGAATCCTGGTTGATTTTCCCTCCCTAAATCAGAGGCACTTGGGCCCCACTGCTGCCCCAGTTGAAATTAGTTAACTCAGTATCGGCAAGGGATCAAACCTGGGGCTTTCTTGGTCCGTATGTATTTCTACCAATTTTATTTCTTGCTCACAGTCTATTTCAGTTTCAGCGTTTCTCATTTAGTAAAATTATCCATTTTGATATTGCATGTTATTTTTGATTCCCTTTTTGGTTAAGCCTCTTTATTACATCGATGGACTTGCATTAATGTTTTTTTCTACATTGTTCTTTATGTTCATTTAATGTTTCTGTTTTGCTGTGCTTACATTGTGGTTCTCTTTGTAGTAAAATTTGATTTGGCCTGTTACAGTCTCAAAACATTGTTCACCGGTCTTGGGTTTACACCTCCCCTTCCCCTAGTAGCAGGCAACACTGATGTCTATGCAGTGCTCAATCTCCATAGAACCATAGAACCATAGAAAAGATACAGCACAGAAGGGGGCTATTCGGCCCATCGTGTCCGCGCCGGCTCGAAGAACAACCAGGTGCCCATTCTAATCCCACCTTCCAGCACCCGGTCCGTAGCCCTGCAGCTTACAGCACTTTAGGTGCAGGTCCAGGTACTTTTTAAAAGAGTCAAACCAGTACAAGCGCTTGCTGCACTACCGTAGAACAGACACCTGGGGGGTGATTTTAACCCCCAAGAACGGGTGGGTTGGGGGCGGGTGAGAGTTGAAAATAGTTGGTTTTTGGGTCGCGACTACAACCCGGCTTTATTTCCGGGTTATATGCGCAACATTACAGACTTCCCATTGGGAATGCAAAGTCCGAAAATTTTGGGGTTGTGACCGAAGAAATGACTATTTTCATCTCCCACCCGCCCCCAACCCACCCGTTCTTGGGGTTTAAAATCACCCCCCTAGGCCCCGATTTTAGAATGGAGGCGGGATGGCGGTGGGGGAGTGATTGGGTGCGTGGGTAACCCGACGAATAAAACATGTCCGTTTCGCATGCGATCGCAAGTGAATTGATGCCACTTAAGGTGGCTTCCGGGTTTGCCATCTGAAAACTGCACAGCGGGCGGACTGCATGCCCACATCACATGCTGTCAGCTGGAGGAGCTCTATTTAAAGGGCCATTGCTCCAAAGGCTTTTGCTGGAGCAAAGACCCAGAAATCACAATGGAGCTGCACTGGGGCAAGGCTGCTCCAAGGTTCAGCGCTGCCTCACTGCAGCAGCTACTAGACGGGGTGAGGAGGAGGAGGGAAGTGTTTTACCCGGCGGACGGGAGGAAGTGCCCTGCCTCTGCCACCAAGAAGGCCTGGCTCGAGATGGCAGATGAGGTCGTCAGCAGCAGCAACATATCCCGCACCTGGATCCAGTGCAGGAAGCGTTTCAATGACCTAACTAGGACAGCAAAAGTGAGTACACTTAATGATTCTCCTACATTCCGTGTTCCACATCACCGCCCCCAACCCCCAAACTCACTTTGCACTGCCAAGACTACTCCATCACATCACTCCTCACACCCACTTAAGGCTCATCCTCATTTTACGTGCACTTCCTCACCTCCCCACTAGTCACCCCACCACTACCATTCACCCCAATCCTCATCCAATGTGATGGCTTTGTCTCATGCTCACCCTCTGATGCATCTCTTTCACAGTCAGCCTCACCCAAATCATTGCATTCATCGGTTGGCTACCTCACCATCACTCACTCACACGTCTGTTCTTTGTCCCCTTCTAGGAGAAGAGAGTGCAAAATGCACGCGAGAGGGCGAGGACCGGAGGGGGGGCCACAACAAGTCGTGGTCCTCACAGACGTGGAGCAGGAGACACTGGAGATCAGCCACACCCTCGAGTGCCTGTCCGTCGGGGACAGCGAGACTGGCACCCCACAAATATCTGGTGACACAACTTTAACATTGATCACACGCAATATAAATTGATGTTAACAATGCTTGGCATGTTGAACACCTCAGTATGCTCATTACAACATGACACATTTGTGATGATGCTTAATATTTCCTTCTGTTCTCTTACAGGCCCTTCAATGACCGCAGTGACGGCAGAGGGCGATTCCTCAGAGGACCTGCCGGCTGGTAGTGAGTTAGTTGGGTTGACCCCTGGTGAGTCACCACACATAAGTGAGCATGAGCAGACACTAGTGGTAGGGGCAGCTGTGGACAGTCTGCGTTGGTGGGAGCACTCATCTCCAGGCTCTGCTCAGCTGGACGCAGATGCTGAACCCCGGGGGCTATCCTTTAAAAGGAGAATGATTGAGGGACAGCAGCACATTTGCGAGGTATTGGAACAGGTGCTTGCACACTCTCCACAATAGCCCAGAGGATGGAGGAGTCCAACTCCTGCATCAGTGGAATGGTGGCACAGGTACTGGAGGGAATCTCTGAGATACTGTCAGAGGGAGGTGAGCAAGCGGGAATGTCTGTGATGGAGAGAAGGCTAGCCTCCATTGAGCTTCAAGTATGGCTCAAAAATGAGTCCATTCAGGCCCTAACAATGGTCATTCGGACTCACGGTGAACAACATTCTGCCACCTTAAACAGGCAGACAGAAACTTTACAACTGGGCTTCCAAGGCATCATACATGTCCTCCAAACTGTTCTCCAGCAGGGTAATAGGAGTGATGTGGGCCTGGTCCAGGAGAGGGATAAAGGCGAAAGGGGACATGGAATTGGGGACGCAACTCAAAGTGCTCCCACCTCTCGCCCGTTGCCCCCCTCTCAACCAGTACCCGCAATGCTGCCTCCTCTCCAGGTGGCCGTGTCAGCCCCTGCACAGGTGTAGGTGGAGCAGTCTTTGGAGGGACCCTCACAGGCTCCAAAACTCAGAGGGCGAAGGCTTAAAGCATCTAAGCAGTCATGGCATGAACATGAGCAACCTGCCACTACCCCTGCTGCAACCACAGGGGATGCACCACGTAGAAGCGGTAGGAAGAGGAAGCCTAAGGATTTGTGAGCACGAAGGGTACGCACAAGGGTGTCTGACAGATGGTCATGTTTTTCTTTTATATTTGTTTTTTTGTTAAAGTCACATTAAATGTTATCATTCTCACCACTACTGCCATGTCTTGCCCATTCTTGACTGGCTTTTGTGATAGGGCCCTTTTGTGTGCTTCACCATGAACTTGATGCCACCCATTGGGTGCCTCTACAGTGGGTGTATGTGTAATTGCAGGACTGTTTTGTGCAGGAGGGGTGGGGGGGCTGGTGTTCGTGCTGCTCTTTCCAGGTGGTCTGAGGACTGGACTCTTCTTACTTTCTGATGTTAGTTGAACCGTTCACATCAGTGACTCCCTAGCCTCACGAGCAGCCAGGTGAGCTGCTGCTCTGCCCATGGGTTCCTCCTCCTCCTCCTCCTCCTCAATATGGATGGCAGATGTGAATGGGGCCTCCTCAAGTGGCACCTCTCTCTGTTGTGCTATGTTCTGCAGGACACAACACACCACTATGATGCGTCCCACTCTTTCTGGTGTGTATTGAAGCAATCCCCCAGAACGATCAAGGCACCTAAATCACATCTTGAGCAGCCCTACAGCATACTCAATTGTAGACCTGGTGGCGATGTGGCTGTCATTATATCATTGCTGTCATTCAGTGATGGGGTTCCTCAGAGGTGTCATGACCCTCGTGTACATGAGGTATCCCTTGTCTCCGAGGAGCCAGCCCTTAAGGGTGTTCGGTGCGTGGAAGAGGGGCGGGATGTTGGATTCCCTCAGAAAGAAGGAATCATGGCAGCTGCCAGGGAATCTGGCACACACGTGAAGGAATCTGTTGCGGTGGTCACAAATGAGCTGAGTGTTGATGGAGTGATACCCTTTTCAGTTGATGAACAGTCCTGGCTCGTGTGGAGGTGCTCGGATTGCTATATGGGTGCAATCGATTGCACCCTGTATACATGGAAAGCCAGCCACAGAGTGGAATCCCACTGCCCCCTCGGCCTGGCTGAGGTTGTCCATGGGGAAGTTGATGTATTGTGAGGCCCTGCGAAACAAGCCGATGAAGACCTGCCTTATGTACTTGTGTGCAGACGACTGAGAGACCCCGGCGATGACACTGGTGACCCCTAGAATGATCCAGAGGCGAAGTAGTTGAGGGCAGTGGTGACTTTAACCATGACGGGTAATGAGATGCCACTCGGCCCGGCCGGGAGCAGCTCGGCATGAAGGAAGCTGCAGATGTCTACGACCACCTGGCGACTCACTCTGAGCCTCCATATGCACTGCTCCTCAGAGAGGTCCAGAGAGCTGAGCGTTGGTCTGTAGACCCTGTGGCGAGGGTGGCACCTCCCGCAATGTCGCTCTCTCTGTTGTTGCCCTCTGTGCTCTTGTGCAGGTGCCTGTGGTGCAGCACTGTGTTGTGGAGCAGCAAGTGGCGGAGGTGCCAGCCATGCCTGGCGAGACTGGTGATGTTGCTCGTCCTCGGATGTAGTGGTGAATGCAGCCATGGCGCCCCCCCCCATCCTGATGGTATCAGTTTGAGGGGATCCGAAAAGTTGGTAAATATGTGTGAACAGAAGAATTCTGAGTGGAAACTAAGAATTTTCAGTGAAAACACAAAGATCTCCCAGCCAAAAGTTTGTCTGAAAGAAATGAGTGCCCTGCTGCACTAACTCACCTTCTATCCCCATCTGTCAAACAAGCATTTGAATGTCCAACTGGCTGCTGGCTGAATCACGTCTGGTAGAACATGGAGTGTTTCCCACGACACGAGAAACACACTGAGGATGTTTGAAAATCGGACCCCTGCCTCACTGTGCACAAAATTAAGTACTTCAAGTATCTAAATAACTCTCTTAAATATCATCCTGCCGGTGGGACCTCCGCATTTGTGTGGCGTGTGCACCCAGACACATCAGTGGGGAACCCGGAAGTCTACGGGTTGGACCCGGGTTCTGAACTCGCTCGGGATTTCCCCGATTTTCAGAAGCCCCCCGCCCCCAACACACCCGCTACTTCATTCTAAAATCGGGGCCCTACAACTTCTTTCCAACTAGAGTGCCAGGGAGTAAACGTTTAACTTTCATTTTTGAAATTATTACTTTTGGTGCTGTGGCTCCAGTTGTGGACAGCAGATTCTTGATAGCCAAGTGATCTTGGAAGGATTTATGGTGGGACATGAAAAATTGCAGATGGTATGCACAGAGAGACAAAGGATGATTTTTCCTCCTCTATCCCAATTGAAACCAAGCATGATAGTGGCAGAAAAGGGGACAGATTTGGACTTAAGGCCTATTGCAACCTCACTGTCCGGACCTGTTTCTCTCCCACCAGCCCTATTGAGACCACACTGGCTGCCCCTTCCTTACCCAGTGGAGGGATGGAGTGGTGTGGAGGGGTTGAGGCCCACGTTCCCAGTATATTTCCCTCTCGCTTGCACCTGTTCCTGCCACATGTCAGGATCACCACGTGAACCATGGCTGTAGGCCCGAGGTAGCAGCAGGAATGGTGCCAAATGCAAGACAGTGCTTTCTTTTCCCTCCAATTTTGTTTCCTCCTCTCTGAATTATTCATGCTAGAGTACAGTTCCACAGATGCAGAGAGTATCTCTGGTATTCTTCATATATTAATCCAGACAGCGAGTGTCGGTAGGCTATTTGATCATGATGGACATTACAGCAAGTCTGATTCTGTCATTACCCATGCTCATCATGCTCTCACAGCAGAATCACTGGTTGATTTCCCTGCCCTTCCATCTCCCCAGGTCCGTGCATGCTGAGGCCAAATTTAGCACTTTTCCCCCGACCTCATGCATACTCATGCCCTTCCACTGCTGTGCTAACTGAGAACTCAGCATAGACCAGGCAATGAACCTGGAAGCTTCTAGTTGGTATGACTCAGTACTATATGAGATAGGACATTTTCCTACTGAGTAATTGGGAGGCCAGGAGGGAACATGTTTCCTTCATTTTTAAAGCAACAGATAGCACAAATCCTGAAATCGGTTAGATTCAGGTCTTTGCAAATAAAAACTGAATTAGAATTATAAATCATAAAATGGTACAGCACAGAAGAGGCCATTTGGCCCATCGTGCCTATGCCGGCTCTTTGAAAGAGCTATCCAGTAAGCACCACTCCCCTGCCCTTTCCACACAGCCCTGCAAATTTTTCTCCTTCAAGTAATTATCCAATTCTCTTTTGAAAGTTATTATTGAATCTGCTTCCACCACCCTTTCCAGCAATGCATTCCAGATCTTAACAACTCGCTGCGTAATTTTCTTTTCCTCATTTTGCTTCTGGTTCTTTTGCCACTTACCTTCAATCCGTGTCCTCTGGTTACTGACTCTTCTGCCGCTGGTAACAGTTTCTCCTTATTTATTCTATCAAAACCCTTCATGATTTTGAACACCTCTATCAAATCTTCTCTTAACCTTCTCTGCTCTAAGGAGAACAGCCCCAGTTTCTCTGGTCTCTCCACGTAACTGAAGTTTTTCATCCCTGGTACCATTCTAGTAAATCTCTTCTGCACCCTCTCTAAGGCCTTAACATCTTTCCTAAAATGTGGTGCCCACAATTGGTCACAATACTCCAGCTGGGGCCTAACCAGTGTTTTATAAAGGTTTAGCATAACTTCCTTGCTTTCGTACTCTATGCTTCTATTTATAAAGCCAAGGATCTCGTAGGCCTTTTTAACAACCTTCTCTACTTGTCCTGCCGCCTTCAAAGATTTGTGTACATACACCCTCAGGTCTCTCTGTTCCTTTACCCCCTTTAAAATTGTACCCATATCCTAACCAGCACCAAGTCCCATTTACCCATCAGCCCCTGTGCTCGCTGACTTCCATTAGCT
Organism: Heptranchias perlo; assembly: GCF_035084215.1. Classification (NCBI taxonomy): domain Eukaryota; kingdom Metazoa; phylum Chordata; class Chondrichthyes; order Hexanchiformes; family Hexanchidae; genus Heptranchias; species Heptranchias perlo. Next base: position 29,456,073 of record NC_090349.1, read on the forward strand.
CCCGGTCTGGGAACACCTTGATTTTAAAATTCTCATCCTTATTTTCAAATCCCTCCATGGCCTCATGCCTCCCTATCTTTGTAACCTCCTCCAAATCCTACAACCCTCCAAGATCTCTGCACTCTTCCAATTTTAGTCTCTTGTGCATCCCCAATTTTAATCATATCACCATTGGTGGCCATGCCTTCAGCTGCCCAGGCCCTAAGCTCTGGAAATCCCCCCCCCAAACCTCTGCACCTCTCTACCACTCTCTCCTCCTTTAAGACGCTCCTTAAAACCTAACCCTGTCCTAATATTTCCTTATGTGGCTCGGTGTCAAATTTTATTTGATAACACTCCTGTGAAGCGCCTTGGGACGTTTTACTACTTTAAAAGCGCTATATAAATGTAAGTTGTTGTTGTTGTACCATTTAGTTTATATTGCCTCTCATTCTTCCTAACAAAATGAATCATTTCACACTTCTCTGCGTTAAATTTCATCTGCCATATCCCTTTTACACTTATGGTTCATTCACAGTTGCCGGGTATACTAGTATTTTCATTAGGCCATAACAGATTTACACATTAATACTATGTCATATTTTATAGGGGGAACCAGGAACAAAAGGAGAGCCAGGAGATAAAGGACAACCGGTAAGCTCTCAGTCCGTACTGGATTGTTCTTCTGTAAAAAGTCAAGCAATGGTCTGTTTAAACTTGAACATAACTGAAATAAATTTGTGAAAATTGGTTAATTGGCAGCCTTTTAAAATAAACCTTTCTATTTAGAAGACTTTTGATCTTAAATTTTTATAATTCAAGTAACTTTTTCCCCTTCTGCATATTTATCTCAGTTATATGGCAGAGTATTTATTCTACAGAATCATTCTTTGGGTCCAATTTTAGATGTTTTGGTGGTATAAAATCTATTTTTTCCCTTATTACTGGCACAGATTGTCTGTGTTCTGCTTTTTGGCCACCACAGCCCACTTCCCCCACTCATTAACAATTTTACATTTTTTAAAAATTACAGCAATGGAACACACTAGCATTGTTGCTTGAGAAGAAATGTTGATGTGTGAAGTTCCCCTAATTTTTTTCTTAAGTTCCTGTGAAAGGAATTTATCTAGCAATTAAAATAAAGCCAGATTTTGGGTGGCATAGACCCTCGTACCACGATACGGCTTACTTTCCAAAAAATGTTCAGGAAGCAAAAATATTCGGACCATAGAGGCATCACCCTCACAGGTGTGTGGTTGTTCTAAAATAAAATAAATATATTCACCTGGGCCTGCCCCTAAAACCTACCTTTACTGTGTGTGTGCCCATTTTTTGCCAGCACAGAAAATGGCTGCTTTACCTCATGAATACATTCAAAGCAACATTGTAGCCCAATTTGAACATGGAACTTAAGGCAAGATATTCTAGGATCTTGCATGATATGCCAGAACCAAACAGAAACACCTGGCAAAACCATGGATCTTGGTTTCAAATTCAAATGTTGGTTTGTTGGAATGACAGGTTCACGATTCTAATGGCCAGATGTAATGCTTGCTGATTTACAAATTTTCTTTTACAAATTCAATGACTTGTTGAAGTTGATTTATCAAGAATATTGCCTTCTACTTTCACAAAGTCACTTGAATGATTTATTTCATGAATCAACAAAAAAATTGCTGAGTAAATTTGTTCAGTTTTTGTGTTAAACAGTCTGTATTCCTTTTGTTTGTCTATCTAAATGCAAAATTTGACAACAACAACAACTTGAATTTATATAGCACCATTAACGTAGTAAAACATCCCAAGGCGCTTCACTGGAGCGATTTTCAAACAAAATTTGATACTGAGAAACATTAGGAAATATTAGGACAGGTGACCAAAAGCTTGGTCCAAGAGGTAGGTTTTAAGGAGCGTCTTAAAGGAGGAGAGAGAGGTAAAGAGGCGGAAAGGTTTAGGGAGGGAATTCCAGAGCTTAGGGCCTAGGCAGCTAAAGGCACGGCCACCAATGGTGGAGTGATTAAAGTCAGGGATGCGCAAGAGGCAAGAATTGGAAGAGCGCAGAGATCTCGGAGGGCTTGAGGAGGTTACCGAGATAGGGAGGGGTGAGGCCACGGAGGGATTTGAAAACAAGGATGAGAATTTTAAAATCAAGGCATTCCTGGACCGAGAGCCAATGTAGGTCAGTGAGCACAGGGGTGATGGGTGAATGGCACTTGGTGCGAGTTAGGATACAGGCAGCAGTGTTTTGTATGAGTTCCAGTATATGGAGGGTAGGATATGGGAGGCCAACCAGGAGAGCATTGGAATAGTCAAGTCTAGAGGTAACAAAGGAATGGATGAGGGTTTCAGCAGCAGATGAGCTGAGGCAAGGGCGGAGACAGGCGATGTTACAGAGGTGGAAGTAGGCGGTCTTGGTGATGGAGCGGATATATGGTTGGATGCTCATCTCGGTTAAATAGGACACCAAGATTGCGAACCGACTGGTTCAACCCTAGACAGTGGCCAGGGAGAGAGATGGAGTTGGTGGCTAGGAAACGGAGTTTGCGGCGGGGACCAAAGACAATGGCTTCGGTCTTCCCAATATTTAGTTGGAGGAAATTTTTGCTCATCCAGCACTGCATGTTGGACAATCAGTGTGACAAATGAGAAACAGTGGAGAGGTCAAGGGAGGTGGTTGTGAGGTACAGCTGGGTACATCTGACGTTGTGTTTTCGGATGATGTCACTGAGGAGCAGCATGTAAATGAGAAATAAGAGGGGGCCAAGGATAGATCCTTGGGGGACTCCAGAGGTAATGGTGCAGGAGCGGGAAGAGAAGCCATTGCAGGTGATTTTCTGGCTACGACTGGATAGATAAGAACGGAACCAGACGAGCGCAGTCCCACCCAGCTGGACGACGGAGGAAATGTTGGAGGGGGATAATGTGGTCAACCGTGTCAAAGGCTGCAGACAGGTCGAGAAGGATGAGGAGGGATAGTTTAGCACGGGCACAGTCACATAGGATGTCATTTGTGACTTGGATAAGGGCCGTTTCCGTACTGTGGCAGAGGCAGAAATTTGATTGGAGGGATTCAAACATGGAGTAGCGGGAAAGATGGGCATGGATTTGGGAGGCGACAACACGTTCAAAGACTTTGCAGAGGAAAGGGAGGTTGGAGATGGGTCAAGGTGGGATTTTTGAGGATGGGGGTGATGACAGCAGATTTGAAGGGAAGGGGGACAGTACCTGAGGAGAAGGAACTGTTAACAATATCAGCTAACATGGGGGCCAGGAAGGGAAGTTGGGTGGTCAGCAGTTTGGTGGGAGTAGGATCGCGGGAAAAGGAGATGGGTCTCATGGTCAAGATGAGCTTGGAGAGGGCATGAGGAGAGATAGAAGAGAAACTAGAGAAAGATGCTAGTTCAGGGCTAGGGCAGGGGGGAACCATAGTGGAAATTTGGCTTGGTGAGCTAGAGGAAGGGAGGGAAGCGGCAGAAGCAGCTGAACGGATGGTCTCAATTTTAGTGACAAAGAAGTCCATGAGCTCCTTACACTTTTCGTTGGAGGTGAGGGTGGAGGGGGCAGAGGGGAGGGGTTTAGAAAGACGGTTTGTAGTGGAGAAGAGAAGTCCGGAGTATTCTTTGCATTCCAGGGTGATCCTGGAATAGTGAGCAGTTTTGGCAGAGGAAAGCAGGACCTGATAGTGCTTTATGTGGTCCAGCCAGATCTGGCGGTGAATGGCTAAACCCGCTGTCCGCCATGAACGTTCAAGTCTGCATCCGTTGGACTTAAGGGAGCGGAGGTGAGGGCAATACTAGGGGGAACGACCAGGGTGAGAGGGAGTAATGGATTTTATGTGGACAAAGGCCTCAAAGGTGGAGGCAAGGGTGTGATTGAGCAGATCGGTAGCTGCAGAAATGTCGTGGTGAATGGACGGCCAAAGGCTAGGCAGTTGGGACTTTGAAAGTGCAGTTGTAAGTGACATGGGGGAGAGTTTTTTCCAGGGGCACAGAAGGATGTAGGGTTGGGAGAGGGAAGGGGGATGTGGGTGGAGAGGGATACAAGGAAGTGATCAGAGATGGCCTTATCCGTGATTGACACGATGGGAGTAGAGTGGCCCAGTGAGATGCCAAGGTCGAGGGGGTGGCCGTGAATATGGGTAGGGGAGTTTATATGGAGGGAGAGATTAAGGGAGGATAGGAAGGCAATGAACTCAGAGGAGAGAGAGAGAGCATGATGAGTTGAGATGGAGGTTGAAATCACCGAGGATGAGAAGTTGCTCGGTGCAGAGGCTGAGGGAGCCTAATATTAAAAGAATTAAAATTACTCAATAATACCTTCCTTTTATCAGTTTTCTAATAAAAGAATAAAATCATTCAGCCTGGACTCTATTGTTAAATTTAATTTTAATCATACGAAGCGATTTTAATACCCTTGCCAAAAATACTAATTATAGCAAATTCTACAGTATCAATATATTCTACAAAATTAAAAATGCTTTGACCATTATTTCATGGCTACAGCAAGTAAGAGAGTGCTTTATATTAGTTTGCTCTTGAGAAACACTTACAAAAGGGATACTGTCCTGTTACAGATGTGGAATGCATGAATAACTGAGCCAATTGATAAATAAGTGTGTGCACTGTGTACCAAGTTTTACTAATATCAATGTATCTACCAGTGTTGATCTGTTCTGTTTATCTTGCAAACTGACAAATATAAAAAGCTACCAAAGTTTATATGCATAGGAATATAAATTGTATTAAAATGTGTTCCATTTTTACATAAAACCACTTTATGTTGTAAAACTTCAACTAATACCTTTGTGGATGCAAGTTCGTAATTCTGCAGTGTTCAGTTCAGCACACAAGTTATTTTACTGAGTTTATGAAATTCGTCGGCCTGCTGAACGATTGTGGTGAGATAGCTTTATATTGCATTCAGACTGATTACTCAAACCAGGTTATCTTTTTGCTTTCCCGAAGTCTCCTACACTGCACACCTTTTCCCAGCCAAGAAATAGAAAGTTGCTGCCACTCCTCTGCAACGCCAGCCAACAGGAAGTACATAACAATACCTTGGTGTGACTGGCCCTCCAGTTTTCTGTCGATCAGAACAAATGCCTGTCCTTTGCTCTGCACCTCTCCACGAGTGTGCAATTGAGAGTGGGAACTTATCGTGTGAGGAATAGATGCAAAGCCAGATTTTAGCAATCCATGGTGCTGCACATTACCCTACATCAGCATGTGACCCTTCACCCAAACCAGTTCTAGCTCAGTATCAGCTCCAATTTGGCTCACTTATTAATTATTGATTACATTTAGATGAGAATCAGTTACAAGTGAGTCGAATGGCAATAAGAGTTCTGTGACATGAAACATCTAACTACTGGCATTCTAGAGCTTAATGGAAACATCAGAATGCCTGTGAATTAAGACATCGTGACTTAATTTCTGGCTGCAGGAAATTTTTTCTGGCAGAATAGTGATCTGCGAATGATTATGAATGAAACCTTTTGACATCTGTTGTAGCGATCAGAAAATGTCAAATTATAGCCCAAAGCAGGTGGAATTTTTTTTTAACACGTCAGCCTGAATGCAGTATCAAGCTCACCAAGCAGATTTTGAGCACTTCTCACTGGCCAGTTCTTCATCTTCCTTGCTAAATCATGGTACACGTGTTGGCATGACCACGAACTGTATGAATGTACATCATTCTGAAGTGGCCTTGTCATCTAAGGTTGTGGTTACACTGCCATGTTCATGTTGATGCATTGGTGTGAAAGTGGCAACAGAGCTACAGAGTCTGGGTCCTGACCTGACCCCAAATGCACCAAAGTTAAAGACCACAAAAGATCAGTACAGATGAGTCCATCTGACTCATCGAGCTCATCCTTCCACAGTCTTACAATGCCTTCCCCTTTAATCTCGTTACAACATCGAGCTACCTCTTGAATGGCACTAGGGTTTTTGGCTCCAATACTGTAACAGGAAGACCACTCCAGGAATTGATCACTCTTTGCCTGAAGACCCGCTCTCTGAAAATAGCGTTGAACTTGCTTTTTACCAGTTTGTATTTGCATCCCCTTGTCTGACAGTTGTGGTTTGTCTTGAAATAGTGTTCAGGATTAACCTTTTTAGTACCTTATATATCTTTATAGGGTCTCCTCACATTCACTCCCCCCAGGAGGCTGTCTCATGCCATCTGGCAACATGTGGAGTATAGGAGGAATATTATGAGTTTGCACTGCTGACAGGAAGCCTTGCCCATTAGCAACACATATCATAAATTTGGACATCATTGCACACAATTTTCTGATCATTTGTTCTTGTACTTTGTGCCCCAATTTATAAACCCAAAATGCTTTTGTCATTTTTTAAAAATGGTTTTATATCACTGCATTCAGACTTCCAAGAAATTATGGCCCTGAAAATTTCCTGGAATGACATTCTGGCGTAAGCCAGGACTTCCACTCCTGACCCTTGTAGAATATGTAGGGTCAGGGGGAGGTCACTTTATTTTAATATTGATGGGCTACAACTTGGGAGCCTGCCTGATCAGGAAAGCCGATGACACCAGCAGAGGCTGCTTGATCCTTTTGGTGAGGGGTGGTGGGCGGTGGGAGGGGGAACTACTGGGATCCCCCTTCTTCCCCACCCCCTCCCCCCCACCTCAAAAAAAAATCTTTGAAAAATCTTTTCAATGGGATTAATGGCTACTGTTGTTTCACCAGGCTAGGGATGAAGAAACTCCAACTTGGGAGTTCCTCCAGCCATGCCTCTTGTGATACGTGTGATCTTGTTTGGAGTGGGCTGGGGTTCTGTCCCAAACAAGGCCCCACAGAAACCATCAGGGAAGTCCAGAATCAGACATATCTGCATCCCAGCCAAATTTCCAATCCTTCCACTGGACTTAGGTTGGGAGTGTACCCATTTTCGGCCCGTATGTATTTGTACCTCCCAGCCTCTCTGTTCCTCCACATGATTCATCATCTCCAATGAGTGTAAGCTCCTATTATTTCTACCAAAATGCATCACCTTACACTTCTCTACATTAAATTCTGTCTGCCCATTCTGCCTTTCCATGTCCTCCTGAGGTCTTTTACAGTCCTCCTCACTGTTTGCCAAACTACCTATTTTTGTGTCGCCCAAGATCAGCGACTTCCCACAAGGAGGGATGGGGAGGAGTTACCCCAAACATCCTCACACACCTCCCAGCAGCATTGGTGGAAGCCTGGGAGCAAGTTGTCAACCTTTCATCTCTGGATGATATGTAGCATCAGATAAATTTTTTGGGAAAAGGCAACAAAACAAAGGAGGAGTGTTGCCAAACCACGCATCAAAAATGTTTTTTTTTTATTAACTGAGCGTTTTGGTTTTGGCTTTTGTTAACCTAATGATTTACTCAGTAATTAACCCTATAGTTTAACAAATCTAGCTACTGGAGAAACATTTTAAATACAGTAAACTGCGTAAACTTATTTAATGCATTTGCCAATCTTTTCAATTCTGGTGGATGCATATTGCTATTTTCTTTGGGGGTTTGATACTGCTGTTTCGAGAGTGTGTTGTCCCATCACCGAACTAGTCATTTCATTTTTTTAAATTCTGTAATCCCTTCATTTGAACTTGAAACTTCTGTTTCTTTTGCTCTGTGAAAGAAACTGCCATGGTCACATAATGGTCATCGTGTTTCTGGTGGTGCTGCTGTGAAGCTCTTGGTAATAGCGCATGTTATTTTAAAACTCAAAATATATTTCCTAGTCATGGCTACAAACATGGTTTCTAGGTTCTACAGTTAATGAATTTGTTCAATATGTTCTGCATGTTTATTCTAAACTTTTCTGACTGAATACGTTTAGTTGAATCAAAAAAATTACATTAATCAAAACATGATTGTGAAAGCTGTTTTTTGAATGTTTTTCTATATGAAGCTGAATGCACAGCTTCACTAAAAAAAAATTGTTTAATAAACATGTCAAATTTTGTCAAAGAGTCTTCTAAACACGTTATAAGTGTGCCAAGTGCTTCAGTCATTTACCTTTTCCTCATGCAGCGGGAAGGGGATACAGCTGTGGAAATGTCATTAAAACTGTCCTCCATTCATGTTGTCTTGTTGCATGACTTACCATGTTATGTGTGTTGCCTGACTCTTAATAATTTGCATCTGGCTGCTTCATTAAACAGAGAAATATCAGCATGTTGATGTGTCCTCATTTCGCATCCTGCCTTGTACAACATTTCAAGTAATAATGATATGCAGTTATTTAAGATATAGGTTGCATCTGTACTAAAAAAAAATTCACCACAGCCTGAACCCAAAGTAAGCAGTTTGAACGTAATGTTTGCATTCTGCGTAGTGAATAATCTGTTAGATTTGTTAAGAAAAGTGTTCCAAGCTAGCTTGTTCGGTAGTGTTTTTTAAATGTCTGAGCTCCAGATGAATGCATTGCAATGACTACCTAAAAGCAATATCTAAATGTTTGCAGTTTAGAGACTGAGATGGAACCTGCATGCTACTGCCTCTGTTTTGGTCATTCATATAGAATGCTGAAATTGAGGCCAAATCCCTACCAAAAAAAAAAGGAGGATATGACAGCAAGTCAGTTGCTGGCATTTCCCTTGATGGCTGTATCTGTCTTCCACAGGGGGAAGGTATACACCAAATCCGGGAAGCTTTGAAGATTTTAGCAGAGAGGGTATTAATCTTGGAGACTATGATTGGTATTCATGGTGAGTAAAGGGAATAGAAAGATGTTTGCACTGAGTCTTGTGGGCAGGCACAACATGTCACACAACAGAACATAAAAAGGCTCGTGTTTAAATCTCAGCTTATTTTCAACAATTGCTTCTGGTTTGAATTAGGTTAATCATATTTGGTGTAGGGAGGGAGTTATACTTAAAGCAAAGAATGCTAGTATAATATCAGCAAGCAATGTTCTTTATTGCGTGTCTGGTGTGATGTCCAATTCTCAGTGCAAATCCTTACTGTAGTGCTGTTATTTATGTGTGTATGGGGATAACTAAATACCCAGACACTGCAACAGTGGGAACTAGGAAAGTCCATGATTTATTCCAAAATAATCTCCTCCATTGTGTTTCAATGGAAACATTAAAATGATCTGCAATTTACAATGAAAAACCTGCAAATAATCTAGAAATATTGTGATATTTACCAGCTGATATTATTGGTTTTATTTGCAGTTTAGCCATTTTCCAAAAGCTTACAAATAGCTACTTAATAAAATTGGATTTTTTTTCCTTCTTGAGTGTTGCTTAAACATGTATATTTACCAAGGTGAATTAAACTATTACTGAAAGTAGTAAGAATGTGGCTGGCCTGGTTCCCAAATCCTAACCATAAGTAGTTTTTAACTGGGGAACAAAACATTTTCTGTTGCTGTTTTCAATCTCCACCAGGCTGTTAGTTGGCAGATGTTCCAAGATCTTCAAGCTGAATTAGAAGTTCTGGCTAGAAGGGTAACCTTACTGGAAGCCATCGTGTGGCCAGGTAACCAAGTGGTCAAACATTAAAAGTTGCAGTATTCGTGCCATCAAATGGCCCCAAACATTTTGTAACGACTGGATTCTAACAATCCTCCATAGAGGCTGATAGAAGTGACGAGGAGTTATTTTTCATTATACTTATTTTGTTACTGCAAAATTTTTAATCTCGCTCTGATTCCTTCAGGTAACAGATGAAAACAGACCAGTACACACAATAGCTCTCAGTGAACTCAGTGTAATTCTGACAAAAATTGATCATGTCAGTGACAAAAATGAGATAAAAATCAGCTTGAAACTATCACACCATCTTCAGTTTTACAAAAAGTTTGCTTCTGATTTCACAACTTCCAAAATATATTGAGCACAGGGATTCACTTTGCAAATGACAGAGATTTAACTAAACCAAGCCAAAAACATGTAAAATAAGTGGGAAAAATGACATAATGCGGTGGAAAATATGACACCAGATGATAAAATGTACAACATAGAGCACTGGACTGTCATAATTCACAAGCATCAGTAGCAATCATGTTACACTTTTGAATAGAAGGTATCACAGAAAAAGACAATCTCAAGCGTCTGGATATAACTTTACGTGCAAATGAAAATAGATATAAATACTTATGTCGACAAGAAAAGAACAAATCAAAATCAAGACCAGCAGAAATCAAAAGAACACGTAATCAAACCAAGAGTTTTTGAAACTGAAATTAACCTAGAAAACCCGCAACAGTACACAATACGGGAAAAATGTTTGAGACTTGGGTGCAGAGGGGCAGGTTTGACCAATTTATTGGATTTCTTTGAGGAGGCTATAGACCTGATGGATAAGGGTGAGGCAGTGGATGTTATCCACCTGGATTTCAGGAAAGCGTTTGACACTGCCCCACATAACTGACTGATTCAAGGAATAGATGGAAAAGATTATATAGCAAAAGGTGGTGGTGCATAGGGAGGTTTCTGAGCGGAAGCCGGTTGCCAGTGGAGCCCCACAGGGATCAACATTGGAGCCACTGTTGTTTCTAATTTTTATAAATGATTTGGAGGATGGAATATGATCCAAAGTCTGTGGTTAATACCCAGTTGGGTGCAGTAGCCAATGATGCTAACCAGTGTGCAATAATCCAAAGGGACCTCATCGCCTGGGTAAATGGGCAGGTGGAATGCAACGTAAAGTCATGAGATTAGGTAGAAGAAGTGAGAATGTGCAGTGCATGTTAAATGATAAGGCATTGGAGATAGCAGAACTGGGAAGAGATCTGGGGCTTTGTTAAACAGGTCATTAAAATGGTTGGTTCAGTGTTCACTGGCAGCCAAGAATACAAAGAGTTGGTATGTTAGCTAAGGTGGTGATTTATAAATCTAAGGAAGTAATGTTGAAGTTGTATCTGGCTTTGAAGATACCGCATTTGGAGCACGCTGTTCAGTCCGGTCTCCAGATTACAGAACGGATACAGAATTATTGGACGGCATTGGAGGAGTATGAGGCTGATTCCTGAACTTAGAGGGCTGATTTATGAAGAAAGATAGTCAACCCTAGGACTTCGCTCTTTGAAGAAGAGGATGAAGGGAGACTTAATAGAGATGTTTTAAGATTTTCAGGAGCATAGAGAATTTAGAATTTAAAAGAAAGTTCTTTTGTCAGATGCAGGATTCAAGGACAAGGTAACGCCATTTAAAAGGGTGTCAAAGAAAAATAAGAAATTGAGGCCACTTTTTTTTAGTAAGAGGATAGTAGAATTGTGGAATAGATTACCAGTGAGGGAGTTGGAACAGAAAACCAAGGCAGATTTTTTTTTAAAGGACTGGATGGATTCCTGTTAGTGGATGAGATACAGGGCTATTAGTTCTAGACTCACAGTAAGGAAACTGATGGGAGGTTTGGAAAGGTAGGCTAGACCAATGGTCTTCTCCTGCCAAGACATTACTATGTTTTAAAAACTCTGGATTGCAAACTAAAAACTTGAATTTATACAGTGCCATTAACATAGAAAAAATCCCAAGATGCTTTACAGAGAAAAGAAAAAGGAATGGACACTAAGCCATTGTGGAAGCTTTGGGAGTTAATTAAAGATTGCTTGAAGAGATGGTTTTTAAGAAAGCTACAAAGGTGGAGCAAGAAGTGGAGAGATGAAAGAGTTTGGTGAGGGATTTCCAGAGAATAAGGCAAGGCGTCAGAAGGCTCTGGAATCAATGGTGACATAAAGGTAGGGGAATGCACAGGGGCCTGGAGTCAGAGAACCAAAAGACGTGTGAGGAGGAATAATGCTGGAGGAGATTGCATAGATAGGGTCAGGCAAGGCTATGGTGAGATTTAAAGATAAGAATTGCAAATTCAATATGTTGGGAGACAGGCAGCTAGTGTAGCTCAGTGAGGATGGAAGTGATGAGCAAACGGGTTAGTGCAAGAAAGGATATGGGCAATGGAGTGTTGGAAAAGTCGGAGTTCATGGAGGTTGAATAATGGAAGGGTAAGATTGGAGAAACTGAGGTGACAAAAAGATTAACTGAAAGCTTGTTTGAAAGGATAGGTTTTAAGATTTTTAAAGGTGGAGAGAAGTGGAAAGGCACAGGGACTTAGAGAGTTCCAAACAGTAGGACGACTGAAGGGTCTGCCACTAATATTGGGGGGGCGGGGGGGGGGTGGTGAAGAGAGTGGATGCACAAAATGCCTAAGTCAGAGAACTACTGAAGGTGCAGGTGGGATGTAAAGCTGGAGGAAGTTACAGAGATAGAAAGGTGGAGAGATTTGAAGACGTGGATAAGGATTTTGAATTTAATACATTGAGGGACAGGGAGCCAATGATGAGGCTGATGGGCGAGCAGGACTGAGTGTAGGACAGGATCTGAGAACTGAGTTTTGGAAAAGTTGAAGGTTAGAGGATGGGAGGCCTGCAAGGAGGACACTGAAGCAAGCTACTCAACATTGGGGGGCATCATAGTTGAAATTAATCCAATCTTAATTGGTACTCACACATGCAGGGGTCACTGGATAGCGATCACTAAGTGTTCCTGTTCATGGTTGCTATCAAATAACCCTTGCTGGAAAATATACCTGTGTGGACAGGGCTCGACTGTGAACCCTTCCATGGTTGAATAACCTTTTGACAGTCACTGTCTAGGCTTACACATGAAGAATGGCTACTTGGGAGAAGTATGGTTGGCTTCTGGTACGTGATGGAACCACATTGCAGAGTCACTGTCTTCAGGAGAAGTGGGTCAAGTGGCTAAAATTGGATGATGGGGAGAAACTTGTCAAACAAAGTAACAACTGCTGCAAAGGTACTGAAGGAAGACTGGTGACCTTGGAACCATATCCCAGGAACACTTAAGTGACAAGAGGAAAAATTATTTAAAAATACATTTTTTAAAAAAACCTCCAAGCATATCTTGCAACACATGAAATTGTAATGTGCATTTCAGAAGAATAGTTGCCCCTTTATGCTCTCTGTTGCCACTCCATTGGGATGCCTTCCCCTTGCTTCTCCCCATCTTTTACACTTACCCTGTAACCATTCTAAATACTAAGATCGACATGTAATCTTGTCACTACAAATAAGACTCAATGTATTTTTATGCTATTATTTTTAAAAATTCTACAATCATCAGTGATTTAAAAATGATAGCCATGACAATGCTACATGATAGTTTAATCTACACAAGCCAGCAGTACTCGATGTGCATTCTCTGTGTAAAAAGCCTGTTGCACTGACTTCCCCAAACAATTAGATGACTAATTCTGTCACAAGCAAAATATTTTTTTGTAAAACTGAGGTGCAGTACAAAAACACATGGACACAAATATTTTAACTAAAATTAAAATGTGCATTAAAATGTTGCAAATCAAACAATAAACAGTAACATAGATGGTTGTGACGGTATTAAATATTAAACTGAGCTCCATGTCTCTCTTGCTTTTGTCTGTTGTGATCTAGATTTTGCAATAAATATTTAAAGCTCCTCCACATAATCTTTCAGCTGTAGTACCTATGTATTTAAATTTAGCCAAAGAATATATTTGTGGCAGAGAAATTTGACATTGTTTTTAATGATGGGCATATCATAATTATAATTGCCAAAATCATTTATAATGGTATTAAACTTTGGGAACTGGTTAAAAAATGTTGTGATATTACTACAACACAGCCTTTGTGAGACAGGAAAGTGTTTGCTCTATTCAAACAGAGTACAAAAGGCCAATAATGGAAACTGCAACTTTTAATACAATACACATAAAGAAACTATGTACATATTTAAAATATAATATATGTTCAAACCTTATAGACCCTGTTCTGCAAACAAAATACCAACATAGTATTGTATTGCTCAACTGGTCAAGTTTCACTGATGCAAGGAAGGTCTACAATTTTTCGTCAATAAGTTATGTACTGTGAATTTATATTTTGTGTAGTCATTTGGGTTTCATGATGTTCTTCACGACATGGGTTTAACATCAGGTAAAAACAACATCAAAAAACAAAGTCTTGAGAAACCACGGAAGGCTGAACTGAGTTCAACATCACATTCTAAATCAGCACGCTGTATGGAATGGTTTGATATTAACTATATAAGTATTTTCATTATTGATATTAAGTAACAAAAATAAGAAAGCCAAATGACTTCTTACTGAGTGAATTCATTAAATATGTTTTTGGAAATTTTAGTCCAGCAAAGACAGCATTTTACTTCAGATACATTAAGTTCTCAGTAGGTACTGCACTTAGCAGTAAGATTTTTTTAAATTAACTCTATCAATTCCCATTATCTTTTTAACCCTGCATGCAGGGGTGTTGTAAAACTTACAATAAATCTCATGAACTAAATTATCAGAGCTCAGCAAAATGGTTGCTGCCTCTTTTATTTAAACTTCAATCGCTCAACCTGTTTGTCAAGCTCTACTTTACATCTTAATGCATTTTTTTCCTTGTTTCCTTCTCTTCATGGCAAAGTGCTGAACCTATTAAAGTGAAATGATCTGTTCTACAAAAATAACACTGCTCTCTCTTTCATCTGCTGTCACAGATACTGGCATTTCAATAGAGCACGTCTATCAGACTATGTCTATCTCAATAGTCAACTGAACGCTGTCTTAAATAAAATGAACTGACTGACTTTGCTTTGGAGACTTGCTCCTATTCCTGCTTTGCTTCTTTCCTGAGAAGACTCTGGCTGTTTCTACTCCTTGTTAAAAAGGCAACTCAACAATATCTTGCCTACCTCCTTTTTAACACTAGAAGTGTTGACAGACTTTTTTTCTTCATTTGTAACCTATTCATAATATTGTTTGTGGATGTCTTTACATGGTGTTTTAAACAAAAACTACCTGGATTCACATTGCTCACAGTTAAACTGAAGTGGAAGTGTTGGAAATCTGAAATAAAACTGGAAAATGCTGGCAGTACACAAGCAGGTCCATCAACATCTGAAAAGAGAAAAAATAGATTCATGTTTCAGGCTATTAATTTCATTAATTGCTTTACATCAGTAGTTAACATATTTGACTTCCAACCCTTTTGTTCTGGTCAGTCCTAAAAAGGGATTTGCTAGAGTAATTTTTCAGTGCTCTATTGGAAACATTAACCATTCTTTTTTCAGATGCTGGGTATTCCTGCCATTTTCTGTTTTTATTGTAAAATTAGTTTATTGCATTTACCTGATCCTACTTAAAAGTCACAGGTCAAATTATTTTTTTCCGAAATAATGGCTTGTGCACTATTGTTGACTGCTGAAGCCGTAACATATACACGAAAACTGAGGGAGCTGCACTTTTTTTTTTAAGATATCCATCAAATTTTGGGTGGAAAGGGCTGATTGATAAAGGATAAGCTAAGGATAAGGCTGATTGATAAAGATTCACTACTCACCTGACGAAGGAGATAATCTCCGAAAGCTTGTGATTTTAAAATAAAATTGTTGGACTATAACCTGGTGTTGTAAGATTCCTTACATTTGATAAAGGATAAGCAAAGAATACTCTTTATAAATTATAATTTTAGATGGTCCCCAATTCTCTATAAATCTGATAAAATGTACAATCTGATAAAATATTGTTTTTTTTCTTTCATAATTTTCTTTAAAAATGAGAGAATCAACACAAGTGAAATCAGTTGTTTTGGCTTAAGAACGTAGCAATGAAACAGACTAATCAAGTTACCTCATCTTTAGGTCTTTAAAGACCCAGACTGATTTCCCTCCTTTAGTGTCAAACCCGGGTTTTCCCATTAGATCACAACCTACTCATTTCCTATCCGTTCTACAAACTTTGCTAAAAATAAATCCCTGCTGCAACGACAAAAGCCTGGACCTGACTGCAAGTGATGCTCTTGTACGGATAGGATTTTAATGGGTTTTAATTCAGCTGTCAAAATTTTAAAAGTGTAGTCTGAAAATGATCATGAATGATGTTACCATAGGAATGCCTTACGCATTCATATCAAATTTCTCTCTCTGCTATTTTAATGGGAAAGTTAACCCATTTATATTGAAAAGCAAAATCATTAAAATAGCAGAGAGAGGAATTTTATATATTAATGCATACATACAGTAACATTGCTATGGCAACTAAATAACCCCTAATAAAATGCTATGCTCCAATGGTCAATATCCTAAACATAGAATTCAAACTCCATTCTCCAAACTATACCGCTCTTCCCCCAAATTACTCCATCAGATGATGCTATGGATAAATTGAAAATGTAAAACTGAGTTTCAACAAATCAATTCATGACATTAACCTCATTTAATGTTACTTATTTGCCACCTTGTTCTTCATTTATGGATTCTTATATAACAACTCTCTTACAGTACAATGAAATCTCCTTTAATTTTTTTTTCCCAACTGAATTTACTATGTTGTCTTTGTCGTAACAGAACCTGATCATGGATCTGGAGTAGATCCTTACTCTACTGCACCTCCAAATTTCTTCAGAGGCAAGCGAGGCAGCTTTGCGGCCTACAAGATTATCTCACACAGGCTTGCACATAAAGCTGAAGAGAAATGATTACGGACAATGTAAAAGTCAACAAATGTAAACTGTGTGGTGCCTTCCTGCAACAACATGTGGTAAACTGGGGTAAGCAGATTACCAAACCACTGGAACTGTTCATAAAGCGTATATTTGTCCCCTGTGTAATACATCAGTGGACTAACTTGATTTGCCTCGTCCAACTGCGGGCATTTTCCTCTCTACGTGCTGAAAATGACTTGCATTCTAGGCTGCTTTCTTAATGGGAATCTCAGAGATATGGTATAGGTATCACAAAATGTTTCACCATTGATGACTATACAGTGTTTCTTTTTCATATACATAAACTCTGGTGAATATTTCATAAGGCAGCCACTGGTGTTTCCTCCTATGTTTGTGAAAATGTTTACTTTGCATTTACTTTGCCACTTTCTATCACAAGTAGATTAATTTTTCTAAAATTCTGTATAATCATACTATTGCCATCAGTTTACATTATGTTTTTCAAAAGATAAATTAGTTTCATTACATGGTGAAAATTAATTGTTTAACGAGACACTGTCCCTTGGTCACCTCCTTCCATATAGTTCTCTCCAAAATGAATACCTGCTCATTTTTTGACAGATTATTGACTCTTTGTTAGATTCATAAATTTGGAATGGAATCATCCAACAATCTCTGTGTACTCAGGGTGTTTTTGCTTTTATTTTTGATTTAAAGTAGGTTTGCCAGTAATGATTACTCAATTAGAATGTAAACAATTTTAGATCAAAGGGAAGGAACAATGACAGAGATTCATATTTTTAATTTTTCTCTCATTTTTATTATGTGTCTTTATTAGATCAAGGAATACAGACTTGGTACTTTACAAATAGTGTTGTTACTTTGTAATATTCAGTTTTAGAGCCACCTCCATTGGATATTTGTGAATGAAAGCTGTCATCAGTTTGCATTTTATTAAATTGTTTAAAACTGAAATTAATGTTTGGGAGAACTTTAACAAATAGGATCCTGTCTCATTAAATTATATTAAAAATACTTTGCTGATACTCTGTTACATTTATGGTAACAGCAGTAAGGGATAGTAAAGGAAATCTTTTTAAGTGAACCATTAGATTTGTTCTCCTATGATCAGATTAAATATAATTTAGAAATTTTGTTTGGTGGAATATTGAAATGATCCATGCGTTACTCAAAATATTAATCACAAGGAACACTGCCTTTTCCTATTACATTTGAACATTACATACCAGTAATTCCTAAAACTATTTTTTAAATCTTATTAGAAGTTGTGTATTTTTAGTTCTAAAGGGCATACGTTAAAATAGATAGCAAATCAACAAAAAATGTGGATTAATTGCACATCCAATTAATACTCACTAGGCAAAAGAGGACTGCTACTTAAAATTCTAGATCAAAATAAATAGGACATTTCACCATCAAAGCATGAAAATGTACTATAAGTGTTTATGTACAGATATCTCTGAATTTGTACTTGAAGGTAGCATTTCAATTACAGTCATTTTGGGCTGTAACAGATTTATATGTGTCTTAATGGTGCTCCGTGTGCAGTGTTTAATTTCATAATTAAGGCAACATGTGTTTCTGATTTGGTTTGCTATTTGTTTATCCACAGATACTGTATCTTGACTAAGGGCTTTTAATGCAGGTCGCTAGCAAAAGTATTCACTTATTCAGTATATTTACAATGTACAACTTTTGGTGCCACTGTGTTTTCATATACAGTCTTAAAGGGCGTACTTATTTCCATGTACAGAGCACTGTTTTATACCAACTATGAGAAGCGTGTCAAAAATATTCATTAAAAGGTAAATTAAGTCTTTTGACGTTTTTCTTTTGATGCTTTTCTTTGAATTTTTAATTTTTGTAATAAATATTTTATTGCTCTATAAGACAAAAGATTTATTTTATTTTAGAAGTCGCTTATTTAACCAAATTTGGTTACATGTGGATTGCTTATCTCTTTCCACTGTAATTTGCATATTCAAATTGACTGACTGCAGTGAGTCCCCACAAAAACGCTTGTGCATTGTGGTCTGCCCTAGGGCAGGTCCTAACTCAAGTCTCTTGAGCCACTTTTAAGGGAAGAGTAGCTGAAGTGGTTTCCCATTGCCTTCCTCATAGTTTTTATCTTCAGTTTGTACCTTCTCCTAGGTGGGCTGCAACCAAGGCTAAAGAACCACACCTACTCTTTATGATGAGGAGGGGGAGGGGGGGGGGAAAGAAGGAGGCACCTGCACCCATTGCACACAAGTACCCCCACTGGACGCCAATCCAGTATTCAGAGCCGATACTCTGGTCTCCGCTTCTCAGGGTTGTCTGGAGTGGGGCCCGAACCCAACCCTTCTGACTCCGAGGCAGGAATACTACCACTGAGCCAGTGGCCACTCCGTCTGGTCTCGAGTATCCCATTGGATGTCAACCCAGTATTGAGACCAGGAGCTATCTGGAGTAGGGCTCGAACCCTTCACCTTCTGACTAAGAGGCAGGAATGCTACCACTAAGCTCACTCCCAGTTATCAGCATCAAATGTGTAAAATAGTGTATAAATTCCAAGTGGCATTTCTTACAAAACAGGACCCTACTTAGAATATTTAGCAGAATTCAGTTTTGCAATCTATGTCATTTGTATGATTTATTTTACATGTTTTTTAAATTCTTGATCAGCTTTTATGTCCCAGGGTACTTTTTACTTAATGAAGTGTTAAATTCTATTATGTTATTGGAATATTAACCAATCAGGTGTTAATACCCAACTAGTGACTGCCCTCTTGGAGTGGGTGGTGTGGAATGCAAAGGGCGGTAGGTTCTTTTTGATGTCAAGGTGACACACCTGGAAATGGAAAATAGGAACCAAGTCAACCTTTTGTGGTGGACTCTTAGGCCCCGATATTAGAGTGGAGGCTGGATGACAGCAGGGAGGGTGGGTGAAGGTGCGCGCGGCAAACCAGAATTTTAAAAATTACCTTTTCCAACGCGATCACGATGTAATTGATGGTGATTAAAGTTATTTCCGGGTTTCGCGCCCGGCAGCCAGCCTGATTGACAGGCTGGCTGCCGACAGGAGCTGCAACACCGAGTGGGGGGGGGGGGGGGGGGGGGGGAGAGAGAGCGAGCGAGACATCATCCGGCGCTGGAACAAAAGATCGGGGGGGGGGGGAAAGAGTGGAAGAGGAGGAGATCAGAGAGGGACATTGGGGGCTGAGAGGGACATTGGGGGAAGAGGGGGGAGATCGGAGATGGAGACATCGGGGGCTGAGAGGGACATCGGAGAGAGAGACATCGGAGCAGGGTGGAAAGGTAGGTTGATTTTGTGTTTTAACTTGGTGCAAAGGTTTTTTATTTAATTTATTTGTTTCATTTTTGCCTGATCCAGCCCTTCACGCCTGGTTTCACCAGACGTGAATCGGAAGCCGTGGGAAAGCCGCCCAGGTAAGTTTAAAAAATTGTTCTAACTATCTAATATGTCATAAGTTAAGTACCTCAATGAGGTACATTTGGTTCTTTAACTATCGTCTCTGCTGGCTTTAATTGCTGGCGGGACTTCCAGTTTCGGGAAGCATGCACGCACACAGGTGCGTCTGCGGGGAACTCGGAAGTCGGCGGGTTGGAGCCGGCTTCCGAACCCGCTCTGCATTTTTGCAATTTGGGCAGCCCTCAACGCACCCGCAATTTAAGTTTAAAATTGAGCCCTTATAATCTGATACATGGACCAGGCCTGTCTGCTTGACTGCAGGGAACTATGACGACTGACCAGGGGGCTTGGCCCACTAATGGCATCTGAAGGAGTAGATCTGTCGATGGGAGCTGTGATTCCTCTACTCAGCTCCAGCTAACTTCAAGCCAATGATCTGCCTAATTGGTCCTAGAGAACAGTGGGAAGCTTACCATCACCATATGCTGGTAAACTGCATGGTTTTAACTGGTTGAACGTCAGCAATATACCTGCATATTTGGGAATCCCTAGGCCTTTTCTCTTGTGAACTTGTAATCTCTCTATGGGGAGAGTGTGCACTCCATCTTATCAGGCAAACAGAAACTCTTACTTCTATAGATTTTTCAGTAACTTTGTTTTGAATTTCTTAAGCGTGGTGACGGGCTGCCGTGCAAGTCAGACATCTGACTGACCAAAACCAAATTTTAAAGTCAGAAGAATCAAGCAGCCAGCAAACGGCTATTACAACCACTTCACAGATTGAACCTTGTTATCTATCTCTTTTTGTTTGTAGATGCAGATAATGTTAAAAGGAACAATGTTTAATGTTGTTCATTAATTTATTACTAAAATCTGTTTTTTTACATCAAAATGACTCTAGGGTGAGCAGAGGAAACATATTTGAAAATTTGGCAAAATGTTCAATTAAAATACGAAATTTCCAACACATTCTGTAATTTCTTTAAATTGAAGCTGCTATAGCCAACCAATGTAATTTGCTTTTTTTAAAAAAAAGTTCACCTTGAAATAATATGTCCAGGTTTAAGCTGTCGTATTTTTGTGGGAATCAGTTTGTATTCATTTCAATGTTTATTCACAATCTTCAGGACATTTCAAATAATTCCAAACTGTCAGCGAGATACAAATTTAGTGCCTAGCTATTACAGAAATGCTTTTTGAATATGTACTTCTCTTTAATTAACTGTACAGGCACCAATTCAGCCTCATGCTAAATATTTCTGACTTGACTTAGACATATGGGAAACAGATTTCAAAACATCAAAACCATTCCCGCCTGCCCAGTATTTCTTTCAACATATATAAATATTAGTGACCATTACTGAAATATATTATTGAAAAATGACTACTGGGCATGGAAACTTAAGTCACAATTTTAGTGCTACATAGATGCAAATCTATAAAAATGGGCTGAACTGTATTAATGTTTAATTTTTGTGACCCACACATACGTAGCATAGAAAGGCTGTTTTTAAATCTGCTTTCAGGAACCTGTACAGACATTTGCACCTGTAGGGGGCATTATTTAGCAGTACCAATGACATTCACTTGGATGTCGATTTCTCCTTTGCAGTCATAACAGCATCCTCTCCAACTTGGCCTTCCACAAGGAGATTGACGGCACTCTCCACCTTTCCCGAAGCAGCCAGCGCTAAAACAGCCTTTTCAGTTGAAAAGCCCATCCGTTCTAATTGCTGTAGTCTGAGAGAGGGGTGAATGAAAGCAAACATTAAGAAAGCAATATATTGCTTATAGGATTATGTGCTGTACATGTGAAAATGATAGCCTAATTTTAATTTTACTAATAAAATCCAATGAGAAAGTGACAATTATTTTCCAACGCAAACATTTCATTGACACAATGGGAGTAATTTTAACTTTGGGGTAAAATGGGCGATATCGAATTGGCCGCCCATTATACACTCTGCCTGATTTTTCCCTTTCATTGACTTCAATGGAAAGGAAAATGAGGTGTGTATAATAGGCAGCTATTTCGATATCGCCCATCTTACCCCATTGCCCAAAGTTACATTTACTTACCTTCCCCCCCACATATACTCATGGCTCTGCACCGCAAATGAGAGGCTGGCTGCTTGAGGACAAGGGCTATCCACAACCACACATAGGAGCTCTTGAGAGGATTTATGAGCCGTGCTCAGTGGCCAAACTGCACTACAGTCAGATCAATGGCTGGACTAAAGCCTTCATCGAGAAGACCCTTGGGGTCCTCATGCAACAATTCTGCTGCCTGGACAGGTCTGGTGGATTCCTGCAAAACAACCCACTAAGTGTTCCGCTTGATATTGGTTTGCTGTACCAAAGGATGAAGACCTTCAGGAGATGACACTGATGACATAGAGGATGGTGAGGAAGCCAGAGGGCTCCAACACCTGCTTGCAGCCAGAACCGTTCAGCATTCCTAATGAGAAAGCCTCAAGCCTTCTTTACTTATTTTCAAGAGCTCCCTCCCTAAACTCCTCTGCCTTGCTACGACTGTCCCCACCTTCAAAAGTCTCTTCAGATCTTTCCTTTTCAATCACCTCCTCTAACTCTTCCACTCCTGCTCAGTATCCACTACTGCTCAGTATCCACTGAACACCTTGTGAGGCACCTTGGGATATTTTCTATGTTAAAGATGCTGTATTGGTATGTAAAATAACCAAGTCACCTCAGAGAGCTGCCAATTAAAGAGAACAGCTGCACTCTATCTACACATGTGGACTTGCATACAGACTCCAGACTATGACACTAGCACCTATTATAAATATGGATTGTCATGAACAAAAACCTAAGAATTGTTTTGTGTTTACATGGTCATGTGCTCTAAAGTAAGAAAATATACAATTCAAAGATACCTAACTTCTAATTTCCAAATATAGTACTCCGAGTTTGCAGCAAGCACCATGAAATTATCAACCTGAGAAAACCCTGTTAGCTGGGAATTTTAAATAAGCATCCACTTGAAACTAATTTTTAGTCTCACTAAAACACTCAAATAATGCCTATGGGAGACAATTAATGAAATGTTCTGTCTAGTAAGCAAAAGGTGTTTGGTGTATAGTTCTTTGGGTATTTGGGGGGGCTCTTGAGATAATTAGATTTCTGAATATTTCTGTATTTGTTGACTAACTGAACCGATTATTTCTGCAGCTGGATATTGTGCCATAGCAATGGTTTCCTTTGGGTAGCCGACATTGTTGTCTTAATATTTGCAGCGGTCCCCCACACATAAAAAAATTGAAATCCACTGATTTAGAGAGCTTGGGATTTACAATCATGACAATAAACATGTGAAACCTGCGCATGAACAGAATCAGAGTCAACTGAACACTTTCTTTTAAAGTAATACTATTTTAAATGTGATTCTAACCATTTTTGGAAGCCTGCTATTGAGATCTGATCAAAAAATTTTCTGTGGACATGTGATTTCAGTGCTTAATAATTTTGACAATAGTAACTGCTGGTAACTGAATGTGACTGCTTGCTAACCCTGCCTCAACTCAATTTTTTTATATATATATTTGTGTAAATGGTATTTACTAAGTGCCCAATAATCTTTTATTGCCAGCTTAATAATCTTTTACTGCCAACTACTTACCGGAGAGAAGATACTGACGATTTAGGTACTTCCACTTTACTGTTCTGGTCCATTCCAGACTCTTGTAAGGAGGCAAGAACACCAGCATGAAAAAGGTCCTCATCTGTGAGAAGGCCACGAGCAGCAATAGCATAGATATCTTCTGAAGCCACATGATAAAATTCAGAGAGGCGATAGCTGGGATCCAGTTGTCTAGGATATGTAGAACCATATGGGTTGTATAGGTCTGCTTGTAAGTAATTGGCCTGGGTTGATCCAGTATGAGGCTGTGAAGGAGTCAATGTCTGATTGGAGGCTTCAGTCCACTGAGTATCCATTTGTATATTGTAGCTATTGCTTTCTGTCATTGTAGGATGATCAGCGGCGGCTGTCAAATGCATCATCGAGGATGCAGGAGTTTGATAGGCCTCTGGCACAGGATGGAACCTGCAAATGTGAATAACATAGAGCACGTTACAATCTTTTTGACAATATACACGATGATAGAACCAAAGTTTAAAATATTCAGTAATAATTCACAGGTCAAACCTAAACATGTAGAAAAGCTTAACAATCGAATACTTCATAAGGTTCACAGGGAATATTGGGGGCCAATATATTAACTCTTGATAAATTCGTGGACTTAATTAATTACATGGTTCCTATTAACCATGTTAGCAAAATTGAAGCCCATAGGATTAAAGGGGCAGTGGCAGTGTGGATACAAAATTGGCTAAGAGACAGAAAACAGGGAGTAGTTGTGAACAGTTATTTTTCAGACTGGAGGGAAGTATACAGTAGTGTCCCCCAAGGGTCAGTATTAGGAACACTGCGCTTTTTGATATATATTAGTGGCCTGGACTTGGGGGTATAATTTCTGAATTAGCAGATGACACAAAACTTAGAAATGCAGTAAACAATGAGGAAGATAGCAGCAGACTTCAGAAGAACATACGCAGACTGGTGAAATGGGCAGACACGTAGCAGATGAAATTTAATGTGGAGAAGTGTGAAGTGATGCATTGTGGAAGGAAGAATGAAGAGAGGCAATATAAACTAAATGGTACAATTTTAAAAGGAGTGCAGGAAAAGAGAGATCTGGGTGTTCATATACACAAATCTTTGAAGGTGACAGTACAAGTTGATAAGGTGGTTAAAAAAGCACATGGAATCCTTGGCTTTATAAATAGAGGCATAAAGTACAAATGCAAGGAAGTTATGCTAAACCTTTATAATCACTGATTAGGCCTCAGCTGGAGTACTGTGTACAATTCTGGACAATGCACTTTAGGAAGGATGTCAAGGTCTTGGAGAGGGTGCAGAGGAGAGTTACTAGGATACTACCAGGGATGAGGGACTTCAGTTATGTGGAGAGACTAGAGAAGCTGGGATTGTTTTCCTTAGAACAGAGAAGGTTAAGAGAAGATTTGATAGAGGTAAACGGGAGATTTAGTAGAAGTGTTCAAAATTATGAAGGGTTATGATAGAGTAAATAAGGACAAACAGTTTCCACTGGCAGGGGTGTCAGTAACCAGAGGACACAGTTTTAAGATACTTGGCAAAAGAACCAGAGACGAGATGAGGAGAATTCTTTTTACGCATAACTGGATATATATTTGAACAGGAAAAATTTGCAGGACTATGGGGAAAGAGCAGGGAAGTGGGACAAATTGGATAGCTCTTTCAAAGAGTCGGCACAGGCCAGATGGGCTGAATGGCCTCCTTCTGTGCAGTATGATTCTAAAAAAAAATTCTAAAATGCAACTATGGGACCTTTTTGGTCGCTTTCATGTCGATTAGGGACCAAAAAGGAGATCTACGCATGGAGGCAAAGGGCATGGCTGAGGTACTAAATGAGTACTTTGCATCTGTCTTTACCAAGGAAGAAGATGCTGCCAAAGTCACAGTAAAAGAGGAGGTAATTGAGATACTGGATGGGCTAAAAATTGATAAGTCACCAGGTCCAGATGGGATGCATCCTAGGTTGCTGAGGGAAGTACAGGTGGAAATTGCAGAGGTGCTGGCCATAATCTTCCAATCCTTAGAAACGGGGATGGTGCCAGAGGACTGGAGAATTGCAAATGTTACACCATTGTTCAAAAAAGGGTGTAAGGGTAAACCTGGCAACTACAGGCCTGTCAATGTAACCTGGGGAAGCTTTTAGAAACGATAATCTGGGACAAAATTAAATAGTCACTTGGACAAGTGCATATTAATAAAGAAAAGCCAGCATGGATTTGTTAAAGGCAAATCGTGTTTAACTAACTTGATTGAGTTTTTTGATGAGGTAACAGAGAGGATTGATGAGGGCAATACGGTTGATGTTGTGTATATAGACTTCCAAAAGGTGTTTGATAAAGCGTCACATAATAGGCTTGTCAGCAAAATTGAAGCCCACGGAATAAAAGAGGCAGTGGCAGCATGGATACAAAATTGGCTAAATGACAGGAAACAAAGAGTAGTGGTGAACAGTTGTTTTTCGGTCTGGAGGAAGGTATACAGTGGTGTTCCCCAGGGGTCACTACTAGGACCACTGCTTTTTTTTGATATATATTAATGACTTGGACTTGGGTGTACAGGGCACAATTTCAAAATTTGCAGATGACTCAAAACTTGGAAGTTTAGTAAACAGTGAGGAGGATAGCAAGAGGACATAGACAGGCTGGAGGAATGGGCAAACATATAATAGATGAAATTTAACGCAGATAAGTGTGAAGAAAAAAAAAATTGGCAGGAAGAATGAGGAGAGGCAATACAAACAAAATGGTATGATTCTAAAGGGGGTGCAGGAACAGAGAGACCCGGGGATATAGGTACACAAATCTTCGAAGGTGGCAGGACAGGTTGAGAAAGCGAAAGGGATCTTGGGCTTTATAAATAGAGGCATAGTGTACAAAAGCAAGGAAGTTATGTTGAACCTTTATAAAACACTGGTTCAGTCACAACTGGAGTATTGTGTCCAATTCTGGGCATTGCACTTTTGGAAGGATGTGAAGGCCTTAGAAAGGGTGCAGAAAAGATTTACTAGAATGGTTCCAGGGATGAGGGACTTCAGTTACGTGGATAGACTGGGGTTGTTCTCCTTAGAGCAGAGAAGGTCGAGTGGAGATTTGAAAGAAGTGTTCAAAATCATGAACAGTTTAGATAAAGTAAATAAAGAGAAACTGTTCCCATTGGCAGAAGGGTCGAGAACCAGAGGACACAGATTTAAGGTGTTAGACAAAAGCACCAAAGGCGACATCAGGAAAAACTTTTTTATGCAGCAAGTTGTTATGATCTGGAATGCGCTGCCTGAAAGGGTAATGGAAGCAGATTCTATCGTGGCTTTCAAAAAGGAATTGGATAAATACTTGAAGAGAAAAAATCTGCAGGGCTACAGGGAAAGAGCAGGAGAATGGGACTAACTGGATTGCTCTTACAAAGAGCAGGCACAGGCTCGCTGGGCCGAATGGCTTCCTTCTGTGCCTTAACCATTCTATGCTTCTATGAACTGCAAGTTCCCTCAATTACTTAGTAGATAAATCTACTGCGCAGTATGGTACTGAGCTATACAGACCACAGAGAGCCCAGAGTCTCTCCATAATCTTTACCAAGTTGCATGATCTCAGCCAGGGTGGCAGTTGGGATGTTAGAATTGGTCTCAGCACCCTGGACTAAACAGGCAGATAGAAAAGCAGGCAGTCAAGGTTCTGCTTCTCAGCATTATCCAGTTTCCCTCAGCTGGAACAGTGTCAGGTAAGTACAGCATCAGACTCATCTGTGAAGCTCCCCACAATTAAATAGCTTCCCGACACTCACCGGCTACGCTCACACTTAAAAAAATGACCACCTAGATGGCGTATATGATGGCTTCCTTTGCCCCTGGAACTGTAGCTCTGTGTGAACCACCACTGTCCAGGGAGAGGGAGAGGGAGGAGGAGGAGGGGGTGGGGGAAGGGGAACTGTTCAGTTTTTTATAAAAAAGACACAAACTTAGATTCGCATGCAAATTCCAAAATCCAAATTCGAGCATAAATTGGGTAAGTCCAGTTATTATCTACCGCACAGGAGTCCAACAAGGGGGCAGGATCTGGAATTTGTTTTACCGAGTTGAATGTCAATTTGCCACTATAAGAGGTCCAAATCAGACAATCGCACAGTCGCAATTAGTGCTAAGATCTCAAATGCACATGTTAAATTTGCATTCCAATTATTCCCAAAACAATGGTGCAGCCAGGCATATGCAAACACATACACTTTAAGTCCCTAGATGCAGAGAATCAGCTGTTGAAGTGAAAGTTTGGCCTCGATTTTAGGAGGGAGGCGGTTTGGCAGCGGGGGGTCGACTGGGCGCGTGGGTAGCGCGCCCAGTGAATTTGGGGTGCTCCGCACGCGATCGCAGCCTGATTGAAGGTACTTACCTTGTCTTCCGGGTTTCGCGCTGGAAAGCTGCGCAGCGGGCAGACTGCGCAGCCGCATCATAGGCTGTCAGCTGAAGGAACCCTATTTAAAGGGGCAGTCCTCCACTGACTGATGCTGCAGAAAATAGGCAAAATTACAGCATGGAGCAGCCCAAGGGAAAGGCTGCTCCCAGGTTTAATGATGCCTCACTCCAGGTCTTACTGGATGGGGTGAGGAGGAGGGGGAGGACAGAGATCTTCTCCCCGGCGGACGGAAGGAAGTGGCCTGCCTCTGCCACCACGGAGGCCTGGCTCGAGGTGGCAGAGGAGGTCACCAGCACCACCAACATATCGTGCACCTGCATACAGTGCAGGAGGCGCTCCAATGACCTAAGTAGGTCAGCCAGTGAGTAAATTTACTCATTCCCCTACACTCCGTCTGCCACATCACCGCCCCCAACCCACATCTCCTTCTGCATTGCCAACACTACTCTATCACATCACTCCTCATACCCACTCAAAGCTCATCCTCATCTTATTCACTCGCCAGTACTCATCCCACCACTACCACTCAACCCAATCCTCATACAATCTCATAGCTCTATCTCATACTCACCCTCTGATGCATCTCTTTCACAGTCAACCTCACCCAACCTGCCACTACGTGTGCTGCAGCCACAGGGCATGCATCACATATGTGCAGTAGGAAGCGTAAGGCAAACGTGTCATGAGCAGGAAGGGGATGCACAAGGGTGTTTGAGGGTTTGTCATGGTTTTTACTTATATTTGATTTCTGATCAACTCACATTACATATTGTATTGTCACCACTACTGCCACGTCTTTGCAAATCTTGTCTGGTTTGTGCAATAATGCCCTTTCCTGAGGATCACTATGAAGACCCACAACTGATGCCACCCATTGTGTCACTGCAGAGTGGGTGTAGGTGTATTTGCAGGGCTCTTTTGTGCAGACGACTGAGAGACGTCGGCGATGTCCCCGGTGACATCCTGCGGAGGAGAAGTTGTTGAGGGCAGTGGTGACTTTGACAGCGACAGATAAGAAGATGGTGCTCGGGCCAGCCGGGAGCAGCTCGGCATGAAGGAGGCTGCAGATGTCCACGACTACATGTCGAGTGACTCTGAGCCTCCGTACGCACTGCTGCTCAGAGAGGTCCAGGAAGCTGAGCCTCGGTCTGTAGACCCTGTGGCGAGGGTAGTGCCTTCTGCGACGCATCACTCTCTGCGGTTGCCCTCCCTCCTGCTGTGCAGGTGGATGTGTCACAGCACTGTGTTGTGGAGCACCACGTGTCAGAGGTGGACGGCGTGGCCGGCGAGGCTGTTCGTCCTCTGAGGAGGTCATGACTGCAGCTATGGCGGCCCCCGTCCGGAAGATGTACGTTTGAGGGTGTCTGCAAGGTAGGGAAATGTGTCTGCACACCGGGGTTGACGTTCCAAGTTGGTGAATTTTGTTGTTAGGAGGAGGGTGGTGGAGGCCAAACTTTGTCCAAAGTGACAGAGTGGCCTCCTGCAATGAGTGAGGGTCTCCCCCCCCACCTACCACCTGTCAAATGGACCTTTGCAGCAACACATCCATTTCAACTGGGAGTGTTTCCCCCAGTATGGGAAACAGTCTCAGTTGAGTTGAAAATCCTAAAATATCCCCTCCTAAAATATCATGTCAATCAGGTCTGCAAACGACCTGAACTATGTAAATAGTTGCTTTAAGTGAGATCCCGCCGGCTTTAATTGCCGGCGGGATCCCACTTAAACCAACTATTTCCAGCCCCGGGAATCCCTGATCTTCGGAGCCCCCCGCCACGAACCCGCCAGCTCGGACGTCCGAAAATCGAGCCGTTTGTGATGCAGCTCCAAGGATGCTACCCTAAGGGATCTGGCTAAAATTTCGCCGCACTACATTCATCGATTCTCGTCTCAGTGCAATTCACGGCTGATTCTGCTGCTCTGTGCCACGACCAAATTTTGTGCCACAAATGCCAATTCCTCATCTCATGGTAAATCAGGAATTTCTACCTGCAGCACACAGTCCATCTTCAGGAACAAAGCAGCAACATCAGGTAGGAACTGCGGCCAGGGCTGGCAGTAAGGAGCACATCAAAGGAGGTAGAGTACCCTTGTGAACTGTGGGAGAGGCAGGGAGTGTCTCTTCTGGGGAAGGGGAGTGGCAATGTGAAGTACAAAGAGTAATTGTTATGGAGAAGAGATGATCAGGTGCATCTGTTGACTGGATAAACCCAAATCTTTCCTATTTTTTCAGTTTACAAACCTATCAATTGTGAAGCAAAAGTGTTTAAAAGTAACTAGAATGGCTCATTTAAGGTAAAAATTCAAAATATTTCCTCCCAGGATCTCATCAAAATACACAGCCAGTGAGCGTCAGGGGAGTGGAGGCAGTGTTTGTATGGAGTGGGTACAATTCTAAATTTGCCGGCGCTGATTCGAACTCATAAGCAATTTGGGGGCCCAGGTCAGCTCTTTTTTCCCACTGCTATATATGTGTTCAGGAAATAAAAAGTTGGCTAAAGTATACCACGTTAATATATTGAACTATTGTGGTGTCCCTTACGATTACCTCTGAACAAGCTATTTTTAGCTGTGTTGTATGTGGGGATGAGCCTTTGTAAGAAGAGCAGATAAACATACTGTGCTTCACTGCTTGGTGAAGCAGCACTAAGTCACAAAACAGAGTGAACACAATCAGCAGCTTTTAACCATGGTGGGATACTCCGCCTCATGGTTTAGCTGAAAACTGACAAACATGCAAATAAATTTACTGTTTGTGCCCTTGTCCTGTCAGCATATCCTGGCTTACAATTTGTTCTCTTAATCTGATTTGTAAGTTCAGCAACTAAAAACGTGTAAACTTTATGGATCTATTTATCTATACGTGGTGCTGCCAAACATCTGCTGTTTTCAGCACTACTTTATTGCCAAAAGATTCAATTTTACAAGTTTAAAAAGTTGTAGTTTGTTAAATTGTTTATCAAGTTCCCAATTAATTTATAGAGAATAATTAACTCAAACTGCACATAAAAAATGCATGGTACAGAATTAGAACTAAAATAAGTGTTACATTTATGTGGCCCATTCTCCAGCTGTCAGGAAGATCTCAAAACTGTTTCAGATACAATGGGCATGATTTTGACCCCGAGCTGGGAAGGGGGCGGGGGGTCAAATTGCGGATGGGAAACCCGGAAGTACGGGTTTCCCAGATGTCCTTACGATTTTGACATAAGGACGTCTTTCATTTTTTGTCGGTTTGCTGTCCGACTGGCCAGCCTGATTGACAGGCTGGCCTCAATCGGACGGGAGAGTAGCCAGGGAGAGGACATGTTCAGGTAAGTCTTTGTAAGTATGGATTAGGGGGGGGGGGGGGGGGGGAGGAGGGGGCGAGGGGGCATGGATTGGCATGGGGGAAGTCAGCCACGGGGGGTGTCGGGATCGTGGGTCATCGCGGGGGCCCGCGATCGTTTGCGGGGGGGGGGGGGGGGTCGGAGATTG
The DNA here is from genome assembly GCF_035084215.1 of Heptranchias perlo. Classification (NCBI taxonomy): domain Eukaryota; kingdom Metazoa; phylum Chordata; class Chondrichthyes; order Hexanchiformes; family Hexanchidae; genus Heptranchias; species Heptranchias perlo. The sequence goes on from NC_090349.1 coordinate 29,487,452, forward strand.
TTGGGGTGGAGGTCGGAGATCGGGGGGTCTGCGATGGTTGGAGGGTGGGGAGGTCGGAGATTGAGGTGAGGGTCCGCGGTCATTGTGGGGGGTCGCTGCAAGTAGGCTTGTTGGACCTGGGGGAGGCACTCCTGCTCCTCCGGGCCCACCACCTGTGCCAGAAAGGCACTTGCCTGCTTTCACATGGCATGAAAGAGAAGGCCCGGGAATCCTGGCCACCAGGGGTTGAAATTGAAAACTCTAGAAAAATGGAGGCCCGCAGCCTCCTTGAAAGGTTTTAATCACCAACCCACCTCCTGGGAGCGGGTTGGTCACCCGCCCCTCATTCCACCCCGGTGAAAACCGGAAGTGGGCGGGTTGGAGTCAGGTCCAAAATGGTTGCGATTTTGGAATGCCCCCCCCCTGCCCCCAATCCACCCATAACCCACCCATTTTTCCCTTTTAAAATCGTGCCCAATGAATCACTTTAAAATACAGTGACTGGTGTTATGCAGGCAAACACAGCAGCCATTTTTCATACAAGATGCCACAAATAGGAACAAGATGGATGGTAAAATGTGTAGGGAATCAATCTTATCTTGATACATATAGATTTCTACAGTGTATTAAAAATTTTCAGCAGATGCAACGTTTATATTATCTAGTTATTTATGGGAGAGCAACTTCCACAACAATGGATTCTTTGCTGAGTTTCATTCTGTGAACAGAATATCTAGCTAGCAAAATTCTGTACTGTCATTGTCTTGTGGTTTTGTGTTTTGCGATGAGTAGCATTCCGGTTCCTGATCCTGCAGGAAGGTCCAATTCTGGCCTGTGTATCCACGATTTTAATCGCTCTACCACTGGCGGCCGTGCGTTCAGCTGCCTAGGGCCTAAGCTCTGGAATTCCCTCCCTAAACCTCTCTGCCTGTCTACCTCTCTCTTCTCCTTTAAGACGCTCCTTAAAACCTAACTCTTTGGCCAAGCTTTTGGTTACCTGTCCTAATATCTCCTTGTGTGGCTCTGTGTCAAATTTTGTTTAATAACGCTCCTGTGAAGCACCTTGGAACGTTTTACTACTTTAAAGGTGCTATATAAATGCAAGTCGTTGATGTTGTAGCTTTGGGATCAGTAGTATTGTAGTATCATCGTAAAGAAGAAACAACAGCAGGTAAAAACAAGAATTATGAGTGAAATTATTGAAAACTGCAGTAACTTTACCTTATTTCTCAGTAAAATAGAATAACAGTTACAAGTCAGGAGCCGCTGTACTAGTTACAGTGCCTGGAAGAAGCACCTACCACAACAAAATGGTACTGTACAAGCAGTGTATGCATTGTTTTTCCAAAGATAACTTTGCAGAGGTTCCACCAATGGCTCTGTGATTACATCCACCCCAAGACTGATGCCTAGTCTTTTTTGAGGTAAGTGATTTCAGCTGAAGAGGCACTAGGAATGCTACAGTTGGCTTCTGCTGGAAGTAGTGTGTGTGGTCAGAGGGTACGACAAGATTGGGTTTGAAACACCTGCTCATATACACAATCAAGCCTCACTTGGGCGAGCCATCGGAGGGCACCTAGCACCCACAGAACCATACCACAGCGAGCGGTCAAGATCTTCAGGAAAGTTGCAGGGAATATTGGCGTGGGGACAAAAATGTGCCAAAGGGTTCCCAATCCCAGGCATGTTGCTCTTAATAGCCACCAGGTGTGTCTTCCAAAGGAACAATCTGAGAGACAGCCCGCTCTTGTAAACCTGCCTGCAGCCCGTTTGAAAAGCATTAGCAAGGGGCTGGGATCAGGTTGCCCATCTACCTTCTCAGCCAAGAATAATGCAGGGATAATATAGCTTAAATATGTGAATCTCACTCTTAAAAATTACAAAATAAAATGTACTGCAGAGTAAAGTACTAGTAAAGAAAATATTGTAGTGTTAACATATGGGCATTCTAACAAAAAGGTAACCAGAAAGTGGGGAAGAGAGAGAAACTTGCACATAAAAATTACTTACACACATTTTTACTGTATATTATATATAGACAGAAAGTCCTAAACAACTAATTTAAAATCTTCTGCTCACCTCTCAATGTTACTTCTAACAGGAAGATGATATTGTGCTGGAGAGAAGATAAATGGAATCCAGGAGCTATGTTGCAGGAATCTGCAGATAGCCAGTCTTTCAACTGATTCTATCACTGAGTCTGACAACTCCAGGCAAAAGAAAAATCCATAGCTATCTGAATAAAAATAGTGTCAAGGACATTCAAAGCAGTTAGACAGTGTGTAGGTGTGATGGATTCTGACTATTCAAATTTACATCTCTTATTTACATGAATATGTTTCTGAGTTCATGAGAATGACTGCACTCATTTAAAAAGACCCACTATGTAACAGCCAAAAACAAACATTCTATTAACCAATGCACAAAATTAATGACAAGTGTACTTTAAAGGAGTAAATATTTACAGAACAGGTAATTTGATAACCTGTTTTATCCCAACTGCTTGCCATCTCACCTGAAATTCTTACATGTTGCAATACATTGCAAATAGAAGCACTCTCCAAATGCAGTTGGCAATGTGTTACATTTACACACATATCGCTGTCATACCACATTTTATGCATTGGCTGAAATATCAAATGTTTCCTTTTTGGCAATGGCAATTATTCAATGGCAAAATATAGGATAATTGTTTTTGTATATAATCCAAGACTAACTTAGAAAAGTATTGATCGAGCACAGAAATAGCCCTCTCAATGTCATACTTCATCCCTATTGAGGGGATTGTAAAGACTGCAACCAGTAATGATTAGACAGAAAAGCTCCCAAGATATAATCAGCAGGGTAGGCAGCTGTACAAACTGTCTGCTCCTGAGGCAGCAAAATCAGTTGTCATGGGATATTTTATGATATCTTCAGCGCTTTTAACAATCGCCATTAAAGCTACATTTTAGTTGAAACAAATTGTCACATCTGCTGTATATAATTTAAAAAACGCTAACTGGGAATCAAACCTAACACAGCTCTGCCTTTACCAACTGAACCCGCTGGAGAGCTAACTAGAGTTTTAACCTACTGTACTGCAACGATCAGAAAGGATACACATCAGCCCAACAATAACACCACAGATATGAAGAAGTATGGACGAACCCGGGATAACAAGGTAAGCAACTGGGAGAAGTATCCAAGGTACAGCTGCTGTACTAATTCCGGCTACGATGACGGTCCTTTTCATTTCAGAACTACGGCAGCTGAGCGTCACCATAGCAAATTGAACAGTTGTGAAACCACACACTGGTGTTTCTTCAAGATTTAATAGTTTGCCCAAAAGCAGGTAAAGAAGTGCAGACAAAACAGCAAAAAGGACAGAGAGGTAGAGGTATCGAATAGTGCCCAACTGTTGCTCCAGACGGCTGCTCAGGACAACTAACAATGTAACGTTGATGAGCAAAGTAAGGATATTGCCATGGGAAAAACAGTAGCTCAGTAAACGATACACTGTTGGAACGAAACAGAACAGAAGGTAAGTTAATTTACTTCTACTAATGAGGCAAACTACTAATACTGCAGTACATTTCCAAATGATATGTTTCAGCAATAATAGCAGGATAGCTGACCTTACTGCTAATTGCAGGTGTGTGTACAGAAAACCGTGATTGTGAACAGAATTGTATGCATTAACCAGACACTGTTAGATATGACATTTGTCACTGGTACCAACATACTGTCATTATTCTTTCCCTAGGAGTGGACAAAAGCTGACATCAATAACGTGCCCAGTTTTAAACTCAGCTCCCCCAATAAGTCAGACAGCAAAGCACTGCCCAATGCAGTGCTGAAGGACACAAATAGGTTCAGCGTCTGGTCTATACTGAATTTGCACTTCTCAGGCAGAGTACTTGCGGGGGAGGCACAACTGGCCTTTGCGTCCCTGAGCCAAAAGAGCATAAAATCAGCCAGGGTTCCCACCACTACTTGTTGGCCCCAGGGCCTTTCTTTCCCTGGTGGAAAGTGAACATGTGTAGATAAAGGCAGGATCAAGATCCACTGTGGTGACCCCCCCCCCCCCCCCCCCCAAAACAAAAAGCTTACGTATTATTAGGCTTAAACATGAAGAACAGCCACTTGGAAGAAAACCCAGAAGGTTGCCATCACCCACGGAACAATGTACCAGCATCGAAACAACAATTTTGAAAGGCAAAAAGTGGAAAATCTTTTGAAATGTCAAACTTACATCCTGTTACTGTTACAATTCAACGATACAGAAATTCCCTCCCTGCCTCCTCTCTAAAAAGCACTGACTGCTTGCTGGAAATGGTTCAGTGGTAGCCCCTTCCGCCCATTCCCAACGAGAGGTACAAAAACCAAGCCCAATCCAGCCCCTGTCCAACATTCACACATATGCACTCCCAGCAAGCATTGTTGGATAGTGATCAGGACTGGGAACCCTGGCCAATTTTCTCCTCGCTAACCCAGAGATGCTGAGGCCAATTGTATTAACCTATCTTACTGAGGTCAGCTAACTCAGCAAAGACCAGATATTGAATCTGGACCTTCCTTCTGGGAGGAGTTTTGTGTGCTACTTCACAGCCATTAGAGACCCCGAAATACTTAATGTACCTTTTCTTTGCTGAACTTTGTGTTTCTTCTTTATTCTTTTGCTCTGAAATATTAGTGGTTGCAGAGCAGGTTAGGTGACTATTCTGTGTATGTTATAAAATTTCAATGGAGAGATTTCAGGATATGTTTGTTGCATAACTTTTTTGATCATGAAGTAGTACTTCACCTGATGATCAATTTATCAGTGTGCAATGGATTTTGCTTCTCCCTCCCCATAAGAACCAAAATGTGACGAGGAAAAACCTTTTTTTACACAGCGAGTGGTTAGGATCTGGAATGCTCTGCCTGAGGGGGTGATGAAGGCAGATTCATTTATGGCCTTCAAAAGGGAACTGGGTAAGTATTTGAAAGGGAAAAAAATGCAGGGCTACGGGGATAGGGCGAGGGAGTGGGACTAGCTGGATTGCTCTTTGAGTCGACGCGGACTCGATGAGCCGAATGGCTTCCTTCCATGCTGTAACCTTTCTTTGATTCTATATAAACAACTGCACTCATTTTATCTAACAATATACACATGAAATTAATGATTAGTGAGAATTATTACTTATCCAAATATCAGTATCAGGGTATTCTTGAAATTCTGAGCTTTTACTCTACTGTAGTTTGAGTCTAAAAACATAAGAAAATCCAATGAGGAAAAAGCCATTAAGCCCATCAACCTGCTCCATCCAGGTCTATAATTATTCCATTATGGACATGTCTCCCACTGTACCTGTTTATCCCCTACTTTAGGGAACACTACTCTGGTGCATACTCTTGTACATAATCCCAACAACTAATAATGAACAAATCTTGATTCTAATATATACGGGATTTATTTAAAATCTTTAGGAACAGGAGTAGGCCATTCAGCCCCTCGAGCCTGCTCCGCCATTCAATTAGATCATGGCTGATCTGCACCTCAACTCCATTTACCCACCTTTGCTCCATATCCCTTATCTAACAAAAAATCTATCTATTTCATGCACCAACCCACTCCTTCCTCACTTTCTCTTAAAGGCCATCACACCCATCCCAAATTGCCAGTATCTCCTACCAGAGAGAAAATGGGAGCTATAGTTAAGGTCTGAAGTTGTTAATATTGAGACCAGAGGGCTGCAAAGTATGATAGAAAAATATGCTGTTCCTCAAGCTTGCCTTGAGTTTCATTGAAACAGTTTAGAAGGCCAAAGACAGAGAGGTCAGAGTGGGAGTTGGACAGAGAATTGAAGTAACATCAATTACTGCTGGTTAAACAACTGCGTGCAAATTAAAAATAACACAGGTACACTTTGTCAAAACCCCCTCTCCCTCCTCTACTGTATAGGGTTGCAAACTTTTGTTGGATGCATTCCTGGAGGTTTCAACACATGAGCTGCCATCTCCAACTGCCCCATCCAGTTAAACAGCCTTCTTTCCCATCTCCAATATTTTTATAATTAATAAATGAAGTACCCCTATGATTTTTCTCCCAGGTTGCTAACATCAGTGTCCATGAGATTAATCTTCAGTTCCTAGAGACTCTAGGACAACCCTGGAGGATTGGCAACCCAACTTTTGTCTGTGCTTTATTAATTCTACCACTGACCACTCCCTTACAAGGTTACTTACTTTATGGATGGCTCCCAGGCACAAATAAATCATTTTGTTCTTCCAGTAGGTCTACATGTCCTTTTTCATTTAAAAAAAAGACTATACAAGTAGAGTTTTACAAACTAAAGATGTGTCAATATCCCAATTGACATCTCTTCTCAAAAGTAGTAATTAATTCAAGCCATGTGATTGCAACATCATAAAAAGAATCTGTGGAGCTGTTAAAGGCGACTACAGCTATCAAACTTCTTGTCTTTGCATTATTAACCACTACTTTACACTAATTGACTTTTTTTTTTAAAGTACAATAGTTCATCTTGTAATCAATTTTGCTTTTGCATTGGTGGTTATTGATCAGCCATCTTCCCCCACAATAAGGGAAAAAACATCTGATGGGATTCTTCACAGGATCATGCTCATGTAATTCCTGACAGCTGGTCAAGAGCAGCATTGCCAGTGGATGAGACCAAGCAGCCAACTTCCTCTCTTAGATAAAGGAATTCCATGGAGGGAGTCCAGCAAGGTGAGAGCTAACATAAAGACGTGAGAGCATGCAGGTTTGATTCCTCATTTGCTCAGTTCCTAATCTGAGCTATATTGGGTAGGGAAGGAAATCTCAGATGGAGGTATCATTGTGAACTACAGCCAGTTACACTGCTGGAGGTCTGGAAGCAGATCACCAGTTTTCTGGACAGTATAGGTGAGAGATTAAGGCAGAACTTACCAACAGGGAGAGAGGCTGAGACTGCATTCCATGCATTGAAGACTCGACTATTCCAATGCTCTTCTGGCTGGCTTCCCACCTTCCACCCTCCATAAACTTGAGCTCATCCAAAACTCTGCTGCCCGTATCCTAATTCGCATCAACTCCCATGCACCCATCACCCCAGTGCTCGCTGACCTACATTGGCTCCTGGTCCGGTAACGTCTCAATTTTAAATCCCTCCATGGCCTCTCCCCTCCCTACCTCTGTAACCCTCTAAGAACTTGGCGCTCCTGCGCATCCCTGATTTTCATTGCTCCACCATTGACAGCTGTGCCTTCAGCTGACTAGGTCTGAAGCTCTGGAATTCCTCCTTAAGCCTCCCCATTCCTCTACCTCTTCCTTTTAAGTTGCTCCTTAAAACCTATCCCTTTGACCAAGCTTTTAGTCACCGGTCCTAATATCTTTATGTGGCTCGGTGTCAAATTTTGTCTGATAATGTTCGTGTGAAGCACCTTGAGACATTTTTGCTATGTTAAAAGGTGCTGTATGAATGCAAGTTGTTGTTAATATTTTTAAAATGTGATTAATCCAATCAATCAGTTTGTGTCTGTGGACTGGAAAAAAGAGACCCAAATACTGATCCCTTGGAGATTATACTGGTCATTCTCCATGTTTGAACACCACCCACTTTAATTCAGTAAGATTTTCATTTGCCAAAACTGGATAGGGGAGAGGTGGGATCATACCTTTATTTCTAAGATTTGCTTTGTTGATGACAATTCATTAAAAATCTTAATAACTGATGCTTCCTCATCATGAGACACATGGAAAAAATGGCTATTATTGAATTGTTTTAATATTCAGCTTACCTCTTAGAAATTTCTGGTCAGCCCCCTCAAAATACAGATTGCACAGAGTAGAATGGGCTATAACCCTGGCACTCAGTTTCTTATTATCTAGGTAGTTAACAATCCATTTAGCCAATTCACCCCTAAATTCACAAGCCCTCATCTTTTCCAACAATCTTTTGTGAGGTATTTGAAGTGCCTTTTGAAAGTGCAGAACACATAGCATGATTTTTCCAGGAACAGGCAGGAATGGATTTATCACTGGTTACGGACAGTGAATGAGTGCATGTTAATTACCATGATTCTCTACATGGAAGATTTCTGATTTTGGCCAGGCTTTTAAAAGCTAGTTCACACATGGCTTGGTGGATAAATGCAGACCAAAAAGTCCCATCTTCGATCCCTGGTGTATTTAAAATTAGTTGATATAGCCAGGGCATAAGTTGGAGCATTGCAATTTGTCTCAGTACTCCTAAATTGGAGAGGTTACCTCATCTAAAATTCTGCCACCTGTATCCTGTTCTGCCCGCCCATCCTACCAATTCTTGTTCGCTATTTCCCAACAAAATTTGAGAATCCTCATACTCATCTATAAATCCTTCCACAGCCTTACCTACCCTACCTCCAAGTTTAATGTCCTGTCCCAAACCCTTCAATTTCCTGTATACGATCCTTGTCTCTGCTGCATTATTGGTGGTAGTTTTCAGGCATCTCATTCCTATACTCTGGAACTCCCTCTGCCTCCGTTTTCTCTCTCCCACCTCCAATTAGCATATTCAACCATGTCTTTGGTTGCTTCTAACTCTACCAATTATACTCAGTGTTCATCTTTCAAAATTCTGATGCTATATAAAGCCAAGTTGTCATTCAACTGTGGGGTGCATCATGGCCAAGCCCAATCCTGTCTTGGCCAAAATCTACACTGATCCACTTGCAAATAGGATCACTGGATTTGAAAAAAATCATGCACGTGTGACTGTCATTTGGAGACTAATAGAAAGTTTAATATTTCACTGCATGATCCTGATAAGCAAATAACCAGTTGACAGCAACATGAATAATAATTCATAAGATACTGATTGTACCAGGTAGTTTGCAGCATCCATCCTGAAACACTGATGTATGCTATCACTGAGTCGCATGTGCTTCGACTATGTTGCTCCTTTCCCCAACAATTTTCCAACGTTTACTGTTCAGCTCAATCGGCAATGCCCAATTGTGTTAGGTACCAGAAGGCAATTTGCACTCCAGTAACCGTACCCCAGCACAATTCAACATCTTCAAGAAGGAAAATAAATTTACTGCAGCCGTGGAGCTGGCTTTGAGCCAGTAGTGCAAGGAACAACTTGCATTTATATAGAAACCTTTTTAATGCAGCAAAATGTTTCAAGAAGCTCCAAAAAGTGGGGGGATTTGATCTGAGCAGAAGTGAGGAGGAGAGATGGGCTGCTGACAGCTCAATCGATGGGGTATGTTTTATGATTTTTGCAGGTAGAAAGAAATGCAACAAGGTGATGAGGTTTTGGAAGAGAATTCCAAAGTGTAGAGTTGAGATGGCTGAAGGCTCTGCCACTGATGTTACACAGATCGGGGAAGCAAGGCGGCATACAGCTGACGAGATTGCAAAGCAGGAGCGTAGGGCTAAAAATCACTCCAAAATGGTGTGCAATTAAGTGGAAGTTGGATAGAAGAAAAAGGCAAGAAAATGAGGCAAAATCTTATTTGTTGTCTTTCTACATGCTTTTTCACTACTTTATTGAGCTATTTTCATGTCCTTATTGTTCCAGTGCCTTTTCATTCCCACATATGACCATTGCACATCATTCAACAGCTTTCACCCTATTTTTTTAAAAAACTGTCACAGGCTTTGAAGCCATTAAGTGCCCCTGTGTGACAGGAGTCCTGCCTCTTGTCTTTTCTCTGGTGTTCTCCCTCTCATACATAAGAACATAAGAAATAGGAGCAGGAGTAGGCCAATCGGCCCCTCGAGCCTGCTCTGCCATTCAATAAGATCATGGCTGATCTGATCCTAACCTCAAATTTAAATTCACGTCCAATTTCCTGCCCGCTCCCCGTAACCCCTAATTCCCTTTACTTCTAGGAAACTGTCTATTTCCGTTTTAAATTTATTTAATGATGTAGCTTCCACAGCTTCCTGGGGCAGCAAATTCCACAGACCTACTACCCTCTGAGTGAAGAAGTTTCTCCTCATCTCAGTTTTGAAAGAGCAGCCCCTTATTCTAAGATTATGCCCCTAGTTCTAGTTTCACCCATCCTTGGGAACATCCTTACCGCATCCACCCGATCAAGCCCCTTCACAATCTTATATGTTTCAATAAGATCACCTCTCATTCTTCTGAACTCCAATGAGTAGAGTCCCAATCTACTCAACCTCTCCTCATATGTCCGCCCCCTCATCCCCGGGATTAACCGAGTGAACCTTCTTTGTACTGCCTCGAGAGCAAGTATGTCTTTTCTTAAGTATGGAGACCAAAACTGTATGCAGTATTCCAGGTGCGGTCTCACCAATACCTTATATAACTGCAGCAATACCTCCCTGTTTTTATATTCTATCCCCCTAGCAATAAAAGCCAACATTCCGTTGGCCTTCTTGATCACCTGCTGCACCTGCATACTAACTTTTTGATTTTCTTGCACTAGGACCCCCAGATCCCTTTGTCCTGCAGTACTTTCCAGTTTCTCGCCATTAAGATAATAACTTGCTCTCTGATTTTTCCTGCCAAAGTGCATAACCTCACATTTTCCAATATTGTATTGCATCTGCCAAATCTCCGCCCACTCACCCAGCCTGTCTATATCCCCTTGTAGGTTTTTTATGTCCTCCTCGCTCTCTACTTTCCCTCCCATCTTTGTATCATCTGCAAACTTTGATATGTTACACTCGGTCCCCTCCTCCAAATCGTTAATATAGATTGTAAAGAGTTGGGGACCCAGCACCAACCCCTGCGGAACACCACTGGCTACTGGTTGCCAGTCCGAGAAAGAACCATTTATCCCAACTCTCTGCTTCCTGTTAGATAACCAATCCTCCACCCATGCCAGAATATTACCCCCAATCCAGTGATTCTTTATCTTGAGCAATAATCTTTTATGTGGCACCTTGTCGAATGCCTTCTGGAAGTCTAAATACACTACGTCCACTGGTTCCCGTTTATCTACCCTGTACGTTATGTCCTCAAAGAACTCAAGCAAATTTGCCAGACATGACTTCCCCTTCATAAAGCCATGCTGACTTTGTCCTATTAAATTATGTTTATCCAAATGTTCCGCTACTGTCTCCTTAATAATAGACTCCAAAATTTTACCCACCACAGATGTTAGGCTAACTGGTCTATAATTTCCAGCCTTCTGCCCACTACCCTTTTTAAATAAGGGTGTTACATTAGCAGTTTTCCAATCTGCCGGGATCTTTGCCGAGTCCAGAGAATTTTGGAAAATTATTACCACAGCATCCACAATCCCTCCTGCCACTTCCCTCAAGACCCTAGGATGTAAGCCATCAGGTCCAGGGGATTTATCCGCCTTTAGTCCCATTAATTTACTGAGTACCAATTCCTTAGTGATTTTAATTGTATTTAGCTCCTCCCCCCCAGAGCCCCCTGTTTGTCCAGTGTTGGGATATTCTTAGTGTCCTCTACCGTAAAGACTCAAACAAAATATTTGTTCAGCATTTTTGCCATCTCCATGTTTCCCACCATTAATTTCCCGGTCTCATCCTCTAGGGGACCTTAGCTCGCCTTAGCCACCCTTTTTCTTTTTATATAACTGTAGAAACTCTTGCTATCTGTTTTTATATTTTTTGCTAATTTATTTTCATAATCTATCTTCCCTTTCTTAATCAATCCTTTGGTTACTTTTTGCTGTCTTTTGAAGACTTCCCAATCTTCTATCCTCCCACTAAGTTTGGCTATCTTATATGTCCTTGTTTTTAGTCGGATACTATCCTTAATTTTTTTACTTAGCCACGGATGGCTGTCATTTCTTTTACATCCTTTTTTCCTCAGTGGAATATATTTTTTTTGAAAGTTGTAAAATAACTCCTTAAATAAACACCACTGCTCATGTATTGTCTTACCCTTTAATCTATTTTCCCAGTCCACTTTAATCAATTCCGCTCTCATACCATCATAGTCTCCTTTATTCAAGCTCAGTGCGCTTGTTTGAGAACCAACCTTCTCTCCTTTGTTTTGTTCAGTCCTATCAAGGGCCTTATCTTATAGTCTGGGGGAGTCAGCATCATAACAGGTACAGCTCTTTTGCCAAATTGATAAGTAAGCCTGGTTCATAACCCTGGACCTGAATGCTTAGAATATCAAAATAGCTGGCATAATTGCAGTCGCTTTTCCACCATACTGAATATCCATCTAACTGATGAAGGAACTCTGAGGGACAATGGCTACTGGAATGCTTTACCTGGAAGCTGTTTGTAAGATCACAAATACATGCAAAATTTAGTGTCTAACATGATTGGGCTACAGAGAGACAAGGGGTCGCTGCTAAAGCTCTGTACTTCCAACTGGTGGAATCACCGTGTACATGTCAATGGTTGAAATCAAAGCTTCACAATTGTTACTCAGACAACCAGTTGCTCACAAGTCACTGAATCAGTTTTTAAAAAATCTATTGTTCCATTAGCATAATAGAAATGAAAAATATATTTAATGTGCCTTTATAGATAAACACTTGTTGTATGCACTTTGTAAAGAACTCTGTAACAAGAAACTTTCCTCAGATCAGTAACACTTGCTTTCGGTGGTCCTTACTTACCAAACACTACAGTCTAATTGGGATGATACTGGATTCTTCATTTCCGAACTCCAAACCCGATTCAAAAATAGCTATGAGTTCCATACTGAAGGGGGGACAGTTCAGCAACCTAAGCTGATCCCAAGTCACTTCCCATCAGGTGGCTTTATGGAAACACCCACAGGGTAGTGACTTTGGATAGGCTCTAATCTTACCTGAGCTACGTATTGATTGTTTCTCACTGCTGATGACAATTGGTGTGTGGCCTGAAGAAACCAGAGAAAAAAAAGAGTGTATTTTACCCCTTTTCTTAAAAAATGGAGTAAAATACAATTAAGCACATTAATTGCACATCTTTCTGAATAAAGGAAATAGACAAGTTTCTGATTAGAGAGAAAATGGAAGGGCAAGACAGAATTAAACTATTCCATCTAGACAGTAGTCTAAACTCCAATATAGTTTCAACTAGATTCAACTAAATTGGATTGAATGGTCTCCTTTCATTCCTGTTCTTGCAGAGCATTCCTGAGATTCAATGGTTTTACTTAATCACATTTAACAAATCAAATTTAATTAGAAGTGGAGAGAAGTCAAAACTGTCACCCTTACTGCTAAAGATGTAACATTCTTTCTTTAATACCAATGAATTTCCCATGGCGCTGCTCATGGTGAGTCAGAGAATATCAGATCTATGATAGTAGTATGGTACACCTCACAGTATGTAGCCCTTACTGGGGGCTTGGTAGCCTGTTGACTTACTGGGGAATGTTTGGGATGTTTTCTTCATAGCGCTGACAATCCTTCCCTGGTTGTTTATTTTTCTCTCCTCTTTTCTGCTGTTGCACTTTTCTAGTTTGATGTTTACCTCCTGTCATGTGTCTTTTTTCTTCTGCATATTTCTAGTTTGGCAGTTTGAAGGAAGGGATGAGTGTGGATAGCTGGGTGGACAGGTAGAAAAATAGAAGATTGATTTAATATGGCGAGGAAGGTAAGGAAGTGGAATCGGTCGTGTGGACTAGCAGGTAGGGAACTGGAACAAGGAGAGTCTGCACAGGTAGATAAGCCAGAGGCAAAATCGCACCAAAAAAAAATCAAAGGCATTCTGAAACCTTGCGTATGTGTGTACAACAGAGCCCTAGTGATGTACAGTTGAGCTGCTCTATATGGGAAAGCAGACAAGAGAGTACGTGAGGCTGGAGGGTTAGGGTTAGGGAGGGAAGAAGGGAATGCAAATCCCAGGACCGAGACACAGGTAGGTAGTGTGCAAATGGCAATACAATAAAAGGAATTGTATAAGTAAATTTTAAAAATCTCAGGGCAAATTATATAACTAATAACCCTATAAATAATGGCTCAGAGTTTCCGCTCGATTGCACTGGCTTTTTCAGTGCAATCTGGCCGAATCAGCGCAAAACATCGAGGAATTTCATATTATGCGGGGTGTAATTTGCCCCTGGCGCAAGTCGAGTTTCCGCGATGTTTTGCGCTGGCTTAATAAAAGAAAATCGCTGAAACTGGCCATGCCCCCCTGCTCAAACCAACAAGGATGGTGAGTTCCCACCGATTCCGCCAGCCTGCGGCCGTTCAAGGAGGGTTCTAACATGAAGCTAGTTTTCTTAAGCACAAATACACCAGTGTGCATTGTTTTAAAAAGTTTTTAAATATTAAATATTAATTTACTAAGAAACAGACTAGTGTACATCAATGAAAGTAGTAATTGCTTCAGTATAGTTTTTGAGAGTCATTTTCAGTGATTTTAAATCAGGACTGGAGACCTTTATTAAAATGCTTATTTTTAGTGATAAACCCATCTTCAGCTGTTTTAATAAAACTGCACCAGGTTACCATTCTTGGATACATCTCCTGAATAAATCAATTAATATTTTTTTAATTGCAAAAAAAAATGATTATGTTAAGCTGCTGAATTGCGCTAATTCATGGCAGATTTTACATTTGCGATTATGTTACTGCATTTTAGCAGAAACTCGGCAATTCTCAGCCTAATTTGCACCAGTACAATTGTACCCAAATGCCAATTGCCCTCAAAGCAGAAACTCCTGGCTGCTATGTGCACCCTATGTATTCTGCTCAGTCAAAAATAAAAATTACTACTGAAAACATTGAAAAAAAATTAATTAAGTCATTGATTTCTAGCCTTTTAAAAGGAGTTGCTTTTCTCAGGTCTACCTTACAGTTAAGTTGCTTATTTAAGCAATGAGCAAAGCATGACAGTTGTGACTTTCCTGCTAGATAGATTAAATTGCCTCATAGATTAATTGATGTACCATATGCAAGTGGTTAGGTAGAGAGGGATTTGAGGGTTTTGCGGAGCAATTGTACTGTACAGAAAAACTTCAAACTGCACAATTTAAACTGAATCTTCTGTAGGAGAAAGAGTATTTATGTAACACCCCTCACGTCCTCAGGACATCCCAAACTGCTTCACATACAATGAATTACCTTTGATGGATAGTCACTGTTACACAGACAAATACAGCAGCCAATTTGTGCACCAGGCCCCATAAAGAGCTGAGCGAGATAAATGTTTCGGTTGAAGCTTAAAATCTCATCCAAGACAGCACCTCAAATATTGCAGCATTCTCTCAATACTGTATTGGACTGTCAGCCTAGATTATGCATGCACTCAAGTCCTGAAATGGGGCTTAAACCCATAGCCTTCTGACTTAAAAGAGACAATGCTACCAATTGAGCCAAACTAACACTAAGGAGCACAGACAAATAACACTGAGGTACGACAGCAACATTAACACTGTTAACTAGCTAACTTCTACTAGATGTTATGTGAGATCAATGACTGGCTCACAAGCAAAGTTTCACTACTTCAAAGTTTAATGCTTTAAATAAGGTGAAGTAATTACAATCAAAGCTTAGTTGAGGAAACAGTGTCTCTCGAGTTTAGTTCTTGAGCTTAGTCTTTCTGTGTCGTATCCAAATTTCCGTTACTATGTGGCCTTATAAGGCATGCTGCACATGGCCTATTCATGCCTTATTCACATGCAACTGTACATCTTTAACCTCCTATATAAAAAATGGGTAAAGTTATACTATTGATTGACATGGGTGAGGATGTATCCATTTTTCAAACATCTACTTTACCACTTTTTCAGGCTTCTTATCTGATCTGAAGTCAACAGGCCATTTTAATTAGGTCTTAAGGGTAGTGCCAGCCAGTATCATTTCTTGTTTTCTCTCTCGTGGTCCATGCCATTATAAAGATGCACATGTTTATTTCAAGTAAGACCCCCTTCTCTCTCTAGTACTTTGATAGAGAGGGAACCTTTCTAATTGTGATGGTTAGTATTCTACATTTTAACCCATTCTTACCCATGTCTCTTTACAATACCTATGACATGAAAGGTTTGTTCTGGCATAAAAACAAAGCCCTCACTGTTCAAGTGTAGTTGAGTTAGCATGTGAAATTCAAATACATGAGTTTATCTAGGAATTGTATCATTCACGTATGTCATTGCTTTGAGAAGCCTATAAAAGTCTTTCATTCACAAATCTTGCAGATTTTCAGACTGTGTTCTTAAAAGGGAACTGTTGGATCTTTACTGTTTCTAAATACTTGTAACATCAGTATCTTACTACTTCTCATCTTGTAAATAAATCAATTAATTTTTAGCCTGAATGTTAACAGTCTGAGTGATATTCTTGGAGTAGTTCTCCTCACCAACATCCAAGCAATGTTTTTGTCCTTGGTGCTACTGATTAGCTGTCCTGCAAACTGCCTATTCTTTGGAGGGAATCTTCCAACAGGATCTAATGCATTTTTTTTTGCAGAGCAATTAGTCTGCTCAAGTACACAAGCAGTAGTAAAAAGCACTCTTGGACTAGCTTAATACTCCTATTCATCCAAAACTCTACCACCCACATCCTGACCTACTCTGATGTAAATTAAAGGCACAATATAAATGCAGGTTGTTACTAGTAAGTGTATTCAGGCCCCAATCCTGAACAATGTTCTGCCCACATTATAAAACAAAGTGTGGCATGGCATTAAGACTATGTAATTCACACTTCCTTCAAACTCATTGGTTTATTATGTAGCCCTATATCGGAGCGGTTTCTTCAGAAAAATGACCCAAGATGCTTCACAATTATCAGTGAAAGCTAAGCAAGAAGAGCAGGGTGAACAGGCAAGGTGGCCAGAAGCATGGTTTACATTTTTCTAGGTGGGGAAAAGAGATAGCAAGGTGGAGGAGGTTAGGAACAGTTTGTGCTAGGGCAGGATGGCGGAAGGCTTTGCAATCATTGGTACATCAGAGAGGGGGGAATGCAATGGAATGGGATGGGATAACTTACACCAGGACATGATCTTGTCTTATCCGTGATGTATAATTCTGGCTCTTCAAATAAAAACCATTTGGCAAATACCTACATAAACATCCTTCATAAATGTGTTACCTTATTTCCAAATTAGAAATACCTGATTAGCATTAAAAAGCAGGACATATAATGTCCCTATATAGACCCGAACTCGTAAACCGGCCTGACACTTCAATGAAGTACTGGGAAAGTGTTGTATTGTCAGAGATGTCAAACTGATCTACCCGTTAAAGTGGATGTAAAAGATCCCATTGTACGAATCAAGCAGGAGGTAGTTCTCTTGGCCAACATTCCTCCCTCAACCAACACCACTAAAATAGATTATCTGGTCATTCATTTACCGTCTGTGGGACCTTGCTGCGCATAAATTTGCTGCTGCATTTACCTACACGTGAAAGAGAACTTTCATTTATATAGCACTGTTCACATCTTCAGGATGTCTCAAAGTCTTTACAGCCCATTAATTAGTTTTGAAGCACAGTCACTGTTGTCATGTAAGCAAATTCACAAATTTGCACATACTACAGTTCCACACCAGATAATTACCAGTTAATCTGTTTTTTGGTGCTGGTTGAGGAATAAATGTTGGCCACTAGAGCTGGGAAAACTACCCTGCTCTTTGCCACGGTATCTTTTACATTTAGGACTCACCTAAAAAAAACCTACTCCAACAATGTAGCAATCACTCAGTACTGCACTGAAGTGTCAATCTAGATTATGTGCTCAATTCCTGTAGTGGGACTGGAACCCTCAACTATCTGACTCAGGAGGTAATGAAATCCTCGAAAAAAATTTTTTTCGAGGATTTCATTTCCACATCGTTCACCTGAGGAAGGAGGTAGCCTCCGAAAGCTTGTGAATTTAAAATAAAATTGCTGGACTATAACTTGGTGTTGTAAAATTGTTTACAATTGTCAACCCCAGTCCATCACCGGCATCTCCACATCATGACTCAGAGGTGACAGTGCTGCCACCCTACCAAACTGGCACTTAAGTAACGACACTGCAAAAAGTAATTCATTGTTTGTAATCATCTTTGGCACATCTCGAGGCTGTGATGAGGTATTCTATAAAAATGGGTAAAATTTAGGGCAATAAGAAGAAGGGCAGTGGAATCAGTCTTTGGTTACTCTGCAAAAGAGCAGCAGACACTTCAGTGGTCCTATAAATATAAGTCATTTCTTACAATGTGCTCAAATAAGGCAAGTCTATTTGCCACAATCCTAAAATATTGTAAATGTTTAAAAAAAAATTAACCTTAAATAGGGAGGTTGAAAGGAAGAGTTTAATTTAACTATTTTACCAATAGGCCAGTGAATACACCCGAAGGGCTGCTGAGGGAGCTGACATTTAGCGAGTTAAAGAGTGAGTTGGATAAGTATTTGCGGGTATGAGTTATGCGGAGTTAGAGGATTTCCTAGGCATGGGGATCCGCCAGATAAACCTCTACATTCCTAAAGCTACTTAGTGATTTGCTTTTCCGCCCCCTTTCCTTTCCAAACCCCTCCTCCCTAAAACAAACATAACGGTAGAGGCATTTTAACCTCGTTATTCCCAGACGACTGCACTTTAGAAAAAATTTTAAACCTTAACAAGTGAATACAAATCTAGCAGACCTCCCTTAATTGGAATGAGAGCCGTGCATTTTGGTTTTAAAATTTAACCTCTTTCAATGTACCTAAGTGGTAGAAATCGGCCGAGGCTGCGTGTGTTTAAATGGTTTTGTGGTCAGGTTGACTCTGATCTAATTTAACCTCACCCTACAGCTCTCCACAGGCGGGCGCCTAATGCCCAGTAACATGGGGAGGGGAGGGACTTACCTTGGCGGTGAGCGAGCACCCCGCCGGGTGCCAGGGACAAGGCCTCTTCGGCCCGTATGACCCAAAACAACACGATGAGGGCAATGAAAGCCGCGTTAGCCCTCGGCACTCGGGCCCTGCTGCGGCCGGATCTGATCCCAGCCCAAAGCCGCTCCCTGCAGCCCTTCGTCAGCGGCATCCCCGAGGCTTACTGATGCCAAGGCATGGCACTGGAGGCCGATTGAAATCACCACACCCAGAGGGAGGAGGAGGAGGAGGGGGGGGTTTCTCTCCGACTACAGCGCCTCAGCGAAATGCCGCCCCGGTTCCCTGCCGACGCCGGCGGAGAAACCCCAACTGCGGCCTTGTATACGGGACAAGGGGGGGGGGGGGGGGAGGAGCGTCCTCGGGCACCCCGGCCGCCTGCTTTGCTAACCCCGCATCTGTCCTCCCTCCCTCGCTCGCTCGCTCCCGGGGTGATACGCTTAGGCCAGAGCCCGCGCTGTGCTTTCAGCGCCAGTCCCCCTGACGGACAGTGCAGGACAACTGGCGTCGATCCAAACACCCCTCCTCAATTAAATGATCACCGCCCGACGGTGGTTTTAGAGTCGAGGGCCTTCACATGCCGCGGGGCTCCGAGTGCATTCATGGCGGATTATAAACATCGGTGAAGGTGTGATAACTGCAGCCGCTCCGCGAATAAAAGCGACTGACAAGGAGGGGGGGGGAGGAGGAGGAATAACGTTTATTTAAAGGGTTATTTTAAGCCGCCGTGCGGATGAACGGGCGGAATACTTCAGGCGGAAATATATGCGAACACATCATTTAGAGAGAGAGAGAGACAATCAGGCGAGAAATGGCCGCGTTTCCATCGCTACCAACGACTTCCCGGAACCATAAACACGACCCATTGTTCCTTCGGAACGTGTTACCACGTGACGCGGATCTCGCGTCTTACGTCACCGCACTTACGTCGGTCGCTCCTTAAATAGCGACGTGGAGCTTAACGTGAACATTATCATAAGCCTCGGCCGCGAATTGGCAGAGAGAGGCTAACGTTTGTTGTTCTTTTTTTTTAAAAAAAAATTTCAAGACGTTATTTTCTTTATTTTGTTAAAAGTGACTCAAGATCACAGTGGAATCGCGGCGACGGCAGGGCGATTTTTTTTTTCGTTTTTTTTTAAAAAATTAAAATAATTCCGGTGTGAGTTGCGCAAGGCGCCAAATTTGTGGTACAGTCCATCAAGGCTCCGCGCAGGCGCGTTTCGGCAGTCAGAGGTCGGTGAAGATGGCGTCGACGGGTAAGAGGGAGTTTGTAACTGTCGGGATCGGATTTAAACGCGCTTGGCTGCCAGCGCCTCCATCCGCAGCACCAAACCCGACCAGAAGCGCCCCTCGCACCGCCTTAATATTTGTCGGCTCGGTTTATTCGGTTTTTAATATCGGTTGCTGGGGAGTTTTTGCGGGCCGCCCTCGGGACTCGGCCAGGCCCCATCGCGTGTTACGAGAGGAAGAAAAAAAAAACGAGCGGGCGGCCGTTGGGCCTGTGCGAGCCCACACCCCTCCCCCCCCCCCCCCCCCCCCCCACTCCCTCACTGCCACCACCTCTTCCTCCATCAATCGTGCGAGCCGCCGGAGAACGCATCTGCGCCACAAAGCCTCGCGGCCCTCTGTTAGGCCCGGCTGGCGTTTCCTAGCCGCCAACCCGCTCCGCCAATGTCCCGACAGCCGATTCGATGCCCTTGGGAGCTATCGAGGCGGAGTTTCTAGTCGAGGGGAAATGCTTTTATTTCAATCCGTTGGCTTTGAGGCCTAGCTCGGGTTTGGGTGGGGGAAGGGAAAGGATCAGCGAGTAAGCCGGATTTCAATAAATAAATAAATTTTGGGACCGGATGTCGCCAGTTAAATGAGTTTTTTTTTTCTATATATTTTTTGAACAGCAAGAACATTATAGTTCGGCGATAAAGCGATTAACTGGTTTTAAAAAGTAGCTTGAGGATTTTTCAACTTTTTTAATGGCGATTTTAAAAAGATCGCGTGTAACTTTTTAATAAGTCAGGCACTGTTGTAATTTGGGGTAGTGTGTTTTTTTTCAAAAATCGTTTTATTAAAACAGTTTTGGCACCGTGCCAAAATGGAGTCGCGCACGATCTGAAATTCGATGATTTTGTTTTGTTCAAAGGGGCGGGGGGGGTCTAACAAAACGATTAAAACAGACTACATAATTTTGTGATGCAGCAAAGTTGACATTTCTATCCAAGTTTAAAATATCCTTACTTTTCATAATGCCTGAAACGGTTGATCTTAAACTATCTCCAGTAATATCTAGTGATTTAACATTAGGAATCAAAGCGTTTGCAATCTTCCAAGGACAGGGTGGTTTTCGTCCTGTTCAGCGCCTTTCACTGAAGGGGTCACTGTGTGATGACCTGTTGAAGATTTATGATTGAATAGCTTCAAATTTATTAAACGATCAGAAGTTGAAAACTTGACCTTGGTATATTCTACTTGATTGTGTATCCTACATTTGGTGTAAAAGGTAATGGTGCAGTCCCTTTCTTAATGTTTACTAAAACAATTCATTCATACATACATAATCCTACTTAGAGAGAAGACCTAAAATAATGTGCTTTCCTCACACCCCAATTGGGGCAGTGTTTTTAAAAGTTCAATTTATATGGGTTTTTAAAACCATTTACTCCTTTGCGGAGACCTACCCATTTCAGGTTCTCAAGGGGCCAATTGCCTGTCAATCAGCAGATAATGCTGATCAATATAATTTTATGTTGTGGGTGCTAGTTGAGAGTGCAAGGCTGAAACCTTCACTGCTGGAAAATACACAATTCAACTGATGCTAATGTTACCCTGGTTGGGGCTTCTCAAATTTGATATCCAGGAGCTGAGGGCTGACTGAACGTTGCTCTATGGGAAAGGAAAATTAGACTTTCAAATATTTTATAATATGGCAAATAATTTCAGTAACCTTTTCCATCCTTTTAGAAAATACTTTATCATGGGAAAATTAAATTATGGACTTGCATATTCATACCTCTCTTTTGGCTGTGGGATTGATAATGTTGGCCTGTATATCATGAGTTATCAATGCTGACTCTTGAAAACCTTTTTTGTAATTGAAGTGGTTGAAAGTTTCTTCAGAACACTACTCTCGTCAGTGTGCATCAACATTCAAAATAATCTCTGGCTGTAATGATTCCAAATAAAATGAGTTTGGGAAGTCTCAGCCCTGTTGAGCTTGTGTGCAGCAGCTCCTACTAAATTGGTATTATTGGCTGACTGATACAATTGGCAGTATGAAGGAAGCTTTACTGGACCTGCAAGTGGTAGCTGCTGATCCTAGATGTCAAACTTAGAAACTATCCCATTTTGCTTGCAGTAACATCGCTTAACTGGAGCATCAAAAAAAAAACACACGAGCTATCACTCTGTTGCCCTTAATCCTCTTCTTCCCTACCCCCAAAACTATGATAGGAAGTGAGATTTATTACTTTGAACCCTGCTGGATGGAAACCTGAAAGAATTCTTCCATCAAACGTTGAAGCTTGTAAAATTCCATCTCAATAAAAAGCAATGTATGAGGATGGGCAGAGGTTTCTATGTGTATAATTGCATCAGACACGATACAAATTGTTGTCGTTCCCTAAGGATGTGGGAGAAAGATATGCCGATACATGTAAGTTTGTATACTTACTAGCTTTTGCGTGCCTTAACTTTCCCCTTCGATGTGGGAGGAAGAGCTAACAAGTACAAACGTAGCATTTGAAAATACATTTATTTATGAAACAATTGATTTGGGGCTTAAATTATCATGCCAATGTTGCAATGTATGTACACAATGATATATTTTTGCTGACCTTTTCTCTTGTAACATTCAAATGCCTATAAATGCGCACTATGGGTTTGATGTGAAAACTGATATGGTAGGGATAAACATTTTTTATAAATGTATGATATTGAGCAATCTTAGTGGTAGTGAAAATAAATACTAATTAGTAGAGAGCAGTTTGTAGTTTTTTGACTTGACATTTCAAACATGTGGCAATAGAGCAAATGTAGACATTTTGTGTAAATTTTAATGTGTTCTATGTACTTGGAGTAAGAGTGTAAGTATTGGAGGGTAATTTTTTTAAGGAAATCAGACTGGCATTTGGTAGATTATAATCACATGAAAAATGATATTTGACACTGCTACTTTAAATTCACTTAGTTCCAATGTGTGTGGATATGAGTTCATTTTTAGTGCTGTGAATAGGTATTAATCCCTTTAAATGTGTTTAAATAACATCTATGTTCTCTGATTAAAGTTGTCTATAGCTACTGAATAAATGCATTGTGATTATGGTTTATTTAAAAAAAACTGTAGAGATCAACAAGGTTCCAAATTCAAGCCCCTGTGTTGGTAATGGCATGTGGTTGGTGATGCAAGCAGGGTGCTGCACTTGCATTATTCCATCACTCTTTTCTGGAGTGAGGGAAGGCCAGCCTGGTCTTGGGTGCTTGCATTGACATTAAATTTAAAGTTCAGGCCTGAAATTAAAGAACTGACATGGGTGGGAGTTCAGTTGGTTGAATTTGTTCGCGTGCAAATTCATTTCAAGGCGCTCAATGCCCATGATGGTCACTTCTGATCTTGTGCATCAGCAGCTGTATTCTGTCATTCTGGCACCGTTGTATTGAGATTGTTAGCACACCTTTGGCGCCATTGCAATGCTAAAACCCATTTAAATGGTGGTTATATTTTTTCCTCACTACTTCTTTGGCTCAAGATAGGGTATGGTTTCCTAGCCCAAGTAACCCTCTAGTACCTTGCCGAAGTAATCATTTTCATGCATAAGCCTAGATGGTGAGTCTTGGCGACCTATTCTGCCATTCAGCTGTGTGGCCACTCGCAGTACTCATGATTTCCAAACAAAGCTGGCTGATTTTTTTAATACCTGAAACTCCACCCTTGTTGCCTGTTCTGAGTGTGCCTTCTCCAACCTCCTCTGCATTTGTCTCTTTCTTGCTTGTTCTCTTTCTTGCCCTTTCAGGAGAGGAGAGAAAATTGGTAAGAGAATGCAAGTGTTACTATCTATTTCCACTATTGTACAAATACTCCATTGTCTAGAGGTTGAATAAGGAAGCCCAAATGTATCAATGGATTTTGATAGCATTTTGAAAGATGTGACTTTTTTGATTTAAATGGCAGTAACATTTAGTATGTATTTGCTGCAAATATTTTGGTAGGTTCTGATCTTTGAGATTGAAGTAAGTTTCTTATTTTGCAGAATGGGAATCATTTTGTATAATTCAATTAAAAATTAGTTGTGCAACTTTTTTTTTCTTAGATTATAGTACCTACACTCAAGCTGCAGCTCAACAAGGGTAAGTGTGTACTTCAAAATCAAATGTGTGTGTGTGTGTGTGTGTGTGTGTGTGTGAATACACACAATTTACCCTTAATTCATTACCCCAATTTTCTCTGCTTGCCTCTACCAGTAACTATAACCAGCAGTACTATATCATATTAAATTGCTCAAAGTGCTCTCCAGATTACAAAGAAATCTATAATTGTACAGTGTCTTTCAAACACCCACCATTCTGCTTTTGTGAAATCCTGGTTTCGGTGGGGCGGGGGGGTGAAATGCTGCCGGCTGTGCAAAAATTTCACGTCCCTGCCGTTGCGCTTTATTGAAATTCGAATGCCCTTTTAAAACCCATTTGCGTCTATAGAAATATTTTGTATCGTTTATAGAATTTGCATTTGTTAATTATTTTGAAATATGGAAAGCTATTCATAATTTGTAAATGTTCTATCATTGTACCTTTTTAATGGAAGTGTCAATTTACCTATTACTTTAGACCTGGGTTTGAAAACATTCAATTTTAAGATGTAGCATTTCAGCAATATTTTGCCTATACATAATTACCAAATTTAATAAATACTATTTGTAGAAAATAGCACATTACAATATGTAGAATAGCCATTTGTCACTTTCATTCAAAGTTCATATATTTGTTTCGTGACGGAGCATGCACTTTTCAATGTTTGACCATTTTTCTCAGCCTGAAGATGCTGACTCTTGCTGGGGTACAGGGTGGCTGCAGACCTCCAATACCTCCCCCAAGTGGCTATTTCTTTTGTGAGGCCAAACTCTGAATATTGTCAGATTACTTGACCGTAGAAGGAATCACAGCTGAGCCTGATCCTATTCTCAACTAACATGACGCTTCATAGCAGATGTTGCACTTCCTGTGTGGTGTGAAACACTGCTGAATTCCTATCCCCCATTTGCTAGCCATGGGGTGCAAAGGCCAATTGCTGATACCAGCTAACTCACCAAGAATTGAACGAGTGACCATCTGGTCTGTACAGCTTCATCTGCAGGAGGACTGTGGTGATATTTCATCTGAAGTTAGCTGGGCTTTGGCAACACTGAAGTAGACATCCTGCATCCTCAACTATGTGAGGTTGCATTTATATATAACGGTATATCATTGACCTAATGTCCAGTTCCTCTAGCATTGGATATTTAGGTCCCCATTTACTGGTTTCTGTCAGGAATTTCTCTGACCAAGGCTAACCGCTAGTTAGAGGGGGGAATGTGGGTGAGGCGGGGCTATTAGTGCACACTATATATGTATTTAAAAGTTTTGATCTGCTTTTGTCCCATTTGTGCATATAGTATGACTCCATTTCCTTCCACAATACTAGTCAAATTCTGGGCTGGATGCAGTTGCCTCCAGTCTAGTCCATGTAGACTAAGTCTTGGATAACAGTGCCACCAACCTTTCCCAAGTAGAGAAAGCTTTTTATCAGGTAGTTTGGGGAAAAATTGATTTTTTTTTTTGTCAGGCAAAGGTATTGAAGGGTATGGAACCAAGGTAGGTAGGTGGAATTAAGATGCTGATCAGCCATGATCTAATTGAATGGTGAAACAGGCTCAAGGGGCTAAATGGCCGACTCCTGTTCCTGCCTTCCTAATTCTTCCTCCCAATGTTGTTGAATTATCTTTGGCAGAACATTTGCTTATTAATTGACGCATGTGGCTCAGTACTTTTTTAATGGTTATTTGTGTCATAATGTGAAGACTTCCACTGTCCATCTTTACAGGTATGGAACCTATGCAGCTCAGCCTGCTCAAGCATACGGACAGACGACCCAAGTAAGACTTTTTTTAAGAAAACAATTTTGCGATCCCATGTATGTTAATCTAGCAGCAAACAGTTAGCAATTCTGCCAATTATTTTGATATGGCAGTTTCAACAATTTGTATTCTGCCAACCTAACTTAATAAAGCCCCTTTCTAAACATTTGCAACTAGGCATATGCGCAGCAGAGTTATGGAACCTATACCCA
This sequence comes from Heptranchias perlo, assembly GCF_035084215.1. Classification (NCBI taxonomy): domain Eukaryota; kingdom Metazoa; phylum Chordata; class Chondrichthyes; order Hexanchiformes; family Hexanchidae; genus Heptranchias; species Heptranchias perlo. Next base: position 29,513,450 of record NC_090349.1, read on the forward strand.
ACCCACTGATACGACATACACTCAAGCGCAAACAACTGCAGCGTATGGACAGACAGCATATGCTACTGCATATGGGCAACCTCAGACTGGTAAGAGTTAATCTGTATTCTACTGTTACACAATTATGTCTAATTATGATATGAATTCTGAACCTGTGTCTTTTTTTTTACTGCGTCTGTTGTGCTTTCTTGGGTAGAGGGGACAAGTGCAGGTTAGAGTGCCTGGTCATTGTTGCATGATTTGTTATGTTTTGTCACATTGCTGCCTTACACCAAACATCTGAAACTTCATTGTAAAACTAACATTTTTGTCCTGCATGTTCAATGTTGTCACTAGACTTCTTTAACATTGTGCCATTATGCTATAGGAGGAAAAAAAAATCTCACTTAAGACTAATCATTTTCTGACGTTTGTAATTCATCTAAAATTGCACTGACCAATGACAGGACTTGTAATCACCAGTCCATCACCCTAGCATTTCTAGAGACAACACAAGTTTGAAAAAGCGCAATCTATATTTGTACTGCTGGGTGTTTTTCACAGTTTAAGCAGACATATTATGGAATTTTAGTTGCAACGCTAATGCAATTAAGATTTGTAGTGGTCAGTATTTGAATTGAACCAGTTTACTTCTTGATGCCATGTTGTAAACCAGAAAGTTGTTACAGATTTTTAATGTAATAAGCTGAAATATCACATGAATCTATGCAGTATTCACTGAAAAGTCAGTCATCCGATTGGATGTGAGGTGCAAATGTAAATTATTGTGTTTTTTGTAATTCACATTAGTTGGATTTGGGAGAGGTAACAACTGGGGGAGGGGGTAAAGGAGGAGAAGAAGGGTATGTGAAGGTGGGTCAGGAATTCCTTTCTGCTTCATCCCCTTTTATGCAAAATTGTTTTTCATTGAATTAATTGATCCACGTTGTATCAAGAATGGCTGAATAAATGCTCCATCAAATATCCCTATTAGTTGACATTCCCTGCTCATGGTATCAGGAAATTAATGGATTTGTGATGGCTAAGCAGACAAAAAATACTACGTGTGGTGCAGCACACACACTTGTCATTTGGGCTTATTTGGTATCGCTGGGATAGAGAGGGAGAATTGGGGGTGGAGGTGCGATCAATCAGAATTCCAATTCCAGATGGTTATACTGTAGTATGAGATCTGGAAATATGTATATAAGGATGTTTGGGAGAACAGCATTGCCCTGGCTGAATGGCCATTACTGTCAAATAGCCAATTGTCCAGAATTGCACAAAAAAATAACCACTTGAGAGGTATCAATGTTGCCAGCAATTAAGGGGCTATATCCCAGCATGAGTCAACTGCTTTGAGAGGATTGGCTGGAGGATCCCCTAACACCAAGTTTAAAATTCAACCACTCATCCAAACTATCTGTTCCAGGCTTTTGTGCATCCTCCCTTTTCCCACCATTGGTGGCTCTGCTTTCACTAACCTGGGCCTCATATTCTAGCATTCCCTTCCCAAGCCTATCCTTAGATCATCTTCAAAACCCACCTCTTTGACCAAGCTTTTGGTCGCGCTTCCTAATCTCCTTTGACTTGGCATATGTTTTTCCTGAGGCCTCTGAAGCACTTTTCTACATTAAAGGCACTACAGAAATGCAAGTTTTTGTTCTCGTGGAGGAAAAAGTGGCAATCATTTAGACTACATGTTGACTGATGTACGAGTTTTACTGTGCTGCATACCTATATTCAATTAATTCAACACAAATATAGTACAACTAGTAGCTTTGGCTTGTTATAGAATGCAATACCATCAAACAGGTTTTGTTCAACTACATTTGTATGCATTGTGTAAATGTAAAACTGCAGGAAAAAATACAAATACTTCAATACATTTTTCTTTTGAATAGGTTATAGTGCGCCCATTGCACCTCAGGCTTATAGCCAACCTGTGCAGGCTTACAGCACAACTGGATATGAAAGTACTGCCACTCCTCAAGCTACTTACGGGCAGCAGGCCACCTATGGTCAGCAGCCTACTTATGCTGCATATGGACAGCACACAGCAACAACTGTTGCACCTACCAGGTATATACCTTGCAATGCATGGGTGGGAAGAGTGAAAAAAGAGTAAATAAAGAATATCGTAGAAATTTCAGTACTAAAGGAGGCCATACAACTGTTTCGCCAATGCTTGTTCTTTCAGCTGGAGCTATCAAATTTAATTTCATTGCCCTTTTCCCATATCCTCTTGTATTCTTCTTGAAACACATTTGAATTATACATCGGACTCGACTCTTTATGGTTCATTTTTCAGTGAAGCCCATGTTCAGTTGCATATCTCTTTTAGATTACATTGCGATTTTTAAATTAATTTTAAAGACTTGTGCACGTGCGTCATTTTTTTACAACATTTTCAGCACTGAATTGTTTTTTTTAAAAAGTACAGCACTGAAATGTACCATTTGGTCCATGTACATGGTTTAAAGTATCTTTTTTTAAAAAGTAAATAAATGTAATTTTACAGTTGTATTTAATTTTATTGGAAACACAACTATAGAGCACAGGAGCCGTGTACTTGTATCTGGCAATGCTTCCACCTGTGAGTAATTTCAGTACAAAACATAAGTTTGGTTAACTTGGCCCAAAGTGGCAAATATTGAAGTTTCAAACAATCAGAAAACTTTTTTTTGCCATGGATCCAAATTGCAAACTGTTCTTCCAAGTGATATACCAGTGATGAGAAATTGTCGATCTCAGGCTTCCCTCCAACTTAGAAATGAGAGCAAGTAGCAGCATGATCGTTCCTGATAGGAAAACATCAGAAATGTTCATACGTGGTCAGCAATCAAGTGGTTGAATATTTAACTACGTTCAGAAGACTTGAGAGGTTTAGTCCCTGGGCTGGCTGTTACCCAAATTTATTTTTTAGCCTCGGCTTCGTTGCTTTTTCTAGCTAACCGGCATTTTGCATACTAGAAAGGTTGTTCCGTTAAACTGATTCATTCATAGATATATGCTATACACTGAGAATTTTCTGCTGTTACTCTTGTATGCTCTCCCCCTTTTCTCTTCTTTCTCTTTCCTCATCCCCTTTTTTTTCTTATCCCCCACTTTTCTTTTCTCATCCCCCCCTTCTCTTTTTTTTCTTTTCTCATCCCCCCCTTTTCTTTTTCTTTTCTCTTTCTTTCTTCCCTCATCCCCCCCCTTCTCTTTCTTTCTTTTCTCATCCCCCCCCCCTTCTCTTTCTTTCTTTTCTCATGTCCCCCCCTTCTCTTTCTTTTCTCATGTCCCCCCCCCTTCTCTTTCTTTCTTTTCTCATGTCCCCCCCCCTTCTCTTTCTTTCTTTTCTCATGTCCCCCCCTTCTCTTTCTTTCTTTTCTCATGTCCCCCCCCTCTCTTTCTTTCTTTTCTCATGTCCCCCCCCCTCTCTTTCTTTCTTTCTTTTCTCATGTCCCCCCCCCTCTCTTTCTTTCTTTTCTCATGTCCCCCCCCTCTCTTTCTTTCTTTTCTCATGTCCCCCCCCCCTCTCTTTCTTTCTTTCTTTTCTCATGTCCCCCCCCCTCTTTCTCATGTCCCCCCCCCCCTCTTTCTCATGTCCCCCCCCCCTCTTTCTCATGTCCCCCCCCCCCTCTTTCTCATGTCCCCCCCCCCTCTTTCTCATGTCCCCCCCCCCTCTTTCTCATGTCCCCCCCCCCTCTTTCTCATGTCCCCCCCCCTCTTTCTCATGTCCCCCCCCCCCTCTTTCTCATGTCCCCCCCCCCTCTTTCTCATGTTCCCCCCCCCTCTTTCTCATGTTCCCCCCCCCTCTTTCTCATGTTCCCCCCCCCTCTTTCTCATGTTCCCCCCCTCTTTCTCATGTTCCCCCCCCCTCTTTCTCATGTTCCCCCCCCCTCTTTCTCATGTTCCCCCCCCCTCTTTCTCATGTTCCCCCCCCCTCTTTCTCATGTTCCCCCCCCCTCTTTCTCATGTTCCCCCCCCCTCTTTCTCATGTTCCCCCCCCCCTCTTTCTCATGTTCCCCCCCCCTCTTTCTCATGTTCCCCCCCCTCTTTCTCATGTTCCCCCCCCTCTTTCTCATGTTCCCCCCCCCTCTTTCTCATGTTCCCCCCCCTCTTTCTCATGTCCCCCCCCCTCTTTCTCATGTCCCCCCCCCTCTTTCTCATGTCCCCCCCCCTCTTTCTCATGTCCCCCCCCCTCTTTCTCATGTCCCCCCCCCCTCTTTCTCATGTCCCCCCCCCCTCTTTCTCATGTCCCCCCCCCTCTTTCTCATGTCCCCCCCCCTCTTTCTCATGTCCCCCCCCCTCTTTCTCATGTCCCCCCCCCTCTTTCTCATGTCCCCCCCCCTCTTTCTCATGTCCCCCCCCCTCTTTCTCATGTCCCCCCCCCTCTTTCTCGTGTCCCCCCCCCCCCTCTTTCTCGTGTATCCCCCCCCCCCTCTTTCTCGTGTATCCCCCCCCCCTCTTTCTCGTGTATCCCCCCCCCCTCTTTCTCGTGTATCCCCCCCCCCCTCTTTCTCGTGTATCCCCCCCCCCCTCTTTCTCGTGTATCCCCCCCCCCCTCTTTCTCGTGTATCCCCCCCCCCCTCTTTCTCGTGTATCCCCCCCCCCCCTCTTTCTCGTGTATCCCCCCCCCCCTCTTTCTCGTGTATCCCCCCCCCCCTCTTTCTCGTGTATCTCCCCCCCCCCCTCTTTCTCGTGTATCTCCCCCCCCCCCCTCTTTCTCGTGTATCTCCCCCCCCCCCCCTCTTTCTCGTGTATCTCCCCCCCCCCCCCTCTTTCTCGTGTATCTCCCCCCCCCCCCTCTTTCTCGTGTATCTCCCCCCCCCCCCCTCTTTCTCGTGTATCTCCCCCCCCCCCCCCCTCTTTCTCGTGTATCTCCCCCCCCCCCCCCCCTCTTTCTCGTGTATCTCCCCCCCCCCCCCCCTCTTTCTCGTGTATCTCCCCCCCCCCCCCCCCTCTTTCTCGTGTATCTCCCCCCCCCCCCCCCCCTCTTTCTCGTGTATCTCCCCCCCCCCCCCCCCTCTTTCTCATATAAAGGAACCTTGTCTAATTGTTGATTTAACTTTCAGACCACAAGATACTACCAAGCAGGATGAATATAGCCAACCTAGCACTGGGTATGCCCAATCCAGTGTGGGATATAGCCAGACAAGTTATGGATACCCTCAGATGAGTGTGCATGGTGCTTACCCTATTCAACCTCCCAGTGCCCCTCCATCTTTTCCTCCTACAAGGTAAATGTTCCTTAGGTATTGTAAAGAAATTAGTTTTTTTTTAACTTTGTATGTGTTGAAGACTAACAGTATGACAACAATCAATTTATGAAGGCTTTAACTTTCTCCTAGATTTGGGTTCCCCAGGTATCCATTATTTGTGTAAGCCTTGAGAGAGAGAGTGTCACTTATTTTCAGTGGGGGACATTACACAAGCAGTCACTGGGTGGTGATGTAAGAGCAGGAATTGGTCTCTCCCCAAAGCCAGGGCTGTGAAGCATATTGTAATGCTGCTGCCCTCACCTAGATCAGCTAACTCAGCCGTCTCCAACTGAGCAATACAGATGAGTAATCTTCAAACCAATTGCTTAGTTACTCACTAGATAAACTTGCTGAGCCATTTTTTTGACAGCTTGAATGTTGCACAAAGAATACTCTGCTTCTGTACTATGTTTTGATAAATTGTGAATATGTAAAACAGTAGATACCATGAACATTGCTTTTAGTTACAGTAGCACCACTCAACCAACTGGCTACGATCAGAGTACCTACAGCCAGCAGGCAAGTTATGGACAACAGGGGAGCAGCTATGCACCACCACCACCCCCAACTGGAGGGTACAGCCAGCAGCAACCACCTACTGGATTCGGTCAACAATCTAGCTATGGACAGCAGACAGACTACAGCCAACAAAGCCAGTACAGTAAGTGACTGCTTCTGTGTTTCTAGCAGAATTTGAAGTAGGCTAGTAATACTATCTCCTTGAGTTTTTATAATGCCTGGTTAGACTGGAGCAATGATCACCACATGAAGAGAACAGGAAGGAAAGGAGTAAAAGGCAGAAAGAAAGCACTTAGTAAATAGAGCTAACTTTTAATCCAGTCTCCAGCTTTAAATTAACATGTAACACCTAGCTGCAGCTGATTCCAAAGTCGTGACTTTCATTGTTAAAACAAGATGCATGGAGTAACAATGTTTTCTCATTTGCAACTGAGGCTTTTGGAGATGGTGTAAAGATGAACAACCACCAGATATTGCTATTTACCAAATTCAAGCTACTTTGTGGTGGAATTGGCTGTAGTCATGACATGCATCCTATTTTGTTACTTTTGATATTTAATACAGCATGAAAAAATTCAAAGTCAATGCCTTGAACAGAGGAAGAAAGTTGTGCACAGCATAAATATCAAGTTGTATGTATGTCAAAATAACCATGGAATCATTTCTTGTTAAGGAATTAACTACTGAAATATTACCTAGGTACATATAGGCAGGAGCAACCATCCACTAATAATATGAGTGGATATGGACAAGACCAGGGTAGCTATGGAGTGCCAACCAGTAGCTCTGAAAACCGGAGCAGAAGTCGCACAAGCTATGATCAAGGAAGCCGAGGAAGTAGTTACAGTAGAGGTGGTCGGAGTGGACGCGGTGCCATGGGGTAAGAAGACCTCTTCCTTTTAGAGATTGATACAAGAAATCACCCCAAAGTAATAATTAACAATACGGGGCTGAAAGTGTTTAGCTTTTCTAAAGTACTGCAGCAAAATGTCCTTTCAGGTAGAACTGGCCAGGGTCCAATTACTTGTATTGGAGTCATTTTAGAACCAGATTTCCCAACTCTAAAGTTTGCTTTTAATGTTAAAAATATATATAATCTCTATCGGTGGCCTATTTAAAATTTTATCCAAAACTTTATAAAGTAAAATTATTGCAATTTTCAGCCCTGGTTCTAATTTTCCAAAGGCAATGTCCAGCCTCTGTGGAATAATTTACCTATGAACTTAATCTAATTACCACTTCAGGTAGAATTTAAATCTTCAGAGAGAATTATGGAGGTAATCTTAATTTGCCTTGAAGCTGCTTTTAAATGTACTTTGTAGAGTCAGCAAATTAATAGAATTTGCAGTTTGAAACAGGAATTGGTTTAAAACCTCAATGATCCTAATCTGAATTGCTTTTCCAACATTTCACCTGTTAATAGATTAAACTAAAAATGCCGATTGTTAATTTGGTTAACTTTAAACATAGTAGCCACTTGATCCACATAATTCAGACATTGCCTTCCTGGGTGAAACCTTTTAATCCTAAAGTAAACACTTGTTTTGTTTTAAGAGTTAAAATTGTCCCTCAATTTTTAAAAATGATTGCCTCAAGTTAGGTGACAACTTAATGTATGACTTACAAAATGTTGATATTTGGAGTGTCTCTCAAACATCACTACATCAATCTAGTTCCTATTTTGGGGAAGGGGAACAAAGCTTGGTTCCTTCCATCTGGGTATTTTACTTATTTCTGATAAGAGTACAGATTAATACAAATTTTGGTAAGACAAAATTGGGGGATGAAGGTGTTACAAGCTTGTAATTTGGTTGTGTTTATTTGGAGCCTGGGATTCATTTGTAGTGGTAATATGTATTTATTTACTGTATGCCCGTGTAGGCTTTGCATTATGCATATGCCATACTTAAAACTGATGTAGCAATTTTTGAAAGTTGGACTCCTTGTGGCCAGTTTTGTTTTTGTTGCAAACAACCTCCAAATGCAGAAATAAGCTGGTTGCTGCACTTACCATAGGAGGGTATGATAAAGGTTTCACTTCAACATCTGGAAGTTAAATTGACTAAGTTAATAGGGTTTCCATTTGCCAGAAAGTTACTGTTTTTTTAAAACAAATTGTGTTGTGATGTGTTAAGTAATGTAAACCAATGATTTAGTTAAACCTAAATCTTTTACCTAAGGAAATATAGGCAATGGAAACCCTATAGTCATTGCGTTAAAAGATTCAGTTGTATTTATATACTAATCAACAAGGGAGCTGAAAGCATTATCGGGATATGCCTTGTAGTAATAGGCAGGGTCAGTGGAAAATGAGAGTTCTTCTTCTGGATTTTTTTTTCTTAAAATTTGGACTTGCCAGTAAGGGGTTTGTACAAAAATTACACCTTTAAAGGGTCTCCTGTTTAAAAATCTCATCGTTGTGCAACCTCGTCAAATGGGCATTTTTTTTTAATAAGTGCTTAAAATGGTTGCCTGTCTGCCACTGAATTGCCAATGCCAAATTTCTGTTGTCCTAAAAGTAAATTTCATTCTGTGTGCAGGTGTGGTGTTCTAATAATTTTAGAATTTACTCACCTGATAGTTTGAGCGTATGCACCATTTTGTGTGGTATTGAGCCAGAAAGACTTTAATCCTTTGTTTGTACTAAATCAGCCAATCTCAGTTGAAGATGTTGCAACTGATAATTTACCAGGGCTAGAGAGAGGGAATAATGGGCCATGATTTCTGCTCCTGTTTAATTAGTTATCCCTGCTGAAACTGTAAAGTGTAAATTTCTGGGCAGGGTCAGGCTCTGCTTGAATAGCCCTCAAACATTGCTGTCAAGCTTTGTGTGAAGAATGGCCACCTGGATGGTGTATCAGAAAGCTGCTGACACCAATAGAACCTTATCCCATAATGTCATTGCTTTCAGAAAGGGAGAGGATCAGAGGAAAAACATGTACATGCTTCTGCTTTTATCATTGAAAAACTGGTAAAGGGTTTCTCTTGAGAGCACTTACTTGAACCTCAAGGTTCCACATGTGCACATCCATGGGTGCACATACTCTGATTCCACTGACCCTGGCAACTGGATGCTACTTAGTGGTCACTAGCATGTTATAATCTAAGAGGTATTCTATTGACTCTTGGCATCCTCAGTAAATGCAGTTTTGGCACTTGAGTGGATTGGATAACTTTCAAATCTGTTGCACTCATGCCACCACACAGACTTGTGTCTCATTTATAACTGCTAAAGTGCTAGCAATTAGTAAATTAGGAATCCACAAGTTGCCAATCCAGCATTCAAAACAAATGAAGGTAAGTATCCTGTGTTTTTCCACGGACGGAGGTACAAAAACAAACTTGCAGCAGTGCTTCTGCCTTAAATCTGAAATTGCCTGTAATCCCAGGCATTATAATAAAGATACATGAATAGCTGTGTCTTGGTGATATCCTTCCCAATAAAGGTTGGTGTAATAAATTGTCTTTAATAATATCACTGGTTCTGTTAAATGCAACAAAAAAAACATTGCCCAGCAGATGGGCATGTGTGGAAAAAAACAGTTCAGTTTCCCACCTTGGTGTCACTTAGTGACTAAATACTCTGAGTATCTAAAACAGGCCAATTTGAAATGTTGGTGACCATATTGATATTTAAATGCAAATGTGACTTACTGAGCTGTATTTAAAAGACCACTTTTGGGTAAATGTATATACTGTGGCTGAGCTGCACAGATAAGGCAGGCCAAAAGTTCTGTCAGTGGATTGTGCTGAATTAGCTCATCTCTCACAGGTTTGTAGTGGGGGCACTATAATTGGCCACCATCTCCCTGGGCTAGGGAGGGAAAATTGGCCAGAGATTGTGCTCCTGATTGCTACTATATCACCTGTAGGGAAAAGTGTGGATGTCAATTGTGGAGCGGAACAGCCTCTGCTGTGATGCCCTTATGTGGTGGTTTAGCTGGTCGGCTTTTGCTGTTTTGCCCCACCACGTAAAGAATGGTTACTTCAGTGAGGTAATGTGGCTTCCAGCATTTGGGGATCTGTATCCCAACATGAGCCACTAGCTTTGAAAGAGAATATTGAACAGGAAAGAAGAAACAATTTCCTTTTGTTCTCAATTGTTCTTAAAAACCATGCAGTACATTATTTTAGTTAGCAGGTTTGTTGCTCTGAAAAGGGGCTATAGCTAGAATAAGAAGTGGTACCTCAAATGGCATCTTCGCTAAATTTTCAAAAATAATTGGTTGTAGAGCTGTATTAAATCTCCACATCTCTACTGGTATCTCTGATCCAGATCTATAAATCCTTTGTATCCATGACTTGAATTGTTGAATGCATGATTATTCAATCAGCGTGCAATTGCCAATTTTTATAATTTTGTAAAAATCCTGAACCAAGTGCAACTTAGGTTGAGGGTGTGGAGCCCTTTTTTCTTTTAAAGTTAATTTTTCTCTGAACCATGCACAGTGGGTGCAAAAATGCACCATCAAGGGTGACTTGATCACTGGAGATTGCCTAGTTGTTGGAGATGCACGAGTTGTTGACGTCCCATCCATTTGCTCCCTGCCTTGTGAGAAAGCTCTGTACCTGTACTCTGAGTCCCACAGTAAAAATCAACAGTTCAGTGTGGGGGACTACAACTGCATTCTACCACTCTGCCATTGTATATTGAAATTCCAAGCTGCTGTGGAATCAGTCAAAGCATATTCATACTTGGTGAACTAGTTTGTGTATTGAGTGGATGCTGTATTTTGAGTACCTCCCTAAGAATTAACCATAAGGGCATAAGTATTTGTACCACATTTTCACTTTTGGAGTCAATTCTTTCTCTTCCCTGCCCTCTCCCAAAAACAGGATCCCCCCCCCCCCCCCCCTCCTCCTCGGTGGGGGGGGGGGGGCTTTCACCGAAGCAATAGGTTTGTGATTTTTTAAAAATTATGTTGACCGTTTTAATTAAGGGAAATAGTAAAACAAATTGTAAAACTATTTAACCTGAGACAGGTGAGTGCAATCTTGGCAAGTGAACCGTTTTTTAAAAAATTGACCCCCAAAAAAATCTAAAGGGAGGGAGGAGTATGCATTTTATCCGGATTGATTGTAAATATTGTTCTGGGTGACTAAAGGATGGGCTGGCCGAATATAATGTTTTCTTTGGGGGGTGGGTAACAGTTAATGCAGTTTTTTTTTAAAAACCCAGCAAGCAGTTTACCATTTATCATAACTTGTTACAAGTTTGTTCTTCTGTGGAAGAATTTAACTATACAGAGCCTAAGCAGTACGATACTGCTTTCACTCCCTTGTCTGCAGGTAAGTATTAGAATGTAGTTTTAATAATGCCAATACAGTATTTTATTTTTAAATGCTTGACTATGGAAACTATGTTAACATGCTTTGTCGCATTTATATGCTACAGGTTACAAAGTGAGAGCCTTGTTTACACTTCAATACTTTAAACTATTTTGACTGAGCCGGCAGCATATTGAAAAGTGGGACTAGACACGTTTTCTACATATGTATCGACAAAAAAATATGTATGGTGTATGCAAGTGGAGTAATACATAAAAGCATGGTATTGTACACTTGTAATGTAAACATGGTATTTATTATATACAGTAATCTGTAATTTATTTGGAAGTTAAAGAGTAATGTAAAACTAGTGTTAATGGTTGCTTAACAGTTCTGTTATAAAACTGCATGCACCAACTTTAGTTGAGAACCCTGTTACTGGCAAGTCAAACAGTGAAGGTGTATATGGTTTTGGAGGGTGTACGAAAGCTTTAGGAGAACTACTATGAAGAAAGGCAAACTCGCAGATGAAAACTGGTGAAACTTCAGAGGCCATAGCCAGTGCTTTTAAAGAGGCACGAGTTTCATCATTGAGCCTTAGGCTCAAGTGGTACTGGCTTAAGGGATACTTCATTTCTTCATATTTGTCCCTGCAGCGGTGTCGACCGGGGTGGCTTCAGTAAGCCTGGTGGTAAGTTTTTAGTATTAAAATGGTTAGTCAAATACATTGTGTTTGCAGTCTGTGATTGGGGGAAAAATGTTTTATATAGTAAAATTTACTTGTATACAAAATTCAACGCATATATGTATATACTGGTGTCAACTGCCGGCAATAAAATGGGTTTGTGTTAAAATGGGTTTCAAATTACCTGAGACTGGTGAATATGGATGTATAAAGTGAATAATCACTTAAGTGATGGGTTTGCATTAAAATGGGTTTCAAATTACCTGATACTGGTGGTGAATAGAATGTCTTAAGTGAGGGGTTTGCATTAAAATGGGTTTCAAATTACCTGATACTGGTGATGAATATAGAAAGTGCATAGCCACTTAAGTGAAGTGGTATGAAGTACCAAATGGTTTTTTAAAAAAAAATTAAAATGGGGGAGTTTATTTTTTAAAAGTAAAACTGTTAATTTTAAATTTCGCTGGAGATTATTTCACATGATATGGTCTTACATTTGCAGTGCATCTCGGTTGAATGAATAACCAAAAAAGGTGCTGGAATTTTAGATCTAGATGTTTAAAGGTAGTGAGTCAGTGGAATGCAAAGTAATGTAGTTGTTGCTTTCTTTCCCCTCACATCCAGTAACAGCCGTAGAAGAAACTCCAGAGCCTGAACCAGGTAATAATCTCAATGGTTTACTAGAATATAAATGTGCTATTTTAATCTGCACTTTTTCTTCTTTCAAATATAACTGTCTATTTCTGATAGTATGGCTGCTTATGTTTGTAATGCTTGTCTCTTGGTATGTCATGAGCAAAATATGTTGTGATTTAATAAATTTTGTTCCTTTTGTCTTTATCTTACACGTAATAGTGGAGTGAGCCTGGATATGGGGAAATGGTCACAAGCAACACTATCCTTTTTGATTGTGTTTAGGTTATGTCCCTTTCCTGCACTATACATATACTAATCAATGCAACCAACCACTTTTGTTCAGATGAATCCACTTACAGCACAGAATCCATTTTCCATGTTTGTAGAAAACTCTGACATGACGTTGCCAATTTTCATCAACTTGTTTCCAATTTCATCCCATCTTATCTTGTGGACTAATACTAGACTGGCACTAACCACATCAGATCAAACTAGAACAGGAGTGTTGGGTGCTCACTGTTCCTTCAATCAGTATTAAAGCAATGGAGCTACATACACAGGCAAAACAAACTGCATGACTTTTCATAATGTGCATGAAATACAGAACCTCCAAGATTCTGACTGTTGTGAGATCAAAGATTAACATGATACAAGACTAAGACCAATAGCCAAATTACTGCATGAGCTAATGAAGTTAGTGTTTGTTTAATTTAATGGTTTTCACCTTTTTTTGGTCAAGCAACTGCTCCTACAGAAATGTTTTTTGTATTTTTTTACTTTGGCCTGTTTCTGTGCTGTAGACATTCAGCCCAATTGGTCTATGCTGGTGTTTATGCTCCTCACAAAAGAACATAAGAGATAGGAGGAGGTGTAGGCCATATGGCACCTTGAGCCTGCTCCATCATTCAATCAGATCATGGCTGATCTTCAACCTCAACTCCACTTTCCTGCCCGATCCCCATATCCCTTGATTCCCCGAGAGTCCAAAAATTATCTATCTCAGCCTTGAATATACTCAACAACTCAGCAGCCACAGCCCTCTGGGGTAGAGAATTCCAAAGATTCACAACCCTCTGGGTGAAGAAATTCCTTCTCCTCTCAGTCTTAAATGACCAACCTCTCATCCTGAGACTGTGCCCTAGTTCTAGACTCTCCAGCCAGGAGAAAAAAACTCTCCGCCTCTACCTTGTCAAGCCCCTTCAGAATGTTTTATGTTCCAATGAGGACACCTCTCATTCTTCTAAACTCCAGAGAATATAGGCCCATTCTACTCAACCTCTCCTCAAAGGACAATCTTCTCATACCAGGAATCAATCTAGTGAACCTTTGTTCCACTGCCTCCAAGGCAAGTATGTCCTTCCTTAGGTAAGGAGACCAAAACTGTGTGCAGCACTCCAGTTGAAGTCTCACCAAAGCCTTGTGCAATTGCAGCAAGACTCCCTTACTCTTGTCCTCTAACCCCCTTGCAATAAAGGCCAACATGCTATTTGCCTTCCTAATTGCTTGCTGTACCTGCATGCTAACTGTGTTTCTTGTACCAGGACACCCAAGTTTAATAGTTTCTCACCATTTTTTAAAAAAAAACTTTTTTCCCACCAAAGTGAATAACCTCACATTTCCTCACATACTCCATCTGCCATCTTCTTGCCCACTCACTTAACCTGTTTATATCCCTTTGCAGACTCACGAGCCGCCTCCCTCCTGCTTCATCTACCCCTGTCAGCATACCCTCTATTCCTTTCTCCTTGGTGTGCTTATCTAGCTTCCCCTTAAATGCACCTATGCTATTTGCTTCAACTACTACTCCTGTGCGTGTTGCACATTCTTACCACTCTGGGTTTCCTGAATTCCCTATTAGATTTATTAGTGACTATCTTTTGGACTCCTTACAAGTGGGAATGTTTTCTTTACGTCTACCCTTTCAAACTCTATCTTAAAGACCTTAATCAGGTCACCCTCATCCTGAGCACCAGCCTGTTTAGTCTTTCCTGATAAGTATATCCTCTCAGTTATGGTATCACCCTTGTGAATCTTTTTTGCACCTTCTCCAATGCCCCTGCATCCCTTTTTATAATATGGAATCCAGAACTGCATTCTGTTATAAATATATGTGTAATTTCAAGACGATTCAATATGTGACAGTAAAGCCCAACATAAAGTCTGTCAAACATTAGCGGCCAAATTGCATTTGCACGACATACGCGCTATAAGCAGTGGGTACTGTATCCAATTTTGGCTTGTTCAAGCTGTTCTTCACTGGTTCTTGGATGAAGTGAACTCTATTCCTTTTTCAGCAGTAAATTCTTGCCTCAACTTCTTATGACACCCCACCCTTTTTTTTACTTTGAATCTTGTTTTGCTAGCATAGCTGCCTGCAAAAGTTTCACTTTTTACTAAACCCTTTTTTGAAGACTAGATATTCTCCTTATATTCAGCGTCACTGGTCACTCGTAAGGAAACCTTCCATCCTCTGAACTGGATTGTGCCTTTACCTGCCAAATGTTTAGATAAATGTGGTGACTTCCAGAGGTTCAACAGATAACCCTGGTTGGGGTTGTTGGACTGGAGGTTAGAGATAGGGGTAAGACCATGAAGGGATTTAAACCAGATGATGAGAATTTTAATTGAGGCCACGGGAATGGGAGCCATTGAGGATAGATGTGATGGGTGAGCAGGTGAAGTTCATGGAGGCTGGAAGGCTGGCCAGGAGGGCATTGGAATAGTCGAGTCTGGAGGTGACTGGAATGAATGAGGGTTTCAGTAGTAGATTGGGTGAAGTAGGGATGGAGGCTCCATAACCCTTGTCTTTGCTGGCTTTAAGACTGATTGCTAGCTAACATATATATTGTTCCAAATATCTTTGAAGATATCCTAGAACAAAGAAAAATGTAAACACTGTTCTTCTCTTAACCACATTAGTCAGCCATTCATAGGATTCTTATTGAATGGAACGGCTTCACTCATTCCTGGGAAACACAATTGATTTATTTTAAACGCTTTGTGTGAGGTGGTAGTAACTGATGCATGCATGTTAGTGCCTTCAGGAAAATATACACTGTAACTTGCAGAAACAACTACCGGTAACCGATTGTAACCTTGTGTGTATTCTGGCTATCAAGAATCCAATAAAAATTTTTTAAATGTTACATAAATTCTGTAAGTCAGCCACATGGAGTATTCCATATGTTTGTAAACAGTTTGGGATTTTTAAAATGCACTTCAGTAGATCCTGTATGGGCTGGTGTTTCCCCCAAAGTAAGATCTCTTTTTTTCCTTCTCCATTACTGGGTTTGTCTCTAGTGGTGTTCAGAGAATTTTTTTAAAAAAGGAAAATTAATGAACTGAATGCAAAGAATCCTAAATGCACCAAGAGCCATTTCTTCTATCCTGCATATTCCTTCCTTTCAGGGGAGGTTCCCACAATACATCTAACTTGAAAATGGTTGTAATTGTTGGATTTGATTTATATGCATGTGGGTGATGTCCCTGACCATGACTTTGTTGTTTTTAAAAAGTTTGAGATAATGTCCCCCTCCTCCACATTCAACATGGCAGCTGGGCTCATTCTAGCAGTATATAGAAGATACTTTGGAATCAAAGTAGACCCTACTTGACTTGTAATGTCTCCCCTTTAGTTCAGAGGAGAACACTGTGTGCACCTGTATCCCTTTTTTAGATTGTGTTTGTTTTTGTTTTTTAAAATACAGATATTTTGTACTTTTTTTCAGTGGCAGCTGCTGAACCGCCACCACCTCCACCAGCCCCGGCCCCGGCCCCAACCCCAACCCCAGCCCCAACCCCAACCCCAGCCCCGCAGGAAGATGTGGAGAATGATACTATTTATGTGCAAGGTTTGGGTGAAAATATAACTCCAGAAAGGCTTTTGGATTTCTTCAAGCAAACTGGTGCTATAAAGGTTTGTGTTGGTGTGTACTGTCAGCTGCTATTGTTTGCTATGGGTTTTTTGAAGTTTGACCATTAACAATGTAACTATGCACTTTCAGATCAACAAGCGAACTGGACAGCCTATGATCAACATATTCATTGACAAAGAGACTGGAAAACCCAAGGGTGAAGCCACTGTGTCATATGATGATCCTCCTGCTGCTAAGGCTGCTCTAGAATGGTTTGATGGTAGGTTTTTCATATTGTCATTTTATGCCATAATGAAGTACACTCCCTTTTTCTGTTGTTGTAGTAATTTCTGTTCCATTCAGGTAAGGAGTTTGACACAAACCCAATCAAGGTTGCTATGGCCAGAAAGAAGCAGCAGCCACAGCCGCAAACACAACTGCAACAGCCGCCACCACCATTGGCATTTAATAACATGCGAGGCGGTGTCCCTCTGCGCGATGGAAGAGGTGGTGGGCTCCCTAGTCGAGGGGGTGAGAATCTACATTACAGACCAGGTAATACTATTTTGCTTTTTATTCTAAAACTGTCAAGTTGTGAGGAGCAATAATTAACTTAAATGGTTATTGAGTTTGATCTCAAATTCTGAATCCTTCCAAAACTAGCAATCTTGCATGTTTGCTTCTTGATATAGTTGAGCACCTCTGATCATAAACCTGTCATAACCTCTGTTTATTATAATGCATAGCCCCAATTGGGCATGGGCAGTAGTATCTTTTGATTTTGTTGACTAGGAAGAAGTAAACTAGGGACCATGTTATTTTGAAAAGTTAGTTATTTTGATCTAGTGGTCTCTTCCCTTTCTGCAACTGGCTAACAATTGGGAGCGGGAACCCTAGTCTGGACTTTCACTTCCTAAGTGTTTACTTTTTAAAGGTGTTTTTCAGTGTTGTGACTGTGTTTGTAGTATGTGACTTAGCGCTGAAGTCTTTTGAGAGTTTGTAGGTTGGAATGCTTACTGGTTTCAGACATTGCTGACCACATTTTAACTGTTGCTCCTCTGCGGTCTAGTTGCAATTCAATATTGTGTATCCTTCCCAATGACATACCTGTGACATCATCTGTTTTCTGGTATCTGATGCCTTTTCAGCAGTGTCAATCCTGCTGCAAATTTATGAAGGGGGTTGTAGCAGTCATCTGGATGACTACTACTGGCCAGAATACCCCCATTCAAATGTTACACAATCTTCTAGCAAAAATCAAGTTCTAGCCCTTCCAGCATATAGGCCTCCAAGCCAGAAAGTATGTTTTGTGTTGTAGTCTGCACACTCGAGGGTAACTCCTGGAAAGTGCACCAACTATACAGATGGAGATGGCATGTTGTTCGACTGGTTCGTATAACCCCCTAGTACTAGTTACGAATTTGTTCCACTTCAGACGCTGGAGCAATTGCAGAACCCTAAAGCTTTCAATTGCAATGCAGTAATTTGCACCACCTGATACAGTTCTGCGCAGATTGAGATTCACGTACTAATCGATATTGATGCACATCAAGAGGAACAGTCTTCAGCTACCAGATCTTTGACACTTGTCAACATTAGTAAATTGTTTTTGAAATATGCTATAGCAAATAACCTCTGCATTTTTGCCATTTATACGCTCCTTCCACTTCTGTACCAATTCAAGTCTCTAATGTTGACACCCAAGCTGGCAATTGTCTCTGTCCACATCAGGTGGTTTATTTACCCACTAAATGAAGAAAAATTGTAAGTTATTTTAAAAGTACTACAGTAAAGCAAGTTAGGACCACCACCAAATCTAATGCTGGTAGTAGCCAAGCAACCAGATTTTTTTGCAACGTTGAAAAAACATCTCCTGCGAGACTTTCTGGGATCTTTGAACCTTCAAACAAGATCCTGGCACTGCTTTTTCTCTTTCCTCCCCCCCCCCCCCCCCCCCCCCCCCCCCCCCCCTCAAGGGAAGTTAGTTGAAGCTAGTCTGGATTGATTCAAAACCAAGAGTCTGGAAGGCATGGTTCCTGAAAACTGCATGCCTGCAAACTTTAGTGCACTAATCCGATGCTCCTTTCAAGGATTGGTGGGCTTCATTTCAGGTCATGATAAGTTTTGCTTTTGTACTAAATGCACTGCAAAAATGGGTTGAATAGGGTACTGATTTTTGATGTCCCATGTACAACAGCAATTCCTTTTATAGGTGAAAATTATTTTCCTTTTTAATGCCCTGGATTTAAGAGCCAACAGTGACTATGCAAAATATGTGTACAAATTCTTAATCCAAAATGTGTAAATTTCTTTATCAGGCAATCGACTGTTTGCATCTAATGAAATTTGAACTGTCTTGCATTTCACAAGTCACATTTGCACCACCTTTTGGCTTCTGTAATTTGCTTCGAGTTTCTAATTCAAAATGTCCACTTTTTCAGTTACTCTTCATATGTTGCTGCATAGTCGAGCCCTTTTGCTATTCAGACTTACCAGATTTTCTAAATCCACATTCTTTCTGCAGAGTACTTATTTAGGGTGCTGCCTTGAATGCTACATGCATTGCTTTGTTAGTTCCATTTTGCAACATTTTAAAGATTCTTTTTGTTCATTCTAGTGCAGTTCCTTTCATTTTCCTTCTCAACAATAGTAGGAAACTGGCACAAATTATGCACGTCACTCGAATGCATGTTTGCAGGCCAGGATTTAAATGCTTCAATCTCTGAAAATTTGGAGCCATCAGGGGATACATTTTCTAGTACAGCTGCTCCAGTCAGTTTGGCAGCAGAGCTAGTGGAGAAATTAAAAATAAAATACCTGAAGAGAGTGTTGCTAAACCGCACAAATTTTCCATTCTTGACCTGTTCAAAATGGTACTGATTACCGTTGCCCATTAGTGTGGGGAGGGAAGGTTACAGGCCATAGAATGGTGTTTGAAGGGTGCGGTGATTCCTCATTGTACGCCTGTGAAGATGGATTTCAAAGACTATACCTGTGATACAGGTAATGTAACCTTTCCAAGTGAGTAACATTTAAATAGCTTTGTCTTACACAATTGTGGTGAAAACACTGCAGAAAGCTGCATATTGATAGTTCCTTAATTTAAATACAAGTCACTTAATGTTGTGTATCAGCAGAAAATTCTTGGATATACAGTTATTCAGAATATGGTTGGCCATGGATCTATTATCTAGTACCTATAGCTTCAGTCTATAATTAAATTTGAAGTGGTTTTTAATTTTGAAATTGCAGTCCACAGTATCCTTTGTATAAGTTTTTATTAAAGTTTAAATTACCGTTTTTGTAATTGAACATAGTGATCTGATAAGTTACTTTGGAGCTGTGTGTGTATTTGCCGTGGCTTGTGTAATTTGTATCTACGGAATGAAATTTAATGTAGTCACAAGAATTTTGTGATGGCAACAGATGTGCTTTAAACCAGTTATGGAACACTGTAGCACAGTAATGTTGGCTGAGAATATTTCCTACTGGCTGAAGTTATGCACGTGTTCTTCATATGACCTTCATTTTAGGACCCATGGGCCGTGGTGGAGGAGGATTTGGTGGACGAGGTGGTCCACGCGGTCGTGGTGGACCTTCTGGAGGAAATACACAGCAGAGAGCTGGTGACTGGCGATGTCCTAACCCGTATGTCTGGCTCAGTTTGAGCATTTTATTCATGTATTTTGATTCTGGTGTCAAAATTGACTACAGGTAATGCATCTTTTTTTCTTTCTAGAACTTGTGGAAATTCTAACTTTGCCTGGCGAACTGAATGTAACCAGTGTAAGGCTCCAAAACCAGACGGTCCTCTCCCACCACCATTCCCTCCAGGTGAGTTAATTTAACCAAGGTGGGTGATATGCATTTTACATCTCTTGGTGCTGTATTGCAAGCATTAGTTGGCATCAGTCAATTGAAGTCAATAGGAATCGGGGAAAACTCTCCACTGGCTGGAGTCATACCGAGCACAAAGGAAGATGGTAGTGGTTGTTGGAGGCCAATCATCTCAGCCCCAGGACATTGCTGCAGGAGTTCCTCAGGGCAGTGTCCTAGGCCCAACCATCTTCAGCTGCTTCATCAATGACCTTCCCTCCATCATAAGGTCAGAAAAGGGGATGTTCACTGATGATTGCACAGTGTTCAGTTCCATTCGCAACCCCTCAAATAATGAAGCAGTCCGAGCCCGCATGCAGCAAGACCTGGACAACATCCAGGCTTGGGCTTATATGTGGCAAGTAACATTCACCCCAGGCAATGACCATCTCCAACGAGAGTGTCTAACCACCTCCCCTTGACATTCAACGACATTACCATCGCTGAATTCCCCCACCATCAACATCCTGGGGGTCACCGTTGACCAGAAACTTAACTGGACCAGCCATATAAACACTGGCTACAAGAGCCGGTCAGAGGCTGGGTATTCTGCGGCGAGTTACTCACCACCTGACTCCCCAAAGCCTTTCCACCATCTACAAGGCACAAGTCAGGAGTGTGATGGAATACTCTCCACTTGCCTGGATGAGTGCAGCTCCAACAACACTCAAGGAGCTTGACACCATCCTGGACAAAGCAGCCCGCTTGATTGGCACCCCATCCACCACCCGAAACATTCACTCCCTTCACCACCAGCGCACAGTGGCTGCAGTGTGTACCATCCACAGGATGCACTGCAGCAACTCGCCAAGGCCTCTTCAACAGCACCTCCCAAACCTACGACCTCTACCACCTAGAAGGACAAGGGCAGCAGGCACATGGGAACACCATCTGAATGTTCCCCTCCAAGTCACACACCATCCCGATTTGGAAATATATCGCCGGTCCTTCATCGTCGCTGGGTCAAAATCCTGGAACTCCCTAACAGCACTGTGGGAGAACCTTCAGATGGGCTGCAGTGGTTCAAGAAGGCAGCTCGCCACCACCTTCTCAAGGGCAATTAGGGATGGGCGATAAATGCCGGCCTCGCCAGCAACACCCACATCCCATGAACAAATTAAATAAAAAGGTGCCACTGGAGAGTTTTCCCCCTGATTCCCATTGACTTCAATTTTACTCAGGCTCCTTGATGCCACACTTGGTCAAATGCTGCCTTGATGACAAGGGCAGTCACTCTCTCCTCACCTCTGGAATTCAGCTCCTTTGTCCATGTTTGGACCAGGGCTGTAATGAGGTCTGGAGCAGAGTGGTCCTGGCGGAACCCAAACTGAGCATCGGTGAGCAGGTTATTGGTGAGTAAGTGCCGCTTGATAGCACTGTCGACGACACCTTCCATCACTTTGCTGATGATTGAGAGTAGACTGATGGGGCGGTAATTGGCTGGATTGGATTTGTCCTGCTTTTTGTGGACAGGACATACCTGGGCAATTTTCCACGTTGTCGAGTAGATGCCAGTGTTGTAGCTGTTCTGGAACAACAGCTAGTTCTGGAGCACAAGTCTTCAGCACTACAGCCGGGATGTTGTCGGGGCCCATAGCCTTTGCTGTATCCAGTGCACTCAGCCGTTTCTTGATATCACATGGAGTGAATCGAATTGGCTGAAGACTGGCTGCTGTAATGGTGGGGATATCGGGAGGAGGCTGAGATGGATCATCCACTCGGCACTTCTGGCTGAAGATGGTTGCAAACGCTTCAGCCTTGTCTTTTGCACTCACGTGCTGGACTCTGCCATCATTGAAGATGGAGATGTTTGCAGATCCTCCTCCTCCTGTTAGTTGTTTAATTGTCCACCACCGGCGCAGCAACTCGCCAAGGCTTCTTCGACAGCACCTCCCAAACCCACGACCACTACCACCTAGAAGGACAAGAGCAGCAGGGACACGGGAACAACACCACCTGCACGTTCCCCTCCAAGTCACACATCATCCTGACTTGGAAATTTATCGCCATTCCTTCATTGTCACTGGGTCACATTCCTGGAACTCCCTACCTGACAGCAATGTGGGAGAACCTTCACCACACGGACTGCAGCAGTTCAAGAAGGCTGCTCACCACCACCACCTCAAGGGCAATTGGGGATGGGCAATAAATGCTGGCCTCGCCAGCGACGCCCACATCCCATGAACGAATTTTTTTAAAAATCAGTATTCTGTCAATGGGAGGTTTCTGACCCAGTATTTACTGTAACACTAGAGTCTGAACTTGTCTTTTGTGTAGCATTTAAAAAAAAATACAACTTGCTTTCAGCACATCTGGATTCAAAAATAGAAGCTTCTATGCTACTAATTTTAATCCCATTTCTGAAGATTGTCTGAAAGGAATATTTCCTCCTCTTCCTCTCCCCCCAGAGTTGTATGTAGAGAGAACTTTCAAGATCTTTCACAAAGAACATTTTGGTCTGATTTGATTTTACAGGTGATCGTGGTAGGGGTGGCCCCATGATGAGAGGTGGCCGCGGTATGGATCGTGGTGGTTTCCGAGGAGTTCGAGGTGGGGACCGTGGTGGTTTCCGAGGTGGACGTGGCGGTGAGCGTGGTGGCTTTAGAGGTGGAAGAGGCATGCTTGGTGGTCCCCCCATGGGAGAGCTAATGGGTTTCAGAGGTGGAAGAGGTGGACCAGGAAAAATGGATAGGAAGTAAGTTAACCAATATTTAAAATAGTTTTAGAAATGCTAGAGCTTTTGTGTATTTATGCTTATATAAATGTGTTCTGTTTGAACACTCAACCTTCAGCTGTGCAGTCTGTTGAATTAGAACTTTTTTCCTTTTTACTGAAGACTACTCCGTTAATCTGCTGTGGAAGGACTGCTGTAAACACTTGTAGCTCAATTCTTCAAGCTTTTTTTGAATGCATTTCTAATGGCCTCTCTTCTTTTTAGGGGTGACCGTCGCCAGGACCGTCGGGAGAGACCATATTGAAGTAGATGACCCATCTGGTTTTCTGTTTACTACAACAAATATTTTTTAAAAATGTTTTAAATTTGTAATTCCGTATTTATAATGTTGTTTGCAACAACATTACGGCAATATTTCGGTATTGTATTAGTTTTTCAGTGGATATAGCCGAGTCAGGAAGTAAATTTCATGTTAGGGTGACTTTTTGCTTAATTTTTACTTTTGTCAAGGTGAATGTAATGATGTGAACGAGATCCTGAAGAGCATGCAAAACAAAAATGTACAGTGCATAGCTTTTGTTCTGTTTATACTATGGTGATACTGCAATAAAAAGCTGAGTCGCTCTGTTTAGTGTGGCTTCCTGAAGTTCTGCTGATAGTAACTTGAAATAGCGTTCCAGAGTGGTGGAAGTAAGTACACAAGTTGCAAAGTTTTGAATGACACTGAACTGAGCTTCTGCGGCTTAATTAAAAAGTTCAACAGCTATTAACAAAAAATCGTTGCACGAGTCTCTTTACAAATTCCATGTGCAGTTATTACTATAGAAAATCCAAAAGTACACTGGATAATTCCTGACATCCCTGACCCCTCAAAATGAGCAACTTTGTTTATTTGAAAGAACTTTGGTGGCTAAATGAAATGCTTACAGTTGATTAATGCATGATGTGAAAGCATTTAATATTTTGAGTTGTGGAGTACCCAGATCTATAGGTCACGTAAGCATATTTAATCACTGATTTTCAGTGATTAACACAACATTGTAGCCATGTTAATTCTTCATACAATGCTGCTTTTCAGTGGTCAGTCTTGCTGACTCCAGGTATTCTGTACATTTGACCTGTGAAAACTAGTAATGGTGTTGAGCATTCAGGTTTACTTTTGACTCGAGTATTGATGTGGGCATATTCTGACACATTTGACAAATTGTGCTCTATCTTTTAAATCTAGCTATACCAATTTTTAGTTTCTTTATCTGAAATATTAACTTGTCAGTAGTGAGATATGGACTGGTAACTTGTCATTTCAATAAATATTTGACATTCCAGTGCTTGATAACTCAGTGTTGCAAAATTAACTATGGATTCACTCTGGTCAGAAATGGTGCACATCAACCATTGTTTAAGTCACTATTTGAAACTCTGCCTGCCGTAACGGAGACTGTATGTTTAAAGTAACATCTAAAGAAAAAAAAATTTGTTATGGTAAACGGCCTATTGGAACATTGAGATTTGTAAGATTGAGCTTCATAGGTGTACTGTTTAAATTCTCCTTTCACAACAATTTGTTGAATATTGCTTAAAAGCCTATGAATTTTACAGTTACATTTGCAGAATGTTGTATAATAAAGGTGATGTGCATTATGATTGTGAATAATGCTTGCCACACGTAGTCTAGGCACAAAGTATATGAAGTTGACTGTCTGGATCCATTTCCAAACCACCCAACCACACACACACACACCATTAGAGTTCTGTATTGCTGTTATTTTTCTAAGTGATTAAACTTGATTAATAAAGTTTTTCTTTATTGGCTGAGGTGTGATTAGTTCAGTAATGTGTACTGTTATGTTTCTGAATTCAGCCTTGGCCTGCATTGTCTTAGCTAACTTTGCATAAGTAATAAAAAATCAACTTCAATTCCTTAGCAATGCGTTGAGCTTATACAATTGTTGCAGAACTAGTCTGCCTCTAATTAGAAGTGTGCATTACAGAATAGTCCAGTTTAATTTTAATGCTGTGATCATAATAGCACTTGGTTCACAAAATGATGCACTGACTTAATTTATTGAGACTTTTATTATGGCTCAGTTTCCCTTGCCTAGAAATGTGCCTTTTTTTACATTAATAGAATTTTGCTCAACAGTGATCATTCCCCATTTGCAGTTAGAGGTTTTTCTCCTCCCCCTTCCCACCCACCCACAAAAAAAAACAGGAGGAGGGAATTATAGTTGCTCACCGCCATCTTCTCAGCCAATAAGTGCTTTATTTTTCATACCTTTTTATTATTGGCCTACTTTCTGCAAGTTGGTTCCATTTAATTCAATCTCTGCCTTTGCTTGATACCAGCTCATTTCAAGATCTTAAGTTTGCTTAGTTTTATCTTCTGCCATCAGTGTTTCAGATTAGGAATCCTGCTTGAAAGTGTTCAATAACTCTTAAGCTTAAAAAAAACATTGGCACAAGATAAGACACTTACAGGATTAATTATCTTAAAACTGGCTGCAGAAGAGCGCTTCTCCAGGATCTACTTGTAAATGGTGAATCTGCCCACTAGTTCTTAGTGCTTTTTACAAAGAATGGGTTTATTATCAAGAAAAATCAAAGCTACATTCAGCACAAAATAATTTTCATGGGGGCCTTATTGTGAGCCACACAAACAAGAGGTAGTTGTCAATATTGTAACCTCCAGATGGAATCCAGGTTAAGCCTGGAAAATAGGATTGTAATGCTATTAATCATGCCCATGCAGCATTCTTCATGAGGTGATAACAGTTTAACCCTTTTGCAAGCTGGTCACTGACATACTTGAAGTCCAGATTAATCGGCAAATGGTCTTAAAGTTGCAAGTAATCCTTGCCCACAGCCCCATCTCAGTCTGGTGACATCTATTTCCTTTTAGATCTTGAATGGGTGTGGACCCAGAATGTGCAGTTGGACACTTATTTGTTTTGAACACTGAACAATTAGAGTAGTGCTGCTGTTGAAGAAATTGGCCACAGCAAATTCTTGTGGTATTCTGTCCAAATCCTTGTGATTAGCTTTTTTTCCCCCCCCCCTACCTTTTACCTTCACTTCAACATCTAGTACTGTTGCCTCAGATGTTGCTGCTCAAAACTTTTTCAGCCTATGGAACATCCTACGAATGCCCCCTTTAGGGAAAACAGGAAATAGCCCAAGATCACTAATGACACATGAACCAGCCAGAGAGAAATGTCATGGTAATCTTCCAGAACATCCAGTTATTGAATTTATATTGCAGGAACCAGGCCAAGTAGCCTATAGCACTTGTCAATCTGGAACAGCAGATACTAGAGTTCCCTCCATTTCTTACAGCTATGATTGTTCATGAGATTTGATAAAAGGAAACCATGGTCCAATATAATGACCCTTTAATACCCAAGGAAAACCTGACCGTAGTATTTCGGTTAAAGATGAATAACCAAGAATCCTTTGTGTGGGTTTGAGGGAGAAATGTTGGCAATTGCAAAAATCATGCTTTTTTTCCAAGTGGTGCCATGGGATTTTTAACATGCATCTGAACCATTGGCACAGGCAGACAGAACACTGGGCTCATGTCTCATCTAAAGTTACACTGGAGAATTGGCCTAAATTATGACCTGAACTGGTGGTTTGCCAATTGAGACAATGTGCCACTGGCTGTGGGTACTGGTCAACCCATCCAGACTTTGTACAGGCAGCAATGGCTGTTGGATGGAAGATATGCAAAAGAGAACTGCAAAATTGCAATTGAGAGGAGCAGCCAAGCACACAGGTTTCTAAACTGATCAAATATTAACTGCCCCTAGCAATGCCCCTGAAGCATTGAGACTCAGGTCTATTTGTGCTTGTATTTCTTAGTCACTAGTTTGTCCTGTTTGAAGTATTTGACTTGGTATGGGAAAAACTATTCTTGGTGCTATAGCGTCATTGGTAGATAAACTTTAAATTCATGTTCCATTAATTTATCTTTGGCCCATAAAGTCAAAGGTTGGACTCCCCAAGCCTAACAAAATAAAATACCCTCCTGGTTAGTTGAAACACTTGGGCATCTAGAAGATTCTGGACTTGTACCAATGGAAGAAGTTCATCTGCTGAAGGCAGGACTACAACTATAAATCAGATGTGTAATATTCCACCCTTACCCCTTGTGCTCAAATTATGGACTAGGAGCTCTGCCTAAACTTGCTAAATGTAGCAGGCATATCAGCCAGCCAGTATTTGGTGTGCCATCCTTCCAGGGAACAACTTGTGTTGTAATTAGTGAACTAATTGTTTGGGGGGGGGGGTAGGGAGGTGAGAGAAATGACAATATTTATCCTACCTAGGATTAAGATTTGATTTTGAAGAAACTGGTCAGAACCATTTCCACGATTAGTTTTTTAAATTAAGTTTCTTTGTTATTTTTGAACATAGACCTGCCACATGGTGTTTATCATATGCATAGTGAAGTTAGTGTTTCTGATTTTACTAGAAATTGGATTAGAATTTTATTTTGTGAGCCAAGGTTTTATCTACAATCTTGAAGTAGCATTTCTACCATTGAAAAGGTTTGCATTTTGGGCTACTGTCTTGACCACACTACTCACTGTGCCCGAGCAACTGAGTTGTCCTTTCTTGCTTAGCAGAGATTGACTATGAAATTCCTGCAAAATGTAGGATTTATTTCCCAAAGAAATTAGTGCTATATCTTTGTTCTACTCCATGTGGCTGCAAAATGAATAGAGGTTCTGAAACTCTTATGTTTACATTAGCAGGTATTGCCCCAGCTGTTTGTGTCCTATGGAACCAATCCTTTGGCATGCTGGTGTGCAAATAATTTTGGTTATGAATTGTCCTACTTTCTGATATTACAAATTTACCCTAAAGGAATTGGTGGATCTTCTATTTTCACTGCAGTTTATATCAAAGTTAACCTTCAGATAGTTCTCCAAGGACTTTCAATCTAATTCTAAGCAATCTCCATACCACTGTTTCCTCACATTTAACCACTAAGATGTGCAATTTGGTAGGTGTGTATTGTACATTTCTTAGTCTCTCATCTTCCAAAAAGTATTCTGCTTTTCTATACTTCCTACCAAAGTGGATAATTTCACATTGCCTCACATTATACTCCATCTGCCCAAGGGTTCCATATGCTTTTTTAAGACTTATCACCCTCAGGCATTAATAAGGTAGCACCCATTGCATTCTGTGATTACGCATACCTCACATAATTAAAAACAAAAATGATACATAACCTAAATGGTACAATTTTGAAGGGGATGCAGGAACAGAGACCTGGGGCTTTTTGTACACAAATTTTTGAAGGTGGCTGAACAAGTTGATAAGTCTTACAAAAAGCATATGGAACCCTTGGCAGATGGAGTATAATGTGAGGCAATGTGAAATTATCCACTTTGGTAGGAAGTATAGAAAAGCAGAATACTTTTAGAAGGTGAGAGACTAAGAAATGTTGGTAGTCAGAGGGATTTGAGTGTCCTTATACACAAAACACAGAAAGTTAACATGCAGGTACAGCAAGCAATTAAGAAGGCAAATGTTATGTTAGCCTTTATTGCAAGGGGATTGGACTATAAGAGTAAGGAAATCTTGCTGCAATTAAAAAGGGCTCTGGTGAGACCACACCTGGCGTACTGTGTATAGTTTTGCTGTTCTTACCTAAGGAAGCATATACTTGCCTTAGAGGCAGTGCAACGAAGGTTTACTAGATTGATTCCTAGGATGAGTGGGTTGTCCTATGAGGAGAGATTGAGTAGAATGGGCCTATACTCTCTGGAGTTTAGAAGAATGAGAGATAATCTCATTGAAACATATAAGATTCTTAGAGGGCTTGACAGGGTAGATGCTGAGAGGCTGTTTACCCTGGCTGGAGAGTCTAAAACTATGGGTCGTAGTCTCAAGATAAAGGGTCGGCCATTTAGGACAGATGAAGAAAAATTTCTTCACTTAGTGGGTTATGAATCTTTGGAATTCTCTACCCCAGAGGGGTGTGGATGCTCATTTGTGGAGTATATTCAAGACTAAGATTGATGGATATTTGGACACTAAGGGATATGGGGATAGGGTGTTGTAAGGTAGTGGAACTGAAGTAGAAGATCAGCCATGATCTTGTTGAATGGCAGAGCAGGCTCGAGGGGCCATTTGGCCTATTCCTGCTCCTATTATGTTCTTAAATAGAGGCATAGAGTACAAAAGCAAGAAAGTTATTCTAAATCTTTATAAATCACTGGTTAGGCCTCAGCTGGAGTATTGTGTCCAATTCTGGGCACCACATTTTAAGAAGGATGTCAAGGCCTTGGAGAGTGTGCAGAGGAGATTTACCAGAATGGTACCAGGGATGAGGGGCTTCAGTTATGTGGAGACTAGAGAAGCTGGGATTGTTCTCCTTAGAGTAGAGAAGGTTAAGGGGAGATTTAATAGAGGTGTTCAAAATTATTGTTTTGTTGGAGTAAATAAGGAAAAACTTTCCACTGGCAGGAGGGCTGGTAAACAAAGGACACAGATTTGAAGTAATTGGCAAAAGAACCAGAGGGGAAATGAGAATTTTTTTACACGAGTTATGATATGGATTGCACTGCCTGAAAGAGTGGTGGAAGCAGATTCATCAGTAACTTTCAAAAGGGAATTGAATTAGCACTTGAAGGGGAAAAAATTGCACGGCTATGAAAAGAGGAGGGGAGTGAACTAATTGGATAGCTCTTTCAAAGAGCCGGCACAATGGTCGGAATGGCCTTCTGTGCTGTAAGATTCTATAATTCCTGCCATTTTCATTTGATGGGTAACCTGTGGATTTGTTGGTAGTACTGTATTACTATTGTGTTTTTAAATACCCTCAATTTTTTTAACAGTAAACAAAATCAAGCATTTAGATTCATGTTGAACAGAGTTTCTTCCTGTAAATCACAGGAATGAGCCTTATTTTCCACTTAATCTTTAGTCCAAAGAACTAATAATTTGATAATAACAGACTAAAAGATGCTGAAATTTAATTTCTTAAGAGACTTGTTTTAATGCATGTGTTTCAAAGACAAAATAAGAAGAAAGTGTTACTGTAATGCTTATAAAAATGTAGAGATTCACTTAGTTTCTTTAAAAGAGCCCGAATCTTGATTTTCCTTGATTGGACGAATGAATATTGGTTTATATAAAGTCACAGAACAATGTCTGCTGTATGTAGAGGTGAGCAATCTGCCAAATATTTAACAACAGCAGATATTTTTGGAAAGTGATTTAACATGTCTTCTAGATGCTTTTATAAGTATTTTATCGAATGCTGCTTACATGGCCTATAAAGGAGGCTGATGCAGTGGAAACAGTCCTGTAATATTTGACATCATTTTGTAAACATGATAGTCAAATGTTGAAAGAAAGACTTATAGCACCTTTCATGATCTCAGGACATCCCAAAGTGTTTTACAGCCAGTGAAGTATTTTTGAAGTGTAGTCACTGTTGTAATGTAGGAAACATGGCAGCCCATTTGCACACAGGAAGGTCCCACAAACAGCAATGAGATAATGACCAGACAATTTTTTTGTGATGTTGGTTCAGGGATAAATATTGGCCAGGACACCGAGGAGAATAACCCCTGCTCTTCTTTGAAATAGTGCAATGGAATCATTTACATCCACCTGAGAGGGCAGGTGGGGCCTCGGTTTAATGCTTCATATGTAAGATGGCACCTCCAACACTCTAGATGTTGTGCTCAAGTCTCTGGAGTGGGACTTGAAACCCACAACCTTCTGACTCAGAGGCAAGAGTACTGCCACTGAGCCACAGCTAACATCTAATAAGGATTCTTCCGTTTTGTGAGTTATCTGATTATCATTATAGGAGAAAAATACAAAGCCATGATTCAAACCTTTAAAAAATAGTCCCAATCATTATCGTTAAGGATTAGTATTATCATCTTGTGCAGTAAGAATGAATGTGACAGATACAGATCTTAAGAATCGTCATAGCAATGAATTTTTAACCAGTCCAATTTATTATTCCAATTCTTTGAAAATGGATTCTGAACGATTTGCCTAAGAAAAGGTACCTTTTAATACTTTAAAGCGGGGGGCTGAATTTGTATTCCACCACCAGTGAATAGGCAGCCAGGATTGATTTGCTCCTAAGCACAGCATGAAATTGAGGCTTCTTATGTATAGCCAAATTCATCTTCAAGTCCACATTAGGCATAGCTTAAAGTACCAAAGTAAACATTCTATGAACATCTACTTAGGAACACAAGAGGGAAATTTGCTGTGCAACATCAGTATGATGACCTCACGTATGATATTAAAAAAAAGTTAAACCTTTGTAGTCTACAACTCTCAGAATGTTCTAAAAAAATTGGATTTTTATATTATTAGATTTACCAAATCAGTGAAATAGATTTTTTGTAGTATGTTATATAAGATTTGGTTATACAAACACCAAGTTTGTTATATTTTGTGTTTGAAGATTTTTTTTAAATTTGCAAAATGAAGTGTGCCTCGGGCAGTGCTGTGCAGAGCCAGTGCCTTGACCAATCTCGACCAGGGAAAAAACTGGCCTCTATCCAATAGCATACTCTGCTATGGCAGTGCTAAACTCCAGCTTACTGCAGCTAACCAGCCCACTCATTCACATCCACAGGGGGAAAAAAGTTGCACCCTTCTGCACATTTATTCACTTGTAAAACAAACAATAAAAGGCCTTGAACATGCTGGCCTCCCTGTATTGGAGTTTTATGTGAATGAAGGCTGAAATAATTTAGAAGCCAGTCACTCATCATCATGAGACTTGGGAAAGCATCCGCTTATTCCCAGGATAGCAGTGAGACCAATGTAACAGTGGAACTGGCAAGAGAGAAAGAAACAAAGAACAATTGAGAATTTGGAAATCTCATCATTATCACAGTTAATGCCCAAGCTAACATGCTGCCTCATCAACTGTCATGTATAGGCAGCCACCGTGTGTAGGGAATGAGTAAGTGTAGGCTAGAAACATAGAAAAATTTAGGGCATAGAAGGAGGCCAATCAGCTCATAATGTCTGTGTTGGTCGAAAAAGAACTATCCAGCCTAATCCCACTTTCCAGCACTTGGTCCGTAGCCTTGTAGGTTATGGCGCTTCAAGTGTATATCCAAGTACTTTTTAAATGTGATGAGGGTTTCTGCCTCTACTATCCTTTCAGGTAGTGAGTTCCAGACCCCTACCACTCTCTGGATGAAAATAATTTTCCTCAGCTCCCTTCTAATCCTTCTACCAATTACTTTAAATCTGTGCCCCCTGGTTATTGATCCTTAAGGGTGTATCCTCACTGATGGTTGGCATCACCGTGCATACTCATCTTTAAAGATTCTTATGGGATGGCTCAGCTCAGCTTGGGTTCTTTGTTCACACTGTATTGTCCTGTCAACCAAATAATAAACTGAAAAATGTAATAAATGAAAAAATGCCCAATGTGAAATTTAAAAATATGCCCACGTCACCAAACCCCCCCTCATCTACCACCCCACTCCCCCCCCCCACCCCCATCATATTGGATCAATGAGAGAAGTTGCTTCTCTGGCCAGTAAAAGCCATATCAGCAGCTGCCTCACAGTATCAGCAGAATGAGGATAGCAAGAGTA
This sequence comes from Heptranchias perlo, assembly GCF_035084215.1. Classification (NCBI taxonomy): domain Eukaryota; kingdom Metazoa; phylum Chordata; class Chondrichthyes; order Hexanchiformes; family Hexanchidae; genus Heptranchias; species Heptranchias perlo. The sequence goes on from NC_090349.1 coordinate 29,545,789, forward strand.
GCTCATCGCCCAGATTAAACTTGGGGCGAGTCAGAAAACAAATGAGTTTCCTTTGCAGTAGTGAGGAGCACTGTGCGTGGAGACTGAGAAATAAAACAAGGAGGTAAAGATCCAGCAGTGGAGCAAAGCCCAAGCCCAGGCCCCTGGAAGTAAATAGGCCGGGGGAGGGGGAAACTTATTAGATGCATTTTCAACAGAACTTAGACAATTTTCACAAAAGTTTTTATGTTTATTATGTTGCAAATTGCATTTGTTATCTGTATGTAATTAGCTAGCTGAAAAAAAGATAGTAACTAAAACTTTTCAAAAAACATTTTGAATGATTCCATTGGTTCCCATTTATTCCTTGCTAATTGTATTTTTGATAACTGTTTTCTGACTACTGATCCTTGATTGGCCTTTTTTGTACCTCCTTGCTCCTCCCTAATGTTGTACTTTTTGTTTCCATTTACTACTTGTTCATTGGTACATTCCCTATCCAGTTTTGATTTGTTGGTGTATTAGGAATTGTGTCCTGTGCATACCCATTACACATCAGTGTCATAGTGTGTGTGACACGCACTATGACACTGATGTGTAATGGGTATGCACAGGACACAATGTTTATATAAGCAGATTACTCATGGCATTGCCCATGATAAATTGGATGATGTGCTGTTTTATAATGACAGAATACCATGTAATGCATAAAGTATTATTCGACTGTTGGGCTGGCCTGCCCCTTTTAGGCCAAAAAGTAATTGCCATGAGTAAATACAGTCTGAAGTCACTCAAGAGTTTAATTGCTGTTTCATCGGGCATCTTGGCAGATGGGAATGTGGTTGTCAGTTTTAGGCTATGCGCAGAAGTATCTAAAATTTTAAGATTATTTTGGGCATGTAACGAAGTGTCACAATGTCCCGTTTTTTATACATTACTAGTAAATCTCCTGTGACATTGCTTATGGTAAGTCAGATGATACGCACATGACATGAGTGATATATCATATAATACACAATGTATTATTGTTGCTAAGGCGAAGTTCTGTCACTTTAAGGTCACAAGATCCAATTTGTGCTAAGTAAACATTGGGTGAGATTAGAGCTTAATTGCTATTCAGGCTGAAAATCAAAACTTTAGCTTTCCCTTTTTTAAGTGTGATGATAAGGCCTGTTGGGGTTACTGGTATTCCGGCCCCTGTATCAATCAAGTTATTTTCAATTGAGGAATTTTGTACACTCCAATTAACTGCTGTTGTTTATTTATACTTTTTTTGAAGTGTGACAAAAAAATCTGCAGTGTGACAGACAAGAAATATGAACTGGATCCATGATTTCTTTTTTATCATCTAACTAGTAGATGTCCTGTGGTGTTGTACCTGGTGAATTGGATGATATGCAGTTTTATAAGAACAGAAATGTTATACTATGTAATGCAGAATGTATTATTCTTTTGCTAAGGTGAAGTCGTGTCCCTTTACGGCCAGAATGTTTAATTTGCTGTTAAGTAATACTAGGTTGGGTTATTCAGAGTTTAATTGCTGTTCAGACTGGAGGTCACAGCCTAGGCTTTGTCTTTTTTAAGTATGATTGCTAAGGTTAATTAAAGCTGCAAACGTAACAAATTCTGACTCTAATATTTAGTGACAGCTTTTATTTTGCTTTAAGTGTGATGAAAAGTAGAGTATTTATTATATTAGCAGATCTCCCTTGGTGTTGCTCACTATTTTATAATGATAAGAGCCTAATAACATGAAACCAGTTGGAAAGCGGCTTCATTGTTAGGACTAAGAGAGATTGAATACGGGCATTTTAAAATTGGGTTTGCTGTCACTCTCTGTTTCTTCCTTTCTCACATACCCTCTTCCACACACAGATCCCTTCTTTTTCACACAAACTCTCCTTTATGCACAGACTCTCTTGCCCATACACACAAATACGATCTCTCTCATAGCAGACTTTCTCACACACATGTACCTTATGTTGCATGCACATTATACCATGTAATGTACGATGTATTATAGTGCTGTTAAGATGAAGTTGTGCCTCTTTTAAGGCTACAGAGTCTAATGGATATTAAATAAACACTGGGTGGGTTATTCAAAGATAAATTGCCTTTTAGGTTAGAATCAGAACCCTGGCTTTGTGTAAAGGTCAGTTAAGAGGCTACTGACATAGTGGCTGTTACTTGCTGTTCCTGGAGAGTGTTTCTGTGCAATACAAATGATTCTATTTCATTATGCACTTTTTTAAAGAGTGTCACAGAAATTTGAATTCAATCATGCCTGACACCTGAAATGTAATGGACATGAACTGTGCATGTAATAACATTTTTAAAATAGATATAGAATATTGATAGATACATCAAAGTTTTGGGGAAAAAAACTATTATCTAATGTTTAATGGAACAATTCAGGAAAAATGCCTGTTTTTGGATAAGTGAACAATTTGAATGATTGTATGTTGATTTCAATGTCATACTGTATTGAACAATTTTAATTTAGTGTAGAAATTGATAAACTGTATAATGAATAATACATGTTGGGCCTGCTGGGAGGTCGAACCTGTATGGTTAACCAGTCACTTCAGAGAAGTGACAATTGGATAAACTACTTCTAACTGCATATTTAAAAGCCCTGATATGTTGATTGAAATAGTTTATACACTGTTATGGGACTTTAATTTTTAGATTTGAAAATGATCTGAGATAATAAAAATTGTAATACTCCAGTAGTTTTTTCCAGCCCAGACCATTCAGCAGTGACCACTACCCTGGGGGCATTAACTGAGATGCAGGTTATTTACTATACATGGAGTGGAGATGCCGGTGATGGACTGGGGTGGACAAATGTAAGGAATCTTACAACACCAGGTTATAGTCCAACAATTTTATTTTAAAATAACAAGCTTTCGGAGATTATCTCCTTCGTCAGGTGAGTAGTGAATGAGGGATTCAAATCAGGAAATAAGAGGGGCTTGTAACAAAAGTAATGCAATAATCGTAGGGGACTTTAATCTTTATATAGACTGGGCAAATCAAATTGACAAAGGTAGTCTGGAGGACGAGTTTATGGAATGCATTCGAGACAGTTTCCTAGAACAATAAGTCGTGGAACCAACCAAGGAACAGGCTATTTTAGATCTTGTCTTGTTTAATGAGATAGGGATAATTAGTAATCTCATAGTAAGGGAGCCTCTGGGACAGAGTGATCATAATATGATAGAATTTCATATTGAGTTTGAGCATGATGTACTTAAGTCTGAAACTAGAGTCTTAAACTTAAACAAAGCCAATTACAAAGGTATGAGGGGTGAGTTGGCTACGGTTGACTGGGAAATTAGATTAAAAGATATGACGGTAGATAAGCAATTGCCAACATTTAAAGAAATATTTCATAATTCTCAACGAATATACACTCCATTGAGGAATAAAAACTCCATGGGAAAAGTGATCCATCCGTGGCTAACTAAAGAAGTTAAGGATAGTATTCGATTAAAAGAAAAGGCTTATAATGTTGCCAAGAAGAATAGTAAGCCTGAGAATTGGGAGAGCTTTAGAAACCAGCAAAGGATGACCAAAAAATTGATAAAGAGGGAGAAAATAGAATGTGAGAGTAAACGAGCAAGAAATATAAAAACAAATTGTAAGAGCTTCTACAAGTATGTAAAAAGGAAGAGAGTAATGAAAGTAAACATGGTTCCCTTAGAGGCAGAGACAGGAGAAATTATAATGGGGAATAAGGAAATGGTAGATGCGTTAAACAAATATTTTGTATCTGTCTTCACAGTAGAAGACACAAAAAAATACCAGAAATAGTGGGGAACCAAGGGTCTAATGAGAGTGAGGAACTTAAAGTAATTAAGATTAGTAAAGAAAAAGTACTGGGGAAATTAATGGGACTAAAAGCCGAAAAATCCCCTGGACCTGATGGCCTACACCCTAGGGTTCTAAAAGCGGTGCCTGCAGAGATATAGAATGCATTGATTGTGATCTTCCAAAATTCCTTAGATTCTAGGTGAATTGGAAGGTAGCAAATGTAACCCAATTATTCAAGAAAGGAGGGAGAAAGAAAACAGGGAACTACAGGCCAGTTAGCCTGACATCAGTAGTCGGGAAGATGCTAGAATCTATTATGAAGGACGTGGTAATGGGACACTTTGAAAATCATAATATAATTAGGCAGAGTCAACATGATTTTATGAAAGGGAAATTGTGTTTGACAAATCTATTAGAGTTTTTTGAGGATGTAACTAACAGGGTAGATAAAGGGGAACCAGTGGATGTAGTATATTTGGATTTTCATAAGGCATTCAATAAGGTGCCACACGAAAGGTTGTTATAGAAGAAAGGGGCACATGGGGTTTGTGGTAATATATTGGCATGGACAGAAAACAGAGAGTAGGATAAACGGGTCATTTTCAGGTTGGTAGGCTGTAATTAGTGTGGTGCCGCAAGGATCGGTCAATACAATCTATATTAATGACTTAGATGAAGAGACCAAGTGTAATGTATCCAAGTTTGCTGACAATACAAAGCTAGGTGGGAAAGTAGGCTGTGAGAAGGACACAAAGAGTCTGCAAAGGGATATAGACAGGTTAAGTGAGTGGGCAAGAAGGTGGCAGATGGAGTATAATGTGGGGAAATGTGAAGTTATTCATTTTGGTAGGAAGAATAGAAAAACAGAATATTTTTTAAATGGTGAGAAACTATTAAATGATGGTGTTCAGAGGGATTTGGGTGTTCTTGTACATAAAACACAGAAAGTTAACACACAGGTACAGCAAGCAATTAGGAAGGCAAATGGTATGTTGGCCTTTATTGCAAGAGGGTTGGAGTACAAGAGTAAGGAAATCTTGCTGCAATTATAAGGGGCTTTGGTGAGACTACACCTGGAGTACCGTGTACAGTTCTGTTCTCCTTACCAAAGAAAGGATATAATTGCCTTAGAGGCAGTGTAATGAAGGTTCATTAGATTTATTCCTGGGATGAGAGGGTTGTCCTATGAGGAGAGATTGAGTAGAATGGGCCTATACTCTCTGGAGTTTAGAAGAATGAGAGGTGATCTCATTGAAGCATATAAGATTCTTAGAGAGCTTGACAGGGTAGATGCTAAGAGGCAGTTTCCCATGGCTGCAGAGTCTAGAATTAAGGAGCATAATCTTAGGATAAGAAGAAATGAGATGAGAAGAAATTTCTTCATTCAGAGGGCTGTGAATCTTTGGAATTCTCTACCCCAGAGGGCTGTGGATGCTCAGTCGTTGTGTATATTAAAGACTGAGATCGATAGATTTTTGGAGTCTAAGAGAATTAAGGCTTATGGGGATCAGGAGGGAAAGTGGAGTTGAGGTCAAAGATCCGCCATGATTTTATTGAATGACGGAGCAGACTCGAGGGGCTGTGTGGCCTATTCCTGCTCTTATTTTCTATGTTCTTATGTTCCGATAGTTTAAAATATTTGAGTTTTGGAGCAATTCATTCTTTTCTACGAAAGTTACTGCATTGCACCTGTCTGGAGTCTGATCTTCAAGCATGCAAGTTGGGAAAAACAATCCAATAGTCTCAGCTTTTCCTAATTCACAGCAACTCAGTGTCCAAGCAGAGACCTGAAATCCTCCAAAACAATGTTCTGAGTCTGATTACAAGACTGTAGTTTCTGAGCCTCATGTTACCTCCTCCAAATTTTCTCTCAATTCCTGCTCAGTGTTTGGGCTCACCCCCTTCCCCCTCCAGCCCAGTGACAATCTTATACATTTAGTTAAGTTAAAGATGCTATATCATTATAAGTGATGGGATCATTGTGCCAAATCACACCATTTTTCCTCAATTCACTTAAAGTATCGAAGCTATAGTTATAAAGGTGGAAAGTGAAGAATTGGCACTGGGCTTCGTTTGCTGTATGTTTACTAAAAGTTACAGCAATGTCTCAACTATCAAAGAAACCAACTTTACTTCAAGGTTGATTTCTTAAGTTAGCTGAGGCAGTACTTTATACTTGCTATAAATATTCAATGTAACATTGGAATTAAGATGTTAGCTTTTCCACGTACTGGCACTTTAACAAACGGCTGTTGGAGGACGCGCGGTTCCGGGACTCGTTCCGTCGATTCTGGACCGACTGGAGAAGGAAGCAGGGAGGCTTCTCCTCCTTGAGGCTATGGTGGGACGTGGGCAAGGCTATGGTGGGACGTGGGCGAGGCTATGGTGGGACGTGGGCAAGGCTCACGTCTGTCTCTTCTGTCAAGAGTACGCGAGGGGGTCGACCAAGAGACGGGAGTCCGAGGTCAGGCGGTTGGAGCAGGAGGTGCTTGGCCTGGAGTCCCTTCTCGGTCAAGCCGCCGAGGGTCCGGCCCTGCGGCGGGCGTACAAAGAGAAGAAGGGCACTCAGAAGGACCTGCAACTGGTCGGGTCCCGAGGAACGTACGTGAGGTCGCGGCTCCAGCTCCTTCAGGACCTGGACCGCGGTTCCCCCTTCTTCTACTCGCTGGAAAAGTGGTAGGGGGTCCGTAAGCAGCTCCTTACACTGCTGGCTAATGACAGGTCCCTCGTCTCGGACCCGGAGGGAGTCAGTGCCCGGACATGGTCCTACTACGAAGCTCTGTTCTCTCTGGATCCGTCCAGCGAGGAAGCGCGCAGAGTTTTGTGGGAGGACCTGCCGAAGGTCGGCCCGGAGGGCGCCGACTGGCTGGACGCTCTGCTAAGTCTGGCGGAGCTGACCGGTGCCCTCCACCAGCTCTTTAGGGGAAAATCCCCGGGGCTGGACGGAATGACCGTGAAGTTCCTCAGGGCCTTCTAGGACGTCCTGGGGGGGCGACTATGCGCGGGTCCTGGGGGAAAGTTTGGCAACCGGGGAGATGCCCCTTTCGTGGCGCAGGGCGGTCGTCGTCCTGCTGCCGAAGAAGGGGGATCTCCGTCATCTTAAAAACTGGTGCCCGGTCTCCCTCCTCAGCAGGGATTATAAGGTCTTCGCCAAGGCGATGTCTGCTCGCCTTGGCACCGTGCTGGCCCACATGATCCACCTCGACCAGTCCTACACGGTCCCGGGCCGGAGAATCCACGATAACATCCACCTGGTCCGGGACCTGATCCACCATTCCCAGAGGGCTGGTCTGTCGGTCGCCTTCCTTTCCCTGGATCAGGAGAAGGTGTTCGACAGGGTGGATCACGAGTACTTATTCGGGACTCTGCGCGCTTTCGGGTTCGGGTCGCATTTCGTCGTCCGGATCCGACTTCTGTACGCCGCCGCGGAGTGTCTGATTAAGGTTAACAGATCCTTGACGTCGCCCCTTCGCTTCGGGAGAGGAGTGCATCAGGGATGCCCCATGTCCAGCCAATTATACACCGTCTGCGTGGAGCCTTTCCTGTGCCTCTTGCGGAAGAGGTTGTCGGGATTGGCTCTGCGCGAGCCGGACGTGGAGGTCGTCCTTTCGGCTTACGCCGACGACGTGCTCCTCATGGTCACGGATCCCGTTGACTTGCGGAGGATGCGCGAGTGCCAAAAGTTGTACTCTGCCGCGCCCTCCGCAAGGATCAAGTGGGAGAAATGTTCCGGACTCCTGGTGGGTCAGTGGCGGGCGGATTCCCTGCCGGAGGAGCTACGGCCTTTCGCCTGGAGCACCACGCACCTCCGGTACCTGGGAGTCTACCTCAGCCCTGCCGAGGAAGCCTGGCCGGCGAACTGGCAAGAGCTGGAGGCCAAAGTCACCGCTCACCTAGGGCGCTAGACAGGACTGCTCCGAGTGTTATCCTACAGTGGTCGAGTGTTGGTCATAAACCAGCTGGTGGCCGCAATGTTGTGGTACCGGTTGGTCACTTTGATCCCTCCTCCTGAGTTTGTTGCCAAGATTCAGAAGAAGCTCATCGACTTCTTCTAGGCCAAAGAGACACACTGGGTAACTGCTGCGGTCCTGAGTCTCCCACTTAGGGAGGGCGGTCAGGGGCTGGTGTGCGTTAGCACCCAGGTGGCGACTTTCCGCCATCAGACCCTGCAGCGATACCTGTACGTTGAGGATCCTCCTAGATGGTGGGCGTTGGCGACGTATTTCTTCCGCCGGCTGCACAGCCTGAACTACGACACGCAGCTCCTGTTTATCTCGTTGCCGGGCGGCCGCATGTCTTTACAGGAGCTGCCTGTCTTTTACCAGGATCTGATCAGGGTCTGGAATATGGTTGCCTCCTGCCGGTGCTCTCCCCTGTCGGGGGTAGCAGCCGCCCTGGAGGAGCCGCTGCTCAGGAATCCGTTCCTCCGCGGTGTTGGCTTCGGCCGCTCGCGGCTGACGGCCCTGGCCGGTAAGGTAACCAGAGTCAGGGACGTCCTGGATGGCGGAGGGGCGGGCTGGATGGCATCGGGGACACTGGCCACACAGATGTTCTTGTGGCGTGTCCGGGACGCGGCCGCCGCCATCCAGGTGTTGAAAGTGGCACTCAGCCCTGACTCCACTCAGGGTGTGGAGGAGGCTCAAGCATGTGGAGCTATCCCATCCGATCTGACCCCCATTCGGACGGAATTCCTCATTGGCGTCAGGCCTCGAAACCTCCCTCGGGGGGCTGTGCCTCACAACTAGAGCCGTCTCTCGGAAATTCCCTCCGTGCCATTTCACTCTGCGCGGAGGGATTTCCTGTATGGGCTGCTCCTGCACAGTCTCCACTTCCTCACCCTTGTCTCTCGTCCGGACACGCCCTGGCATACCATCCTGCCATCCGGCGGAGGCGGGGGTCCCCAGTGGAGGGCTCTCTACTCGGGGATCCTCCCGTGTGCCATTGGGGATCTGGGGTGGAGAGTGTTGCATGGAGCAGTCGCAACCAATAGACGGTTACGCCACTTCACGGACTCCCAGGCCGCCTGCAATTTCTGCGGCCTGGACAAGTCCGTTTTTCATTTGTTCACAGGGTGTGGGAGGCTGCAGCCCCCGTTTGACAATTTAAGGGGGCTGCTCCTCAAGTTCTGGCTGCACTTCAGTCCCACGCTCCTGATCTTTGGCCGCCTGGTGAGGAGGGGGGCGGGCAGGTGGGTGGACGTCCTCGTGGGCCTGCTCCTGGGCCTGTCCAAGGTGGCTATCCACAGGTCCAGGTTAGGCGTGGCCCATGGGGGCGGTCGCTCGGACTGTCTGCCTCTCTTCCGCGGAATTCTCCGCGCCCGGGTGGCCCTGGAGATGGAGCATGCGGTGTCCATCGGAACGCTTGAGGTTTTCCGCGACCAGTGGGCACCGCAGGGGCTGGAGTGCATCCTGGACCAGAATAATAACATTTTAATATGACACTTGTTTTGGTTTTTTTTGGTTAAAAAAAGAAGTTAGCTTTATTGGTGCTGGTACTTTGTTTTTTTATTGTATTAGCCACACATACATATTTTAAATAATTGTGACATTTCAGTAAAAGCTTTATTACATCATTTGCTATGGAAACTTAGAACTAAGATATACAATTTTAGATCATTGAGGTAAAGTACATTTTATTCAACCGACATTTTGAAAAATGAATGTAATGTGCTAGGAGACTGTTGTCAGGGACTACACTTCACAAAACTGGTGTTTTCAGAAATTTCCACTTAACCTTTTAGCAAAGTTTTTAGAGCAGGCTGTCTTTGACCATTCCAGGAACTTTAACTTCCCCAACACCATGACAATGCCTTTTTCATTACACTGAATTATATTAATAGAAAGTGAGTTATTAGTCTCAATCACAATAAATAGAAACACAATGATAGAACCATTTATTAGCGAAGTCTGCAGTCACAGTGTTTTGTAAAGTTTCCATAGCAACATAAAGCCAAGAATGAGAAAAGACTATTTTGTCTGTCGAACTTCATCCTTATGTAGGATAAATGGCCTTAAGCCATGTTGAACCCTAGCAAAACCAAATAATTAATACTAAACCTACTAGAAAGTTCAGACTGCACCCTTAGAACAAAGGACTCTTACAACCAACAGCTGGGTCCAATTAATGACTGCAGCTGGGTAGACATACATTATAAGTCTAGAGATGACCCAAGGCTTGCTGCATTGGTAGGGTAACATGAGCAATACCTGGGAGTAACCCAAAGGAAAGTCAGTTTTATCTGGTTGTTACAAATTCAAATACTTTCTCATGTTCAGTGGCATCAGTTGCTCCCGGAAGCATTCTGAGCATCTTACTTTTATGGGAGTTCATTCACACTGCTCTATAGTTACATGATAGTGTAATCTAGGTATGTAATAACAGCATTTCCTCATGACCTGGACCAGATAGTTGTGTTTTTTGCATACGTCCTTCCTTAAATCTGTCTGAGGAAGGACTGAGCAAACACGTGGTGAGATGAGGCCTGATATGATTTGATAAGTTGCTTTATTTCACAGTAAGGTGAACATACAGAATGGCTGTTACAATCAGACTCACTTAATTCAACAGTACAACTTAGCTTTGCATAATAATAAAAAATAAGGAATATGTCATTGCTTCCTTACATCAATGAGCTGTCTTAATTGACTTAAACAAGATAATTTCCACGTAGTCTCCCTTGCACTCCAACCTACTCACAGACTTTTGCTGCTTGATTGCCTCACAGCATTCTGCTTCAAAAAATTCCCTTGGCTGCCAGTATCTGTATGTTTTATCTCTTGCTGCTCAAAGCCAGAAAGGGAAGGCCTGCCAGGCTTCCTGCCAAGCGCCCGGGGCCAGCGACTCCCCAACACATTGGGTGTGCGCTGTTTATAGATTACTGAAGCGAGCTAGCAAATTGCTCATTATTTACATTCAATGCTGAAACAATGTCAAAGCTAGCTCATTAGCATTTTAACAATCTATCATGTCAGACCCCCTTTTTTAAATATGCATTAATATACCTATTGGAGTTGAAAGAAGGGGGTTAAAGATTTATTTGATCCCCTTTTAACCATTACTCCTTACATGGTTTACAGATTTACCACCACAATATTTTTACACCTACATCTCACAATAAAGCATCCATCTGCATTTTGAGCATTCCTAACATTTTTGACCCTGCTACTTTTTCCAAATCTTTATTTGAGTAAAGAAGTTCTTCCTAATTTATCTGTTTTAAATGTCTCTCTCTTTGTAAGTGCCTTCTCCACTTTGGAGGTTGGTGAGCGCTGCATTCCATGAGTGCTCTGGTTGACAATGCCAACTGTTGCAAGAAGCCACAATGTGACCAATGTTCTGAGCCACCTAAAACTGTCAAGGATGTGACTGACCCTGCCTCAGAATTGCTACTCTCGACAAAAAAAATGTTTTAGATTTGCTTTCATTTAAATTTATGTCCTTTGGCCTCACTTTTCAGAATTTACTATATCTCTATCATTTAATGTTAGCCGCCTTAACTGTGTAAGCCTAATCTGAATGTTATTTTTATTGATCAGCAGTAGCTTGACGTGTGCTAGTGGTATCATCATGGTGTGTTAAACTGACAAGGGACCTTGTATAATACATGTACAGTATGTTTGACAAATGAAGACTTTTGTTTTTAGGTGGAGTGTTTGACTCTCATTCCAGTGGGTCACAAGAGGGATTTCTGCTCTTTCAGTTTCAATAGTTTGTGGCCGATCCAAGGACAATTGTTAGACCAGGGGTGTGAAACTCAATTTACATGGTGGGCCTGATCCAGCATCCTGGCACTTGCCTTGGGCCACATACAGGAAAATAGTATGTTGGCCTTCATTGCAAGGGGGTTGGAGTATAAGAGTAAGGAGGTCTTACTGCAATTGTACAGGGCTTTGGTGATACCTCATCTGGAGTACTGAGTACAGTTTTGGTCTCCTTACCTAAGGAAGAATACACTTGCCTTAGAGTGGGTACAATGAAGGTTCACTAGATTGATTCCTGAGATGAGGGGGTTGTCCTCTGAGGAGAGATTGAGTAGAATGGGCTTATACTCTCTGGAGTTTAAAGAAATGAGAGGTGACCTCATTGAAACATATAAGATTCTGAGAGAGCTTGATAGGGTAGATGCTGAGATGCTGTTTCCCCTGGCTGGAGAGTCTAAAACTAAGAGGCATAGTCTCAGGATGAGGGGTCGGCCATTTGGGACAGAGACGAGGAGAAATTTCTTCATTCAGAGGGTTTTGAATCTTTGGAATTCCCTACCCCGGAGGGGTGTGGATGCTCAGTCATTGAGTATATTCATGAGTGAGATTGATAGATTTTTGGACTCTAAGGGAATCAAGGGATATGGGGATCGGGTGGGAAAGTGGAGTTGAGGTCGAAGATCAGCCATGATCTTATTGAATGGTGGAGCAGGATTGAAGGGGCTGTATGGCCTACTCCTGCTCCTATTTCTTATGTTCTTATGTAAAAGTTATTTGGGCACACCTGGGGTAGAAATTGGTATGTGTTTTGCCTGCTTTTTGGGCATAAAATGGATTCAATGTATACCAATTTGTGGACATGACATCTTGCACCTAATCTGCATGGCCATATTAGTCCGCGCTGTTTTTGGGCATCCCTGGCGGCTGCCTAAAATTAGTGTTGGATCAATTTAAATATACCAAGAAGGGTCCCGCACCTGTTTTAGGACCCTTCTGCAAAACGCATGAAAAACTAGGTGGAGCATGCGCCTTGGAAGCTCCGACTAGATTTTCCAGTTCTACAGCGGTCTAAACAGCGGTCCATAAAGGGACTGATGGAGACCGCTAAAGAAATGGTGGGGAAAGATTTTTTTACTTCCCTTTCTGTGGAGTGTGGAAGAGCAAGAGTGCTCCTCTCAACTCCACAGCACTACTATGGGCCGCTGCTGGCTGTGCTCGGCCCTCCTGCATCTCCTTCATGTATTGAAGCCTGTGATGCTCCCTGAGCGCAGTGAGAATCCTCAGTCTTCATCCCCTTGTTCCCCATTTGCCCACTAGTGGAAAGAATCTTTCACTGTTTGCCCACAATAAGGTCTCCAGGCTTCCTCACCCCATTCTTGGCAGCTCCTCTCTCAGCGCTGCTCCCAGTCACCACGTTGCTGCAGCTGCTATGCCTGGCTCTGCAGGAGATGCTGGGCCCCACCCACCCTATTACTCTCCTCTCTCCCCTCCCTGCCCAAGCCCAAATCCCCCTGACCCCCAGTCCCTAAGCTCCCTTTCTCCCCCAGACTGGGCCCCAATCTCCCGACCCCCATTCCAAAGTCTGTCTCTCTCCCCCAAGCCCACATCTCTGACCCGTATTTCCCCAGACTGCCTCTCTCCCCGAGCCCCTATTTCCTAGTCATTGACACGCCCCAACCCCAGAGCCACATCCTGATTCCCATATGCCAGGTTCCCTTTCTATCCCGAGCTCTCCAACACCAGTGCCTGGTCACCCCCTCCCCAACCGCCAGTCTTGTCATCCTCTCACTCACTCCCCCTGCCCCCCAGTCCCGATATCTGTCTCCCAACGCCCCCCTCCGCGTCCCAATCTCAGTCTCTCGACCCCCCCTCTCACCGCCCCCCCCTCAACCCACTTCCCCAGGTCCCAATCTCAGTCTCCCCAGCCTCACACTTCTCCATGTTCCTTCTCTCTCTCCCTTTGACCTTCCGATCACTTATAAGTGACTTCTGACTATTTGTGCCTGTGGGGGAGGGGGTGATGTCATGGAGTGGAGGGGTGACTTCACAGAGCTGGAGGGGGGTTGGGGGGATGGGGGTGGGGTGGTGAGGGCACTGCTGCAGTGTGAAGTATAAAAGCAGCAGTTCTCATGTCCCATCTCGTGACACAGCGCAACACTAAGCACAGGACACCGGGGGCCAGATTAATCTGCATCACGGGCTATAAGTTTAACACCTCTGTTCTAAACTCAATGGAACACGAGCCAAGTTTATGCAACCTATGCTCATAATTTAACCCTTTAATTCCAAGGCCAATATATTTTTGCTGAGATTCAGTGCCCAAAACTGAACGCAGTACTCCAGATGTGGTCTGACCAAAGCTTTGTACAATTGAAGCCATGATGTGGAGATGCCGGTGATGGACTGGGGTGTACAAATGTAAGGAATCTTACAACACCAGGTTGTAGTCCAACAGTTTTATTTGAAAATCACAAGCTTTCGGAGGCTTTCTCCTCACTCACCTGACGAAGGAGAAAGCCTCCGAAAGCTTGTGATTTTCAAATAAAACTGTTGGACTATAACCTGGTGTTGTAAGATTCCTTACATTTGTACAGTTGAAGCATCACTTTTGAATTCCAACCCCCTTGAGATAAAGACCAACATTCCATTAGCCTATTGCATAAATAAATGGTGGTGTACGAGCAGTTTGCAGTTTCTTGTAACTGTTCTCAGGATCTAGGAATAGCGAATATCATAGGTTGACCTCGGAAGTACGAATCGTCCCTTTAAAACGTTAAAGTATTTAATTCATAATGTTTGCATTTGCGTAGTCATTTTGCGGGATTATGTTACTGTAAGAGACACTTTTTATATAAAGAACGGACGTGGTAGCAGAAATCGAAGAATTGAATAAAAGCGTCCTGATCGATTTTTGCTGACTCTTACCTGCCTAAATATAGAAAAAAATTGTTCAGCGACTAACAGATTGTCAGTGGTTGTATTTTGAAGGGGAATTGCATAACACTAAAAGTACACTAGATGGCACAATTGTTTGCAGATGCAGCGTGTTACTGTGAAACTGACATTTCAATTTAATATTCCGCAAGTATTTTAAACATCAACCAATGTGTTCACAAGAACCAAAGACCGTTCATGTGCACTGTACAAAAGGATAAGTGGACTTTTTATACTGCTGAACTTCCTTACTCATTTGCTGAAACAGTATCTTGCACTGACCTAGTCTCGGTTAGCTTATACTCGTAGGTATATAATAGCAGCTACTTTCAGAGAGGCGTCAACAGGCAGCACCAAGATACACTGCACCGCTCTCAAACTGGTGACAAATAGAGCACCGGATATGCAAAGCCCTGGTAACTGGCTTCCCAATTCTGTTGAACTGTTATTTGTTAAAGAGTTGGAGGGACAGTTGGCTCGTCATTAACACTAAACACGTCAAGGCAGACCTGGGAACTAATATTTAAACAGTTTATGACAGTTGCTGTGACATGCCCATGTGAAGTTGAAATGTTGTCAGACCACCACCTAACTGCACCCCTCCCCCCCACAACATCTTTTTCCCCCACCAATTTTCTTCTCTTGCTGCAGTAGGTTCAACGGGCGCCCTATGGGATCTGTCAAAGTAACTATTCTTTATGTGTGTCCCACCGCCATCCCAACTGACATCTGCTAACTCAGCACAGATTGGGGACTTTCCTGCTATCTGTGATCCAGCAGTTCGCTGCCTTGACCAACTGTCTAATCAGGGACTGCAGTTATACTGTACATTTTGCTACAGTCAGCACTGCTTCAGAATTATGAACTTGTACCTGCCCTGCGAATCAATTAATTTAAAAAGCCAAACCGCGTTTCCCATATATTCACTTTGACTGAAGAAGAGGGGTCATGTATTAAATTATTCCAAGAAAATAGGAAAGCAAAATAATTGCATTATTGAAAATGGCATTTGTTATGAACTAATGACTGGGTATCCCCGGAATGGCATATTGAAACAATTTGCAACTACATTTTTCTATTTAACTAGAAGCCCAACAAAACTTAAAAATAGTGTGAAGATCTAGTAGTAATTAAACATTTACTTGAAAATGCGTTGTTCTTTTTGTATTTAGATTTGTTTTCTTTAGATTTTAATAACTTTTATTATGAATCTTATTCCACGCAGTTTAGAGCTGATGATCTGGCCGAGTTCTTGCGTCTCTTAATGGCCAACGTTACTTGGACCTACAGTGGGTTCTACGCACTCCAACCTCAGCACAATCTTCTTCATGGTTTTAGCCTTCTTTCAGAATATAGGCTTTGTCTGTCCACCATAAACCACTCTGGTTACTGACATAACGCCTCTTATCCTGAGCATACGAGGAATCGGATCCCTTCTTGTACTAGATAACTTTATTAACGTGTTTTACAACGTTATTTAACGTTTAAAAAAGTAAAATAGAAAATTGCTGGAAATACACAGCAGGCCAGAGTGTATCTGAAAAGGAACCACCTGATGAAAGGCTCCACCCATCTTTCTCTTTCCATTACTGACTGGCCAACTGTATATTTCAGTATTCGCAGTTCCCCCTCTCCTTTGAAAATTAAACTATTGTTAAAATTGGCTTTTAAATTGCACACATATAAAATAAAACGCCGTCCTGGCGGTGCTAGGTTATACTCCAAAAGCTCCTATTAAAATGGTTGGCAGATACTGCGGCTAATTGGAACCGTGTTACTGTTCCCAGTCAGTGAGGTAATGAGACTTTTGCAAATGATTTGCGAACCAATCTGTCACTGACACAGGATCGGTGAATTACATCATTGCAGGCAGCAGAGCCAAAATATGTACGTGTAACTAAAAACTTTTTTTTTAAAAAAAGCATAAATATTTATAATGGGGACTTAGATTGACTTAATTTGCCGCATGTCATGATACCATGGCTGGTATTTGCTAACTGTTAAACTTTTGCACACATTCCAATTAAACAGTAAAGACCCCTGCGCGTATTGGGCGGGGGAAGAGACCTGTTTCCATGGAGTTGACCCGCTACAAAAGTGGTCAGGATATAAACAGAAGCTCTAGGAGGGCTTCGTGGAAAAATTGACAAGTGGAAGCCACTAGATCTGCACGGGCAGGAATAATATTGGTGCAAATAACCCCCCCCCCCCCAAAAAAAAACACGATATACAGGGTGTTTCTGCCTCGGGGGTGCATATTTGATGAGTTTGCCCTGTTAGCACAAAGCGGCCAGCTGCAAAGTCCACTTAACCAGGTGGATCGCTGTCGACCCGCAGCTGCAGACAAGAGTCAGGTACTACTGGGAGCAGAAGGGACTTCTGGTCCGTCTAGAGGCGGAGGGAGCGAGTCACGCATGTGGGATGGAATTCGGCAGAGCTGAAATCAACCAGAGCGGACCAGGGTTCCACCTGAAACTGACGGGGAGAGGGAATTAAAAGGGGGGGAGGGAGGAGGACTGGTTATTAATCGGAGAGATATGGCGGATCAAAGCAACATCCAGTCGGCTGCCAGTAAGAGCATTCGCCCCTTTCGGTCCAGCGAGGACTATCTGTACGCCATGAAGGAGGACTTGGCCGAGTGGCTCAACGCTCTGTACGATCTGGATGTCCACGTCGACATTTTTATGGAAACGCTGGAGACGGGATGTGCCCTGTGCCAACACGCCAACAACGTCAACCAAACTGCCCTGGAGTTCGAGCAGAAGTCTCCCCAGGCGGCCGAGAGGGTGAAGATCCCCCGCACCGAGGTGACTTTCGCCTCCAAGAACGTGTCCCCCGGCTCCTTCATCGCCCGCGACAACGTCTCCAATTTCATCGACTGGTGCCGGCACGACCTGGGCATTCGGGACGCCCTCATGTTCGAGACCAACGACCTGGTGCTCCGGAAGAATGAGAAAAACTTCGTGCTGTGCCTGCTGGAAGTGGCCAGGCGAGGGTCCAAGTTCGGTATGTTGGCCCCCATGCTGATCCAGATGGAGGAGGAGATCGACGAAGAAATCCGGGACGCAATGGAGGAACCGCCCGACGAGGAGGCTTTCCGCCCCAGAGCCCAGAGGAGGCTGTGTGACTTCAAAAATCTGGACGCCATGGTAAGTAATTCTGAGTGTTGTGTGGAGTCATTAACAAGAACAGTCCTATACTCCCATTCGGCTGGAGAGGGGCCTGTAACTTGTGCCAGTGTTTAGAGTTCACAGTTCACCCAGTGGCACTCTATATTGACATTTTGGTTGCATGCACCTACAAAATAGTATCGATATTTCATTGTAAAATCTCCCATTTAAGGGTATATACATTATAAAGTGCTGCCAGTTTCAATATATACACCTAACACAATACTGACACTGTACTGTGTAACTGAGGTGCTGTGTTTTGTACTGTGTATAACACATCTAGCACAACATCACTGTTC
The DNA here is from genome assembly GCF_035084215.1 of Heptranchias perlo. Lineage (NCBI taxonomy): Eukaryota > Metazoa > Chordata > Chondrichthyes > Hexanchiformes > Hexanchidae > Heptranchias > Heptranchias perlo. The sequence goes on from NC_090349.1 coordinate 29,563,687, forward strand.
CTGTCTATTTTTATAGCGTGTATATATTTAAGGTATCATGTTAGTTTGAGTCAGACAACATGTATATTATTTTTAATGTGCATATATTCTAACGTGCATATATACATGTGTATAATTTGTTTCAGACATGTATATTTGATTTTCATCAGTGTTAGTGATTATATCTTAGACTACAATTATACTACACTGAAGCCAGTATCCAGCCAAATCTGAGTTATTTTGTGGCAAATTGCTCTACCTACTAAGCTCAGTGTATGAGTGCTTACATGTGCATAGAACTTTGCTCTCCCTGCAGCTGTTTGTTTAACGTTGGAGCATGGACACTGTGCAATATAACTGCAGAAGGGAGTGCCTAAGCTATTTTTAAATCCTGGTTTCACACCAGACTGCAGTTATACATCACAGTGCCAAGCTGAAGCAATGGGAGAGTCTCTCCAAGAAGCCATCTCCCATTGGTTTCCTTTTGTGGATTCTAGAGTCTGATCAAGACCTGACTTTGGAATGATGCTGCTGCTGCTTTCTATTGATCAGCACCTGAATTCAATGTGAAAGTGATCTTCTAATTGAAGCCCAAGGCACAGGATTAAGTTGCTGCTTTCTTTCTTTTTTTGTTAGCTATTTCATTTCAAACATTTTTCTTGAACCTATACTGAGTAACTCTTAACGTATGTCGAGGAGTAACAGCAAATGCACTGGAGTGTCTATAAACGTAGTGACAGATCTCAGGCCTCAGGCGACAGAAAGAAAGAACTTACATTTATATAGTGCCTTTCACAACCAAGAAGTCCCAAAGTGCTTTACAGCCAATGAAGTACTTTTGAAGTGTAGTCACTTTAGTAATGGAGACATTCATAAACCACCCAAGTTTCACCTTTCTCGTTTACATCATTTGAACCTTTTATGTTTTACAGCCTTCTAACTCACTCCAAAGAAATATACCTTTTATTTTTATCCAAGTTTTAAAGAAAACTTGTCATAATATGACATTTTAAGTACTCCATTGTGACTATGGAGCTGTGAGGAACTCCTGGTACCTGCTATCCACTTAACAAGGGCTCAAACCAGTACTTGTCAGTTGTCAAATGATTAACCAGTGCCTATCTTTTTGGAGGCAGGGAGGAGGGGAATGGTAAGTGAGCTTTCTTTCGGGTTGAGGTGGCTCAAGATGACATGTCCAGTGGTCTGAAGTTTGGAGCAAAGTCTACCCTCTGTGGCAAAGTTAGTAATTTGATACCTGAAGAAGCAGGACTGCATTATTCCAGGGTACTGGTAATGATTGACCAGTCAGCCTGGCTTGTTAATGGATCCTGGAGAGGTAGACATGTCTGAGGACTGGGATTCCACCTGCTCAGCTCCAGATAATCCAGTAAACCAATGCCCTAACTGGTAAATGGTTCCAGCTGGTCAAACAATGGTAAGTTTATCAGGGCCCTGTTCTAATAAGCTGCTTGGTTTCAGCTGGTTGAACTCCAGCGATAACTATGCTTATGCTTTTTGGGGGGGGTGGTGGTGGTGAGGGTGCCAATAAGCATTGGCTCCTTTAGACATGAGCAAGTGGGGTGTTGTGTCCCTATGGAGAGAGAATGTGCAGATTTCTCTTGGTGGCTTGGCTTGGTGACCCTTAAATGTAGTGAAGAGGGTCTTCACATGGCAGACACGCAGCTGAAAAATAAATTGTGAATATGCTAAAAATATATAATGGATAACATAAAGTCAAACACATTTACAAACTAGTAAAAATATTATCACAAAACCAGTCCCAATTTTTACAGACTTGATGTAACCATGAAGGACTATCTGCTTTGGTCCACTCAGGAACCAATTGAAATGTGATCGGAATTTGAATAACTAGGAATTTGCAGGTATTTGGCTTATTGGATTTGCATATTTATTGTTGAGTGCTGGAGTTTGGATCCAGTAGAACATATGCCATGTGGAGAACTGACATCTCCAGGATAATAGCCTAGTCATATACCTGGTTATACTGCAGTTTTTGCATTAATAAACAAAACTACAGTATTGCTAGGGTGTGAAGTTAATCTGAAAATGCATTGAATTATGGCAAGCAGCATGAAACCTAGTCGAGGAGGTAGATTCATTTCATTTGACACAGTGCAGGCTGCAGAATAACTGCTGTGAAACCAACATGAAAAAGTTCTGTGGCAAGTTAATACCTCTCAACCAATAGTCTCAGTACCCCTTGGCTAGGTAGGGGAATGTAAGCCAGAGTTTCCCCTCCAGATCGCTGTGTAGCCATCCCTGCTGGAAGCGTGTGGGTGTGGAGATCGTTTGGGGACATGGAAGGCCTAACTGTGATATTCTAGGTCAAATAGCCTGTCAAGACTCACTGTTTAAGCATTAAAGAATGGCCACTTGATTGAGGTACTAGAGGGCAGCCAGTGCCTGTGTGTCGTGTCCCAGTAAGGAGTGAGTACCTTTTAGGAGGGGTGGGAAGAAAATCAGTGGAAATGGGGAGGAGGAAAAAATTCAGCAGTACAACTGAACCATACGGGAAGTGATATTTTAGAATGCGTATCTGTTACAAAGCTGATATTGAGCCCAGCCAGTATCTATGCCACTGGGTTTTTCTCAATGCTTGCAGTACTAGCAGTATAGAGGCTTTAGTGTATAATTATAGGAGGCTAATCACAGTTAAGGATATAATCTAGTTATCTAGTTAGTGTAGCTGGAGCTACACTATCGGTTTGAATTGGGTTGCAGTGCAAATCAGTTTGCCTTTATTACATTTTGTTTACAAAATTGTTTCACTGAAGGGTATTTCCATGCAATCGTGGGGAAAAAAAAGTTCGAGTTTATATTCAGAAGTTGAACTAAAACTGCAACTGTGCAGGGTTGACAAGCACTCGTGTTTGAGCAGTGGGCCAGTTCCTGTAGCTGTATATATGGGAGTTTCTGGTTCCCTTTACTCTCTCTCTATGGCAAAGGAACCAGAGGGGAGATGAGAATTGTTTTTACGCAGCGAGTTGTTATGATCTGGAATGCACTGCCTGAAAAGTTGGTGGAAGCAGATTCAATAGCAATTTTCAAAAGGGAATTGGCTAAATACTTGAAAAGGAAAAATTTGCAGGGCTATGGGGAAAGAGCAGGGGAGTGGGACTAATTGGATAGCTCTTTCAAAGAACCAACACAGGCATGATGGGCCAAATGGCCTCCTGTGCTGTATGATTCTATGTTACTTAATATTGAACTCTCAATAATCATATCATCATACAATTTCAAAGAATGAAAAGGTTAATAATGGAGCCTCACGCAACAACCACAGAAAATAAGAAGTTTGCAGATTAAAACACAGCCATCATGTAATCTTTTGCATGTCTATACGGAAACATTCCTGTTTGGATCTGAGGCAAATGACGCTGATTAAGTAATGTGCACCAAATACTGCAAATTGGATCATAACTTGTAACTGGAAAAGAGAAGGAACTGAAAATATCAATCATTTTCTGCATCCTTAAATGATGGACATCCGCAGTCTCATTGCATAGGAATCACTTTGAATAGTTAATACACCAATGAGGATTTGCCTTTATAGATTGAGGTAATGTGCCTATTGTGCAAGTCATTTAGTTCTCAGAAATTCCTGGTAATTCCCACAGGATTGCCTTTTACCCACACAGGAAACTGAGGCTAGGTAAAGTGAGGCTTCAGATAGATTACGCCGATCAACCCTTTCAGACTAAATGCTGTGCAATTTAAAATTCTCGCTCATCTCTAGTACACTTTCTGCAGAGTTTTTGAAATCTAGACGGCTATTGAATAATTTAGGAAACGATTATATAAATCACAATTTAAATTGTAAAGACTTCTAGTTCAGTTATGCTACACAGATTGTGTTTTGCATCAACACAAATTGTGGTGCCATTAAAGTCATCTAAAGTACAAGAGATGTGAGATCACCTCCAGGTGGTAGTTCCACTCCACTTTGGCTTCACTCCAGATGTAGTGCAACTGTAGCTAATGAAGAGCAAAGTTTTTTACTTGCCTATCTTCCTGAGCCTCCTGGAGCCTAGTTTTTTTTTTAGGGGTGGCATCCTATTGTAAACAATGATAGTTAGCATGCTGTGGGAATCCGACTTTTCGTTTCTCCATCTTAACAACTTTCTCTCTGAAAGTGCTGATTCTTCCTGGGGTATAGTTCCATGGATTGAACAACCTTCTTCATCGCAACCTATCTTATGAGCTGCCCAGTAGAATGCCCATTCTTTTGTGAGGCCAAAGAGTGAGCATTGGCAGACTATTTGATCCTTAAGGGGATGAGAGAGTCTGATCCTGTCTACACATACATACATACACTAACACTCTTCAGTAGGATCACTGGTTAATGATCAGACATGGGAACACTGATTTTTATTTTTTTCATCGCCCTCATTTTGACCAGCATTGTAATTGCAGTCGACTCCTTATTCAAATTCATTTTTTTCTTTTTTAAAAAAAAGATGAATTATTCAGTCATTTGCATTTGGTAAATAATATAGGAAAGTAGGAATTTAGTAGTAAAAAAAAATGTAAGTGTTAGATAATTTGAATTAGGTGACTGAGTTAATGGTAGACTGTATTTACAAATCACAGAATTACAAGAGGGTTACGGTCAGCTCCTCGAGTGTCCCATTGCTGGCCATAACGCACTCTATTTCTAAGACTTTGTTTTCAACCAAAAAGGAATACATTTTAATTATTTTTCTAATTTTGTTTTAAACAAGAAGAAAATTAGGAAGCTGTCTGGTGAGTCCCATTTGATCATTATGCAATGGTATCCTAATGGAAGTCTGGTTATTTTTCCACATACACTAGTGCCATAGAAATAACTGAAGAGGAAGAAGAATGTTGATTGATTTTTGTTGTTTTGCTGAATGCTTACAGTTTGTTCTTGCCAAAGCTAAATTTGAAATGCTGCCAAAGAGGCTTTTTATCCCAAGGATCAATAAGCGTCGAGAGATTTGTGACGTAGGAATCCGACACTTTGCTAAATTAGCTTTAAAAAGCAGTAACACCAATGTGAATGCATTAGCATTTGGGTAACTTTATTCATTAATGACCACAATAAGAATAGGAGAGTAGGGTGATATAAAGTTCAATCAAGCATGCAGCAATTTACATAGTTAACAATATAAAATCAGTTGCGTCGCAGTTACAGGTGCAAAATGTGATGCATTTTTAGGTGTGATTTGCAACTCCAAGTTATATTGTCTGTTTACACTAATGTTTGTAAACAATTTTACAACACCAAGTTATAGTCCAACAAATTTATTTTAAATTCCACAAGCTTTCGGAGGCTTCCTCCTTCCTCAGGTGAATGGTGTGGAAATGAAATTTTCGAAATTTGGCTACCATCTACACTAATGTTAAGAGAGGGAAACAAGATCTCTGAGCATGCATGTTCAAATCCTTGCACCGAACTCTTACTGGCCTCATGTGCTGTTCAAATTTCTAATGTTAGAAAATCTGTTGTCTTCTGTTTTTAAAACTATAAAGGTGGCACATTGCCCCACCTCTTAGAAGTTTATAGCCAGCTCTGCAGCAACACAACATAACCAGGCCAATAGGCTGCAGTTATACTGTAGCTATAATACCGGTCACAGCCAGCAGTACCTTATTGCTACTAGTTGGTTGTGAATGTAAGTGTAAAAGCCAGGAAAAAGCTCTGCATGGTTCTTAGTGGTACGTTATTGAGCGGAGGCAAGAAAATGTATTGAGCGGAAGCAAGTAAACATTTAAATAAACTCAGTGTGTCTAAGTTTATAAAGTGTCCAGGAGTTCCAATGGAGCTATACCCTGTGCATTGTTGTGCTGAGACTGAGAGATGGCCTGGTCCAGGGAGTCTCATGGTTTTCCTTCCCACCCACCCCATGCCCCTGCTTCTTTGAATCAGGGCATTACCCCAGTGTCACTTTCATGTCTCTGTACAATGACACTAAAGTATCAATATTATTGGACCTGTAGTCTTTGTTTTTGCATTTCTTTCAGGTACTTTTTAATCTTGTGTTTTGTTTCAAACTTTCAATGAACAACAAATTCATTACGTGATTTCTGCTACAAAATTGGTCTCTGGTCAAGTCAACTTTTACCTTACTGAGACCAAGTAAAATATGTAGCTAAGTTTCAATTAAATATGCTTCTTGATGTATGTAGAACAGTGAGGATTAATCAAGTGATTTGTGCTGATTGATTTTTGTCCTCATTCCCATGTGTCCTGCTGACAATCAGACACTACAGGGAATGTTCATAATTATTTGAATAGGTTGGGTGTTCGTTATTTTTAGCGACACGGTAGACATGAGTATAAAGCAAGGAGAACGGTTTTATCCAATGTGTCACTTTTATGCTATAAATAGAAAACATTGGAAAATGTACTCTTGTCAGTATACCACCTTAAATCAATATTTAATATATCTAATGACAGGTGTTCTAGATAGTGGTCATTGCTCTATTATACAACTTATCAAACACACAAACATGGCAACCAAATTGTGTCATTTTGGAATACAGTATGAGTAATTTGACTCATGATACGTGGTAAATGTATCATGCTTGGGAGGAACGGGTGACTTTGGACCTATGATTTCCAAAGCTTTCCACCACTGGGGTTTTCCTCACCTCGTGCTTGAGCCTGCTGTAGATTAATTGATAGAGATTGATTGCTCCGATTAATGGACAATTCCATTATCATTGTATCATGTGACTACCAGGATGGTAGAAGGTGAACTGGATGGACCTTTGTCTTTTCTTGTCTCGCAATTCCTTTCTTCCTATGTTCTTAAATGCTTTTGATTGCCCCAGAAATTTCAATAGCAGTTGAATTATTTATTGTAAGTTTAAAACTTTTCTGAGTTTGCATCTGGCCTATGTTCATTCCGAGAAAAGATTCTTTGAGGATGTTGGATGATGGTGCCTGAGAGCAGACATCTAATCTGGTCACTTAAGCTGTAAATTGCCCTCACTCTCTGCATTTATTCTGTATCAGCAACGTGGTCGATACTAAATGATTGAAATGGTTCTGTACAGATCCATTTAATGTTGGAAGGAGCCCAGCAGAATTAACTGCAGCAACAGGTATTTTTGAAGGCCTCCCAAATGGCTTATGTGCTATTCAGTGTGTAACTGAGCTATAAAAGACCAGGAAGATCCCAGATTTGGTCCCTCATCTGCACTGGGATAGCTAAATAGCAGTTGAGGTGCTACACTTGGCCTGAGTATACCTGGGCTAGGGAAGGGAAAAATCAGCTGTTTCCCACTTCTGTTTGTTATCCAGTGGTTAGTGTGCATGGATGGAGATTGAGTGAGGACCTGATTGGGTGATGCTCTTCACAGATATATAGACTGTTGACGTTTAATGCCTAGGTTCACAGAAATGTAAAACAACCACTTGGGCGAGACACTGGAAGGTAGGTGGTGGCTGCACACCGCGCCCCAGTATGAGTCAGATAAAACGGGTAAGGAGGAGAGAAAATGAGAAATTTTCAAGTAAATTTCTACTTTTCACATTTGTATTTTTGATTACATTTTTAAAGGCAATAAACAGCATACATTTCAGGAGCATATCCCAGCAGATAGGGATGTAGAGGCAGTTACACCAACATTTATTTGCCTGAACCTGACATCCTTACAAGTTAATTATAATCCTTTTTTATGGCACTGCAGGAAGTAAAATACGATTTAAACCAGTCATAAGAATCAGAATTATAGCCTGCAATAAGAACATAAGAACATAAGAAATAGGAGCAGGAGTAGGCCAATCGGCCTTTCGAGCCTGCTCCGCCATTCAATAAGATCATGGCTGATCTGATCCTAACCTCAAATCTAAATTCATGTCCAATTTCCTGCCCGCTCCCCGTAACCCCTAATTCCCTTTACTTCTAGGAAACTGTCGATTTCTGTTTTAAATTTATTTAACGATGTAGCTTCCACAGCTTCCTGGGGCAGCAAATTCCACAGACCTACTACCCTCTGAGTGAAGAAGTTTCTCATCATCTCAGTTTTGAAAGAGCAGCCCCTTATTCTAAGATTATGCCCCCTAGTTCTAGTTTCACCCATCCTTGGGAACATCCTTACCGCATCCACCCGATCAAGCCCCTTCACAATCTTATATGTTTCAATAAGATCGCCTCTCATTCTTCTGAACTCCAATGAGTAGAGTCCCAATCTACTCAACCTCTCCTCATATGTCCACTCCTGAGATCTGAGATTTATTTTTACTTTTGGCTGTGAAAATCAGACACTATGCAACCAAAAATAAAATATAAATGCTTTGTAGTCTGTGTGTTATTGCTCTAAATAATTGTCAACGGTCTGATGGGCGTTATTTTATCAACAGCTAGTGTATGAATGAAAGGAAATTCATGTGCTGGTGAATTTTAATAATTTACAACTCAAGTTACGTTGATGCAGCAGCACGTCAGTGTCCAACGAGTCCTCAGTCTATGCTGGGAGGCGGTGTGAAATGGAGGCCTAGTAGTACTGGGATTACTAGTACTAATACCAATATTAGGATTATTCTTTATGGTTCCTGTTAAATTTAGCAGTTTTAAAAAAAATATACATGAGTACAGTATCTGATTCGTGAATGACCTGAAAGTCAATTCTATCTGCCATGTATTTAGATGAGACAATATGTTTAGCATTTAAATTTTGTCATTATTGAACATTTTAAGTTCTGAAATAAAGGAGGGAGATATTGGTAAAGGATCAACAAATAAGAACAAGTGCTGCTGAAGCAACAAACATTGAGGCAATGATCTTGTAAATGAGAGGTTTAGTTAAATATTGTTTGGAACTCTTTTCCAAAACCAGAGACAGTCATGCAGGGCCACTTTTTTTGAATATCCTTGGAACTGGCAGAGGCCATAGAGAAGGTTGGTCACCTGCCATTTTGGGTGAGTGTGGTGCATGGCATGGGGAGTGAGACAAAAATGACATTGCTGTCCAAGACTTAGTGTGGTATGGTCGTCTTTAATTCTGACACGTGTTTAAAAACATCAGCTTCACTCACAGAAATCATGTCGCAACTTGATTGTTGCCAGGCAGTTACTTGAGAAAGTAGATAAGCCACACAATTCAAATAGAAACATACGGGGGGCAATTTTCATGTCTCAAATGCACCATTTGTGCTTAAAAATGGGTCGGTATTGAGACCAAAGTTGTGTGAGGCACAGAACCAGCTGGTTGTCTGCCCATTCCAATTTTCAAGTGATCCTCCATTTAGGCAGCCAGAGTTCTTCCGGAAACAAGTGGGAGCCTAATGAATATATTATATTCAAAACTCCCGATGGCATCTAGTCTCTGCCTGCAATGCTACAGCTAGTACTGATTCTGCCCACAAACCATAAGTCGGAAGGCAGCCATTTCTGGTGACTTTCAAAGGAATCCTCAGCTGTACTCCGGTGAAACACTGGAAAGTTTTAGGAGACAATTTGCTTGTATTACATTGTGATTTTTTTTTTGCTACTTAGATGAATTCCACTCTGACAAGAGGGGAGAGGAGGAAGGTGCAAACAGTTGCAGAGATCAAATAAAAGGAGGCATGCTCGCAGGAATCCTTTCCCTCCTGAAAGAGTACATAGACGCAGCTCAACATACCTGCAATTCTCTGAGGAGCAGTGCATAAGGGGGCCGTGCTTCTCTAGGGAGGCTGTCGCAGAGATGTGTCATCTCCTGCAACCGACTGCCACAGCTAGCACTAGTCAAGGTTAACACTGCCACCGTTAGCCTGTTGCAGTCAAGGTTGCTGCAGCCCTGAACTTTTGTCTCCAGCAACTTCTAGGTTGCCACAGGGGAAATCAGTAACACCAGTCAGTCAGCATGAAGCAGGTGACTGATGCTATATTTGCTAGAGTAAACACTTTCATCAATTTCCTCGCGAACTAGGGCTATCCCCTGCACACTTGGCTCATGATTATATAAAAAGAGCGAAGGGGGTAAAGATTCCCCATCATCCTGCTGTGCATGGCCTCCAGTCTGATCATCTCCAATGTAACGGGCTTTCTCTCTGCCATTGATATCGATGTTGGTCTCTTCCATTCATGTCAGGATCTGCGTAGAAGCAGGATCCTCTCCTGTTCTTGTACCCCTGCCTTCTGTTGGCTGCCAGCTTGTCCTGCAGGAAGAAAGGAAGTGGGTTAGTCTGTGCCCTATTGAAGTGTTTTCAAGATGCATGAGGCAGCTAAGCAGGATGACAGGAAGCAGCAGCAAGTGTAACCAAGAGAGGGGAGTAGTGGGTTTTGAAGGTGTGAATGCAAGTAGATGGGGGTGTGATTAGAGGAGAGGTATGGAAAGTTGGGGGAGGGAATGATTGATGGTGTTGGGGCTAAATAGTGCTTCAGGGCTGTACAGGGTGAAGGGAAGTCTTGCCTTCTCAGTTCTGGTGAGGTCATTAAGTTTTTCCTGCAGCTAGGTTCTGGGAACAATGCTTGTGGCATTTGCATGCACTGTCACCTTTCTCCATTGCTGCTTGAGAAATTTATCTGGGCATCCATCAGAGAGGAAGAGACCCTCCTTCCTGCTGCTGATTTGGTCTATGAGCATCTCCATCACCGCATCAGAGAACTTGGGGGCCCTGGTTGAAGTCATGCTGCCTGGTGTTCTAGAACATCTCTGCCCACTATCCACTGCCTTTAAGTAGCAGTCACCCTGCCAGACTTCAGCCCGCCCAATTAGCAGGCTGCCTATAGGGAACGTGATTAGAGCTGGCAGCTCACCGACTGCATTTCAATTAGGCCTGGCCATAAAATGCTGACTCCATTGGATGGCGGAGTGCAGGCCGCACCCACTACCTGCCCGACGTACGCCACATACGCAAATCGCCCCACTGTATGATTTTTCAGAAATGTGTCGGGCACCTTTTTTGAATTTATCAAGACCGTTATTTAAATTCTGTTTGACGCTGGGTACTGTTGAGAGAGATCTATCAGCCTGCCCTTTTCCAATCACTGAAACTATCTTGGGCACACTGTGAAACTTAGCTAGATAGCAGGGCAAGTGGAAAAACTCCTGAGGACCTCAGGCTAACCTGTGGGCCTGGTCTTTAATATTGCAGCCAAAAATATCCAGAGGAAAAGAAACCCAAAAATGTAACCGGGAGATTCAGTAAGGGGCACAAGGAGTGCATGTGCACGTGTGTACATGGTGGAAAAAGTTTACCGTCACTTTTATCCAAACTCAATTAAATTTCCATTATGCTTTCAGTGTACGCAGATCTTCTCCTTTTTGAATCAACTGCCACAATAAACTGGCCAACCGTTTGGCGGATGTAAGATTGAAAAGAAGTAGGAGATTTTATCTTTGAAAATCAGTTCAAAGAAGGGGAGAGGTCATAATTGGCCTCTGATTATACTAAATTTTTTTTGTGTATTTCTGGTAGAGTGTTCTAAAGTAGAATTAAAAATAAAGGACCTAGGAGAGCTTTTCATCTGAGTGAGCCTATTTTCTTCTACCCCCCCGCCCCCCCCCCCCCCATCTTTCCTAAAGATGTTGACTCATGCTGGGATCTGATTTCTTGGTACCTCACCCAAGTGCTGTCCTTTTGAAGTATTAATTCGCAATGAAAATCAAGCCTGAGGATTGTCTGGAAGCTGTGTTTGTAGAATGGCTGGGTACGGCATTGTACAAAAAGCTCTGAAGCAAAAGATCCAGCTTTAGCTAATGCCACATCTACAGAACATGCTTTGGTTCAAGTCAGAACTAAAATAGATTTATCAGCTCTTCGAGGATTAGAGGACAGCTGACCACAAAATAGGATTAAAAAGCTTGTAAACTCACTATTCAGGGAGGAAAAATGCAACGATTCATCCCAGGCTGCGGGTGTGCTGGAAATTACGTAGCAGAGGTTATTGTTCTATTCAAACAGAATAAAACGCATCTGATCTAACAGAATAGTCAGTCACCAAACCGGGAAACAGAATTGTATCACATTCGCACTGTCAAAAATAGTTTGCGAACTTGAAGGAGCCTTCTAATCACATAATCAGTAATAGACAACCAGGACTTAGTATTATCAAACTGTTGTTGGATTTTAAACCATTCTCTCAAAGTTGAATGCTGCTTTTACTCTGTCTGCATTACTCATAAACTGTTCTTGGTAGTTCTAACAATATTTCAATTGCACGTTTTTACTCTTAAGAAAAATGAACAGTTAAGTACTGTTATTTAAAGCAACACAGCATTTTAATTAAGTTCATTTTTAAATAAAAATAGGTTTCTAATTCTGTACAGTACTGGCATAATGAAATTAAATTGGCAGTGAAGGAATCATACACTACAATAACAATATAGTATTGTGTTATTGATAAAATGCAGGCCACAGTGTCCCTAACCATACACTAGTGTTGTGCAATAATCATTAATATCCATACAATGCAATGACTGTATAGTACTGGTAAAGAAACCATGTTAGGATCATAGAATGTTACAGCACAGAAACTAGCCATTCGGTCCATCAAGTCTGCACTTTTATCTACAGGAACCATGTAGTTTAATCCCACGCTCCTGCTGGCTCCCTATACCTTTTAATAGTTGTATTTTTCAAGCAACTATGTAATTACCTTTTTTTTAAAAAAAGAATTTATGAACTTTCAAAAACAAATTGTGGCAGAGAATTCTACGTCTTCATCCTCTTTGTAAAGATGTTTCCTAACTTTCCCTTTTAATTATTTTTGTAATTATCTTAAATCTCTTGTTACTGTCTCAACGACATAATGCCATAACTTCTCTAGTCTCTCCATGACTAACCCCTGCATCATTGGCAACAGCCTAGTACATCTACACTCCACCTTTTCCATTGCTTTTATATCATTTTGAAAATCTATATATACTACATGCTCTTCTCTCTGTTATTTCTTCTTCAAAGAATTCCATCAGGTTGGTCAAGTATAACCTGTCTTTTACATATCTCTGCTGTCTGGCCCTGATCTCTCTCTTTTCTACCAAATGCTTAGTTATTTCATCCCATATTATAGATTCCAGTAGTTTGCCAACAACTGAAATAATACCAACTGGCCTATGATTTCCTGGCTTGGTGAGTCACACTAGCTCCCTTCCAGTCCCCTGGTATAACTTTAGTTTACACAGAATTTTGAAAAAATTATAACTAGAACCTCCACTGTTCCCAAGCTTCCTTTGGGATCCTCTAATGTAAACCACCAAGTCTGTGACTTGCCTTCCTTAAATTTCAGTAACTTCCTTAAAACCATCTCTCTTTGAATAGTAACCTCTAGTCCTACAGGTTCAATACCCACCTTCTCTGAAAACAGAGGCAAAGAACCCGTTCAGTATTTCTGCCATTCTCTCACTCTCCACTATAAAGCTGCACACCACATCTCACAGCAGCCCTACCTCTACCATGACTATCCTCTTACACCATTAATATGTCTATAGAAAGCCTTTGTATTCCCCTTTACATTTTTGTTCATTTTTTTTTCTTGTAAACCTTAACCTTTTCTAATCTCCCTTTTTATAGCTTTCCTATATATTGTTTTTTCCATTATATGCCCAGTATGCACTAAATGTTTCTCTTTTTTAGTTTTAGATTTGACCTAAACTCCCTATTCATCCATGGAACCCCAGCCATCAATGCAATCCCTTTTTTTTCTTTATTAGAATATACTTGATTTGTACCCTTTCCATCTCCTGTTTAAATACTTCCCATTACTGATGCTATGCACAGTTCTATTTGTCAATTCTCATTCCAATTAATGTAGTCAAGATTTCTTTTTATCTTGCGATAAATCTTTTTTTCAGTTAAGTATTCCTGTCCTGGACTTTCTTCCCTTTTTTCTATCCTTACACTGTGGTATAAAGGCCGTGTGATCATCATTTGATTTTGAATAATAACCATATCTGTATGTATGGAATAGCACAAACTGGAGCATGTTACAAAGCAGTAACACATCAAGGGTTTGAGGCAACTTATGGCATCTCGATTTGAGGTGTGTTCTGTTCTTGAAGTATGTGATTATAATGTGTGGAGTTCACAAATATTGGTTCATTCTGGTGTTGTCATTTTGAGGATGAAAATCTGCAGGGAGGGCACATTCTGTATAAGTACCAAGGTGCACTTGCCCAGGACCTCTGCTGCTGACATCACCAAAGTTCACAGGGTCATGTTCTTTATTATGGCAGGTTACCTGCACCACAGAGGTGCTTCTAGGATGCTTGCTTGCCATGCGAAGTATAATAGTAAAGTGGCCTCTTCAGGAGTCCAGTCCACAATCCTAGCCTGGTCTCCCAGGTGGTCCCCACTTCGCCTGTTCGGTGGTTAGGTATGCCTGTCTTTACTTACAGCAGGTTCCTCTGAGGGATGGGGACATAGGAACCCCTACACTGTGAGACCCTGCCACTGGTCATGTGCCCCCACCTCCCTTACCTCATTTAGGGCAGGTGGAAACTCTACCCGGAACAGCCACCCCCATGCAAGGCCGGGACTCTGCATATGAGTCGACCTAATTTCTAGCCCATCCAGTCGCTCCCACCAAAATTACAATGAGATTACATCAAAGGAGCTGCAGATTTTTGGTCCGTGTTTTTTTTTTTGTGTTGGGTGTCATGACGGACAATAACTGATGCCAACCTTGCATGTCTGGAGTGATATTGTGCCACCTGATTGGAACTTGCAGTCATAATCGGGTTTTATTTCATTGCATTGTTAGAAAACTAGCATATCTTGAGTATAGTATTTTTAGTGGTGACCATATAATATCAGTGTAAACCAGAGAATGGCTATCCTGATGTTTGGTGATCGTCTCCCTCACTCATTTGTCAAGGCTCCCAAAGGAACAGTGCGCAGTTGGGTGAGGAACACCTTCAGGGGACAACGGGAGAAAAATTGCAGAGGGAATAGTTTATTTTGGGGGATGATGTTTCAGCAGAGGCTAGATACTTCCCATTCCCCAACAAAGGTGGGGGCAGAAAATTGGAAGTAGGTTGTCAGCCTGCCCTTTCAAGCAAGAATGATGCAGTAAATGGGGAGGAGGGAGGAACTGAACAAATTCAAATGGGGTGATTATATATTTCAATAGTACAAAGCCATAAATTGTTACAGGGTGAAGGTTGTTGCAAAAATTACTATTTCAACAATACTTTGAAATCTTTGTTTTCAGCATTTTTGACACGAGTCCAGCTATGGACTACCTACCATGAAAGGGCAGTGGATTCTTTAGGATTTTCATGGAAAAGTGGGGGAGAGTGCCGAAGATAATGCAGCACTATGGAACCATGCACGGGACATACTAGGGAAATCTCCCGCTGTCCCACTTGGCTAGTGTGCCCCTGCTCAAGTCATAAATATTTGCTTGTAAGACTTATTTTTGCTCTTACACTCTCAATCAAAGCACTGTCTCCTTCTCCATGAGGCGAAATTTTCAAAGCTTATTGTGAGCCTGCCAGAAGTGCTTGCGAGTTATTTTTGAAGTAAATGTAAACTTCAACAGATTGTAAACAAACACTGAAATGCGAGTTAAATAATTCCCTCAGAAGCAGGCCAAGCAAGATCATAAAGTTTTATTTAAAATAAAACTAACATTTCCAGCACACACATTGTGGGGCCTAGCAGCATCAACTTGTCAGCCATACAGAATTTCTGTTCACTAATTTAAATAAAGGCGACAGGGCAGTTTTTTGTCTGTCTGAGGGAGACTGTAGACAAATGCAGAATTGTAGTCAGTGATGGATTTTGGCATCAAAATAAAAATCATTTGAAAATTCACAGCTTTTAAAGAATTAGAGTTGGGAGCCCATCTGTATAATGAAGCATTTTAGGTTTCATGCATTGCTCCCTGAAATAATTAGTATTCCTAACAAAAGCCACAGGTTCTGCAAGGCTGATAACTTGGCTGTATAATTGTCACATTGAAATTCTCCTGTGTTCATGATGGCACTGTGAAAAGTTTTCCTTTGTACTTCTCTACCCAAAAAGGCAGACCCAACAAGTAATTGTGAATGCCCCAGTGATTTCTCTGGAAAGGAACATTTAAAAGTGGAATATTTACTACAATAATAGTGGCATTTCTAAATGTTATAGATTATGTACCCATAATGATCCCCAGGACAATTGTAACGTACTGCTGGGTTTTTCCTCATTTCCCCTCCCCTTCCTTTCTACCCTCCTTCTTCAGAAGGGCTCGAGTCTTGCTGATTGTAGTCCAGCACCTCACCCAAGTGGCAATACTTGACGTCTGAGCAAAGACGGTGTGTGTGTCAGTAGACTGTTTGGGCTCAGCTGCGATACCCACGATCAATCATGTCCTCGCCCAGTGTCCGCCCACTCACATTTTCCAGCAGGGATCACTGGACAGAAATTAGGAACCTTGGCTGAGTTTTAATTGTATTTTTATCTCTCTCCCTAGCCTGTGTGTGCTTAGACCAATTATATTGTTCATTTCACTCCTCTGGTCCAAAGTCAGCCAACTCAGACTAACGACTAAACTTGGAGATTTCCTGGTTTGAATGGTTTGGGAGCTCACCACTTGACCACTAATTACAGAATGAATAATTTAGAACTTAAATATGTGAAACTAATGTGTTATGCAAGGTTAAATATTTGCATGTTACATTAGCCCAGCGAAAACTGGGTGATCATTTTAAAGTTGCTCATCATTACAATGATAAATACTATCCGTCAGACTTTCATTAACTTTGTCCTGTCAACGATCATTACCATAATAGCTTCTTTAGTCGCATTAGAACACTGTGGGGGGATGGACTGCTTTTTTTGGGGCGGGGGGGAGAGAAAAGGCTTTGCGACTGTAACACGAGCTGATTCTAATTGGTTAAAGTTGTTTCTTTCTATGACTCTCCTGTCCTTTTTTATTTGAAGTTCCTCAGGAATAGATTGAATGTGTAATCAGATAGTGAAAAATGAGAACATGGGAGTTCAGCTTGAAGAACTTTGTGTTCTAATGTGACTAAAGAAGCTATTATGGTAATGATTGTTGACAGGGCAAAGTTAATGAAAGTCTGACTGATAGTATTTATCATTGTAATGATGAGCAACTTTTAAATGATCACCCAGTTTTCGCTGGGCTAATGTAACATGCAAATATTTAGCCTTGCATAACACATTAGTTTCACCATATTTAAGTTCTAAATTATTCATTCTGTAATTGTGCAGTGTGTAATGAAGCCCCACATTGCTGATTGTTTAAAACATACTGTAATGATGAGATGGTTCACTGTTTAAAATTTTTAATCCAACATATAAAGTCTTAATTTTGTTAAGAAATTAATTTTATAATTTGGGTACAAAGAGTTTGTGACTTTCTAGACCGATTTAATATGTTAATAAATGTATTACATTTCATGGCAAACAAAAAATACCATTACTGATTTGCAGTTAAATGGTAGAAAAGTGCCAATCTGGTGACAGCACTTTGGTGCATTTAGACATTGTCACGGAGTAGTTTAATGTCAGTATCTGCTTACAATGAAAGCACACAATTAATTCCTTAACCTGGCTGAACCTTCTATCTGTCCAGGGAAAACGCGATCGTTGACCACCCGAGTCATCCCACATTTTATTTTTTGTAACATCCCAGCAGCAGCTCAGAGGTCTAGGAGTAGATTACTCGCCCTCCTTCCTAAAGAGTGGTGCATGACATCAGACAGGAGGGAATCTAAAGCGGGCGAGTAAATAAATAACAAAAGGGTTAAAAAAGAAATTAAAACACAAGCTGCCCTGCGAGCCAAACATATGTATCCAGTGAGTGGCTGAGCCACACAGACAAGGAAGGTGACCAGTTTACTCTGCAGCCTGTGGTGTAAGCTGTTCTCAGCCAGGCCAGGAGCAGGGGTACTGCAGCTGGCTTCAGAACCCTTTGGCTAGGGAGGGAAAAAGTGTCCAGGATCCCAGTAACTAAAAATGTTGTGCTGGACATTGAAACTGGTTTGCCTATTCACTGATGTGAGCCTGACTCTGCACCCCCCCCCCCCTCTTAACTTCACAAGACTATTTACTAAGCAGATTTTACTCTGCGCAACTGCATGACTGGGTGAAGTGAGCTGCACACACTGACTACACTGGTTTTCCCCAAAACATGGAGTGCCACTGCACATGTCCCAAGCACGTACACATGACCATGCAGGTGAACATGCCTCACCTGCATCAATTCCCTGAGCACTGTGGCAGCATTGCAGTAACAGATGGTGCAACCAGTTCAGGGCAGATTGGTGGCATGACAGTACTGATCCAGTTCAAGGCCTGTCCTCAATTCAAATTCCAAAGACGTCATTGGAAGTGCTTTTCCTGTTTAGCACACACCATGTGATTTGGTTTGTTTTTACAGACTGTAACAGCTGCCAGAAAAAGCTGTTTAAAAATATGTATTTATAGCTCTTTCAGTCGCAGAAACTTGTATTTAGGTTTGAACACTGTGCCCTCTGGTCAGCATTAACCTATATTTATCTTCACTGTGCTATCTTTATTTCGTTTAGCTTCTAACATTTAAAAGCGTATTCCAAGAGCCCTATTATGGTCTTATCCCTTCCACATTCAGCTGAAAAACTGTAGCTTTATAATTTTTTTAAAAATTACAAATGAATTTAAAAAGTCATCCTGAGATTGCCAACCTTCCAAATCAGGCTACAACCTCCTCAGAACTTCCAAGGTCAGATGTAGATACGACGACAACTTAAATTTTTGTGCGCCTTTTAATGTAGTAAAACTCCCCAAGATGCCTCACAGGAGTGTTATCAAACAAAATTTGACACTGATATGACATCGCTCACCTCTGTTCGCAGGTTCCCTGTTGCTCGTAGCTCATTCACAAGATTGAATTGGATAGTGAAAGGTAAAGATTCAGTTGAAGAATGAGCATATTAAGGTTCTTCTCGCCTCCCCTGACTCGTAGGGTAAATGTATTGTTGACGTGGTAATGAGCTGTACAGATCGGCAAGCTCCCATCTCTGTTGTGCACTGAGCTAGCTGGTCTTGGGCAGGTTGGTGGTGTGGCAGCATAATTGGCTTCACTGGCCCTGGGTTAGAGGGGGGGAAAAGCCAGCCGCGATTCCTACTGCTGGAAATATCTGTGTGGTTATCAGGTTAGGATTGAGATTGGCTCTGATTTTCCTGCCCTCCTCTCCCAGTCATGCAGTCTATCTACACTCAATGTCCAAAATTGTGCATGAAGAATAGCCACTTCATTGAGATACCTGAGAGCCTTTGGAATCAGAGTCCAATATAAACCGTTGTCTTCAGGAGAGATGGTGTGGGGGGGAATACTTGGGTCAGGGAAAGAGCAGCTTAAAATGGGCAGTTATCAGTAGTGTTTTTCATGTTATCGATTTATGAAGAGAAAAATGGTTAAGTTTAGGAAATGATGTGTGCAGTTCAGGTGCTGGGTCCTGTATGTATTTATATATGGTACCACTTAGGCTGCACATAGGCCATTTCAGATGGCCAATGAAACCTGAGAAAATGATGTGACAGTTGTTCCTGCAATATTACTCTATCATAAAATGTTTTCCCTATGCTGACTTAAAAATATCCTGTTAAAGTACCTTTTTAGGCAAAGAGCTAAAAATGGTAATGGTTTTGGTAAATGTTGTTGTGGTGTTGAGGCACCAACTTGGAAGCTTTGTCTTCATTTATCACTTAGCTGTGCTCACTTTGCCCAGCAGTACATAATTTCAGGACCAGTAATTTGACACTGCCATTAATTCAGATGCCAGTGGGCTGATTGCTGGAAACAAAATAGAATGGTGCTAGGTCACAGTGAGGCCTGTATGACTTTGTAGTTGAGCATGTGATTACGGAAGAAATTGTATTGAACTACATGATATGATTTGCCCTAGTTTGAAATTGTTTGGACAATCTTCTAAAACAGACACTGTTTACTCTGTATCATAACATGTGGTGATAATTAAAACCTACTGTCCTAATATATCCTTGTGTGACACATGTCGTAGACTTAAACTTAAACTTAATTACCTATTATATACAACGCATTAACTCCAAACACTTATTTTTCAGACAAGTAAGAATTTATTAAAAGAAACTTGTATACAAGGGAAGCTGTACCCTAAACAATGGTTAGGGCTACGTCTTCCCTGAACAAAGGAAACAGCTCATGTTTATACAGTTAAATTAGTAACGCCCACCTGTCGTAGAATATGGGTGTACATGTACATTCTTTATTGGTTCAGGTAGTTAATCAATCAAAATAGGGAACCCACCCTCTGGTTCCTCATGACTGCCTCGTGATGTTACACACAGGCCTGGGAAAATAATTTTCCTTAATAAACAGTCTTTTTTATCAGTAGGTCTGTACCTAGTCTCAAGGCTATATGGTCATTCATTTCTGTTAGTCAGACAGTTATCAACATAAGCGAACAATAGCGCTTCTGTATGTCTTTGGTGAGAACTAAAACATAAGCTTTGTTATATTCAGCTGGTCAGTTAATATGGTCAACTATCCATAACCTGGTTACCTCTCTTTTTTTCCTCTGGTGCCTTTTTCCACTAGTAGCTGACCGTCTGTTGGTCCCATACAGCAACCTCAACGTCACTCTAGTAATCACCGGTATTACAGATCTACTCCGTTATTGCGTTCTCAGCCCGTTACTACAACCACCGCAGCTGACTATCTCTTTATGCATTTCCACACAGGTTTTGTTTGATAATGCTCCTGTGAAGTGCCTTGGGATGTTTTATTACGTTAATGTTAGCTATACAAATGCAAGTTGTTGTAATGCCATCAGAATAATGTCACAGTCTAACCCCACTTATATAACCTTGATATAAATTATTTTTGACTCTGCCCCCATTCTTCCCCCCCCCCCCCCCCCCCACCGCCCCCAAAGAATCTAGTAGTCACAGTGGGACCACATTATAGTTGGATGACTGAGCAATCTTTCAGCAAGTGCATCAATTCAGCAAGCATTTACCTGCCTTGGAAAATTTGTGACTTACAAATTGTTTCAAATGAGTACTTTATTGCTCCATTATTAAAAACATAAACAGCAATTTTAATGTGATTAGTAGAGAGCTCGGCACTTTCAAGTCATATAACTATATTTAATCTTCCATACATCACAGGTTCTGCCGTCGTTGAAATGCAGTTCAACTGATGAAATGCACAGGGGAGCTGTATTCAGACTGTTATATTTAGGTCCTATTGGATTGAGATTATTTAGAAGAGAGGAAGATGACACTCCTTTCTCTGCTTCAGAGATGATTGCCATACTATTTCATTTGTATTTCACAGTTTGAATATTTTCTTCCTTGTGTTGGACACCTGTTCCTCCTGAGACTAATATGGTAGACTGGGGTCTGCTGCTAGGCCTTTCAGTGTCATTGACTAGCCAGCTGGCAGCAACATCTATCTAGTGTACTTTACAACTTGCCCTTCCTCTCTCTGGAATTATCGAGGTGCCTTCCCAGATATCTCTGACTGAGATCCGGATCTCGGCATGTGGGGAATCTGAAATTTGAGTCTGATTACTACTCAGTCGCCCGGTGTGTACAATATCTTGTGTGATTTTATATATAAATTGCTTTCAGACCCTTGTAATAAAATACAGAGAGACACATAATTGTCAATAATTTGATATCTTAAGTAACATTTAAACCTGTGGAGCTTTTCAGTCATGAAACTCATTCCTCTGTTTTTGCCAGATCTCCTATTTTAGCCTCGAATGGTGTAGAAGCTTCTAACAATCCTGCTGCACAACTCACTGCCTCATTTGTTCAGCATCTGGCATGTACTCAGCTGGCACCACAGTTTTTTTTTCACCAGTCACTTTATACTAAATGATGAGAAAATGTCACAAAACTAGCAACAACAAAAGGTTTGCAGTTTGCAAATAGACTATTGATAAAGCAAGCTCTAGACATTAATGTGCTATGCACTGGAGCACTCTTTCCCTGCTGATTGTGAGCATTTAGCCGTATCCTATTCCTACACAACGCTCTCTCAAACTTTATTTGGAGCCTTAGAAACCTTTTGGATGACATTCCGAGACAGCCATTCAAAGGCATTGAAAACAAAAACTGCAGAACGTTGCTTTTTTGGAATGTTCTAATCCTATGAATTGGAGAGGGGTGCGGGCAACTTAATGGGTGTTTTGTGGAAACTCAGTCAATACTAAAGTATTTTTACTAATGGTTATGTATTTTTCACTCATTGTAATTGAACAGAATTGGTCATCAGTAAAAGTAAAGTCCCTGTTGAATAAGCCTTTTTTTTTGCTTTTGAAGTTGTTACTGTTCAGTAAGGGCACAGTCTCAGTCTTTCTTTTGACCCCCTAGTTAGGGCCTTTACCCCATTACCTGTTCTTCAGATCATCTTCTGTGCTAAAAAAGCAGTTGAGTAGCTTATTCTCTAGCCCCTGCCCACATCGCTCTTGACTGACTGTACCGGACTGCTCGTGCTGCTCTTTACAAACATATTTCTAATTTCTCCCCACATTCTGTGCCAGCCTGCAGAGCACGACTAAGACTGGGGCTTACTGGGTTGGGAGATCTAACTTGTACTTCTCCATTTCTGTCGTACTGTGAATTGGTCCTCACAATGCAAAACTTTGTTTTTATCTCATTTTTCTTCTTCTCACTAACTGGAGGGATACTATCTCTTTAAACCATGTTGCAAAAAACACTCTGCATTATATCCTCAGGTTCTCCTCTTGTATCAATAGGAACTGAGTGTAAGATTACTCTCCTTCTAAGTTTCTACTTACTTTGTACCTTTTCAGCAGTGGATAATGCTTGTTCTTAAAGACCAGAACATGTCCTGGAGAACGTACTCTTCTAGATTGTACTATTGTGACATTGGTAAAGACCTATTTTATAAATGAAAATATTTCTTTTTGTATAAGAAGAAAATTAGGAGATCTTGGCAGTGTTGACTATTTTATAATACAAGGAGAATAGCACTGTGAAGATTAGAGAGATTCAGTGTAAACAGATACACTGCATTTATTCATTTGACTGTTTGTTGTTCTCTGTCTCAGGTCCGTGAGATCCTCGGCCACTGCTCCTGTCCGTCGCAGTTCCCTATGACAAAAATATCTGAGGGTAAATATAAAGTCGGTGAGACCAGCACTTTGATCTTCATCAGAGTAAGAGCCTTGTGCCATAACCATTTTAATTTTGTACTTAAAGTTGTAATAAACAGTCATAAGTACACTGTGTGAGGGAGCTGCATGTAACAATACTACACCAGACTTGTACCAGTAACACCAGATGGAAGCGGTAAACACGGGTTCTGGCTCCTCTCCTCTTGCATGCAACATTTGGCCCACTGAATATCTAAATTTATACATATTCCATACTGCAAGGATAGTCAAAACATTTGAATTTGGGTATGTTTCTCAACTGTTTTAGCATGGAAGATGATATGGGAAGCAGGTAACGGGGGAAGGCCCATGAAGAAACTAGGGGGGAAAGAAAGAGAGACTGAGACTGTGCCCTTACTGAACAGTAATGTAACCTCTCAAAAGCAAAAAAAAAAATGGAGGCTTATTCAACATGGACTGTACTTTTACTGTTGACCAATTCGGTTTCAAATGAGTACTACCAAAGTATTCTCCAGTGAGGTGGTGGAAGTTAAGAATTGTGTACAAACAGTACATATTTAGGATTGGAAGGAAGGGAGAATTTGCACCCTCAACATACAGCATGATTTGATGGTACAAACATCAAAAAATAAAACAAGTACCAGAATGGGCACTCTAGCAGTCTTAACTTCAACACATGGGGGAAAAAAAGCTTTTAAGATAAGTATCTGGACTTTGTCCGTACTTGTTTTGCAAAGGAGGCAGTCAAAGTTGGCTCTGTCAGTCTTCCAGCAGAAACTCTGCTCTGACGCCCAGCAAGCACAAAGCAATCATTTTTAGAATGTTTGTTCGTGGGGGAGCCTCCATTTCCCAACGTATGTTGTTTCTCCTAGAAATGCAAGTTCAGGCGTTTTAGTTGCGGCTCTGCTGCCGGATGATGTGAAAGAGGGGCCCTCAACCCCAGGAAGAAAGTGACTGGCCATCTCAAAAAGGTGCTGCAGACCTGCAGCAGCCACTCGTTGGAAATAACTCTGTTCTTCTGTTGGGATATTCAGTGGTTTCACAAACTGGAAAGACTTTTGGAATTAACAAATACAAAAAGGTGTTTTGTGCTACTACTGATAGGAAATCAAATTCATTGTTTTTCTTTTCATGGATTATCATGCAGCATAATTTCAATACAATGTTGGTATTTTTCTTTTATGATAGTAACTGATAAAGTCATAGAATGGTAGAAATTACAGTACAGCAGTTGGCCATTCAGCCCATCGTGGCTGTGTTGATGCCAGCTCTTCAACTGGCACTATGCACCCAAATGCCACTTCCCCCCCCCCCCCCCCCCCCCCCCGCCCTTAATCCTTGTACATTCTTCCTTCTCAAAGACTTATTCAGTTCCCTGTTAATAAAATCATGGAAAGGAATTAATGAATATTCAGCAGGCCTTGTGGTTAAGGGGTTGTGGTTTATTTATCCCTTCTCCTGATGTTTTTAATTTTACTGTAGCATGGACCATGACCCGGGCCATATCATCTCTTAATTCGTATAAATATGCGTGCTGTAGGGGGAAGTACAGCAATGTCATGAAATCACATATTCTGTAACTGAAAAATAAGCAGAAGTAAATCAAATTATTAAAATTAGTGGAACTTGGGGGGAGATTGATGAGGAGCAGGGTGGCACCGTGAGTTACTGCATTTGCCTTTCAGCTCTGGGCATGAGTTTGAATCCAGTCAAGATCTATTTACTGTAAAAGTTCTACAGGAGATGAGTTTTGAGAGTCTCAGCCCATTACCTAGTGGACACATGCCAATCACAAAACCAGCAGCATTCTACAATAAATAGTAAATCTCTTGTCATTGCTCATGAGCTAAGGAATGGAAGCCTGGCAATGTACATCAAGGTGGGCTTGAGACGGAGCGAGCATTTGGCAAGGGCCAAAGACAATCAAGAGGGGACGGTCAGTGGGGTAAGGGAGACCTGTTAGGCCTGGGGGTATAGATGGTCTGGGGAGCAAGTGGAGTGCAACCAGGCTGTGGAGTGAGTGGGCACAGGAAACAGGGGTATAGAACCAAATTATTGCCTTGTGTGTGTTTCTGGAATTGGTTTTCCAGAGTAATTGGTTCATGCTATGCACATTATACTGCTTGATTAGCCGGCTAAATCACTAACCCTCCAGGTATTACACAGTCCTATATCTGTACATTTGTATAGACAAAATATTTAATGGTATAACTGCATAGGCACTAAAATAGCAGACTTGCTCAGAGGCTTAAATGATGTGTGAAATGACTCATCACCCTCTCAGATGTGTGCTACACCTAACCTGGAATTGCTCTTTTTTTTAAAAATCATCCCTGGGATGTGGGTGTCACTGGCAAGGCCAGCATTTATTGCCCATCCCTAATTGCCCTTGAGAAGGTGGTGGTGAGTCGCTGCCTTGAATCGCTCCAGGACAAAGCAGCCTGCTTCATTGGAATCCCATCCACCACCCGAAACATTCACTCCCTTCACCAGCGGCGCACTCTGGCTGCAGTGTGCACCATCCACAGGATGCACTGCAGCAACTCGCCAAGGCTTCTTCGACAGCACCTCCCAAACCAGTGATCTCTACCACCTAGAAGGACAAGGGCAGCAGGCTCATGGGAACAACACCACCTGCACGTTCCCCTCCAAGCCACACACCATCCCGACTTGGAAATATATCGCCGTTCCTTCATCGTCGCTGGGTCAAAATCCTGGACCTCCCTTCCTAACAGCACTGTGGGAGAACCTTCACCGCACAGACTGCAGCGGTTCAAGAAGGCGGTTCACCACCACCTTTTCAAGGGCAATTAGGGATGGGCAATAAATGCTGGCCTCACCAGCGATGCCCACATCCCATGAACAAATTTTTTTTTTTTAAAAAGTCCGTGTGGTGAAGGTTCTCTTACAGTGCTGTTAGGAAGGGAGTTCCAGGATTTTGACCCAGCGACGATGCAGGAACGGCGATATATTTCCAAGTCGGGATGGTGTGTGACTTGGAGGGGAACGTGCAGGTGGTGTTGTTCCCATGAGCCTGCTGCCCTTGTCCTTCTAGGTGGTAAAGGTTGCGGGTCTGGGAGGTGCTGCCGAAGAAGCATTGGCGAGTTGCTGTACTGCATCTTGTAGATGGTACACACTGCAGCCACAGTGCGCCGCAGGTGTATGAGGTGCCAGTCAAGTGGGCTGCTTTGTTCTGGATGGTGTCAAGCTTCATGAGTGTTGTTGGAGCTGCACTTATCCAGGCAAATGGAGAGCATTCCATCACACTCCTGACTTGTGCCTTGTAGATGGTGAAAAGGCATTGGGGAGTCAGGAGGTGAGTCACTCACCGCAGAATACCCAGCCTCTGACCTGCTTTTGTAGCCACAGTATTTATGTGGCTGGTCCAGTTAAGCTTCTGGTCAATGGTGACAGCCAGGATGTTGATGGTGAGGGGTTCGGCGATGGTAATGCTGTTGAATGTCAACGGGAGGTGCCTTAACGATGTGCATGTCTACTGTGACCCTTCCCTATGTGATGAGCAGTGACTGTGCTTTAATGTTTCTAAAGCCTCTCGATCTTATCCATGAAGTCTCAGGACTGAACTTATTTAATAAAGCTTTTCTTCAATATTTAGAAACTGTTTGCTTTGTACTGGGTCAGGGATCAACGAAGAATTTTCCTTTTTTGTTTCTACAGGTTCTGAGAAATCACGTGATGGTGCGTGTTGGAGGAGGCTGGGATACACTTGAGCATTATCTGAACAAGCACGATCCCTGTAGATGTGCTTCACTGTGTAAGTGCACTTAAGATGGATTCCACTTTGTCATCTCTCCTTGTTTCTTTTTCAAACCTCCCAGTTCCCATTAGTAACAATAGTCACTGATGTTTTGTCAGCCTCTCGTTTAGTATCATTTTGAATGTGAAATAGTCAAACCAGTATTGACTTTATTGTAATCTCACCTAAATGAGCAGAGCAATCAGAATCACCACTGAGTTACAGCAGCAGTCATTGTAAACAGCAGAAGGCTTATTTTTTAGGGATTTACTGTAAATATAAAATATCTTCACCGGAAAACTAAACAATTCAATAATTGGAACTCTGCATTGCAGTTAATGACTGGTAGCAAAGTTAATAGGGACTTATTAGAATAAAGGTAATAATGAAGTTTATTTTCTAGAATATCCTATTCATTAGTATATCATTTAAAATGCTAATCCAGTTCCAATTTTTGTTTGTTAACTCACCTTTACCATTATGAATATTGATTTATATTTTCCATGTTAAAACTTTCTAATGTTTTACTATATTAAAGGTGCCATATAAATGCTATTTGTTAATGTAGAAGTATCAAAAAAGCTGATAACAGTTGAGATCTACTGAATTACATTCATTTTATAAACCGCATTGATATCCTAAGTGTTGCAGAGCATGTAAAGTTGTTGCTCTGTTTACAGCGTTGTGACACAATGACCTGTAGAGATCGTTCAGATGAACTGCAATCCCAGTTTGGATTTTGAGCCTAGTTTGCAGATCTCGCTGGTTGCTCGATGTTTCAATTGATTTTCAAACACATTCAAAAAGGCTCCCTCAACGGCTTAGTTGGGAAAGATAGTGTGTTGCTGAGCTATACAGACCAGAAGGTCCTGGGTTTGAATCTTGGTCTGTGAAGAGTTAGATAATATACCCTGGGTCATAGGAGAATGGGCCATAAGATTCCCTGGATTAGAGAGGGAAAAGTCAGCCAAGTTCCCTGCTCCTGATTGTTATCCAGTGACTGCTGCTGGTAGTGTGTGGGGTGGGTGTTAGGCAAGAACAGGATTGGGCTTGGTTGTGAGCCCCCGGGAGGTTGAATAGACCTGTCCAAAAACACTCAAGTCAACAATTGCTCATCAGTTTTGACAAGTGATTTCCTGTCATCAAGCTCCTACTTGTCCTGAGGCCTGGGTGTGCAACCTGGGCTGCTTATTTTTGAATTCTTGGAGGCAGAATCAATAGAACTGCCCCAGCTACATAATATGTTACACTCTGCTTTTGCCAAATCAGCCCTACTGTAATTTTTTTTTGTAAAAATTTCAACCACCTTTTAGGAGATTTCAATCTAAGTGGTGCAATTGTAAAAACACTCTGGTGACCTATTCATTTTTTTTAAAAATAAAATTTACGAATGCTCCACCCTCCTCTCCTGAAGGTACATTTCCATGGGTCCTGGCAGTCCACCAAAATACCTCTGCCAAGTAACCATTTCTCGTGTGAGCCTAGATGACTAATGCCAGTGATCTATCCAACTAAGGAGAGTATCACAGCCAAACCTGATCTTGCCCTCACAAGCGTCACTGCCGAGTGAGCACCCTGGTTGATTTTGTTTTTTTCCCTAGCCACCTTCTTGGCCTGGGGGTGCTGATTGCAACAGTTGCACTACCAAATGCTGCAGCAGCTAAGATCTGCTAACCCAGCACAGACTAGGAATCGAACCTGGGATTATCTGGTCTGTACTGCTTAGCATTGTACTGGATGGTGCCTTTATCTACTGGACCATTGGGTTAATTGGTTTTGACTTTGAGTGTCACTCTGTTTTTCTCCTCATTCTCTGGGGTTCTTTAACCTCTCCAGAACTACTGGAAAGAGGGTAAACTATGGGCAACAAACATTGAAGAACAGGACTGGTGCTCTCTCCTAAGAATCCACCAACCCAAGTCCCAATGTTCTGCCTGTTTCTGCCCACTGCGCAGGATGTCACTCGTTATGGTCAACCGATGCTCTGCTCACTGGCACTTTTAACACTCATATTTTTAAACATGAATGCATTCAAAGTGGCAATGAGTGAAGTGCATGTTAACTCTAAATCAAGCTGGTTACTGTGCCAGATGATAAATTCCTATGTGGATGGGTGAGAATCATAGAATGGTTACAGCACAGAAGGAAGCCGTTTGGCCCATCAAGCCTGTGCCGGCTCTCTGCAAGAGCAATCCAGCTAGTCCCACCCCCCCTGCTCTTTCCCCGTAGCCCTGCAAATCTTTCTCCTTCAGGTACCTATCTAATTCCATTTTGAAAGCCACAATTGACCCTGCTTCCATCAACCTGTCAGGCAGTGCATTCCAGGTCATACCCACTCGCTGAGTTTTTTTTTAATTTCCTCATTGGCAAAAGAACCTTTTTGGTTCTTTTGCCAATCACCTTAGGTAGAGCATTTGGATGTGGGTGAGTTTGCAGGGGCAGAGGATTGTATAGGTCCATCAAGGAATGGATGCTACTCACCTGTTCTTGTCTCTGCTCTCTGGTCTCCAGTGCTGCTCTCCTTTTTGTCTGCCAGTCAGTGCATATATTCTTGTGCTGCTAAGCTCTCCTGTTTGACACAAGTCAAGTGTGAAATGTCTGCTCTCCATATTGCAGCCTATTGGTGGATAAATCTTAAATCCATCAATGGGAAGAACACAGAGAACCAACATTTCTAAAAGGCTAGTTGCATCAAATTCACACAGGCGAGCACAGCTGCATAAGAATACAAGTGAAAATGTAACTGAGTTCCAGTTTTACAGCTTAAGCTGACTTCTATGAGCTGTATAATGGCAGCTGGTGCCTGGCAGTGAGCTGGACTGGGCCCAACCCAAGTAAGGCAAAAGGAAGTCATTCAGAGTGGCAATGGTTTGCACTGCCATTATTCACACTGGAGGAGCAGCTGCTTCCCCTGCTCTCCCTCCAATTCTGTGCATATGGAGGGGAACAATTTCTTGCCCCTAGGCCTCCTCTCTGATGCTGCTTTGAGCCGACCACTATGTGATGCATAAGAGCAGACCAAAAAAACCTCTCCCTTTGATTTTTTTTTTTCCTCTGCCTCTTGACAGGGCAGAGCCTGATTTCTGCACAGTGCTTCCCCACTGTGTTGCAGCTGACAGCCGAAGCATGTGGGGGTGGCAGGGGAGAAGGCAGAGGGAGTGGGGGAGGAATCTATAATCCCATCACTGCATGGCGCAGCACATTGAAACTCCAATGATGTATGTCACCTCTTCCCTATGAAGTGGGTTTTGCTTATGCCAGCACCAATTCAGGGCACATATATCAGCCAGAATATAGCATGGCTATGCATTTGCATTGCATCTAATTTTGAGTCTAATCAATACCATAATCGTGGCATAATCCCCTTGCTAGGCTTACTAGGATCTGTCCATCCAGTAATAAATAAAACACAACATTCATTGCCAAGTAAAAGAATAATTAGAACATCCATTATTCAGTAATCAGTATTTATTTTTGGTGTTACACAGTCTCTGATTATTAACTGTCACCTCTGTAATACAAGAGCATTTAATCAGATTATCACAATTCTTAAATATTTTACATGCAATGCTGTGTATTCTGTTGCATGGAGGATAGCACATGGGTTGTAGGGTATTATAAGACAATAGCCTACATGACAGCCTATCGTATTAATATTATCTGAAGCCCAAGATATGTTGTATCCTTGAAACATGGCCTAGCCTCCGGAGTTCTTTATAATTTATACTCAGTGCCGTCTTCGTGGCTGAGGCGTGAAATTCAACTTTGGGGATGCTAAACTGGTGATAGCGGATTGGCTGCCATTGAAGTCAAAAAGGGAAATTGGATGGGTGTATAATGGGCGTCTGACCCGCTACCATCCATTTTGCGCCCCCCCAGCTGAAGTTGAATTTCACCCCAAAGTCTCCTTCTCTGAGCCATAAAGTCAAGTGAGGTCCCAGGTTCACTCTCATCTATGCTGAATTTACTGATCTTGAGGACAGTAGTAGGAACACTACAGTTGGCCACTCCATCCACGGGTTAGGGAAGGAACGATTGGACTGGATTCTCAATCCAGGCTGCTGGACAGCATCCTGTCCTGGAACTAAATGTGTGTACGGTGGAAGGAGGCACGTGTGGAGCATAGACCTGTTGGGCCAAATGGCCTGTTTCTGTGCTGTAAAATTGTGTGTGCGGATACCAAGTTAGAAACATAGAAACTAGGAACAAGAGTAGGCCCTTCGGGCCTGCCCTGCCATTCAAAATGATCATGGCTGATCGTCGAACTCAATACCCTGTTCCCGCTTTTTTCCCCATATCCCTTGATCCCTTTAGCATTAAGAAATATATCTATCCCCTTCTTGAATACATCTAATGACTTTGCCTCCACTGCCTTCTGTGGTAGAGAATTCCACAGGTTCACCACCCTCTGAGTGAAGAAATTTCTCCTCATCTCTGTTCTAAATGGCATACCCCGTATCCTGAGACTGTGACCCCTGGTTCTGGACTCCTCAGCCATCGGGAACATCCTCCTTGCATCTAGTCTGTCTAGTCCTGTCAGAATTTTATATGTTTCAATGAGATCACCTCTCATTCTTCTAAACTCTAGTGAATATAGATCTAGTCGACCCAATCTCTCCTCATACATCAGTCCTGCCATCCCAGGAATCTGTCTGGTAAACCTTCGTTGCACTCCCTCCATGGCAAGGACATCCTTCCTCAGATAAAGAGACCAAAACTGCACACAATACTCCAGATGTGGTCTCACCAAGGCCCTGTACAACTGCAGTAAGACATCCCTGCTCTTGTACTCAAATCCTCTTGCAATGAAGGCCAACATACCATTTGCCTTCCTAACTGCTTGCTGCACCTGAATGCTCGCTTTCAACGACTGGTGTACAAGGACACCCAGGACTCATTGCACCTCCCCTTTTCCTAATCCATCACCGTTCAGATAATAATCTGCCTTTGTTTTTACAACCAAAGTGGATAACCTCACATTTATCCACGTTATACTGCATATGCCATGTTCTTGCCCACTCACCCAACTTGTCTAAATCACATTGGAGCCTCTTTGCATCCTCCTCACAGCTCACATTCCACCCCAGCTTTGTTTCATCTGCAAATTTGGAAATGTTACATTTAGTTCCCTCATCCAAATCATTGATATGTATTGTGAATATCTGGGGCCCAAGCACTGATCCCTGTGGTACCCCACTAGTCACTGCCTGCCACCTGGAAAAAGACCTGTTTATTCCTACTGTTTCCTGTCTGTCAACCAATTTTCAATCCATGCCAGTATATTCCCCCCTCCCCCACCCAATCCCATGTGCTTTAATTTTGCACACTAACCTCTTGTGTGGGACCTTTTATCAAAGCCTTCTGAAAATCCAAATGCACCACATCCACTGGTACTCCCCTATCTATTCTACTAGTTACATCCTCAAAAAAACCTCTGGTAGATTTGTTAAGCATGATTTCCCTTTCATAAACCCATGCTGACTTTGTCCAATCCTGTTATTGCCTTCCAAGTGTTCTGTTATCACACCTTTTCTAATAGACTAGCATTTTCCCCACTACTGATGTTAGGCTGACTGGTGAAGAGGATTGGGCTTGGCTGTGATGACCCTCCCCGGCCCACCACTTGTTGAATAGCCCGTCAACACATTGTTCAGTCAAACTGGCCCCTGTGAGACCACGCCCTAGTGAGGGAGTCAATATCTTTGGGAGAAATTGGAAAGAACATGGAGAAAAATAAAACTACATACAGCAGAAGTTGAATGGCTGTTTTTACTTTGTTTCAGCAAGGTTTTGTTTTGCTGACTATTAATGTAGTGGACAATGCTCGGCACTTAGATCCCATAATTAAATCAGTCCAACAACTTGCACTTGTATCGTGCCTGAGGAACTGACCTCCAGGAGTGACCACTTGCAACCTGATGTTAATGAGGCAATAAGCTACCCCAAAGCTAGGTCCCAATGTTCTTTTCTATGATGTATAGCGAAGGACGTTGCAGACATTGTAGTTAAGGAGGAGTGTGAAATATTGGATGGGATAAATATAGTGAAAGAGGAAGTATTAAGGGGATTAGCATCTTTGAAAGTAGATACATTTCATCCGGGCCTGGAGATTTATCACAGGCTGTTAAAAGAAGCAAGGAAGGAAATAACGGAGGCTCTGACCATTTTCCGATCCTCCCTGGATACAGGCGTGGTGCCGGAGAATTGGAGGACTGCTAACGTTGTACTGTTGTTTAAAAAGGGAGAGGGGTAGACTGAGTAATTACCAGACAGTCAGCCTAACCTTGGTGGTGGGTAAATTATTGGAATCAATTCTGAGAGATAGGATAAACAGTCACTTAGAAAGGCACGGATTAATCAAGGACAGTCATCGTGGATTTGTTAAGGGAAGGTCTTGTCTGATTAACTTTATTGAATTTTTTGAGGAGGGTCAATGAGGGTAGTGCGTTTGATGTAGTCTATGTGGATTTTGACAAGGTCCCTCATGGCAGACTGGTCAAAAAAGTACAAGCCCGTTGGATCCAAAATTGGCTCAGTGGCAGGAAGCAAAGGGTAATGGTCGACGGGTGTTTTTGTGACTGCAAGGCTGTTTCCAGTGGGATTCCGCAGGGCTCAGTAGTAGGTCCCTTGCTTTTTGTGGTATATATTAATGATTTGGACATAAATGTAAGGGGCATGATTAAGAAGTTTGCAGATGATACAAAAATTGGCCATGTGGTTGAAAGTGAGGAGGAAAGCTGTAGACTGCAGGAAGATATCAATGGACTGGTGAGATGGGCAGAAAAGTGGCAAATGGAATTCAATCCAGTGAGGTGTGAGGTAATGCATTTGGGGAGGACAAACAAGGCAAGGGAATACACAACAAATGGGAGGATACTGAGAGGTGTAGAGGAAGTGAGGGACCTTGGAGTGCATGTCCACAGATCCCATGAAGGTAGCAGGACAGGTTGATAAGGTGGTTAAGAAGGCACACAGCATACTTTCCTTTATTAGCCGAGGCATAGAATATAAGAGCAGGGAGGTTATGCTAGAACTGTATAAAACACTAGTTAGGCCACAGCTTGAGTACTGCGTACAGTTCTGGACACCACATTACAGGAAAGATGTGATTGTACTAGAGAGGGTACAGAGGAGATTTACAAGGATGTTGCCAGGACTGGAGAATTTTAGCTATGAGGAAAGATTGGATAGGCTGTGGTTGTTCTCTTTAGAACAGAGGAGGCTGAGGGGTGATTTAATTGAGGTGTACAAAATTATGAAGGGCCTAGATAGAGTGGATAGGAAGGACCTATTTCCCTTAGCAGAGAGATCAATAACCAGGAGGCACAGATTTAAAGTAATTTAGTAGAAGGATTAGAGGGGAGCTGAGGAAAATTTTTTTTCACCCAGAGGGTGGTAGGGGTCTGGAACTCACTACCTGAAAGAGGTAGAGGCAGAAACCCTCACCACATTTAAAAAGTAATTGGATATGCACTTGAGGTGCCATAACCTACAAGGCTACGGACCAAGTGCTGGAAAGTGGGATTAGGCTGGGTGGCTCATTTTCGGCTGGCGCAGACACGATGGGCCGAATGGCCACCACCTGTGCCGTAAATTTTTTATGGTTCTATGTATATGACTGCGTCTTTCTATAACTAATTCCGATACACACTTTTTAAATTTTGACAGCACATCGCATGCCACTAAAACCAGGAGGCTGTACAATACCAAAGACATCCCTGAACGTTAGATCACATGCCTCTAGAGCTTCAAGTCCTGGCCCGAGCACTTTGAAGGTGTCAGAAAATACAAGGCTTATGGACAGAAGAACATTGTCTACAGCAGAGTCAGTAATCGTGAACCAAAATGAATTGTCTGTAACGCCATGGGATCGGCCACTCAGCCCAGCTAATGCTAGTAACAAAAACGAGGTGACCAGACTCCAGGGTCCATTTACCAACTCAGCTGGTAGAACAGAGGTAATGAGCAAACGATCCATGCAATCACCAGGCGTTCACACAGGAAGAACTTCCTTATCTCGAACACGTGATCGGTCAGAACCAAGACGTTCAAGCCCGGGAAGGTAACTCTCCTTTATTGGTATTTTTGAATGATAGGAGTGTTCAACTCTTAAAGTATGACTCTCAGTTTGGCATTGTTGCTGCTGAACTTCAAATTTATAGTTTTCTTTGTTTCTACTTTTTGACACGTTTATGGCACTTTTGATAAATTGTTCCTTTGACCTTTTAATATGGGCACACATTCCTTGTTTCTTCCTTTCTAACAGAAACTGTAAACAAGTGTCCAATGCATGAATAGGGGCTCGTCTACTGCCGATAAAGAAATACCTTTATTTGCCTTATTTAATTTCCATTACTCATAAAGGAGTATTCCATATTCAGTGTGTCACAAGGATTATTAAATTCTAGATATGCACAAGTGTTAGTCATGTGAGTTCTTACCTAGCAGCATATTGTGAATATTTTAGTTGCTTGGATAGCTGCTGCTTGAATTCTTCTCTTCACAGTTCGTGACTTATCAGATCTACTTCATTTCTAGAATAGATTGGTTACTTCATTGTTCCATTGTATAGCTCTCTATCTGATTTTTATAAAATGCATTTATTTCGAGCCTATATAACCTATTGTTAATACATTGGCTCCCGGTCCGGCAATGCCTCAATTTTTAAAATTCTTATCCTCCTTTTCAAATCCTTCCATGGCCTCACCCCATCATATCGCTAACCTCCTCCAGCCCTACAACCTTCCATGATCTCTGCACTCCTCCAATTCTGGCCTCTTGTGCATCCCTGATTTTCTTCAGGTCACCATTGGTGACCATGCCTCCAGCTGCCTAGGCCCTAAGCTCTGGAATTCCCTCACTAAACTTCTCCGCCTCACGACCTCTCCTCCTTTTAAGACGCTCCTTAAAACCAGCCTCTTTGACCAAGCTTTTGATCACCTGTCCTTCTATCGCCTTATGTGGCTCAGTGTCAAATTTTGTTTGAGAACACCCCGTGAAGTGCCTTGGGGCATTTTACTACCTTAAAGGCGCTATATAAATACAGTTTGTTGGTTGTTTAAATACAATATTGAGTTTATGGTTCTTGGGCAAACTCAGACGGTAAGAGCAGTAGTGTTTAAAAGTATCCTTTTGGATTGTCTGCCGACGTGGTTTCAGATGGTGAAACCGCGCCTCATGCCAAGTGTTATTTCACTGTGATGCATTCCAATTATTTTCCTTCACACTGCAGTAATGTTGAGTTTGGCAGTGATAATCACACGGGGGGAAAAATAGGCCAAATGTAAACTGCATTTCTACACCATATCCTGAAGTTCCTCACGCTTTAAATGTCACTGGGACCAATTGAACTCATACCTGCACTGAATCCATTTTTACAGATTAACAGGGCTGCCAACTAGGCCTCATTCCCTGCTAGAGAGACTCTTCCAAACTGCCTGTTGTGCAACTTATTGTCTAGCACAGACATTTCTCTTAGAGAATGGATTGCCAGCTGAGTTCCGCATGACTGACATTTGCCTGAAGGAACTGTACAGACTGATTATTTTTCCTACCACATTTAACCATATCAGTACCAGAACTTTCAGTGTAGCTTTTGTTGATCACACAACAAGAACATAAGCTAAAAACGTACACTTGTTTAGGAACCTTTTTGAGTGTGTATGTTCATTATAGATTGTAATCCAAGGTTTACATTATGGGCAAAGGGTGATGTATTTTAAGGCATTGAATATTGGAGATATCCCAAAATTAAAGAATTATAGTGGACAGGGCAATCCAGTAGTTATAGTATTAGATGTTGGGCGTCTGTGTAAAGGCTGGTGCTGACTGTTGCAAAATAACTGTCCTTTATTATATCCAATGTCATTCAGAGTTGGGTATTGCATCCATTGACTGACGTTCTTATTCAGCCTTCCCTTAGGAGGATGAGAGCTGCCAATCTTAATTGGACTGATTGTTGGGGTCAAGGTAGTTTTTCTTTCCAATTTTCTCCCCTCCTCTTTCAAAGCTGCGGACTTGTACTGAAAACGATCACAGAGTGCCAGCTGCCTCTGGTGCCGCACTCGTGGCCATTCTTTGTGTGGACAAATGTAAGCAATCTTACAACACCAGGTTATAGTCCAACAGTTTTATTTGAAAATCACAAGCTTTCGGAGCTTACCTCCTGTGATTTTCAAATAAAACTGTTGGACTATAACCTGGTGTTGTAAGATTGCTTACATTTGTCCACCCCAGTCCATCACCGGCATCTCCACATCATTCTTTGTGTGTGAGCAAGACAGTGAATTTCAGTCAACTTTTAGACTGAGATAGATCACAGCTATTACTGACCTTAAATATGCATGCAGTTGTACATTTTAGCATGGGTTAGTAGATAACAATCAGGAATCCTGGGTGGGTTTTTTATTCTATTTTGACTTCTGTAGCCTACTGACTCATTGCAGAGTCCTTTCCTGCAACAGTCGAGCTCTATCTCCTGATAAGCCGAGGTACTTGGGCGAGGTACTGATAATATTGCTGATTTGTTTCAAATGTTCTTCACTTTTCTAAAGTAAACAGTATAAGTATACAAAAAGTATATGAAGAGGACTCATTCATTTTTGGGTTAGGACAGTAATATGAGGGCTCACATCTACATGTATACATGATTGAAGAGAAAGATTTCTGTCAAGGCTTTGTGAGCAAAGGCCTCGAAGTGTATGGGTCATTAAGTTTCACAAAAATATCTCCACTCCTATTAGTATGTACCAGATTGTATCAGGCCAAGGCTTAAGGGCTCTGTCTTCTGCTAATTTGTTTTCCTGTTTAAGGGCCAGAAAACAACAATACCCCACTTTGAATGACATTGTTGCAAAGTAACTGTCTCTTATTTCATCCAGTCAGCGTCGGCCTTTACACAAACGACCAACATATTCAGCATTATCCTGTGCCTTTGTTTGATTGTTTTGAAAGATAAACTAAAAACAGGCCTTTTTCTGTTTGTCTGAGTCAATACAAGTGTATTAAACCAACCTGAAATCAGGAAATTATAGACCTGTTAGTCTAACATCTGTTGTGGGGAAGTCATTGGAATCCATAATTAAGGGCAGAGTGACTGAGCACTTAGTATTTGTGCTGATTGGAGAGGGCCAACATGGATTTGTAAAGGGTCGGTCATGTCCAAGAAACAAAATTGATGTTTTTGAGGAAGCAACTAAAGTAGTAGATGGGGAATGTCTATGGATGTAGTTTTTATGGACTTCCAGAAGGCATTTGATAAGGTTTCACTTAAGAGACTGTTAGCTAAGATTAAAGCTCATGGAATTGGAGGCAAATTATTGACCTGGTTAGGCGGTAAAAGAGAGTAGAGATAATGGATATGTACTTGAATTGGAAGGAAGTGACTAGTGGTGTCCCACAAGGATCTGTGCTGGGGCGTCAACAATTCACTAGATTTATTAATGACTTGGATAATACAATAGAGAGCCATATATGCAGGTTTGCTGATGACACAAAGATTGGTGGCATAGTAAGTCATTTAGACGTGAGCATAAAATTACAAAGAGTCATTGAAAGATTAAGTGAGTGGGCATTACTGTGTGGTAGATGGATTTCAATGCAAGTAAGTGAGTGGTCATCCGTTTAGCAAGAAAGGATCGATCCGAGTATTTTTTTTAAATGAAAGAAAGCTAGGAACAGTGGAGGTCCAAAGAGATTTAGGAGTCCATCTACACATCACTAAAACATGGTCATCAGGTACAAAAATTAATCAAAACGACTAATGGAATGTTAGCCTTTATACCTAGAGGGCTAGAATATAAAGGAGAAGAAGTTTTGCTACGGCTATACAAAGCCCTGGTTAGACCATGTCTGGAGTACTGTGTACAGTTCTGTGCACCGCACCTTTTAGAAAGGATATATTGGCCTTGGAAGGAGTGCAGTGCAGAGTCACCAGAAAGTTACCAGAGCTCCAAGGGTTAAATTATGAAGAGCGATTACATAAACTAGGCTTGTGTTCCCTGGAACATAGAAGGTTTCAGGGGTAATTTGATTCGAGGTTTTCAGGCTTTTCAAAGGAATTGATAGGGTAGGTAGAGAGAATTTTTTTGCTGGTGGGAGGTCTCGGACAAGGGGACATAACCTTAAAATCAGAGCCAGGCCATTCAGGAGCGAAGTCAGGAAACGCAAAGGGTAGTAGAAGTTTGGAACACTCTCTCTCAAAAAGCAGTAGATGCTAGTTCAATTAATAATTTTAAATCTGAGATTGATAGATTTTTGCTAGCCAAGGATATTAAGGGAGCCAAGGCGGGTAAATGGAGTTTGAGATCATGGCTGATCTGCATCCTTTGAATTGCAGTACTGACTCAAGGGGCTGAATGGCCGCCTCCTGTTCCTATGTTCCTACTCTCCAATGACGTCAATGTTATGTGGGGTGTAAAACTGGCATTCCACCCAATCCTGTGGGTTTCCCAACGGGCGGGTTAGGTTCAAATTGCCCCCCTCAAATCTAAAACTGAGGACAGATTTAATCACTGCCCTCATCTGGGACTCTCACCATTGGTTCTCTGTTTACCATTGGTTCTCTGTTTACAACCAATTACAACTTATTGATGACGGCAAAAAGTCGATGGCTTTAAATGAGCATCTTGCCACTTGTGTACCAAACTTAGGCTGTGGTATAATTTCATCATAGTACAAGGTTCAGAAATTTGCAATGAAGTTTAGATATGTGATAAGATTATACACACATACTCCATTGTTTCAAAGGAGCATGCATGATGATGGTGTCATAATAGTGTTAACCAATAACCAATGTTAAAAAAAAATGAGGCCAAAGATTTAACAACAAAAACATGAACTCATTAACCAGACACAGTATGTTTGCAGTTTGACTGCCTCTTCAAATCAATTTATTACAATTCTTTGAACTATTTTAACATAATTGCAAATTTGGTTTACATTTTTTTTAAATATATGTTCCCTTCCCCGTTATACATCAAGTCGACAGACAGGTGACCTCTACCAACGATACTCTGAAACTGGCTGCTGGGAGGTGCATCTTGGCAAGATGTTTTTCCACCCTTCCTGTGTGGAAGCTCCTGGCCTCCATTTGATGCCACTCCATGATGGCTTTGGAACTCATGATTTGGGGGTTATATTCCACCCATATCATGGTGCAGCATGTCTCTTGATGGCTACCTATCTGTCCTAAAATTATTGTAATTTAGCCAGAAGAGATAATATCTCAGCAAATAGCTCTGTAAACTTGCAGCAATACACCAAAGTGAGCTCTTATCAAGAAATGACCTGCAGTATATCATTTAGAAAATGGGGAGATATGCTATTCTGTCTGTGTTGAAGGCAAGGATTTGGTAGGTGATGTCTGTTTGATATGCATCTCTCATGAAGGGCCTGATTCATACTAGGGCATGGTTCCCATGGTGCCAGTAGCCCCATTACCTGAGTATTCATTCTTCATGCATGAGCCTAGAAAATGAGAGCCTACAGTTGGTTGACAATCAGCACTGAGCCTGATCCTTCCTATATGTAGTTTCCAGCAGGAGTCTCTTGGATTAGGCTCAAATGCAGAAACTTGGATGATGTTTCTCTTCCCTTGCCCAGGGATGCTAAGGCCATTTGTGGTTGTCTTATTGTCACTATCCCAGCTGAGACTATCATGCTCCGTGCAGTCCCAGGTTCAAATCTGGGATTTTCCTAGTTACGACCCTAAGTGAATTATCTACTGAGCCACCTGGAAAGTTCTGACCTTTTGAACTTTCCGAATTTAATCTTTCGCCGGGGTCCAGAAAGATTTGTAACTCATGAAGTGTACAAGATTTCAGCAACTCAGAAACCCCTTCATCAGGAGAATTTTCATCAAATGGAGAATCTCTACTTCTAAACCAACATCAAATTGCATTTATAAAGCATTTAAATGTAGCAAAACATCCAAGTGTTATAGGTGAGACCCAAGCAAGTGTTGGGAGGTGGCCAAACGAGTAGGTTGTAATGAATGCTTTTGACGATGAGGACGCATGTAACAAGGGAGAAGGGTTTAGAGGCAGAATTCCAGAGTGTGGACCAAGAAGGCAGAAGGCTGAAGGCTGTGGCACGGATGGGAGAGGTTGAATATTTTAACTGTTTTATTGATGCAGTACAAGATATTGAAACACTTTCTATATCCTGAGTCTGACAGATTCATGTGACTATGAAATCGTTTTCTACAGAGTAGAAAAGTTACTGGCTGCTATGGTATAAATCACAGCCGGACCACTACTTATCCAATGTTCTGCTGAAATTCATTTCAGATCAATATCATGAATTATTAATCAGCCAATTATATCTCTTGCTGATTTAAAAGCAGGTCCATTGGTACATTATTTTATTACAAGAATTCATTAAAACAAAAATGACTGAGTATATGGTGCAGTGGATTGAACACACCCTTTCACCTCAACCTGGCTTTAAATCGAACCCATACTGATGGGATGAAAGTCTTTTCTCTACTGGGTATAAGGGCTCTATGTGAAATTAGTTTGTGTAGTCTCAAACTACTTCCTAGTGGGCATGGCCCAATAGCACAGAACCGTCCTTAATTTGACACAAGGGGGGATGAATTTGGTCTGGGGTGTTAGTGCAAAACAGGCAATGGCAAATCGGCAGGCCATTTTATACCCCGCTCGGTTTTCTTTTCCATTGAAGTCAATTGCCAATTTCACCCAGAGGGGCTGTCGGTGTGGGACATGGAAAATGGCATCCTGGTGCAGTAGGGAGTGCTCATCTGAAGTTGGGATGTGGTACATTGTTGGGATAGAGGAGAAGGAACTTTGCTCTTGGAAGTGGCTTTGATACCCAAGATACAAAGCATTCCATTCCTGGCACTAATGAGCACAAAATTTAATTTAAAGAGTCCATTTTTAAAAAAAGTTATTTATAACCAGATTGTATGTAAGGGATTGACTGTTTCAGTACTAATGAATCACCTTCAGCGCATAGGAGGAATCTGAATACAAACATCAGCTTTCTGCAGCAATTTCAGGAGTTTTGCAGCATTATTTCTAGAACTAGATATAATCACACTTCACTACCTTAACTGGCCACATATTTCTCCAAGTCTAAGTAGGGTGAATGTGGAAACATCCTGCAGAGATCTGAATTTAGATTTGGAAATGATTACATGAAGAACAAGTTTTGACTTGCCAAGAATTTGCACATGTACGTTTGCGTGTATAATTAAACCTGATTTAAGGAAGCACCTGTTGAAGGCCAGGTATCAGGAAATTAACAAGTCCCAATATGTTCCTGGCATTGTCGTTGAAGGAATAGTTGCTCCTTATGCATGCAGATTCTTATGAGGAGCAACTCCTTCTAACCTGTTGCTGTGTGGAATGGGAAGGCTACAAAATGGAGACTATTTTTGCGATCAACTACTTGCGCTTTTAAGGTAGGAAAACATCCCAAGGCCCTTCACAGGAGTGTAATCAGACAAAAATTGACACCGAACCATTAGGATGACACTGAGGATATTAGGATGTGAGACTGAAAACATGGTCGAAGGTGGAGAAGCAGAGAGGTTTAGGGAGAGAATTCCTGAGCTTAGGGCCATATACGGCTGAAGGTGGGCTGAAAGGAGTGGGGGATGCATTAGAGGCTGTACCAAGATAAAGAAGGTAACATTTCTGGCCTCATGTTGGCAAAGCAAAGGATGTTTTATTTTATTACGGATTTAATTTTGTAACAAGTCTAGGAAAGGCGGGTAATAATGGGGCGGATGTTCCTGTGAGTTGCACTTGCCCATAGACTTTTCATGGACTTTTGCATAGCCAGTTCCTCTCATGGGACGCTCAATCCAACGCAGCGCCCTCTCCCGGGCATCTGGGACCTGTGTGAACGGGGCAAGCAGCTGTGTAACCCCATAACCAATCAGATTGAAGCAGTGCAGTCAGAACCAGGAAGTGTAAGTTAGAATCGTAAATTCAATGTCAAATCGGGTACAGAAAGCGAAATAGAGATGGTAAGAAATATTGAATTAAAAGACAAAGAAAAAGTTTTTTTTTTAATTAAATTTTTTTAAATGCCGAATAATTAAAATCTGAAGGAATGAGACAACACGCTTGTAAAAATTAATTTTTAGTGCCAGGGAGGTTGTATGGTAGTCATTAAGACTTACCACACCATTAAAAGAGTACTTAGACCTGAAATGACTTGATGCACCTTTTTTTTGGTGAGATTAGTTTGTATCCATCGGGTCAGTGCAGGAACTTCACGCCATTCCATTCACTTGAATGGGGAGCCAGCCGGTGAGATGTCATTCTCCTGGAGTTTACAGAAGAGGGTTGCATCTGGTACAGCAACTTCCCGATTTTCCCCATTTGACTGCGTGTGTGCAGTTGCTGGAAGTTGCTGTACCTGATGCACAGAAATAACGGTGAGCTCTGTTATTTTCACAGGATAATCCGGCCCAATGTGATTGCAGACTATTGTCTTATAGTTCCATGCTTAATGAGCTATTTAAACAGACTTCAGTTATATCTGATTCAAGGATAGGCTTGCAAAAGCCAATACATTTTCCCCTTAATTTCTGCAGATGTTCAAGTGTACAATATAGAGATTTATAGATTGCAGGAAGTGAGTAATAAGGTTGTAATTTAATCAAGGGTTCCAGATGTAGTCATAAACCATAAGAAGGAAGCTATTGCTCCCCTATATAATTTTCTATTACATGTTTGGCCTTTGTGAAACTGTTAGTTGCAGTTAAAAGCAGGCCTGAAGTTACACTGACCTCGGACCTACTTTAACACAAAAGGTTATTGTGATGTGATCACTGTGCAATAATATGGTTACATGACCCATAGATGAGGAAGTTATTGTGCTAAAGCAAATTGTAACAATTAAGAGCCCAGTATATATTAGAATAAAGATTTAATTTCTCCTCCAAATTTCCCTCCCTTCATGCAGGAATGCAGCTGTTCACTATTTTACCACAGTAAGTGCTAATGCTAGATCGTCACAGTTCAGCCTGATCCCATCTTCACTGAACATTCATAAGCAGAATAACAATCTGGAATGGGAACCCTCATTTAATAAGCAGTTATGTTTTACTCACAGTACTGAATCGGAAAAAAATCCTTATTAATGAGAACATCTTCCCCTCTCTCCTCTCCTCCCCCAGTCCTTGGTGATTACATCAGTATAGTGCCAGATGTGGTTGTATCTTTGCAATGTGTGGACATTATAGAGGGTGTGGAGCAGTGGTTTGAGCCTTCAGCCTGGGCCTATAGTTTGGTTGTTTCATTTATTCTGCTAATACTAGCTTTATAGGAGTGGTCATCTGGAGTTATTGATTTCATTTGCTTGAATTCTCAGGATATTCATATTCAACATTGCTGAAGTGTTTCTAATGGTTCTGTTAAGTAGTCTTTTCTTCCCCTCCCCATTTTTTCCAACTTTCCTTTCTCCTCTCCAGACTGTTAGTGCCTGTGCAATCATACCCTAGCAACCTTCAGTCTGAGCCTAGTCAATAATTGTTGGTAGGCTATTCCATCATGGAGGGTGTATGCATATATAATATATATTCTACGTTTTATCTCTGGGAAAAATTGTGGAAAGTTTCAATTGTACTGAACATTTTCTTTTTTGTTTTTGTTGAAATATTTCTGGAGAACAGAAACATACAGACTTTAAAAAAAAAGAAATGTCCATTCCCCATACAACAGGCAGATAACCAACTGTTATTCAGGCCTTTGCCCCTTCATATTTTATCTAGCTGCTTGGCGATGCACCAAAGCAACCTGTGTCTTTTTC
The DNA here is from genome assembly GCF_035084215.1 of Heptranchias perlo. Lineage (NCBI taxonomy): Eukaryota > Metazoa > Chordata > Chondrichthyes > Hexanchiformes > Hexanchidae > Heptranchias > Heptranchias perlo. Next base: position 29,608,244 of record NC_090349.1, read on the forward strand.
CCTTCTTTGTGGGGAGGTACCCAACATCTACCCAATACTTGCTTCTGACACCAGAAACTGGATAAGGAGCTTGAAATATGGACAATCATTAGGTTGAACCCAGTCCCTACAACTCTATAGCATAGCTGTACCTCCATATTGTACCTGTAAATGTTACTGGCCAGTTTGGTCTGCTTGACTTTTGTGGGCCTGGAGGTTTGAAAAGGACTGTACTTTGGTGAATAAATTCTAAATCAACACCAAGATCAGTCAGTATGTGCAGTTTGAGATATATGCAAATGAATGGGAACATTGATTAAATTTTAAATATAACCTCTGAGGCTGTATGGTATGTACATAACTCTACCATTCTCTGCCCTCCGTAAACTTCAGCTTATCCAAAATTCTTAGAAATAAGTGAAAATAGAAGTGTGTTATTTGGTTTGCAGGGTTGGACAGGCAGGATTTGGGGCTGCATGTGACCCAAAGTTTGACCAGTCCTGATCTAAGAGTTTTATATAGTAAACCTCCAAATCTAATAACCTCTGCTGCCCATATCCTGTCCTGCAATATCTTGCTCATTCATCATCCCTATCCTTGCTGACCTACATTGGCACCTATCCCTCAAAGTTAAAATTTCCATCCTTTGGTTTAAATCACTTCTCAGCCTTGCCCCTCCATATCTCTAACCTCCTACGGACCTCCTCGAACTCTCCGTTCCTGATTCTGGGATTTTGTATATCCTGTCCCCTGTCCCCTGTCCCCCTTTGCCCACCATTGATGGCTGGACCTTCAGCCATCTAAGCCCTACACTCTGAAATTCCCTCACTAGACCCCTCCACCTCCCTCTTTTTAAGGCCCTCCTTAAAATTAACTTCATTGACCAAGCTTTTGGTCACCCCTCCTAATATCACTTTTTTTATCAACCACTCTTTGTCTAATAATGTGTATATGAGGCACCTTGGGGTGATTTTCCATGTTAAAGGGGCTGTATAAATGTAAATTATTGTTTTTGTAACTGTCCCAGCAAGATTTTTTTAAAAAAAGCTCAGACACTACTATGTTAAACTGCTACAGCAAACAAAAGCATGATCATATGTGCAATTGATTATAGTTTGAATCAGTTATCCCAAATCAATCTTATTGTATGTGAAATTTTAATCTTGTATGGATAAAATTATTTTCTGTACATTGTAGGCCAAGAGAATCTTCAATACCTCGGCGGCAACTGGGTGAACATGAAAATACTTTAGTGAAAACTGGAAGACAAAAAGCACCTCCTTCTGTTTACAAAACCTCCAGTGATGACATTTTGATTATAAACAGAAAAGAAGGGAAACACATGATACAAAGGACTGGAGCACAACACGATCCAAACCCAAGGACCATCCAAATGAGACGACGAAGTGAGTCATCTGACCAGAGTGTTTTATTAAAGCAAAGTGCAGGGTGTGACGGGCAGGGCGGGTACCTGAGCACAACTCTGCCAAGCCGTGGCAGTGCACGTGTTTCTCGAGCAGCCAACAGAACAGTGGTCTCCAGCAGTCCGAGCCAGAACTCAACCGTGCCAAACAAGGGAAAGGCCCAAAACAGTGATGCCATCCTAGTAATCAGCCGAGGGAAAGAGGGACAGCATTCCTGGGTTCATGCAGACGAATCGAAGAACAGTAAAGGAGAAGCAAATAAAAGAATGATTAGAACCAAATCACCTGCTCCATTTGGCTACAACAATTTGCATACAGCACAGAGAGACACAAAGTGTCCAACTCCTTTAGCTACCAAGAGTAAGACACCTATGGCCTTAGCGAGGCCATCTAGTCCTGCACATAAAACTTGTTCACCCAAGCAACCAACGTCATCATCCAGGACAGGGAGAAGCACTCGGCAGATTCTGTGGTATGATAATAATCAGAATGTGTTAAATGTTTGTGAGAATTCTCACTGCCACGAGTCTTCTGTTGGCTGCAGTGATACAAACGAGTCCCCTTCAAGCCCCACATCGGAGGTAGAAGTAGAAGGCTTAGAGAAAATATCCAACTCTGCCCAGGGATTCGATTCAAATAAAGAAAAAGAACTGTATAGGAGCTTTGAGGAGGAGTTTCTGGCAAATACAAAACAAGTCTCATTGGAGACCGATGCTAGTGAGACCGTTGAAATGTTTCTTGACACTAATGCAGCCCAGCCAATCCAAACAGCAGAGCAGAAGATGATAGACTCTGCGTACTGTTCCACAACTTCATCTACTTCATCCCTAAACGTGGCGAACAAACTACCCATCCTTAATCACATGGGGGAAAGGCAAAGAGAAGGTGCAGAAAAGTTGATGGCGATCCCACTAGGGCAGTCGTTCAGTGGCTGTAATGCAGTAGTAAGTGAGATCCAGGAAGGGTGTGACCAGATGGATCGTGTGGATGGTGTTGACTGGAACGGAGGGTGTGCACGTGTATGTACAACAAATAATGTTCTAAAAACTATAGAGAATGTGAGCGAAGCTATACGATTGAGTCCTTTAGGTGAAAAAAAATTATACGAGATTGAGCTCAAATACCGGCACAATGTCTCCAGCTACAGGACGCCACCAGAACTGGAGAAGGAACCGAATGGAGATGCCCCCAATGAAAGCTGTACTGAACAGGGTGATTGCAGTGCAGTGGACCAAATCAATACTTTGATTGCAGATGATGATCAAGGGCATGAGAACAGTGAAGGGTCCATTATTGAGACATCTAGCGAGTCGTCTATTAATGTCCAGCTTAATTCACATCACAAACACACTGTTCAAATGAGGCCCAAGAAAGGGCTAAAGAAACCTGATCGAGTGCCTTCCATCTACAAGCTTAAACTTCGCCCCAAGATTCGACCGCGAACAGACAATCAACCTGAAAAGAGACCCTCGAAAATCCCCACACCAGTCAGCTGCAGGCAAGGGCTGAAGGCCCCAAGGTCACTTCAGAATTCTCAACAAGACAACAGTCACTCTAGACGGAAATTGAAACATAAAATAATCTTCTGCAATGAAGAACTTCAGAGTTCTAGAGAGGATCTCCTGCCTTCACCCAGCTCAGATGGAAGGCAAACTCCATCTCTAAACCAGGATGAAGGGTCCTGGGTTTAATCGTACAAATGAACTTCTTATGTTTACAGCTTAAGAGCCCTTGCTTTTTTTCTTTGCACTTGTATTGATTGAAATGCACCAAATTATCATAACTATCTCTGGTTGAATGCATTACAGGAAGCTGCCTGTTTAGAAATCTTAATCACCCACTATCTTTAATATTTAAGTAATGATTGGTGATGGCATGTATTGTACTGGGGAAGGGAGGAGAATGGGTTGGTCGATTGATGGATGGGAGCCAATTTTCCAGCACAGTGCAGGCAATGATTGTTGTTGCTATTCGATCATACCCGATTTATACCTGGAGGGAGTTTTTTTACATCACTTTTCTGCTTCCATCTGTCAGCAGGGCTACTGACCCATGGTTAGGGTAATGAGCTCTCCATTAATTCATAAGGCCCCTTAGTATACTCCTTTTGAAATGTAACGCAAAACGTGACCGTTATGAATATTGGTTATTGTATTCTGTCGGTTCTAGCGGCCCCGTTTGGATGTTTGACGGGGGCTGGTTGTATTTAAGGGCCCGTTGTGTGTGTGAGAGCCGGGGCGCGACGGTATATCGCAGCCTTGTTTCATTGAGCCGGAGCGGGCTTGAAGGTGCAACCAGCCAGTGAACACTGCTCACTCCGATATGATGGGACAAGGGTTCAAACTGTCCCTAATCGCGGGGAATCGAATGATCAGTGTTTTAAATTGCAAATGTGGTACAAAAAAAACCTCCCGGCTGACCGTTTGACGGAGACACGGGCTGAGCTTTGTCCAGCTTCTGTGTTCTGCTAAAATATTTACTGCATTTCAGAAAGGAGGGGTTCCGTTTGAAAAAGAGGTCCAGCAGCAGCCATCATCTGTAACGGTTTAACCTGACCCTATAGCTAATGCCTGACCATTGGAGTTTCTAGTTTAACTTTCCACTTCATTTAATATTAAACACGCTGTGTACTTAAAAGTTGTGCTAAAGGGCTGTCCACTTGCTTTTTTGGTGTAAAATGAATAATCTCCAGCGGCTGCAGTACTGAAAGAGTTAATCCCTTGTCCTTCACGATGTTATTTTGTTGATTACTTTGTCAGACCTCAGTAATGTTACTCAGTCTCTCTGCTGCCAATCTGCAGAACGCCGGAATGGTTCTTTCGCAGGTTAAGTATCGAAAGGAGGGTGATTGTGTTTTGTTTTTAATAGAACCTTTCACACTCCATTCAGTGTGTCAAATACCCAATGGCACTCAGACTCGGACTTTAAAGACTACTTTTTTTGAAAAACGAATGTGACCGTAAGTGCCGAATTGTTGAGTGCATTAGAGAAATGGCACCTGGTCCTCAGAGGATTGATAGGGACTGAGTAAAATAAGAACCCTGCGGATTAGAAATCAAGATGATATGTAAGGAATTAGACATCTTTTTTAAAAAAGAGACACTCATGCAGAGCGACTCTGTAGCATTTTATGCATTGTTTGCACACTTGTAAACCTAAAACGTTATTAACCCATGTTCACTTTGTTGTACACTGGCATGATACCTAATATCTGCAGAAGTGATGCTCTGTGGGATAATGCTGCTAAAATACAATGGAGTTAACCAGGAGGTAACCAATGTCTGATTCTATTGTATAATATCTAACCCGCGGATTGTTCTCGACCTCAGGGCACAGAGGAGTAATTTTTTAAACGTGTTCATTTCTCTGAAGTAATCTTAAAGCACTGTCCATCGCAGTCATTTTAGTGACCCTGAATATGTGGTTTCTGTGTTGCTCATTGGCGTTCTGCCATGTTTACGGGTCGCTCCAGAGTTTTACAAAACCCTACAGATAACGTGGTGGTTTTAACTGCAAGAAGTTTTCAGCGTTACTTTTCAACCATTACCCATTTGAATCGCAATTCATAAGTATTTTCACTTCATTTAAGGCCATAGCATGATTCTTAAACAGGCGCACTGCCAATCTCAGCTGGGAACATCTGCCCAGATGTGTAAACACGACGGATTTTATTTCACGAGAACAAGTATAGTGCAGTATTTACTATTCCAGGACGCACATCAGCGTGATGTCCATTTAACAGGGTTTCTCGAGGGGAGGGTTTTTCTTGTTGTAAAAGGTAACTTTTTCCAGATTATTTTCTCTTCTCACTGTTAGGTGCTCATATGATAAACGCCACCCAACGGCCGACAGACCAGCTGTTCCAGGCCTCCAAAACTAGCCGCCAGGATGTGCACAAGAGCAGCCTTTCGCTGGCTCCTCGCATCCTCCGTGAAAGCATCTGCAGGCCGTCCCGTGCCTTCCCAAAGTATCACACCCCGATACTGGGAGTACTGTACCATGGTGTGGGGATAGAAGGAGTGAAGCCGCGTGTCGCCACTTCATGTCCATGTGAATTTGTGCTCCGACAGGCTGACTCACCGCTGTATGCTTAACACTTGAGTTGAGGCAGTGGAAAGTTTAGATGCCAATAGAGCCGCGAGTTCACTCTCCAACATGTGCCGCGATAGGACCGAACGCAAGTACAATCCCTCGACATTGCCGAGCCGAGTTGTGCTGCTTTGGGGGCGGAACAGAGTGGAGTCTCGTAAGGAAGGGGAATTGAAGAGAGGTGATGGGTCTGGCTCAGAGGCCTGGGAGAATAGCACTCTTGTTAATTAGATACTCTCTTTCTCCGCCTCCCCCATTACTCATTTAAAAATGATATATCCTCGTTCGGTCTCTTTTTGGATTATGATTTCTAATAATCTAGCTCACCCTCTCTCCCGCCGTTACCTGTTAAAGTTCCTATTTCCTTTTGCTACTTGGCAAAGAAGTGTCTGTACTGGATCTGGATTGACCGTGTCTCTCTGAAAGTGACAGGATTTGTTGGTGATATTTGATACATTTATAAGGTGCAAACTTTAAAACTACTGTGTTTATTTGTGAGGTTTGCATCTTTACTGAGCCACTTATGAAATTAGTTTTGTTTTTTTTCTGCATCACCATTATTTTCAAATCGCGCTTAACCACAAACAATTTAATGAAACATTTCAAATTGTCAGCATTTTCGCAAGGGTAGAAATGGGCAGTTTTCTCCTGATATCGTCCTGACGCTTTAAATGGTGTTTTTAATCTGTTGGATTATTAGTAAACAAGGGCTTTGCTTTATTTGCAGCTCACAGTAGACCAGGCCTGGTCTACTGTCAGTGGGATTTCTGTGCTTCTGCCAGGCCAGTACTGGAACTCCCCACTCACATTCTCCCATTGGACAGTGTAGCGCATTCTGATAACGCTCTTTTCCCGCTCTCTCTCATTTTTAATTTCTATTTTGTGTTTCTGCATTTGAATTACAATGTCGATTAATTATTTATGTTTAAAACATCTCGTCTCTTGTTCCTGGCTTGGCCTCTCATAACTCGGGATAAACATCTCCAATAAGTAAACAGTAGACTCAATTTGAATACACCCGGCGCGAGACATTGACTGTCACCCGTTCCAGTTAAAATGTTGGTTTTATTTGCCAGTTTAAATGATGTGTTGGAGGGATATTATATCTACTTGTAGACCCAATCGTGTTGCTGCTACTTACAGGTAAAACGTTTGCACGATGAAGTGTTAAAGGTATCTGCTGTACTAATCCAATACAAAAATTACACTTTTGGAATATTGACTACATTGTATGAAACACGAATTATTTTGGGGGTTGGTTGTGGGATATTATTCATTCCTGGCATGATGTGTGTATTCAAAATAGAACAAGCAGTTAGTAAGTATGCAGTTATTAACTATGCAATTACAGCCGATGAAAAAAGTTTTTAAAAACTTTTGCACTTGAAAGAATAACCAACAATCACCAGTTATTTAACCATTGGTTGCAGTGAGCAAATCGTCCACGGTTTTACTGAGCCTTGGAGAGGATCGCTGGCACTAGATGTGTATGTATTAGTTGTGGCACATTATACCACACAGCTAAATCCTGATAAACCGTTAACCAATTTCATAAGCAACACTAGAATAATGCAGGCTGGTTTTGTAAACTGCATATCAGTACATTAATTTGTACGGTGCTTCTCGTTTTAACCATTGAAAAGTTGAATAATTAGGAAAATGTTATGCAGATATTCAGGATTTTGCGTTTGGCCTGGATTAGGAATTGTGTATCAGACGAGTGAATAAATGAACAATGATTTGGTTTATTGGGATTCAGTGCCTGTACCAGAATTATTCTTGGGCCATTTCGACAGTAGGGCGCATGGTATGAGTGCAGAACCGACAGCTGCTGTCTGAACACACTAATGGAACATGTAGAATACAGCTAAAGCTTTTATTAGGGAAAAATAGTATAATAAACGAGGCTTGGCGGGCCCAATTTGCCAAGCAGAAAGGTACAAATGCGCAGAATTGTGTACAAGTGGGAAATTCACTGCCTATCACTGTCCTGTCCATGCCAGAATTCAGCACCTCTCTCTGACTCTCACTCTGACTCTAACATTCTTTTTGACCTCTTTCTTTTGTCTTTCTTTCTGACTCTTTTCCTCACGTGCGAGAGATAAAATAAGGGATCGCTGTTCGGAAACCGATCTCCGACTTCCGTAGCACGTGAAAAGGTTGAGGGACATAACTGATCTCTCAGCCTTTCCCATCAATACGAAGGGTGGGGGCAGGCTTGATTTGTACGAGCCTTTAAAAGGCCCGGGAACAGGCTGCTGGGCATGGAAAGACAGACAAAGGTTATCCGTGTACACCTGGATACATGATTTCCATACAAGCGATCAATGTCTTGACTATAAACAGGATTTGCTTGTAGCAAGTCACACAAGGCAACCTCTGGACTTGAATCGAACATTTGTTCTGAATTATAATCGTGAAATGAGATTCACCAGCGTGTACAAGAGGAGGAAAAACTAGCAGGGTTTGTGTAACAATTCAGAGGGCAGGCATCTTAACTGTATTAATGGTATACTAATATCCGTGAGTTTGGGGAACAGTAAAAGCACTGACGGCGTCTTTCCGCTTTTCGACTAAAAATAGGTTTTTATTTGGAGAAACATTAGTGACCAAAATGCTCCGAGAGCCTTGATTAGATTCTTGTGCAAATATATTGTGCAGTATGTATGTAAAAGATGTAAATGGTAGGGCAGTACACAATGCTGCAAAACGAATGCTTTGCCTTTTTCCCTCACCCTTGTACTATTTAACCTTTTAAAGGAGTATACAAGAAATGTAAATTTATTCAGTGTTTGTTTGCAATGGGTGGATCTCCCCTGTTTGGCGTGGAACAGATGAGAATTTGAAGTGAGACTGTATTCTGTACTTGATTGAAACTTGACTTTCGGGATCAAGTGATGTAATGGAAGAAAGGGAACACGTACCAAAAATTTGCAATATTTGTAAATTTAGTTTCTTTCAAAGTAACATCACTAATTTTAAAAAATAAAGTGTAATAAAGTCAATTTTTAGAGATACCTGCTGTGGCTTGCCAACATTTTCATTTTTCCATTTTATTTTATATTTAATAATTTTCCCCTGTTAATTGAATGTTTGAAGAAAAATCATAGCTGAATAAGTAGAAGCACCATCTTGTACAGTGTTACTACATCTCAGAAATGTTTCATATAATGTAAAAGGTTTTTTGGTTCAAAAATTGTCCAGTCTGTATGATATAACTGGAGTATTCCACATGTTTGTAAATTTTGTGAGCTTGCTACATATGCCTCTCCTCCAGGATTTTGTCATGGGTTGAGTTATGAAGCTAGGTCACCATCTGACACTTTTTTTCTACATCTCACAAACATGGGTGTCACCTAATCCCCTATTTAAATGTTCTTTGAATAAATAATAATTTCATTAGTCCATTTAACATAGCTGCAACAATAGGTCAAAAGATTGAACTTGGTTGGTTCCTCATCTCGGCTATGCTGCTTGGAGGATCTGAAAGAAGAGGGAGGTGGATACAGTGAAGGGATTTAGGGATGCCATTCAGAATGTGGAGCCAAGTTGGCTGAAGGCATGGCTGCCATTGGTAGTGAGGCAGATGCACAAGAGGCCAGAATCAGAGGCATTTTGAGATTCTCCAAGCTGCAGCATAGTCAAGATGAGGAACTAGCCAAGATCAACTAAGTTTGACTTTTTGATCCATTGTTGCATCTATGTTAAATGGGCTGACTAAAAATAAAAGTTAGAGATAGGGAAGCTAAGGCATTTAAACACAAGGATCATAATTTTAAATGAGGTGATAAAGACTGGCAGCAAATTTAGGGCAATAAGGTTATAGTATATGAGCAAGTGTGTCTTGGTGTGGTATAGGATACAATCGGTAGAGCTTGGCAGGAGGCCGGGGGGGGGGGATGGGAGGCTGGCCAGGGGGGGGGGATGGGAGGCTGGCCAGGAGAGCGTTGGAATAGTTGAGTCTGGATATGACAAGGGTGTAGATCAAGGTTTCATCAGCAGATGGGCTGAGGTAGCAGCAGATGGCAGAGGCTGACCTCATTACAGCCTTGGTCTGAATATGGACAAAAGAGCTGAATGCCAGAGCTGAGGTGAGAGTGACTGCCCTTGACATCAAGGCAGCATTTCACCCAGTGTGGCATCAAGGAGCCCTGGTAAAATTGTAGTCAATGGGAATTGCGGAAAACTCTCCCGTGGCTAGAGTCAGACCTAGCACAAAAGCAGATGGTAGTGGTTGTTAGAGGCCAATCATCTCAGCCCCAGGCTGTCGCTGCAGGTGTTCCTCAGAGCCATCTTCTAGGCCCAACCATCTTCAGCTGCTTCATCAATGACCTTCCCTCTATCATAAGGTCAGAAGTGGGGATGTTTGCTGATGATTGTACAGTGTTCAGTTCCATTCGCAACCTCTCAGATAATGAAGCAGTCTGTGCCCATGTGCAGTAAGACCTGGACAACATTCAGGCTTGGGTTGATGTGTGGTGTGAATGTCACTTCCCACTTAAGTGCCAGGCAATGACCATCTCCGATAAGAGAGAGAGTCTAACCACCTCCCCTTGACATTCAATGGCATTGCCATTGCTGAATTCCCCCACCATCAACATCCTGGGGGCCACCATTGACCAGAAACTTAACTGCACCAGCCCCATAAACACTGTGGCTACAAGAGCAGGTCAGAGGCTGGGTATTTTGCTGTGAGTGACTCACCTGACTCCCTAAAGCCTTTCCACCATCTACAAGACACAAGTCAGGAGTGTGATGGAATACTCTCTACTTGCCTGGATGAGCGCAGCACCAACAACACTCGAAGCTTGACACCATCCATCACGAAGCAGCCTGCTTCATTGGCACCCCTTCCATCACTTTAAACATTCACTCCCTTCACCGGTGCACTGTGGCTGCAGTGTGTACCATCTACAAGAGCCACTGCAGCAACATGCCAAGGCTTCATCAACAGCAGCTTCCAAGCCTGCCACCTCTACCACCTAGATGGACAAGGGCAGTAGGTGCATGGGAACACCACCACCTGCACATTCCCCTCCAAGTCACACTCCATCCTGACTTGGAAATATATCGCCGTTCCTTTGTGGTCGCTGGGTCAAAATCCTGGAACTCCCTACCTAACAGCACTGTGGAAGTACCTTCACCACACGGACTGCAGCAGTTCACCATCACCTTCTCAAGGGCAAGTAAGGATGGGCAATAAATGCTGGCCTTGCCAGTGACGCCCATGTCCCATGAATGAATAATAAAAAAAAACAGGAGGTCTCTGTGGAGTGGATATGAGGTTGGAAGCTCAGCTTGCGGTTGAATAGAACACAGAGACTGCAAACAGTCCGGTTTAGCCTAAGATAGTGGCTGGGGAGGGTGGAATTGGTAGGAAGGTTAGAGTTTGTGGCAGGGGGAAGTAACGATAGCCTCAGTCTTCCCAATGTTGAATCGGAGGTAGAGTTGGCTGGCACCAGGGTACATGTGGAAACTGATCTCCTGTCTGCGGATGCATTGGTCTGATTTAGATTTCCTGTTCCTCAAACAACTGGTCCAGAATCCCAGTAATCTGCTCATCAATAAAGCAATATTTTTTCAATCCCTGGTGTTTTTTTGTTTTGTTAAAATAGTTTATTTTAAATCACACTTCTCTAAATTTACAGGCGTTTGTTAGGATCCAATTTCCACCCCCCCCCCCTTAATTTCCCCCATTTTTTTGACACTTCAAAGTAGAACTCAGAAAAACCCTGGCTTTTATATCAATAAAAATTGACAATTGTTTAAAAATCACTATTTGGACTATTACTGAAAAATGTTGCTTTATTGATAAATTGAGACACCGGATCGGTTGTAGGAAGCACAGTAAATTTTAACAGTAAATCCAGCCAGAGACATGAGGAAAGGATAGAGAATAAGGCTGGATTCAAAGCTATTTTATTTTTAAAAAAATGATTGCATCTTTATTTTCCACAATTTTTCTCTTTACAACAAGATCCAATAATTTTAGAAAAGTTAGAGAGAGAGCATTATAGTTCAATATAAGCAAGTTTGAATGCTTAACAATTCATTACATCACACTGCATCTGTTTCTCTGCAGTGCCCCTTGGATACGAATGGATGGGTGCACGTGTTTGCAGCCTCTGCCCACGCTGCTGCTCAGGAGTTCTTTAAACAGAAGTAAAATGTGCCAGTTATATCTTGCAGAGCACTCAATGTAGCCGCATTTCCACATCTTCTTCACTAGGACACTTGTACTCCTCCGAGGAGTGAAACGCTGCTTTTGTAGGTCTCTCTTATTTCCGACGACGATAATTGGGACTTGGTTTGTACTGGTCACCCTGGCAAATCAGCAGAAAGTATTAAATGCAATGTAGATGATGTCCTCAAGTGCTGGAGTGGAGCTTGAGCCCACTCAGCCAAAGCTTATAATTAGGATGTGTATGGGAGATTTCCTGCTTTGGCAAATGCGTTTCAGAAAATTGCACACCCCAGTCTGTAGGTTCCTAATCACCATGGGACATGTGCCCACATTAGGTGCATCTACTGGTGGCTGCTGGAATCTCTTTTTTTTAAAAAAAAATAAAATTCCCCATTCGGGGGTTCAGGTCACTTGCCTGGCCTGGCATAGCCTGGTCTCCATCAGTAGGGTGCACACGCATCCTTGTGTCAGTATTGTCTCAGGATCAGCTGGAGGGGAGCAGACAAGATCAGTTTCTCCTGACCGGATATTGCAGAGGTAGTATTGAATTCGTTTATTTGGAAATACAAAAAAACTGACACTCCCAGTTGGCAACTGTGCTCAAACCTGATGCAATGAATAGCCCTGGGACCCAAACCGTCTGATTAACAGACAACAGCTTTATAAATTGTGCTGTAGGACAGGGTTGGTCTTGTGAAGAATTTTATAAAGTTCAGTATAGCTGAGTGTAGAACTTGTAGTGTTCTCCTTGGTAAATGTAGCAGAATACATGAATATTAACCACTTGGGCAAGGTAACTGGCCCTCTTGGAACAAGAGTCAGTGCCTTCAGGTGAAGGCAAGGAACGCAGAAAATTGTAGGACAACTACCACCCACCCCCCCCCCCCCCCCACCCAAAAAAAAAACAACCTTTAGCAACGCTGGGGCGTATTTACTAAGCAGCAGGACTAGCCCTGTCAGCGCAGAAGATGCGTGTGATGGTTAGGAAATCGGTGGGAAATTCCTTTCATTGGCCCCCTGATTTTGTGATCTGTGAACCACCACCATTCCCATTCACCCTAATCCCAATGATTTAGCTCAGTGTTATAGGATGCAAGTCTTGTGCTTGCATTCTTCCACACATTGGGTTCCCGACCTGATCTATTGTACTATGTGGAGATGCAGGAGTCAGACACTTTGCCATATGGAGGATAGACTCATTACAGGCCACTCTTGTGGCTCCTCCTAGTGGCCAGTTTCAGAACGGTATTGTCAACAGCCTGGGAAAGGTTGTATATCACTTTGCCTGGGAACAGTACATGGCATGGGGAAACTGAACAAAAGGAAGGGGAAGAAAAGAGGAAGTCTCATCGTAAATCAGAAAGTGCCCTAGCTAGTGTTTTATTATTTGGTTGGGCTTCAATAAAATGTAGCCCTGATAAAAACAATTATGTTGCTAAAGCCAAGGTGACTGCATGAGCCATATGTTATTGTTAATTCTTCATAATCTTTGAAGCTTAAACAGAAATACAAGAGAAACAAATTTGTTGGCAATTAAATTGTTGCAATATGGCTGAACCAGGCTGTTTGCAACTATGTTGTCTTATTTGAACCTGAAATGAGCTTCTGACCACATATCAGCTCCATCACCAAGACCGCCTTCTTCCACCTCCGTAACATCGCCCGTCTCCGCCCCGTCTCGGCTCATCTGCTGAAACCCTCGTCCATGCCTTTGTTACCTCTAGACTTGACTATTCCAATGCTCTCCTGGCCAGCCTCCCATCTTCCACCCTCCATAAACTTCAGCTCATCAAAGCTCTGCTGCCCGTATCCTAGCTCGCACCAAGTCCCATTCACCCATCACTCCTGTGCTCGCTGGCTTACATTGGCTCCCGGTCCGGTAACACTTCGATTTTAAAATTCTCATCCTTGTGTTCAAATTTCTCCATGGCCTCGCCCCTCCCTATCTCTGTAACCATCTCCAGCATCCCCGATTTTAATTGTTCCATCATTGGCGGATGTGCCATCAGCTGTCTAGGCCCTAAGCTCTGGAATTCTCTCCCTAAACCTCTTCCCCCCCCCCCCCCCCCTCCCCCCCCTCTCTCTCTCTCTCTCTCTCTCCCCTTTAAGACGCTCCTTAAAACCTACCTCTTTGACCAAACTTTTGGTCACCTGTCTTAATATCTCCTTATGTGGCTCGGTGTCAAATTTTGTTTGAAAATCGCTCCTGCAAAATGCCTTGGAATGTTTTACTATGTTAAAAACACTATATAAATGCAAATTGTTGTTGTCCTGCAGAGTTCACATCGTTCTGTATAGAGCGGAATGTTATAAAAACATTAGTGTTTATTAATCAATTGAGAGCCAATAAGTCTGAAGCTTGAATTTTCTATTCCATTATTATGATAGATCTGCGATATTTAATTCTTACCAATGTTTGCAAGTTTGGCATTTCTTTTCAAGGACCTAGGCAAGTAGCACTTTTGGACATAAGGTTTCGCCTTGGAACTTAAATCTCCAGTGGATTGCAGGAAAATGTGCAGTCTGTTGGAGCAAAAAATTTTGCACACCATTGTCTAATGATACAAAATAAAATTATGACTGATTTCCCATCTTTCCCCCACTTTAAGGGCCAGTAAAACATTGAGAAAGGCAGGGCATAAGAAATCCAGTTTCTTAATAGATGTCCATACCACCTATTTGTAATATTGGGTCCATTGCTTTTTTGAAAATAGTAGCAGAGTGGTGTGCAAGTAAAGACAGCATCGTTGATCCTGGGTACAACCCTGGATTATGTACTAACAACATAGGGGTCCAGTTACAAGGAATACAATTTTTTCACGTAGTTTAACCTGGATGCACCTTTCAGCTATGCCAGTATAAATCCTGGAAAATTGTGTGCATAGCTAGATTATGTTGTTTTGGCCTCACTTGCATAGATTCACCAGCAATAAGTGCTTCCAGCACCATTGGAAAAACTTTACAGCAATATTGGATGGATTATAAACTGAGTGAAATCTGGTGTGGCATCTGATCTCTGTGCCATTTTGTAATCAGTTATGCCCACCTTATGTCCGTTTATCGGATCTAACAGGTTGTAAAATTTACCTTGCCGTATTTAATATCAGATTTTGAATTAGGTATTAAGTGCAGATGAAGATTAAGTGCCACTTATTAATTTGATGCAGGCTAAACAACTAATCATGGACAAAGGAACAGGCCATTTAACCCCTCAAGCCTGTTCCGCCATTCTGCTATAGCTGATCTGTATCTCAACTCCATTTTCTCATCTTTGCTCCATATCCCTTGAAACCCTTACCTAATAAAAAATCTAGTCGATCTCAGTCTTGAAAATTTCAATTGATCCAGCATCAGCAGCTTTTTGGCGGAGACTTCCAGATTTCTATTACCCGTCGTGTGAAAAAGCGCTTCCTGATTTCACTCCTAAGTGGCCCAGCTATAATTTTCAGATTGTGCTCCCTTGCTCTGGAATCCCCCAGTAGAGGAAATAGCTTCTCTGTATGTGTTCTATCAAAACCTTTTAATATTTTACACACCTCAATTAGATCACTCCTCAACCTTCTAAACTCAAGAAAATACAAGCCAAGCTCTTCCTAACTGAAACAGCTGCAAATATTGTAGCAATTACAGATCCGGGGTGGACTGTGCTTTTGAAGTGCCATCACTATAGGAGGTGGTTGTCATGTTTCCAAATAAAAAGGCTTTCAACATAAAAGGTATGAGCCAGTCCAGGAAATAGTAAAGGAAAACACAATTCTTACCTGACTTCTGCAATCTGCTGCCGAATCATTTTCACATACTCAAAACTATCAAAGCAGCAGATGTCGTACACAAGCACATATGCGTTTGCGTTTCTAATACCTCTGCACCGAGAATCAGACCATTCCTCCAAAACAAGAACAAAGAAACATTGTCAGTGTTAGACAGACAGCTGCTATAACACATTACCAGCTATCATTCACTTTCTCAATTTTTAGTTGTGCAACATAAAATATTTAAAATCAATTAGTTACAAGCTGATTTGAACATAGGATAGACATGACTTAATTTTATTTATGGCTATCCTCTATTTTGCTCTCTCTCCTTTCCCCTTCTGGCTGCTTGTTTCAGTATGTACTTCCTTCAGCTGAGAACAAGCAGGTCACAGCCCATGACTTCTGAGGTTAAAGTTATCCAGACAATGCAGTGCTGCTTCACACGGTTACTCAGCCTTCATGAGATGTTCCACCTGGTGACCTAGCTGAAAATTAAATTAATTTTGTAAAGACTGCAGTGATGTGAAGGAAACACCATAGGACTGGGTGGCATGAAACACAGGAACTCATTTTGACTAAAACCATACAGATAAAAACATTTCACCTTCAGATGTGGCTATAAATGAATAGAATATAAACTTCAGTGCCTTAATTTAGGAGGTACGTCCTCCCAAACTGGCAGGTGGTGACAAAACAAGTCAGAGACATTTGCCATTGTTTTCTGTGATTTGTGTTTGCACAAGAACAGGGGCAGACTGGCTTACCTGGAAGAGCAAGAGACTCTTCAGGATTCTCACAGCAAAAGGGGAGCTCCAATAATACAGCACTATGGAACCATTCACTGAGGGCACTCATGATTGGAAAATTGCAAGTGTCATTCCATTATTTATGAAGGGTGGGAGGAAGAAACCAGGTAATTAAAGTTGTGGGGAAGTTACTGGGATCAGGGATAGAGTGACTGAGCACTTGGACAAGTATGAGCTGATCAAAGAGAGTCAGCATGGATTTGTGAAGGGTAGGTCATGTCTGACTAATCTAGTTGAATTTTTTGAGGCGGTCACTGGCATGGTGGATAGGGGAGTATTCCTGGATGTTGTCTCTTTGGACTTCCTGAAGGCATTTGAAAAGGTTCCGCATAAGAGATTATCAAAAATGAAAGTACACAAATTGGAGATATCCTTGTGACATGGGTTAGTAATTGGTTGGAAGGAAGGAGACAGAAAGTAGGGTTAAAGGGAACATTCTCTGATTGGTGGGAAGTGACATGGTGTTATTGAGGGATCTGTACTGGGGCCTCAATTATTAATGACTTGGATGTAGGAATAGAGAGTTGTATATCAAAGTTTGCAGATGACACTAATTTAGGAGGCACAGTAAGATGTGTAGATGGGAGCAGGCAGTTACAAAGAGACAAAGACAGAATAAGCGAGTGGGCAAAACTATGGCAGATGGAGTTCAATGTGGGAAATGTGACGTCATCCACTTTAGATCTGGGAAAGTTAAATCAGAATAATTTCTTAATGCTGAGAGACTGGGAGCTATGGAGGAGCAAAGAGATTTAGGTGTCCATGTACACAAATGACTAAAAGCTAATGCACAGGTACAAAAATATAATTTGCTCCCTGAAATAAATTCACCCTAACCTTAAGCCCAAGCCCAAGCAAAATCCTCAACACAAATCCCAACCTTAAACTGGGAAAATATTATTTCCGAGGGCAGTACCAGCAGGCAACAAGACCAACAGGAGTTGCATCAACACCAGTGGCAGCAGATAAAAACCTGATATAAAGTTAAAAAGGTAAACTTATCTGCAATAGTAATGGAAAATCACTGGTCTGGGAGCACATGGCAGTGAGTCAGAAGAATTAAGAATGAAGCTGGTGTGTGACAGTCCTTTCTTAATCTCGTGCAATCCTATAGCCAATGAAAAAAGCCTACTTTGGAAATCTTGTCAGAAAATGAAGAATTAATACTATAAATAGCCCTTAAGAGAAGAACCTCAACATCCCAGTCCACTTTGATGCCTGTTATGGAACTTTTCCATAATGAAAGCCAACACTTTTTCAGAAGGGTGGGGTGGGGAGGGATTTTAAAAAAGATGCCCAAAAGCAGATTTATATACGACTAGTGACTTTATTGAGTTCCAGCTATCTGGTTCTACGGCAATCTGAAATTTGGCAAATAATTGTAATTGCTGTTTATGACTGTTCAAACACTGTACAGCAAGATACAGTTTGTTGTTTCTTTGCAACCTGATTGAAATCATTTGGTGCAATTTATGTAGCTGGTGCTCATTTATCATGTTCCGATAATATCTGAGAGATACACCCCTGAGTTCTGGGAGTTAATTAGTTTGACCGTTGATGCGACCTTTCCCTTAGCAACGGTTGAATACATACTAATGTTCTGCATCTTCTTAATCTCCTGGAATCAGGAAAGAGTGGAGGTTTGGATCACAAGTGGCTTGTATAAAGAATGCTAAAAGCACTTTCCATAAGTAGATGTTTTCTATTAGTAGGTAAATTGGGTTGATAATTTTAAAACTTACTTACATGTACCAAATACCAAGCTACATGTTCTCCTGTTTTCCCACTAAATCAGAAGATCAGTTCAAAGAAAAAAAGGTAAATTTTAATAATCAAAAAGTACTATGCGGAATTAGACTACAGTAAAATGTAATTAACTTTATTAAAGTGCAGCGCAATTTTGCCAAATGGTCATTAGGAGCTACACCTTAAGATTCTCACGAAAGCAGTCACATGTGAAGTTACATTTTATAAGAATTTTAAAAAAGCTCAAAAACAATCAAATGGTTAGCAACTTGCACCTTGGACAACTATAAATGCATAATCCTAATGGTTCTATTAAGTGGAAAAAAATGGACCATAATGTTGACATACGTTTAGTTGGAGAACTGGATGGTATCACAGAATGTAACACTCTGCTTCATCTCTTAGGTTTTGAATCCAAGGCAGACTGATGGGAGAAAAATTTTCCCCCTCTGATGTCTGGAAGGGTTACACATGGAATGAGATTGGCTAGTGGACAGCCTCAGCCCAGCTCAAAGGGGTAAGAAGCCAGTGTAAAGCTATTTACAATTTAACACTGATTACCACTAAAAGGGCAGTGCCAATCAGAGATGCCACAAGGATAGTTGGCGAGGGAATATAAATGTCACACCAATGCCGGAGGGAATGCTTTTCTGTCCTATCCACCTAATGATGTCCTCTTTACTCTTTCTCTCACAAAGGCTGCAAACATATTGGGGTATGTTCTTTAGACACTGGCAGACCTCTAGTACCTTGTCCGTACGGCCATTCTTCATGTGTGAGCCTAGACAGGGAGTATAGACAAGCTAATCCACTGAGAGTTGGTATCATAGCTGAGTCCAGCCCTGTCCCCACCCTACAGCCAGAAATGCACTCTTGCACAGCATTATTAGATAGCAATCAAGTGCAGGAATACTGGCTGATTTTCCCCTCTCTAGCTCAGGGTGGTACAAAGTAATGGTTAGGCCAGTTAGAAGATTGTGTGCAGTTTTGGGTGCTCCATTATAGAAGGGACATTCAAGCCATGGAGTGTTTACCATGTATTCATTAGGATGATACAGAGATGGGAAGCTATAGTTATGAGGAGAGACTTGAGATGCTGGGATTATTTTCACTGGAGCAGAGAAAGCTAAGAGGAGATTAATAGAGGGTTTTGAAATTATGAAAGGTTCCAATAGAATAAATATGGAAAGACTGGGGCTGAAATTGGTCTCGGGCAATAGCACAAAATGGGTGATAGCGAATTGGCAGCTCGTTTTACACCCCGCCCGATTTTATTTTCCATTGAATTCATTCACCCGTTTTGCGCCACTGCCCAAGACAAATTTCACCCCCGTTATTTCCTCTAGCTGGGGAGTCAGTGACAATGGGTCATCAATTTAAAATTGTCACTAATAGAATGAGGAGAGACACTAAGAGAAATGTTTTAAAGTAGAGTTATAGCATGGAATAGTCGAGGCAGAGATAATTCCATCTTTTTAGGGAAAAAGTGGGTACGCATTTAAACAGAGGAAGATTTGGGTTATGGGGAGACCTGGGTAGTAGAACTAGTTTTGGATTGCTCCAGCAAAGAACCAAAACAGATACAATGGACCAAGTGACCTCCTTATGTGCTGCAAACTTCTATGGTACTAAGGAGATTTACTAGCTATTTAATATGTATTAATATTTAGAGTCTTGGTGCAGAGAGTTCAGGATAACTTGGGGAAAGGAATGGCACTCTATCCTGTCCCTGGATTAGTTATTACATAATTTCTTAATCTTAACTGTTCCTCAGCTTTCTGATAGCCTTAAATTTAATACAGGGGGCTGTAATTGGTTGAGACCACATGACTGCATATCCATGTTTGCTATAGAATGAATGCTTTTATTTTTGATAATTGAACATAAGCTTGTGGGACTTTGATTTCATTGATGTTAGCCTATGCTTCTCAGTTAATAGCTGCTGAGAAATGTGCTGACACTGAGAATGAAATTAATTAGCCAGGTGATTTTGTTTTGACCTTACTCAATTTTTATTTGAAGGCTTCAGCAGCTTTTTCAACAGTTTTTCCATGGTACCAATTTGCTATGAGAGCTTTAGCGTAAGTATTCACTTTCAAGTCCTTTGCAAAACCTCATCTGGGACAATGTGAAGGCCAATACGCATGGAACTCATTGGAAATCTATTACCTGTAAGGCCGAGGGTTAGAGGTGCAGCAGGTGGCATGAAATTGGTTTGATATGTGTGGTAGAGAGAGTAATTGAACCAGAAGCGCTTAAGGCATAAAGCTATCACTGAGCTCCAGATTCACAAGCAGGTTTAACTGGGCTTCAGTACAAGGGGATTGAAATTGTTCCTGTAATTATATCTATCAACTGAATAAAGAGTTATAGGTAGTGCAGCAAATTGTGGAGAAGGGGCTACAAGTGTTTGTTCACCTGTAGCACTACTTCTAAAATTCCTCCCTTCTAAAACATTGTTGATCACACATACTGCACTTGATCAGAGCTGACATTAGACCAGCAGAAAGAATGGGAAGGTGTGGGAGGTGAACTCAAACAGAGCATGTGGGGCAATGGGGAAATACAGACAACTGAGAGTGCATAGCAAACCCCAAACTGGCCTAATGGGAATGCTGCAAACATCATGTTATAATCAGTAACGTCTCTGTGATACTGCACATCTTAACATGAGAAGGTAGAATTGAAGAGCAACACTACACTACTCAATTTAGTGATCATGTTAACATTGCATTGTAAACAATTATAGACACAGAATCAGCATATTACTAACAGGACCGCTTAAAATGGATTAAATCTGCCAATGTTCAACCTGCTATTATCATGGCATGATTGTTTTTTACTTTGCCACAGAATTCAGGCTTTGAAATTCAGAACCCAGAAAGAATCCCTGAACATCACGTGTACAGGCATTACTCTTTCTACAGTAAACTCGGGAGTGGGCTACTGTTGATCTAGTTTTGCAACTGAACAATAAAGGGTCATTCATTCAGCATTCCAGTGCTAAGTATGCACTGGCAGTGTCTGTAGGTGGCCTTTGGAATCCAATGCTGATTTTCATGATCTTCTGGGGGAAGTCTTACATAAGAATATTCTTCAACTAATGCTATTCTCTGTATGTCAGCTAATCATTGGTACTGAGGCACATGGCTGTGAAAAGCCAACTGGAATAATGACCCACAAGTTACAACGTTGGGTTATAAGAAAGAAAGAATTGCATTTATATCGTGCCCTTCACGACCTCAGGGCATCCCAAAGCACTTTACAGCCACTTAAGTACTTTTTAAAAGTGTAGTCACTGTTGTAATGTAGGAAATGTGGCGGCACATTTGCACACAGCAAGATCCCACAAACAGCAATGAGATAAATGACCAGATAATCTGACTTTAGATGTTGGTTGAGGGATAAATATTGGCCAGGACACTGGGGAGAACTTCCCTGCTCTTATCCTAATAGTGCCGTGAGATGCTGTGAGATCTTTTATGTCTACCTGAGAGGGCAGACAGGGCTCGATTTAACGTCTCATCCGAGACGGAGAAGCAGCAAAGCATATTCTTCTCCATCTATTATTCCACATGACTGGACAAGATATTGGAAAAAAGAGAAACCCAAGCTGATTTATTATTATTCCTTTTGTAGAACATGTTTGATTACTTGCATGCTTTGTCATTTTTTTTTCTTAATGTAAAATAATTTTTTTAATGACAAATATACATCTAAGGTTTTCAGACATCCCAATCTCAGATGCATCACTTAATTGGGTGTTCTTTATAGTACAATGTAAAATGTTGCACTCCTGCCACATTTCTCCATTAACCATGAGATCTAATTCCCTTCTCACACTTTGCAGTCCTGTTCCATGAGTCAGTGGATATGTAGCTGAGAGCTGGTGATAAGCCCTATAAGGACAGCAAGAGGAACTGCCACAAACAATCCTGTCAACACAGGCTGTATTTGTATTTACACAAAGCAGAATAGTTGCCAATAGAGAGCTGAGCACATGCAGGGCCTTGTGGGCACAACAGGGATCTCACGCTTTCAGTTGGGCCATTAAGCACAAAAATTGCACACTTTGTTGCATCAACAAAGTTTGGGAGATTTTAGATAGTTAAGCAGCTCATAAACTGCTTGCCAGGCAGCTAAACATTATTGTTGGTGCATTCTGATTGGCAAACTATTCCTGGTTTCTAAATAAATCAATTAAAAACAAATTGTACTGTTCAAATACCTTCCTGCAAGTTCATTATCAGGCAGGGGTGAAGTGGAGGGTACTTGGCTATACTGATTATAATCACTTTTTACTTTTGGAAGCAAAAGTATGCCCACTTGTTGGCAGTAGTTCAGCAAAGGGTATACTGTATATGCCCACTTGTTGGCAGTAGTTCAGCAAAGGGTATATTGTATTTTCATTTTTTGCAGGCTAAGGTATGAATGAAGATTGAACATTTGTGTTATCCGTTGTCCTGATCAATATGTTTTCCCCATACCTATACACCGTTTAATACTTGCTCGCTTTATATACATCCAGTTATAACCCACATTCACGTACAGTCCCCATTACATAAAATGCTTAATCCTTATTCATTTTATGTCATATTTTAAGACAGAAAATGTTTTGCCCTCACAAGCATAATGAAGTATAAATCCCCAGACCCTACTCCTACAAGATAAATCCAATATATGATGTACAGCAGACCCACTTCTAAAATTGCCACACCACTGGCGAGAGGAAAAACACACTCTTACAGTTTTTTTGGATAAAAGAATAATTTCAGCTCCAACTGCCGCCTGAAAAGGTGAAATGTACGTATTTCGTCGCTTAAATATAATTCTATTCCCCATCGGATTTTCTCTGTAAAACCACGGTCCCCGTGCCTTTTATTTTGTTTGGGGCGCTCTGGTTAGCACTTCATCTCATCCACATTAAGCAAATTTCAGCCCAGCTATTTGTGTTCATATAAAAACGGGTGGAAATTGTTAAATCGGTTTCACGCTGCTTTTGCGGGACCGTGGACATTAACGGTGGGAGGTTAGACCCTTAACCCCGTAATGTTCAGGTTTCACTTTCAGAAGGGCTAAAACCAGGGTGGAATTTGTGACACGGTAAAATATCAATAAACTGGAAAGAGACACAATGGGGGCGAGAAGTTTGATGGAAAGACTCCACAGTCAGGGGGCAGGAAGAGCAAAAAGCTGCATTTCCCCTACCTGGGCGCGGGTTGATGGAAATGTTGGGATCTGCGGCACATCCACGATCTTCAAATCGTACATGGTATTGTTCAAAATCACTGAAGGTCTGTGAACGTACCTTGTCCTGGTCGGGGTGTACACTTGGTTGAAGTCATTGTAAAGAAACTGGCGGATTATGGCCGTTTTACCCACTCCAGGAGATCCAAGCACGGCGATTGTAAAGGTACCGACCATTGTTCCACATACTCCTCTCAAGAGACAGATGTTGGCGATCAGATAGAGACTGGAATGAAATCTCAGGCTGGGGATTGCATTGCTCGCTGTTTGATTCCGGAGGCTCGGTGCCCTCGCTCCTCTCTGAAGACGGTCCGAAGTATCTCAGCCTTCCAGCGAGCAGCAAGGTGCTTAGGGCGAAAGTCTAGTTTGCCCTTCGCAGAGATGGACCGGATCAGAGGGAGTCGGGAAAAGTTAGGACTCTCTGTGCACAAGTCACATGAAGGGAGCTGGATTCTGCCGCGGATAAATCTGCGCCAGATCTCGCCCTTTTAACCTCGCGAAGTGGGTAACCTCTCCTCGAATGCTGGTTTATGGAGGAAGAGGTTACTTTGGATCGACCAAATCTCAGCCCCCTCATCGAGACTCCATTCTTGGTTTGTTCTTCAGATCACTTAGATACCAAGACAAGTCATTCAAATAAACCTTATTTGAAATTACTTCGAATTACATAACGGAACTTTAGCACCAAACCCTCACGGCGGGGAAAAAAAGATAAAGTAACTAAAACGAATGTATAAATGATTCTAGAATTGATACGGTTTGATCTTGTCCATTTAGTAACAGGCTGTGCCTCTACCTGCTCTTATGGATATTTAGCAAACTGTCCAGTTAAAAAATCACCCCGACCACAGGCGACCTTGTAACATTAAATGGTTAGAGGGCATATTTCCCCTAGTTATCCAGACTTGAAGTAAAATGTTTTTTTCTCCTGCCAGAGAAGCTGGAATACCCCGAGGCTGTCACAGACCGCGTGTTATAGGTTCAAGTCCAGCGTGAGTGGAGCCCTCAGCGGGTCTAATTCTCCACAATCCGGAGTTACAAATCCTTAACTTGTCGTGATTTAAAAGCGGACGGCGAGCAGGCCTGTCTGTTTTCTCAGATTAAGTTACAGGGTTTCACTTTTGAAGTTGCCAAATAGTAATTTACTTTCCATTAGCTTAGGTGCAATTTTTAAAAGTGAATTAAACTTCACGCATTGGATCCTTACCGAAGATCAATGTCAACGAAACAAGAATCAATGTGACCCGTGTTAAACACTTTGAAAAGGAAAAAAAAATTGCAGGGCTAGAGGCAAAGAGCAGGGGAGTGGGTCTAATTGGATAGCTCTTTCAAAGAGCCAGCACAGGCACGATGGGCCGAACGGCCTCCTTCTGTGCGCTAAGATTCTATGTTTCATTTATGTGTTTCCCCGAATGTGTACACACATTTAGAATAGGGTGTTATCCTAGAGGTTGTTATAATAGCAGTGTTGATGATCATTTGTTTTTATTTAATGAAGAGGTAGTTTGAGTGTGAAATGGATCCGGCTGAAAAGTGTATACAGTCGTCCTCATGTGTCCAGGCCAATGGGGTGGGGTCGGACAAGTTAATGCCACCAGCACGCCTACACGCCCCCCACCCCCTCCAAGAAGGAGGGCACCAGAAATTTAAAAAAAACTTTCTAAGAAATGCTTGTAAATAAAAATGACCCTTTTTAGAGGTTAGGCCCAATAAATCAGTCCATATCTTGTGCCGACTGGATGCAGGAAGCTTCAAGTTTTTTTAATTCATTCATGGGATGTGGGTGTCGCTGGCAAGGCCTATTGCCCATCCTTAATTGCCCTTGAGAAGGTGGTGGTGAACCAGTGGTCCCCCAATATAGTCAGCATGGCAGTAAAATCACTGGTCTGGTCAGCCTGATACTGTCCTCATCATTATGGGTAAGGACGGAATGGATAAAGGAGCATCTGAAGATTATGAAACAAACTTGATGGAACTTAATGCAAAACACTCTGCTTGTGGGCAGGCATCAGGTGTGAAACACATAAAATTGTGTAATAGATGTGTTATAACTAGAAATCAGTTAAACAGAAGCTAGAAGAGGGATTCTTAAAAACGACAAAATAGGCTAAGAAATTAGTAATTTTTTTGAACTTTCGTTAACAGCACTGGATTATCATGCTTGGCTTTCATTTACTGTTGAAGCTAGGATTCAGTCAATTAACTAACAGAAGCATCATCAGTGACTTCTTTCTTTCTCTCTCTTCAAGCCATTAAGTTCACCACTTCACTCTATTACATATTCATCACAGACTCCAAGGTATAGTCTGCTGTACTCAAATCTTATAGGGCCAGATTTTGCTGTAGGAGGGAATCTACCCTTAGTTATACCTGCCCTTGCACATTTAGGTTTTTAATTTTTTTGTGCGGCAAGTTGCTGAAAGTGCGAGGTGATAATGTCGCAGCGAGGGAAACAGGGCATCTAGGACCTGAGTGAACAGGGCAAGCAACCGGGTATCTCCTTAACCAATCAGATTGAAAGATTGTGAAATAAACGCACAAAGACTGTGAAGGAAGTGTAAATTAGAGTGGGTGAATTCAATGTCAAATCAGGTACAGAAAGAGAAATAAAGAGAGGGAAAGAAAGATTGAATTAAGGGAGAGAGAAAACACACTCAGAAAGGAAAAGTTTTAAAAAATTTAAATTAAAATTTTAAATTTAAAAAATCTCCAACAATTAAAAGCCAAAGCAATGAGACTCCACACTTGTAATAGTTAATTTTCAGTGCCAGACAGGTTGTTTGGCAGTAATTAACGCTTATCATGTCATTAAAAGGGTATTTAGAGTGGAATGGACAAGACTTTCTGCGGTGAGTTTAGTTCGTATCTACCACGCAAATACAGCAACTTCACACTGTTCAATGGTGAGCCAGACAATGAGATGCAGTTTTCGCGAAGCTAATGGTGGAGTGGCGCAACTCGGACAGCAACTTTTGGAGTTTTGAGTTTAACCGCGCATCCGCCCCTCGGCTGAAGTTGCTGTACCATTTGCGTATAAATAATAGTGAGCGCCATTAGCCTCATCGTTATTTTGACAGGAAAATCTGGGCCAGTCAAAGATAAGGCAATTACTAATGTGCAGATCTTGGAAAAAAACGCAAACAAATGATTGGGCTTCTCTACACAGTAGACAGTCGGTTGTCAATAAACAGAGCAAATCTTGATGGCCTTTTCTATTTGTTTTCCTCTCTCTGGACAGTTTATAAATCCTTATATTATTAGAACTTTATTTATTTTCTACTATTCTGATCCAGCTTACTTTAGTATAATATGCAACTCTTGCAAAGACCATTTTTTTCATATTCCAACTAAGAATGGTCATCTGTAATCACATGGCTTCTGGGTGAGATTTTCTTGAATATCACAAACAAAGATTGAATTCTGCTCACTTGAACTGTCACAAAGACTACTTCCCCACAAGAAAACACCAGGAAGCAGCTTAAATTTGTTTATTGTACAGCTACAGGAAAGCAGTTTTTAAAGCTGTAGGCCTAAGCATGTTCCATAGGTAATTGTGGAGTAGCATTTTTATTTGCTGCTCTTCCTCTTGCATAGGGTAAAATGTAAAAAAAAATCACATTTACATCTGCCTTCGAACTCTGTATGAGTTCAAAGACAAAAGAATTATTTTAAATACCCATTTATTTTTCACTGGGTTTAATCATAAGCACTGTTTATTCTATTGTCATCCTGACTGAGATCAGCTAATCCAACACTAACTACGTATCAAACCTCGGGCATCCCAGGTCTGTACTAAACAATGTGATCCATTTACCCACTGAGTCATCATCGACAAATTTGAATTTAGATAATCTGTTTTAGTAATGTTAGTTGAAGGATAAATGTTGGCCATGACACCAGAACTGCCCTGCTCCGCTTTGAATAGTGTCATGGGATCTTTTACATCCACCTGAGGGCAGATGGGGCCTTAGTTTAACGTCTCATCCGAAAGACGACACCATCGATAGTGCAGCACTCCCTCAGTATTGCACTGAAGTGTTGGCCTAGAATATGTACTGAAGTCTCTGGAGTGGAGCGTGAACACATGACTTTCTGACTTAGAAGCAAGAATGCTACCACTGAGCAAAATTGACACTGTGGCTCTTCTTTGCACTGCCTCCAGTGCTTCATTGTATCCCTTGTGTCTCGGTGACAAGAACTGGACACACTACTCAAAGTGGGATCTGACTAGAGCACGTCTTCCTCTGACTTATGTTCTACTGATTTGGCCATGTAGTTCAACATTTAATTAGCTTTGTTGATTGCTGCACTGCTAAATCATTATGAACAGCCCAAGTTTACAACAGCTGTACACCCCATGGGCACAGCCTTAATTCACTCCACTGGCTGACACGTCAATTCAACCAGCCAGAGTTGCTACCAGTTTTTATTTCCTCAAATTTTCTCCCCTCCTCTCCCGACGGCACTAAGTCATATTGAAGTACAGTTCTACAGGTACCAACCACCCACTGATACTTTTGCCCAAGTGCCCTTTCTTCATTTGGGAGCCTAGCTGATAAGTGTCAGTAGATTACTCGACCATGAGTCCATAATGCGTAAATTGTATATGGTCTTCAGGAAGGAATAACAATGTCTTTTTTAATTCAAATTTTCTTACATTTAAAAAGCTGTTTTTATCAACTTTCTTATCTCTTATTTTCCTGAAGTTGTTGACAACTTTCTGGGATACAGTTCCATGGGTGTTGGCTTCCCACCAGCACCGTACCCAAGAAGTCTTTTTTTCATATGTGAGCCTAGGCAGCAAGTGTCAGTGGCTACTCAAACTTGGATCATTGAAACCTAACCTGATCCTATCTTCATTTACGTCCACAGGTACATTGACAGCAGGGATCAATGGACAGGAATCAGAAAAGAAAATCCCACCTGATTTTCCCATCCCTAACTCAAATATTTTTTTTTATATTCATGAGATGTGGGCGTCGCTGGCAATGCCAGCATTTATTGCCCATCCCTAATTGCCATTGAGAAGGTGGTGGTGAGCCACCTTTTTGAACCGCTGCAGTCCGTGTGGTGAAGGTTCTCCCACAGTGCTGTTAGGTGGGGAGTTCCAGGATTTTGACCCAGAGACGACGAAGGAATGGTGATATATTTGACGTGGAGGGGAACGTGCAAGTGGTGCTGTTCCCAGTTGCCTGCTGCCCTTGTCCTTCTGGATGGTAGAGGTCGCAGGTTTGGGAGGTGCAATCAAAGAAGCCTTGGCGAGTTGCTGCAGTGCATCCTGTGGATGATACATACTGCAGCCACGGTATGCCAGTAATGAAGGGAGTGAATGTTTAGGGTGGTGGATAGGGCTGCTTTGTCCTGGATGGTGTCGAGCTTCTTGAGTGTTGTTGGAGCTGCACTCATCCAGGCAAGCGGAGAATATTCCATCACACTCCTGACTTGTGCCTTGTAGATGGAGGAAAGGCTTTGGGGAGTCAGGAGGTGAGTCACTCGCAGCAAAATACCCAGCGATGTTAATGCCGCTGAATGTCAAGGGGAAGTGGTTTTATCTCTCTCTTGTTGGAGATGGTCATTGCCTGGCACTTGTCTGGCACGAATGTTACTTGCCACTTATCAGCCCAAGCCGGGATGTTGTCCAGGTCTTGCTGCATGCGGGCACGGACTGCTTCATTATCTGAGGGGTTGCGATTGGAACTGAATACTGTGCAATCATCAGTGAACATCCCCTTTTCTGACCTTATGATGGAGGGAAGGTCATTGATGAAGCAGCTGAAGATGGTTGGGCCTAGGACACTGCCCTGAGGAACTCCTGCAGCAATGGCCTGGAGCGGAGATGATTGGCCTCCAACAACCACTACCATCTTCCTTTGTGCCAGGTATGACTCCAGCCACTGGAGAGTTTTCCCCGATTCCCATTGACTTCAATTTTACTAGGGCGCCTCGGTGCCACACTTGGTCAAATGCTGCCTTGTCAGGGGCAGTTACTCTCACCTCACCTCTGGAATTCAGCTCTTTTGTCCACATTTGGACCAAGGCTGTAATGAAGTCGGGAGTCGAGTGGTCCAAACATAGGTCCCTACTGCTGCCCTGCGTTATTCAGCACAAACCAAGTGCTCAACCTAGGACCTCCTTGGTCTGTATAGCTCACTGCTTTAACCAGCAAAACCATGAGTCATTTTTATATATTCTTTATAACGAGAATACCAGAGGCATATTCAATGCTGTAAACCATTCAAGCCTGTTAGAATCCCAACTGAAATTATTTTGAGTAATACATATCAATATGTATTGAAGACTCTGGAATAGGGCATTACCACATGACTTTCTGACTTAGAGAGAAGAATGCTACGCTGAGCCAAGGCTGAAACTTGCCGTTCTTTGCACTACGTCCAGTGCTTCAATGTCTTCTGTGGCTCCGTAAACCAGTTACAAAGCTTTAATGAATTCTGAATGCAATCTGAATCTACAGATTATACTTCTGTCCTTTGAGTGCGGATGATTTATTGGGCTAGTTTTTGCACTTGTTAATTGAGTTGATTAATTTATAATCCAACCTGTGCCAATGGAATGAACATTTCGTCTCTCTCTGCTTGCTGAAAGCGTTCCAAGTTTGGTTCGTCTTAGCTTGGTTACTATGAGATTTATCCATAACCACAAAAAGCCCCCATCTCAACACTAATCATTGCCAGCATTGACATTCTTTAGTTTGATAAGTATTAAGATTTAAGTGCAAATTTATACTTACAATCTTTATCCTGTTCTAAGATATTTGCTATTTAACATTTAAATGTATACTTCTAAAGAATGTTTAGGGAAACTAACCACCTTGTTCTCATCATTATGCATAATAACTGCAAAATAGTATTTGACAAAGGAGAAACTGTATTAGTCAGTTGTGGCTTTTGACCTAAAATAATGCAACATCCCCAATGAGTATTTTTGTATTACAAGTTTTCTTCCAGAAGTTTAGTGGTGTTTCATTTTGCAGTTGAGGTTATCGTGGATTTTTGTATTTGTAATTTGTGCATGATTGACAATAGGATGCATGAATGAATCATGAGCAATTACTTACACTGGATTAAAATTAAAATCACGTGATTTCTTTTTCAGTCACATACTATTCTGTTTAATCATTAACCCCTGTTAAAAAAAAACAAGTTCTAGCAATGGTATACCCATAAATCATGTGCATGCAAACCATTACTGGATCAGACATGCTCATTCTAACACATGTACTCTTTTGTCCTTTTGTTTTTCTCTTTTTCATTGCTCATTTAGCTTATGTAATGCAGTATGGCTTTATTGTTCAAATAAAAATGTTGTTGAAGTAAAACTTTACTTGACCCAAGCTGATACGATTTTAATAGTTTAATCAGAATACAGATCTTTGTCCTTTTTGAAAAAAAGAGTATTTGCACTGAATTTCGACTGAGGGTCATGGGTTGAATTCATTCTAGTCTGTTCCGGATGATTAAGAAAGATTAACTAAAACACTACCCACACACCTCCGTTGTAAAAGAACAAGATCTCTGTGTTACACACGTTCAGGGTCCTTGGGTTGATAATCACGCACAATCTGTGCTGGGTCAGATGACTGATGGAGATGGCTGGAAAGAATCACGGAGGAGTGGGACCCTCAAGAAAGCTTGAATCAGATATGCTCATTCTTTAAAACATTAACACATGTACTATTTGTCCTGTGTTTTTCTCTGCCCAATCTGCACTGCAATGTTCCAACCAATATTTCACAAAATTTATGTTTGTCCATGGACAGAGTACTATTTGTCCTCAATAACCTGTTGCTATCCCACATAACATTAAAATAAATATAATTGTTGAAATTAGTTTCTGCTGTCTCCATCCAGTTCTAAGTGAGTGCCACTAGGCAGCACAAAGCTACTCATGGTTCAACATTAATTGACGTTGTTAGCTGCCTTTAGAATATATTATGGTAACATTGAATACAAAAGTGGAAATATGACCCAATTCTCATTACTGACACCACTCATCTTAATCGGCAGAAAATTCACTCCCCCTCTCAATGTTATTCAACTATACCTCAGTAATATTGCAAAGCAAGGAGATGAGTAAAATATTCCACACTTTCATTAACTACTTTAAAACAACAGTAGGATACATTTTACTAAATACAGAGACTAGATTCATTAAGCTAAAAGATTAAAATATATGGACTAATTTGAAATAGTCATCACTGAAAATACTTATGTTCTATCTTTACAAAAACAAGAGAGTACAATTATTAGGCTATTAGGAATAATATGTTAATTTGGCCTCATTTATAAATTCAGTTTAGGCAAATTATAAAATATATTTTTAGCTTTTATTAAAATACTGTTACAAAGACAAAATACCAAGTCACTATCTTTTACAACTGGTTTTTCACATATGGCTGTTTATACTGCTATCACTATTCAAGGAGGTGGGGGTCCAACGAGCTCCCAGCTAGGTATATTTTCAATGTTTTGCAAAGTAAAGCTAAGGATTGGAGAGTAGGAAAATGATAGGTCGCCATATTTCAATAGAAATATTATGTTACCAGTTCCACACAATACGCTTTCTTTTATAAAAAATAACCATGTTTTGACCTGTCAAAGTAAATCATTGTATTGCAGTATAGTGATTTATCAGACTAAGTGGAAGAGCACATTTCATCCATTATACTAGCCAGTCACACACTGTCTACATTTGCACAAGAATAGTTGCACAAGAATAGTTCCACAAAATAACTCAGTGAAATTGATGAAGTCGTTACATCGGTGTCCAGATACTGTTGCACTACAGTTTAATGTATCATATAAAATAATTAAGGGGTTACAAAGGTCAGAAAATCTGATTACATCATATTAGAAGTAAACATCCTTCAATCTGACAGACAATGCAGAAACAGATACCCAACTGCAGGGTTTCATATGATATGGCCCAACGGTTTCTGTTTTTCTCAAGTTATTCCAAGTTAATGACTAATATGCAATATTTTGAAAAAGTAGAAGCTTCAAAAGAAGCCTAAACATAGCTTCAATTCTTTCCATAAAAAGTATTAAATATAATCTGGAGTTATAGGAATATTTGCAATTAATCTAATTGACAGATGCCAGTTGGTAAAAGATATTTTAATCATTTCAAATTCAACACATGCAAACAAAATAAAGTTTTCTAATTCAGCAGTAAAAAGTCAATATAAAAAATGCAAAATATTGTGAATACATTTGAATATTGATTTTTCCCAATAGCATTTTAAATATTATCTACAGCACATATGCTGCAGATCATTATCCATTATCATCAAGCAGTTGCAAGGGGAGCTGACAAGGAGGCTCAGTTGGGTATTCTCTGCTAGGAACTTTGCAAGGTGGACAATTTTTGATCAAATGAATTGTCCTTTTAATACTTCAATTACAAAAGCTTTCTTACGTACTATTGTTGATCTGTAACATCTAATCGTTAAAACAAAGTTTTTACTTTTTCTTAAACCACGAAAGTTTCCTAAAATGCATTTCTTGGACTTTAAAAAATGTTTAATACTGTTACACAATTCTTTTCCAAAAAACTCAGTTGACAAATGCCCTGCCCTCGTATGAAACTGAGCCACACAGATCACAAAGGCCCCAAGCTTTTGTCCTCAGTCTGTGTTGAATTGTCAAATACGAACATACGAATTAAGAGCAGTAGGCCATTCAGCCCTTCGAGCCTGATCTGCCATTTGATAAGATCATGGCTGATCTGATTGTGACCTCAACCCTACTTTCCCATCTACCTACTATAACCTTTGACTCCCTTGTTAATCAGGAATCTATCTAACTCAGCCTTAAAAATATTCAGTGACCCTGCCTCCAACGCTCTCTGGGGAAGGGAGTTCCACAGACTCACGACCCTCAGAGAAAAAAAATTCTCATGTCTTAAATGGGAGACCCCTTATTTTTAAACTGTGGCCCCCAGTTCTAGTCTCTCCCACAAGGGGAAACATCTCCTCAGCATCTAACCCTTTAGTCCCCTCAGGATTTTATATGTTTCAATAAGATCACCCTTCATTTCTCCAAACTCAAGTATACAGGCCCAACTTGTCCAACCTTTCCTTATAAGATAAGCCCCTCATCCCAGGAATCAGTCGAGTGAACTGTGCCTCCAAAGCAATTATTTCTTAAATAAGGAAACCAAAACTGCACACAGTATTCTAGATGTGGTCTCACCAATGCCCTGCACAACTGTAGCAAAACATCTCTACTTTTATATTCCATTCCCCTTGCAATAAATGACAACATTCCATTTGCCTTCCTAATCACTTACTGTACCTGCATACTAACTTTTTGTGATTCATGTACTAGGACACCCAGATCCCTCTGTACCTCAGAGTTCTGCAATCTCTATTTAAATATACTGCTTTTCTATTTCTCCTGCCAAAGTGGACAAGTTCACATTTTCCCACATTATATGCCATCTGCCAAATTTTTGCCCACTCACTTAACCTACCTATATCCCTTTGCAGACTCCTTATGTCCTCCTCACAACTTACTCTCCTACCCACCTTTGTGTCATCAGCAAATTTAGCAACCATACATTTGGTCCCTTCATCCAAGTTATTGATATAGATTGTAAATAGTTGAGGCCCAAGCACTGATCCCTGTGGCACTCCACATCTTGCCAACCTGAAAATGACCCATATATGCCTACTCTGTTTCCTGTTAGCTAACCAATCCTTTAACTACATTCACACATGAAGAATGGCCAGTTGGCAGAGGTCCCAACACCCTGGCTACATACACTAGCTTGAATGACCACCTTCAGAGATGAG
The DNA here is from genome assembly GCF_035084215.1 of Heptranchias perlo. Lineage (NCBI taxonomy): Eukaryota > Metazoa > Chordata > Chondrichthyes > Hexanchiformes > Hexanchidae > Heptranchias > Heptranchias perlo. The sequence goes on from NC_090349.1 coordinate 29,642,287, forward strand.
AGAACATTGGAAAAAGAAAACAAATGCATCACAGACTTAAATATTTTATTGTGGTGGTGTGTTGATTCCTGGTCTCCTCCCCCTTACACACAAAATAAGGTTCTTGTTTCTTCTTCCTTTTTCAGTTTGCTTGTGAATTTTGTGCTCATCAAGGTATGGAATATTGATGCTGGGGAATAGGCCATTTTCTGTTTTGGGCACTATATTAGCATCAAGCACTCTCAGGTCAGGCATAGCATGGTAAGCTGCAGAATAAAGTATTCTGCCCCCTAATTTGCCTCTGCCCCAACCTCATGAGACCACCACTGTGATATATTTCCATTTCCAGTAAGAGTCTCTATGCTCCCTATAGGTATCCTTGCTGCACTCTAAAGCTCTCCAATCCCCAAGTACATCGATTTCAAAATCCTTGTCCTCATCTACAAATATTTCCATGACCTCACTCCACCCTACTTCCACAACCTCACGTCCCTGCTTGCACCCTCTACTTTTCCAGTGATGCTATACTGTCTATTCCTCCCTCCCTCTTCTCTAAGTGGCAGTGTCTTCAGCTGCCTTCGCCCCACACTTTCAACTTGCTATATCCCACTCTAAGAACTTGCATTTATATAGCGCCTTTCACAACTTTAGGATGTCCCAAAGTGCTTTACCACTAATGAAATACTTTTGAAGTGCAGTCCCTGTTGTAATGTAGGAAATATGGCAGCCAATGTGCAGATAGCAAGGTCCCACAAACAGCAATGAGATAATGACAAGCATTTTAAAAAAAAACTGATGTTGCTTGAGAGATAAATATTAGCCTGGATACCAGGGAGAACTGCCTTGCTCCTCTTCAAATTAGTGCCATGGGATCTTTTTCATCTATTTAAAAGGGCAGATGGAGCCTCAGTTTAATGTCTCATCCAAAAGACAGTACCTCCAACAGCACTCCCTTAGTACTACACTAAAACGTCAGCCTAGATTATGTGCTCAAGTCTCTGGGGTAGGACTTGAACCCACAACCTGACCCAGAGGTGAGAGTACCACCATTGAGCCAAGGCTGACACCCACTTTCAAAAGCCTCCTTAAAATCGTTTTAGCAACCATCCTTAATTTTCTTTCCTACTCAGGTCTGAACCCTGTACTGTGAAATGTCTTAGGACATTTTGCTGCATTAAGGGGACCATATAAAAATAGCAAACTGCACTTCAATAGCAGTTGTCGTCTGAGCTGGATTTTAATAAGGTCCTTTTAACCTACTGTACCACTCAATCCACTTTTTGCTATGCATCTTTTCCCTGGCACACACTACTTCCAGACGTCTCATAGCACCAACTGCTTTGCAGTATTTGAGAAAATTCTGACAAATTCATATTTCTCTTCCATTCTAAATGGTATAAATAAAGTTGTTAATTTGATACATGGAAAATCATGGGCACAAATCATATTCAACTGCATTTCAGCATTTTGTTAGAAGTGCCAGGATACTGATCCATGTGTGGTAATCTGGGACATTTGGATGAAAGACCCTTAAATTTTAAAGATATACAGTTGATCTAGTGTAATGATGTTCATTTTGATCTGATCTTTCAAGCATTTAGTTCCAATAACTCAATAATCCAACTGTACACTGGTGTCCCCACTGCAATGTCCTATTATTGCTGTGCAAGCTGTTAAAGTACTGAGCTTCAATAAATACAGTCAATAGCACTTTCATTGGTACAAAAATAAAAGCTATAAAGATTTATTTTTCATAATGTGACATTTATGATTCAAACAAGTGGTCAGAACTGAGAAAAATATATTCATAAGTCTCATGTATTTGGATGAGAACTTCTTGAATTCCAATTCATTAATTGTTATGGTAAAAGGGGTATCACACAACTCTTTTTTTTAAAGTCAACTGCAGAGTATTTGCATGTTTTCTTCCAATAATCAACAAAATTAGCATGGCAAAGAATATTTCAAGTCAAATATTAAAACAAAGGAACAAACATTGCAACAGATATTGGGGTTAGTGTAGATGAGAAGTGTAGAGATGCGTTAATACACAAAACTGTCCACCTGTCACAAATTACCTGATACAGAATTGCCATCATTGGTTTGTCCCCATTTTCAAGATGGTAGCAGAACAGTGGGAATTACTTTAGCACAAGTGGCTATTGTTATGGAGACTATATCATTTAAAAGTAAATTGAATAAGTACTTGAAAAGGATGGAGAGAAAAGGCAAGAAAATGGGAAGAGATATGTCTGGTTGAAGAGTTAGCACCAGCACAGGAGCAGTGGGCTGAATGGCCTCGTTCTGTTCTGTAAATTTGCTGATTCTATGGCCTACTCATCAAGAGACAGGAGATGAATGGGAGGATGCAACCAGATAAATCTACTATACTGAGAGAGTTCAGAGTATTTAAGAAAAGGGGGCAGGCTCCATGAACCAAAATTTGGACCTTTCAACCATAATTCCAAATCTTTCTAGTGTATGCAATACTACAAATGTAGGTTCTGCTGAGCTGAGCTGAGCTGAAATCTACTCGAGCGGTATCGCTTAAGGTTGGATGGGCCTCAAAGTCAGACCGCAAGCTGATGGGCTTCAGAAATTGAATCCCTTCATGGCCCAGGAAAGAAAAAAAAACACTGGATGGAAGAATAATGCAATATTAGGACCAATCCAACATTATAAACAGTGCACTGTTTGTTTATTGCAGAGCAGCAAACAGTGACCAGAGAAATCAGTGGATCTCTAATGTAAAGAAATGAATGAACTTGTATTTATATAGCGCCTTTCTCATCCTCCACTTCACAGCCAATTATTTGGAAATGTAGTCACTGTGATATAAACAAACACAGCAGCCAATCTGTGCACAGCAAGATTCCACAATCAGCAGGAAGATAAATGACAAGTTAATCTATTTTAAGTTGCATTGGACATCAGGAGGACTCCTCTGCTCTTGATGGAATATTTTCTATCCACTTGAACAGATGGGACTCTGATTTAATGTCTCATCTGAAATATGGCACCACTGACCATCAGCACTGCATTGGAGTGTCAACAATAACCTGCATTTGAGTAGCACCTTTAATCTAGAAAAATGGCCCAAGGTGCTCAGAAGTGTAATCAGACAAAAATTGACACCAAGCCAAAGAAGGGGATACTTGAGGGGCAACCAAAAACTTGGTTTTTAAGAATGGTCTTAAGGGAGGAGAGGGAGATAGGGAGGTGAAAGAGAATTCCAGAGCTTGGGGCACAGCCACGATGGGGAAAAGGCAGGGAGGGGGGGATGTGTAAGAGGCCAGAGTTAGAGAAATGGAAAATTTGGGGGTGGGGGGGGTGGTGTTGCAAGACTTGTAGGAGGTTACAGAGATAGGGAGGGGAAAGGCCATGAAGGAATTTAAACACGAGGATGGGAATTTTAAATTGGAGGCACTGGGGAACTGGGAGCCAATGTTGGTCAGCAAGGACAGAAGCGATGGGAGAGCAGGAGCTGATGTGGAATAGGATATGGGCAGCAGAGTCTTGGCTGAGCCGAAGTTTACAGAATGTGGACAATGGAGAACATTGGAATAGTTGGGCCTGGAGGCGACAAAAAAAAAAAAATGAGTGTTTCAATCACAAAAGGGCTGAGGCATTGGTAGAGGCAAGTGATATTACGGAGGTGAAAGTAGACAGATGTAGTCAGTGTGAAGTCAGTTTTGAACATCGACGAACCACTGTCCAGGTTGACACAGTTGTGGAGAGTGAGTGAAACCAGCTCTAGGAGAGGCAGAGCATCAGTGGGTGCACTGCTGGAGACAGTGCAGTGGAAACAGAGGGCCGAAGAGTGGAGCATTGACCACAAGCCAGCAGAGGTTGATCCAGTGGTCCAGCGGAGGTGCATAGTAGCCTCAGATGTCAGCAGATCTGATGTGCCAGTACAGGAACGAGGGGCACTGGGAGTGAAACACAAGGACCAAAAGCAGTGAAGTTCAGGGAGCTAGGAGAGGGTGAAAGGTAAAATTGACAGGATCAGAGCAGATGAGGGAGCTGGTCAGAGGGGAGGAGCACACAATATCGGCACTGGCAGTAGGAACTGAGGAGCTGATTCAACCCAGTCCAGCGAAGTGATAAGTGATAGCAAAGTTCAGAAGGATAAGTGACTCAGCAGCTATGGGGAGCAAGTGGAAAGCAGCAATGCAGAGAACATTCAGCAGCAGGGAGCAGAATCCAGAGCAGGATGGGAACCAGCAGAAACAGATCAAAGCTAGCTCAGCGCAGAGTAAAAAATTGCCAATGGAGGAACAGAAAGTTGAGCCTGAAGCAGACTAGATACTGGAATGGAGGCAGTCTAGCAGACAGTACAGTCCCAAGTAAGGCTAAATTTCTGCTCAAATACCTGGAATGGGGCCTCAACTCAGGATTATCTGGCTCAGAGACAAGAAGGCCATCACTAAGCCAAGCTGACACTTGGTAAAAGATGCTCAAAGGACTTTAGTTAGCAATTGCTTTAATAGAAATGAGATTTGTTACTTATTATAAGGTTAAAATCTCTTTACAATCTATACACTTAACATGTAAAATATAACCAAACTACATTTCTAATTCAGACTGTTAAAGAATTCAAGAAATGTACATAATTATGTAACATTTTTCATTCTTAAAATTGCTGGAGTGAAATGTAATTTTGTTTGGGTCTCTGGCGATTCAATGCATTAGTGTGCAGCATCAGAGATTGGAACTTGATTTAATTCCGTCCTGGGCTCGCATTTATGCTCATTTCCTCCAGCTATATTTAAGAGATGAAGCTTTTGGACAGCAGAAGGGATGAGTAAGATAGATGTTCCATTTCAGGTTTCACTTTATTATTCACCTACTGATTGATCACCAAATTACAGAGTCAGATAATAGATACATTTCCATTCCTCCTTCCACCTCGTTTTCCTAACCAAATAAAAACACTAGCCATACTCTCAAAAGGAGACCAGTGTTTGAGGCCTGCTCGGTTATGAAGGAGAGAATGGGGAGCCATTCATTTTCATTCCTCATTTTGGTGACAGAGCGTAAATGCAATCGTCAAAAGTGTAAAAGGGTTAAAATGATGGGTAATATGTTACTTTTCATCAATCATATTTCACACTGCATTCCTGTAATGTGCTGTGAAACATTAAAAAAAAATCACAAAACAAAGAATTCATTTGTCGTCCAAAAACTTAGATGCATAGTAATATGTTGATTTTAGGGTTGAAATAACCTGCATTTCTATTGCACATTTAATGTAGAAACATGTCCCAGGCCTTTCACAAAGCCATAATCAAAAAAACGGACACCAAACTAAAGGAGATATTAGGAGGCTTGGTCAAAGAGGTGGGTATCAAGGAGGATCTTAAAGCAGGAGCGGTGGAGAGGCACAGGCGTTTAGGAAGGAAATTCCATAGAGTGGGGTCATGAAAGCAAGGCAGTAAATAGTGGGACAGAGGGAGGGGTGGATGTACAAGAGACTGGAGTCAGTGGAATGAGGGGTGTGTGGTTGTAGGGCTGGAGGAGATTACAGAGATAAGGAGGGGCAAGACTATGATGGTATTTAAACACAAGGATGAGAATTTTAAATTTGAGGCATTGGGGTCCAGAAACCAGTTAGGATAGAGGAGATGGATAAGTGACACTTGGTGTGGGAACGGATACTAGCAGCAGAATTTTGGATAGTCAGTCCAGGGGACATTGGAATAGTTGCGCCTGGAGGTGACAAAAGCATGGATGAGTCATTCATTGGCAGACAGAATCATAGAAAGGTTACAGCACGGAAGGAGGCCATTCGGCCCATCGAGTCCACGTCGGAGTGAGGAAGGGGTGGGAGTGGAAGTAGGCAGCTTTTATGATGTAGGGGTTATGGGGTTGGATTCAGTTCATGGTCGAATAGGGCACCGAGGTTGCAAACAGTCTGGTTCAGCATAAGACAGTCATCTGGGGGAGGGGGGGATGGATTCAGTAGCAAGGACTGAAGATGACGGCTTTGGTCCTCTCAACTTTTAGCAGGAGGAAACCGTGTCTCATCCAAGACTGGATGTTGGACAAGTAGTCTGTCGAGAGGGCTGGATGTCATCAGCATATATGTGGAAGATGGTCCCATGGCTGCAGATGATGTCATGTCAGCAAGGAGCAGCATGTAGATGAGGAAGAGGGAAGGGCCAAGCATGGATACTTGGGGGACCCTGGAGATAACTGTGCTGCAGCTGGAAAAGAAGGCATTGCTGGAAATCCTCAGCTACAATCAAATAGGTAAAAGCGGAACCAAGCAAGGGCAGCCCCACTGAGCTGGACAATAGAAGCGAGGAGATAGAGAAGGATAGTATGGAAACATAAATAATTCGATTTTATCAAAATCTACTAGAGTAAGATTAGAGGACACACAACAGCAAATACGAACATATGAACAATGACTGACAGGAAACGACTCACTGGTCCATCCAACCTGTCCCACACAACTGTGATGACTTGTGCATCACAATAAATACGCTCCCCACCCGAAAGCCATGTAATCTCCTGGGAGAGGCGAATAACCAGGTTAAAAACCCAGGCCAATTAGGGAGTAAAGAATCTGGAAAATTCCTCTCCAACCCCCTTAGGCGGTCGAAACTGGCGGGAGACCACACTGGCCTTGATTAATGTTCTACAGTACCTACCTTTTGTATGATGTGATCTTCTCCCCAGCCAGAAACAGGTCCAGCTCTTGCCTGAAGGGCTTCACCGCACAAGCCGGCAGCCTGTTCCACAGGTCCACTATTCTCTGGGAAAAGAACCACCTAATATCTAACCTAGTTCTGGCCTTACACAACTGGAGATTGTGACCCCTGGTCCTCCCTAATCTATTTAATTGAAACAAACTGTCTACACACACAATCTACTCCCTTCATCATATTACAAATCTTATAAATAGATCTATTAATTTTCTTCCAGGTATTTTCTCCAAAGTGTCAAACTTCTCTGATGTAACAAACATTATACAGAATGGGAATAGGTCAAGGTACCAAAGCTTGGTAAAAATTTTTTAATTTTCAAGGTTTATAATCACTCACTCTTAGCTAATTTGGCCTAAGTTTATTTAAAATATCAAGGGTTAAATATTTTGTTTTGAAAACCAACATAGCAGTTACAAAAATTAACTAAATGGAACTTCTAAAATTAAATTGAAAAGGTTTATTGAGTAAACTATACTAACCATGAGAATATTTCTCATTACCCCCTTCTCTAAAAAGGAAATATTGGTCACATTTGGACTTGGACCCAGCAGTTTCCCACCCTTATTGTGTCTCCCACTTTTGCACTCCAAATTGTGCAATTGATAAGTTCACAAGATAATTTTAGATGAGGGAGGCCATTTGGCCTGTCCATCCAGAGAGATCCTAATGCTCTTCTCCCATTGTAGCATCCAATTATTTCTTAAATGAGTTATATATTTGCAAACATCTTAGGGTGCTAATAAAAAATTTGAAGCTGGTTCATTTTTTCTATCTTCTTCTACAGGCCTCATCAACTGGAAGATCTGTGCCACAGTAAGTGGAAGAGACCTTTGGTGAATAACGTACTCTTCAGTGCAAAGCCCAAACACTTCCACCCTCCCCCCCCACCCCCCCAAGAGAATGACATAATTTTTCAGCGTAACTATGGTGTAAGTGCAACTCCACTCTGTCTCTCCCGCCCCCTCCCCCCCAGAAGAAATTTGTGTGTAACTGATTTACAGACAGGTTTTATGCCAAAACATCACTATGGGTGAACTTCATTGATCCCTTGTGCCACTTCTGAGATACATCTGCCAAAACCTTCAGCTGCTCATTTACATAGCTCCGCGTCCTATACAAAAGGTCAGCTTTGCACAAATAATGCGCCGGCATAGATTTAAATCCAAAAATTTAGGCCCAGTATGGCCCAAAGTCACCTAATATCAGTCTAACTAACCTTAGTGATTTAAAAAAAATTCTTGCCAAGACCTGCACTATACTTAACCAAAGTGCCATCCGTGTCACTGCAACCCACCCACGTGTTCAGAAGCAGTTGGAATGGCCTTCCTAATTGGCAGAACCCTGCTTTTCATAATAATGGGAGAGGAAGAGGGGCAGCAGAGGCAAGAGGCTGAGTGAGAGGCGGCATGGCAGGAAACAGCAGCCCAATGTATTCCCCTTATTGATGGCACTGCATTTGTACTTAATTTACCCTGGTTTTTACCTTCCGAAAATGAACTTAACTTTGTAATTAGGATGTGAATTGCTGTACAAATCAGTTTATAATAAAAGGGGAACAATTTAACCTAATATAAAATGTTCATGTTAAATCTGATGAAACAATAATTTTCCCTAAAGCTAGTGCACTGTCAGATATGTCATATAAAAAGAGATAAAAATGTCAATTTGTTACACATTCAAATCAGCCTCCTGGGTACTTTTTCCCCACAAGTCCAGTTTATTTCTGAAATGACTATTGATTAACACCTTAACATCAGCTGCAATGGTGGAACCCAAAGAGCATATCATCAGCATGAACCATATTACTAGTGTACAAATACACATAAAATGTCATACCACAAAATTTTAAAGTCACATCACACATTATGAAGAGGATACAAATTCAAACAAGGACAATCACCCAACAGCTGGAATGGTGGTGTACTGAGCACAGCCTCTTCACACACTAGGCAATTCACCATGTCATGATATTACATTACATTCATATGACCAGGTTTTAAGACAAATCAACATAGCAAATATCTGAATCTTGTATTTAGAGCTAGTTATCAGCGGAATAATGGATTTAGATATACTAGGATTATACAATAGACTTTAGTGTCAATGGGTCAATATACTCTGAGATCTTGAGTATACAATAAATACCCTTCACAATAATGCAACTTCTTCAGTGGCACCAGGGTGTCACATTTATAAATTCTGTCCATTATCAGTGCTTATAGGCTTCTGAAATAAACAAGGGAAATTAAACAACACAACCGCAGGGATCTTCTGCCAGTGATATGTCCTCAAATTGCTCAATTCTTCAAAATTATTTCATATGCCTGGAAAACATGTTGGGATACCTCTGGGGCTCTGCATTTCAGTGATAACTGTAACAAAAAGGTAGCAATATGATCAATAGCATAAGTATAGGGCCCCCCAAGAGTTTTATTGCATTGGCCATGCTGAGAGAGCATCTTGTAAACTATCCCTTGTCTGAAGATTACATGCTTACATTAGAAAAATGGAGTGTGCCCATTTCAACGAGGACATCACATTTCAATGTGCATTAATTATATATGCAAATGTGGCCATTACCTCCAAGAATTATGATTTTAGTGAACTCTAGCTAATTTTTAAACCGATTTAGGCTTTACCATTGCATTGGTTTGAAAAAGAGCAGCATTTGGCACTTCATGAATTTAACATTGATCAAACCAGCAGAGCATTGAACATGAAACCACCGGGTGGCTGTAAATCAGCTCATTCATACCAGCAGACAAGTATAAAAACAGCAGGTAATGATACACAGCCTCTCCAAACAAAAGGCTCCATTGAATAGCAATGAAGGCGAAAACCACTCTTTTTTTAATTAAATTGTATGAATAATCCAATTTGTAACCAGTAAAGGTCACAGCTGCAGGTTCTTTGAACCACTACGTGCAGGGAACAGATAAAGGATATCGATGAAATGTACCAATGTGAATGGTACAGCCTGTGGTTTTATGCAACAAATCCTTTTAAGTAAAAAGGAAAAAATAAATACCCTGTTTACACTTTTTGATAATGCACTGAAGATAATTTTTCAACCTATACAGCATTGATTTCCATCAGAGATAAAGCAATAATTGCCCGACATCTCCCTCTGGACTTCGACAATAAATGTAAGAGTGGTTTTCTAATTAGCAAGCAAAAGAGACATGAAAACTGAAAAGAATGAGTAAATGGATGTAAAGATTCCCTTTTTATATGCACACCCTACAGAACATTGCTTTGCGTTATGTACCATAGGTATTATATAATGGCACTGCTGCATTATTGGGATAAACATTTTTGAGCATTCATACTTTACCTCGTGGCTTCTGAATTATGACATCAAACACATAAAATTGCTTCATATAAATATTTAAGCAGCAAGTTATACAACATGTTACCAGCTTCAGGAGTTGATTATGGCCTGTACATATCACTGCTGAAACAATGATGCCCTGTTTGCGCACACAGCATCAAATTCAGCTGCTCACCTGGTGAGTACCAATTTTCCCCTCCATGCCCCCCACAGTTTATGTCAATTAAATGAGTGCTGTAAGCAAAACATGTTGTATAAAAATATAGGAGGGATTGATAGTTTGGCCAAAAATAGACCATCCATGATGTCAGATGTAATCTGTACTTTAAAAAAAAATGTAACAACTCTGTACCTTCCATCCCCTGTTCAATTTACAATTAATCATAATCCTCAATGTGATGAGAAACATAAACAGGACTAAGGAATTCTGACCACCAATAATTTTTAATTATAATGCTTAATTCACAGTTAAGCTCTTGCAAGTGGCATTGGAGTTTGTAACAAAGATAAATCACATTGCTTAAAATTTCCTGAAGACAGAAATCAGTTACTGAATATAATTTCAGCATCATCAGAACCAAATCAAACCCTGCGTTTACAATTTAAGTTCTAATCAACTACTTATTTGGGGAGTTGACGGTAAAAGGCTGATCCAGTCATCATGGGATAGTGAATCAGCAACACTGAAAATAGGCATCAGAAAAAGCTAGCCAGCAAAGCATAGCAAAAACGACACGGCACAAGCATAGGGCAAAGAATGGAAGTGGCAAGTTTTTGCAACTGACTGAAATTAAATGAATTGCTAACCTCCAAATCCTGACCCGTAGGACAAAACCACCATGGCAGGCATGCAACAAAGGAAAAAAAAACGTAACTATAATACTACAGCTTTTCCCCAACAGAAATAGAAAAAAAACCTAGTCTTGATTAATACACAAATGGCATGTAGGGACATAATGCTGCAAAACATTAAGAACACACACATAGGGAAGACTACACAATGATGCATATTACAAAACAAGACAACAAAAGAATTTAAACTAAGACATAGTCAAATTACATTACTGTATTACCAAGTTTAATACTTAACAGTAATTAAGTTCACTTCTAAACAGTGGACAATTTAGAAGTACATTAAGTGGTAAAACTGATTTTTATGCAATATACGACAGCCATAAAACTTAGAAATGAAACATCATTCTGAATAATTTGTGAAAGATCTTATTCCACTTCAAGTAGAATGAGAAAAGTTGAGGGGAGCGTCTATAAAGCTGCCACTAAATAAGGCAGGAACAAATAGTTTGTAACAGGTTTCCTGAATCTGTATTGGCTTCTGTTAAAACGAATGCTAGCAACAAACTGAATTGCAGTATCTGAAGTACATAAAAACATATCCTACACAACACATCACAAAAGGAAAAAGTGGGAAAATATAGTCCACCACCCCCCTCCTTCTCAATAAAATATTCAGCATTACACAAAAATAAGAATTTCAAATATCAATGAACAGAGTAAAAACTTTAAAAGTGTAAAAGGAGACAATACATTGTTCAACACTTACCGTGTAATTGGGGTTGCCAGGTTGGATCCTAAGCTCTGCTAAAACCCAGATGCCATTGGTCAGTTTTAGGGACTGATATAACATATCTTGCCCTTCAACATTCCTCTTTGCAACCGTAAAAATATTATTGCTTTGAAGCTTATTAGTGACTGCATCTGTAGGTTTAGAAAATAATTAATTTCAGCAATCTTTTAATCAAAAAAAGCACAAAAACTAGTCAAATTCTATTATTCAAACTTGTGCGTAAGTTTGCAGCATCCACCATTATCAGTATTTATCACTGAAGCGCTCTGGGTCATCAGCATGGAAAATTATTTTTTGAGGCCAGCCTCTACACCTGATGGAAATAGTAGGTAGCCAATATAATAAATGAACTGAACAGATAAAACAGATGTTGTTTGGCTCCTTGGTAATAGCCTCCAAGGTTTCACATTACTGAATGTCCCAATGTAATGCACTATGAAGCAGCAAGATAAAGCTCTACCTCCCACAGGTATCCTAATTTCAGCTGGCCACCCGGAAAGAAAATAAGTGGAAGATTCACCTAGAGTGAAAAATGTGGAGAACAAGCCAGCCAGCTTTGCTCTCAGTTTCATACACTGGAATCATGACCCTCACATGCTCCTTTAATCAGGTAATGTATCGGGACTTTCGAGACGAAGCATAAAAATTCAAATACAACTCAAAATTTAAATCTACAAGTATCCTTTTTTGAAAGATTACTTTTGATTCTAGTGTTGCAAAAAGTGTTATTGTACCAATAATAAACTTCATGATTTTTTCCCACCTCAGAGGGCATAACAGAGTGCAGTTTCAGAAGACTCAGGAAAAAAAAGACGTTACTAAACTGGTGGTGACTGCCATACTGTACTGGTGTTTCAATGGTCAAGTCAGATTTTCCATAGCCTAATGCAGTACATCCTTTAATGTGTGAACTTGGAACAATGTTTACACTGCAGTCTTAGAGGAACAAGTTTTTAAACCTTGTTTCAGACAAGCCTTTAGTGCCAAGGAGTTACATAATTCATCTTAATCTAACCATCAAGATATTATTTATTAAATGTTAACAATTTGAACCTACAAAAATCTGGTTTTATTGATTTAAAACAATTCATAAACTGGTCACACGGTAATCAAGTTTCCACATACATTTATTTTAATTATACTCTATGTTCAGTGCACAGCAATGACAAGTTCAACTCTAGGGATTTCCCAATTAAGAAAATGCCATCTTTTAACGTTATTGCTTAGAATAAATTCTTCCATTTGGAATAACAATTTATTCAATGGGAATGTTAAATTCAATTAACAGACGAGGACTTGCTTCCTAAACAGAGCAGAGCAAAAATTAATAATCAGCTGGGTTTCAGCAATACAATGTTATATCTCAACTATTTTGCTTCAATAATATCAAACCCCTTGATAATGTTCCAAGAACCAGTGTCATTAGAGTTCTAGCACATTGAAAGGTTTCTGCTGGTGCAATAACAAAATATATTCAGATGTGATTTTGAAAGGAGATTGTGTTTCAGTTTTATGGAAGTAAACCAGTTAGTCCGAATAATTACTAGGTAGTTTTTAAAATTACATTTTGATGTTTAATTTGTTGCTTCACAAATACTCTTTACAGATTAAAGTTAACGGCTTTAAATAACCTAGTCTAAAAACATTTATGGACAAGAGTAATGGGCAAAGCAGAATCTCAAGATTCAAATTCAACAAGTGGTGCATGTTATTCAAGTCCATCAAAAGGAAAAACACAATTCCTGTATCACATCTGCCAATGCAAGGCAAAATGATTCACTTCATAAAACAGATATGATCAGCCCAACACCTAAAGCAATATTGAACTCGACTACAATACTGAGAGGAATCAGGCATTTATTTGATTAAACTAACCGGGAAAAGCACTGAGCCAGAGATTGCATATCACCTCTTGTTGAAGGAAAAAAAATTGCCACGTGTGTCATATGCTGCCACCAGACCAGATAATTGGAGAAAACAAACTCTGCTTTCTCACTTCCAATCAAAAAGGAAGTTTTTCCTATTGTCAGCCACCATTATTGTAAACAAAAACTTAAGTGAGGATAGAAGGTGGTGTGCATGTTAATTAACTTGAAATGGCTCCATTTGGATCATTTTCAGGTTTTCATTACATCCCACTCCTACACAATATTTTTTTTTAGAAAGTATTTTAGTCTGTTAAATGTACATGGTGTTACAATACATCTCACTTTCTTGTCCCTATACACTTTCAGCAAAAGCCAGTTAAATTAGGATAATTACTAGCTAGTTTTTGTAATTACATTTTGGTGCAAGTGTTTTGGTTGAGTTATTTCTGGGAGGTCTGTAGGATTACATAGTGTCTTCACAAAACAGTTAAATATCCTGTTACACAACCACAACTAGACCTAAATCTCATGCAATGGAAGAGGTGAACGGCAGTTTAAATTGCAATCTGTTGAATACTAGGGTTTGAATTCCCACTCCATTGAAAAGCTGTTATCTTCTATGCAATAATTTTGCCTTTTCTTGATTGGGTCACTAGATGAAGAGTAGCATTACAACCCTTACTTGCTTATCAACTTTTAAATCTCTAACTTCTTCCAGTACTGATGAAAAGTCATTGACCGGAAATGTTAACTTTGTTTCTCTCTCCACAGATGCTGCCTGACCTGCTGAGTATTTCTAGCATTTCCTGTTTTTATTTCAGATTTCCAGCATCTGCAGTATTTTGCTTTTGTTGTAGCAGAATACATGCTTTTTGTTCAGGGGTGCCAGATAAGAAGTGGGCACTAATCTCCTGAGTGACACAAAATTGTGAAACCACTTTAGGTAGAAATTAGGAGCAAGGGTGAATGTTGGTGCTATTGTCATGCTAAAGAAAATACAAAAACTAAGAGAAAATGACTGAGCTCCAAAGACCAAGTTGTAGCAGAAATCATATCTAATGGTAGAACTGTTAACCATGATACCTTCAGGCCTAGAGTATTCACAAGCTCAAAAGCCAAATTTTCTTAGCTAGCAAGACAACAAATTTAAATACCATGTATAGAGATCAAAGGTTTAATAAGGTACGGTGCTTTCAGTAAGAGAAATAATAGATCCCCCCAAGCAGCTCCTCTGCAAGAATGCAGGGCCAGTGGGGTGGAATACTCATGTGAAGGACACTTCCATTCAAAGAATAGAGACAACTCTAAGCTAGGAAGCATTCTTCATTCCTTCCTGCTCTACATGTGTCAGGAAACTGGCTTGTTAATACTGAAGATAAAAAAAAGACAGGTCCTCCTGGTCTACAAAAAGCACCAGCATCCAGAAGATATCTACCAAACTGCAACTCATACTTCAACAGAAATAAAAACAGAAAATGCTGGAAATACTCAGCAAGTCAGGCAGCATCTATGGAGAAAGAAACAGTTAACGTTTCAAGTCGATGACCTTTTGTCAGAACGGGAAGAAGTAAAGATTTAACAGTTTTTAAGCAAGTACAGAGCCCGGGAAAGGGGAGGGGAGGAAAGAACAAAAGGGAAAGTCTGTGATCGGGTGGAGGGCAGGAATGATTAAATGACAAAAGGGATGATGCTGCAAGGCAAGGTGAGTGGTAATGGGACAAGTAAAGAAACAAAAGATGGGTCTAGAGGAGCTGTAAATGTTAACAGCAGAACAATTAGCAGCACCTGCTGACCGAAAAAAATGGGAGCATTGGTTATGATCTGAAGTTATTAAAATCAATGTTGAGTCCAGAAGGTTGTGAAGTGCCTAATCGACCAGTGCTTCCGATATGTCTTCCTTTTTCCTCAACCAAGGATTCCCCTCCACTAACGTTGACAGGGTCCTCAACCGTGTCCATCCTATTTCCCGCACTTCTGCCCTCACCCCTTCCCTTCCTTCCCAGAACCATGATCGGGTCCCCCTCGTCCTCACCTTCCACCCCACTAGCCTCCACATTCAACGTATCATCCTTCGCCATTTCCGCCTCCTCCAGCGCGATCCAACCACCAAACACATCTTCTGCTCCCCTTTCAGCATTCCGAAGGGACTGCTCCCTCCGCAATACCCTAGCCCACTCTTCCATCATCCCCAACATCCGCTCTCCTCCCCAAGGCACCTTCCCTTGAGAGTGCAGGAGATGCAACATCTGCCCCTTCACCTTCTCCCTTCCCACCGTCCAGGGCCCCAAACACTCTTTCCAGGTGAAACAGTGGTTTACTTGTACTTCTTTCAATTTAGTATACTGTATCCGCTGCACACAATGTGGTCTCATTTACATTGGGGAGATAAAAAGCAGACTGGGTGATCGCTTTGCTGAACTCGTCCGCTCTGTCCGCAAGCGTGACCCTGACATGTTGACATGTTAATTCCCCTTCCCACTCCTACTCTGACCTCGGCCTCTTACGCTGTTCCAACGAAGCTCAACGTAAGCTCGAGGAACAGCACCTCACCTTTCGTTTAGGCACTTTACAACTTCCGGACTCAACACTGATTTCAATAACTTCAGATCATAACCACTGCACCCATTTTTTCAGTCAGCTAGTGCTGGTAATGGTTCTGCTGCTGCCATTTACAGCTACACCTGATCAATCTTTTGTTTCTTAACCTGTTCCATTACCACCTTCCTTGCCTTGCATCACCATCCCTTTTGTCATTTAATCACTTGCACCTCTACCCTATCACAGACCTTCCCTCCTTCCCCCGGCTCTGTACTTGCTCAAAAACTTTAACCCTTTTAATATCTTCCAGTCCTGACGAAAGGTCTTCGACCTGAAACATTAACTTTGTTTCTTTCTCCACAGATGCTGCCTGACTTGCTGAACTTCTCCGTCATTTTCTGTTTTTATATTAGCTGAAAACAAGTAGGAGTAAATTTCTATGCATCTCTGAAATATTGTTACTAAGAATGCACTCCCAATCAAAGCATTTGGAGAGGAATTGCAATAGCTGCAGTATATACACAGATAAAGCTCAGTTTCTGACCTGAATTCAAAAAATATATAAGGTACCAGATATCATATGAATATGGATTCTGGTAGGAAACCCATCTACACAATGTTCTAGCAGATTGCTCCCTGGAAACCATTAAAGTTATGAACGCACAAGAAGAACGGCGAGTAAAGACCATCATGCCTTTGCGATGCTTATTTATCCATTAGATGATGCAACCTCGAACATCACCCCCTCAATCTCTTAATACCAGCTCCTAGGTGATGCACAAAAGAGAGGTGATTTCTAAGATTTCCTCAGCCAAGCCAGAATTTATTGAAAGAGAAGGTAAATCAATAACATATTAAATTTGTTATATATGTGGCACTCTCCTTATTTTGTGACACAGTAACACTTGCAGCTACACACTTCCACTAATAAAATGGAGCTTCAACGACTCCAGATGCCCACCTATAGCAGCACTCAGACATTGAGGGTATTTTGCTTTGTCCTCGCTTTCTGTGGGCAGCGTCACAATAGATCCACTAGTAGTACCTTAAGGATGAAACTCCACATCCACGGTAGATGACCTTTAATGGTTTTGTAAATTGACAGCAACACACAAATATTCAGAATAATTTGATTCCATTGTGAAGACGACGCCGGTCACAAAATTGGGAACAATTTAAACACTAATTTAGAGATGCCAAGTACCTGATAATATCCATAAATAATCAAAAAAAATGTTGCACATTTTACCTGCATTAAGGTGGCAGTCTTTGATTTGGAATTGTACTTCATTCTCATTTGGAATGTCTTTCCAGGTTGCCAGAAAGATCTGTCGATCTGTACAGGAAAAAAAATGGGTGGCACAAATTATACATGACTTGCATTGGATCCAAAATTAATCAGAAAAATTAAATTTGTTGTTCATTCTAACATGTACATAACAGCACCCTTCCTGAAGTCAGATGACAACCTGAATTTAGCAAAATATAAAGCTTTACACCATTCAAGTTGCTTAGAAAGCACAAGCCTATGCAGCTACACATGCCAGGAGCCTCTAGCACCTCATCTAAATGGCTTGTGAGCATAGAAATGATCAGCAGGCTATTTGATAGTGGAAGACAAAGTCCTATCCTGTCTTCACCTGACACCTAGATATCTGCACACCCAGTAGGGATTTTTCCCCTTCATAGTTCAAGGATATTGAGGCTAATTGTAGAATTGTGGAAGTTCACTTGGAAGTCAAGTGAGAATATGATCAAGCTTGGCTTAAATGCCTTTCATAAGTGAATAGCCTACTGCTGCTATCTAGGCTCACATATGAAGAATGGGCATTTTGGTGAGGCTTTGGAGGGATGTTGGCACCCATGGACACATGCCCCACTAAGAGGTGACACTTCCAGTGATATAAGGTGAAAGAAAGTAGTTGAACACTAATTAAATACTTTACATTTCATTAAATGGTCCTATCTAGTTATTATTGTATTGCCTCATCAGTCAATAAAATTCAATACCCTAAAAGCAAGTAGTGATACTGGAGGCCCTCCACACACATCTTGGTTTTAGTCCATCTGCATGCCAGTGAGCCTCCTGAGAAAACCATGCCCCTTCTACTCATTTACCTAGATATGTTAATTTAGCCAGTAAGCGTCCATAGTAAGAAATTAATTTGACTGCTGCAAGAATTTTGTTTTAAAATAAGAACTTGTTTTTGACCTCCAATAGGGACTTCAGCTGAGGAACAGAGCTTGGATAGACACTTAGGAAAGTCTAGAAGTCAAACCGTTTCGAATAACTAAGCTTTCTATCCTGACAAGCCTATAATTGGACTAATATGAAATTTGTAATATAGAATGGTTATATTAGGACTTCAAAGATTTACCAACAATCCTAGCTACTTGGAATAGAGGTGGGTGCGCTTGGCAGTCCTCCAGGGAAGGTGTCCCTCAGCAAATTGTCCACAAGGAACCCTTTAAAAATACAGATGCACTACCACCCTGACAGCTACTTGAAGATGTATTTTTGAATTTTATGTACATAGCCAATGTCACTAAATGACAAGAATGATAGTGAGTATATGCCAATTCGACCTGCTCAGTTTTGAAGAATAAAGTTTTAGGTCCATGTGGGGTCAGAATCCTTCCCAGCTGCTCAGGCATTGCAAGCTAAGATCAACTTAGTTATGTTTAAAACCAGAGCTCGGCACAAATTCAAATTCTGACATAAGTTCAGCTCCATGATCTAGTTAGGGAAAATCTATTTACACTGGTCAGTAACTAGAAAGCATAAACTTCTCACCAAAAAAAAGTAGAGGTTAGAAGAATAATTTTTTTTTAAAAATCAGAAGACAGTTAGGATATGGAATGCCCTACCAGAAACTGTAGTGGAAGCAGAATCCATAATAGTTTTTAAAAGGGAAATGGATAATTATTTGAAAAAGAAAAATTTAAAAGGGTACGGGTAAAGGGAAGGGAATGGGACCAAGTGGCAAGCTGTTTGAGAGCCAATGCTAGCAAAGGCCAATGAACTGAATGGCCTTTTTCTGTGATACAAAATTCTGATTCTAACTAAAATTAAAGCCCACATGCTAAAAATAGATGGAAGATTTCTCACTAGAGAAACAAATTTGATAGCAAAAACAAGAGAAAGTACAAGAGAAAAAAAGCATGGAAAGCTGTATAAAGGACAATGCATTCTTCAAAAGGAAAATTTCCCCAAGTATAGAATGTGGAGACGAATAGTAGTTAGATATAATTTCCAATAGATGGCATGTTTTAATCTTTTATCATCAACTTGCAACAGAACTGTGCAAAAATTCAGAACTAATTGTATTTCAAATCAGCTCACACACATTCAGATTTAGCACACAGAATTCAATTACATACTATCCCAAGTAAGTTATGTTTTTGTTTTCTTCTTCAGAGGATCATTTTAATGTTTGCAACAGATAAATAGAGCCTTCGTTCATCCATCTTAAGCAACTGCACTAGGAATACTGAAAACACTCACCCATCTTTCCATCTTCCACAAACAACATATTAATTGGGTACAGGCAACTGAAGTAGAAGACATCAATATTGTTCTTTACTGCAACCTGTTCACAAAAGTAAAAAAGGTAGAATTATGGTGTTTTAGCGCTCTTAAATGTCAGTGATTTTCCTGCATCATTTGTTCTGTCCTTGTAGACAAATGCCACAGTATATAGATGCAATGCAAATTTACTTCAATTGATTATAAAAGCATTTAAAACGCCATTTAGAATGATTGACACCCACATTGTGCTGTAATTATTGAGTACCCTCCAGTTTCAGCCATTCACAAGTATTTTAATTTGAATCATGAGCTCAGGCACAATGTTTTTTCCAAATTTATGAAACAAAAGTTGTAATCAGCTGATTCTAAAAAGATGGTTTGAATTACAACTATGTTCTAACCAAAATTGTAAATACAGCAATTTATGAAAGTTCATCAAAGAGCATTATCTGAATTCAGAGAAAGAAGCAAGAAAATGTGATCTGCAAAGACAAGCCGATTACAGTGCCATTTATGTAATCAATGTCTGCATCTGCTCCAGCAGTTCAATTTATTTGCGCATAAGCACACAAGTGTCGCAGAACGGTAGGGCATGAGGAGTCTGGTGAGTAAAGGTGAGCCAGTTTGCCACAAAGAAGGCTGGGTAGAAAACATGGTTGCAAATCAACTCAGGTTCAAACCTTTCATAAATTAGTTACAGAATATAAGCAGAAGATTGAGATATAATTATTTGTTTACACTCAATTAGAGAACATTGCAGAATAACCTCAAGATGAAAAAAAAACAAAGTGGGGTGGGAGCAGGACAAAGTGACGATGGGCCAGTTCAGTTGCATCAATGATGCCAGTGGTCATGGGATATTCCCTTCGCTTAATTTGGGAAAGTTTCAAACACACAAGAGTTATGGCAGACTTCACGAATGCTGCAATGTTTGACAAGATAGGCTTTGCGGTATTTGCTTTCAAGATACTGCCAACGTTTAAAAAGTCTGCAGTAGAAACTGGTATTTGACGACATTTACATTGCCATAAGTATGAAGCATTCATTTTTGAGCAGTTTTGATGGAACTAGAAAAAAGCCCTACTAAAATGATCACGTTACTTTCATCTTCCAATGAAAATATTCTGTTCCGGGGTATACAGGTTACATAGTTTGGATTATGTTGCATCAAGGAAAATAGTGGTCGCATCCTGCTTGCATGATTGCTTCAGAGATTTGGACAAAATTTCCTAGAGTTTATGTTGAACTGGGCTTCTTTTTGCCTCTGCCAGGAGACAGCATTACTAAGAGGTGGGAGGACAGAGTGCAAGGTTACAATGGGCCAAAATTTACTGTAGGCAACAAATGAACGGCACCCACTAGTCGTTAGACTTACTCTCTGGAGCTTTTGCACAGCAAGCTGCTGTAAGTTAGAGATCCAACGGGCCCAGCACCCTCTACAGGGCATCTGGCACCTGCGTGAACAGGGCAAGCAACTGTGTATCTCCTTAACCAATCAGACTGAAGAATCGTTAATGAACAGCGCAGAATCTGAACCAGGAAGTGTAAGTTAGAATAGTGAATTCAATGTCAAATCAGGTACAGAAAGCAAAATAAAGAGGGGGAAAGAAAAACTGGTTTGAGAGAGAGAGAGAAAAAAGAGACAAAGAAAAAGTTAAAAAGCAACTTTAAATTTAAAAAAATCTCCGACAATTAAAAACTGAAGGAATGAGACTCCACACTTGTAAAAGTTAATTTTCAGTGCTAGAAGTGTTGTTTGGCAGTAATTAAGACTTATCACGCTGTTAAAAAGGGTACTTAGACTGAAAAGGACAAGCCCTAACTTTGTGGCGAGTTTAGTTCGTATCCAGCATGCAAATACAGGAACTTCACGCCGTTCAATGCATTTTAACGGCGAGTCAGACAGCGAGATGCCGTTTTTGCGGAGCAGCGTATTGTGGACAGTAATTTCCAGATTTTCGCGTTTAACCACGCATCTGCCCTCACCTGAAGTTGCTGTGTGATTTGCGCATAAATAACGGTGACGCTGTTAGCCTCACCGTTATTTTGTCAGTAAATTCTGGCCCAACATCTACTGCTTGGGGAGAGATTGATGGGGCTTTTCTTACCCTCCATTCAGTTTAGACCTAGCACAGGAGGAAGAGGGTACAGATTTACCAAGAACTGTAACAAACCCTTTGGTAAATATCAGAACAATTTTTAAACTTTGAAAATGCTACATGGTTATCAGAAAAATAGCTGTACAGAGACTGTTAGGAAACACTACGACATATTTCTGCACTTAGTGAAAATTTACATAAATTTCCAAGTTCAAATTTTCTCAGACTCAGGATCAGTCAAGCATGGTTCAAAGCAGATCCTTAAGCAGGGCAGAGGCACGTCAAAAATAATTCATAATATTTTTGTGCTTCTCTCTCTCACCATGCTCCTCATACACAGACAGCAAGTGAAATATAATCATGGGGGCAAGTGATTTTGCATTTAACATTTGCACTAGTTAGCAATTATATGTGATGTACTGAAGTCACTGTATAATCCTGTGATCCAGGCAAACACACTAAGTTGAAGATAAAAGTGTGTACTGAGTTTCTAGTATAACAGATACAAAATGTTAAGTATAAGATACAGCTCCAAGCATAGATCGTGGCTGGTGGCCACTAACTGACTATATTTCATGGCCGGCAGATCATTTCTTGGTTGGCATATACATTTCAAGAGTCAATTCAATCTGTTAGGCAATCAACTTAAGTGCTGCTTTCAAAACTCTTCAGAACATCAAACACTTTACTAGTCTAGTAAAAGTACCTCTTTCTTCATCAAGAATTCACCCCTTAAAGGTATTTGTCAAAATCTAAATAATAGGCCAGATTTTCTTGTGAAAATAATGGTGAGGCTAACAGGGCTCACAGTTATTTCTGTGTATCTGGTACAGCAACTTCCAGCAACCGCACACACGCAGTCAAACGCGGAAATCCGGAAGTTGTTGCACCAAATGCGACCCTCTTCTGTAAACTCTCGAGAATGGCATCTCGCCGACTGGCTCGCCATTCAAATGAATGGAGTTCCTGCACTGACCTGATGGATACGAGTTAATCGTGCCAAAAAAAAGATGTCATGTCATTTCAAGTCTAAGCACACTTTTTAACGGCGACTTTTAACACACTTTTTACAGTCTTAATGACTGCCAAACAACCTCTCTGGCACTGAAAATTAACTTTTACACGTGTGGAGTCTCATTCCTTCAGATTTTAATTGTTGTTGACCATTTAAAACAAAGTTAATTTTAATTTTTTTTTACTTTTTCCTTTGTCTCTTAATTCATTATTTCTTACCCTCTCTTTATTTTGCTTTCTGTACCTGATTTGAATTCACTATTCCAACTTACACTTTCTGGTTCCGACTGTGCTGCTTATTAACATGCTTCAATCTGATTGGTTATGGGATTACATAGCTGCTTGCCCCGTTCACACAGGTCCCAGATGCCCGGGAGAGGGCGCTGCGTTGGATTGAGCGTCCCATGAGAGGAACTTGCCATGCAAAAGCCCATGAAAAGTCTATGGGCAAGTGCAAGTCTAATGAATGGCGGGTGGCATTCATTGCTCACAGGAATATCTGGCCCGTTGTTTGTTCTGTTAATTCAAAACTAAAATTTATGATTGTAAAGTACCTTCTCCACCACCCCCCCCCAACTAAATTAAGCTATTTTATGATTATAGGGAGCAAAAGAAGAAATTTGCAAACCAAAATTAATGGGAGTTGCACAACTATTCAAATACAAATGTAGTCATCTAAGACAAACTCCATAAATGGGTCTCTAGCCACCCCTTTCCTGAAACCTTAACTTTTGCTGGCATAATGACTTCTCTAAAATTAACGTTTTGCATGCCCCAATGTTTACTCAATTAATTTTACCCCATTACATGCCAAAGCCAAGGCTTCAACTGATTTTTCTTTCCCCTTCCCATCTTACTGGAACAGTGCAGGTTGGAGGTAAAGAAGGAAGGAAAGGGGAGTGGTAATAATCTGCAGTTACCAAAAATTTCAACGATTTAGCTGTAGTTTAATTCAGACCTGTAGGTTGGTGAGAGGATCCATCTTCATGACTGGACCAACCGTATTCAGAGGGAGAGAAGCTTCAACTGTCTGGTTAGGAGTAAGTGGGGCATTGACCTGCAGGGGAGCAGCTGGTGCCATGCCAAAGCTATGAAACAAAGAAAATACAAAGTTAACAAAACATTTGTAACTCACATCATCCTTAATGAAATTAAGATTAGTCTTTCTGGTGGCTTTGCAGGTAAAGGCTTTGCCTGATGGAGCAATAAGCCATAAAGACCAGGAAGGTCCGTGTTCAATCCTTGGTCTATGCTGAAGGAACTAGTTTCAGCAGGGGTGATAGTGGGGCTGTAACTAGCTTTATCACTCCTGGGCTAGGTGAGGGCACTATCAAGCTGAGCCATGATGCCTTTCAATCTCTGCTTCTGCCTAGCGGGAAAGCCACTGTGGTTTCCCCGCTCAGGCCCCGGTTAAAATTGCATCAGGATCCTATTGCTCTAATAGGACCCCAACTTACATAAATTTGAGGCTCCTGCCTGTTTTAAGTGGACATCTCATCTGCCTGCAAAACCCTGCAGTTGAAACTGGAAATGGTTGGGATCGAAGTAGATAAGTAACCTGCTTGCTTTTAACTGCCCACCCGCCCTGTGGGTAGGGTTAAAATCAACCCCATATAATTAATTATTCATTCACAAATTCTACAGTTTATTATTCTACACCTTCAACAGTAAACAATGTATATAATGTTCTGTGCACATAATACTTTCAAAATATATTAGGCTGGCAGGCAGTAGTCATGTACTTTTCCAGCAATGACTTATGATCAGTCAGTATTGAATTACTAATGCAATTGTCTAAACGTTTTTTAAAACATTCACATTTTTAAGCATTTCCAAAGAGCAAGCGTTGACATGCACAAGTATAATATACAAAATAATTTTAAAGCAAAAAGTATACTGCTTTCCAATGTTCATTACTGGTTTGACATGTGAGTTTAAGCACATCAGTATCATATAACACAGGGCTTACAAGTACATATCTTCCACCTTTTCTATACGAACAGCTGGCAAATACATATTTTGTTTTGGGGGGAGGGGGGCAGAATGGTGATGAAGTAAAATGGACAAAAAGGGAGAAAATAATTAGCCGAAGAAAAAAGCAAGCCAGAAAGTAAACAAAGTGAGATGGACACAAAAGCAGTGAAGACATATGAACTCATTCTTCCACAAACAAAGACAATGTTCCACAAAACTATCTTATTAGTTTACATTGAGTTACCCCAAAATTTTAAAATTAGCTGCAGGAAATATGGCTTCTACCAAATGACTAGCTCATTACACAGTCTCTTCAGTCAACTTCTCAGAGGTTTGAAATTATATCATACATTTGTCAACTATGGAAGGAATCATCATCAGAGACTGCTGAAAGTGCTAGAAATGGTAAACTTTTCTAAACTAAACTAATCATTCCACCAGCCCCTTTAAAGTGATGAACAATGTTAGTAAAAGTTAATTTAGTTTAACATTTTCAGATTCTGTTTCTATTTCAAAGTCTAAATACATCTGGATGACTGAATCATGCACAGGTGAAGATTTTCTTCCTGGTTAAGCTGTGGTATTCCTGAGCTATAAAAGTTATATTATTTACTTTCTGCGTGATCCTCTCGTTTGAAAATTCATCATCTACATGGGATATGTTAATCAGCAAATGGGGAAAATCACAAGTTAATTTAAGAGCTTGGCCTTCAGGAAGAAATTGACCAAGGAATAGTGTCTTATGATTTTGACCCCGATTACTTATACGTGCTGAGACCAGAAAAAGCTCAACTATTTTGAGCCTTTTAGCCCTTGGTATCGTTCAGGTGAATCTGCGCTGCACCCCCTTCCAAGGCCAATATATCCTTCCTGAAGTGCAGTGCCCAGAACTGAACACATCACTCCAGATGCAGTCTAACCAGAGCTTTGTGCACCTGTAGCATCTTGTCAATATCCCTTTGCAGTTTCCTTTAGTCTTCCAAAGAATTAACTATACCTCCTATTTTGATATCACCTGCAAATTTTGATACAACTCCCTCTAGGCCTATATCCAAATCACTGATATACAGAGTGAACAGAAGTGGTCCCAGAACTGAACCTTCTGGAGCACGACTCTCCACTTCCAACCACACTGTAAAACTGTCCTTAACTCCAAATCTGTTTTCTTCCCTTTAACCATTTTGCTATTCCCCCTACCTACCCCACACCCCCAAAAAAATTCCATACCCTTTAATCTTCTCCAATAATCTTCCCTCTGGTACCATGTCAAAGGCTTTCCTAAAGTCCATGTCCACCATATACACTGCATTTGCTTCATCCACCATGCCCGTTACCCCCTCAAAGAATTTTAAGAGGTTTCATAAAATCACCAAATAGAATCATAGACTCTTAAAGCACAGGAGGCAGCCATTCGGCCCATCATGCTTGTGCCGGCTCTTTGAAAGAGCTGTCCAATTTAGTCTCATACCCCAGCTTTTTCCCCGTAACCCTGCATAATAGACCACTTCAAGAATCTGCTTCCAGCACCCTTTCAGGTAGTGCGTTCCAGATCTTAACAACCCTCTGTATGAACAAGTGTTTCCTCATTTCCCCTCTAATTCATTTGCCAATTATTTTAAATCTATGCCCTCTGGTTATTGACCCATTTTCCAGAGGAAATAGTTTCTCCCTACTTGCTCTATCAAAGCCCCATATAATTTTGAATACCTCTATTAAGCCTCCCTATTAGGTCTGCCAAGATGATTATCTCTTCTGAAATTCATGCTGGCTACTTCTAATTATTTAATCTTTATCTAGATATGTGGTAATTTCATCCTTAAATAAAGACTCTAAAATTTACCCTACCACAGGTGTTAAGTTAACAGACCTGTAGTTACCTGGATTAGCTCTGTCTCCCA
This sequence comes from Heptranchias perlo, assembly GCF_035084215.1. Lineage (NCBI taxonomy): Eukaryota > Metazoa > Chordata > Chondrichthyes > Hexanchiformes > Hexanchidae > Heptranchias > Heptranchias perlo. The sequence goes on from NC_090349.1 coordinate 29,668,815, forward strand.
CAATTCTGCTCTGCTCCATTGACAATTTACTAACAGGCTCAGGAGGCTACACTGAGTCTGACTAAAACTCTTAGATGAATTAGCCCTGTCAATTCCTCTCTCCTCCCAGTTGATAGTATACAGGTCTTGGACCTGTCGATTCTTCTCCCTCAGTGGCCAGGTGCCAGGCATTGGCCCTGTCAATTTCCCCCTTCTCCAGTTGACAATGGACAGGTATTGGCCCCATTGATTCCACTCTCCCCCAGTTAACAGTAGGCCTATCAATACATGTGGAAAATAAATAAGAATTACACCATGTGCAAACAATGCAAATTTCACACATTGAAATAAAGCCAAATAGTTTAAATACTGACCCACGTCTCAGTCCTGGATTTCTCCAATGCCTCTTTACATGTGCAAATAGCTTTTTGACAGTTTCCATAAACAAACCACAAACTTAAACCTACTCTGGTCCTGAATTAACCCCAATCATGGTAAATTGGTGACTGAAGAATACATAGGCTCCACACTGCATCCCTTGTTAATTTTAAAGGTGGAAAACACTACATCATTATAACAATAGCAACAACTTGTATTAATATAGCACCTTTAATATAGAAAAAATTCACAAGTTGTTTAACAGAAGCGTAATCAAAAAACAGAGAGAATGCTGAGCCAAAGGTGGAAATATTAAGAGAGTTGACCAAAATTTTAGTCAACGAGGTAGGTTTTAAAGGAAGGTCTTAAAAGGAGAGGGATTTGGATGTGGAGGCACAGAGGGGTTTAGGGAGGGAATTACAGAACATGGAGCCTCGGTAGCTAAAGGCAAGCGAGCCAATGGTGGGGCAAGCGAGGGGCGGGGAGGAAAGGAAAGTGCGATGCACAAGAGGCCAGAATCAAAGAAAAACTGAAATTAGGGGGCCATTGTCGGGCCAGAGTAAATTAGATAGGGAGGGGCAAGGCCATTGAGCTAGACAACGGGCAAGAGGCGTTGAAGGAAGATGGCGTGATCGACCGTATCATGGGCTGCAGAGAGGTCAAGCAAAATGAGGAAGGATAATACACCACGGTCAGTCACAGAGGATATCATTTGTGACTTTGGTTCAAGCTGTTTCAGCGCTGTAGCAGGGGTGGAAACCTAATTGCAGAGATTCAAACAAGGAGTTGCGGGAAATAAAGGCATGGATTTAGGAGGCAATAACACATTAAAGGACGTGAAAGGAAAGAGGTTTGAGATGGGGCGGTAGTTTGCAAGGACAGAGATCAAGGGGTTTTTTTAAAAATAGGATGGTGGTAGTGGATTTGAAAGGGAAATGGACAGTACCAGAGGAAAGGAATATTTAGAACGTCACCTAGCATGATGGTCAGGAAAGGATGTTGAGACACTTTGTACAGCCTAAACTATCCATCCAGATTTATTTACAACTAAAGTGATTCACAGAAGCAAAAAACATAGCAACCATAGAGCATGATCAGAAACATGCACTACATTGATAGTTAAAAGCATCAGTCCAGCACAGCCCCTTCTGGCCTACACTCAAAGAAGCAATCTCTGATGACACATATGCAAGCATTGCTTATGGCGCTCTATCCAACTCCATTTGTAGTGGCAAAATGAACAGAAACTGACAACCACTAGAAGATCCTTGGGTCATAAGGATATTTCCCCATTGAATGAGGAGCGTAGAAGAGCATGCCAGGAGCAGCACCAGGCGTACCTAGAAATGAGGTGCCAACCTGGTGAAGCTACAACTCAGGACTACATGCATGCTAAACAGCGGAAGCAACATGCTATAGACAGAGCTAAGCAATTCCACAACCAACGGATCAGATCAAAGCTCTGCAGTCCTGCCACATCCAGTCGTGAATGGTGGTGGACAATTAAACAACTAACGGGAGGAGGAGGCTCTGCAAACATCCCCATCCTCAATGATGGCAGAGTCCAGCACGTGAGTGCAAAAGACAAGGCTGAAGCGTTTGTAACCGTCTTCAGCCAGAAGTGCCGAGTGGATTATCCATCTTCATTTCCCCACCATCACAGAAGCCAGTCTTCAGCCAATTCGATTCATTCCACGTGATATCAAGAAACGGCTGAGTGCACTGGATACAGCAAAGGCTATGGGCTCCGACAACATTACAGCTGTAGTGCTGAAGACTTGTGCTCCAGAACTAGCTGCGCCTCTAGCCAAGCTGTTCCAGTACAGCTACAACACTGGCATCTACCCGACAATGTGGAAAATTGCCCAGGTATGTCCTGTCCACAAAAAGCAGGACAAATCCAATCCGGCCAATTACCGCCCCATCAGTCTATTCTCAATCATCAGCAAAGTGATGGAAGGTGTCATCGACAGTGCTATCAAGCAGCACTTACTCACCAATAACCTGCTCACCGATGCTCAGTTTGGGTTCCGCCAGGACCACTCGGCTCCAGACCTCATTACAGCCTTGGTCCAAACATGGACAAAAGAGCTGAATCCCAGAGCTGAGGTGAGAGTGACTGCCCTTGACATCAAGGCAGCATTTGACTGAGTGTGGCACCAAGGAGCCCCAGTAAAATTGAAGTCAATGGGAATCAGGGGGAAAACTCTCCAGTGGCTGGAGTCATACCTAGCACTAGGGAAGATGGTAGTGGTTGTTGGAGGCCAATCATCTCAGCCCCAGGACATTGCTGCAGGAGTTCCTCAGGGCAGTGTCTTAGGCCCAACCATCTTCAGCTGCTTCATCAATGACCTTCCCTCCATCAAAAGGTCAGAAATGGGGATGTTCGCTGATGATTCCATTCGCAACCCCTCAAATAATGAAGCAGTCCGAGCCCGCATGCAGCAAGACCTGGACAACATCCAGGCTTGGGCTCATAAGTGGCAAGTAACATTCGTGCCAGACAAGTGCCAGGTAATGACCATCTCTAACAAGAGAGAGTCTAACCACCTCCCCTTGACATTCAACTGCATTACCATCGCCGAATCCACCATCAACATCCTGGGGGCCACCATTGACCAGAAACTTAACTGGACCAGCTATATAAACACTGTGGCTACAAGAGCAGGTCAGAGGCTGGGTATTCTGCGGCGGGTGACTCACCTCTTGACTCCCCAAAGCCTTTCTGCCATCTACAAGGCACAAGTCAGGAGTGTGATGGAATACTCTCCACTTGCCTGGATGAGTGCAGCTCCAACAACATTCAAGAAGCTCGACACCATCCGGGACAAAGCAGCCCGCTTGATTGGCACCCCATCCACCACCCTAAACATTCACTCCCTTCACCACCGGTGCACAGTGGCTGCAGTGTGTACCATCCATAGGATGCACTGCAGCAACTCGCCAAGGCTTCTTCGACAGCACCTCCCAAACCCACGACCTCTACCACCTAGAAGGACAAGGGCAGCAGGCACATGGGAACAACACCACCTGCATGTTCCCCTCCAAGTCACACACCATCCAGACTTGGAAATATAATCGCCGTTCCTTCATAGTCACTGGGTCAAAATCCTGGAACTCCCTACCTAACAGCACTGTGGGAGAACCGTCACCACACGGACTGCAGAGGTTCAAGAAGGCGGCTCACCACCACCTTCTCAAGGGCAATTAGGGATGGGTAATAAATGCTGGCCTCGCCAGCGACGCCCACATCCCATGAACGAATAAAAAAAAAATTGCAAGCAATTTCCATGAAATAGGCCAGCAACCAAAATGTCAATAATCTTAATATCTTGTAAACAATTTTACAACACCAAGTTATAGTCCAGCAATTTTATTTTAAATTCACAAGCTTTCGGAGATTTTCTCCTTCCTCAGGTAAATGTTTCAAGATCTCCTTGAAGCCTACGCATTTATGCGTAGGCTTCAAGGAGATCTTGAAACATTTACCTGAGGAAGGAGAAAATCTCCGAAAGCTTGTGAATTTAAAATAAAATTGCTGGACTATAACTTGGTGTTGTAAAATTGTTTACAATTGTCAACCCCAGTCCATCACCGGCATCTCCACATCATGACTTAATATCTTAATAGAGAATGGGATAATAGCTTCTAACAGTTAGTTTCGCCACCTAACTGCATGCTTAGTTTAATACTTAATGACTGGAAATTAAATTTTTTGTGTACCCATCACACATGAAGGGATACAAGTAACAGATTCCATTGGATCAAAGAGACTTCTCTAGCTATGAGTCAAAATGAGCAAGTAACTGTTTCAGTTTCCAATGGGCAGAGTCCATTTTAGAACAGGATTACCACTTTAAAATGTACAAATCTAACAGGTCAAAACTATTTATGTTCCAACATGTACATTTTTAACTGCAAACCGGTATTTCATAGAATCATATAGCACAAAATGGGACCAATCGACCCATTGCAATTGTGCCGGCTCCCTAAAACAGCTCACCCATTTAGTCCCACTCCCCTGCTCTTTCCCCATATGCATAAAAAAGATTTTCCTTATTAAATGTTTATCCACTTCTCTTTCAAAAGCCATTGGGCCAGAACTTGCGCAGAGCAGCGTGGCAACACTCGCTGCAGCTTCTGCAAATTAAATTAACAAATGTACTTACTGCGGGTTCTGTGGCATCGACATGATTGATTTTGAACTTTTAAAAAACTGTGTGCTATCAACTCAGCCTCTGAGCAGCGTAAGTTGATGCGCATGGAACAGTCTGTGAGAACAGAAGACACGCCCACAAAATCTGTCAGGAAGAGAAGTCACGCCCACAAGCAGGCAAGCAGACTTCATTCATTTAAAGTTCGTATTCTGGAAGTCATTGTAAATAAAAATTTTAAATTTTGTTTAATAAAAAGCCAAAGAAATAATTGAGTTAAAATAAAAAGACAAAAAGGGAAAAGTTAAAAATATTTAATTTTTTTTTAATGACCAAAATCTATTAAAACATATAAAATAAATTATATGAGGCTCCACATTTTTTTAAAATTTAATTTTTAGTTGTTTGGCAGTTATTAAGACTAACCGCGCTTTTAAAACTTAGTTTACACCTGGTATTTTTAATCATACCTTTTGGTGGCATAATTCGATACTTTTCAGCTGGGCGGATGAGCAAGTTTGCGATTTTTCAGTGATTTCAATGATTGCGGTGTGCGATGGCCCTTTAAATCGCAGCTAACAAATCGCCGGTGAACCAATAGGACCAAGTTCACAATTTCCGAGTTTTAGTGCGCATGTGCAAACGTGGGAACTTGCTCCTTCGATTTGCCATTAAAAAGAGTGTTGTTGAGCTCCTCCGTTATTTCAGGTGCAAGTTCTGCCCTATTATGAATTCTAATTCCACCACTGTTTCTGGTAGGGCATTTCATGAACTAACCACCAAAACTCCACATAAAAAAATTGCCCTAACCTCTCCCTTTACTGTTTTGTTGACCATCTTAAATTTATTCCCTCTAATTATCAACTCAGACTTATTTACTTTACCAATATCCTTCATAACTTTGAGCACCTCTAACAAATGTCTCAACCTTCTTTGTTAAAATAAAAATAACCCCAAGTTCACCTCCAAGTCTGCACACCATCCTGACTTGGACATATAATAGCCATTCCTTCGTTGTGGCTGGGTCAAAATAATGGACTTCCCCACTGTACACCAATGTAGGTATATCGTTGCCACAAGGACTGCAGCAATTCAAGGCAGCAGCCCACCACTACTTTCTTACAGAAACGAGGGATGGACAACAAATGCGGCCTTGACAGCATGTCTGGCATCCAGAGAACAAATAAAATTGAAAACAGAACAAACCAGTGAGTAAGAAATACAAGCACAAATAGAATTGAGCTGCCAGGACCCATGGTCCATACATTGCCCACTGGCTGCAGTTTCGACACCCTGGTATGCAATATTAAAACTCAACATTTATATCCTTACCAACTCTTTCATTGTACCTGCACCATATCGGACATAAATTAAGGGGAGGCTAGATAAGTACATGAGAGAGAAAAGAGTAGAAAGATATGCTGAAAGGGTTAGATGAAGTAGAGTGGGAGGAGGCTCGTGTAGAACATAAACACCAGCATAGACCAGTTGGGCCGAATGGCCTGTTTTTGTGCTGTAAATTCTATGTAATTCTTTGTAAATTGAAACACGAGCCCTGTAGCTAATATAGTTCACACATGCTTATCGCAAGCAAATTCCGATGCCTGTAGTGGAAGGGGAGGAACAGTGGGGAAAAAAGGATAAATAAGACAACCTTTCCCAACATGCCTCTGTAAATACAGTTATGGGGAATAGATGGAGATTTATTTTCGTTTGTTTTATCCTAATTGCCCCAAAGCATCCCCATCACATTTCAGGATTTTGTGACCATTTTTCCATAAACTATTTAAAAATAAGGGTCATTTTGACTGTTTTTCTAAAGCAAAGAATATTTCCAGAAGTTTTTAAAAAAGAGCACCTGGATGGAATGTGGTTAATGTGATAAATGAAAGTTGTGCTCCCAAGAGTCTAAACAATAAGCCATTTATTAGATTATTTAGGTAATCGAAAAACATCGCACATCAATGTGTTGGAAAGTCCTTTGATGTCTGTCTATGAAGAGGGAGATAAAAAAGACTCCGAAAGAGAAAAAAAAAACAAGTTTTTGAACCAGGAAGATTGTGAGGGCAGTCAGGTTTTATTAAAGGAAAAGCTTGGAGGACCTTCGCTGAGACACTGACGTTAGAAATGCTGGAGGATAGTTAGAAGACATTTTCTTTAAGTAAACTGACCCACTGACATCGGGAAACATGGCATGTTCTTTATTTGTATCATTATGAAAAGATATGTTATACTGATTGAACAGAGTGAATCTGGTCATAACCATTTTTCTGCATGTTCACTCACTGTGAAATAAAGAAGCTGCACTATTTGTAACAAGCCTCGCTTCACCGAGTATTAACACGGTCCATCTTCAGAGAGATTGAAATAGTAAATGTGCGAAAAACATGAATATCCGGTCCAGGTCACGGAAGGGTATTATTGTTACACCACATACGCCATCATACAAGTAAAAATAGGGCAGTGTGAGTCAACTCCCATTATAGTAAGATGCTCAGACTACTTACGGGGCAACTGATGCCAACGAACCAGAGAAGGCATGTATGGCAGACCAGAATTTATTACACTCCCTATTTATAAAAAATGCATCATTTCTTTAAAGGAAGAATTAATTTCACTATCTTGACAACTATCCACTGCAACCTACTTTCTATCATAAGTTTCTAGGAAATGGTGCATAATCACAAAACAGCTTAAGAACTGCATTGTTTCAAGAAAGGACTTAAATGTGAAATTTTCATCACGAGTGGCTTGAATCAAAGCAGGAGGGTTTAATGCAAGTATGATAATGTTGTAAAAGGATCTGCTGCATACAAAAATATTGCTTATTAAGCACCAGTTGAATTCAATTCTCACCTATTTCTGTTAAACTGGATTGCAAAGTCAGTCATTACTTGCATGGCTTTGTTCATCAGAGAGAGATCCATATAGATATGACCCATGCGGCGTGAAAATGTGCCAGAAATCTCAAGACCTTTGGCCTTTGCAGCAGGCAGCCAAATCTGGTGGAACAAAAATAATTTAATGAATTAGAAGAGTTTAATTTTTGGGCACCAAGAAAAACAGAAGTTATACTTTCAATGAAATCTTAAATTATATTGCATGTCAGTTTTCCAGCAATCTCAGTAAAGTTATCCTGGAATGTACAAATAATAAAGTTTGTGGGAGTGTGAAAATAATTTATGCAGTGTATTCTGGTTTGCAGAAGGCTGAAATTAAGTTTCTATAACAACGAACCAAACAATACTAAATGTATCTCGGTTTTTGGAAATTTCAGTGCGATCTCTTAAAATTAAAATAGGGCTAATTTCAGCTATAACATTACTAACTACCTTTGAATTAATGTAAACATACAACTAGTCAGTCAGAAATGCTCAATAAGTGGCATGTTGGTTTGACTAATATGTTACAAATATCAATACTTATAAAATATATTGAATCCCTTAATATTCAACAATAACTTTATAAAATTGGCATACATGTACATAATTTTTGCTACAGAAAACCAGCCTATAAGTGAGCTGGAATGGGAAATACATTGTTGAAGATTACATTTGCTTATTAGGTCACAATCTTGCAGCCAAGGACACAACTTGAAAATGATAGATTTTCTGAGGCAGCAAAGATAATACAGCACAGTATAGTAGTTTATTTTCTGACTGTGCACTTGCAATCTCATTGTTATTCTTGATCAAACAAGATATATATAGAAAGAACGAAAAAACATTACTAATCGTATAGCTCATAGCAATTCACCCTGGAATAAAAGAACAGTGTGCATATTGCAAATGAAGTGTATGCTTAAAGCTCTCCCATGGCTCAGTGGGCAAATGCACCACATCTTCATAATTCATGTCCTTGGATAGGAGTAGCAAGATAGCCCACAGACAACCAGCCACAGTACACGTGCCTAATTGCTAGCTAGTGATCCCTGCTGAAAAGGAACAGTTGTGAATGTCTGGAGAGGGTCTGTTGTGACATTCCCACAGTCAGTTAGCCTATGATACTAAGCCACTATCTTAAGGAGAGTAGCTTAAGGAGGGTTGAGGCACACACCTTGCAAAATATAGCTCATTACCACATTATATGGAAATGAGAATTCACTAAAGAGCTGCAAAATGACATATTTGTTACAAAGAGTAGTATCAATGTGATACTGAAACATATCCACAACACTCATACATTTTGCATTCACTTGTCCTGAATGCTTGTCAAATTGCCAATTTTTTGTTAGTTTACACCTTCACTATTGTGCAACGTTAAGCCAAGATTAACAAGGCACAAGAAAATAAGAAGTTTGATACTGCAATTACATTATAACTGTTACATCCTCCAATCCAAATGGCTTCATTAGGTGTTAAACTCTCAATTAGCATTATGGAGCATCTTGAATGTACTTCAAACACTACCATTAAAACTCCATTATTTTGTATTTAGAACGTTTAATAGAACCACAATGACAAAACAGAGCAAAGCTAAAATGGTAATAAAGCATCGCTGGGCATATATAAAATATCAGAGTGTTAACTACTTGTAGTTCAAACCAGATTCATTTGTGGTAGATGTAACTATAGAATTTGGCACTTACAAGCAATGTGGTGGTCCTGAGTGTTAGAGTACTAACACTCAGAGCCACAGAATGAGGATGAACGCAGGTTTGATTCCTGCTCCACTCAGTTCCTGATATGAGCCATACTGAGTGGGGAGGTAACCAGTGAAGGCTGTGTCATCTCCCTGCAGGGGGAAGAAAAAAAAATCAGAGGGGATAGCCACACCTGGGCAGACACTAGCTTTTCCTCAACCAGCTACAGGGGGCACTGGTGTGGGAATGGGAGCAGTCCATCAGCTGCTCTCAGCAGCAAGGCACGTAGGCCAGGCAGACAGGAGATGGGATTATCTTTCTTTCTTGGAAAAACATCAAACAAATAAATGATACTTACAGTTTTAGGTGCCACGTAAGAACCAGATGGCATTCCTATTCCACCAGCAAGTTCAAACAGGTCACTTAAGCCGCCTCCAACTGCTGCATTCAAGGATGTTGGCATAACTGCTGGCGTCCCATAGCCAGCACCAATCTGTATGCATAAAGTTAAATGTGTCACATTTTGTAATTCACACATTATAAAACTAGTTGGGTACTTGCTTTTATTCGTGTGCACATTTAAGCATGCAAGATGATACTATTTGATCAGTTTATAGACGTTGATGTTTACAAATAATCTAAATTTGCTGTATTTTGTATTTTAGAAAAAAGTCAAAACTCAAGTTGCCAAAAAAAATTGTGAGAATGAAGTGAGTTAACATTTTTTGAAATACAACTATATTGATGTATAAAGTTTCTCCCCCCCAAAAAAAAATCACAAAACCACTAATTCTGTTGCCATGGACAAACTGGATTGTGCGCTTTTCTAATGCACTCCAATCAGACTTGACCTGATAAATGGGCCCAATTTCATTTTACACAGTACCAGTTTAAAATGGAAATAATCATTCACAAATTACATTACTGGCAGATCTCATCATGGCACTGTTCACGGTAAGGTAGAGGATTTTCTGTTTCATAAGGCCTGGAACATTAATACATTGTGTATTACATAGTGTATTCGTGCTGCTAAAGTCTAGGTGTGTGTTTCTGCATTCTTGAATCAAAGGTTGGATCAGCTCCAGTTCAGACTGGCTTCCTTTCTCTTTTTTTTTTAAAAAGCATTTAAGGCCACAAAGTCCAATTGTTAAGAATTAAGGCCGATATGAATAAGTGTTCAACTGTTATTTTTTGGTCAGGGAATTGTGCAGATGGGAAATGCGTCAGTTTCAGCTGTAGGTCAGAAGCAAACAGCATTAAGTCATTGGATTTATTTTCTCAAAAAAATGTTTTGTGTGCACGTGACATACCATTTTTCATATATTTATGAAATAGATATGTAACTTACTGCTGGACTTCCACTTAGATCTCCGCCAAGCTAAAAGAAAGCATAAAATAGTTTGGTTACACCATGCAAGATGAAAAAGCAAATTCTGAACAAAAAAAAATGAAGTGCACATTTCATCCTTACAACATCTGAAATGTTGGTTATTCCCACCAATAAGCTCAAATTATTGAAACTAGTGTGATCAGGTATTATATAATCCATAAAACTATAATTAGCCTGCAACTTTAACTTGAAAACAAAAATCAACAGCCAAAAGGACAGAGGATCATACCCCTTCGGTCTCATCGCCCATCTCCAGACACGAATACGCAAAGACAGAGGCAACGCAAGGACATTCACATGCAAGCAGAAGTGGAGTGAAAAAAAAGGAACAGCATAAATTCAAAGAAGAAAATACAGCATTATTAGTATACGTACATCAGCTACAGCTACTAAAAGAAAACGTTAATTCTGTGTGACTTGACAATGTCAAATGTACAATATTTCAGTGCATCTGTTGAATTTGTAAAGTTCTGTAACTTGTTAAAGCAGCTCAACATTATAGAATTGTTAAATCTAAATGTCAACATACTATAAGCAATAAATAACAATTATCTAAGGCAACATTGGAAAATGAGGTAAAATATTACAATGAAAAAGTTGAATATTAAATGTTCAGTTTTATACTGAAGACTTTTAAGAAAATGTTGCTTGACAGGTGAAATTTAAAGAAGTTATTCTGCTTTTAAACCCTATACAAATGTTACGCTCCAGCAATTCGAAGAGGGGCTAAAATCCTGAATAAACTCTACAAACAAATAAAATACACCATCACGACATTTTAATTAAATCTGACAGGTGCACTGACAATTTCTGAAAAAGTTTGAAAATTGAAAAGCTATTAGAGCCCTATGGTTATTTGCCTACCAAACTGTCCAATCCACCGCCAAGAAGGTCCATGGCTCCCATCTGAACTGTTGAAGAGGGTATAGGAGGAACATTGACTGGAGGACCAAGGTCGAGATTCAGCAGATCACCCAAAAGATCGCCCTGGGATGGAATGACTGCAGGTTGCTGCTCAGTAGGTTGTGCTGCAGCTGAAGGGACAGCATCTGGACTCTCGGTACTTTCATTTCTAAGAGATAACAGAAAATTGTAGGAAACTAGACATAAGGATTACTTACACACAGTATTGACACTACTGGCATTACTGGAGAACAAATTAGTAACTACAGCAACTTATATTTCTATTGCACACCTCACAAGCAGGAGGAAGGGGGCAAAAAGTACAAATGATTCTGAAAGTAAGGAGGAAGATGACAAAGCAGAGATATAAAGGGGTGTTCCAGAAGATGGGAGCATAGTAGCTGAAAGAAGCGAGAAAATAAGTCTGAATCAGTGACCTACATTGGCACAGAATGTTAGTTCTTTCTCTATTTCACAATTTCCTGATCTCAACTTGTTTTTTTTTTAGAAAGGTGTGAAGCAGTAGTGTGGCAAAGGGAATGTTAAAACATTGAGTGAGTCAACCTGTAGCATTTTCTGGGGCCTGGTTCGAATGAGCAAGAGATTTGGAAAAAGGTTGTCTCTTTCGTATTAAGCAAACCAAAGGACTGAAGAGAAATGCACAAGTTGGAGAGGAAAATAAATTGCTCAAGAACTTGACAACATAGGGAACAAAGGGGTAGCTTATGTACAATTACTCCTTAATCTTTCATTTAAAAAGGTCCTTCATAATCACCGGTAAGATAAGTGAGTCAGGCAAATTTTGCACATCAAATGGGTTTATTTTACAAGATGACCAGGGCAGAGACTGCTCTTCCTTTCACTGAGTAGGTCCTGAACATTACCAAGCTACTGGTGTGTTGCGACCCAGGTGTACCCCAAGCTTTAAAGATCTGTCTGGTTTGAGAAAGCAGGAATGAATACCCCGAGAGTTGCTGTTGATTTGTCCTGAGCACAATCTTTTTTTTGGCGGGGGGGGGGGGGGGGTGGGGTGGGGTGGGAGGAAGCTAGCTAGATAGAGTCTTTGGAATATTCACTTACGATCCAGATCGTGGCGGTAGCCTTTTGTGCTGAACACCTCTGCTGCCTTCCACAAATGCACTGGGTGGCTTATGGTATACAGAGGCCAGTGTTCCTATGTGGCAAATTAATTCATCAAGAAGGGTTGGTTCAATGAGGTCAGTTTCTTCTGAAATCAAGGGTTTCTCTGCCAATACAACTTCCTTTGCTGCCACTGGGTCCGTAGAAAGTAGACGCCAGTATATGTAGCCACGGTCTCTCAGATCAGGGTTGTCAGAATCCTGCAATATTAAAAATATATCACTGAAATAGTAATTATGCCTAAGGTACAGATTAATGATAGTGGCACACCATACTTTGCTGCTGGTGGCTATATTTGGCTAACAAAATACTGAAAAAAGAACACAATCTAGGAAAACACCCACTGTTTTATCAATAAAGAAATTATTGTTCTAACAGAAAATGTTTGTTAATTAAAACATGACTGTCAGGACTGTAGCATGATCCTAACAAAAAATGTATTAAAATGTAAATGAAGTACATTATGGTGCATTCAGCTTCTGCTATTCTACTTTACACTGCATTTAGCTGCTCTTCATTGCACCATTCCACAGCCGAGGGGCAGGTATTCAGGTGACTTGTTCGGTGACCTCAACTGACTATTATGTTTGTAAACAATTTTACAACACCAAGTTATAGTCCAGCAATTTTATTTTAAATTCACAAGCTTTCGGAGATTTTCTCCTTCCTCAGGTAAACATTTACCTGAGGAAGGAGAAAATCTCCGAAAGCTTGTGAATTTAAAATAAAATTGCTGGACTATAACTTGGTGTTGTAAAATTGTTTACAATTGTCAACCCCAGTCCATCACCGGCATCTCCACATCATGACTATTATGTTAATCTAATAGAGGTGTCCGACTATGGTTGGGGATTTTGGAGTGGAGAAAATATTTAGCCTCTCTCCCCATTAAGGCAGGGGGGCATCCCTGGTGCAAACCCATTTCTACCACCCTATATCATATCAATGTGCTGCATCACCAGACCATTGTGTACACTTGATAATTTTAAACAGCATAAATTTATAGATGTACTAGCAATCACTTGTGGCATTGTTCATAATATGTCAGCAGTTATGATGTTGCAAGCAGGGGAGGGTGCTGGGGGTGTGTAGCTCACAGTTTCACAAAGATTACAGTAATGAGATTTCCTTACAGCTGGTACAGTAAATTTTTAAAAATTATTTTTAGGAATCCTATTTTCCTTACTCATTGCAAGTAAATAAATAACCAAAAGTTACATAAATATACCACTGTATGTAACATGTGGAAGTAGTTTTTTTACCTGTATGAGTTTAAGATTTTATAGCAAAGGCTAAAAAATGATTTTTGATGGGTGTTTCTTTTTTTAAAAACAAAAAAAACTTTTATATACTTTCACTACTCCTAAAAATAGTTTCCAGTGGGAAGTGGTATGGGGTTGATCGGCAATAATCTTTTACTGGTCCCGGGAGTGCAGGCAGGGACAGGGCTTATAAACAGCAAATCCCAGTTCTTTGAATGGCCATTCCTGCTGTCAACAATAAAACAAAAATCTAAGAGTTGGAGGCACAAATACGTGTGAATTGTGCAATGTTGTTGAGGCTTCAGCTGAGTGATGGCCCTAGGAACACCCATGAACTCAAGACTCTCGCTTTTGAGACAGGCCTGAAAAATGTTGTCAGAGGCATTTTTGAACACAGAAAATGCAACTGTATAGTTAAGTTTAATAATGTTCTTGTACATATTGCAATTTATGTCTACTACAAACAGAAGTAAATGCTCAGCTTAATAAAGAACCGAAAGTGTGGACCAAAAGGAGTTTTCAAAAAAAAAACACATTTGGTGCAGTATCATTGGCTCTTTCAGCTTCTTCCAATTGGTAGCTATTTTGTTTACTGATGATTTTTGTTTACAAATTTTTTTTGGAAATTGCTGATTATTATATATTAATCCAATTTACATGTCTGTTCAGTTGAGAAGTGTTGCTGTTTTCTGAATATAACATTTTAGCCAAATTTGCATACAGGAAAAACTGTGACAGACAAGATATTTTCAAATCTTACAATAAAAGATTTACCTACATAACAGTGACTATGCTTCAAAAGTAATTCATTGGCTGTGATGAGCTTTGGGATGGTCTAAGGACTTAATATGGTGCTACATAAATGCAAATTCTTTCATTCAAGAAAGTATGGCTGAATTTTAAAAGCTGCAACTTGTATTCAAACACTTGGCATAGAATCATACAGCACAGGTGGTCAGTCGGCCCGTCGTGCCTATGCCGGCTCTTTGTAAGAGCTATCCAATTAGTCCCATTTCCCTGCTCTTTCCCCATAGCCCTGTAAATGTGTCCTTTTCTAGTATATATCCAATTTCCTTTTGAAAGTTACTACTGAATCTGCTTCCACCACCCCTTTAGGCAGTGCATTCCAGATTATAAAAACTCGTTGCGTAAATAAATTTCTCATCTCCCCGCTAGTTCTTTTGCCAAGTATCTTAAATTTGTGTCCTATGGTTACCGAACCTCCTGCCAGTGGAATCAGTTTTTCCCTACTTACTCTATCAAAACCCCTCAATTTTGAACGCTCTTTATTATATCACCGTAACCTTCTCTGTATAATGTAAATTATTTCACAATGTGAATTAACTACTGACACAGAAATCAGTCCACCAATGCAAAATAAACCTGCACAAAACCAGAAGAGATTGTAAAATATGACAACTGTCCAAGTGACAGGGTTGAAAAAGGGGGTCACAGTAAAGGTTATAATGAGCAATCGTTTTGGCTGCAAGGTACTACACTAAAGCATTTTGCGACTTGTAATTCATTCACTAAACATATTTGATAGGTTTACTGCAGTTCTTAGTCTTGGAAGACAAAATGATTTCAATTACGCTAAGTGGACATATGTAAATGCAGAAAGTGATCTTAATTCTAATTATAAGTAAATTAATGTTACATGTCATTTCTCTCCTTGACAGCCAATTTTTAAATAAAAGGTTAGCACCTGAATAAAAGATGCTGTGGATACATTTAAATGCAACCACGATGTACCTAATTACTCAGTGGAACTAAATACCAAATCAAACTCTTACGTTGAGAAGTCTTAAAAAAAATTCCAATATTTTTTGACCGAGATTACCATTAAAAATTGCATTAGCAGTTAGTTTTGGTGAATTGGGACAAAGTGAGAGTTGCAAGGTGGGCAAGAATATGGAGCCACAGTCTGCCCACCCACAAGGGGCAAAGGCACCCCTTGGAGGGGATACTTTTTTCTTTCATTGATTATCTATTTTTATCTGGCAGATTTAACATTAAAAAAAGTCTATGCCAACACACTGGCAAGTTAAGGAACACAGTTCCACTATCACTAGGCTTATTTATGGTATTGGTATCAATTTTTTTTGAGGAAAAAAAGACAAACCAATATATTTAAATGTCATGTGATTCTCTTATTCCATCACCTCTCCTATCCTTATCAGCACCAGTGACAGTTCTGTAACCACAAGTACTTCATTCTAGTATTTATACTTAAAAGTAATTTCTTGCAGGAAGCATTTTGAGATATAGCAAGTGGATAAGAACTATAGTAACATAGGGATCTTTTAGGCAGAAGAACATCTAGCCTGCCCTTTCAAACTACCTGCCAGTTTCCTTATGACAATTCTGGAACTAACAGCCTAAATACCCTTTCCTAAAAGGAAATGAAGTTCCTTTCCAAAATCTTACATAGTTTTCAGTTTCATCAACCCAGTTAGTAATCTGTTCCACAATTGTAAAAAAATTTTCATTTTCTTCCAACGTCTTTAACTTTATAGTTTCCCCATGTCTGTGCCCAACAGAAACACTTCCCTGGATGCAAATTCTCCAATGCTGTGAAAATCTAAGGGCCCCATCCTATGCCTCTTTCCCAGACAACAAAGTCCCAGGATAGACAATCTCATAACACAAACTTCTAAGTTTGGGAATCAGTCTAGCAGCACTCCTCTAGACTTCCTCCAATAATTCCATGTCTTTCCTGTATTATGTAGACCAAAACTGAACAGAGTGCTCTGGTTGCACCATGTTGGATATTTCAAAATAATCGCCTTAGACTCATAAGTCAAATCATTAGTTATACATCCCAATATTTTACTTTCTTCACTACCTGAACTGATGGTTTTACCAACCTAGTCACCAAAACTCCAGATCCTCTGTCCTGCTCTGTTACCTCAAACATATTGCCAGTTAATATCAAATCCACATTCTGGCTTCTTTTACCTAATCTCATGATTTTACATTTATCTGTGTTGAACCCCATCTGCCACCTTTCTGTCCATTGACTGTCAAATCCCTTGTAATTATTGTATAACGGCAAGCAATATTGATGACTATATACAATTAGGTGTCATCACAAGGTAATGTTGGGCAATATTTCATTACCCAATTCATTTATAAAAATTAACAGCAACCTTAACATTGACTGCTGTTGGATTACATTGCTGACCAGTTTCTACCGACATCTCTCCATCCACCACGATCCTGTGCTTTGACCACGGATCAACCCAACTTAATACTGTCATCTATCCCACGGGTACACAATTTGCGAACCGGTCTGTTAAATAGGACAGTATCAAATGCAAGTATTATACAACTCTCCAGATATATCCCATGTTTGGAAGGAAAACAAATCCACAATTGTACTCCTGAGCGTTTTTCACAGTTCAAGTGGATATGATAAGAAAATTTCACATGTCCCTACAATTACATTTTACTTCAAACTCACTAACATTGAGTTCCATTAAGCACCTGAAAGGGGAGGGAAAAATTTGAAACAAATTCTATATGTAACTTCCAATATTCTTTTAAAATATCTATCTAGAATATTGCTGTGGAGATAGTGCGATATGAAAATAAAATAAAAATCTGAATGAAGGAGAATGATTCAGTAAATCAGGTTACAAAAGTTTAGAAGCAAAGCTATTGTGAAGAACACATAACATTTTGTATCTGTATCATGGTTAAAACTGAACCAAGCCAGTTTGCTTCACACCCATAGAAAACATGATGGGGAGGAGGGGAAAAAGTGCAACTGCAGTATTCAATTCACATTTGGCCAAAATCATGCAATGTAATTCAGAGACTGGAACAATTCAGCGCATTTTTCAATTCCAGAGATCGACTAGCAGCCATGTTATTTGTAATCTAATCAGAAGTTGCAGCTCA